>NC_044032.1:416619912-417885562 GCF_901765095.1 Microcaecilia unicolor | reverse complement strand
TGAAAGCTACTATATATAGTTTATTCATTTAAGTTATTCATTTTTACCAAATAACCATGGTTCAAGGTAATAAATATTCACAAAGCCTTTGATTTTAAACTTAAAAAATCATAGCATACAGCTTTTAAGACAAATCAACTCATATGTACACATTTACCCCAGGATTCTATATAAGGCGCCGTGAGTAGCATGTGTTAAACTGAGTGCAAGCCCAATTTACACATGCTTCTTAATTAAGTAACAAGGTAATCTGTGATAATAGTTGGCTGATAACAACCAACTATCATCACCAATTGACAATAATTGGAATTTATGCATGCTTTTTTTTAGGCGTATTCTAAAAAAAGGCACATATAAATTCCAACATGCATAGCTGTGTCAGACCAATGGTCCATCTAGCCTAGTATTTTGCTTCCAACGCAGGCCAATTCATGTCACAAGTACCTCGCAGAATCAAATAGTGGTAAGATTTCATGCTACCGATCCCAGGGACAAGCAGTGGCTTTCACCATGTCTGTCTCAATAGCAGACTATGAACTTTTCCTCCATTAACTTGTACAAACCTTTTTAAACTAAGATCCACTAACTACTGTTACCACATCCTTCAGCAGCAAGTTCCAGAGCTTAACTATTCGTTGAGTAAAAAAATATTTCTTCTTATCCGTTTTAAAAGTATTATCATATAACTTCATTGAGTGTCCCCCTAGTCTTTGTACTTTTTGAAAGTAAAAAATTAATTCATGTTTACCCATCCTACACCATTCAGGAATTTGTAGATCTCAATCATATCCCCCCTCAGCCATCTCTTTTCCAAGCTGAAGAGCCCTAACCTAAAAAGCCATGAGATAGGAGACAATATATTATTGTGGATTGGGAGATGGCTAAAATGCAGGAAAGAAAGTAGGGTTAAATGGCCAATTCTCTCAATGGAGGAAGGTAAATAGTAGAGTGCTCAAGGATCTGTACTAGGCTTTTTACACATCTAATGCCCCCTTGTGGGCATCCCTGGGTCAAGGGTCTGACCTGGCTGGAGTGCTCCATGGGCAGGTTCAGTCAGTCCCTTGAGCATTTGGCACCTGGTGCCTCCATTTGTGGAATAAAAGCGTTAGCGGGAGGGGGTTACCCCCCCCCCCCCCCGGAAACTAAAAAATGACTTCTGTGAACAAGGCTGTCAAACAAAAATTGAACAGTTTTATTGAACTATATATAGGTTTTACTATATTTTGCAGTGAGTAAAGCTTTGTTTTGAGATAACCTCTGAAATGTATAGACGAACATAAATCATAACACACAATCTAATACCAACACTTTTAACCAATTACTTATCTCACAGCCAGTGCTCTCTTAACAATTAGTTCAATACTCCTTGAATCCACTAGTTTCTTTGCCTAAGCAGTAACTCCTTGTTCCTTCCTGTCACTCTAGGCTGAGTCTTTGTGTAGGCATGACAGTGTGGCTTGTGTCCTACCCAGGGGTGTGCTGGTAAATTTTTAACAACAGGCTCTTTCTCCGGACGTAGCCAGCTCTGCAGTTGGAAGGGCCAGGGGTGGCCGGGGTGGGGGAGCAACACTTGCCTCTCTCTCTCCTCCTTCCCTTCGTGCGGGCACGCTAGGCATACCTTTGCTGGCAGCCAATAAATGGACTGCCACCACTCCCAACGTCTTGCTCTGAGCAGCATGCTGGAACTTCTCTCACATGCCCGAGAAGTCCCAGCCTGCTGCCCAGAGCCGGGGAGCAGCAGTAGTCTATTTACTTGTCTGGCAGGGCATAGCATCCCCACCAGCAAAGTAAAAGATAATTCAGCAGGGGGCCCAAGCCCACATTTTGGGAGCCAGTTGTTAAAGTAGCCATGGAGGGCCCTACTTTAACAACCGGCTCCCAAAATTCTTAAAAACTTAACAACCAGCTCTTGCAAGCCTGTGAGAGCCTGCTCTAGCACACCACTGGTCCTACCCCTTACTCCATCCTTATGTCCTTCCCTGGTTCACCCCCACCTATAAGTCTTACCCTCATGCTGGAACACTCTGGGCTGGTGGCTGCTAGACATACAAGGGAAGCTGAGCCAGGTTGGTTTTTGGCCAATATTTGATGTCAAGATCTAGGTGCCAATTGTGCTACCTGGAGCTACCTCCTCCGCTGGGCACCTGTGCTGATTCTTACCCCATGAGCTTCTGCTCCATTCCGGATGCCACTCTCTCATGCCTCCAAAGGTCTTGCCTTGAGTTGGCTCCAAGGGCCTGACATACCCTGAGCCCATATCCAAGGGCCTTCTCTGCCACTGGACCTGGGATCTGAATGGATCCCCAGGTCTTTCACCTGAACCTGAGCTGCTCCCATGGGTCAATTGCCCTAAGCACCTCCCAAAGGTTGCTGATCTTCCCATCATCTCAAAGTGCCTCTAGTGGTCCTACTGTGGTCCAGAATACCAGCTCTTAAAAGAGCTCTGTGACCAACAGTCTCAGGATTCCCCCATAGAGGGATACTTGTTTTCTGCAGATCCTCAGGAGGAGCCTTTAGGGTAATTTTCCCTGCTGTGGCCCAAATTACCCACTCTTAATAGAGCTCTGTGACCAACAGTACTCGCTTATCTAGCTTCTACAGCATGGTTAAAGTCACTCAAGCATAAATGCGTAAATAGAAAATAACCTCCTGACTCAGCCAAAAGGCCAAGCACAAAATCTCTGAATAACAGAGACTTGAAGACCCAGATACTCCTTTCCAGTTACCAGTCACTGTCAGTATGTTCCACTTTTATTATGGTGAGTACATTCTCTGGCACCCCCCCCCCCCCCCCCCACCCTGATTAGCTTCAGCTATTCTTCCTCTGTGTGCTTACCTTACCAAACCCATTTTAATTTTATCCTCTTTAGTGAATAAAAGTCCCCAAATTCTGGAGAAGTGGCCTAGTGGTTAGCGTGGTGGATTTTGGTCCTGGGGAGCTGGGTTTGATTCCCACTGAAGGCACAGGCAGCTCCTTGTGACTCTGGGTAAGTCACTTAACCCTCCATTGCCCCAGGTACAAATAAGTACCTGTATATAATATGTAAGTCGCATTGAACCTGCTATGAGTGGGAAAGTGTGGGGTACAAATGTAATAAAAAAATATATGAATGTGGCTCCATCAGCCTGTCAGTCTCTCCTTCAGTGAATAATTAACATAAGGTGCTGCTCACTTCCCTTTCTGCTTTGCTCAGCCATGTAACATTTTATGAAATTGGTACATTTTTACTGCATATTGTAACTGCCAGGCAAAATGACAGGAACCCAAATTATAGATACATGATTCTAGGTTCCATATTAGGAATCACCACCAAGGAAAAGGATTTAGATGTTACCTTGACAATACATTGAAATCTTCTGCTCAGTGTGTGGCAATGGCCTGAAGAGCAAACAGAATGTTAGGAATTATTAGGAAAGGAATAGAGAACGAAGCAAAGAATATCATCATGCCTCTGAATCGTTCCATGGTGACACTGCACCTTGAGTACTGGGTGCAATTCGGATCATTGCATCTGAAAAAGATGTAGTGGAATTTTTTTTTTTTGTTACATTTGTACCCTGTGCTTTCCCACTCATGGCAGGCTCAATGCGGCTTACATGGGGCAATGAAGGGTTAAGTGACTTGCCCAGAGTCACAAGGAGCTGCCTGTGCCTGAAGTGGGAATCAAACTCAGTTCCTCAGTTCCCCAGGACCAAAGTCCACTACCCTAACCACTAGGCCACTCCTTGGAAAAGGTACAAAGAAGGGTGACAAAAATATTTAAAGGATGAAACAATTCTCATATTAGTAAAAGCTAAAGAGGTTAGGTCACTTCAGCTTGGAGAAGAGATGGCTAAGAGAAGATCCGATAAAAGTCTGTAAAATTCTGAATGGAATGGAATGCAAATCGACTGCTTACACTTTCTTAAAAAAAAAAAGACTAGGGGGACACTGTAAACCCTGTTAGTATCATGCACATTCAATATCAAGGGTATTCACTATTATCGACACACTTGTGTTTAAAGGAGGAAAAGCCTCAAGAAACTCCTAGATTTTTACTGTAGTCTAAAAGGAGCTGGACTTCTTCATCATTGGCAAAAACCTCCCTGATATAATAGTATGATATGTTGACTTGTGACTTAATACACAGTTCTAATAATAGGAACTTAACTTAGTCGGTCTCTGCGTTGCTCTGGATCTCGACCGTGATCAACAGCGTTTGGAATCTCAGCTTCTGCTTCAGGATCACAGGCCACATAGATAAGTAATTCCATTCAACTGACCGTCAGCTCAGTGACTGAATTTAAAGTATGAATCTAACACTGTTCTTTATAACAGGGGTTCCCAAACTTTTTTGGTTCACACCCCCCCCAGCCTCATGGGTCTCCACACCACCCCCCAGCCACATGGGTCTCCCTTACCATGCAGCCCCCTCCTCTCACACCAGCATACCTCTGCCTCCCTGCAGCCCCCTCCTCTCAAACCAGCACACCTCTACCTTCCCTAAATCTAGCATCGCTTGCTACCTTCCTTCCTGCAGGTCTAGAATCACTGCCGCTTCCTTCTCCTTCCCCTGCTGCTGCTGCTGCTGCTGCAGTGCTTACAACTTACGTTTTCGGGCTGTCCACGATTCACAAAGGCACTCCGGGGCCTTCCCAGTCTGCTGCGTCCGGCCCTCTCTGATGCAACCTCCTTTTGTGAGGGCCGGACACAGCAGAGTGAAGTTCCCACAGTGCCTGTGTGAATCGCAGATGGCCCAAAAATGTAAGCTGCAAGCACTGCAGCGGCGGCGGGGGAAGAAGCAGGAAGCAGGAAGCGGCAGATGTTGGACCTCCAGCAGGGGAAAGTAGGGAGCGATGCGCCGCGGCACCCCTGAGAGATCACTGTAGTGCACCAGGGCGCTGCGACATACAGTTTGGGAATTGTTGCTTTATAATTAAGAAAATATTCAGGATTAGCACCCTCCCACTCCATCTCTATCACATTCAAAATTCTCCAGTGTAAATCTATTGAATGCTTTTTTCAATCCAGTGTTGTATTATTGGAGCAGTGTTGACTTGATTGTTAATTCTTGATTTGTGTTTATTCAGTCTAATTTTAATTGGTCTCAATGTTCTACCCACATAAACTAGAGCACAGGGTCATACAATCACATTAATTACATTCTTAGAATTACAAGTCGTACTAGATCTTATAAACGATTCATTGCTGAGATTGAAGATCTAACCACTTAAACCTTCTATTGTTGAACACCATTGGCACTCTCCACACTTCGCATGTCCATACATTACATCATTGGTACAAGTATAATCTATTCTTTTATAAATCAAAAGTTTGTCAATGGCTTTACTATGTTACTATCAAAGGAGGGTCTTTAGAGCAGCTGGGCAATGACAAAATCTCCACATATGTAAAAAAAATCAATGAAGATATTAAAATACTCAAATGTGAATTTAGGAGGTTTATATAATTCTTTCTTCTTGAGTTTGTGTATTATACTGAATCAATACATCATGCTGAACATTCCTTGCTCTCAGGAATTCTTTTCTTTTGTGCTTGATATCTAAAATTACCAAAGAAAAACAGATTCTGCAAAGCCTTAAAAATTGATTGATTTATCGCTTTTATCTTGTAAGGATGAAAGTTCTAAAAATGTTTTAAAAAATTTCTAGATAATTCTTTTTGAAAAAAAGGTGTATGAATCTCATTGTTTAACCTATAAATGTGGATAGCCAAAAAAATCTATCACATTCGCATTGCAAGTCATTGTGAACTGAAGACTAAAAAAAAATAAATAACTGTTCACTAGTATTATTTAAAATAAAATGATATCATCTAAAAATCTTTTCTATTAAAGATTGGAATCCAACCATTTGAATGTGAGTTTTGAAATGGCTTAAATAATTGTGGGTGACATGTTGGATGCTGCAATTAGGACATGTTTTTTTAAAATTGATATTTCAAATTACTTTACAAGAAAAAAATCTTGTTTAAGAAAAGTGTTAAGTTACAATACCAACAGTACAAAGTGAAATAGATTTAAAGAAATAAACACTCAAGTCCAAAAATAAGGGGATTCCAAGAATCAAATGCAGGATTATCATAAGTCTCTAAATCAAAATATGCGGCATATATGAACAGAGCATAAATTTAAACTCCAGCTATTGGTCTTCTAGCTGATATAAATGTTGTTAATTGTTGAGAGTCCAGAAATACATATTTTACTTGACTCAGTCTAACAACACATTTACATGTTGAGGTATGCTAAAGAATGTATATATTTAAACACTGTGGATATGAATTTTATTTCATATTTTAGTGGACCAACTCCCCAAAGCAGTTCCGATGAAACATGAACCATGTTGGCAACTGATTCCTCAAAATTAAATATAAGTGTTTGATTTATTTGAAATGAAATAGTGTAGACTTTTTGATGATTTTGAACTGATGTAGATTATGGTAAATCATAAGTGTAGAATAATTTAAGCTCATGTGAAACAGGTCACCACTGAATATCCTTTCCAGCAATGTCAATGGAAGTTAAAATATATGTGATATATGAAATTGTACAGTGTATTTTTATTGAAAGAATTCATGTGCTGGGATCTTTGTGAAATTTCAAAAGAGGGGTCATTCAGACATATGGATGCTCACTACTTCCAAATGGCAAAGGGGTGTGGAGAGAATGGAATGACAGAGTGGTCTGGGTGGGATGACAATACTGACATGCATCTTGATTTTACATTAGGAATCCATCTGCAGTAGTAAACCCAAACATTGGAATTTAGACTTGCTCCAAAGCATGTCTAAGTGCCTCTGGAGGAGCAGAGATAAATCACAGTGCTCTCCCATTTAGAACACCCTGCTATCACCAGCCTCCCTAACAGAAACAGCCCTTTCAACTTCAGCAGCCTATATCTTGGTAGGAACAGCCCCTCAAGACATTACCAACCCCTATCCTGGCAGTTATAGCCCTCCCCCTCTAACATCACCTGCTCCCATTCAGGCAAGAACAGCCCCTCAACATGAATTACCTCCCTCTGATACCAACAGACCCCTAATATGAACATCCTCCCTTCTAACACCAATAGACCCCCAACATGAATACCCATCCCTCCCACCAAGGCCCTCATATGTGGGAACAAGCCTGTGGGCACATGTGGCAGCCTCCTCCCTTTCCTCTTAGGGCATAAGGCCCCTAAAATTGGCCTGGACCCATATACCCCCCCCCCCCAAACCCCTCACTCCTGATGCAGTCCCCTGGGCTTACTAGAGGTCCTTGGAGTCAGGTGGAATAGAAGCAATGTCCACTCCTGCCACATGGCCACTGGGATCAAAATAACCACCAAGTTTTGAGAATGATTAAATTGAGATGGGGGCTGCCTTTGCTGAGGGAGCAGCAATTTTAGAAAGCTTCTTTGATGTTCATGTGGTGAGCAGATGTACATTATTACCCTATGTTCAGCTTTCTAAAATCGATGTTCCCTCTTGACATGGAGGGGTTTGAACGTGCAGTCCTGCTCCCATTTTGCAAGAAGTGGTACATTTGCAGTGCCTCGTATAAAATAGTATAGATATTCCACATATCCTGAATTGGACGTTGGAATTACCCTCTGCTCGTATTTTCTGAAATGTTGCTGTACATGAAATAACTGAAAATGCAGTATTGTGTATGTTTACACATACTCTGCCAAGGTTATAGGTGGGTTATTAGTACAGTAAATAAATAATAAATACAGTCTACAGGCCAATAGGAAGGACTGGTAATGCCTCTGTAATGTTGTTATTGTTCTCTTGTACATATTCTTGATTAAGATACTTTTCGATAGACTAGAACAATAAAGATTCACTTTCTTACTATCTACTGTGTGGTGCTCCACTGAGGTCTATCTAAAGTCCTACTAATATCTATTTTTCTCTTGTGGTATTCCTAACACAAGACTTTGGACTAAAAATCAATATTCATTTGTTATACCCTGTAGATCTTATTGGAAATGTCTCATTGGACAATCTGTACATCTGTCTAAATTCTGTAACATGTCGATTATTTTTATACAAATCTGAAGCCATTCATTTAAAAAAATATCATACAATTTTACCTTCAACTGCTTCAAGTATTATAGTGATAGAGCTAGAACTTGAAGTTTGTTTGCATCCTTGATTAGATTCAGGATAGTAAGCTTTCCATTAAACCTTGTAAGCTCTGTTAATTAGATTGTAAGCTCTGTCGAGCAAGGACTGTCTCTTCATGTTCAAGTCTACAGTGCTGCGTACGTCTAGTAGCGCTATAGAAATGATAAGTAGTAGTAAATCTCTAGTACCAAAAAGATGTCCTTCTTTTTACTTAGGACACTACATACTGTTTTTTTTTTTTTTAGCATTTGAGGCATTACACATTGTTATTGTTAATGCAATGTTATTAAACCATTTTGATTATTACAATGCTTTGCAAGTGGACATAAATAGACCACTTTCTAGACAAATAACATAAATGATTTCTTTCTATGCCTGTATGTTTAATTTTATCATGTCAACCCATTCTCTATGTAACACCAATTATAACTTCTACTCTGGAATGGCGAATGCCATAACGGAGCATTGTAAGCCACATTGAGCCTGCAAATAGGTGGGAAAATGTGGGATACAAATGCAACAAATAAATAAATTTGATCACGTAGTGCTTTTTATCAAAAGTACAACACTGGTTGCACATATCCATTCATTCTGCAAAATACTTACGTTTACTTACTACACTTATCATGGATCCCCAGTATATATATCCCATATTCTCTCCATCTTGCCAGTTTAGGTCATTATTGTGCCACTTCCTACATGAAACAGGCTTGGAATTATGCATCATTCTGCCTTTTGTTATACAGCAGTTCAGTGTAGAGTTGATACCAAAAAGGGCTTAAAATTGAAAGAAAGGAGTTAAGAGCTAGCTTTTTTTCACAGGCTTTCAAGGAGGTATAAGAATACTGGCTCTTAGATTCTTCCTCTCTCTATAGCTGATTTGTACTGCAATTTTCTTTGCAGACCACAATTGTGTGTAACTGATTTTCCCCTACTTGTTTTCTGTTTCACTTTTCTCTATCTTTCCTATTTTTTTTTTTTATTGTAATGGAAAGTAGGTGCATATATTCCTTTATAGAATAGACTTCTTGCCAGGTACCTTTTAGACATCTATGTCTAGGTACCATTTTATAGAATTGCCCACATACCCCCAGGTTCTATATGTGGCTCTCAAAATTGCAAGTACAAATTTGGGCACATGCTCAATTTGCGCATACAATTTACTTGAGTAATGAGCCAATTAGTGCCAATAATCGCGCACTAATGATCAATTGGCAATATTGGATTTATGCGTGCATCTTACTAAGTGCTATTCTATAAAGATGCATGTGTAAATCTCTTAGGGCCCCTTTTACCAAGCTGCAGCAAAAGGGGGCCTGCGCTGGCGTCAGCATGTGTTTTTCATGTGTGCCGAGGCCCCCTTTTATCGCAGCGGGTAAAAAGGAAAACTCTCTTTCCTGCAGGAAATGGCTGGGTGGCAAGTAAAGCACTTGCAACATGGCTATTTCGGAGGGGAGTTCTTACTGCCACCCATTGATGTATTGGTAAGGGCTCCTGTGCTAACCTAGTGGTAACCTGGCAGCGTGCGGAACTGCCCAATTGCTGCCAGGTATACTCCGGCGCTACAAAAATAAATATTTTTGTAGTGCTGGATATGACGGTGCACTAGGGGTGGGAAGTACTGCCAGGCTGCTACAGTAGCCCGGCAGTATTTCCCTGTTTAGTGAGCGGTAAGCCTGCATTGGACTTACCGCCACTTAGTAAAAGGGGCCCTTAGTGTGCAACTGATAAGGGGACATGGCCTTGGAAGGAGCATGGGCAGGTTAGGGGCGTTCAGTAAAAATGCATGCAATATTATAGAATTTTGGGGATCCAGGACTAATTTATCTATACCAGGATCCAGTTGGTGTAAATCCTCATGCCAAAAGTTAGGCGTGGATCCTGGTGATACATGCTATTCTATTTAAATATAACCCCTAGGGGTTAAAATAAAATTACCTGAGGCTGCTGGGGCGGTGACCCGGAAAGCAAGTGGGCTGCAGGTGGGAGTGCGGTTAGCTGTCATGGGCTGCAGGGGTGCCTCAAGGAGGGAGAGACAGCAGACAGCATGAGCCAGATGCTGGCTCATGGCAGAGCTGTGCAGCGGGCACGTGCTGGAAAGAAAATTGAAAATAAATCACTCCAGGACTTTAAAAAGGTATGAAAAATATGTTTAAATTTTATTTAAATGCTGTGTGATGTTAGAATGTTATGATTTATTGTAAAATTTGTGTTTTGAAGCTGTTTAGTGGACTGTATGTTAGTGCAGGGGCTCGTGTCATGTTATGACATGACATAGTAAAGGTTCTAAACTGTGTTTTGAGGCAGTTGGGAGGTAGGTTTGATGCTGAATAGACCTGTGTTAATGGTCTCTGGTCAGTTGTGAGGAAAAGTCTGTTTTAAAACGGATTAAAGTGAATTTTAGGAATTTATTGTGTGTTGAGAAGTGTGACTGAATTAATTAATTTTAAAAGCCTCCCGCGTCTTTTAAGGCTTATAGAGTTGTGGCTGAGAGCTGTTTGGAAAAGCTGCTGTTTTAATAATAAAACTAGTAAAAAAGGCCCGTTTCTGACACAAATGAAACAGGCGCTAGCAAGGTTTTCCTCGGAGTGAGTATGTTTGAGAGACTGTAGGTGCGAGTGTGTCTGTGTGAGAGAGTGTGTGTGTGTGTGAGAATGAAAGTGTGTGCGAGTGCGTATGTGAGCCACAGTGAGTGTGAGAGAGAGTGTGTTTCACACAGATACAGTGTGTGTGAGAGAGAGAGTGTGTGTGAGACAGAGTGTGAGAGAATATGTGTGTGATACACAGACTCTCTGTGAGACCGAGAAAGTGTTTGAGATTGACTGTGTGACACACAGAGAGTGAATGTGATACAGTGTGAGACCTAGAGTGTGTGAGAGACAGTGTGAGAGAGTGAGAGAGAGAAAGACACTGACTGTGAGAGAGAGAGAGAGAGAGAGAGTGTGAGAGAGAGTGTGTATGTGATAGCGATACCTCCCCCCTCCCTCTATGGTCTCAGGACCCCCTCCCCCTTCCCTCTCTGGTTTCAGGACCCCTCCTCCCCCCCTTTCCCCCTCCTCCCCTCTTCCCTTCCTCCCCTCTCCCCCCTCTCAGGTCCCTGGACTTCCTCCACCCCCTCTCAGGACCCCCTCCCCCTCTGTGGTCTCAGGACCCCTCCCCCCACTGAACTGGGAGGGGGGTGGAGACATAGCTGCCGAGAGGGGGGTCGTGGGGGGGGGGGGACAAAATTCCCTGGGCCCGGGGCTCCAAGGGGGGCCCGGCACCACAGTCCCACCCACCCTCCATTGTCAACCGTCTGCCCTCTGCATTGAAATCGCAGTCTCACCTCTGTGAAAGCAGTGTTGCAGGCAGCAGATTGCCTCCCTTCAGGTCTCCTTCCCTCCCTGTGTCCCGCCCTCATCTGACGCAACTTACACGAGGGTGAGACGCAAGGAGGGAAGGAGGGCCAAAGGGAGGCGTTCTGCTGCTTGCAGCGCTGCTTTCATCTAGGTGAGACTGCAATTTCAATGCAGCGGGCCCGGCCCGGTGGCGGATGGAGGGGGGAGCAGTGGCGACCTTGGGGGGGTGGAGGGGGGAGTAGTGGCTGCGGTGACCTCGGGGGTGGAGGGGTGAGCTGCGGCGACCTTGGGGGGGGGCATGGCGGCGAGGGTGGCAGGGGCAGGGACCCGGGCCCAGCCCAGTCTCTCGGTGGCCCTGGTGGAGATGGTGGTGCGAACTGGTAGCGCGGGTACAGTAGCGATGGAGAGCTAAAGCGGCTCCCGCGTTGCATGTGGAGGAAGGGCTGAAGCTGCTCCTGCAACGTTCCAATGTCTCTCACCGTTCATAACCATCTCCTGACGTCAGGCAAGCAGGCTTCTACTGTGGGAGAGTAATGCCAGGAGATGGTTACGAACTCAGGCAGAGACATTGGAATGTTGCAGGAGCAAATTATTATATTAGATAATTTGATGTATCAAACAATATTATTAATAATTTGATAAGCTAGTGAGGCTTGTTTAGCTAAAAATATGTCACACTGAGTACTTATGACAAATGTGTTTTCTGCTGTGCACATCTAAGTCTGTTATTCTGAAGTGGGTTTTGTGGGAAATTATTAATTGGAAAACTTCCGCTGAACCTTAGAATAAACTACTTTGAAAAGAAAAAGTAGTTAAATTGATTTAAAAATACAGTGGACTTCAGAGCAGCTGTGGGCTGTTCTCTTGGAGTAGACTTTAAAGTCTCTGAATTGTATACCAATCTCAGTAGTTCTATGAGCGAAAGAGTTATAATGAGACTTTTAAAAATTCTTTAAAAAAATATTAGTGGGAGGGATAGAATAGGGTTAAAGAATTATACATTTTTTTTTTACTGGGGAAGCTAGATAGGGAAGTAATTCAAGAGTTATCTAACAGGATTACTTTAATAACTGAATTAGTTAGGGTTTAGGTTTTTTTTAGTTTTTAAAGTTCAGCGTAGTAGGTACTCCGGACCTGGTTCCTGGTTCCAGTTGTCATCACGAATAAGGTACCCAACGATAAAAGACCCGAAGAAATACAAGAAAGCTGGAAGAAATAGCTAAGTTACTTAATTCATCTACACAAGTACATAGAGGACTGACACACAAGCAACTAACTAGGGGGACTAAAACAAAAACATATATATTTAATACTTACCTGCTCCTTTAATGAAGAACCTGAAAAATAAATACAAACAAAGAATCAATTCTTATAAACTAGGGGAATTTTAAAATAACTTATTGATGTTAAATGTATACTGTATTTAGATATAGATTCTTGCCAATCTCAAAATTGATACTTATCTGATAGGTTCCTATTGTGTTCAGAACTGTTATGGTTTGGTAGTCTATGGAGGAACAAAGATATTGTCAAACATAGTAGAAATTTTATGTTAAATTAATAGTTTTAAATAAATTTATTTAACTTTAAAGGTAAAACATCTGCCTGACTGAGTTACTTATTTTAGATTTATTCCCCTCCTATTTTAGAAATAGGAAGGTGAGGCTAGTGACAATATTTGGACCTTTACCTCCGTTTCGATGGAGTATATCTGAGGTAAACACCTGGGTACAATAGGATATACTTTTATCCTTGAAGGTGAGGTCACATAAAGCACCTGATTTGGAGCACCATTTATAAAATAGTGTTCTATATAGTGAATAGTGTTCAGTGATCAATTTTTTGGTGCCCATTTATAGAATCCGGTCATAATGCCACCAAATAATAATAATAATTTGTCTATTTATTTACATCACTTCATATACCACATGTTAGTCTCAGAATAGGCAACACGGCAGTTCACAATAAGGGGTTAAGAGAAAAGAAGGTACTAGACAGAATATAGATGAGCAGAGACCTAGGAAGCAGAGGAGGGGAAGGATTCTAGACACATGTACAGAGAAGGGTGACAAAAATTATAAAGGGGATGGGATGACTTCCCTATGAGGAAAGGCTAAAATGGCTAGGACTCTTCACTTGGAGAAGAGACGGTTGAAGGGAGATATGATAGAGGGCTATACAATAGTGAATAGAGTGGAATGGGTAGATGTGAATCACTTGTTTACTTTTTCCAAAAATACTAGAACTAGAGGACATGCAATGAAGCAATAAATAGTAAATTTAAAACAAACCAGAGAAAATATTTCTTCACTCAACGTGTAATTAAACTCTGGAATTCATTGCCAGAAAATGTGGTAAAAGCAATAAATTTAGCAGGTTTTAAAAAAGGTTTGGATTTAACTGGTCATTGACTGGCTAAATCACTTTGAATATCGGGCACCATGGGGTCTAACACATTCTCTGTCATCATTTTATACCAAATTGAGTTATAGAAACTTTAACTATCAATAATACAGTTCACCAAAATATATACTACAAATCAGTGACATACCAATAAAGGGTGGGAGGGGGAGTCAGATTAGTCATTTGTGTGTCTGTATTGACAGAACAGAACAAGCCACTAAGGACTCGTTTGCACAGCACTAATGACATCATTACTCTGTAACTTTCTCAGCACCCAATGTTTGAAGAAATAAAGATATATTGTTCTTTGTCTGCTATGTATGTGCAGTGAAGCTTGGGTCTGGAATGTTCTCTGCTGAGACCAGGTTTGAAAAACCATGGACATACAACATTGTTGCTACCATTTTTAGCTGAGTAGTACCCATACATACTACAGATAGCCACCAGCTTTCATTACTGAGGTCACTATGCATGTGATGGAAATGCATGAATGTCTAGTCACCAGCCAATCAGAAAGATTTCTGGGGTTCAGTCTTGTGTGCAAACTGACCAAAAAACTTTTTTTTTTAAAGAAAAACTTTGAGAGAGAAGAAGAATAGAAAAAATAAACTGTATGTAACCCACCTTAATAATAAGGGAGTCTAAGATTATACAGAGCTATAAACTGGGTGTGGTCTCTTTAAAACTTGTAATATTGCTAATTGAATATGTCCAGGCAGTCAGCTGATCCTGCAGTGCTAGAGAAACCATGTGGAAGTCTGTTTGCTGTTCTCTGTACAATGCTTAAAATCATTATCTGTTTGTAGTTAAGGTAAAAAAGCACTCATGTTATTACAAAAGGAATTGAACTGGAAGTTTTAACTGTTATTGAGGAAAATGCATTGGAGTTTGAGGACAAAGGCTGCAGACTCAACAGTGTAGAATCAAACCCTTTACTCAATATTTGCTTTTTAGATTGCAAAGGATTGTAGATTGCAAAGGGTACACATACTTGCTAATAGTGTAGCTGCAATCAGATTTCACTATTCCTTTGCAAGAAACTTTATTTCATTCTCTGTCCACAAGTCCCTATCCCAAAGCACATGACAGACTGGCTCTTAACTACTTTCTCTGACAAGACATCAAGCTGTCTGAATATCCCTGAACACTGGAACTACTGACAGCTCACCAGTGGGGCTAGAGCTGCTATGGGAACACAGCCAGCCCTGAAGAAGTGAGGTTCCTTGGCTCAATGCCTGATGTCACCCAGCTGCCCAATACCATAAGATTGCCTTGACTTCTTGTTCTGCTAACTGGGCCAGTTACTAAGAAATTTTCTAACAGCAAGCCAGACCATGACATGCTGGTTGTTAGGGAAGTTTATTCATTATTAATATAGAATATTGTATAAACTGTGTAGTGAATGCCCGCCATTCCATAATAAAGCTAGTATTGTTACAGAATCTGGGAATGAATAGTCTTCCCTTAATGCCAACACGTGAATAAATAAATAGGATTGTGGAGGGTTTGGGTGGGTGTGTTTTAGCTGAGCCTAAATGGGCATAGTGACCCCTCTGACCTATAGAGGTTGAAAAGAGGCCATGTCCCCTGGGTGCCAGCCTGAGAGATACTGTAGGTACAGCTGGAAGGTCCAAAAGCAAAAGGGTCAGGCCTTTTTGATATAGTGTGCATGGGGGAGGGGGATGCTCTAATTAAACATTTGCCTCTAGGTGTTGTAGAACCATGGTACACTACTACTGTAAATGTATTACAAGTACAGGCACCAGTTCCATAGGTGCTGTGGGTGCCTGAGTACCCCCAGTATATTTCCCTGTAAATCTGTAGCTCTGGGGCAGAAAGCTCCATGCTATAGAACTAAAGGGATAGACAGGAAGGAACTTGGAAGTGTTTCTGTGTATCCTAGTTTCTGTTTCTTCCTCCCCTCCTGCAGCCTGTTGGCTGTGTCTCTGACCAATAGACTGCAGGAGGAGGAGTTATTATAGCCTACCAGTTGAAAATGAGGAAAAGTACAGCAGACAGACATTGAGAAAAGGAAGAGGCTACAGTCCTTAATTAAACTTAACATGGACAAAATTCTCTCTACGGTCAAACAAAATTTAACTGACTGGTCTCCTCTCTACCTTTCATGGTGGGGCAGGCTAGACACACTAAAAATGAAGATTGTCCCTAAGATATTGCACCCTCTGAATAGGCTTCCCATTATGTTCTCCAGTTTATATACATCCTTGAAAAAATTAATGGTTAAGTTTCTCTGGGCAAATAAAAGCTTTAGAATCTCCTTATCTAAACTAAAAGCTCCCAAACTCCTATTAGGAGTCAATTTTCCAGACTTAACACAGGACCATAAAGCACATATTCTAAGTCAAGGAGCAGTCTGGTTATCCACTTTTGCTAATTCTAACCTTACTATTTTGTGGCTAAAAATTGAATAGACTTTACTGTCCTCTTCCCTCCTATCTAAATCCCCTGGTATGTCACTTCTGACTACCTTCCTTTCCAATCCCATAATTAAGACCACCTACAATGTTCTTAAAGAATTAGAAAACCCCCCCCAAAACGAGAACAACAGTGTCATGGGCCCACTGGCAGGCTCTAGGGATATGTGACATCAGAGATTTATGCTCCTGCACTGACCCCCATGCTGAACATACTGACTCTTTCAATCCCACCAATAGTAGTAATACTGTCAATCCTTCTCTACCTTGGAAAACATTTTCAAAGCTGGAAACAAGCTTTGATATTCCCTACTTCTTTTTTTTTTTTAATCAATGGCTCCAATTCTTATACTCTATTAAAAATCAGAAGTCCAATGCACTCAGTCTTCTGTGTCTCCCTCTCTGCTAACCCATTGCAAAACTTTTCATGCTCTGGGCCACACCATTTCCCATTTTTATAAATTGTTAAAACATATTAAACATACATTTATCTGGGTTGCAAAGCTCATGGCAAGAAGATTTAAACTTTACTTTACAAGAAAAAGATTGGGAGACATTCTGGTCTTCAGTTTTTTCTTCTTCTAGATCTGCAACTATAACACAGTCCTTGTTCTTTCTAGCTCATAGATCTTATTGGACACCTGTTAGATCACATCATATTGATTGGAATATTTCTCCAAATTGCTAGTCTTGTGGTAAAGAAATGGGTACCTTGCAACATATATTGTTTAATTGTAATTATTCTCAAACTTATTGGAATTCTATTTGGTCCACTATCCTGCTTATAATCGAACGAGAAAAACGCCCAAGTTCTGACCTAAATTGGGAGATGGACGCTTATCTCACAAAAACGAATAACTCGGTATAATCGAAAGCCGAACTTGGACGTTTTCAACTGCACTCCATCGCGGAAGCATACAAAGTTGATGGGGGCGTGTCGGAGGCATGGTGAAGGCGGGACTGGGGCATGGTTATCACCCGAACAGAGATGGGCACCTTTTGCCGATAATGGAAAAAAAGTATGCGTTTGTAGCTAGAATTTAGGGCCCTTTTTCTGGACCCTGTTTTTTCACGAATAAGGCCCCAAAAAGTGCCCTAAATGACCAGATTACCACCAGAGGGAATCGGGGATGACCTCCCCTGACTCCCCCAGTGGTCACTAACCCCCTCCCACCACAAAAAATGATGTTTCACAACTTTTATTTTCACCCTCAAATGTCATACCCACCTCCCTGGCAGCAGTATGCAGGTCCCTGGAGCAGTTGTTAGGGGGTGCAGTGGACTTCAGGCAGGTGGACCCAGGCCCATCCCCCCCTACCTGTTACAATTGTGCTGCTTAAAGCTTAGTCGTCCAACCCCCCCAAACCCACTGTACCCACATGTAGGTGCCCCCCTTCACCCCTTAGGGCTATAGTAATGGTGTAGACTTGTGGGCAGTGGGTTTTGAGGGGGATTTGGGGGGCTCAACACACAAGGGAAGGGTGCTATGCACCTAGGAGCTCTTTTACCTTTTTTTTGTTTTTGTAAAAGTGCCCCCTAGGGTGCCCGGTTGGTGTCCTGGCATGTGAGGGGGACCAGTGCACTACAAATCCTGGCCCCTCCCACGAACAAATGCCTTGGATTTATTCGTTTTTGAGCTGGGCACTTTCATTTTCCATTATCGCTGAAAACCAAAAACGCCCAGCTCACAAATTGTTGAATAAAACATGGACGTCTATTTTTTTCGAAAATACGGTTCGGTCCGCCCCTTCACGGACCCATTCTCGGAGATAAACGCCCATGGAGATAGACGTTTTCATTCAATTATGCCCCTCCACATGCAAAGTCTTTCTCATTCAGGATCCTCTTCAATATAAGCATATTATATCATGTTTTCAAAATATTTTGAATTTACATGAAAGTTCTTTATTAGATATTTTACTTGCTATTGCAATTAAGACTGTCCTTAATTCCTGGAAAGACTTCGAACAACTTAATTATTGTTCTTGGAAGAATTCTGTTTGCCTTACCTATAGATATGAAGCACATATTGCCAGAAAATCTAACCTGTTGCACAAATTTTGGTCCAAATGGTCACCTCTCTCAACATATGTACAATGCGCTACTTGATTTCCTTGCTGTCACTTCCTGCTGTTTGTTGTTAGCTTTTATTAGCGTCACGTTAATGTTTTGTCATGCATAGATTTTGTACTTTGTTACTGTATAAAATCAATAAAGAAATTTAAACCACAGAAAAGGAAGAGACAGATTTAGACAAGTTTATCAAATTGACACTTTCACATATGTTGCCAAAAGTAATACCTATAGCGGTTAAGATTAAAAAAAAGAGAGAGAGACAGAGAAGTACTGGGAGAGGAATAAAGAGGGCAAGGAAGAAGTGAAGGGATTTAAATGGTTTACTGGTGGGTAAGAGAATGTTGCTCTGAAATATTGGAAGAGGCAGGATGGAGCTGTAAAAAGAAGAGAGAATAGGGATTGATAGTGGGTCTATGGGAGAGTAGTAAAACAGGCTATCAGGGTGAGAGGAACAGAGGAGGCATGGGCTGTGTGTAGGAAGGTTGCTGGCAGAAGGAGACAATGTGGGAAAAAGGAAGAAGAGCAGGCAAAGGGAACACAAGGTACAGACAGAAGAGGAGGTGAAAGAGATGTGAAGTAGCTCTGTGGGACTTGGAAAAGAGCAGCTGAGGGAAACGGGGATCATGGTGGAGAGAAGAGATGTGAAGGTGAGAAGTGGCAGGAAGGAGTAAGAATACAAGAAAAGTGATATGAGAGAAGCTGTAGAGAGAGACTATGGAGAGACAAACATACATGGAGGAAAGAGAAATTATGATGGCATGGGATGAAAGACAGGGAGAAAATTGTTAAAAGAAGGAATGTGAGGGTAAAGAGAAAATCAAGGACAAGTAGAGACAAACAGCTGAATTTATATTATAGACACAAAAGAATGGAAAATTGTTTAAGTTTTTAGTAAAGATTTCTGTGCCAGTGAGGCCAGGTCAAGAATAGGCAATAGCTATATTTTGCCCTTCTTTACCAGCCTTGCGGTCACCAGAATTAATGTGTTATTTTACTGGAAGAACATGGGGGTGCAGGAGGGAATTTGGACTCTCGTGGGCTCATTATGCTGTATTGACCTCAAGAAATAGCATGGCAGCAGCAGGAAGAGGTTACAGGAGAGATGGTTGGAGTTTGGAAAGGGTAAAGAGTTAACTGCACTCAAACTATATGTGTTTCTTGGTTTGGTTTCCATCTTGGTTCAGGTACTAAGCCCTATTCTATTCTCCCTCCCAGCACAGCTCTGCTGATCAACTTCTGACTTAGCTCAAGCTAGCTTTTTTTTTTTTTGAGGGGGGGAGGAGTGACCTGTGTGGCTAGGCAGGGCACCATGAATGAGGGGATACCACTATAGTGATGTGCCACCCCCCCATATCCTTCCATATCATGCGGACCAGGGAAGAGGGCATATGGGGTAATGTTGCTAGGCAGAGAATGATGTGGGGGGGGGGAGAAAGGGGTGTTTGGTAAAAGGAGAGAGACAGAGAGAGAGAGAGAGAGAGAGAGTGAGAGTGAGAGAGAGAGAGAGAGAGAGAGAGAGGGATGTTGTGCTGGTCACCATTATTAAACGATGGGGGCATTGTGCCAAAGCTGTTACCATCAAATGAGGTGCCAATTTACATTTTTGCAGAAGGCATCGGTTAGCTTAGAGTCAGTCCTGAGTTCCCCAAGCCAACCACTTACTCTGTAACCACTAGAGCTTTAGCAAGTGGGCTGGCCCACAGAAGGCTGCTAGGAATGCATGCCTTTGGGTTCACTAATTTCCTGCTCAGCATGTGATCTTTGTAGTTTTCAGTCTGAAGACAGGAAGCACTACATGCAACTGTGAATCTAGGGGCTGTGGAGCAACTGACTGCGGAACTTCCAAGGTTTATGCATGCACGTGGTGGAACAGCTCATACGACCTCATTGTATTTCAATCTGTGAGTTCCAGGGGATGGGAAGATATGAATGGTGTCAGGGAATAGATATGCTCTAGGGATCTGGGAAGGAGGAGTAAGAATATGATCCTTACCAGGAAGCATGGGAATAAAAAATTTGAAACACAAGATAAATCTGCTTAGGAGGGATGTGGGATGGGTGAGCCTAGATTACAGGAAAGGGGAACTGACCAAGGTGGGATGAGAGGGGACCTAATGGATGGAGGAATTAGTAGGTAGCAAGGTAGATTAGGCCAAGAGGAAATAAGAAGCAGAGACATGTAGATGGGGGAGTGGAGTAGGTATCGGGCGGGGGGAGTTATTAAGCACCCTACCCCAAACAAAAGTCTATGCATTGTGAGAAAGACAAGAGAGAAACACATAAGAAGATGAGGGAAGGAAGAAGATATTAAGGCAAAGAGGGGTTCAAAAAGAAGTGAGAATGATCTGGGAGAAGAGAAATAGTATGGTGTGTGCAGGTTAGGTAGGAAAGAAGGACTATTGAGGACTAGCTGGGAGGGGGAGAATGTGGGTTGCATAGATGGATGTGAACATCAAGTGCTAAGTATATCATTTAAAAATAGCTTGGAGAAAAAGACCTCAAACGTCTGTGGTACTCAATGAAGAGTCAGAGAAACATTTCCAGTACTCAAACAGACACTCACTTCACCATTGGCCAAAATCCTCCAGCAGTGCTTGCAAGTTTTCTTTACTTTTGTTTGCTGTGCTTTAAAACAATGTACAGTACACATCAAAAATGATTTTATGCTAAAAGGTAAACACCATTTGGTGATTACTTCATAAAAGTTTAAGATATCAAAGCCGACTTACACTACTATTCTATTACAGCCTTTTGGCCAATTCAAAGAACTGCCACCTTAGTGCATTGGAGTAAAAGTCACCCCCTCCCTGATATTCAGTATTATTTAATCAGTCAGAAATGTCCACTGATAACTGGTTATCTCCTGCTGAATATTCGTGGTTAGCGCCTACTGCAAAACCGCCTTTGTTGCATGACTTATCTGCTTAGGTGTGGATATTCAGAGCCAGACTAAATAAGATTAGCGGTTAAATCAAATCACATAAATTTCAGTCCTATCTTTAACTGCCATAAATTAACAGGTCAGCCGCTGAATATCGGCTTAACCAGTTAAGTGTTTAGAAGCTAATAAAACTCAGATATTCAGTGTTGGTCACCAAAAAATGCTCGACATTGAGCATCTGGGTTTAACTTCAGCAATAAGCAGTTAAATCACTGCCCATCACCAGCTGGATATTGGGGGCTTAATGTTATAATCAACAGAGAACCATCAATGTACGTAATGTTGTGTATGAGAAGGAAAAGCAAGTCAGGTTGTACAAAATAGTATATAGATTCAACTTTTTAGAAATCTGAACTAGAGCAGAGAAAATTCAAGTGAGGAGAAGAAACGTTCAGTTCTTCCAAGAAGTGCCATTTACATTAAGAAGAGTGATGTTTTAATTTCACATATAATTACAAAATAAAGCTTTGGATATTGTGATAAGGGATCCAGTTGGGGGTTGGAAGTAATCATGCTTAACTAATTGTCTAAAAGCAAAAACACAAGAGACACAGAGTACCTGCATTATGCAGGCCCGTGTAACAGATGTCTCTCTATAAAATGACATGAGTTATCCATTAGAACAGCATCTGTAGCACAAGATGCTATACAGTGATTTTCTAAAGGACCATGTAACCTTATAAATCTTGAAAGTATTGTGCTTCTTAAATGTACTGCTGTATAATGTTTCTAGAGCTTATTTCTCATTGATTTACAGAGCCCTGCATAGCTGGTAATAGACCCACAGAATATCCTTGTGTACTATAAAATATTTTTAAAATGTGTTACTACTAGCCCTGTATTAAAAATAATTAATCCTTAAATCTGCCATTTTAACTTTTCTTTAAGTGATTTCCCCTGCATTTTTTTTTTGGAATAGTGTCATAAAATGTATTGGGCTATTATCTAATTCAGCAGTTCTCACATCAACCCTTTGTGACACACATGATATAGATTTGCATACAATGGAACAATGCATGAAACTTTCTCTCACATGTATTAATTGTGGATATACTGAAACCCAACTGGCTGAATGAAATATGAGGACTGGGTTGAGAACCTCTAATTTGATTAGTTCATACAGTGTATGATATTTCAGTCAAGTATAATCAGATTCAGCACATATCACAGATGCTAGAAAATCATACAGCTTCTAGAAATGTTACAGTGAAAATTTTATTTCAGAAGAGAAAGTACCTCAAGAAAGAAGACTCCAGAGAAAATTAGAGTCATGGGATAGGAGATAATGTCCTACTGTGGATTAAAAATTGGTTAAAAGATAGAAAACAGAGAGTAGAGTTAAATGGTCAGTATTCTCAATGGAGAAAAGTAGATATTTGGGTTCCACAGGGGTCTGTGCTGGGACTGCTCCTTTTTAACATATTTATAAATGATCTAGAGATGGGAATAACTAGTGAGGTAATTAAATTTGCTGATGACACAAAGTTATTCAAAGTCGTTAAATCACAAGAGGATTGTGAAAAATTGCAAGAGGACATTACGAGATTGGGAGACTGGGCATCCAAATAGCAGATGACGTTTAATGTGAGCAAGTGCAAAGTGATTCATGTGGGAAAGAGGAACCCAAACTATAGCTACATGATGCAAGGTTCCACATTAGGAGTTACCAACCAGGAAAAGGATCTAGGTGTCATCGTTGATGGTACTTTGAAACGCTCTGCTCAATGTGCAGCAGCAGCAGCAGCAAAGAAAGCAACTAGAACATTAGCTATTATTAGGAAAAGAATGGAAAACAAAAATGAGAATGCTACAATGCCTTTGTATTGCTCCATGGTGCAATCACACCTCGAATACTGTGTTTCTGGTCACCAAATCTCAAAAAATATATAGTAGAATTAGAAAATGTGCAGAGAAGAGTGACAAAACTGATACAGGGGATGGGACGACTTCCCTATCAGGAAAGGCTAAAGTGGCTAGGGCTCTTCAGCTCGAAGAAGAGACAGTTGAAGGGAGATACGATAGATGTCTATAAAATAATGAGTGGAATGGAATGGGTGGATGTGAATCACTTGTTTACTGTTTCCAAAAATACTAGGACTAGGGGGCATGCAATTAAGCTATTAAGTAGTAAATTTAAAATAGATTGGAGAAAATATTTCTTCACTCAACATATAATTAAACTTTGGAATTTGTTTCCAGAGAATGTGGTAAAAGCAGTTAGCTTAGCAGGTTTTAAAAAGGTTTGGATAATTTATTACAAGAAAAGTCCATAAGCCATTATTAAGATGGACTTGGGGAAAATGCACTGCTTATTTCTAGGATCTTGTTTTGGGATCTTTCCAGGTACTTGTAAACTGGATTGGCCACTGTTGGAAACAGGATACTGGACTTGATGGACCTTCGGTCTGTCCCAGTGTGGCAACAGTTATGTTTTTAGTACAAAATTTATGGATATTTTTTCCCAGGACTTTTCTACAATACTTATGTATTTTTGCACTGAAAACTGCTGATGGAAAACTATTCACGGAAATTTTAACCTCCTTTTCCTACCAGTACTGTGTTATTTTTGGCTAAAATTAGGAAGAGAAATCAAGAAAAACTGATTTTGAAGTGAGAGAGTACTGATATCAGCCCAGGGTAATGTTGGGAACAATAGCCTATCATATTTTGGAAGGTATCTTGGAGGAGCTTAGAGCCTGGAACCAGTACACAACTGGTTATAATTCATGCTTATCAGCTTCGAGAGGTACTTGAAATACCTTTGATAGAGGAAAGAAAAGGCTAAACAAGAGAGAATAGAGGAAAAGGCTTCAGAAGAGTCCATGTATATTGTGGCGGAGCTGGATAAAGAAGGTGAGCCTGTCCTATTCAGGAAGTTTGTGGTGTTTATGTCACAAGCAGAAGCTGTTCATTCTACCATTTCTGCTGTGAAGGTTGGTGGTCCACAGTATCCTCTCCAAAAGTTATCATTGAGAGAAAATCTTCCTACTAGCCCTGATGTACCAGTGCTACAACAAGGCTGAATGGGCTCCAGAGAGTAAAATGAGAGAGTTCAGGAGGACAAATGGGCCTGTGACCTGCTACCAGTTCGGGCAACAGGGACACAGAATTTGGTTTTGTGACAACATCTTAAGTGCGGAACAGAAGAGCCTGGACAGTGTCAGTAGGTTGAGTCCTGATGTCTGTCCTGATAGGCAAAAAACTCCAATACAGCATTTAGCGGTGCAGAAAACTGGATGGTGAACAGAGGAAGAGTGAAAATAACCACAGGTTGATGTATAAGAAGCATCTGGAGAAAGTGAGGGAGGAATTTACAGAGGCCTCTTGGAGAAGTAAACCATGGCTAGAGCTCTTCAAAGTGAGAGAAGTGCATGAATATGTCCGGGAACAGGTGCTGAAGAACCGGTGTTGAAGTCAGTTCAAAACTGACTCTGGATCAAGAAGAGTTGTTGCTGAGCTGTCAAAGCGATATGGAAGCAAGCTCAGATAATGTGACTAAGTGGGAAAAGCTTGACCCTACTGTGTTGGAATCATCAAGTTCCCAGAAACATACAGGAAAATTTGTGTCAAGGGTCTGATTGTGCTATAGAAGCAGAGAGTCTTATGCCGGCTGAAGAGGCATCTCTAGAGATAACCTTCCTATGCCTTGTTTGAAGAGGAAGGTCTCTGTAGAAGAAGAAGGAAAAGAGGTCTTGAAGAATGATGAGACTAGAGTGGAAGCGAAGAGGTGTTCAACGGAAGACACTCAAAGAAACAAAGAGGTGGAGGAGGAGATAGTGAAAGTTGATAATGTGGGTCAGGCTAAAGAACTGCAGAAAAAAGTAAATGAACCAAATGTGGAGCTGAATGTAATTAACCATGATTTTCTGAGAACTGAAAACACTTGTTCCTCTTTAGTAAGCAGAAAAGAAATTAGACAGGTTGCGATCATAAGAGAAGTTTGAGCTAGGGAAGTGGAAAAGGAAGCAGCAGTGTTACAAGTGTTAAATGTCAGTGGAAAAGTGGTCACGAAAGATGAAGAAAGCTACATAAATTTTGTTGCGGAAAATAAAGTATATATTGAGAAGGAAAAAAAGGAGGTGAAAATGAAAAGTTGGAAAAGTTTGGAGTAATAATGAAGGAAAGGAGAGAATTTCTTGACCTGAAAAGAAGAAATGGCTGGAAGACAGGCAATGAAGTCACTGAGAAGGAAGTTGATTCATTACTGTTTAAAGTTTAAGAAAAGAAAGAAGGAGTCTACAGATTGCATAGTAGCCAGTTGACAAACACAAGTCACAAATGGCTGAACCTGAGGGAGGAAAATCACAGTTGAGAGGGAGGGGGGAACTTAGAAACTGATGTCTATGAAGATGCAACGAATGGAATTCCAGTTGGGCAGTGGCTTGTCTGGCAATGGACTTGTTTTTCGTTTCCTTCCTTCAGTGGGGAGCAGATAAGAATATTGGTGTTTAATCAATAAAAATATTGGGAGATAATTTAAACGTTATAAGAATTCAGAATAAAAAAATGGAGAAGTAAAAACAGTGCATAAAAATGTATTGAAATGATTTGATTTACAGGTGATTGAGCTAGAACCCAATAAAAGCAAAATAGTGAAAAAAACAGTGAAAGTTAACCCTATGAAACATCCTTCCAATGAATCAAAATGTTATTGGTATATCATCTTTACAGATATTGTGGTAGAATCTAATGTACCTGAATGCACAGCTCCTGCTGTTGAAAATATAAGAAGATCATCTAGAAACAATAAAGGTTTATATCCTGCATTTCTGAAAGAAATTTTCATTTATTTATTTATTGCATTTGTATCCCACATTTTCCCACCTATTTGCAGGCTCAATGTGGCTTACAGAGTGTGGTTATGATTTCATTCTCAAGTAAATGTGAAAAAAAAAATTTGTTCCTTGTTAAATAAGTTTTAGAAGTTGACTACTTCATACTTCAATACATCGGGGAACTAAGCTGGTGATCAAGGGGTCTGTGGAATGTTAGTCAAAACCTGACACCTTGTTCTACATGCGTTTCGAATGATGGATAAATAGAGAATGTGATTGTAATTTTGTTTGTTGGTTCTTACTGTGGGTTCTTCAGAATGTGCTGGAGGAAGAAATGTAACCCTATAGTGAACAACCCGTAGGAGGGTATGTGTGGTTTCCACTTCAAAGGATCTGTCCACTTATGTACCCCTGTGTAGTTTAGGATGTCAGTCATGTGTGAGCATTTGATTTTGGTATTAAGTTGGGAATCGGTGAGGAAAGTGATGTTTCCCGGCTGGGCACATCAGGAAAAATGGCCGGCTGAGGCCTAGATAGGAGTTGTGCGCATGCGTGAAAGTTTCCCTGGACCGGCGCTAGACCCAAAACAAAGCCGGGGCCTAAATTTCAAAGCATGTCCGGCCAAACTATTGTGGAATTCGTGGATTGCTTCTGCAGTCGCTGGGGGTCCATTGGGACCTGAACCAAATGTAGTCGCCAGGTGAGGAGGCCTAGGGGGTCTAGGTAAGGGGTCTGGTGACCTGAAGGAATTTTTACTTTTGTTTAAAATGTGCTTTTTGGGATAGATATGCTGGAACGCGAGGAGTTAATTTATTTTGAAAACTTTTAGTAGTTATGGAACTCTGAGAACCTCAAAAAGTCCACCACACTAACCACTCCTCACACTTTTATTCCTTACTTATTTTTGTTAGTCCGGGAGTAAATAAACTTCACTTTTGTTATGATTGGGGTCTGAACCCCTCTCAAACTTACCTCTTTCCTGGGGGTCAGCTTCTTAGCTGGCTTCTGTTTCTTTTCTCTTTCCTTTCTGATCTGGCTCTGTCTCTCTGTGCTGGCAGCTTCCAGCAGCATGGGGCTAATTGTCTCTTCACTGCAGCTGTGGGTGTAGTCTGAGTTGCTCTAACTCTCTTTGGGTGTACTGGCTTCAAGTGTTTCACGGTGTTGCATTGATGTGGGTTGGGTCACAGCTTCAGGGGTATCCTTCAAGGCTGGATCAGACAAAAGGGCAACCCGGTACTCCTGGAGCCCAAGCTGAAAGAAGGTGGCTTCCTGACTCTGCCCGCCAAGCTTCTGAGTCTGTTTGGAGTTCCAGTCCTAGGCAAGATGCTGAGTCCGGATCGAGTTGCAGTTCCGGCCAAGATGCTGAGTCTGGATCGAGTGGTAGTTCCAGTCAAGATGCTGAGTCTGGATCGAGTTGCAGTTCCAGTCAAGATGCTGAGTCTGGATCGAGTTGCAGTCCCAGCCGGGATGCTAAGTCTACACCGAGTGCTGAGGCCAGCCGTGATGCTGTGTCCACTCCGAGTTGCAGCAGTGGCAGCCAAAATGCTGAGTCCGGATCGAGTTGCAGTCCCAGTCGGGATTTTGAGTCTACACCGAGTGCAGAGCCCAGCCAAGATGATGAATCCATGATGAGTGCTGAGTCTGCACCGAGGGCAGAGCCCAGCCGAGATAATGAGTCCACGATGAGTGCTGAGTCTACACCGAGTGCAGAGCCCAGCAGAGATGATGAGTCCACGATGAGTGCTGAGTCTGCACCGAGTGCAGAGTTCAGCCGAGATGCCGAATCAGAATTGAGTTACAGTCCCGGGCAAGATGCTGAGTCCGGGTCAAGTTACAGTCCCGGCCAAGATGCTGAGTCCGGTGAGAGTTGCCGTCCCGGTCAAGATGCTGAGTCCGGGTCAAGTTGGAGTTCCAGTCCCAGGCCAGATGCTGAGTCCAGGTCAAGTTGCAGTCCCGGCCAAGATGCTGAGTCCGGGTCAAGTGGGAGTTCCAGTTCCAGGCAAGATGCTGAGTCCGGAGCGAGTTCCCGGGCCAGCCGAGATGCTGAGTCTACGCCGAGTACAGAGTCCAGCCAAGATGCTGAGTCCAAATTGAGTGGCAGTTCCGGCCAAGAGGCTGAGTCCGGGTCAAGTTGCAGTTCCGGCCAAGATGCTGAGTCCGGAGCGAGTTCCAGCGCCAGCCGAGATGCTGAGTCTACGCCGAGTACAGAGTCCAGCCAAGATGCTGAGTCCGAATTGAGTGGCAGTTCCGACCAAGAGGCTGAGTCCGGGTCAAGTTGCAGTTCCGGCCAAGATGCTGAGTCCGGAGCGAGTTCCAGCGCCAGCCGAGACGCTGAGTCTACGCTGAGTACCAAGTCCAGCCAAGATGCTGAGTCCGAATTGAGTGGCAGTTCCGGCCAAGATGCTGAGTCCGGAGCGAGTTCCAGTGCTAGCCGAGATGCTGAGTTTATGCTGAGTACCGAGTCCAGCCAAGATGCTGAGTCCGAGTTGAGTGGCAGTTCCAGCCAAGATGCTGAGGCCGGACCAGGTTGCAATCTCAGGCAAGATGCTGAGTCTACTCCGAGTTCCCATTTCAGCCAAGATTTTGAACTCCTTCTGAGTTCCAGCTCCAGCCAAGGGGCAAGGTCTAGTCTGAAGTCCAGTTCGAGTTCTTTCCCGGCTTCAGATTCCAGGATGGGTGTTGGCTCTAGCCCAGTTCTGGCTGCTACAGTGGAGTGCCAGGAGGTCAAGGAAGTTGTGGACTCCTTCGGGAGAGGGTTCCTGTGGAATAGAACTCCACTTGTTGCATCCAAGACTCTGATCCTGCCTAGCAGCCGTTCTAAAGAGCCTCGTGGCGGCCAAAGCCATTCTGGTTTCCTAGTTCCAGATGTACTTGTCACGTCTGGCCCAGCCGCCCAGATTTATGTTGTGAAATCCATTGGGAGATTTCATCACAGCTACCCATGGAGACCTAAATTGTCTTTTGAGACCTGGAGCTCCCGTGGGGACACGGGAGCCTTGAGGGGGAGGTGCTGTTATGATTGGGGTCTGAACCCCTCTAAAACTTACCTCTTTCCTGGGGGTCAGCTTCTTAGCTGGCTTCTGTTTCTTTTCTCTTTCCTTTCTGAGCTGGCTCTGTCTCTCTGTGCTGGCAGCTTCCAGCAGCATGGGGCTAATTGTCTCTTCACTGCAGCTGTGGGTGTAGTCTGAGTTGCTCTAACTCTCTTTGGGTGTACTGGCTTCAAGTGTTTCACGGTGTTGCATTGATGTGGGTTGGGCCTCTCGGGGTTTGAATGTGTTCTGCCTGGCTCTAGGGAGAGTGACATCATCTGGGAGGGCCTTGATAAGGAAGTGGGTTCTTTCCTTCAGGGCCTTCGCAACGTTTGCTTCTGGCTACTTGCTTTAGGTCCAGGTTAGTTTAGTGCAGTGTGCACTTGTGACTTGTGTGTTTGACTTCCCTGTTTTTCCCTTTTGTTACGGTGTGTAGCACTGCTGTTAGTGCAGTGCTGGAGTTTGGTGCTGGGAGCTCCCTTGTGAGTAAGTGTTTAGGAAGCACCTTTTGTTGTTGGGGTATTTGGCTTTCCTGCTTGTTTCCTTGTGCTTGCCCCGCTTTTCCTCATGACCTGTGGTTAGCTGCTGTAGCTGGGTGCTTTGGAAGCACCAGGGTGAGAACCCATGTTTAGCTGCTGCAGCTTGGTGCTTAGGAAGTACCAGTGTTAGGTCTGGTATTTGTCTTCCCTTCCTTTTCCCTTGTGGTTTCCCTGCACTTCTGTTAGTGTAGGGCGTAGGGGTACCCCTGTTAGTTTATGTTAGGAGCACTGCTGTTAGTGGAGGGCTTAGGAGCTTTTCTGTTGGTGCTGGGCTTAGGAACACTTTTGGTCACTTTAGGAGTTAGGTGCACTTCAGTTAAAGCTTGTTCTAGTCCTGGTCCCTGTGTCGTCCAGTAAGTCCTGCCGGCTACTCGAACCCATGAGCTCAACTCCTGGGGGGCTTAGTGGCTAAGTGCAGGTGAAGCTGTGTGGACCAGTCCAGTGTGCTCCAGTCCCGTGTTCCAGTCCTGTGTCCTCCAGTCCAGTGTGTTCCGGTCCGGTGTGTGTTCCAGTCTGGTGTGCTCCAGTCCAGTGTGTTCCGGTCCGGTGTGTGTTCCAGTCCGGGGGATTGCAGTCCAGTGTTCCAGTCCTGTGTCCTCCAGTCCGGGGGATTCCAGTCCATGTGTTCCGGTTCACTGGGCAGTGCCTGCAGTCCCTGCCGGTGTGCTTACCCAGTGTTGGTTGGTGGGTTTTGCCTGCTGCTGTCGCTCCTCGTCAGCAGCCCAAGGGCTCACGTTTGCTCCAGAGCCCAGCCCCGCGGGCTCTGAACCTGAGAACCTGACAACTTTCACCCAAAGAAATACTCCAGTTCAGGTTTTATGAACTTAACTTGAACTCTGCAACAGGCAGTTAATCCAAACTTCATATACATTAGATGCAAACAATTCACTCCATAATATGCAGTTCAAATTATAGCCACAACGGTTTATAACTGAAAGAGGTTTACGTGCCAGTTCAAGACTTTGGTGTGCATTTGTAAATCTTAAGGTATGTATATATTTACAGCTCCTCCAGTTCCATACTTATCCTTTTGGGCAGAATAATCCAAGGCAATGCCTGCAGTATTTTTGTGACATGATGTCTTCACTTAGGACCAGACCTCCCTGTCTGTTCTCTCTCCCAAAGGTGTTCCTCACAGGATCCTTCTCTGTTCTTGCTTTTGGGCTGGGTTACCTCTGCTTCCCATCTGGAGCACTCCTCCACTCCATGGTTAATGCTCTTACAGGCAGAAACCTCCACTTAGTTCAGCCTTAGGTTATTGGGCCTCTCCAGGACACCTCCTTTCTACATGGGTCCTGAAGGGGGAGGGGGGGTGAAGGCAATCAAAGACCACATGCTCTGCACAACTACAACTTTTATTAACTCCAAATTCCACCCCTACTGTCATTCAATAACATTGCCCTCAGCACTTTCCTATAAACACTCTCCTTGGGTCTGTCTTTTTACTTTCTTAGTTCAATCCCTCCACCCAGTGATTCTGAAGGAGAGTCTCGCATCAATTTAGTAATCCGCAGTATAATGGGGGATTACATATATGCTCGGTAATTGTGTACTTTATAATAGTCTGTACCATTTTGTCTGGCACTGATGTCAGGCTCACCGGTCTGTAATTTTTCCATATCACCTCTGGAACCCTTTTTAATAATTGGTGTTACATTGTCCACCCTCCAATCTTCCAGTACCATGCTTGATTTTAAAGATAAATTGCATATTACTGACAATAGCTCTGCAAATTCATTTTTCCATTCTATCAGTACTCTGAGATGAATATCATCTGGTCCAGATGATTTGCTACTCTTCAATTTGTCAAGTTGCCCCATTATATCTTTTAGAATTACAGAGATTTGTTTCTATTTCTGTGACTCATCAGCATTGAATACCATTTCTGACACTGGTATCTCTCTGAAATATAGTCAATTGAAAGAGGATAAAAGAGTACACCAAAAGGTGCAAAGCCGCAGACCAATGCTCCTGGTCTGGCAGAGCAGGGCCCCCCAGCTGAAGCCCTTCCTGTCTAAAGCCCTGCCCAGTCCCAACCCCCAAGGTATGGAAGAATGCCCCCATACCTTAATGCACTGATTATTCCTTATAGTCCAGCATAAATGTTCTGATCACTAAACGATAATTGGTTATTTCTACCTAACCCATCACATATTAGATGTGAATCGACAAAGAAAACTGCATTCTATTTTTTGGCTCTAGCTTTATGGAATTCTTTACCACATCATATCAGACTTGAAAAGTCTTATAGCATATTTTGTTCTTAAAATCTCATTTTTTTTCAACTTGATTTCAACTACTCATAATTCCTGTTTGACCTATGGGAGCAGGGGATAGACTGACTACAGATTGGAGCATGGGAAAGTATGAATATTTTTGTGAATGTTTCTTGTGAGATTTGGAGGCTCATTTTAAAGCATTTAGACTTACAAAGTTCCATAGGTTACTACACGGGGCTCATTTTCAAATGAGTAAAACATCCAAAAAGTGGCATAAATCTGCATTTGGATGTCTTCCTCACAAAAATGTCGAAATTGGTATTTTCAAAGCCAATTTTCAGATGTTTTTTTCTATAAAGTTCATCAGCAGTGCATTCAAATTATAAGGGGGCATGTCAGGGGTGTGTTAAGAGTGAGATCTGGGTGCTCCTAACACTTATACATTTTTCTGCCATAATGGACAAAACAAAAACATCCAGGGCTATAAGTTGGACGTTTTGGCCTAGACCTGTTTTACTAATGAATAAGCCTCAAAAAAGTGCCCTGAATGACCAGATAACCACTGCAAGAATAAAGGAATGACACCCCCTTACTCCTTCATTGATCACTGATCCCCTCCCATCCCACAAATATGTAAATGAAACAGTACATACCAGCCTCTATGACAGCTTCAGATGTTATGACCAGTCCTATTAGAGCAGTAAGCAGGTTCCTGGAATAGCCTAGTGGTCAGTGCAGTACACTGTAGAGAAGGTGACCCAGCTCCATAATCCACTCTATTACACTTGTGGTGGAAAGTGTCAGCCCCCAAAACCTACTGTACCCACATAGAGGTGACACCTGCAGCCATAAGATCTATTATAGTGGTGTATAGTTGGGTACAGTAGGTTTTTCATGGGTTTTGAAGGGCTCACCATACAATATAAGGGGGTAATAATGAGATGTGTACCTAGCACCTTTTATGTGAAGTCCACTGCAGTGCTCCCTAGGGTGCCCCACTGCACTCTGGGATGCCTGTGTGGCCAATCTACTAGGAAAGCTGGCTCCCCCTATGTCCCAGTGGCTTGATTGTTTTGCATTTTTCACTTGGACATTTTTTTTGGAAAATGGTCCAAAAAGTTAGACTTGCCAAACCCGCATTGAGCCTGCCATGAGTGGGAAAGCGCGGGGTACAAATGTAACAACAACAAAAAAAAAACGACATCTAGGGAATGACCATTTTCAAAGAAAAAAGATAGACATTTTTGGGGTTTGAAAATGATTATTTTCACTACTTGATGTTTGTATGCTTTCAGCAAAATTTCCTAAGTCGGATTTAGACATCATATCGAAAATGCACTTCCATGTAATTTTGGTGTCTCTTTCCTATTTATTAATGGAGTTATTTTCTAGTGATTCATGTATTTATATTGTAATCTGGTTTGTTTTGCACTGCAATTTAAGACGTATATCAAATCTAATAATTGATAAACAATAAGATTCTAGCAGCCACATGTGCAAGACCCCTAAAGGGGTAACCTGCAAAGCCATTGGTAGTCTAGAGAGTCCTTGGGCAGGAGCGATGCTCAGTCACTCCTCCCCAGTCTGGCACAGTTCCCCAAATGGCACCATGTTTACCAATAGAGGTAATGTTTCAATACTTATGAGGAGGCATAGGCTGGCCAAAATTTGCCTAGCAGGAATCACATGCACTAAGAAACCACTATGATTTGGAGGATTAAAAACAATATTAAATGCCTTACTTTACATTTTTGCTTTCCTTAGAAGATTCCAGATCCAGAAAGACCTTGAGGTTCTGAGGTACAAGTTCCAGATATCAAGAGAACCACTCAGTCCTGCTTGTTGATGGGGAAAAAAAACATTGTTGCCCAACAGTAATACAACGAGGGGCATTTTTGAAAGGGACATCCAAGTTTTGATTTGGACGTCCTCGCAAAAAGTCCCAATCCAGGGGTGGGGAAACTCGTATTTTCGAAACAAGATGGACGTCCATCTTTTGTTTCGAAAATACCACCAGGGACGTCCAAATCCTTAAATTAGGTCGTCCCTAGATTTGGTCATCCCTAGAAATGGACGTTTCTGATTTTCGGCGATAATCGAAACCAAGGACGTCCATATCAGAAATGACCAAATGCAAGCCATTTGGTCATGGGAGGAGCCAGCATTTCCAGTGCACTGGTCCACCTGACATGCCAGAACAACAACCGGGCACCCTAGGAGGCACTACATACTGCTGTCACGGACCTGAGTATGACATCTGAGGCTGGCATAGAGGCTGGCAAAAAATATTTTGAAAGATGTTTTTTGAGGGTGGGAGGGGGTTAGTGACCATTGGGGGAGTAACAGGAGGTCATCCCCGATTCTATCCGGTGGTCACCTGGTCATTTCGGGCACCTTTTTGTGCCTTAGTCGTAAGAAAAACAGGTCCAGGTGAAAACGTCCAAGTGCTCGTCAGAGATGCTCTTCTTTTTTTCAATTATGGGTTAAGGACGTCCAAGTGTTAGGCACGCCCAAGTCCCGCCTTCATTACGCCTCTAACACGCCCCCATGAACTTTGGCCATCCCTGCGACGGAGTGCAGTTAGAGACGTCCAAAATCAGCTTTTGATTATACCGATTTGGATGACCTTGGGGGAAGGACGTTCATCTTACGATTTGTGTCGAAAGATTGGCGTCCTTCTCTTTCGAAAATGAGCCCGAATGTCTCCTACTTTCCCAACAGCTGCATTAATTCCTGAGCTTCAGAACCACCTGAGGAGAAGAGGAAAATGCTGCTCAGGGGAAGGTCTAGGCAAGCTCAATAATTTCTGAGCTTTGAGAGAATTGTTCTGTTGGTGCAGTGCGTAATGATGCCACTTACTTGTATAGAAACATAGTATAATGAAGGCAGATAAAGACCATGTGGCCTACCTAGTCTGCCCATCCATGCCATCTACTCTCCCCTTTCACTCCCTTTCTATGAAGAAGTATTTCCTCAAGTTACTTCTGAGTCTATCCCCTTTCACCTTCATCCTATGCCCCCTCATTCCACAGCTTCCTTTCAATAGAAAGAGACTCACCTCCGGTTCATTTATGCCACATAGGTTTGTAAACATCTCTATCATATCTCCATTTCCTACCTTTCTTCCAAAGTATACATACTGATATTTTTAAGTCTGTCCCTGTACACTTTATAACAAAGACCACTGACCATTTTAGTAGCCGCTCTCTGGACTGACTCCATCCTGTTTATGTATTTTTGAACATTGGTCTCCAGAATTGTACACAATATTCTAAATGGGGTCTCCCCAGAGTCTTATACAGGGGCATCATCGCCTCCTTTTTCCTACTGGCCATTCCTCTCCCTATGCACGTAACCATCCTTCTAGCTTTTACTGTCACCTTTTCTACCTGTTGATCACAAATCAAGTCCTGATCCTCTTTTGTGCTTGACTCAGTCCTGCAGTCTTCAGAAAATACCTATTACAGGTGAATATTCAGAAAATCTACATGAATTAAACTATGTTTTATTAAAAAAAAATAACCCTTATGAATTCACAAAAACTATTATTATAAGGAAGAAAAACATCTAATAAAACATTTTCAGATCCAGGTAATGTTCTTAGCTGTATGCTTATTATGATCATATTGATTTAGCATAGTTGTTATTGATTTAATCTACTTGCAATCTTTACAGCAGTATATTATTATGAGGGAACAAAAATGCGTATTCTGCTCTGTCTGATTCCATGTATCAGATCTACTGCCTGTCTTGAATAGACTATATTTTGCTCATCTGAGTATTACAAAAGCTATGCTCACAGTAGAGATGACTATCAAGAGTAAGGTACACTGGTATAATTTGCTGTGTGATCAAAGAAACAGGATTAGTTTAGAAGCTAGTGATTGAAAAGGCATGAAAGGAAGAGAAGGGTCAGACAAAAGGACCAAGGACAAGTGAAATCTAAGGTACTGAAAGGCTTCTAAGTGAGTGTAGGACATTTCTGGTAAAGGCCATCTTACAATGCTAATGATTGTGTGTGTCTGTTAATTTTATGGACAAAGCCACAGATGGTGGAATGAGGGGGAACTAAGGAAGGCTGCCTGGAGAAGGTTTTTAGATTAGATTTTTGCTCACACCTTTTTCAGTAGTAGCTCAAGGTGAGTTATAGTCAGGTATACTGGGTATTTCTCTGTCCCAGGCAGGCTCACAATCTAAGTTTGCACCTGCAGTAATGGAGGGTTAAGCGACTTGCCCAAGATCACAAGGAGCAATGGTGGAATTTGAACCAGGAACCTCTGGATGTCAAGACCAGTGCGCTAACCACTAGGCCACTCCTCCACTCCAAGTGACATGTGACTTATAACTACATCAATAAATAAGTACTGAAAAAAAAATCAGTTGACGTGAGTGAGCTAAGCAGGGAATCAGGAATCAGAAAGCAAAGATGCCAAGTTCATCAAATGTTGTAAATAAATGAGATTTACCCAGATGGATTTTTTTTTTGTCTCTGTAATTTACTAATATCTACATTTTGCAACCTTTCTAAAGTTCTTACTATCTTGTGATTATTTTCCTCTCTTGCATATGCACTAAATAAATAAATCAGGGGGTTCATTCTGTTTCACATGTGTGATGTTAAGTATAGCACACAATGAGATACATAATTTAGTTCTGAAAAAGTACAACAAAGTCATTAGTGTGACTGAACAAAGGAAAGGGCACTGGAAGAAATTAAGACATTAGAATGAAAAGGGTAACTTCAGCTCGGAGGCAGTATCACACCACTCAGACTCACAGTGTTCTTAATGTTTTACCCTTTGAGGTCATAGCAATTATAGCAACTCTCCCTGGAACTAATGTTTTTCCATGCTCTTATCATTTCCATATACAGCACATATGTTGAAAAAGCAACGCAGAGGGAAAACTCTCCATATTACCAGGGTGCTTGGCATTATTTAATAACAAACATTGGTATAAAATCCATGTTGCGATTACAGTTGTTTTGTCCCTTGTGGAAATATGTTCAAGGATGTACCTGTATCTTTTTGAAGGATGTTGCAAAAGACACAAAATTTTACTGGTTAGGTACTGATTGCATAAGTGCTTTAAAAAATGACAGGTAGTCAGTATCCATCCAAAATGTATTTTGTTCGGTAAAAGGAGAGGTCACGCATGATCCAGGAACATTGCCTAAGATTATCCAAACACTGCAATATTCAGCTACTATCCATATGAATGTATCCATTTAAGTGAAATGCCTAAATCACAGTTCTGACTTTAAACATATATGTTATCTGTTTTTATGGACATCATATTCACTTGTACTGCTGAATATCAGGCATAAAGATAAGCAGAGAAATCATCCACTTAATTCAGGCCCAGATGATAAAAACTCCGGCGCTGCAAGGCACTGCGCCGGAGTTTTACTGTCACAGCAGAGCCCTGACCTAACTCCATCATGATTGAAGTTAATAGTATGCAAATGATATGCATTTTATTAGCTTCCATCATGAGGGAGCAAAACGGGCAGATGGCGCCTGGTGTATGCATTCAAAAGTTATGTATTAAGCACAACTTTTGAACACATGCCCAGGATATGGGCTGTCTGTCAACCCAGGTTGTCAGTGTCTTCCTCAGGGGACAGCCCATGAACTCCTCCACCCCCATCTGTAAGGCCGGGGTCCGGTGGACACCCAGGACCCACAGACCCTGAATGCAAATACAAACCAGCCTGGTGGTCCAGTGGGACCCCACCTCCCCCACCCCAGCCGCCACCGCTGTGGGTCCAGTGTGACCCATGACAGAGGGCCTGACTTGATCCTCCTCCACTGAAAATCTTTCTCTGGTGGACTAGTGGTGGTGGAGAGATCCCCTGACTCAACCCCCTCTTCAATAACGTAGAAGTTGGAAGAGAAGGGACTAGCACTCCCTCCTCCTCGGCAGGTGCCACCTCAAAATTGCGGCACCCTGCCCTGCCTGGTGCATCATGAGATGCTTGGGATGGGGTTTAACTTCAATATCTTTATTTCTCCCTTATATGGAACTTAAACCCCCACCCCATGCATCCCATGATGCACCAGTCAGGGCAAGGTGCCACCATTTTGAGGTGGCACCTGCCGAGGAGGAGAGAGTGCTAGTCACTCCTCCTCCAACTTCTAAGGCACTGGAGAAGGGGATTGGGTTGGGGGAATTCCACTACCACCTTGGCTCCTGAAGTAATGAGGCCTGGAGGATTTTATGGAAGTAGAGGTGGACCTCGGGTGGGTTACCACACCCACTGCTGTCATTTCAGGCATTGCTGCAGCCAATATTAAAAAGTCCACGCTGTGCTTCGTTACTCGAGAGGGGGAAGCATTGGGTGAGGGCAGTGCTTGCGTGGAGGGGTCCTGTCTGGAGCCAGAATAGTTCCACAAGGCTCCTTCACCCATTAAACTATTGGACTTAGAACTGTGGTTGCGGAGGTATCCCAGGGAGGGTGATGCTTATTTATTATGGGTGGAGTTTTCAGAAGGGTTCTCTATCCCTTATGTTCAGTACACAACGCTTGATGACGCTGTGCATTTTTTGCTGCCTTTGGGGGCCGGAGCTTTGATGGGAAAGGCCAATATCGAAGCAGCATCCCACGTCTTTTCACTTGCTTGGTTTTCATTTTGAAAGATTGTTTTATTTTGCCAGGTGCATGCCAATGGGGTGTTAAATATCCTTAATTTTATTTAATTATTGGGATTTATTAACCGCCTTTATGAAGAGATTCACCCAAGGCAGTGTACAACAGGTATAGTTTAACATAAAACTTACAATTTTAACAGTAAAACAATAGTAAAATAAGAATAAACATAAATACAATAGGTGAGGTAAACTTAAAAAACAGTAAATTGAAACCTAATAATAGAACTACCATTAAACAGTATCAAAAATATGCACATTTAACAACACTGGAATTCAAATACCAGAGATATAATACAATGTTACCATAATACTAATGATACACCTAATAAGCATGCATTAGAACATTCAGCTAACATAGATATGATGCTAAAGATTTTCTACAATACGGCTTACCTTATAGCTGAGGGACCAAGAGCAAATATATGATGTGAATAAGATTTGTGGTACAGAATCAGTTGGGATAATTTGATGGTTAGCTAAAATCAAGACAAGTTCTTTTTTATAGTTAAGCAAGAGATAACTAACTCTAAGTTACAGTATCCGCCTTATTTTCAAAAGAGAAAGATGCCCATATTTCAACCCAAATCGGGAGATGGGCATCTTTCTGGGCGTCCAAATCAGTATAATCAAAAGTCGATTTTGGGCGTCTTCAACTGCAATCTGTTGCGGAAACGGCCAAAGTTGACGGGGGAGTGTCATAGGCATGGTGAAGGCGGGACTGGGGCGTGTTAATCGGCCAAGGAGAGATGAGCGCCCTCGGCCGATAATCGGAAAAAGAAAGGCGTTTTTAGTGCGAATTTGGGTCACTTTGTTTGGACCCTTTTTTTCACGAACAAGTCCCAAAAAAGTGCCGTAAATGACCAGATGACCACCGGAGGGAATCGGGGATGACCACCCCTGACTCCCCCAGTGGTCACTAACCCCCTCCCATCCATAAAAACAACTTTAAAACCTTTTTTTCCAGCCTGTATGCCAGCCTCAAATGTCATACCCAGCTCCATCACAGCAGTATGCAGATCCCTGGAGCAGTTGTTAGTGGGTGCAGTGGACTTCAGCCAGATGGACCCAGGCCCATCCCCCCCACCTGTCACACTTGTGGTGGTAAATGGGAGCGCTCCGAACTGCCCCCAAAACCCACTTTACCCACATCTAGGTGACCCCCTTTATCCATAAGTGCTATGGTAATGGTGTAGAGTTGTTGTGAGTGGGTTTTGGGGGGGATTTGGGGGGCTCAGCACCCAAGGGAAGGGAGCTATGGACTTCAGAGGTAGTTAACTTTTTTGTTAATTGTTACAAGTGCCCCCTAGGGTGCCCAGTTGGTTAGGGTTACCATTTTGTGTCCTCTGAAAAAGAGGACACATGTCACGCCCCCTACCCCGCCCCGCCACGCCTCATGCCCCGCCCCTGCCACGCCCCTTCAGGTCCAGGTTCCATCCCTATTCCCCGCCCCCCCCGTCACATAGTCCCCTCCCCCCATCACATACCCCCCCTCACTTACTATCTAGCCCTGGTGGTCTAGTAGCGTCTTCTCTTCGGGGCAGGAAAGAGCCCCCTCTTTCCTGCCCGTAGCGCTGCCTGCCCTTGCCTGCTGCATCCTCCTCGGTATGGCTGGGGATTCAAAATGGCCACCGAGAGTTGAAGCGGCCTCGCGAGAGTTCAACTCTCGGCGGCCATTTTGAATCCCCAGCCAGACCGAGAAGGATGATAGACAGGGGAGGCAGCGCTACGGGCAGGAAAGAGGGGGCTCTTTCCTGCCCCAAAGACGTCACTAGACCACCAGGGAACATGGTAAGGAAGGGGAGGGGACGGGAGACCAGGTCACCAGACCCACGGCGCCGATCGCCCGCCCACACGCCCACCGCACGCACGCGCCTGCCCACACCCGCGCCCACGTTTGTCCAGAAATCCGGACAAACGTGGGCGCGGGCAAAATCCGCCGGACGCCCCGGACATGTCCTCAAAAAGAGGACATGTCCGGGGAAATCCGGACGTATGGTAACCCTACGGTTGGTGTCCTGGCATGTGAGGGGGACCAGTGCACTACGAATCCTGGCCTCTCCCATGACCCAATGCCTTGGATTTGTTCATTTTTTAGTTGGGCGCCTTTGGTTTCCATTATCACTGAAAAACAATACCGCCCAGCTCAAATCCGCACAAATCTGATGCATTTGGCTGGCACAAACCATATTATCGGATAAAAGATGGATGCCCATTTTTTTTCGAAAATACGGTTTGTCCCGTCCCTTCACATACCCGTTGTCAGAGATAGGCACCCATGGAGATGGGCGTTTGCGTTCGATTATGCCCCTCCATGTGTAGCAATCTAGACCAGGTGCAGAATGGGTGTATAGTCAGTCACCCTATGTATTAAAGGCTTGGGAGAAGAACTAGGCTTTCACCTGCTTCCTGAAGTAGAGGTAGTCTTGAATTATACGTAGCCCCTATGGGATATATTCCAGAGTGTGGGGGCTACTTCTGAGAATGCTCGCTGGTGGGTATCACATTGTACAATTTCTTTTGATGAGGGTAGAGAGAGTGATGATCCTTGAGAGGATCTTAGAGGTCTTCAAGGTGTGTAAAGGGCTAATTTATTCTTTAATACTCTGGCCCATTTTGTCTGAGGACCTTTAAAATCAAACAGAGTTTTAAATTTAGCCCTGTAAGGTACTAGTAGCCAGTGTAGCTTTTGAAGGAAGGGTGTGATGTGATCACACCACTTGCAGCCTTCTATCAATCGTGCTGCAGCATTCTGAATTAGTTGAAGCTGATACAAACTCTTTTTGGTTTGACCAGTGTACAGGGCATTATAGTAGTCTAGTCGTGATATTAATATTTCATGGGCCACTGTGGTCAGACTCGTCTTTTCAATATATGGAGAGAGATTTCATAGCTGCCATAGGTGATAGAGACAATTTTTGAAGGTTGTTTGAATTTGTGGGATCAGAGTGAGTGAGTCTAGCAGTATCCCAAGATTCCTGACCTGTGATTTTAGGGGGAGTTCATACTTCCCAAAAGGTATTTTGAAGTTGGGTATTTTTTCACTTGTGACTGAGGCAAAGTTTATTGTTGTTTGCTCATTTCTGAGTTGCAATTAGGCAGGCAGTCAGTTTACTCAGAGCTTTGGGTAGATTTGGTTCAATGGATATGAGTAGTTGCATATCATCAGCATAGATGTAGAATTTAGTGTCCATTGACTGAAGCAGCTCAGCCAGAGGCTTGATGTAGATATTAAATAAAATGGGAGACAGTATGGAACCCTGTGGCACCCCACAGTCCAGTGTTGAAGGTAATGATGTGCTGTTGCTGAACAGAACTGATTGTTGTCTATCTGACAGATAGGATTTGAACCAAGTAAACACTGTGCCACTGATATGTATTTCTGCCAGTCTTGTAAGCATGATATTATGATCTAAAGAGTTGAAGTGTTGCAGCCTGGCGGTACATTGTCATGAGTTTCTTACAGTTGAGCTTATCTTCATCTAGGTGAGATTTTCTCCATTTTCTTTCAAGTTGGCGTCCTTGATTCTTAAGGATCTTTAGTTCTAGGGAGAACCCCAGGGAACATTTGTTGGTGGAGCATAGGACCTTCGCTAGAGGGGCCATTTTTTCCAATATCATTGCTACGCATGCATTCCAGATATCAACCTGTTCTGACACGGTCATCATCTTTTCATCCACATGGGGGTAGGACAACGGCCTCTAGGAAGTTTTCAGCAGTCAGATTTCGCTTGTCTCGAATTTCCTTCAAAACTTTGATTGGGCCCACCTCTTTTATGTAATCCTTAATAGAAAATTTGATTAGGAAATACATGAAAGGGGTATTATCTCTATGCCACCAGCCTTGTGTTCCAAGATGTTGACCCCTTTGCAGAACAGTCTAGCATATGGCCCTTTTCATGGGTTGAAGATTTGATTACCTGAATTAATCCTAGAGTTGCCATTGTATCAAGGAAGGCAGCACTAGTGGTGTCTTGAGTTTCGATGTATAGGTTGAAGTCTCCCTTGATCAGTAACCTAGGTTACCTCAGTCACCATTTTGCACAGATGATGTGGTGTTGTGAGGTGCTCTGTAGATCACAAGATGCCACATTGGTTCCTTGTCTCCCAGCTGGATTAGCAGTTGAAGGATGGAGACTCTGCGCAGTTTGATTGTCTCTCGAATAAGGACTGCTACCTCTTCACCCTGCTTCCCTTGTCTTGGTTGCTGCAGGATAGTGAGTCCTGTGGGATAGTTCAGCCAATGGTACTCCTTCGCTTTCATCCAGTCAGGTCTCAGATATCCCAAGATGTCTAAGTGGTATTCATTGATGACAACATGGATCATAGGAGAGATTTTTTATTAGTTGATCTGGCATTTACTAGCCCAGGTTTCTAAGTACTGGTCTGTTTGTGGTTGTAATTTTAGTTTTAGGGGTTACTTGGTGGTGGTAGGCAGGTATTCATGTGCGTATAGCTAGATAAGAGTTTTGCCTCTTAAGTTTGTGTCTTCTATTCGGATGAGAGAGTCTACTGTTTCTTCTTCCCCAGATTACTGTGATGTCTCAAGATTTTTGATTTACTAGACAAAAGCACATTCTTGGTTAAAGTAAGATTACAGAGCTCTCTAGCAATTCAGTATTACAAAAAGCCAGTTTGTCTTTGGCAGCAATTAACAGTGGAATGTTAATTAGGCAGATAGTGCTTGATGAGGGTCTGAGTCCCTTTGAAGTATCAGCTTCCTAGGAAGAGGAGCTCTGTTTGCTTTAATAAAGATTTCTTGTTTAAAATGAAGTATGCAGTCAGTCAGCTAATTCTACCTGTATTTTGTGCTTTTAAACCTTGAAACAAGGTAAGCTAGTTTTTTAAAAATCCAGTATATAATATCCAACAGGCACTTCTGTTCAGTAGAGACATACATCAAATGGCTGTATTTCACTCCTGTGGACTTACTTGAAAGTTTTAATGCAGAGGAAGATTCAGCAAGATATCAAAAATTTAGAGATAATGTAAGTTAAAGATATGGAACTTCAATTCACAAATTGTAGTGATGGTTTCATTTTGCAGTTTCTGATCCTGATGTCCTTGGATCCAATTGATGCAGATCCCTGGAGGCTTTTTTAGATGAAGATCTAGGTCATAGAAGCTTAGCCAAGATTGGGTGGCAGAGCCGGTGGTGGGAGGCGGGTCTGGTGCTGGGCAGACTTCTACGGTCTGTGCCCTGAAAATGGCAGAAACAAATCAAGATCAGGTATACACAAAAGGTAGCACATATGAGTTTATCTTGTTGGGCAGACTGGATGGACCATGCTGGTCTTTTTCTGCCGTCATCTACTATTTATGTTACTATCCAGCTTATTTTCGAAAAAGAAAGAAGCCCATATTTCGACCCAAATCGGGAAATGGGCGTCCGTTTCCCGTGGGCGCTCAAATCGGTATAATCGAAACCCGATTTATGGCGTCCTCAACTGCAGTCCGTCACGGAGATGAACAAAGATCACGGGGGCGTGTCGGAGGCGTGGTGAAGGCAGGACTGGGGCGTGGTTATCGGCCAAGGAGAGATGGGCGTCTTTAGCTGATAATCGAAACAAGAAGGGCGTTTTTGACGAGAATTTGGTCCGCTTTATTTGGACCATTTTTTTTCAGTTCCAAGTCCCAAAAAAGTGCCCTAACTGACCAGATGACCACCGGAGGGAATTGGGGATGACCTCCCCTGACTCCCCCAGTGGTCACTAACCCCCTCTCACCAAACCCCCCCCCCCCACTTCACAAACTTTTTTTCCCAGCCTGTATGCCAGCCTCAAATGCCGTACCCACCTCCATGACAGCAGAATGTGTTCTATCCTCTGACAGCCTTTCCCTGGCTCTGATGTGGGTCTCAGGTGAGTGTGACACCTTTTCTGGTAAGGGCACTGCAGAGTCACATCAGCAATGCATTGTGGTGGGTGTAGGGTATTGGGCTCCGTGATTCCACTAGCTTGTGTTAAATGCTCACGAGTTGGTAGTTGGTAGGCTCTACTCCCATGGTGCTTTTCCCTCTGCTTACTGGGTCAGAGTGTGCCCTGTTTTGTTTCCGGTAGTCCATGAGGTAGTGGCCGTTTGTGTAAGACACTTTTAGATCCTTTTCATATGTTAGCCACGTTACAGCACTTAGTTCTTACCTTGAATGTTGCTGAAAGAGGGCATTGTACAGCATTCTGCCAGCTCGGACCTACTGCTAATCTCAGTACCAGCGAGACTCGTTGCCAGTGGGGCACAACCTCTGATCTGCAGTTAACTGTGAGTAAACGTGCTTATTCAAATAAAGGATGTTTTCAGCGAGATTAGTGTGAACTGCTGTGCCAAGGTTATACAGCAGCAACAAGTCCTGCCCCGGAGCACTTTTAGTGGGTACTGCAGTGCACTTCAGGCAGGCAGACCCAGGTCCATCCCCCCCCACACCCCCCCACACCCGTAACACTTGTGGTGGTAAATGGGAGGCCTCTAAAACCCACTGTACCCACGTAGTTGCCCCCTTCACCCCTAAGAGCTATGGTAGTGTTGTACATTTGTCCCTCCCATGACCGAATGGCTTGGATTGGGACGTTTCTGAGCTGGGCATTTTTAGTTTCCATTATCGCAAAAAAAAAAAAAAAAACGCCCTTCTCAGAAGGGACCAAATCTATGGCATTTGGTCCATCCAAACTGTATTTTCGAAACGAAAGATGGACGCCCATCTTTTCCATAATATGGTCTGTCCCTCCTCTTCACATACCCGTTTTTGGACATAGACGCCCATGGAGATGGGCGTTCGCGTTCGATTATGCCCCTCTATATCACAAGCAAAGAGAAAGGGTGCTTGCTTAAAAAGTGTAGGGAGGCAAAAAGTTGCATTTATCCAAACAAAACAAATGAACTTAACTAAGTGAGGAAGGAAACTCAAAATAAAGGTCAGGACTGGTTTCCCAGCATAGACTGAGCAGAAGTATGTGCATATGTTGATGTGTTTTCTACCTCTGTACACTGGGTAGTGGAACAATTGAGTGGTATGCACATAGTAGTGCACTATTTAATTGATTTTTTGTTTGGAGGCACTGCAGGCTTAGATCAGTGTGCTGCTTTAATGTTGACTTTTTGTTGTGAGGCAGTGGAGTTAGGAATTCTTTTAGTGTCTGAGAAATCGGATGAGATCAATAGAAAACTGAAAAAAAGAGGCAGCTGGTAACAGAGAATAGAGAGAGGAGTCAATTCTCATCTTAATGATGGATGTTTATTTATAAGGAATCTACACTGGAGGTTATGGATTTGATGTGATTGGAAGGACTCAGGTCAAGAGGATCATTTACAGCATGAACATCTATTTTACAACCTGAAGCATCCGAACTATAATGGGGCAAAAACAAGAGACGTGGACATCGTTGTGGCAGCAGAGGAAAGTTCATATTATAAAATGGCCACATAAATATTCATGGAAAGGGAGGCTCTCTGTCAGGTTCTCAGGTTCAGAGCCCGCGGGGCCGGGCTCTGGAGCAAACGTGAGCCCTTGGGCTGCTGACGCGGAGAGACAGCAGCAGGCAAAACCCACCAACCAACGCTGGGCAAGCACACCAGCACTGGCAGGGAATGCAGGCACTGCCCAGCGAGCCGGAACACATGGACTGGAATCCCCCAGACTGGAGGACACAGGACTAGAACACTGGACTGGAATCCCCCGGACTTGAGGACACAGGACTGGAACACTGGACCGGAGCACACTAGACTGAAGCACACTGGACTGGTCCGTACAGCTTCACCTGCACTTAGCCACTGTCCCCCAAGGGTTGAGCCCCTGGGTTCAAGTGGCCGGCAGGACTTACCGGATACTGGATGACACAGGGACCAGGACTAGAACAAGCTGGAAACAGCAGTACTCCTAAATCCTAAACTGACATAAGTGTTCCCAAGCCCTAACCAACAGAAGAATTCCAAACAGAAACCAACAAAAGTGTTCCTAACAATAAACCAACAAAAGGACTTCCTAAGCCCTATACTAACAGAAGTGCTACCAATAGCACCACTAGGAAAAGCAGGGGAGCCACAGGGAAAGAGCATGGAACCTAAACACATAAACTAGCACAGGTGCTCCTAAGCACCAAGCACAACAGCTCTACAACCCTAAACTAACTACGGTGCTCCTAAGCACCAAACTACCAGCAGAGCTCCTAGGACTAAAAGGGAAGACAGGGGAGCCACAAGGGAAAAAACAGGGAAGCTAAACACAGAAGTCATAACTGCTTCTAAAGCACCAAACACATAAATGTTTCCAAAGCACCAAACACAGAAGTGCTACTAAAGCACCAAACACAGAAGTGCTTCCAAAGCACCAAAAGGGAAAGCAGGGGAGCTACAAGGGAAAAGCAGGGACGCTAAACACATAAGCCAAATGTGCTTCTAAAGCACCAAACACAGAAGTGCTTCCTAAAGCACCAAACACAGAAGAGCTTCTAAAGCACCAAAACCAAAAGTGCTTCTAAAGCACCAAAAGGGAAAGCAGGGGAGCCACAAGGGAAAAGCAGGGAAGCTAACACAGATCAAACGTTGCAAAGGCCCTGAAGGGAAGAACACCACTTCCTTATCAAGGCCCTGCCTGATGATGTCACCACTACCAGACACAGGCAGGCAGCATACTGAAACAGAGCTAGAGCTAACGCTGGCTTAACCCCCACAGCTGCAGTATAGCAGAGCAATTAGAGCCACGCTGGAAGCAACCAGCACACAGAGGCAGCTAGCTCAGGTAACACACAGCTGCAGTATAGTAAAGCAATTAGACACATGCTGGGAGCAGCCAGCCCACAGACACAGAGCCAACTCTAGCAACACAGAAAGAAGAAACAGAAGCCAGCACAGAAGCTGACCACCAGAATAAGGTAAGTCTGGGAGAGGTCACGGCCACAATCATAACACTCTGCAGACCATACATCTTACTGACAGCACTAGCCCTTTTAAGGTGGCACTTGGAAGCACTGGGCTGCCACTGGGAACAAGAGGTTGCTGAATCAAGTCCCAATTTAGCTGTTTGCAATTTATTTTCTTTCTTTCTTTCTTTCTTTCTTTCTTTCTTTCTTTCTTTCTTTCTTTCTTTCTTTCTTTCTTTCTTTCTTTCTTTCTTTCTTTTTTAAAACTGTGAGCCCCCCAGGGACAGAGAAATGCCTACTGTGACTTTCCTTACTCAACCCAGTGGAGAATTGCTCAATCTGAGCACCTTTCTTTTGAACACGGTCATTCTTTTCCCTTCTGCAATTGAGATAATCATATTTTGGCCCCTCACAAGGAATGTACTGCAGTTTTAGACATCCTTGTCTAGCTTTTTAAAATCAGGATTTGAACATCCATGCAATATGGATGTTTAAATGACAGTTTTCAGACATTCAAAACACAAATAGAGCTTCTAAAATAACCACGGGCCCCTTTTACTGACGGGAAGCCCAATGCAGGCTTACCACTCACTAAAGGAGAAGTACCGCCAGCCTACCGCAGCAGCCTGACGGTACTTTCCACCCAGAGCATGCTGTCATATCTGGCGCTACAAAAATACCTGCAGTTACCACTGGGTTAGCGCAGGAGCCCTTACCACCACGTCAGTGGGTGGCGGTAAGGGCTCCTCCGCGAAATGGCCGCACGGAAAGTGCTTTACTTGGTGCACGGCCATTTCCTGCAGGAAAGAGAGACTTCCCTTTTACTTGCTGCAGTGAAAGGGGGCCTTGGTGCACGTGAAAAACATGCACCGATGCCAGCACAGGCCCCCTTTTACCGCAGCTTGGTAAAAGGGGCCCCACCTTTTTTATTGCTAAGTTAAGTGGATTAACAAAGTGTGTTCCTTTTTGTGTTATTTATGATAGAGAAAAATATAAAAATAAGTTGTATTTTTATGAACATTCTCTGAGGTTTTTTCCCAATGTTATAAATGATAAAATATAACTTAAAGAAAAATAAACATAAAAGGAAAGAAAGAGGAAAATATGTTTTGTATAATTGATTATATCGGAATAGGAGGTTCTTTTATTGGGATATAATACTCCATCAAACCAAAACCAGGTCATAATGTACATATTTCTCCATCAAACCAAAACCAGGTCATAATGTACACATCCTTGACTGGGAAAATCCACTGTGGATATTGTCTTCCAAATATTTCAGGAAGATCCAACCTTTTAAACTTCTTCTTGAAATCTAGAAAATTGCCAGATCTAATGTCCCTTAACAACTGATTCCAAAGAACAGGTGCTATTGCTGTCGAGTAGCCTTTAGTTCAGTACTTTACCAATAACAATTCCCACAAGTCAGGAATAGAAAGAAAACTTTAATTAAAAGATCATAGGTCCCTACTGGGCACAGTTCAGGAAAGACAGAAATTTAAACATTGTGAGCCTAATGAGCTCATTTTCTTAAGAGAAGGAGGCCCATCTTTCAACATAAATCGGAAGATGAGCATCCTTCTCACAGGGTCATCCAAATCGGTATAATCGAAAGCCAGTTTTGGATGTCCCCAACTGCTTTCTATCGCAGGGATGGCCAAAGTTCAAGCAGGCGTATTGGAGGCGTAGCAAAGGCGGGACTTGGTTGTGCCCACTTGGATGTCCTCGACCCATAATCGAAAGAAACAAGGACGTCCCTGACGAACACTTGGACGACTTTACCTGGTTGTGCTTTTTTTACGACCAAGGCACAAAAAGGTGCCCGAAATGACCAGATGACCACCGGAGAGAATCAGGGATGACTACCCCTTACTCCCCCAGTGGTCACTAACCCCGTCCCACACTCAAAAAATGAGGACGTCCCTTTCGATTATGCCCCTCCACGTCATTCATAGCACAAAATGCTACTGTCATCAATTTAAATTGAATATGTACTGGCATAGAGGGGCATAATCGAATGGGGTCGACCATCTCTAAGGGTGCCCATCAGTAAGGGCGTCCCGGCAAAGGGGCGGGAAAACCGCTATTATCGAACAAGATGGGCGTCCATCTTTCGTTTCGATAATACGGTCGGGGACGCCCAAATATCAACATTTAGGTTGACCTTAGAGATGGTTGACCTAAATGTTGAGATGGTCGCCCCCGGTTTTCGGCCATAATGGAAACCGAGGCCGGCCATCTCAAAAATGACCAAATCCAAGGCATTTGGTTGTGGAAGAAGCCAGCATTCGTAGTGCACTGGTCCCCTTCACATGCCAGGAGACCAACTGGGCACCCTAGGGGGCACTGCAGTGGACTTCACAAATTGCTCCCAGGTGCACAGCTCCCTTACCTTGGGTGCTGAGCCCCCCAACCCCCCAACCCACTCCCCACAACTGTACACCACTACCATAGCCCTACGGAGTGAAGGGGAGCACCTACATGTGGGTACAGTGGGTTTCGGGTGGGTTTTGAAGGGCTCACATTTACCAGCACAAGTGTAACAGGTAGGGGAGGATGGGCCTGGGTCCGCCTGCCTGAAGTGCACTGCACCCACTACAACTGCTCCAGGGACCTACATACTGCTATCATGGAGCTGGATATGACATTTGAGGCTGGCAAAAAAAAAAAAATAAGTTTTTTTTTTCAGGGTGGGAGGGGGTTGGTGACCACTGGGGGAGAAAGGGGAGGTCATCCCCTATTCCCTCCGGTGGTCATCTGGTCAGTGTGGGCACCTTTTTGAGACTTGGTCATGAAAAGAAATGGACCAAGTAAAGTCGACCAAATGCTCGTCAGGGACGCCCTTCTTTTTTCCATTATCGGCCGAAGATGCTTATCTCTTAAGCACGCCCCAGTCCCGCCTTCGTTATGCTTCTGAAATGCCCCCAGGAACTTTGGTCATCCCCGCAACAGACTGCAGTTGAGGACGCCCAAAATCGACTTTCGATTATGCCGATTTGGGCGACCCTGAGAGAAGGATGCCCATCTCCCGATTTGTGTTGAAAGATGGGCGCCCTTCTCTTTTGAAAATGCCCCTGATAGGCAACCAATGAAGGGCTGTCAATAACAGAAATGTTTGCACTCCCTTATTTAGCACTGGACTAGCTGCAGTATATTTGTACTGTATCATTTGCAGCTTAGTTATAGTTTAATTAGACCAGCCAATAAAAAGTCAGCTAAATCTACACGGATAAAATTGGTGTTTAGGATTTTTAAATGAGCCTGATCCAGATATGGCCACAACTGGCAAATTGAACATAGATATTAAAATGTGTGCTTAGCAAAATTTGCTTTCTCAATTTCTAGAAACAATTTTGAATCAAGTAAAAACCCTAAGGCCTCTAGCCTTCTCTTTAGGAACACATGGGATAATGTTTCTTTCTGGCAATTTACCATGCCAGTTGATACACAAGTGCCAAATTTAATTTGAGTTTATTGTTGATCATCCAAGGATTTCATTAACTCAGCAACATTATCCTGCAGTAGTATTAATATTTGTACTTTATCTTCACACAGACAGGGTTAAAACTGAATTATCTAATAATTATGGTAATTGGCAGAATATAGATATTTTAAAAACTGAGAGATTAAAGAGCTCTATTACTGTTTATCATTTCTATAGCACTACTAGGCATACACAATATCCACCTGCTTCTATATAAGTCGCAGCAAGTAGCACGCGTTAAATTGTGCACACAGCAATTTATGCGTGCTACTCAATTGAGTAATGAGCCAATTAGTGATGAGAATTGGCTGATAACAACCAATTATCATCACTTATTGGCAATAATTGAAATTTACATGCACTAAAAAGAGGCACGTGTAAATTCTAAGGGGATGTGGCCATAGGAGAAATGTGGGTGTGTTGGGGGGGGGGGGGGGGGTTCAATCACATTTAAGCATGTTGTTATAGAATTTGATGAAAGGTGCATACATTTAGGTGTGGGCATTTACACCAGGTTTTCAGTGACGTAAATGGCTGCACCTAAATTCACGTGCATTCCCCCGGCCTATGTGCTATTCTATAATCCATGTCTTACTGTAGACATGATCTATAGAATAGTGCTAGACACATTATTCCAACACTTTGGGATGTCATATATATAATCTAGCCCTATATGCAGGTACTTTCTCTGTCCCTTATGGGCTCACAATCTAAGGTGTGTTTTTTGTGTCTGTGGCAATGGAGGGTAAAGGGACTTGCTTAGGGTTATACGGGAGTGTAGTGGAAATCAAACCCAATTCCCCAGGATCCAAGCTCACTGTTCTAGCCATTAGGCTTCTCCTCCACACCAGCCCTAAACTTATTCAAGTATACACTTCTACCAGGGATGGACTGACAGCAATCTGGCCCCTAAAATAATAAGGTCCATGGGCCCCTAACCACCTATTAAAAGTTATTGAACTAAATGGACTCTAGGGGAGATTGGGCCCCCTACGGTTGTGAGCCCTTGGACACTGCCCTGTTGTCCCAATGGTCAGTCCACCCCAGCCTCCTACTAGACACCATGGGGATCCTCAGTAAGTGCAGGTGCAATCAGGCCTAGGTGGGTTCGCAGAATGTAATTGGGTTGGGGGTTTTGTTTGGGAACCAGGACTAAGAAGTCTAACCAGGAGGTCAACTTGGAAAAGAGATGGCTGAGTCTACAAAGTCCTGAGTTGTGTAGAACAAGTAGACGTGAATCAATAGTTACTCTTTCAAAAATTACAAAGATTAGGGGACACTCAATTAAGTTACATAGAAATACTTTTAAAACAAATAGGAGGAAATATTTTTTCACTCAATGAATAGTTAAGCTCGATGTGGTAGCAGTGGTTAGTGTCTTGGTTTAAAAAAGGTTTGGACAAGTTCTTGGAGGAAAAGTCCATAGTCTGCTATTGAGACAGACATGGGGAAGGAAGGCACTTCTTGCTGTGGAATTGGTGGCATGGATTATTGCTACTTTTGGGTTTCTTCCAGGTACTTGTAAGTTGAATTGGCCACTGTTGGCTAGATTGACCATTGTTCTGACCCAGTATGGCTGTTCTTGTGTTCTTATGCCTAATAGTTACAGCAATCAGCTGAGAGCCAGAGCAGAGATTCAGAGGTTGCTCTTGCAAGTCCCACTGCAGCTTTTTGTAGTTTTTATTTCTTTTGTTGTATTTTAATTGTGAGCACTCCAGATCCAGAAAAATAACTACTGCAGCTTCCTTTATCTCCATTCATTGGATAACTGCTCAATCAGAGCACCTTTCTGTAATGGACGTTCCAGTTAACTGATCTAAATACAGACATCCCTTCCTGAGATGGACGTCCTTGGTTTCCATTATCGACGAAAATCAGAAATGACCAAGTCTAGGGACAACCATCTCTAAGGATGACCTAAATTTCAGGATTTGGGTGACCCTGATCATATTATCGAAACGAAAGATGGACGTCCATCTTGTTTCGATAATACGGGTTTCCCCGCCCCTCCATCAGAATATTTTGCAAGGATGTCCTCAACAAAACTTGGGCGTCCCTTTCGATTATGCCCCCCATATGTCTTTATAAAATATGGCTGCAAATACACAACTTCTTCTCCTCTCAATGTATGCAACTTGATATAAAATTCCCTTTTGTATATTTATCATCCACTACCAATTTTTCACCACGTCAACAAGTTTACAAAATCTTTTTACGTATCTATATCTGAAATACAACCCACATCAGTACTGAGCATATGGTCTTTGTTATACAACTAAGGACCCACATAGCATTCAGAGCAGGGATACTTTTTTTTCATGACTGAGAATGATTACAAAATGATTGACAATGAAACAATTCCAGCTTGCCTGAAGGCATAATGGAGATGAAAACAAAACTGTGTCATAACCGCAGAGATTCAAGAAGTGTGCACAGACAATTTTATGTGATATCTTTTCAGAACGTTGCTACTAAGGTTTTGGTAACATGTAATATTCAAAAATATCTATTGATGTCAAGCAGTTATTTCCAAGCACATCAAAATATATTTTTAGAAAGAGAGCCTTATTGAGGTCAGTAATCAAAGGGATTTGCCCTACTAAGGAATGTAATTTTTCATGCGCATAATGGAAATAAAACATGATTTTTTTTTACCCTTAATACAAGTTGTAATGTTGTATAGGCCAGACTTCTTAAGTGTCTGCTCAAGAGACTACAAATGTTCCATAATAGGGCCATCAGATTCCAATGTAAATCAAGGAGATATGATCGTGTGACTCCGCTGTAATGTCATCTGTATTGGTTACCTGTTAAGTATCGACTAATGTTTAAAGTCCTATGTCTGGATCACAGAGTTTTATATGGAGAAGCATTGAGCTATTTGGCTGGGCCACTTTCGCTTTATGTCCCACCTCGGGGCTTAGAAAAGGGCAGTGCACATTGATTGGTGCTTCCCTCTTCAGTTCAAGCTTCTCACGAGTTTGTTCAGTGCTTGGACATTTTTTTTTAGACCCTTAGCCTCTGGAGTGCCTTGCCCCCTGGCATCCATGTGGAGACATCTTTTTCTAAATTTAAAGTGGCTTTAAAAACATATTATTTTGAACTGGCATTTCTGGGTTCAGATGGATGACATGGTGACAATGGGATAGTCAGCAACCTATCTCACTTGTTTTTTAAATAAATTGTTTAATGTAATTTCAATTATTATTCAATTTTTTCTTTTTGTATAGTTTTGCAGAGTTTAAATTTAGCTTTTCATTTGCATTTGTTTTTCAAATTGTATGCTTAGAAGACACATACATCTTCTATCTTTTGTGTTGTTACTATAAAGGTCTTTTTCAAGACCCAACTGTTATGTTACAAGATTGATAAGGTACAATATTGGAAATTCTTAATCTAAACTTTATCTCAAGACTCCTGAAGCAGGACTCAGGCTGAAACATGGCACCATGTCGAGTCTTTGATCAATAAACCTTTTTAAGCATCAAGTTTCTTTTCCTCATTTCTGGGGTATGTGGTCCATTTCCCACATATGTTCTCATCTTTACTATACCCTGTGGGATCTTAGAGTTCTCTACCTGAGTGGAATTCCACTAGGCCCAGAAAGCGGAACATTGTTGACTAAGATTCCTTGAAATTGAGCACTGTAATCAAATGCACTCCTGATCTGGCCTGGCTTTTATGAATGATACACCCCAAAGGTAGGTAAGTACCAAAATTCTTCATTGTCTTTTGATGGTGGAGCTGGCTCTGCATGGCCATTATCCAGCATGTTCTGCATTAATGTTATAAAGTGTTGATTTGTCTCTGGTTTCCTTCTTAAAGTTTTTTGCAATGAGGTGAATCGAGAGAAGGTTTACCTTCTGTTATTAGGTAATTGTGATCTGGGAGTTCAGAATGGTAACAAGAGTCACCCAGCTGTTTAACTCACCTTTGTAGAATTCCTTATTCATAATTTTCAAGCACTCTAGCTTCTACTGAAAGAGTTGGTTTGTCATCATCCTTGATGACTTTGAATACTGAATTCCCCATATGTTCCCCTAAATCTGGTAGAGAGGTGTTCTGATTGATAATTGAGCAAGGATATGGTTCTTCCTAGCTGCAAACCTCCTTCATGTGCAGATGGTTATGACACAGCTCAAACAAGATGGTGCAACCATTATCCAAGATGCACATTTTGTATACATCTACACTTGGTCTCTTAAATCTGTTAAGGAAGACGTCACTCACTATCAGCTATCCCAGGGTGAGTCAGTAGGCATATGGAGCTTCAGGTGGTCCTGAACATGACTCATAAAATCTGATCAATGTTGGTATGTCTCTTCCCCACAAGAACAAGATCTTAGTATTTAGGTTCAAAGGCTGTAGATACTCAGCTATAGGTTGCAGGTGACAATGGTGTTGCGTGACCTCTGGTGTGGGAATTTTCTCCCTGTTATCAGGTATTTGATTACATTCAATAAGAGTTGGTAGCTAGGTCTTGCTTCTCCCATCCATTGCCTCTACCATCATGTATCTACTTGCTCTTCTCCCTGCCCTCTTTATCATCCCTTTACTGATCTTGAGTTTGTAGGGATAGTGACCTCCTTGGATGTCAAATAGGTCAAAGAACTCTGTCCTTGCTAAGGACTTGTTACTCTGCTCATCTATGATGACATACTACTGCTTTTCCCATTTGTTCTTTTGGATATACTTTAGCTATATAAATTTTGGTGCATGACTGTCAACTACAGCCCCCTCCTTATGCTTGGTGTAACATTTGGAGTTTATAGTCTTTAGCCATGTATTTTGATGAAGAGCAACATCTGAATCAGATCCTCTACTTTTTAAACAATTCTTTACATTCTCTAAAGGGTTTTTCCCTAAACATGTTACATTTCTTGGGAGAATGAAGTTTCTTATGTATAGGACACTGTCTGGATCCTATATTTTCTCTGTAGTAGGAGGATGATCAGTTGATGGTGTAGCTGTGGATGACACATCTGTCATGTGTGCAGCAATAGTTTTCTTGGTGTTGCCGTACTTCTTGACTGGCCTTTCATTCAGGAAGTAGCCTGTTTTTTCCTGCTTCAGATACCTCAAACATGAAGTTGGGATCATGTATCTTCTTTGCCAAATCTCAGATGAGCTTTACAAAGACTGTGAAGGGAGGAAATTTCCTTTGGTTGTCCTCTTTATACTTGGCACCTACTGATGATCATTTTTCTTTTATATCATAAGGTAGCTTTGATATGATCCTATTTATGCCCCTATCTGTATCCAAATAGTATAGTCCTGGAAGGTTCAGATCAAAATGCTTCAAATTCTTGGAGGAGAGTTCCTAATTCTTGTAATTTGTCATTGTCTCTATTTGTCAACTTTGGGTAACTCCTTATTCTCTTCATCAGTGTCTGTTGGATAGCTTCTGGGCTGCCATAGCACTGGTCAAGTCTCTCCCACATTTTTTTCAACCCTCTGGAAGGATCACACAAATATGCATCTGGTAATCTCCTTACACAGTTCACTGACTCAATTCCCATCCACTTTATCACCAGATTCATCTCCTGCATTGGAGTGAGTCTCATAATTGCTGTGGCATCCTTAAAATTAGATTTCCACCTTCTATATTTTTCAGGGCAGTCAGTGAGCTGGTAAAGCCCAATGTTTACCATCTTTGTGTGTGCCATGTGTGTTGCTAGAGTTTCCCTCTCTGAAGGTTCTAGCACATATGCAGTAATTACCTGCAGCTGGCTGCTTTCTTCAATTTGTCTGGTATCACATATGGATTGTGGCTAGTCAGGTGGTTCTTGCTTAATCACAGGGTGTTTAGCTGTGTTTAACTGCTCAACATTTATCTGAGCCCAGTTCCTGGGTGGCACCATAGACTGTGGTTGAAATTAAGCATTTCCCTTGGCGTGCTTTCCTGGAGCAAGAGCCAGAGGTAGTGCATCCGTATGCTTGTGAACACGTGGATCACTATGGTGGCAGTTTGTCTCCTTGGTGTATTTTACCTTAGACTTGCCTCTTTCAGATGAGCTAGACCCTGGTGTAGTGGAACATATTTTCTCAGAACCTGATGAGTCTTCTGAGTCAGACTGTGACTGTGTACGCTTGTGTGCTAGGGTGTGGGCTTTCACAAAGGCTGCAGTTCACTGAGCAGCTTCTTCTGAGATAATGCGACTAAGCTGGCTCTCCTTGCCATTCTGCTTTATACCTTCTTCAAGGGTCTTGGCTTCAGCCTGAATGGGAGCTGCTTTTTCCTCTCACTTCAGCCTTTCCAATGTGATGTCTAAGGCAGCAACAATGGCAGCAGCCTATTTATTTGCCTTCTCTTCTATTCTGAGCTTTTCAATTTTTATGGCTGCTTCTTGCTAACCATATAGAATTCTGACTTGGCACCTGTGCCTTAGCTCAGACCCAGAGAGCTGCTGAACTAATTGCAGACTGACTGGAGTGGCTGGCCCTGTATGATAGAATTTCTAGAGGTTTGCTTAGAGCTGACAGAGTGCTGAGACTGTTTTCTCTCTTTCTCTGCGTCTGTGTGATGTTCTATGTCTTTAAATACCTCTGTCACCATGGCCTGGCATGTGAGATCTGTGGCTTGCTATCTTTCTTTCTGGGCTAAGCTATCTGTGGTATTTACCCTACTTAGAAATAAGCAGTATTGCTCTGACGTTTGTTGATATTGCTTATAAACTGGTTACAATGGCTCAGTATGTAGGCTCCCTGCAATTTTATCCCTCTTTGACATCTGCAACATTTCTTTTTCCACCTTGAACCAGAGCTTGTCCAAAAGAAAAAGGTATTTGCCTGATTCTGTGTCATACTGTTCTCTGGGTCTTTCCATAAGCTTATGTGTTCTTGTAGATTTTTCAGAGCAACATAACCTTGTATTTGTTCTCAACCGGACTTGGCAAATACCTTTACGGTATTGTGTAAGCCACATTGAGCCTGGAAATAGGTGGGAAAATGTGGGGTAGAAATGGCTAGCTCCTCCCATGATCAAAGGGCTTGGATTTGGTCATTTTTGAGATGGGTGTCCTCGGTTTCCATTATGGCCGAAAACCGGGGACGACCATCTCTAAGGTTGACCATCTCAACATTTAGGTCGACCATCTCTAAGGTCAACCTAAATGTTGAGATTTGGGCATCCCCGACCGTATTATCGAAACAAAAGATGGACGTCCATCTTGTTTTGATAATACGGGTTTCCCCACCTCTTCGCCGGAATGTCCTTAGAGATGGACGCCCTTAGAGATGGTTGTCCCCATTTGATTATGCCCCTCCATGCCATACTTTGTCTTATTATTTGAATATTTTTACTGCTGTAAATGCCTATTGCTCATGTTTGATCTATTCTTACTGTGCACCGCCTTGAGTGAATTCCTTCAAAAAGGCGGTAAATAAATCTTAATTAATAAATAAATAATAAGTAACTGAAAATGCTGGCCCTTCCTACATCTCAATGGCTTGATATTCTATGTTTTCACTTGGACTTTTTTTCCCCGAAAATGATATAAAAAAATACAAAGCACAAAACCTTGTTCAAAACAGTGTTTAAAAAAAATAGATGTTTTCCTTTTTTTTGAAAATGACCTTCTTTTCTATTTGGATTTTGGATGTTTTGTGCAAAATGCCAAAGTTAACATACATACATACATAGTAGATGACGGCAGAAAAAGACCTGCACGGTCCATCCAGTCTGCCAAACAAGATAACTCATATTTGCTGCTTTTTGTGTATACCCTACTTTGATTTGTACCTGTGCTCTTCAGGGCACAGACCGTATAAGTCTGCCCAGCACTACCCTCACCTCCCAACCACCAGCCCTGCCTCCCAACCACCGGCTCTGGCACAGACCGTACAAGTCTGCCCAGCACTTAGACATCATATTGAAAATGTCCCTCTATGTTAATTTAAGAGGGGTAATATTCAGCCCGCGGCAGTTAGTGACACTGAATATCTGGGGCTAATTTCATTGGGGTAAGCCCCCAGAAGTTATGTGGATCCCGGTTAAATGTCAGCTGGGACCCGGATAACTATTCAAAAGATATATGAAGCCCTGCGATCCCCCTCCTGGCCCCTGAAAATCTCCCTTTCTCCTCCCTCCTAGCTGCACCGTTCAGAATCCTCCTTCCCCCCTACAAAAATCCCCCAACCTCCCTCCCCGTTCTGGGTAGGCCCCTAACCTACTACTACTTATCACTTCTATAGCACTACAAGGCATATGCAGCGCTGTACACCATATATGAAAAGACAGTCCCTGCTCAAAGAGCTCACAATCTAAATAGGACAGGCAAACAGACAGAACAACTAAGAGATAAGGGAATTAAAGAGATGGGGATAAAAAGGTACAGGGCAAGTGAGTAGTGGTTAGGAGTCAAAAGCAGCGTTAAGGAGTTGGGCTTTTAGCCTGGATTTGAAAACAGCCAAAGATGGGGCTAGACGTACAGGTTCGGGAAGTCAATTCTAGGCGTGAGGTGCAGCGAGATAAAAGAAACGGAGTCTGGAATTAGCAGTAGAGGAGAAGGGGACAGACAAGAGATTTATCCACAGAACGGAGTACCCGAGGGGGGGCGTAGGGAGAGACAAGAGTGGAGAAGTACTGGGCCTACCTTAGCTCCCTGGTGGTCCAGTGAGGGCAATGGAGGCAGAACTGAAGGCCACTCACTCCTGCCCCTTGCAATTATCTGAAGAAAATGGCTGCTGTATCTCACATGGGTTTAGCAAATATAAAGTAATATATAAATCTAGGTGATGTATACTGTTAGGAATTGGAGGGTTGACACTGGGTGATAGTTACTACAGCACATCAAATCTAAAGATTTTTAAAGCAACTGCTTATGTCCACTTCAAGAACTAATGTACCATACTAAAGTGTCTAAAAACGGGATCAGGTAAATCCAATGAAAAAGAGCTCGGGGGGGGGGGGGGGGGTCTTGTATACAATTATTTATGTCATTTCATGTAAATGCTTAAACACCACCTTTTTGTTTTGTACTGTCTTTTCATTCCATGCATGTATCTTTTGGATTTTCAATTGTGAATTAGTAAACTAATTGACATTCAAAGTATTTGTCAAATAAAATTTGCAATGTTCATTTGTAAATCTCAATTTAACTTTCCTTCAGCAAAGAGATAAAATTAAACATGTGTTTAATGTTGACATAAAACACTTTTATTCACCATTTAAAGTCACCGAGGTAATGGTCCAAAATGAAATAGTACTTTCATGGAAAATGTTATCAAAAGAGGAACATTTCAAATTTTAGGTTTTTTTTTTTCGTATGCCTTTGCTACATGAGCTGTTTTTTTTTTTCATATACAGTTAAGAGAACAAAAATATAAATACATTAATGTGGTTAGTCTTCTACAGCAGCCATAAAAATGTATTGAATTTAGCCCAGGAATCTAGATATCCAATATCTGTACTGATATGGCTAAGAAATGTGAGCTATATCTTATTACTTTGGCTTTTGACCTGATCTGTTACCATGTATTATTTACTTTAACATGCCTGACCATTTCTAGAATATCATCTTTACTAGTTGCAGAAGTGCTGGCTTAACTTAATTACAATTGGTGTGATTGCCTATTTGTCATTACTGAATTTCTATCATATGAGAACAGTATGTTAGAAAAGAAAAATACGTTGACTTTTATATTATGAAAAGCATTTCACAGCTTTACACAAGGTGCTCATTATCCATAACAATCTGTAAATGATCTCAATTTCTTTCTTAAAGGAGACTAGAAAGTTAGTTTATGACCAGGTCTATGTATCCAAGGTCAGTCTTTAAAACAACCTCCACTATGCAATCATTCTCAGTAATATCTTTATGTTTTTAAGCTAGACCCTTACACTGAACTTATTCTTCTGCTCTCTGGAATAACAATGCCATGTGATTTATAACATTTAATCCCATTAACGGCCTTTTATGATATATTAATTGATTAAACCAACATTTAAAAGCTGATCATACAGCAAGATAAAAAGCGAATGCTACATACCTGTAGAAGGTATTCTCCGAGGACAGCAGGCTGATTGTTCTCACTGATGGGTGACGTCCACGGCAGCCCCTCCAATCGGAATCTTCCTAGCAAAGTCCTTTGCTAGCCCTCGCGCGCCCGCGCGCACCGCGCATGCGCGGCCGTCTTCCCGCCCGAAACCGGCTCGAGCCGGCCAGTCTCGTATTGTAGCAAAAGAGAAACAAGGGAAGACTCAACTCCAAAGGGGAGGCGGGCGGGTTTGTGAGAACAATCAGCCTGCTGTCCTCGGAGAATACCTTCTACAGGTATGTAGCATTCGCTTTCTCCGAGGACAAGCAGGCTGCTTGTTCTCACTGATGGGGTATCCCTAGCCCCCAGGCTCACTCAAAACAACAACCATGGTCAATTGGGCCTCGCAACGGCGAGGACATAACTGAGATTGACCTAAAAAATTTACCAACTAACTGAGAGTGCAGCCTGGAACAGAACAAACAGGGCCCTCGGGGGGTGGAGTTGGATACTAAAGCCCAAACAGGTTCTGAAGAACTGACTGCCCGAACCGACTGTCGCGTCGGGTATCCTGCTGCAGGCAGTAATGAGATGTGAATGTGTGGACAGATGACCACGTCGCAGCTTTGCAAATTTCTTCAATGGAGGCTGACTTCAAGTGGGCTACCGACGCAGCCATGGCTCTAACATTATGAGCCGTGACATGACCCTCAAGAGCCAGCCCCGCCTGGGCGTAAGTGAAGGAAATGCAATCTGCTAGCCAATTGGATATGGTGCGTTTCCCTACAGCCACTCCCCTCCTATTGGGATCAAAAGAAACAAACAATTGGGCGGACTGTCTGTGGGGCTGTGTCCGCTCCAGGTAGAAGGCCAATGCTCTCTTGCAGTCCAATGTGTGCAGCTGACGTTCAGCAGGGCAGGAATGAGGACGGGGAAAGAATGTTGGCAAGACAATTGACTGGTTCAGATGGAACTCCGACACGACCTTTGGCAAGAACTTAGGGTGAGTGTGGAGGACTACTCTGTTATGATGAAATTTGGTGTAAGGGGCCTGGGCTACCAGGGCCTGAAGCTCACTGACTCTACGAGCTGAAGTAACTGCCACCAAGAAAATGACCTTCCAGGTCAAGTACTTCAGATGGCAGGAATTCAGTGGCTCAAAAGGAGGTTTCATCAGCTGGGTGAGAACGACATTGAGATCCCATGACACTGTAGGAGGTTTGATAGGGGGCTTTGACAAAAGCAAACCTCTCATGAAGCGAACAACTAAAGGCTGTCCTGAGATCGGCTTACCTTCCACAAGGTAATGGTATGCACTGATTGCGCTAAGATGAACTCTTACAGAGTTGGTCTTGAGACCAGACTCAGACAAGTGCAGAAGGTATTCAAGCAGGGTCTGTGTAGGACAAGAGCGAGGAGCTAGGGCCTTGCTGTCACACCAGACGGCAAACCTCCTCCACAGAAAGAAGTAACTCCTCTTAGTGGAATCTTTCCTGGAAGCAAGCAAGATGCGGGAGACACCCTCTGACAGACCCAAAGAGGCAAAGTCTATGCTCTCAACATCCAGGCCGTGAGAGCCAGGGACCGGAGGCTGGGATGCAGAAGAGCCCCTTCGTCCTGTGTGATGAGGGTCGGAAAACACTCCAATCTCCACGGTTCTTCGGAGGATAACTCCAGAAGAAGAGGGAACCAGATCTGACGCGGCCAAAAAGGAGCAATCAGAATCATGGTGCCTCGGTCTTGCTTGAGTTTCAACAAAGTCTTCCCCACCAGAGGAATGGGAGGATAAGCATACAGCAGGCCCTCCCCCCAATCCAGGAGGAAGGCATCCGATGCCAGTCTGCCGGGGGCCTGAAGCCTGGAACAGAACTGAGGGACTTTGTGGTTCACTCGAGATGCGAAGAGATCCACCAAGGGGGTGCCCCACGCTTGGAAGATCTGGCGCACCACTCTGGAGTTGAGCGACCACTCGTGAGGTTGCATAATCCGGCTCAGTCTGTCGGCCAGACTGTTGTTTACGCCTGCCAGGTATGTGGCTTGGAGCACCATGCCGAGTCGGCGAGCCCAGAGCCACATGCTGACGGCTTCCTGACACAGGGGGCGAGATCCGGTGCCCCCCTGCTTGTTGACATAGTACATGGCAACCTGGTTGTCTGTCTGAATTTGGATAATTTGATGGGACAGCCGATCTCTGAAAGCCTTCAGAGCGTTCCAGATCGCTCGCAACTCCAGGAGATTGATTTGTAGACCACGTTCCTGGAGGGACCAGCTTCCTTGGGTGTGAAGCCCATCGACATGAGCTCCCCATCCCAGGAGAGACGCATCCGTTGTCAGCACTTTTTGTGGCTGAGGAATTTGGAAAGGACGTCCCAGAGTCAAATTGGACCAGATTGTCCACCAATACAGGGATTTGAGAAAACTCGTGGACAGGTGGATCACGTCTTCTAGACCCCCAGCAGCCTGATACCACTGGGAGGCTAGGGTCCATTGAGCAGATCTCATGTGAAGACGGGCCATGGGAGTCACATGAACTGTGGAGGCCATGTGGCCCAGCAATCTCAACATCTGCCGAGCTGTGATCTGCTGGGACGCTCGCACCCGCGAGACGAGGGACAACAAGTTGTTGGCTCTCGCCTCTGGGAGATAGGCGCGAGCCGTCCGAGAATCCAGCAGAGCTCCTATGAATTCGAGTTTCTGCACAGGGAGAAGATGGGACTTTGGATAATTTATCACAAACCCCAGTAGCTCCAGGAGGCGAATAGTCATCTGCATGGACTGCAGGGCTCCTGCCTCGGATGTGTTCTTCACCAGCCAATCGTCGAGATATGGGAACACGTGCACCCCCAGCCTGCGAAGTGCCGCTGCTACCACAGCTAGGCACTTTGTGAACACCCTGGGCGCAGAGGCGAGCCCAAAGGGTAGCACACAGTACTGGAAGTGGCGTGTGCCCAACTGAAATCGCAGATACTGTCTGTGAGCTGGCAGTATCGGGATGTGTGTGTAGGCATCCTTCAAGTCCAGAGAGCATAGCCAATCGTTTTGCTGAATCATGGGGAGAAGGGTGCCCAGGGAAAGCATCCTGAACTTTTCTTTTACGAGATATTTGTTCAAGGCCCTTAGGTCTAGGATGGGACGCATCCCCCCTGTTTTCTTTTCCACAAGGAAGTACCTGGAATAGAATCCCAGCCCTTCTTGCCCGGATGGCACGGGCTCGACCGCATTGGCGCTGAGAAGGGCGGAGAGTTCCTCTGCAAGTACCTGCTTGTGCTGGAAGCTGTAAGACTGAGCTCCCGGTGGACAATTTGGAGGTTTTGAGGCCAAATTGAGGGTGTATCCTTGCCGGACTATTTGAAGAACCCACTGGTCGGAGGTTATGAGAGGCCACCTTTGGTGAAAAGCTTTCAACCTCCCCCCGACTGGCAGGTCGCCCGGCACTGACACTTGGATGTCGGCTATGCTCTGCTGGAGCCAGTCAAAAGCTCGCCCCTTGCTTTTGCTGGGGAGCCGCGGGGCCTTGCTGAAGCGCACGCTGCTGACGAGAGCGAGCGCGCTGGGGCTTAGCCTGGGCCGCAGGCTGTCGAGAAGGAGGGTTGTACCTACGCTTGCCAGAAGAGTAGGGAACAGTCCTCCTTCCCCCCAAAAATCTTCTACCTGTAGAGGTAGATGCTGAAGGCTGCCGGCGGGAGAACTTGTCGAATGCGGTATCCCGCTGGTGGAGATGCTCTACCACCTGCTCGTCTTTCTCTCCAAAAATATTGTCCGCACGGCAAGGCGAGTCCGCAATCCGCTGCTGGAGTCTATTTTCCAGGTCGGAGGCATGCAGCCATGAGAGCCTGCGCATCACCACACCTTGGGCAGCGGCCCTGGACGCAACATCAAAGGTGTCATACACCCCTCTGGCCAGGAATTTTCTGCACGCCTTCAGCTGCCTGACCACCTCCTGAAAAGGCTTGGCTTGCTCAGGGGGGAGAGCATCAACCAAGCCCGCCAACTGCCGCACATTGTTCCGCATGTGTATGCTCGTGTAGAGCTGGTAAGACTGGATTTTGGCCACGAGCATAGAGGAATGGTAGGCCTTCCTCCCAAAGGAGTCTAAGGTTCTAGAGTCTTTGCCCGGGGGCGCCGAAGCATGCTCCCTAGAACTCTTAGCCTTCTTTAGGGCCAGATCCACAACTCCAGAGTCGTGAGGCAACTGAGTGCGCATCAGCTCTGGGTCCCCATGGATCCGGTACTGGGACTCGATCTTCTTGGGAATGTGGGGATTACTTAATGGCTTGGTCCAGTTCGCAAGCAATGTCTTTTTGAGGACATCGTGCAAGGGAACAGTGGACGCTTCCTTAGGTGGAGAAGGATAGTCCAGGAGCTCAAACATTTCAGCCCTGGGCTCGTCCTCCACAACCACCAGGAAGGGGATGGCCGTAGACATCTCCCGGACAAAGGAAGCAAAAGACAGACTCTCGGGAGGAGAAAGCTGTCTTTCAGGAGAGGGAGTGGGATCGGAAGGAAGACCCTCAGACTCCTCGTCAGAGAAATATCTGGGGTCTTCTTCTTCTTCCCACGAGGCCTCACCCTCGGTGTCAGACACAAGTTCACGGACCTGTGTCTGCAACCTCGCCCGGCTCGACTCCGTGGAGCCACGTCCACGATGGGGGCGTCGAGAGGTAGACTCCCTTGCCCGCATCGGCGAAGCTCCCTCCGCCGACGTAGTCGGGGAGCCCTCCTGGGAGGTGGCCGCAGTCGGCACCGCACGCGGTACCGACGTCGGGGACCTCACCCTGGGCGATGGGCCAGCCGGCGCCACGCTCGATGGTACCGGAGGCGCAAGCACCGCCGGTACCGGAGGGGTAGGGCGCAACAGCTCTCCCAGAATCTCTGGGAGAACGGCCCGGAGGCTCTCGTTCAGAGCGGCTGCAGAGAAAGGCAGGGAGGTCGATGCAGGCGTCGACGTCAGAACCTGTTCCGGGCATGGAGGCTGGTCCGGGCTGTCCAGAGTGGAGCGCATCGACACCTCCTGAACAGAGGGTGAGCGGTCCTCTCGGTGCCGATGCCTGCTGGGTGCCGACTCCCTCGGCGACCCAGAGCTCTCGGTGCCGACGCGGGGAGGAGACCGGTGTCGATGCTTCTTCGACTTCTTCCGAAGCATGTCACCGGAGCTCCCCGGCACCGACGAGGAGGACGTAGAATCCATCCGTCGCTTCCTCAGGGCCGAGGTCGAAGCAGGTCGATCCCGGGGGGGCTGTACCGCAGGAGCCCTCAGGGTAGGGGGAGACCCACCCGAAGGCTCACCGCCACCAGCAGGGGAATGGACAGCCCTCACCTGCACTCCACCCGATGCACCACCGTCCGATGACATCAGGAGACGAGGTCCCGGTACCACCGACGTCAATGCAGCTATCCGATGTCTCGGCGCCGATGCAGAGGGCCGATGCCTCGATGCACTCGATGCACTCGATGCACTGGCGGCCAAGGATGAAGGTCTGGACGCTGATGACGTCGATGCACACGATGACCCCGGTGCCGATGCCGACGAAGAGCCCGAGAACAAAACGTTCCACTGGGCCAATCTCGCTACCTGAGTCCGCCTTTGTAACAGGGAACACAGACTACAGTTCTGAGGACGGTGCTCGGCCCCCAGACACTGAAGACACGAAGAGTGCCTATCAGTGAGCGAGATTACCCGGGCGCACTGGGTGCATTTCTTGAAGCCGCTGGAAGGCTTCGATGTCATGGGCGGAAAAATCACGCCGGCGAAATCAAAATCCGAAATGACGAATTTGGAGCACCAAAACTTGAAGGGAGAAAAATCTCGACCGAGGCCGAAAAGAGGCCTACCCCGACGACGAAAGAAAACTTACCGGGGCAAAAACTGGAAACACGGGAAGGGGCAAACGAAACCCAAGGGGGTTTCCGGAGCACTTCCCGAACAAATTAGAACTTTTCCGAAGAAAAAACACGTCTATTAAAACGGACACGCGAGGTTGACTCTCCGGGGCTCGACACGACAAAAAACACAGCCGTACCGAGTGCGGACGAAAGAAGACTGGCCGGCTCGAGCCGGTTTCGGGCGGGAAGACGGCCGCGCATGCGCGGTGCGCGCGGGCGCGCGAGGGCTAGAAAAGGACTTTGCTAGGAAGATTCCGATTGGAGGGGCTGCCGTGGACGTCACCCATCAGTGAGAACAAGCAGCCTGCTTGTCCTCGGAGAAGCATAGTGTAATACTGAGAAACCAGAAAGTTCTCAGAGATTGGCACAAAACTACTTTTTCTCTCATTCTCCTGTCTTGAAAGCATGTTTCTCCAGAAAATAGCAATGAGGACTGAAAATTGTATGTGAGAACATCTTTTGTGGAGCACTGGTAAAATGCCCGCCTTTATTCTGGGAACTGAAATCTGTTTTGTACCTTTGTAAAATTCAGAGATTTTCTCAAGAATACTAAACATATAATTAACAGAGGTTAGATAATATAGGTTAGTAGCAGGGTTTTGAAAGCAGATGAAATCAAACATCTGAGGAAGAAGGGCGACCTTCGAAAGCTAATCAAGAAATGTATTAAGTTATGTCCAATAAAAAAGGTATCATCTTATTTTCTTTTCCATGTTTTATTTTGTTTGATTTCTATTGATAACCTTAAGAGTGGACTAACACGGCTACCACACTCCTCTACTGAAAGCAGATGAGAAAGAACACTGTTTTGAATCTGAATAACAAGAGTTTGAGAAAGTAGCATCAATTTCTATGACAAAGAAGATAGTCTAACTCACTTTGAGGTTCATTTTCAATACAAACAAAAAAAAAACTCCAAAGAATATCATCAGATGGTAGATTGACATTTTTCTCCACAGTTCATCCACATTTCAAGAGGGTGTGTTGAGGGTGTTTTGTGTGAGACCTGGAGGGGCATAATCGAATGGCGCCGGCCAACTATATGGGCGGCCATCTCTAAGGGCGGCGCCGTAAACAGGTCTCACGAACCATATTATTGAAACAAGATGGCTGGCTATCTTTCATTTCGATAATACGGTTGGGGCCGGCCAAATGTCAGAGATGGTCGGGTTTGAGATGGCCGGCATCGGTTTTCGCCGATAATGGAAACCGATGCCAGCCATCTCAAACCCGGCCAAATCCAAGGCATTTGGTCGTGGGAGGAGCCAGCATTTGTAGTGCACTGGTCCCCCTCACATGCCAGGATACCAACCGGGCACCCTAGGGGGCACTGCAGTGGACTTCAAAAATTGCTCCCAGGTGCATACCTCCCTTACCTTGTGTGCTGAGCCCCCCCAAAACCCACTCCCCACAACTATACACCATTACCATAGCCCTTATGGGTGAAGGGGGGCACCTATATGTGGGTGCAGTGGGTTTTCGGGGGGGTTTGGAGGGCTCCCATTTACCACCACATGTGTAACAGGTAGGGATGTGATGGGCCTGGGTCCACCTGCCTGAAGTGCACTGCACCCACTAAAAACTGCTCCAGGGACCTGCATACTGCTGTCACAGAGCTGGGTATGGCATTTCAGGCTGGCATAGAGACTGCAAAAAAATATATATTTTTTTTTGGGTGGGAGGGGGTTGGTGACCACTGGGGGAGTAAGGAGAGGTGATCCCCGATTCCCTCCGGTGGTCCTCTGGTCATTTGGGGCACTTTTTGGAGTCTTGGTCCTAAAAATAAATGGACCAAGTGAAGCTGGCCAAGTGCTTGTCAGAGCCAGCCTTCTTTTTTCCATTATCAGCCGAAGCTGGCCATCTCTTGACCACGCCCCCGTCCCGCCTTCGGTACATGGCCAACACGTCCCCTTGAACTTTCACCGGCTCTGCAATGGAAAGCAGTTGAAGCCAGCCAAAATCAGCTTTCGATTATACCGATTTGGCTGGGTTTAGGAGATGGCCTGCCATCTCCCGATTTGTGTCGGAAGATGGCCTGCCTTCTCGTTCGAAAATAAGCAGGCTGGGCAGGACCTGGGTGGCACCAAAAGATAGATCTGTTTCTGCAATAATGAAACAAAATGAAAATATCTAGGGCCAAAATTAAGACTTTTTGACCTGTTTCTGTCACAAATAAATGACCTAAAGGTGCCACAAATGACCACTGGATGAATTAAGGCATAACCCTCTTTCTCCTCCAGTGGTCACAGATCCCCTCCTACCCCCTAAGATGTGATAGTAATAATACATACCAGGCTCTATGACAGCTTCAGATATGATGGCCATTCTTGTTAGAACAGCAGACAGGTCCCAGGAGTAGCCTAAAGGTTGATACAGTGGACTCTAGAGAAGGGGACTCAGGCCCATATCCCATTCTAACTGGTACACATGTGGTAGTACATGTGAGCCCTCCAAAAGCCACCAAATACGTTTTGTACCTACTTATAGATGTAATCCTCTGTTGTTTTAGGGATTACTAGGAGAATACCCTGTTGAGAGTTGTTTAGATGGATAGAGTTCCCTGGTTGAGTGTCACTGGGGGGAGTGACTGGGAGGTCCCTGGGAGTGAGGAAGCCCAGTCCAAGGGGAGTAGCTTTGAAATAAAATGCAGGGAGATAGTGCCCTAGTTCTGAAGAGTGACAAGGGGGAAGGAGATTGAGATGAGACAAAATGATAGTTTGCCCTTTAAGGGATCTTTTGGTACCCTGCAAGCCTCTGCCAAGTGACTCAAAGAAGAAGAGGAATCCTGAAGTGCCACTTTAAGTTGTGCTAGAAATAAGGAGCAGTTGCTGCCTCCCAAACATCTGGATCGCTATTCCGGACTCCCCACAGCTCAACTGCAAGTGGACTGGAAACAAGGTGTGTGATAAGTGGCCTGAGAGTGAGCAAAGAATGTGAAGTGTGTGTAAAAGGATTTTATTTTGTGGCACAGGGCTAGATCTAGCGCATGGGTGAGACCCGGGTTACATAGGTGACACCTGCAAGCTTGAGGGCTATTTATTCTGAAAGAAACCATCAATATTTTCACAATTGATAGATGAGTTTTATAGACTCCTGATTTGAATTTTGCTCATGCTTTTTCAGTAGTAGCTCAAGGTGAGCTACATTTGGGTATATTAAGTATTTCTTTGTCCACTGAGGGTTCACAGCTTGTACCTGAGGCAAATCACAAAGGACAGAGTGATATCTGAAGCCAACTTTTCTGGGTTTCAGATCACTGCTCTAACTAACAGACTAGTCATTCACTCCTGAGTTGTTTCACTATTATATCAGAAGCCACCTGAAACAATTCTCACAAAGAACATGATGTTACAGTTACAGTGCCAAGTAAAATTTTTCACATCATTGTACATTTTTCATATTCCACTCTCTATAAAATACAATTCAAAATGAATTAAAGCAGGAGTTTGATTCACTGATCTACACAATGTATTCTACATTTTTAACAAGAAAGAACAATTATAGAAATATTCAAAATGTAATGAAGAATAAGGAAAGGTTTGCTTGCACAAGCCTTCACACTTTTTGTTAATACAAACCCAAATTAGCTCAGTTTCCAAAAACAGCCTTTACATAAAGCTCCCCAGGAACACGTGTTTATCAAAATAATATTGTTTTTCTATAATGAAACTCAGCAGATGAAAAGACTGACAACAGCCAAAATGTGGCCTCAGTATCTGCCTTTGACATCAAAGCCCCGTGGCCTAGCTTGATGTAATATTTCAATTGCTTGATCAAAGGACGCTTGTTGTATTGAACACAGACTCTGGTCAATAAAAGAGTTGACACTGCAACTCTCCAGATAGGATAAATTATGCAACTATTGAAATTTTCCACGGTCTTTCTTTAGCACTACACCAAAATATAACACCACCAAATTCTCAAAAGTCTCCTACTGAAAAGGCTATGCAATCCTACCAAACTGCAATTGCTTTGGTAATTTCTACCATGCCCAGTACTATACCAATGGGAACAAACAACTGGTCTTTTATATTTCCACCAGAAGTTCCAGCTTTTGGTACTGTCCTTTCATAGAAATGTTCTTCAGTTTGGCTGGTAGATTATAGCAAATTGGAACACATCCTGTCCACATCTAGGACCAGCAGAAGTACATGTGAAGAGGAACACATCCTGTCTGTTCCTCTTCACATGTACTTTTGCTGGTCCTAGATCTCTTGGGAGCGTCAACTATTTTCCCTCCTCTACTGCTATCACCATTTCTCTGTCTTCCCCTTCCAGTTATTGTGATTTTATCAGTGTAAGCTCTATGAAGAGGGACTGCCTATTTTAAAACAGTCTGTATGGCACTATATATATCTGGTGGTACTTTAGAAATGATAAGTAGTAATGGTAGTCATCGTCATCATCATGGTAGATTTCTGTTTATGTCTACCTGTGTTCACCTAATTGTTCTATGTAAACACTCTACTCTCTCTCGCTCTCTCACCTTGAGATAGTCTGTTGCCAAGCACTTAGGAATAATATGTTTGAGTTCATAAGGAGAAGCATCACTACAGAAGGAAGTAATATTACCTCTGTATAGGCCTCTGATAAGACCTCAGCTTGAACATTTTTTGATTCTGAAGATCAAATTTACAGAAAGAAATTGACAAGATGGAAGAGGTCCACCAATATGGTGCATAGCCTGCACAACATGTGCCTTACACAGAGATTGAAGAAGCTAAATATTTGTAGAAGAAAGAAGGGAAGGGCATGTATGATACATAAATTAAATTTTATAGTAGTCTTTAAGAAATGAACAGAAAATAGCAATCTCTATAGAATGCAAAGCTCACATGAGAAAATGCCTTTTCATTGAGAGTGTGATGAACAGCTGGAACAGGATTGCAGAAACGATTATATTTTATTACATGTATTCATTTTCCTTCCAGAATTTCTGTCTGAATGCTCAAAATCCCTATAAAACATTTAGCATGAATACAAATATACAACTTTATCAAAATGATATCAAACAAAGTAATTGGCAAACATAAATAGACACCGTGAAAATAACCAGCAAGGATAATAAGCTCAGGCTTACTAGTCTCAGGCATAAAATACAAGCCTATGAAATATACTAAATATAATAAAATTACATTATATTTCAAAACCCACAAGTATCTTTACTGTCAAGTGGACAGATATGCATCCCTTAAGAAAATAAGAATAGCCATACTGGTTCACACCAATGGTCCATTTAGCCCGGTATCCTGTTTCCAACAGCGGCCAAGCCAGGTCACAAGTACCTGGCAGAAACACAATAGTAGCAACATTCCAGGCTACCAATCCCAGGGCAAGCGGAGGCTTCCCCGTCTGTCTCAATAGCAGACTATGGACTTTTCCTCCAAGAACTTGTCCAAACCTTTTTTAAACCCAGATACGCTAACTGCTGTTACTACATCTTTCGGCAAAGAGTTCCAGAGCTTAACTATTCATTGAGCGAAAAAAAAATGTTTTGTCCTATTTGTTTTAAAAGTATTTCTATGAAACTTTCTTTAAGTGTGTCCTAGTCTTTGTACTTTTTGAAAGAGTAAAAGAAAAATTGATTCACTTATACTTGTTCTACACCATTCACGATTGTTTAGACCTCAATCATATCTCCCCTCAGCCGTGTCTATTCCAAGCTGAAGACCCCTAACCTATTTAACTTTTCATCATATGAGAGGTGTTACATCCTTTTTATCATTTTGATTGCTCTTCTTTGAACCTTTCCTAATTCTATTATAACTTATATAACTGGGTCAAACAATTATGAATTCGAATGGCATCCTTTCACCCTCTATAGAATCAGATCTTTACATTTCATTCTGCTACTTGGCCTTTTCCATTGTCTACTACTTTCTCTTGTTATTACTCATTTGGATTATTGTAATGCCTTCTCTGCTGACCTTCCTCTCTATTCTCTGAAAAGGTTACTGCCCATTTAATCTACATTGACAAAGTTTATTTATACCTCCACCCAATTTAATTAAGTCATACCTCTACTTATCAAGGAACCTTGGTTAAATTCAAAGTAGTCATTTTAGTATTTAAGGGTAGATACACTCTGCCCAAAATTATATTTCTAAACTACTGGTTCCTCACATTCCCTCTGCTCCTCTCAAGAAGCATCACTTCACCTACCTCTTCCCTCAATTTTACACACAACTCAGCTTTTTCCTATTCAGGCCCCTATCTATGGAACTCAATTCCACTTTAACTTTTTTTTGTTGTTGTTATATTTGTACCCCTGCGCTTTCCCACTCATGGCAGGCTCAATGCAGCTTACATGGGGCAATGGAGGGTTAAGTGACTTGCCCAGCGTCACAAGGAGCTGCCTGTGCCTGAAGTGGGAATTGAACTCAGTTCCCCAGGACCAAAGTCCACCACCCTAACCACTAGGCCACTCCTCCACTCCGCTCCACTTAGACTTAGACTTCCTATCCTAAATTTAAATAAGCAGTTAAAACCTGTCTATGTACTCAACCTTTAGCTCTCATCATTAGGTTGACCTACAAACCTTCTTCTGCACTGTCTACTTTTCTTCTGCTTCCTTTCTCCTATCTACCTTTTATCATATTCATTTGTAAACCACCTAGATGAATGTTGTTTATAATTTTAGCTATAAGCTATAAAGTTTTACTTCAGGTATATTGCATTATTTCCCATCCCCCAACTCTCTTTTCCTATCAGCCACATGAAGGAATTTCTGGCTGGTCACATGCTCTGATGGTGAAAATGTTGCTACGGCAACTCAGATACCTGGTATATTCTGTTACAAAAGTGATTTACTGAGAAAAGGTATGGCAAGGACCAATTGCAAGCCTCCAGCACATATGAAAGTCCCAATTACAAGTCTCCAGCCCATAAGCAGCACCTATGATTGGTCCAGGGTAGAGGAGAGGTGAATGCTCAGCACAGCCTATAAAACCACGCTGCAGACAAAGGAACTCTGAAATAGTCAGGATGGCAGGAGAGTTTCATGTCCTTGCCACAGCCTATTTCCAGGGGGGTACTCCCCCCCCAATAGAAACTAATTCTCTATATCTAAGAATCTTTCTTTCTTTCTTTCTTTCTTTCTTTCTTTCTTTCTTTCTTTCTTTCTTTCTTTCTTTCTTTCTTTCTTTCTTTCTTTCTTTCTCTGCTTTCTCTCTGCTTTCTCTCCGTTCTGTGACCTTTGTATGAGGAACAAACTCTTCTTCCTTCTTTTTCTCTTCTTTATATAATTAGTCTAATTACTTATAATTTCCAGAGGTACTGATGTTAGATTTTGTAAGTTTGTTATAACTTGAAACTGATGTCTGATGCTGTGCTGGTGGGTGAATAATTAAAAAGACTATTAATTCTCTCTAATTCCGGTACAATTTTTTCTATAATATTTTATAAAATTTCATAAGTTGTTTTAGCGAATAGCAAACTAAAATGTGCAGCCTAGTACAATGTTTATTGTGTAATTGATGGTATATTAAGCAATGATAAATCAACTAATCATCTGGATGAAACAGAAGTTGTGGCTGTTTATTCCATAAACATGAAATGGGAAATAGGAAAAACTGGAAATGAATAGTAAATAGTTTCACATTCTTTACAGATGGAACATGCAAATTCTCTGTATGACACTGTACATCCACACCTGATATTTTTGCAACTTGTTCCTTAAATAATCCCGTCCAAGCCCCTGCAAGAAATTAAATGCCATGATTAACTCCTTAAATTTGATTCTAGTGCTTAAGATCAGTCAATGAAAGCTTTCTGGAATGGGGGACACACATTATTGCATTTTAATCCCTACAAATAACCTGGTTGTGTCAGAATTTGACACAGTTAATACAGGTAGTAAAACATAACCACCACTTCTGAAATCTGTAGGTCGCAAGTAAGGCCAATATCAATGATCACCAGGAGGCTGCACACTTTACTAATTACTTCAACAATCACAATCAAAAATTTTAAAAAAACTAGGGTCACATCTACAACATACCACAGTGAAAACTAAACCAAAAACAGTGGATGGAATAAAGAATGCATAAAAAAGAGGAAAAGACATATGTGGGCATGAAACAACTTCTCAAAAATATCTTTAATAATGTCTCTCCAGGCAGACTTTCAATCATTGGTCAAAACCTCCAAAGTCTTTATATTCAATAAATCAGGCAATTTTTATCAAACATTTTTAAATATAAATTTTTCAAATCGCTCAAACAATACTATACCTTCAATGACTCTTAATATGTTCAAAAAGTAATACTTCACTTTCACTGTCCCAATGGGAACCCGTTTCACTCAAATGCTTCATCAGAGGATTCTGTGTGCTTGAACAATATTGTCTTTCCAAACAGTAAATTGTTTCTAACAGCATGAGGAATCCCATGATGAAGCATTTGCGTGAAACAGGACCCCGTCTGGACTGTGAAAGTTAAGTGTTGCTTTTTGAACATATTAAGAGTCATTGAAGATATGGTACAGTTTGAGCGATTTAAAAAAAAATATACATTTTAAAACTTTTGATAAAAAATTGCATACGCTGTTGAATATAAAGACTTTGGAAGTTTTGAGCAATGATTGAAAGTTCATCTGGAGATACATTATTAACGGTGTCTTGGAATTTCTGGATGATCTATCCTTAATTGGTTTAGTGTGTTTTTTTGTTGTTAATTTAAAGTGAAAAAAGAGCTTTGTCTGCCACACAAACTGTGGAATGTGGTGTTCCCTTGGTTTGCCCTTTTCCCCTTTGTTATTTAACACCTTGATGAGATCTTTGGGGTTTGAGCTGGAGAAGATAGATGCCAAATGTTACATATATGCTGATGACATTAGTGTCTTACTTCCAATCAAATAGATTTAAAAGGCATAAATTCCTGTTTGGATTTAGTTGAAAACTAGGTACATTCTTTTAAATTGAAATTAGAGAGAAAAGAAAATTTTCTTTGATTAGGTTCTCTTGATAACATTTGGAAACATTTAATCTTTACAGTAGATGATAAAAGCTTCACTCTTGTCACATCTGTCTGCATGCTAGATGGATAGACAGATAAGTTTATACATAGTTCCTTTTGCCTATTAAACAAATTGAGTATTGTAAGGAAACATTTTGATATAGCCACTTTTCGTTTAATAGTCCAAACTCTTCCTGTCGCAGTTAGATTATTGTAATGTTGTATATGTGGATTGTTCTAAAACCCTTATTCAAAGATTACAAAATGTTCAGAATACTGCAGTCAGATTAATATTTCTCAGTTTCTAAATTTGACAGTGTTACACTTTTTTTAAATTGAACTCCATTGGTTGATAATTAGGTCTCAAATATTTTAAGATTTGTGTGACAGGGTTTAAAATTTTATATGGGATGACTCTGCCCTTTATGACTGTACTAGCACAATTACTATCAGGCGGGAATTCTTTTACATTTTGTAAACACTTAACATCTTCTATCTTTTATCAGGCTCCTTTAATACGAAATTCCTTACCTAAATTTTTATGATATGGAAGGAATTACCTGCTATTTAGGACGTATTTTTTGTTTTGTAAATTTGTGACTTAGCTGGTTCTTGCCTGTTTTATTTTGTGCTACTAAATTCAGGATTAGGCACAGTTTATAGAATATGCCTAGTGCCTGTCCACGTAAATACCTGTGACTAAATTTAGTCACGGGTATTTACGCCAAGTAAAACTTGGTGTAAATGCCAGCAAGTGGAGCGAGTGTATATATCAGTTTGCATAGATTTTAAAAATGCCCACATCCTGCCCATGACCACGTCCCCTTTTCAGTTCTGTGTCTTAGAATTTTTGTATATTATTTTACAGAATATGCTTAGGACCCTGCTTACTAAGCAGTGCTGTAGGCGCACACATTTTTTAGCATGCACTAAAAATTAGCATGCGCCAAAGATTGAGACATTGATAGGAATATAATGGGTGTCTTTATCATTAGCGCACACTATTTTTAATGCTTCCTAAAAAGTGTGCGTACCTATAGCACAGCTTAGTATGGAAGGCCCTTAGTAAGTTCTGCACATAAGTTTTAATTAATGCGAATTAGTGCCAATAATTGCTTGTTAAGTTACAATTATTGGCGCTGATCGTCTTTTTAAGATAATTAAATTACTTGCACAAATCAGAATGTGCCCTGATTTGTGCGTAGAACTCCAGTTGTATTATATAGAATCTGGGGTATATGTAGAATTAGTGGGATAATGACTGTAGACCACTTACATCTGTTTCAATTGGGCAGTATATCAAGCTTAAATAAACATAAATATTTCATAAACACAATAAGCATGTACAAATGGGCAAACAGGATTCTCTTTTTTACTTAAATTATCCTAGCAACTTTAGGACAGCTATTTATGAACTTACTGCTAGCCAGTTAAATTTTTCTGAGTAGGGCTGAATTTCTGTGCTGAGTAAACAAAAGTGAAACTGTGCCCTGGCAATGTTTCCTGAACCACCTTCTTTTCAGCCTGGTAATTTTTGTTTTGTTTGCCATGACTTGTCAAAATTTAGCTTTTCAGCAGAGGCTAAATTTTAACCATGAAGATTTATTGGGCTAACTTCCAAAGTCAGTTGAACAAACTTTTTCAATATCAACCTCTTTATGTTACTAGGGAGGTAATGTTCAAAGCAGATAGATGTCTCAAAGCCTGGCTGTTTCGATTAGTCTTTGGAGACAGTCTGATTGAAAATACCAGTTCTATCTACTCAACCCTGTTTTCCTTCTATTTGTGCTTGACTTCCCCTCTTTTGCCTTATCCTTTACTTTTGCCTTCTTTCCTGTATCTTAGTTTGACTGCTTTGCTTTCCTATATGTTGATAGAGTTCCTTTCTGGTTTTCTATTGTTAACCTGTACAGCACTCTGTTCTACCCGAATGCAAATAAGTAAATTAAATAAATAAATAAAAGGGCCAAAAAAAGGTCATTCTGCTGAGAATGTCCAAATCACAATTTTTGAAAAGGCAAAAGTTGAACGTTTACCATTAAGTTCATCCAAATAGCAAGGGGGTGTGTTGGAATCGTGTTTTCAGGGGGACTAGGGCAGCCTCAAATTTAGGATGTATTTCAGTGATAATAGAATGGGAAAGAATGTCTAAGTCTAAAAAGAAGTACATTTTTATCTAGACCTGTTTCAAACATTTCTAAATTGCAAAAAGATGCCCTGATTGACCTGATAATCACTGGAGGGATTAAAGCTTGAACCCTCCATTACCCTCCAGTTGATGCTGTCCCCCTCCCACCCTCTTAAGAAGTGAAACTAAAAGGGGATACTACGCACTGTGACAGCATCACGTAATATGAGCATACCCAATAGAGCAGCAAGCAGCTCCCAGGAATAGCATAGCAGTCAGTGCAGTGGACTGTGAACAAGGGGATCTATGTCCAAATCCCACTCTACCTAGTACATTTGTGCTGCAAATTGTGAGCTCTCCAAATTCAACAAACTCGTACATATAGAAGACATCTGTAGGCTTGAAGGCTAGTGCAGACAGTGGTGCACAGTTAGGTACAGTGGGTCCGATATTCAGACAGTGGCGGGCAGCGCATTTTCTGTCCGCCGCAGTGTTAAACCCAGATATTCAATGCTGGGCCATATTTGGTGACCACCATTGAATATCTGGATTTATTTTGGCTGCTAAAAAGTTAACCGGCTATGTCAATATTAAGTGCAAACCAGTTAACCTTTTAGTGTTCAAAGATAGGCCTGCTATTTAAGCTGCCTATTTTGACTGCTCAGCATAGCCAGTATGTTGCGCAATATAGCTGGTTAGCTAACTGGGATAAGCGTGAGATAACCGATTATCTCCTGCTAAATATCCAGGTTAGGTGCTTAAGTTCTATTTAACTGACCAGGAATGGCTCCTGGCCAGTTTAATAGTCTCGAATATCGGGAAGGGGAGTAAGTTTCATTCTGTTCCTGGAGGACTGTCAATACAAAATAGAGGAGTTATGGTGGGAATTGTACCTGGGTCCCACAGACCACTAGGCTGCCCTTCTGATCTGCAGGGATGTGTATGTGGCCATTTCTGTCAAAATGATGCCAGACAGATGTTTTTGTGCCTGGTTGTTTGTTGTTTATAAGTTGGACCTGTCAGTTTGAAAAATGGCTCTTCTTTTTAAATGTCTTCTGTGCAAAAATGTCCATCTTTGAGGCATTTTCGAAATGGAAACCCAGATGTTTTTCCTGTTCTAAAATGGTTCTGAGATGGATTTTTTTTGGATGTAATGAGCAAAAAGTTCCAATTCAGACTTGGATGACTTATTGAATGTACCCCTCCACATTTTAAGATATATAAGTACATAAGTATTGCCATACTGGGAAAGACCAAAGGTCCATCAAGCCCCAGCATTCTGTTTCCAACAGTGGCCAATCCAGGTCCACAAATATTTGGCAAGATCCCATAAATATGCATGATGTAGTCTCTATAGAACATTACAATTAATTATATACTTTTTTAATTACCATGAAAATATTACTTTAAAAAGTGGAATGTGAAAATATGTTTTTGTTTATATTGTCAACATTTCTGTCAGTTGCAGACTGCAGCACTAAATTTTCCTGTCAGATAGAGTCTGCCAAAGTCTGCATTTGATTGACAGGTGGGGAAATTCTATTTTTTAATGAGCAGCTCACTGAAATTTGTCTGTTCAAGAACCGAAGGTCTCATTTGTGCCAAATTCATTGCAAGCAGAAAATGTGTTTGCACAGATATTCAGAGACACTAAACTATGTATGTATGTATGTATGTTACGATTTCAAAAGCAGGAGCTAGTATATTATATTCCAAGACTTTCATGTCATTCTGGTTTAACTAAGTTTTGAACCCTGGTTGCTAAAGTTTGGTATATAAGCCCATATACCTATTTTGCTTATGTCCCCATGCATCCATGTCAGAGTGCATGTCTTGTAAAAATGTATTTCTATGTGTATATATTTTCCAGAATGCATGCATCGCAGGAGACAGAGATCCATCAATTAATAATATACTGGAACAGTTTTACTTTGCCCTAGTTTTTTGAGAGCAGGCAAACTTAGCCTACCTATCTGTATAAAACTTATTCTTAATAATGAGGCATGGTTCTGGCATGGGTTTAGGAGAGACCCTTGCTGATGAAGTGGCACTACAAGAAGATGTGGTTGGCATGGCAACACTTAGGGCATACAGCAAGTAGTCTTAATATAGGTAGGGACTTGTATGATATGCATTTTCCTGCCCTTTATGCTTAAAAAAGGGTTATAAGAACTGTGAAAAGAGGCTAGTTGTGTACTGGGTTTATGACTGGAGCAATCTTGATCATGACCACGAGTTTATTAAGTATATTACATAAGAACATAAGAATAACCTTACTGGGTCAGACCGGTATCTAGCCCAGTATCCTGTTTCCAACAGTGGCCAATCCAGGTCACAGGTTCCTGGCAGAAACCCAATTTGTAGCAACATTCTATGTTACCAATCCCATGTAAGCAGTGCCTTCCTCATGTCTGTATCAATAGCAGACTATGGACTTTTCCTCCAGAAACTTGTCCAAACCTTTTTTTAAAACTCAGATATGCTAGCCACTGTTGCTTTATCTTTTGGCAAGGAATTCCAGAGCTTAACTATTCATTGAGTGAAAAAATATGTCCTTCTGTTTGTTTTTAAAACAATTTCCATGTAACTTTATTAAGTGTCCCCTAGTCTTTGTACTTTTTGAAACAATAAAAAATTGATTCACTTCTACTCATTCTACACAACTCAGGATTTTGTAGACCTGTAGGTGGTTATATAGATTTTGTAAGAGGCCAATTCCTACATACGTACTCGCTTATGTCTAGGGGGTGTGGCCTCCGCCCGACATTCGCTACATGGAAAATAACGGACAGACCAATGGAATATATTAGTTTATTTATACAGTGTTATATACAAAAATATAGAAAAATCCTTATCAGCTTATAGCATCAGCAATTCCTGATTGCATGCACAATGATACCAAAAATATAGAGAATAACTATGATTATCCTATTGGCTAATCTGTAATGACAGATAAACACAATACCGAGATCCTAATGATTACCACACAAATCTTATACTAGGCTAACAGCGAGTAGAGATCATAAATCCTGACGTCACGCATCTGATGGGTCCGAGCACAGACCGATTATCTAACCCAGCTTGAAGGAAGTAAGCTATGATCTCACCGTTCCGGTCACCAGATCAGGTTCCTTCCGATACCTCAGCTGAATGTCTCAGCAAGGTCCCACGAGCTTAGGTGATGCACTTGTCTTGCTCAGCAACAGATGATACAGACTCAGTATAGATCCTGTAGACAGCTGTAACCTGGGGAAAAGCTTTGCCAGGTATTATCAGTAAGTCTCTCAGGTAAATCAGGTGCTTGCAGAAAATGTAAGTCCTCTCCTCTTCTTTTCTTCTGTTCTTTCTTCTTCGTTCTTCCCGCCAACCCCCTTTCTTCTCCTTCTGTTCCCGCTTCTCCGACCCATCAGTTTTCTGGGAGCCAATCAGAAATAATCCCACCATGTACTCCCAGCATCTGTATGAAGCTTCCATTGTCCGTCTTATCTCGTAAGCTCTCTCTCTCTCAGGGACATGCATTCTCCCCCGATACAGAGTGACCTTGGAGGTGGTGCAGGCTTCAGTAAATCTATTACAAGCTGAAATGCTGACTTCTGCACAGTTGGTAGTCAGACATATAGGTGAAAGGTTGCAGCGTCCATGTTGGCTGTAAAGGTGCTCTCATGTGCACACCGGGTGGGTGAGATCACAGCAAATACTCCTACAGACCTCAATCATATCTCCCCTCAGCCATCTCTTTTCCAAGCTGAAGAGCACTAACCTTTTTAGCTTTTCCTCATATGAGAGGAGTTCCATCCCTTTTATCATTTTGGTCACTCTTCTTTGAACCTTTTCTAAATTCGGCTATATCTTTTTTAAGAAATGGCAATCAGAACTGAATGCAATACTCAAGGAGAGGTCACACCATACAGCGATACAGAGGCATTATAGTATTTTCAGTCATTTACCATCCCTTTCCTAATAATTCCTAACATCTTGTTTGATTTTTTGGCTGCCACAGCACACTGGGCAGAAGATTTCATCGTATTGTCTACAATGACACCTAGATATTTTTTGGGGGTACTGACCCTAGCATCAGGTAACTATGATTTGGATTATTCATTCTAACATGCATCACTTTGCAATTGTCCACATTAAGTTTAATTTGCCATTTGGATGCCCAGACTTCCTATTTCCTAAGGTCTTCCTGCAATTTTTCACAGTCTGCATGTGTTTTAACAACCTTGAATAGTTCCAGTACAGATCCCTCCAGCACTGTTTCCCAGTGGACTGAACATTATTACCTCTTGTACTATACACTGCACTCCACCAAGGACTAGTTCTAAAATGCCCCCCCCCCCCCCCTTGTTGGTTCCTGGACCAGTTTCTCAAAGAAGCAGTCATTTATTACATCTAGGAATTTTATCTCCACGGCGCTCCCTGGTGTAATATTTATGCAGTTAATAGTGGGGAAATTGAAATCGCCCATTATTATACTGTTGCTCAGTTTGCCAGCTTTCCTAACTTCTGTAAAAATGTCTTCATCTGTCTGTTCGTTCTGTCCTGACAGATGGTAGTACAGCCCTACAAGAATACTCCTGCCCATCACGCATAGAATTTCTATCCATAATGATTCCACACTGTAGTCTGTTTTATGTAGAAGGTTTATTTTGTTTGACTCAATTCCCCTTTAACATATAGCACAACCCCCCTCCAATTTGATTCCCCCTTTCATTGCAATATATATTTGTACCCTGTTAACACAGAGGGCCATAATCGAATGGGGCACCCAAGTTTGACTGCGGGCGTCCTCACAGGATATCCCCGTGAAGGGGCGGGGAAACCCGTATTATCGAAACAAGATGGGTGGCCATCTTTCATTTCGATAATACAGTCAGGGACGCCTGAGATGGTCGTCCCCAATTTTTGGCGATAATGGAAACCAAGGACGCCCATTTCAGAAACGACCAAATCCAAGTCCTTTGGTCATGGGAGGAGCCAGCATTCATAATGCACTGGTCCCTTTGACATGCCAGGACACCAACCGGGCACCCTAGAGGGCACTGCAGTGGACTTCAGAAAAAGCTCCCAGGTGCATAGCTCCCTTACCTTGTGTGCTGAGCCCCCCAAATCCCACTCCCCACAACTGTTCACCACTATCATAGCCCTTAGAAATGAAAGGGGCCCCTACATGTGGGTACAGTGGGTTTGTGATGGGTTTTGGAGGGCTCACATTTACCATCACAAGTTTAACAGGTAGGGGGGATAGGCCTGGGTCCGCCTATCTGAAGTGCACTGCAGTACCCACTAAAGCTGCTCCAGGGACCTGCATACTGCTGTCATGGAGCTGGGTATGATATTTGAGGCTGGAAAAAATATTTTTAAAATTTTCTTTAGGGTGGGAGGTGGTTAGTGACCACTGGGGGAGTAGGGGGAGGTCATCCCTGATTCCCTCCGGTGGTCATCTGGTCATTTAGGGCACATTTTTTTGGCTTGGTCGTAAAAAAAAAGGACCAAGTAAAGTCACCCAAGTTCTTCAGGGACGCCCTTCTTTTTTCCATTATCGGCCGAGGACGCCCATGTGTTAAGCACGCCCCAGTTCTGCCTTTGCTATGCTTCCGACATGCCCCTGGGAACTTTGGTCGTCCCCGTGATGGAAAACAGTTGTGGGTGCCCAAAATTGTCTTTCGATTATGATGATTTGGGCAACTCTGGGAGAAGGACGTCCATCTCCCGATTTGCGTCAAAAGATGGGCGCCCTTCTCTTTTGAAAATTAGCCCAACAGTGTCCCATTGATTGTCCTACCTCCACCAAGTCTCTGAGATGCCTATTATATCTACCTCATCATTTAGTAATATACACTCTAACTCTCCCATCTTATTTTTTAGGTTTCTAGCATTTGTATACAGGCACTCCTCTTCTCTGCCCTTCTCTTGCGCCCTATGGAATGCCCGCTCTATCTGTAACAAACTCCCCTATATCCAGGACCTCTATCTCGCGTCACCTCCATCTGCTCGCCATAACAGAAACCTGGCTCTGCCCTGATGACTCTGCTTCAGTCGCAGCCCTGTGCCATGGCGGTTATCTATTTTCACATACTCCTCGCCCTGCTGGCCGTGGGGGCGGTGTTGGACTACTTCTCTCTCCCTCCTCCAGATTTCAACCCCTTCTTCCACCTGAATCTCACTGTTTTTCCTCCTTTGAAGTCCACTCTATCCGCCTTTTCTCTCCTCTGCCTCTTCGAATAGCGGTCATTTATCGTCCCCCTGATAAGTCCCTTTCATCCTTTCTCAGTGACTTTGACGCCCTGGCTTGCCTTCTTCCATGATCCTTCCTCCCCCTCTCTCATCCTTGGTGACTTTAATATTCCTGCTAATGATCCTTCCAACTCTTATATTTCCAAGTTACTCGCTTTAACGTCGTCCTTTAATCTCCAACTATGCTCCACCTCCCCCACTCATCAAAATGGTCACTGTCTTGATCTCATCTTCTCCTCCAACTGTTCACCTTCTAGTTTCCTTGCCTCTGATCATCCCTCCTCTGATCACCATCTTATAACTTTCACACTTAAATCTCCTCCCTCCCAGTCCCGTCCTATCCTATCTAATTTATCTAGGAATCTTCACGATATTGACCCTTCATCTCTATCCTCCCATGTTTCAAACCTCCTCTCTACTGTGGCACCATCCACGTCTGTCAACGAGGCTGTTTCTTCTTACAACAATACTCTATCCTCTGCCTTAGACACTCTTGCACCTTTGATGACCCGCCCTGTAAGGCGTACAAAACCCCAACCTTGGCTGAATTCTAATATCCGCTACCTACGTTCCTGTACCCGCTCCGCCGAACGCCTCTGGCGGAAATCTCGGGCCCTTGCTGATTTCTTACACTTTAAGTTCATGCTGACCTCCTTCCAATCTGCTCTTTTATGTGCCAAACAGGATTATTATATCCAACTGACCAACTCTCTTGGCTCTAATCCTCGACTTCTCTTCACCACATTGAACTCTCTCCTCAAGGTGCCCCCTCCTCCAACTCCCCCCTCATTATCTCCTCAGACCCTTGCTGAATTCTTTCACAACAAGGTTCAAAAGATAAACCTTGCTATCTCTACCTGTCTCTGCTGCCTTTAAACATGCTGTGGTCACACCTCTCCTTAAGAAGCCTTCACTTGACCCTACTTGTCCCTCTAATTACCGACCCATCTCCCTCCTTCCTTTTCTCTCCAAATTACTTGAGCGTGCTGTTCACCGCCGCTGCCTTGATTTTCTCTCCTCACATGCTATTCTTGACCCACTACAATCTGGTTTTCGCCCTCTCCACTCAACCGAAACTGCGCTTACTAAAGTCTCCAATGACCTATTACTGGCTAAATCCAGAGGTCAATATTCCATCCTCATTCTTCTTGATCTTTCCGCTGCTTTTGACACTGTCGATCACAGCATACTTCTCGATACCCTGTCCTCACTTGGATTCCAGGACTCTGTCCTTTCCTGGTTCTCTTCCTACCTCTCCCTCCGCACCTTTAGTGTTCACACTGGTGGATCCTCTTCTACCTCTATCCCTCTGCCTGTCGGCGTACCTCAGGGTTCTGTTCTTGGTCCCCTCCTCTTTTCTATCTACACTTCTTCCCTTGGTTCATTAATCTCATCCCATGGCTTTTCCTACCACCTCTATGCTGATGACTCCCAAATCTACCTTTCTACCCCTGATATCTCACCTTGCATCCAAACCAAAGTTTCAGCGTGCTTGTCTGACATTGCTGCCTGGATGTCTCAATGCCACCTGAAATTAAATATGACCAAAACCGAGCTTCTCATTTTCCCCCCCAAACCCACCTCCCCGCTCCCCCCGTTTTCTATTTCTGTTGATGGCTCTCTCATTCTCCCTGTCTCCTCAGCTCGAAACCTTGGGGTCATAAGTACATAAGTACATAAGTAGTGCCATACTGGGAAAGACCAAAGGTCCATCTAGCCCAGCATCCTGTCACCGACAGTGGCCAATCCAGGTCAAGGGCACCTGGCACGCTCCCCAAACGTAAAAACATTCCAGACAAGTTATACCTAAAAATGCGGAATTTTTCCAAGTCCATTTAATAGCGGTCTATGGACTTGTCCTTTAGGAATCTATCTAACCCCTTTTTAAACTCCGTCAAGCTAACCGCCCGTACCACGTTCTCCGGCAACGAATTCCAGAGTCTAATTACACGTTGGGTGAAGAAAAATTTTCTCCGATTCGTTTTAAATTTACCACACTGTAGCTTCAACTCATGCCCTCTAGTCCTAGTATTTTTGGATAGCGTGAACAGTCGCTTCACATCCACCCGATCCATTCCACTCATTATTTTATACACTTCTATCATATCTCCCCTCAGCCGTCTCTTCTCCAAGCTGAAAAGCCCTAGCCTTCTCAGCCTCTCTTCATAGGAAAGTCGTCCCATCCCCACTATCATTTTCGTCGCCCTTCGCTGTACCTTTTCCAATTCTACTATATCTTTTTTGAGATACGGAGACCAGTACTGAACACAATACTCCAGGTGCGGTCGCACCATGGAGCGATACAACGGCATTATAACATCCGCACACCTGGACTCCATACCCTTCCTAATAACACCCAACATTCTATTCGCTTTCCTAGCCGCAGCAGCACACTGAGCAGAAGGTTTCAGCGTATCATCGACGACGACACCCAGATCCCTTTCTTGATCCGTAACTCCTAACGCGGAACCTTGCAAGACGTAGCTATAATTCGGGTTCCTCTTACCCACATGCATCACTTTGCACTTGTCAACATTGAACTTCATCTGCCACTTGCACGCCCATTCTCCCAGTCTCGCAAGGTCCTCCTGTAATCGTTCACATTCCTCCTGCGACTTGACGACCCTGAATAATTTTGTGTCATCGGCGAATTTAATTACCTCACTAGTTATTCCCATCTCTAGGTCATTTATAAATACATTAAAAAGCAACGGACCCAGCACAGACCCCTGCGGGACCCCACTAACTACCCTCCTCCACTGAGAATACTGGCCACGCAATCCTACTCTCTGCTTCCTATCTTTGACTCTTCTCTCTCCTTCTCTGCTCATATCCAGCAGACCGCCAAGACCTGTCGTTTCTTTCTTTACAACATCCATAAAATCCGCCCCTTTCTTTCCGAGCACTCTACCAAAACCCTCATCCACACCCTTGTCACCTCTCGTTTAGACTACTGCAATCTGCTTCTTGCTGGCCTCCCACTTAGTCACCTCTCCCCTCTCCAGTCGGTTCAAAACTCTGCTGCCCGTCTCATCTTCCGCCAGGGTCGCTTTACTCATACTACCCCTCTCCTCAAGACCCTTCACTGGCTCACTATCCGTTTTCGCATCCTGTTCAAACTTCTTCTACTAACCTATAAATGTATTCACTCTGCTGCTCCCCAGTATCTCTCCACACTCGTCCTTCCCTACACCCCTTCCCGTGCACTCCGCTCCATGGATAAATCCTTCTTATCTGTTCCCTTCTCCACTACTGCCAACTCCAGACTTCGCGCCTTCTGTCTCGCTGCACCCTACGCCTGGAATAAACTTCCTGAGCCCCTACGTCTTGCCCCATCCTTGGCCACCTTTAAATCTAGACTGAAAGCCCACCTCTTTAACATTGCTTTTGACTCGTAACCACTCGCCTCCACCTACCCTCCTCTCTTCCTTCCCGATCACATTAATTGATTTGATTTGCTTACTTTATTTATTTTTTGTCTATTAGATTGTAAGCTCTTTGAGCAGGGACTGTCTTTCTTCTATGTTTGTGCAGTGCTGCGTATGCCTTGTAGCGCTATAGAAATGCTAAATAGTAGTAGTAGTAGGCACTTCAAACTGTGTGTTTTCCTTGCATCGACAAGCTTCTTAGAAGTTGATGGAGATAATGTGCATCCTTTACCCTGCTCTGTCATTAAATACACCTGGTTTTCTTTCACCATTGTTGAAACCTCTCTATTGAGATTCCCTAAATGTCCTGTTTCAGTAGCATCCTTCAAACCAAACCTTGCACATCTGGGCGACTGTTGGCTTTCCCCCATTTTAGTTTAACAGCAGCTCTATCTCCTTTTTAAAAGTTAGTACCAGCAACCTGGTTCCATCCCAGTTAAGGTGGAGTCCATCCTTTCAGAACAGGATCCCCTTTCCCAGAATGTTGCCCGGTTCCCAACAAATCTAAATCCCTCATCCCTGCACTAGCATGCATTGAGACTTTGGAACTCTGCTTGCCTCTTGGGCCCCGCATGTGGAACAAGGAGCATTACAACAGGTGAGATGTGCCCTCCACTGTTTGTGATTCAAAGCTGGGGATGTGTGCTTGTCTACATGTTCCAGAGCTGATTGGGGTGTGTGTGTATATGTGCGTGTGTGCATGACTGTGTGTGTATGTGTGGTTCCCACTTAGGAATGAGAGGACCAGGATGTGAGGATCCCAGTAGAAGTGAAAACCAATGAACAAGAGCTTTGAAATTTGCCCTTGGCTTTCATACCAAAGCAAAATGTCCTCCTAAACAAAACCCCTTATTTCATTATAATACTGGGCTCCTTAACCTCTTCCTCCTATAAAGGAAAAGAATAGGCAAAGAGATCATCAGAGCTGTGCTTCTCATAGGTGATGTCATGGCATACAAAATACTTCTGATTGGCAAAGTCAGTGGTGAATTTTCCTGGTACCAAGGAAAATGGTGTGGAAAAATCCTACTGGAGAGAGGACTTAAGGATCAGAGACAGCAAAACCATGTGTCATGAAACACCTAGACATCTATCTGGGATTAACCCGTGGCCATTTAGAGGGTCTATCTCCAGCACAGCTCAGGTCTGCCTGCACCTGCCGCTCGTGCTCTACACTTACACCATCCTCCCACCTATTGTGGACAAACAGGGTGAACAAACAATTATATTTATTCTCTTAAAAATATATTGAACAGTGGAACAAAATAGTGCAATTGGCAAACTATAACAGCTAACTGAAATATGGATCAATTATAACACTAACTAAACACTTGCAACCTTCTTAGAAAGTACCTGGAGAGATCAGGACATATATCTGTTCACAGAGCTTCAGCAAAGAGATCTCTCTCTCCTTCTGGGCTGAAACTGAAGCAACAGTCAGCCACTGCTGGGTAAGTTCAAAACTCCAGGCTAATCAGAGCCCAGAACTATCAAGTTTCAAATAAAAACTGATTATATCAGTGCAAGACACTTCCTATATTATCTGTGTGCCAACTAAGGGGCCCGCTTACTAAGCCGCGTAAGCGCCTACACACGCCCAACAAGCGGAAATTCTTTGTTAGCACCTGGCTACAGTGTGGCCTGTGCGGTAATTTCATTTTTTACATGCCAAACAAAAGAAGCACAACTGGGCCTTCAAGACTGAGACAACAGGAGTCCTTTATTAACAAGTGACCCGACACGGGCCGTGTTTCAGCACGTGTCTCACAGGGGTCAGGGTGTGATTGTAAAATATGCAAAATAAGGATGTTCAAATCCTCAAAATAAAAGAAATAAGATCTGTAGACGAACGTCGTCTGTCAACAAGGACGGTACTTTAATGAAACTCCTGTAGTAATCGCCGTCAGTCGTTTGTTTATTCGACTGACGGCGATTACTAAAGGAGTATATTTTTTGTGTATGCTGTATCACCCTCTCTGTTTGCGCTATTTTTTACGTGCCCACTACAAACACAGGAAAATATTTTTATTTTCTGGTGCGCAGGCGGTAATCAGGCAGTAATCGGCATGTTACGCATGTAGACCATTACCACCCGGTTACCCAGTGAGACCTTACTACTAGGTCAATGGCTGGCAGTAAGGTCTCAGACCCAAAATGGATACACGTCAGTTTTTATTTTGCTGCACTTCCATTTTCGGAAATTCTTTTTAAAAGGCATTTTTTACAGGTGCACTGAAAAATGATTCTGTGTGCACCCAAAACACGCGTCTACACTACTGCAGGCCATTTTTCAGCACACCTTAGTAAAAGGGCCCCTAAAAGAAAGAGAAGTTAGTCCTCTATAACAGCTTTAAGCATAAACATATACCATCTGCTGGCCAAATAGGAGAAATACACTTCAGAACATAATCTATACAGGAAAATATCCAATAAATTTTACAGGCTTAAAACACACTGTTTCTTCACACCATGAAACTGGCAGAAGGGAAAACACTTCAAGGCATTGGAGCCGACTCTGTGGGTGCTTGAGCACCCCCAATATTGAGAAAATTCCTTGTATGTGTCCAGGGAGGGGTTATTTCCATTGGGCTTAGCACCCCCAATAATTTTGAAAAGTTGGCTCCTATGCTTCAAGGCATTGAGAAAGTAGCAGGCAGCAATAGAGGAACTACATTGCAAGACACTAAGGGGCCCTTTTACTAAAGGGTTATCGTGTGGCAACCCAGAACTACTGCTGACCCAAGGTGGCCACTGGCAGTAGTTCCGCCCCCAGTGCATGACATTTCTGGCACTTCCAGAATTTTTGAAAAATTAATACTGCAGGGGCTTACCTGGCAGTATCAGCGCTGCTCGGTTCCCGCCAGGTTAGTGTGGGAGCCCTTACCGCCACCTCATTGGGTGGTAGTAAGTGCTAATACTCTGAATTAAGAGAGAGAGATGTAAGACCAAAATCCAATGGCAAAAAGACAAAAAGGTCTAATCAAATAACAATAAACACTTACTGTTTTTTTTATAGGGAAAGAACCTCAGAAACCACCGCTGTTGATGTTCTGCAAATTTCTCATTCATCAGAGTCAGTTGTGGTTATGTATCATTCATTGATACAAAATGGGCTTTTTTAACTTTATTTGTTAATTTAACTTTTCTTCAATCACTTTTCTTTCAATAGCTTTTCTTCATACCATAACTCAGAAAAGTAGCTTACACTTATCTATTTTTATAAATCCAACTGGTCCTGTTTCACGCAAATCAGGCTTCCTCAGGGATATATCTTTCATTTGATTAGTGCAGCTTACTCATATATTTTGGTCTTCATCTAAAAAAATATCTATATATCTATATATCATTTATTCACATTATTCTCCAAAACACAGTGAAAATTTCAAAAGTATGTGCCTACTATCAGACGTCTCACAGCCTCTCTCCCCAGCTTTACAATGGAAATCAAAAATGGCACTACCATTTAACAAAAATGCCAATGCATGCACATTAAATTGTATAACACTTCCATCTAAACACATCAATTAAAATCAATTCTGTTTAAACCTGATGATATATCAAAGGATTAAAAAAATGGTTTCCAATGTATTGTGTTGTTTAAACCTGCCGGTTCAAGTGATTTTAAACACTTCACTCTGTCACCTCCCCTATAGTTAAATGGCTCCACATTGATCACAAAACATCTTAGGTCTTTGAAATCATGTTTGAAGTCCATATAGTGTTGAAGAATAGGTTCATTTATTCTTCCAATATTTAAATTAGATTTGTGTTCATTTATTCTCACTCACAAACAACGTGAGGTTATCCCAACATTGAACTTCTGATAAAGACATTGTACAACATATATCACAATCTCTGTTTTACAATTTGAAAAATGTTTAATGAAATATTTATTCTAGTCCACAGGGTTGACAAATTCCTTTACTTACAGAGTAATATTACAAATTAAACAGCTACCACATTTGAACTATCCCACTAACAAAGGATCTTATTTTTGTTTAGTCAAAACTGCAGGACTTCGCATTTCCTTCAAATTTTTATCTCTTGAAAATGCTGTATGCAATTCTTTTTCTTGGAATACTGAATGTAATTTAACAATTTCCAATTATCTCTTAGAATTTTTGCTACTTGATTGTACTTTGAACAAAACCTCATTACACAGATCTGAATCTTCGCATCCTGTAAAAAATAATAACCACTTTCTTTCATTAAATTTAGTTCATCTATATGCTTTTTTAATCACTTGTTTTGGATACCCTCTATCCTTCAGAAAATGGAAGAAGGAACTGACTGAAAATAATAAGAAACAGCATAAGGAATGTCAAGTCAAATGCAAAGCGCTGATAAGGAAGGCTAAGAGGGACCGAAAAAAAGATTGTGTTGGAGGCCAAAACACATAGTAAAAATTTTTTTAGGTATATTGAAAGCAGGAAGCCGGCAAAAGAATCGATTGGACCGCTAGATGACTGAGGAGTAAAAGGGGCAATCATGGATTACAAAGCCGTAGTGGAGAGATTAAATTAATTCTTTTCTTTGGTATTCACTGAGGAAGATTTGGGTGGGATATCGGTGCCAGAAATGGTATTTGAAGCAGACGAGTCGGAGAAATGTAATGAATTCTCTGTAAACCTGGAGGATGTAATGGGGCAGTTCTACAAACTGAAGAGTAGCAAATCTCCTGGACCGGATGGTATTCATCCAAGAGTACTGATAGAACTGAAAAATGAACTTACAGAATTATTGTTAGTAATATGTAATGTATTCTTAAAATCGAGAGTGGTACCGGAAGATTGGAGGGTGGCCAATGTAACGCCGATTTTTTTAAAAAAAGGTTCCAGAGGAGATCCAGGAAATTATAGACCAGTGAGTCTGACGTCGGTGCCGGGCAAAATGGTAGAGACTATTATTAAGAACAAAATTACAGAGCATATTCAAAAGCATGGATTAATGAGACAAAGTCAACATGGATTTAGTGAAGGGAAATCTTTCCTCACCAATCTACTACATTTCTTTGAAGGGGTAAACAATCATGTGGATAAAGGTGAGCCAGTTGATATTGTGTATCTGGATTTTCAGAAGGTGTTTGACAAAGTACCTCATGAAGGACTCCAGAGAAAATTGGAGAGTCATGGGATAGGAGGTAGTGTTCTATTGTGGATTAAAAACTGGTTAAAAAATAGAGAGTAGGGCTAAATGGTCAGTATTCTCAATGGAGAAGGGTAGTTAGTGGGGTTCCCCAGGGGTCTGTGCTGGGACTGCTGCTTTTTAACATATTTATAAATGACCTAGAGTTAGGGGTAACTAGTGAGATAATTAAATTTGCTGACGACACAAAGTTATTCAAAGTAGTTAAATCGCAGGAAGATTGTGAAAAATTACAAGAGGACCTTACAAGACTGGGAGACTGGGCATCTAAATGGCAGATGACGTTTAATGTGAGCAAGTACAAATGATGCATGTGGAAAAGAGGAACCCAAATTATAGCTACGTCATGCAAGGTTCCACGTTAGCAGTCACAGACCAAGAAAGGGATCTAGGTGTCATCTTTGATGATACGTTGAAACCTGCTCAGTGTGCTGCTGCGACTAAGAAAGCAAATAGAATATTAAGAATTATTAAGAAAGGAATGGAAAACAAAAATGAGGATGTTATAATGCCTTTGTATCGCACCATGGTGTGACCGCACCTCAAACATTGTGTTCAATTCTGGTTGTCGTATCTCAAAAAAGATATAGTGGAATTAGAAAAGGTGCAGAGAAGGGTGACAAAAATGATAAAGGGAATGGGATGACTTCCCTATGAAGAAAGGCTAAAGCGGTTAGGGTTCTTCAAATTGGAGAAAAGGCGGCTGGAAGTGGCTTGCAAGCTGCTCACTACTGTGGACTAAATTTTGACCTATTTATTTTTACATTTTTTAGAGATGGGGGTGGTGGAACTAACAGTGTAACACAGCAGAAAAAAAGGCAAAAAAACACCTCAGAAATGTGACAAGGCAGTTGGAATAGTAGTAATAAACCACAGTAGAACCAAGGGAAGGGCAAACTGAAGGAAGGATTAGTGATACCAAATCCTATAGATCTTTATCTGCCGTCCTCCACTATGTTACTATAAAGAACTTTGTCAAACATTTTCTGAAGATCTAGATACAGTACATCAGCCAGCTCACCTTTATCCACATATTTATTCACCCATTCAAAGAAATAAAGCAAATTGGAGAGGCAAGATCTCCTTTAGCCGAATCCATGTAGACTCTGTCCCATAAAACCATATTTGTCTATGTGTCCAGTGATTTTATTTTTTATAATAGTTTCCACTGATGTCAGGTTTACTAGTCTGACATTTTCCAGATCACCCCTGAATCCCATTTTGAAAATAAAAACAGTCAAAAGCCAACTCAGAGGAGTCTTTAGATTCTGAGGAAGCATGTCTCCCTTTGCCAGGGGCTATCTCATCTGAAAGAAGCAAGCCTAAAGTACAACATGCCATGGAAGCTAATCACCACTGTGGTGATCCATATGCTAGTATGCATACAGATGCACTACCATTGGCTCATGCTCCAGATATATGCACCACCAGCCAGACAGTCAAGTGCTACATGGAAACTGGGTGCAAGAAAGAGTTGGTCAGTTGTTTTTAGAGAAAGCACCAGTTAATACCCTTTGCTCAAGTAGGAAGCACCTGATTAGCCACACTCCACAGTTGTCTTGAAAGAAACTAAAACAAGAAACCAGACAAAGAGCAAGTCTCCACCTAAAAATTCAGAAAAGGATGATCCAGGGGTGCTTTTACTAAGCCACGCAGGTGCCTACGCATGTCGAAAGTGCATCAAATTGGAGTTACTGCCCGGTTACTGCATGGCCCTTGCAGTAATTTCAATTTTGGTGCGGTACAATAATGGTTTTGGAATACTAGTGAATGTAGATTATTAAAAAAGAGAAAAGATAATTTAAACAAATAAGGGACCAGTGACGATTTTGGGCACGTCTTTGGTGACATGAAAGTTTATAGTTCGCTAGACCCCCATGCTGAGGTTCCATGTAACTAAAGTTATAAATGTATTAAATGGTAGAGAAATATACTCCAGATACAAACAATACTTGATGAAGAAAATAGTGTTACATTATATTGTTTGTGAAATATATTTTAATCCCGCAGTTGGTGGGACTAATGTTGAATTAGTATAAATCTAAGACATTAATTTCAGGATTACCGATGCATATCCATTGACCAAATATCGCGCTCAATCCGAGGAGGTAACAGAGACCATGAATTATTACCAGTGGAGCAACGTTAGATATATAAATTATAATCTTCATCTCTGATGGGGCTCAACAGTAAAGTTGAATGGAAAGTGTTTTTGTACATGAACCATTATAGGCGTAACTAAACAATATCCACTTGAAGGTAAACAATAGGTGGTAAAGAGTGCACAATCAAAGTACTGATTAAAAGCAAGCAACCGTATAGGTTGCAATGTAATGAAAGAAGCAACCAGGGAGTACATGATTGATTGAGTTAAATCAGCATCCTTTTAAATAAGGTAGGCACCATGTTTGAATCGGGCTTCCTAGCAAAAATAATCAGCAAGTTTGCAATTAGGTAAAAACTGCCATGAACCTAGATAAGAATCCTCTCTAATTTAAGTCATGTAGTTATATATCTTATGGATACATTGCTTTGCTGATAGGACATGCAGATTGGAGAGTATGCATTGAAAAGGCACATATATAGTTGATTGTCGCCCAAAGAAGCTCTTAGTGAAATGGAGGCCCTCTGTTGAGATGACCGCCGAGAAGTCCCTTTAAGCTCAGATAAGTGTCCTCATACTTTCTTTCAAACAACATCAAATGTCCTTCTAGTTCACAGCATTTATATAATAAAGCAGTTAAAAAAAACTCTAAATAGAGCAATTCAATAAATATATAGTAAAAATATAAAAATCTGAAAAAAAATAATTAACGGAGGTTTTTAAGACCAGTGAAGACGTTCCCACTGCAATTTTGTGGAAAAATCCACAATAAAGAGCCGAACACCTGAGGTCTTTTCCTCCAATATCCACATGACTTAAAAAAGCAATATAAGTTGTGCTTGCTACCTTTCAAATTTAGAATATTCTACTCAGCAAGCTAGTTGCCACAGAATATACTAATATACCTGAAAAAAGTTTTGTCTCCCTTCCTTGCATTCCTAGCTATTTGCTCTTCCGCCACTGCTTTTGCCTAGACACATCTCCCTCTTGACTTCTATCAGCTTCTCCTTTTATGCTTTTCTGTGTTCCTCTTCTTGAGTTTTCCTATATTTCATGAACGCCACCTCTTTTGCCTTTATTTTCTCAGCCACTTGTATGGAGAACCATATCGGTTTCCTTTTCTTCTTGCTTTTATTTACTCTCCTCACCTAAAGATCAGTAGCCATTTTAATAGCTTCTCTCAGCCACTGTCTTTCCACTTCTAGTATATCTTCCCATCCCCTCAGCTATTTCTTCAGATAAGCCCCCATTTTGTTAAAGTCAGTATGTTTGAAATCCAGGACTTTTGAGTTTTGAGTGGCTGCCCTTCACTGTAGCTGTTATATCAAACCAAACTGTTTGATGATCACTACTACCCAGTTGGGTACCTACTCTGACATTATACATAATTTCCCCATTTGTGAGCACCAGATCCAGCATTGCTCCTTCCCTCATGGTATCCATCACCATTTGATTGAGCAGAGCACTTTGAAAGGCATCCACTATCTCCCTACTGCTTTCCAATTCTGCAGATGGAACTTTCCAGTCCACATCTGGAAAGCTGAAATCACCCAGTGACAGACTTCCCTTTTCTTTCCCAACTTTTGGACATCTGCAACCAGATCCTTATCAAGCTGCTTTGATTGTGTCGGAGGTCTGTAAAAAACCACCCATGTGGATAGAGGTTCTGTCTTCCCTTTTCAAGGCAATCCATATTGCTTCTTCTTTTCCCCAGATCCCATGAATTTCAGTCGCTTTAATATTATTTCTGACATACAGAGCTACTCCTCCACCTTTTTGACCATCTCTATCCTTCCTAAATAGATTATAGCCCGGTATGTTTGCATCCCATTCATGGGAATCATTGAACCATGTCTCCATGATAGCAACATTTAAATCTGACTCTATCCTCAGGGCTTGCAAATCATGAATTTAGTTGCTTAGACTCTGAGCATTTGTGGTCATTACTTTCCAGTTAAATTTCAGTGGCAGTCTCATCTTCTATGTAGTTTCTTTTGTCTCACTTACTGTACTATTGCTAAGAAGTGAATTGCTAGGATCGTTGCTTTCATTGCTGTTTTTACTACTGTTGTAGCTTGTCTTTTGTTGGAGGTGACTACCTGAATTGACCTGCTTCCAAATGCCACCCCCAGCTTCTAGTTTAAATGCTTAGACACATAATGTCTGAATTTTTCACCAAGGATTCTTTTTCCTGCTACAGTGAGATGCAGCCCATCATTACAATATAGTCTTTTGTTTTTCCAGTATTGCTAGTTTTTCCAGTATTCCAGTATTGCCATTACCCAGTATATAGTGGCCTCAAGTACAAGACCACCTACGCATCCACCTTCTCCTATACTAGTGTTCATTTGTGGAATGGTCTGCCTAAATTGGTGAAACTTACTCTTGATCATCCGACCTTCAAAAAGCGCCTCAAGACCTTTTTATTTGGGAAAGCTTATGCTCCAAACCCACCTAGCATCTTTTACTTCTGACTGTCTCTGTCACGGCATCATATTGATCACCACTACTCTTTCCCTTTTTCCCTTCCTTGCTTTTACCCTCTCTCTCTTACGCTTCTAAGCCATTGATTGTTTGTTTGCTGACTTGATGTATGTTTATATAGACTGTTGTAAGCCACATTGGGCCTGCCCGTGGGTGAAAAATTGTGGGATATAAATGCTATAAATAAATAAATGTACCTAAAACCTTCTTGGTAACACCAGGCTTTGAGCCATTTATTGAAGTTCTCAGTATTTTGTAGTCTTTCCTCTCCTTTTCCATAAGTAGGTAGAACTCCAGAAAAAGCTTTAGTCTGTACCAAAGGTATTAACTCCTCCCCTAACTCCTGAAAAGCTCTCTGTGCTACAAGCAGGGTATTATTGGGTAGATCATTTGTGCCCAGGTGGATGACAACATCAGTGTTAGAACCCTTATTCTATTCTTTGATTGTAGTCAGTATTTGCCTATTACTCCTGCTAGCCGAAGATCCTGGAAGGCATTTTACTTTGCTGGGCCCCTTTAACTGTGTTCCAAAGTTAATGCCTTTGATAATGGAATCTCCTAACAGTAACAATTTTCTGGTTTGCGTTTTATTTGTGCTTTGGGAGTGTCTTTTCTCTGGAGCAACCTTCATTGGCTCTGGTTCCATTCCATCTCAGTTCTATTGTTTGTGCCTCACAATGCTCTAGTGCAGTAAAAGGATTATGTAGGGGTAGCAGTTGTGAGAGCGGATTCTTTTGTGTCACCTGCCTTAATCTGCTGGAGTCTACTATGAACCATCTATTCCTGAGCTGTTTTATTCTTTGAGGCAGGGGTGATAAATTGGTATGGTTCTGTGTAGTGGTGGAAGGTGTTTTAATTGCATCCAATTCCTGCCTAAGTTTGCTGATCTCCTCTTTTAGGCTAGTAAGCTGAAGACAGATGGGGGAAGATTAAGAGGCTCATTTTCAAAGCACTTAGCCTCCCAAAGTTCCATAGAAACCTATGGAACTTAGCCTCCCAAAGTGCTTTGAAAATATGCCTCTTAGGGGCCCTTTTACAAAGGTGCGCTGAAAAATGGCCTGTGGTAGTGTGGACATGTGTTTTGGGCGCGTGCAGAATCATTTTTCAGCGCATCTGTAAAAAAATGCCTTTTAAAATTTTTGCCGAAAATGGATGTGCAGCAAAATGAAAATTGCCATGCATCCATTTGGGGTCTGAGTCCTTACCGCCAGCCATTGACCTAGTGGTAAATACTTACATGGTAACCGGGCAGTAATGACTTATGCACATCAAATACCACTTAGTGTGCGCCCAATACACGCGTCTGAAAATAAAAATTATTTTTCGGATGCGTGTATTGGACGCGCACCAAAAATGAAATTACCACAAAAGCAACGCAGGTAGCTGGGCAGTAACTCCATTTTGGCACATGTTGGACATGCGTAGATGCTTACGCGACTTAGTTAAAGGGCTCCTTAAACTGCCAGATGGTGTACCTTGGAACTAAAGCACCACAATTGTTACACTGATGAAAAGTCATTTTGATAGGTAGGAGATGGTATGCACAGGTGTACTATGATGTAGCTGAGGACTATTACTAATGATTTGTTGTCTATATATAACTAGAAAACCCAGGGGTGGGTGAGATGTGGGGTATGTGGGATCAGAAGTTCTACAGAGATTCAGCCAAATGCCACAATGAAAAATGTTTTCTGGGAAGAGCAAGCAATGAGCTTATTTTCGAACGAGAAGACCAGCCATCTTCCAACACAAATCGGGAGTTGGCCGGCCATCTCCTGAAGCCGGCAAAATCAGTTTAATTGAAAGCCAATTTTCGCCAGCTTCAACTGCTTTCTGTTGCAGGGCCGGCCAAACTTCAAGGGGGCGTTGCGGTAGGGTAGCGAAGGCAGGATGGGGGTGGGATGGAAGCGTGCGTTGAGATGGCCGGCTTCGCCCGATAATGGAAAAAGAAAACCGGCCTTGACGAGCATTTTGCCGGTTTCACTTGGTCCCTTTTTTTTCAGGTCCAAGTCCCAAAAAAGTGCCCAAACTGACCAGATGACCACCGGAGGGAATCGGGGATCACCTCCCCTGACTCCCCCAGTGGTCACTAACCCCCTCCCACCCTCAAAAAAACAACTTTAAAAACTTTTTTGCCAGCCTCTATGCCAGCCTCAAATATCATACTCAGGTCCATCGCAGCAGTATACAGGTCCCTGGAGCAGTTTTAGTGGGTGCAGTGGACTTCAGGCAGGTGGACCCAGGCCCACCCCCCCCCCCCTACCTGTTACACTTGTGGTGGAAAATGGGAGCCCTTCAAAACCCACCCGAAACCCGCTGTACCCAAATATAGGTGCCCCCCTTCACCCCTTAGGGCTATGGTAGTGGTGTATAATTGTGGGGAGTGGGTTTGGGTTTTTTTGGGGGGGGGGGGCTCAGCACCCAAGGTAAGGGAGCTATGCACCTGTGAGCTATTTTAATTTTTTTTTTTACTTTTTAGAAGTGCCCCCTTGGGTGCCAGGTTGGTGTCCTGGCATGTGAGGGGGACCAGTGCACTAAGAATCCTGGCCCCTCCCATGACCAAATGCCTTGGATTTGGCCAGGTTTGAGATGGCCGGCTTTGATTTCCATTAGGGCCATCTTTTTTCGAAAATATGGTTGGCTCCGCCCACTTGCGGAGCTGGCCCCGGAGATGGCCGGCCATGGAGATGGCCAGCGCCATTTGAAAATGCCCCTCCATGTGAAACAAAGTCCAGGTTTTACTAGAAATCTAACTTTTCTATTTTAAATCAAATAATCCCAATAAATATTGCATTTTCTTTAATGTAATCTCTAATTACAAATTAGTCCAGTTGAAGATTAAAGATTCTCTCTTTATCTAGGCCTGGCAATGGAAAATAAACCTTGCAGAGTTTGTAGCCAGAAAGTTGAGAATTGAGAATAAATATTGTAAAAAACTTAGCTGTATTATGGTTCAGGTCCAGAACATGGAATGCTTCAAGCAGTCTGTGTTTCTCTATGCAGAAACTAACCCCCATCTTCCTGCTGTGCTGGTGATTACCTCCCAGTGAGTCATATTCACGGCATTCTCAAAAGATGCACATTGCAACGTATACATACATGGTTCCTAAGGTCTGACCTCTAACCCCTAACCCAACCTCCACCACATCATATTAAAGGGTATACACCATCACACTGACTACATCTGTACTTAAATCACCATCCAACTCACTCACATCTACCAGCATTAAATTCAAAACAGTTATTAATTTGCCTTCCTCCTTTTGCCTCACAGGGTACTCCTCCATGACCCCCCCAAACTGGGAAAAGAATTTCAAAGTTTCATAACACCTGGCTAACCAATAAAAGCCCCCCCCCCCAAAAAAAATAAATAAAAGATCCAATTCCTCCTATGGGGGCTCCTGACTGAGAAAATGGCATGCTAACATTTGTCATCTCCGCCAACCAGAAGTCCACATCTCCCGAACCCCATGCTTCAAACTTATCCTTTGGTAAACTCTTATGAGAATGTTCATCATAATTGATCTAACCAAATCCTGCCTAGGTTCAGTAAGCTCTAAAAATTATATCAGAGTAGCACAAAAGACTTGGATATAAAGATGGTTTTGCTTATCCTAAAGCACTAGAAAAAATATTACACTCTAACAACCAATTAAATATTGAACGTGAATCTGTAGGTGCAATCTCGTATAATGTAATGTCCTTTCCTAGACACCTAAACCCCACCACAAACACCACTCCCAGCCCTAGGTAGCAAACCCATCCTAGGGACCACCAGCTCCTCATCTGAGGATGAATCAAAATCTGATAAATCTGAAGAATTCCATAAGCCTGAAGACACACACCTGCAAAGTATCACCCTCCACACCCCCCTCACCTTTTTCTCTAAATCTAAATGCTTTGCTACCTGTTGTTACTAGCACCATTTTTTTATACTACTAATCATTTCTATAGCACTACTAGACATATGCTGCGCTGTACACATTATATGCAGGTACTTTCTCTTTCCCTAGAGGGCTCACAATCTATGTTTTGGTACTTGAGGCAATGGAGGGTTAAGTGACTTGCCTAGAGTCACAAGGAATTGCAGTGGGAATCAAACCCAGTTCCCCAGGATCAAAGTCCACTGCACTAATCACTAGGCTACTCCTCCCAGGGGCGTAGCCACGGGTGGGCCTGGGTGGGCCCAGGCCCACCTAGTTTTGGTTCAGGCCCACCCAGCAGTGGAGGCAGCGGAGCGGAGGGAGCAGGCTGAGCTCCGATCCTGCATCTGCCTCCCCAGCCCGCCACTGCCCCGCCCCCCGCCGTACCTTTAAATATTACAGTTTTGCTGGAGTCGCGGGCAGCCGGCATTGAAGACATCGGCAGGCTTACGCCGGTTCCAGCAGCCTTCCCTCTTCCCTCGTTGCAAATCGGATGATGGCTCCGCCCTCTTCTGACGTATTTCCTGTATCTACGAGGGCGGAGCCATCATTCGACTTGCAACGAGGGAAGAGGGAAGGCTGCTGGAACCGGCGTAAGCCTGCCGATATCTTCAATGCCGGCTGCCTGCGACTGCAGCAAAACTGTAATATTTAAAGGTACGGCGGGGGGGGGGGGGCAGGAAGGAAACAGGGCAGACGGGAGAGGAGGGTTGCTGCACATGGTGGAAGAAGGGGAGAGGAGGGTTACTAGATGGAGGGAAGGGGAGAGGAGGGTTGCTGGACATGTGGAAGAAGGGGAGAGGAGGGTTTGCTGGATATGGTGGAAGAAGGGAGAGGAGGGTTGCTGGATGGAGGGAAGGGGAGAGGAGGGTTGCTGCACATGGTGGAAGAAGGGGAGAGGAGGGTTGCTGGACATGGTGGAAGAAGGGGAGAGGAGGGTTGCTGGATGAAGGGAAGGGGAGAGGAGGGTTGCTGGACATGGTGGAAGAAGGGGAGAGGAGGGTTGCTGGATGAGGGAAGGGAGAGGAGGGTTGCTGGACATGGTGGAAGAAGGGGAGAGGAGGGTTGCTGGATATGGTGGAAGAAGGGGAGAGGAGGGTTGCTGGATGAAGGGAAGGGGAGAGGAGGGTTGCTGGACATGGTGGAAGAAGGGGAGAGGAGGGTTGCTGGATATGGTGGAAGAAGGGGAGAGGAGGGTTTGCTGGATATGGTGGAAGAAGGGGAGAGGAGGGTTGCTGGATGGAGGGAAGGGAGAGGAGGGTTGCTGGACATGGTGGAAGAAGGGGAGAGGAGGGTTGCTGGATGGAGGGAAGGGGAGAGGAGGGTTGCTGGACATGGTGGAAGAAGGGGAGAGGAGGGTTGCTGGACATGGTGGAAGAAGGGGAGAGGAGGGTTGCTGGATGGAGGGAAGGGGAGAGGAGGGTTGCTGGACATGGTGGAAGAAGGGGAGAGGAGGGTTGCTGGATATGGTGGAAGAAGGGAGAGGAGGGTTGCTGGATGAAGGGAAGGGGAGAGGAGGGTTGCTGGACATGGTGGAAGAAGGGGAGAGGAGGGTTGCTGGATGGAGGGATGGGGAGAGGAGGGTTGCTGGATGGAGGGAAGGGGAGAGGAGGATTGCTGGACATGGATGGAGGGAAGGACAGGGGGAGAGGAGGGTTGCTGGACATGGATGGAAGAGAGGGAAGGGAGAGAGAAGAAATGCTGGACATGGATGGAGGGGATGGAAGAATGAGGAAGGAGATGAGATGAGGGAAAAAGGAAGAGAGGAGAAAAACTGCACATGGATGAAGAAAATAGGCAGAAGCTGGATCCACTAGACAGTCAAGTCTGCAGAGGACCCAGGTTTTACTTATGGATATAGAGCAAGAAATGAAGAAGAAAGGAGGAAAGTAAAGAAATAAATGGAAAGGAAGCCCTGGAAACGGAGTTAAGAGGACAGATAGCAGCAGAATCGGATACTGGGCCAGCATGATCAGAAAAACAGTCACCAGACAACAAAGGTAGAAAAAATCATTTTATTTCATTATAGTGTTGAATATGTCCACTTTGAGAATCAGGTGCTCAACATTAAAAGTTTATATTTATTACTGATTTATGGCATTTATCCCACATTAAACATGAATTAAATTGGAACCTGGGATCATTTAATTTTTTTTCCTGGAGACAGTAATGCATTGCCCCCCCCCCCCCCCCCCAGGCTCTCTCCCCGGCTATAGCCAGCTCTGCAATTTTGAGGGGAGGTGCACAGGTGGATGGGGGGGGGGTGCAGAGGTGGACCGGGAGAGAGCCTGTTGTTAAACATTTACCAGCACACCACTGTCTAGTGCCCACCCATCCAACCTGTTGGCCCACCCAAAAATTGACTTCTGGCTACGCCACTGACTCCTCCACTCCGCAAACACTTTTGTAATGCCACTCCTTCACGCCCCTAACACTCCTCTTACACCGCACAGTCAAACATGAGCTACCTTCATCTACAACCACAGCATTAGTACCCGAAAGTCCACAACTCTCATCACTCTCCGAAGTCTGCTGTGTAATTGAAGGCAATGCAGAAATCCCTGCACCAGCAGCTTGTCTGTTTAAATCAGCAGCTTCCACTGACACTGAAGCTTGTTTCTTCCTGATGGACCTACGTAAAGGCTGGGCCCTGCGCAGTGGTGTGCTGGAACATTTTGAACAACAGGCTCTCTCTCCGGGCATAGCCAGCCCTGTAATTTTGGGGGGGCCTGGGTGGACTAGGAGGGTAATGCATTCCTCTCTCTCCCCGTCCCCCTGCCCATGCGGGCATGCTAGACATACTTTTGCTGGCAGGGAGTCCGAGCCCCACCTCCAAATAAATGGACCACCGCCACTCCCTGCTGCTTATTTCTGGCTCTGAACAGCATGCCAGGAATTCTCATGCATATTTGCGCGAGAAGTCCTGGCATGCTGCTCAGAGCAAGAAACAAGCAGCGGGGAGCAGCGGCACTCCATTTAATTTGGCTGACGGGACTTGGTATCCTTGCTAGCAAAGGTAGCCCATCTCAATGCTGGAGATTTACCACTGCTATTCTGCTCACTGAAGACCAATGAGAAAGGTTTTTCTTGTGGGCCCCAGGCCCCCAGCCATGTCTAAAACCAGTTCTGGCAGACACACATTCCAAAAACTGACATATTCTAAACAATAAATAGAAAATAAAAGTCATTTTCTACCTTCATTGTCTGGTCATTTTATTGTTCTTATTGTGTTGGTCCCAGTCTCTGATTTCTGCTTTCCTCTTTCTTCCTTAATTGTTCTGCCAGAGTCTACTTGTCCATTTGGCACTTCCTCTCTCTTCATGTCCACCATCCATCTTCTTTCTGGATCCCTATCTGTCTGACCCAGCATCACCCCCTGTCTTCCTACCATGTTGAGCATCTCCCACCTTTGTGTTCCTATTCTTGCCCTGTCCAACATATCTCTTCTGTGTCCCTATGCCCCTTGCCACATGCTAGCATCTCCCCCTCTCTCTCCCCCCAGGGGTCCAACAAGTATTCTTCTCTCTTCCCTCACTTCTGTTCTGGCTCCTCTTTGCAGGGTCAGTACTTCTCCCTCTTCCTTCTTTCCCCACAGGTCCTGGCACCCCTCTCTCTCTTTCTTGTCCTTCCAATCCCCACCCCCAAAGTCCAGCACCTCTTTCCCTCTCTGTGGCCCTTCTCTTCCTCATTCCCCTCACCTCACTGAATCTCTTTGTTACCTCCCTGTCCAGCACTTCTCTGCTTCTTTGCACCCATCTTGATGCAGCACCTCTGTCCCTCATTGACCCACCCCTTATTCAGCAACTCTGTCCCTTTCTACCCCTCCTGCAGCACTTCACTCTCTCCTTGCCCCCCATGCAGTACCTGACTCCCTCATTGCTTCCTCCAATGCAGCACCTCTCTCCTTCTTTTACTCCCCATGCAGCACCTTTCTCCTTCCTTACCCCCCCCCCCCCAATGCAGCACTTCTCTCCCTCCCTCCAACCTCCCCCCATGCAGTACTTGGCTGGCTGCCTCCCTCCCTTTTTCCCCCCATGATGCAGTATCTGTCTCCCTCGTTGCTCTCCCCCCAAGCAGCACCTCTCTCTTGAGTCCCAACCCTACCCCTCTTGATGCAGCATCTCGCTCCCTCCCTCCCTTTCCACATGCAGTACCTAGCTGGCTGTCTCCCTTGTTGCCCCCCCCCCCCCCTCACAATGCAGTATCTGTCATCATCCTCCCTGAAGTAGCACCTCTCTGCTCTTTTCCCTCGCACTTCCTTGCCTCTTGCCCGTCTTCTGCGATTAATATTTCTTTAAGCAGTGCTGGCACACATCAGCAGCAACAGGCTGCTTCAGCCAAATCCAGGGGCCTTCCTTCAGCGTGCTCCGCCCCTGAGGGCTGAAGGAAGACCCCCCAGGATTGGCTGAAGCAGCCTATTATTGCTGACGTGTTAACACTGCTTAAAAAAAATTAAGCGTGGTTTTGTGTGCAGCAAAAGAAGAGAGGTTCGGGGGGAGGAGAAGGAGAAACAGAGAAAGAGAGAGAAGTGCTGTGTGTGAGAAGAAGATGCCCAAAACCACAGGGGACGCCGTCGACACTGCCAGGAGGGGTCCAGAGCCCAAATTTTGGGAGCCGGTTGTTAAAGTAGCTCCCAAAATTCTGAAAAAAAAAAACAACTGGCTCTCACGAGCCGGTGTGAGCCGGCTCCAGCACACCACTGGCCCTGCGGGAAAGCTCAGACCTGCTGCTAGGCTGATTTCTTCCTGTCCTTGTTCTCTTCCTCTTACCAGTGATCTGCTTCCCAGAAGATACTAGTGCTAACTGCTTAGACACTCTGAGCCTCAGAGCCATACTCCACTCCCTGTCAAGCTTGCACAACAAACAGAAGCAGTACTGAGAAAATTAACTAGTGAAGTAAATCAGACCAAAACATGGACCCAAAAGCAGCATGCGACCAGAGCCGCTTCAAAGAAGCTCCAGAACAAACTGCTTGCCAGAGCCTCCTCTACCGCCGGTCCAACATACCGCACAGCTGAACTGAATCACCAGACTGTAACCAGCAAAGGTACAATGACAGAAAAAACACTTTAGAAGAAAGAAACCCTAATTCTCATGCAAAGTTATCAAATTTAACACTTCCACGCTCCCACTCCAACCATCCACCCCCCTAGCCCTTCTTCACAGAATATCTCCTTAGCCTCAACATTCCATTTTCTTCTTCCTGCCTTCCCAGAATTCCAATCACATCCCAGCTTCCATTAACCCTTTCCTTCTCATCACTCCTCCCAATACCTTAATTAAATTCCAGATTAAGTTCCCCAAACCTCCTCTTAAATGTATTTAATTTAATTCCAATTTCTTTTAATATAATTTTAATTTTATACCCAACAGCTCCACATAAATTAGTTAATAAACTTTACTTGGATCTTTCAATCCTGCTATTAAATGTTTCCTTTTTATAACATAAAAAAAACTTTAAACTAAGTTCCATGCCACTAATCCTCCTTTTTTCATTTCACCCCCTCTCCCCACCCCATCTCACAGCATAAATGCACTATCCAGATGGATACTTCAGCTGGAATGATGCCAATGTTATATTGCCCTCGGGCTTCCTTTACAGAGTGTGAACTAATGAGCCTTGGTGTACACTTGCAAAAAATTCCAAGAAAGCTGATAATGAGTAGCGGAATTTTAATAATGTGACTTAACCCAGATTCCGTACTGGAGATAAATAGTCCACAAAATGCAGTCTGTAATGTTTCTCTACACATTCTGTACATATGACTTTTATACTTACAATTCTGGATTTATTATGCACTGAGGGATCCTTTTACTAAAGGGTTGGCATGCATAAATGGGCTTGCCATGCACCAATCTGGAACTACTGCAGGATCCCAGTGGTAGTTCCCACCCCCAGCGTGCGCCATTTCTGGCACTACAAAAATATTTTCTATTTCTGTATCGCTGGTACTTACCCGCTGTTAATCTGGCAGTGCCACATGCTGCCCGGTTACTGCTTGATTAGCGTGGGAGCTTTACCACCGCCTCAATGGGTGGCAGTAAGTGCCCCCCTGCCCGAAATGGCCATGTGGTATGTGGTTCACTTACCCTACGGCCATTTCTTTTTTTTTTAAGAGACAGCATTTCACCCGCTGCGGTAAAGGGGGGGCCTCAGAGTGGGTCAAAAACATGTGCTGATGCTAGCGCAGGCCCCCTTTTACCTCAGCTTAATAAAATGACCTCTTAGTCTTTCTTATCTCAGATCAATGCACACAATCATATGTTCAATAATTATGAGTTTTTTGTTCTGGCAGGTTACCTTGTACTCGCATTGGTAAGGGTAAATAAACAGCATTTCACAACACATAGCACTGTGTCAGTCACAATTCTGCACAATTTCAATGTCACATAGCAGCATTTTATGTATTTCACTTTTCTGTTTGACTTTTGGATATATATTTTTTGAACATGTTGAGTGATTGGGTAGTGCACATTTTTTCTACATGCACATTGTTTTTTTTTTTTTGGCGCAGTGACAGGACACTGTTGCTTCTTTACGTCTTTATTTGTATTATCTGGATTTTTAGTAATAAGCTATATAATTTCATTTTATGCTTGATCTATAAATGATATGCTTCGTTTAAAAATTATATTGACGGTGAGTGTGACATATCACTCTGCTTTCAATATATCACTTTATTTACAAAAAGACCCTTTTATTAAAAGCTGCTCAAAAGTGGCCTGCGCTGGTGTAGACTCGTGGTTTGGACGCTCGCTGGTCCATTTCCTGTGCTTGTTTGGAAAAAGGGATTTTTTAAAATTCTTTCACTCATTGACTTAGAAGTAAGGACTCGTGTGCTAACTGAGTGGTAAGCGTTCAGCACGCGCAAACTGCCGGTTACCGCCAGGTAAGTGCCCTGTGGTGGAAAAATAGAAAATATATTCTACTGCATGTTTTGGGTGCACGCCAAAAATGGAATTAATTCCCGGAGCATGCAGTAGTTTGGCGGTAGTGTCAGTTTGATACACATTGGATGCGCATGGGCAGCTATGTTCCTTAGTAAAAGGGCCCCATGATGTTTATTTTCAGGCCCCCCTTTTTTCATTTGTCTTTTTTTCTTTTACATGGATAAGAATTTTTCTTATTCATTTTAAATGATTCTTATTTGGTCTTGTAAGTCTTTTTCCATGTTTTTATCACTTCAAGCTATAACTTTACATATATCTGTATATTTTTGGCTTTAGAAATTTCGATGTGTTGCCCTATTGAGTGTCTTTGCAATGTCAACTGTCACCCATCAGCTCTGGTCAGTATGTGTATTTTAACTTCATATGGGGTTCCCATTAGATATCTATTATTTAATTCACTTTCATTGATTTTGTATTATATTATTAATGATGTTTTTAATGATATGCTTTACTATTAGCATATATGTAGGTAACAGCCTTTTTATTGTGTTTTGTGGTGTATTACACATTATATATTTTTATACAATTCATTATAATTATATTCTTTATATCATTTTCATTATGTTTTATTAATTATACCTATGTTGGATTATTTTCCAGACAAAAAAAACAGCACCACGGGCCTTTAAAAATGGAACACAGTTCTTTAATGAATGAGCCTTGACAAAAAGACCCGACACGGGCCGTGTTTCGGTGACTAGCACCTGCGTCATGGGTCACAGTGATGACGTGGAAAACTTGGGGAATAACTCGAACATATTCCTCTACAATATATTATTCTTTACCCCACGTCTCATATAGTAAAAGCTACAAAGCACCAAGGCACTTTCACTTTCTGTATCCAAATGGATGAAAAGCTGTGCTGGTGTGACGTGGTATTAAAAGCAGAGCCTTTTGAGAGCACAGCTTTTCATCCATTTTTTGTTTGGACTTTAGTTTGTACTTCGTTCCCTCTCTTTTGGATTATTTTCCAGAAAATACTGCTTGACTCCTGAAGCAGGCATATGTTCTGCTAAAATGCAGGACTGTGTCAAGTTATATCAGTTGATTAATAAATTACATGTGTTGGTATCACATTGGTCTACCCCCTTCTCCTTTTTTCTGTTGTTTTGGTGTGCTTGTTGTTAGGTGGCACTTCTGCTTTTTTGTTTCTTTGAGTTGTAAAGTGAAACATTCTACTTTAGTACCCATTATTGCTAGAGAGTTTATTGGTTGTTCTAGGAATGAGCATGTGAATGAATAATTATATTCTGTATAATTTACATACCACTGACTTTCTCTGTGAGTACTTGTGCTACTCACTCCAGGCCCCACAAGTATGCAGCTAGGCCGTGGCGACCACCAGCACCAGAGGGCTCAGCCCTGGTAGAATGGATTAGACATTTTTCTTTTGTGTGTGGTTCAACTCTATTAGGCTGTTTAACTTTGGTTTTATGTACATATAATATATAAATATATAAATCATATATTTGTATTTTCTTGATTTTGTAATAAATTGCTTAATTATTTTCTATGACTCTCATCCCTCTTACTCTCTGATTGTAATTTTGAAGAGGAAGGGAGGGCAGGGGGCATCTCATCCTTTGCCTCAGGCAGCAAGTTGCTTGGTTAACATCTGGCTTTGTGCTGTTCTATAAGGAATATTGTCCAACGTTCCTGGTTCATGTCTGAAAAGGGGGCATGGCCAGGGGCATGTTGGAGGCATTCCAAAACGTTGCACACGGAATTACAGAATTGCCTAACTTAGGTGCTGGCATTTACACCTGCCCAGGTGTAAGTCCAGCGCCCAAAAGTTAAATGCTATTCTGTTTAAGGCACGCACCATATATAGAATAGTGCTTAGGGCTAGATTCTATACATCATGCTTAAAAAATCGGCCCTGAAAAAAATACGCCTAGATATATTCTACAAAGTAAACCTAAATTTAGGTGTACTTTTTAGAATATGCCTAGCGTCCATCTGTGTGACTAAATTTAGTCATGGGCAGTCATGCCAAGTAAAATTTGCTGTAAGGGCCGACTTTTAAATTAGGCGCAGATCGGATGTATTCTATAAGAATGCTCATAGATTTTGGAAATGCCCGTGACCCGCCCATTCCATGCTCATGGCCACTTCCCCTTTTCAGCTATGCACCTTAGAATTTATGTGCATCCCGCTACAGAATATGCTTAAACAGTTGTGCACGTAAATTCTAATTAATGCCAATTAGTGTCAATAATTGCTTGTTAATTGGCAATTATCAGCACTGATTCGCTTGTTATCTAATTAAATTGCATGTGCAAATACAGAATATGACTGGATTTGCACACGCAATTTAAGTCACACTATATAGAATCCAGGGGTTAGTGCTGACTTTTTTTCAGCACCCAAGTTTCGGCACCATTTATAGAAACCTCCCCCCTCCTTTTTTTTTAATTGAATAATAACTCTACACTTCACAAATTACCTTGAGAGAAATGCAAAAATCTGCCTGGGGTATGTCCATATAAACATTTCATAAGGTAAACAGGCTTTAGAATGTGTAGGACAGTGTTTCTCACCCCAGTCAGGTTTTTAGGATATCCACAATTCATATGCATGAGAGAGATTTGTATGTACTGCTTCCTTGGTATGCATTTATTGTAGATATCCTGAAAAAAAAAAGGACTGGCTTGGTGTGCCCTGAGGACTGGGTTGAGAAACAGTGGTTTAGGGGTTATTTCACTAAAACGTTGCAACTGCAAAAAAATGTGCAATAAGTTCAAAGGCTTTACAGAAGCCATTGGGGGTGCATTCTACAGTTAATGTACAGAATGTTTTTTTTAAACATATGTTATGATTACTCACAACAACTATAAATGCACTTATCGCCTCCACTTGAGCAGAAAGTAAGTGCACTTGGGCTAACTGCAGAAATTACAGCATGCAATAGGTACCATGAATGAAATGCAATGTGCAGTCCATGCCCACTCTTTACCCTTAAACCTTCTAGTTCATATCCGCTAACTAGCTTTTTTGTGTAGAAACAGATGACATTAGTAAGATTAACATAGTAACATACCTAGGTTGGCTGCCACCGCTATGGCCCCTCTGATGCATCACCCACTTCCCTCCCTGAAGAGCATCATCCCCCAAAGTGCATCACCCCCCCCCCACCACCACCACCACCACAGCGTATCATCCTCACACCCTAGGGGTGCACGGAGCAGTCGCGCAGCTGTCGACTCCACCGGTCCACTACCCCAGAACAGGAAGAAAAGTCAGAGAGGGTAGGGAACCGGCAGAGCTGACAATGCCTTTGTTTAGGATTGTAACTGCTACTCCATGCAGAATGTGCAGGCTACAACCTTTATACCATTATCTTGTATTGTCCTGCCACTCCATGCAGAATGTGCAGGTTACCAATTGTATACCTTTGTTTAGTATTGGTCTCTGCAGGAACTTCCTATTCCCGCACAGGTGGGATCCTGCAGAGAGAAGGCTTCCGTGGCAGGCTGAAGGCAGCGTGCTTACATCTCTAACGCAGCTGGTGGCCCTGAACTGGTCCGGACACCTTGAAGACTGCAAACCAGAGGAGGGGTAGAGGAGAGGAGGATGGGAGAGCGACACTGGATTGCATTGGGAGGGGGAGGAGAGTGGGAGGGGAACACTGGACCATACAGAGAGGGGGGAGGAAGCAGGCGATGGATGAGGCTAAGGGGTGTGGGGGGAAGAAGCAGGAGATGGATGAGGTTAGGGTGTGGGAGAGGAGAAGCAGGAGATGGATGGGACTGGGGGGTATGAGTAGAGGGAAGGGGAACAGAGTAGAAGATGGATGGGGCTAGGAGGTGTGGATGGAGGGGAGAGGAAGAGGAACAGAGAAGGGAATTATGGATCAGAGAGATGGAGTGGGAATTTGAGGGGCTAATGAATACTTGGCAGTTTTAGATATGTGGGAGTATATTGATGGATTGGGATAATGAACGAGGATGTGAATTGAAGGATTAGAGAAGAGGGACAAGAAAAGGGGATGATATGAGGAAAGGTTGAGACATAATGTCAATGACCTGGAAGACTGGAGAGAGGATGAGAGGCATTGAAAAGGGATGAGGGTACCGGGGAAGGGGTATGGGAGAAGGGGAAGAGGTAGATGAGAAGTGAAATGGAGACTAAGTTAAAGGGTGAAAGAAATGTTTGAAAAATAACCATTAAATGAAAGATATGTAGAGAAGGAAAGGAAGAAGACAAGAGGAAAGAGAAAGGGAAATGGGACTTGATATACCGCCTTTCTGAGATTTTTGCAACTACATTCAAAGTGGTTTACATATATTCAGGTACTTATTTTGTACCAGGGGCAATGGAGGGTTAAGTGACTTGCCCAGAGTCACAAGGAGCTGCAGTCGGAATCGAACTCAGTTCCCCAGGATCAAAGTCCACTGCACTAACCTGGAAAAGAATTTAGTAGATGACTGACACATGGGAAGTGGAAAAGAGACTGGAACCAGCCCAATTAGAAAAATAAAATGCTCAGACAACAAAGGTAGGAAAGAAAACATTTTTATTTAATGCTGTTTAAGGACTAAGATGTGCCTGTTTTGTGAAGTGTACATTTTTTTTCTATTTTTGAATTTTGCAGAGTGCAGGAAAAATACATTTCTGTTTCTCTTTTACCAGTATTTGCACTGCTTAAATAGTCTGACTTTCTTGAGGGAATCTCTATTTTAGTTTTTGTTGACCCCCTATTTTGTATCATGTGAGGGTCTGCCTATGTTAGTCTAGTGCATGCGTGTGTTTTTTTTTTTAATAACCATAATGAATATTTATGAGATGTATATAAGCAAATGAATATGCTAATGTGCTAAGCCACACCCTTTGTCCCCCAAATGAAGCAGTCAAACTACGCCCATGACTAATGGTCCTGGTGCTCCATACAGAATGTGCAGGTTACCACCTCGGTGCTTTTGTTTAGGACTGTATCTGCTGCTCCATGTAGGTTATACTCCTCTGTGCCTTTTTTGAAGTGTGGCAGTCATTTAGGCTTTGTTTTTATTCTATCCTTTTGCTATATATTGATTGTATGTGTTAAGCACTTGCCTTTTTGAATTCTGTCACTATTTTAGTGCTCCTCACCTCCACCTGGAAGGCTTTCCAAGCATCCACCACCCTAACATGAAAATTGATTTCCTGATGTTGCTTTTAAGTTTATCTCCTTGCAGCTTCATTTTATGTCCTATATTTCTACAGTTTCCTCATCTTTGAAACTATTTATTTTGTCCATTAAATCCTGTCCCTTGTTTCCTGTAGGCTACACATATTGGGCCAAATTCTATAAATGGTGCCTTAAAAATCAGTGTCAAAAAAACATGCTTAATGTGATTCCATTAACAACGCCTAAAGTTTGGCGTAGTTTATATAACATGCTTAGCGACTGTTCTTTCAACTAAAATTTAGGGGTACCCATTTAGGCCACCTAAAACCAGGCCTAAATACCTGTGCAGATCGTGTGTATTCTATAATAGTGTGCATAATTTTTTGAAGCGCCCACAACCTGCCCATTCCACACCCATGGCCTTGCCCTATTTTTGGCTGTGCGCATTAGAATTTACATGCACCACATTATAGAATATGCCTAGAAGGTTGAGCACATAAATTCTAAAAAAAAGCCAATTAGTGCCACTAATTCATTGTTAAGTACCAATTGTCGGCACCGATTGGCTTGTTAATCAAATAAGTTGTTTGCACAATTTGATCGTGCAGCCAAATTAGTGCACACAACTTAAGGCACCATTTATAGAATTTGGGGAGATACCGTTTATGGATTACGTATATTAATGTCTCTTATTTACATATACATTGTATATGGTAAATATTCAGATGATGTCAAATATGAAACTGTGGGTGGAGTAGAGAAGATGGTGAAGGGGGAATAATGATATTTAAATCAAAGTTAATCAAAGAAAATAACTTCCTTTGAGTTGGCCATGCATGCCTATAGTTTGTCATTTATAATACACCTACCACTGGTTCATATTATTGCTGTAATTCTGCCAGTTAATGTATCCAATTAACCCTACTAATGAGCTAATCAACAGGGTAAAGTCTGTGTAAAAATCACAGAAGGGTGTATGATGAATTGAAATGTGCTGCTCTTCTTTTATATCTATCTCTATCTCTATATATCTATATCTATAGATTAAATTTATATCTATATCTATCTATCTATCTATCTATCTATCTAGATATAGATAGAAAGATAGATAGATATAAATACAGATATATTTTATATTATTTTAAGTGCTTTATTGTGCTTGTTAAAATGACTCTCATCGTCATTTTGAACAAGTAATTTATTACCCGGGTCCATAATAGTGCCATGACCTGATAATGGAAAGGTGGTCATAAACCCATCATATAATGATTACTCAGAAATGTAGGGCAATTAACATGGCTCTCCATTTTAGAATGTTTAGTTGGTGTGCAGCAGGGGTAACCAATCAGTGCAAGGAGCTTATTAATAACAGCAAGCAGTAGAAGGTGATACAGTGGGGGAAATAAGTATTTGATCCCTTGCTGATTTTGTAAGTTTGCCCACTGACAAAGACATGAGCAGCCCATAATTGAAGGGTAGGTTATTGGTAACAGTGAGAGATAGCACATCACAAATTAAATCCGGAAAATCACATTGTGGAAAGTATATGAATTTATTTGCATTCTGCAGAGGGAAATAAGTATTTGATCCCCCACCAACCAGTAAGAGATCTGGCCCCTACAGACCAGGTAGATGCTCCAAATCAACTCGTTACCTGCATGACAGACAGCTGTCGGCAATGGTCACCTGTATGAAAGACACCTGTCCACAGACTCAGTGAATCAGTCAGACTCTAACCTCTACAAAATGGCCAAGAGCAAGGAGCTGTCTAAGGATGTCAGGGACAAGATCATACACCTGCACAAGGCTGAAATGGGCTACAAAACCATCAGTAAGACGCTGGGCGAGAAGGAGACAACTGTTGGTGCCATAGTAAGAAAATGGAAGAAGTACAAAATGACTGTCAATCGACAAAGATCTGGGGCTCCACGCAAAATCTCACCTCGTGGGGTATCCTTGATCATGAGGAAGGTTAGAAATCAGCCTACAACTACAAGGGGGGAACTTGTCAATGATCTCAAGGCAGCTGGGACCACTGTCACCACGAAAACCATTGGTAACACATTACGACATAACGGATTGCAATCCTGCAGTGCCCGCAAGGTCCCCCTGCTCCGGAAGGCACATGTGACGGCCCGTCTGAAGTTTGCCAGTGAACACCTGGATGATGCAGAGAGTGATTGGGAGAAGGTGCTGTGGTCAGATGAGACAAAAATTGAGCTCTTTGGCATGAACTCAACTTGCCGTGTTTGGAGGAAGAGAAATGCTGCCTATGACCCAAAGAACACCGTCCCCACTGTCAAGCATGGAGGTGGAAATGTTATGTTTTGGGGGTGTTTCTCTGCTAAGGGCACAGGACTACTTCACCGCATCAATGGGAGAATGGATGGGGCCATGTACCGTACAATTCTGAGTGACAACCTCCTTCCCTCCGCCAGGGCCTTAAAAATGGGTCGTGGCTGGGTCTTCCAGCACGACAATGACCCAAAACATACAGCCAAGGCAACAAAGGAGTGGCTCAGGAAGAAGCACATTAGGGTCATGGAGTGGCCTAGCCAGTCACCAGACCTTAATCCCATTGAAAACTTATGGAGGGAGCTGAAGCTGCGAGTTGCCAAGCGACAGCCCAGAACTCTTAATGATTTAGAGATGATCTGCAAAGAGGAGTGGACCAAAATTCCTCCTGACATGTGTGCAAACCTCATCATCAACTACAGAAGACGTCTGACCGCTGTGCTTGCCAACAAGGGTTTTGCCACCAAGTATTAGGTCTTGTTTGCCAGAGGGATTAAATACTTATTTCCCTCTGCAGAATGCAAATAAATTCATATACTTTCTACAATGTGATTTTCCGGATTTAATTTGTGATGTGCTATCTCTCACTGTTACCAATAACCTACCCTTCAATTATGGGCTGCTCATGTCTTTGTCAGTGGGCAAACTTACAAAATCAGCAAGGGATCAAATACTTATTTCCCCCACTGTATGTAACCATAGAATGAATGTTTTATACTACCTTCTACCATATATATCTATTTTTAAAACCTTTGCAAATAATTTGGACCCAACATTCTTTCAAATGATTTGATATAACATAGTACATATACTTAAATTTTGTCAATAGAATAATTTTATTTCTCTAGATTTCAGTGCAATATAATATATATTACACAAAAACTATCTTGATAAAATGCTGAGTAGTCCTAATATCTAATAAATGTTTAGAACTTGTCAGGGATTATTCTTTCAAGCATTGTAGAAATGCATCATAAAAATCACAAAAATATTAATCAAATGTTATCACGTTATTTATTATTTATTTATTTATTGTACTAACTCATAAAGTATACTACAACAAACATCCATATCATCAAACATAATGGGCCAGAATCTACATATTGTGCCTAGAAAATCGGTATGGAAAACATTTCCTCCTAAATGTATTCTAAAAGTGGTGTCTACATAAGTACATAAGTATTGCCATACTGGGACAGACCAAAGGTCCATCAAGCCCAGCATCCTGTTTCCAACAGTGGCCAATCCAAAAAAGTACAAAACATTTTATGCTACTTATCCCAAAAATATTTTCCCCAAGGCCAATTTAATAATGGTCTATGGACTTTTCCTTTAGGAAGCCGTCCAAAATTTTAAAAACTCTGCTAAGCTTACCACCTTTACCACATTTTCTGGTGAGGTACATAAAATACACTTAGGGGTCCTTTTACTAAGGTACATTAATAAATGGCCTGCGGTAGTGTAGGCACGGGTTTCAGGTGCACGCAGATCCATTTTACAGCGCACCTGTAAAAAATGCCTTTTTTTATTTTTGCATCAAAATAAAAATTGGCACTTGTCCATTTTGGGTCTGAGACCTTACCACCAGCCATTGACCTAGCAGTAAGGTCTCATGCGTTAACTGGGCGGTAATGACTTACGTGCATAGAATGCCACTTAATGCACGTAGCTGATGCATGCCAGAAAATAAAAATTATTTTTTGGACGTGCATAGTGGATGCACGTCAAAAATAAAATTACTGCAAAGGCCACATGGTAGCCAGGTGGTAACTCCAAATTGGCATGCATTGGGCACACGTAGGAGCCTACGTGGCTTAGTAAAAGGGCCCCTTAGTTGATATCACAGTGCCTAAAACTACGTGCTTCTATTTACACCACCGAAAATGTGGCGTAAATACCAGCACATAGATTTAGGCGCAGAGGGCCATATTCAATAACAGCGCATGCAAATTTTGAAATGCCCACAAAATGCCTATTTCCCGCCTATAACCACACCCCTTTTTTGCCTATGCACAATAAAGTTTAGAAGCAGAATATGCTTAGGGAGTTGTGGGCGTAAATTCTAATTATTGTCAATTAGTGCTCATTATTGCTTGTTAAGTGCTATTAACAACGCTGATTGGCTTGTTAAGCCAATTAACTTAAATGTGTGCTGTTACAGCGTGGATCTCTAGGTACACTATATAGAATCTGGAGAAATTATTTATCATGATATATGAACAGTAGCTCAGTAATATAATACAGCATAATCATTACCAATATATATTTCCACTGGTAATGAATTCTACCAGACAGGAGAAGACTCTCACTCTAATGGGCAATTCTGAAAAGGTTGCTGAAATTTAGGTGCTAGAATATGACCCAGTTATTCATTGCAGGGCCTAATTTGGGCACTGGCATGGAATATCTGGGATTTGCCTGGGCATTAATAGTTATCCAGATGTCAGACTATATTCAGTCCTGGGTCCCAGATTTATATGGGATATCTCATTGTGTTTTGAAGCGGTTACATACAGTTCAGAATACAGGGATTTGGAGGATTGACAAGGAGGGATCATGTGACCCCTCTTTATGTCAAATATCACTGGTTGCCGATGGAGTTTAGGTCTCTATGTAAAGTTTTAATGCTGATACATCTGGTGCTTTACAGGGGGAAACCCGGCTATTTGGTTTATTTGTTGTTACAACCTTATGTCCCTGTTAGAGCAATTAGATCCCAGGATAGGGGGTTATTGGTTCTTCCATCTCAGGGGTATGCACAGCTTTCCTCTACTAGAGAGGGTGTTTTGTTTGTTTGTTTTTGGTATGCCCTTTTTCTGTAGAACCAGCTCCCTCAAAGAATTTGGGAAAAGTCATAAATTATTTAAGGCTAAGGTGAAAATGTATTTTTTATTAAATTTTTGTCAGGCTAATGCTGGTTGTTTCCTGGTTTTCTGCTATGTGATAAACTTGAACTTCATGTGCACAGATGCCACTTGAGGTACATGGATAAAAGGTTGCTAATAATCCCAGCACTGCATCATTGCTTTTTTTTTTTTTTTTTTGGGGGGGGGGGGGGGGGGGGTCTTGAGCACTGCAATAGCAAGTTATACATACAATAGAAACAATGCATTACATTACAATACTTATATTCCACATTCAGAAGATCTGGAATATATCTAGAATATAACATCAAAATGCCATACCAAAAACTGGAAATAAAATTTACAATCTTAGCAAAATAGAAAACACTTACATTCTAGTTAACACAAATTTACAAAATTTAAAAAAAAAAGTTGCAAGTAGATTCTTCTCATGTACACTCATTGTTGGATATCATGAAGACCAGAGTGCCTGGGTGTGTATTCTAAGAACTGGACTGAGAGCCTCTGACTCTTATTCTACATGAAGTGACAATGGTTGACAAGACAGTGAATAATAGCAGGAATGTCTAGCATCAATCAGCACAACAAAAGTTCTCTGAGTATATCTTTCTTCTGGGAGTACACACTAAGGCTTGTCAGTCAGTTATCTGCATACTATCTCAGGGTGGATATGGTGTGCAGTAGATGGCCATAAGGCAATATGCTCTATCAAATATTTCAAACTAAAATCATGCTGTGGATGTCAAGAAAATGTGGAGGAAGAAGTTTTGCCGTAAAAATATATAAATTTTTCAAAAAGAAGAACTCTAAAACAGGCTGAAACGCACCCGCTTCAAGTTTGATTCAAATTATGTGCTTGTCTGTAATTCTTGAGTAGAGAGGGGTGGAAGCCGTGTTAGTCCATTTTTAAAGGTAATCAATAGAAATAAAACATGGAAAAGAAAATAAGATGATACCTTTTTTATTGGACATAACTTAATACATTTCTTGATTAGCTTCGAAGGTAGCCCTTCGTCAGATTGGAAATAAGCAAGTGTTGGTAGATGACAGTATATATAAGTGAAACATCAAAGCATTTCAGTGACAGGATGGGGGTAGATAGGTGAGAGACAGGAAGTCGGGCGGATAAGGGACAGGGAGATATGCATGGAGACAGGAGGATGAAAAAGCAGTACAATTTTATGGTTTATAATGGGCTAGAAAACCCAGATCTTTGTTAAGTCCTGTCTGGTGGGTGTCAAAATATTTAATCATTCTGACTTCAAAGGTCTTACGTTCCTGTATTGTTTTAAATTCTTAAATCAAGATATTAACAAATATTTCCAGATTGATCATACAACTGAGCTGAATAGCAAAGTTCGCTGTAGGTCTTGATAGAAAAAGATAACTATACCTTATCAATGAGCTACTTTGTGTGAATTTGTTTGTACAGATCATTAAGGCCATTTTGTTTTTGGTGGGGACATGTTATTTTACTGTTAGCCCCAGTTATTAGTAACTAGAGGGGAAGTTATCAAAGTGTGGTAATGGGTAAGCCTTTACCGCATTTTGATTTACCATGGCCAACCTAAGGTACCTTTGTACTGCAGGTTGCTCTTATAGCAATGGACTTATGATGCTTGTCCTCAAATCGAAGGTGATATAGGGGATAGGCTGGATCATCCCTAGCTTGGGCAAAGGAAGCCCTTATATGGAAAGATGAACCTAGTAGTAGTAGAACCACAAGACTACTGCTAGGGTTTGCCGGTTCCATTTTAGATTCTGGTGACAGCAAGGCAGGAGTGACTGGGCATTGCTCCTACACATGACCTAAATCACCATCAATTTGTTAAGGTATGGTTGATGGTGGGTCATGGGGGTTGTGCAGTTGTCCTTATTAAACTGGAGTGGTGCCCTTTGTGGTGGGGGAGCCTTCTTGAGGGGTAATGGGGGCACTATTGAGGACAGGACTTTGATGGGGGACCCGCATGGGGGAGTTGTAGAAATAGGTAATGCCCCTTTATGAGATGGCCCAGAAGCATAGGTTCACAAGTTGGCATATTATTTGCAAAAAGGGCACATTCAGAAAGAGTGCATCTCTTTGCAGATAGTGCACATGTGCATGAACCATAGCACATGCACAGTCAGCACATTCATGCACTATTGGGAAAGAATGTGCATTCTTTTGAAAGAGTGTGCCCTGTTTGCAAATAGTGCACACTCTTTCAAAAGATTGTGCACTGTTTTAGAAGAGTGAACACTCTTAATGACATTGCTCCTGAGATGATGAGAGGAAATAAATCAAAATGAAATTCCCCAAAATGACACGGGAAACAATACAAAATGAAATATTTCTGGCTGCACACCCCTAGAATGACAAAACTGGCTAATTATATTCTTCTGGTTTCTAGCTCAGAAGGAAATTCTAGGTCTGGCTATACTACTCAAAGCTGTGCTAAGTCAGGCATTTCCTCTGTTGCTCCTGACTAGATCTTCCCTGACTACTTCCCATCCCCAAACTCGACCCATGCTTACACACCTCCAGCTCAGCCATTTCTAGTTCATGGGGCAAGCCTTCAAAGTATTATGGGCCTTGCCTAAAAGACAATAGAGAATGGGCATACTGTTACAGGAAATACACAGAACTGCAGGTATAGAATGGATAACTTTTTTTATTGCAGACACTGAACAAAACTACAACTGAACTTGCAGTTGCCTGGCTAAGAATGCCCCAGGCTGCTTTGCAAAGAGACAGGAAGTCATTTTCAGAGGAAGCTTCTTCAAGGTTCAGTACACTGATAATGTACTTTAGTCCCTGAAGGCCCTGCTTTTCTAGGCAAAATAAATACAAGAGTGTTGATCTACTGTTCTATGGCCATTTTTATATTTGTTGCTTATGGATCAATCAATAAAGATATTTGTAAAAAAAGGAAGAAAAGAAACTTAGAACAAAGCATATCTTTCACCACATATGGATTCAGATTTGCTTTCTATAGTAAGACAGTCTTTAGAAATAAATTATGTTGAGCATCATAATAGCACTAGAAAGCACTAGAATGTATGTTAATCGAGTTTCCCAGTTACGTACTGCTTTTACACATATAGGGATAAATATTCAGCTGGCGGCAATCAGCATTTGTATGGCCGGTCACAGCATTCTCCCTTATCTGGTTTTTCCTATGGGCATCTACATGGTTAGCATACACTAAAAACACTAGTGCACTTTTGCAAACAGGGCTCTAAGTGTGATGTTTATATACCCACACCCTTTTCTTAATCTCACTTCCTATCTAGTCCTGCCTAATTATGCTCCCATCTCTCCACCCTTAATTATTTGTTTGTCCTTGAGATAGTCTAAATCCCTGGTTACTTACTGCACATGTATTAATTTGCTTCTTGAACTTATTGTAATTTGTGTTATATTCTGTACATTATTATGTTTTATTCACTTTATTGTTTGTTTGTAAGCTACATTGAACTTGAGTCTATTTTGGGCTAATGTGGGGTATGTATGTATAAATAAATAAATAAATAAATTCTCACAAACAGACATATCCTAACTGCTGAAAAACACCGAGTTTAAATATGTACTATTTGATGATGTCACCAATCGATGACGCCACCCATTGGAGTAGTGATGGGTATTAACATGAGAAAACTAAAGCCATTCAACGTCCTTATTGAAACCCTTAGGGCTGACAGTATTCCATTAAAAAAAAAAAACGCTGTTGTTTGCTGACAAGTAATTCCAGTGGCGTAGGAAGGGGGGGCTGTGGGGCGGTCCGCCCTGGCTGCACGCCACTGGGGGGGGTGTCGGCTCCGCTGATTCCCTGCTCTCTCTGCCCTGGAACAGGTTACTTCCTGTTCTGGGGCAGAGAGAGCAGGGAACCAGCGGAGCCGATGCAGCTCCCAGTGACGTGCACTCGGGGGCGGATCGGCCCTCCCGCCCGCTCCTCGCTTCTCAATGCATGTAAGAATGCACTCCAGGGGGGTGCACACCGGAGGGGGGAGGGTGCATGTGCTGAGGGGGGTGCACCGTGCTGCACCCGGGGGGGGGGGGGTGTGCGCAGCGGCGACCCGCCACGGGTGTCAGCCACACTCGCTATGGCACTGAGTAATTCTGAAACATTACCTTACCTCCATACATAGAATATATTTTTAACAGAACAACAAATTGCAAATCTTGTAAATCTCTTTCATTGGTATTATTTTTTTCATTGGTATTGTTTCTTGATATATTTAAGAGCTTTGAACATGTTTATACTTTGTTAGCACAATAGCTAAGATTAATGGGGAGCACGTTTTTTTCTACTTCATTATTTCTTTTTTAGTTGGTTCCTCCTGAAGAAGATTTTCAAAACTCAGCTTGGGTTGAGGAAATATACATTGAGGGGCATAATCGAATGGAGGTACCCATCTATAAGGGCGCCCATCTCCGGGGACGGCCCGGGGAAGGGGCGGATCCAACCGCATAATCGACTAAGATGGGCGCCCATCTTTCATGTCTATAATGCGGCCTGGGAGCGCCCAAATCCCAACATTTAGGCCGGCCTTAGAGATGGCCACCCTTGATTTTCGCCAATAATGGAAACTGAGGGCGGCCATCTCAAAAACAGCCAAATTCAAGGCATTTGGTCATGGGAGGAGCCAGCATTTGTAGTGCACTGGTCCACCTCACATGCCAGGACACTTCTTTGAACTTCATGAAAATGTTCCCAGGTGCCCATCTCACCTTTGCTCCCTGATCTTGTCCCCTGAGCCCTACAAAACCCACCCAAAACATACGTGTCCCCCACTGTACACCACTACAATAGCCCTTATGACTGAACGGGGCACCTATATGTGGGTACAGTAGGGTTTTGGTGACATTGGGAGGGGTCATAGTTTCCACCACAAGTGTGACAGGTAGAGGGAAATAGGGACCTGAATCCCCCACTCTATAGTGCACTGCACCGACTACTACACTACTCCAGGGACCTGCATGCTGCTCTAATAGACCTGACTAACATCTCAGGCTGTCATAGCTGTCATAAAGTCATATTTTTATTCACATTTTTGTGGGTGTGTGAGGGGTTCAGTGGCCACTGGGGAGGGGGGGTATTGGGGGTCTTCACTGATTCCCTCCAGTGGTCATCTGGTCATTTTGGGCACCTTTTTGTACCTTGTTCGTTCTGAAAACAGGTCTAGACCAAAACATCTTAATTTTAGTCCTGGACATTTTGGTTTTGTTCCATTATGGCTGTAAAACGTCCAAGTGTTAAGCATGTCCTAATACCACCTTCAAAATGCTCTGACATGTCCCCTTGTGTTTTGGATGCACTGCAGACAAATTACATAAATAAACATCTGCAAAATAAGATTTCAAAAATACTGATTTGGACGTTTTGAGAGAAAAATGTCCAAATTGGCCTTTATGACACTTTTTGGATGTTTTTCTCTTTTGAAAATGAGCTCCGTGGTGTATCTGGGTTTTCAAAAGGCATTTTACAAAGTAACCTATGAACAGCTCCTGAGGAAATGAGAAAGTCATGAAATAGGAAGCAGTGTCCTATTGTGGATTAAGAACTGATTAAAAGACGAAACAGAGAGTAGGGTTAAATGGTCATTATTCTCAACGGAGAAGGGTAAATAGTGGGGTTCCCCAGGGGTCTAAGCTGGGACCACTGCCTTTTAATATATTTATAAATTATCTAGAGATGGGAATAACTAGTGAGATAATTACATTTGTTGATAACACAAAGTTATTCAAATTTGTTAAATCACAAGAGGATTGTGAAAACTTGCAAGAGGACCTTACAAGATTGGGATACTTGGCGTCCAAGTGGCAGATGGAATTTATTTTTAGATTCTATATATCAGCACCCAAAAACATAACACTCAGTGCTATTCTATAAACCATGCTTAAAGTTAAGCCACATTGAGCCTGCAAAAAGGTGGGATAATGTGGGGTACAAATGCAATAAATAAATAAATAAATTTATAGAATAGCGCTTATGCCGGGTATCATGCCTAACTTTAGGCATGTTATCAAAACTCAGCTTCACAATTTTATACAGGACTGAACCTTTTTACTGATTAAATCAACACTTAGATCTATACAAGGATCTGAATGAATTGTGCACACTTATGTATACTTAGGAGGAAAAAGCCTTGAGCAAACTCCTGTTTACTTTAACATATAGTTTAATAGGAGTTGGACTTCCTCATCATCGGCAAAAAAACTCCTGAGTGGGGCTCTTAATGATACTTTACTATGTTTTAAACTCACAGACTAAAAGTAAGTTCTAACTTAGCTTTCAAACTTAGCTTTATAGTCCTGGTCTTAATGCCTTTCTCCAGAGGATGACCGCGATCGCAACGGCAGCCAACGTTTTGAATTGCTTCTTCTACTTCAGGATCACAGGCCAATTATTCTCCGTTCAATTTAGCTGGCGGTTGCTATTAAGACTATCGCCATTTGCACCAATTGAAATGTGTGAATTTTCATGCCTAAATTAGGTGCATATTCCCCTTATTCTATAACTATGGGTGTAAATTCTAAGAACGCTCCTGATCTGTCCATGACCTTCCCATTTCCATGCCCCCTTTTCAGTCTCACATGTAAAATTCAGGTGTGGATCTGTTGTCCACGTTTACATGCGTAACTGCTACTTAAATCCAATTGGTACTAGTAATTGCTTGTTAGGATGCCAATTATCAGCACTAATTGGCTCATCATACATGGGAAAAAAGTTGTGGAACGCATTACCTAGAAACCTGAAAACAATCAACGAAACAACTATCTTTCGTAAATCCCTCAAGACATATCTCTTCAACAAAGCATACAATGAAAACCTAGAACCTTACTAATCCACTGCTGAAAACCTACCATTCACTATACCTAATAAATACCTCCCTTCTACTCTGTACTTCTTCCCTTAACTAATCTTTGTACAACAATAATTGTACCGGACATCCAAGAGTAATTGTGTTAACAAAAATATGTAAGCCACTTTGAGCCTGCAAATAGGTGGGAAAAGGTGGGATACAAATGCAATAAATAATAATAAATAATTATTCAATTATGTAGGAAGGCATATAGAACAAAACTAAGAATATTATAATGTCTTTATATCACTCCATGGTAAGACTGCACCTTGAATATTGTGAGCAATTTTGGTCACCGCATCTCAAATAAGATTTAGTAGAATTAGAAAAGGTACAGAGTAGGGATATGAAAATTTTAAAGGGAATGGGATGACTTCCCTATGAAGAAAGGTTAAAGAGGATATGGCTCTTCAGCTTGAAGTAGAGATGGCTAAAGGGAGATATGGTAGAGGTCTATAAAATAACGAGTGGAATGAAAATGATAGACATGGATTGCTTGTTTACTCTTTCTAAAAATACAAAGACTAAGGGGCACACAATAAAGATACTATATAGTAAATTTATAACAAATTGGAGAAAGTATTTCTTCACTCAACATAAAGAGGTGTGTTAGCCATGTTAGTCCACTCTTAAAAGTAATCAATAGAAATCAAACAAAATTAATTTTGTTTGATTTCTATTGATTAACTCAATGTGCAATTAAACTCTTGAATTCACTGCCAGACAATGTGGTAAAAGCAATTAGCTTAGCAGGGTTTAAAACAAGATGTGGTTACTTTCTTAAAAAAAAGGTCCATAAGCCATTAGTAAGATAGACTTTGGAAAATCCGCCACCCTTTTCTAGGAGAAGCAGTGTAAAACCTGTTTTTGTCTTTGGTATATTGCTAGGTACTTGTGACATGGATTTGCCACTGTTGTAAAGAGGATACTGGGTTTATCCCAATAATGCAAAGCTTATGTTCTTATGGAAAAAGTAGCACTCTTCTTTAAAAATGTGCAAGCTTTTCCTGATAGTGTGCACATATGAAAAACTTCATATGTGTGTGTGTGCGCGCGCGTACTCTCTGAAAAGAAAGGGTACTTTTTATGAAACATGTGCCTTCTTTGTATATAGTGTGGCTTCTTTACACATAGAACACATTCTTTAAGAACGACATTTTGTTGTAAATGACAACCTATCCTTAATATATTTCATGGCACATGATTATAGAATTCATAGCATTGCCGATTACTGTAAGAATATGCTATGTGTTCAGATTACTATATCCAGCAGAAGGTTCTTTGAGGATAATTTGATTTCTGAAGTCATTTACCTGAGAACAGTGATTTGATTGAAAAACTCTTTTCAGTTAAAAGTACACATGAACTTTCAGTTTTAACTCAGTAAAAAAGAGACATTCACTGGGAATTGTTTAGATTGTGAAGAAGCAGCGTGACATTGACATTTAAAAGTAATCATATGATTGGCAATAATTCCAGTCATATAAGTATTTTTTTTTTAATCTCTGACAGAGCTAGTTATAACGTTGGCAGTTTTATTTGCAAAATGGCCAGTTATGCATTGGATAAAGGGGCGTGTTTTGAAATATTTAGGAGGTAATATTCAGCCTGTGACAATAAATTGCTGATAAGCTGCTCACAACCATGGGCTGAACTAACACCAGGACATGTGTGACTATCAGGTTCATTTTCTAAAGAGATGGACGTCCAAAAAGTGGCATAAATCGGCACATGGATGTCCATCTCTCACCGGTATAATCGAAACCTGATTTTGGATGTCTCTAACTGAAGTCCATCACAAGGATGTCCAAATTTCAAGGGGGCATATCGATGGTGTGGTGAAGGCAGGACTTGGGCGTTCCTAAGACTTGGACGTCTTTGACCCATAATGGAAAAAAAGCAGAGACCCACTACAGTAAAAGGGGGCCTCAGCACACATCAAAAATATGCACCAATGCCAAAGCAGGCTCCCTTTTGCCGAAGCTTCATAAAAGGACCCCATAATGACATACACACATTACCATACAAATATAAAATACAATAATATAAATTAACATCAGAATAAAGAAACAAATAATATAAAACACAAGAGATATGAAACTCAATAAGATACTAATCAAATAAATGTAAATACATATTTAATAATTATGAATATTAATAATGTAAATCAAATGAAGTATATTTAAAACACATATATAAGCAGAAATTAGTATATAACCGTCCCATGATTATCAACTTTGGCAATAATGTGGTTTGCCACAACCACTAGAAAGAATGAAAAACTGATGAGTTGAATAAGTCAAACCTCAAGTTTCTGTGCAATCAATTATTCAGTTGTAGATGCACATGTAAAAGGATGTTGATGACTCTTCAAAATTGCCCTATCAAGCAAAGAGCTCTAAGGGTCTCATTTTTAAAGCAAAGTTCCAGTTAGTATGGGGCTTATTTTCAAAAGAGAAAAATGTCAAAAAGTTGCATAACTCTGCATTTGGATTTTTTTTCACAAAAACTTCCAAATCAGTATTTTTGAAACCTATTTTCAGATGTTTTTCTAGGCTGGTCTTCTGCATTGTATCCAAATCTCAAGGAGGCATGTTGGGGGCGTGTTAAGGGCAGAATGTGGGTGTTTCTAAGACCCACATTGTGCCCTTAACACGCCATTTTTCAGCCACAATCGAACAAAACCAAACCGTTCAGGACTAAAACTGAGATGTTTTGAGCTAGACATTTTTTTAAATAAAAAATAAGCACAAAAAGGTGCCTTAAATGACCAGATGACCACTGGAGGGAATCAGGGGTGACCCCCCAATACCATCCCAGTGGTCACTGACCCCCCTCTCATCCCCCAAAGATGTGAATAAAAATATAACTTACCAGCTTGTATGACAGCTTCAGATGTTAAAGTCAAGTCTATTAGAGCAGCATGCAGGTCCCTGGGGTAGTGTAGTGGTACGTGCAGTACACTAGGGAGTGGGGGAACCAGGTCCCTATCCCCTTCTACCTGTCACACCTGTGGTGGAAACTGTGACCCCTCCCAAAGGCACTAAAGCCCTACTGTACCCACATATAGGTGCCCTCTTCACCCATATGGGCTATTATAGTGCTATAGAGTGGGGGGGGGGTAGTGGGTTTACGTGGGTTTTGGAGGGCTCAGGGGACAAGATAAGGGGGAAAGGTGAGATATGTGTACCTGAGAGCATTTTTATGAAGTGCAAAGAAGTTCCCTCTAGGGTGCCCCATTGCTCTCCTAGGATGTCTGGAGGACAGTCTTGTAAAAATACTGGCTCCTCTTACATCCCAATGGCATGAATCTCTACGTTTTGCACTTGTGCATTTTTTGTTTTAAGTGGACCAATAAACAAAATGCCCAAAGCACAAAACCTTGTTTGAACCAGTATAAAAAAAAAAAGATAGACTTTTTTTCTTTTTCAAAAATGACCTTCTTTCCTATTTAGATTTAGGATGTTTTTAGCAAAACATCCAAAGTTGTGCTTACTTAGACATCATATCGAAAATGCCCCTCCATGTAACTTTTCAAGTCTAAAGTGCTTTGAAAATATGCCTCCACATAACTTTAAATTTCTATGATTATAAACTTTCTGTAGAATTTAAAGATACTTGATTCAGATTTCTGGAGAGGACAACTTTCAAAGTCATCCCCATGGATGTAGCTGTGTTTTATCTACAGAAACAAGATCTTTAAAATCTCTCCACCTTGTGCTTGGATAAAATTACACACATTGTAAAACAACACTCATAGTTTTCCCTAGGTTTCTCAGAGGCATTTCCAGGGGTCAGGTTTAGGACAGCAATTGAAGGGATGCACGTACTTTGTGCAGATAAAGGAAAGACATGCTTCTAAGGGCATTTTTTCTTCAACAAATTCTTTTTGTTTTGTCTACATTCTGTATTTTACTCTATTTTATTTGATTTTATGTAAAACTCTTCGATGGGTTTCCAGAAGGCAGTAGATCAAATACATTATACTAAACTAAACTATTTTTCAACAAGAAAGCACATGTATAATGTCCCTTTGAAAATTAGGGCAAAGTCTACAGAGAGAAGTGTCTGTGGAATTTTCAGCTGTCTTCTTCTTCGTGTTGTCTTCCAAAAGCATTTCAAATGTGCTAGTTAGTTGCAGTGTCACTTGTCTCGCTTTGCTGTGATAGCAAGTGTGCAGGTGTGTTAATACAAACTGTAGCTGAAGGAATTTTACAGAGGAAATAATGTCCAAATTTCTTTGGCTTATCAACATAGTGGTTGAGGTACATGTGGGGGGGAGGAGCTAATAAGATTTTATGACCCATTTTCATAGCAAAATTAAAAGCAACCCATCTTCCCCTGTGATTTTGCCTTTAAAAATAGGCATAATTGAAATCTCTATCACAGATTTTCAACCCTACATTTAAAACTGATCCACTTTTGTCTAGCTTAATTTGTCTGAAAGGGGACACAATGACCTGCTTGCAGCAAACTGAGAGAATAGAAGCTAACTTGTTGTGACCTAAGATTACAGTACACTCAGGAGAACTACATTTCAAATGCGAGCAGCCATGTTTCCTTACATGGGTTCTCTTTTAAACTGTTAACTCATAGCTAAGTTGAGTGAGTTCACTATGCATATGAATTATATTTACCTATTAACAAGAAAGCAGGTGCTACATGAGCTACAGCTTGAATATAAAAACAAAATACTGCCTTCAGACAATTTATAGCAATAGAAGACTGCTATCTTGTCCACTTTTACTGGTTAAATAGACGTTATTGGAACTTATGAATATGAAAATAATAGATTCCTTAGTGTATCCAGAGGGGTAATATCCATCTACCAGCAGGTAGTGATAGAAAGCACTGAATTGCATTGTCTTATAGGATGGGATGCTCCTTGGCCAGTCGGTATTCTCTATCTCCAGCAGGCGGATGAATGGTTTCTCACAAGCTCCTACACTCATCTGGTTACAGCTCCTATTCTGGGTCTCTCAGTTTAGAAGAGCTATGGGGTGTGCAACTGAGCATGTGGACTTTAGAAAACACAGCTGATCACCCCAGGCCCCTTCCCCACCCTTTCCCACCTCTCCAGCCATTTTCTTTCATGCTCCTTCCTCCCCCCCCCCCAAAAAAAAAAAAATCTGGGTGGAAAACTGGCACTTCACTAGCCTTTGTGGCAGTGACTATCTCTTGGAAGGAGTGTGGATGCTGCTTCTGGTGGCTGGATGATTCCTCAGCAGCAGCTCACTCATTTATTATTACCTCTGGGTGAGTGTTCATTTTACGCTGTTGTTGTCTCCAGCTTGGGTTTCTCCTGTCAGTGGCAAGGGCTGTTAAGCACTGATTGGGATGGCCAAGTGGCAGGGCAGCAACGGGATGGTGTCTGGCGGGTTCTCCCAGCACTGGGGCTCTTCTTTTTGTGACTGCCATTAGTGGGACCTGTGCCATTTTTGCACCAGGGGCATAGCCACGGTTGGGCCCAGATGGGCATGGGCTCACCCAGTTTGGGGTCAAGCCCACCCAGCAACAATGTCCCTAAAGCAAGTAGCATCCCTGTCCCACCCACAACTCCCCTCTCATGCTTCTACAGAGAAAACAGAGAGTAGGTTAAATGGTTACTATACTCAATGGAAAAGGGTAGATAGTGGGGTTCCCCAAAGGTCTGTGCTGGGACGCTGCTTTTAACATATTTGTAAATGATCTAGAGATGGGAGTAACTAGAGAGGTAATTAAATTTGCTGACGACATAAAGTTATTCAAAGTTGTTAAATCACAAGAGGATTGTGAAAAATTACAAAAGGACCTTACGAGACTGGAAGACTGGGCATCCAAATTACAGATGACGTTTAATATGAGCAAGTGCAAAGTGATGCATGTGGGAAAGATGATCCCGAACTATAGTTATGTAATTCAAGGTTCCATATTAGAAGTCAATGATCAGGAAAGGGATTTAGGTGTCAACATTGATGATATGTTGAAACCCTCTGCTCAGTGTGCAACAGTGGCTAAGAAAGCAAATGGAATGTTAGGTATTATTAGGAAAGGAATGGAAAACAAAAATGAGGACGTTATAATGCCTTTGTATCACTCCATGGTGCGACCGCACCTCAAATAATGCATTCAATTCTGGTCACTGCATCTCAAAAAAGATATAGTGGAATTAGAAAAGGTACAGAGAAGGGTGACAAAAATGATAAAGGGGATGGGATGACTTCCCTATGACTAAAGCGACTAGAGCTCTTTAGTTTGGAGAAGAGATGGCTGAGGGGAGATATGGTAGAGTTGTATAAAATAATGAGTGGAATGGAACAGATGGATGTGAATCGCTTGTTTACTGTTTCCAAAAATACTAGGACTAGGAGGCACGCAATGAAGCTACAAAGTAGTACATTTAAAATGAATCAGAGAAAATATTTCTTCACTTGACATGTAAATCAGTCACCTTACTTTCTAACTCTTCTTACTTACCTATCTATATGTTACATCTTTGCTTTACCCTTCACTATCTATTAAAATGTTCTATTACATATTGTGTTGACATTGTAAGTAGTATACCATGCCATACTTCAATCCATTCAAATATTCTGTTGCACGACTTATTCCACCAGTGTCGCTATGCTCATATTAGCCCTCTCCTCACGTCACTTTATTGGATCCTTATCCTTTTCCATATATAGTTCAAACTCCTCTTATTGAGTTACAAGTGTATTCACTTTTATCTTTCTCTGCACTCCTCCCTGGGAGCTCTGCTTATCCGGTAAATCTATGTTATCTGTATCTTTCTCCTCAACTACCAACTTGCTGCATCGTATATCTGGAATAGACTTCTTGACATACTGACTTCTTGAGTCAGTATGTCAAACTCCATCTCTGGCCATGTTCAAATTTAGGCTAAAAGCCCACCTTTTTGAGGCTACTTTTAATTCCTGACTCCTATTCACCTGTTCAGTACTCATGTCTGTAAGTAATTCCCCTATCCATTATTTGTCCTGTTTGTCTGTCTTGATTATATTGTAAGCTCCGTCGAGCAGGGACTGTCTCTTACATATGTAGTGTACAGTGCTGCATATGTCTTGTAGCTCTATAAAAATGATTTATAGTAGTTAGTAGTAGTAGCTACAAATCCCAGGGTAAGCAGTGGCTTCTCCCAGAGTCTACCTCAATAACAGACTATGGAAAGAACCTGTCTGCAGGGAAAGATGAAAACCATGTAAGCATTGCCCCAGACAGTCCTAACTGTGCACTTCTATGAAAAATAATGGCTGGCTCCACTAAGTCAAACACTGAAGATAAATCTAAAGCCACATGAAGAAGAGGGTACATTCTTGTCCATTCAAAAATAGATATTATCCATCAAAGATAATAGCATGGAGAGTTATTTTCAAAAGAATATCCAATTCAGAATTGGAATGTCCATTTCTTGGCCGTTTTTGAACAGGAAAACTCATTGAGGTTTCCTATTTGAAAACACATGAAAATGTTTCAAATGAACAGTCATTTTTTCAAAATAAAACATCCAAATTATGAATGCCAAAAAACTAAGGACAAGGACATCTGTGTGGCAGCATTTGTAGGAAAATGGCCACACATATGTCCCTGCAGAGTAGAGGGGTAGCTTATTGGTCAGTACAGTGGACTTTAATCCAGGGCTCCCATGTTCATATCCCACTGCTTCTCTGTTATTTTAAATGGTGAGCCCTCCAGAGACAAGGAAATAGCTACTGTACCTGAATGTGTACCACCTCAATAGCCTTCAGGCTTGCAGGTGTCTTCAATATTTAGGTACAGTAGGTATATTTCTGGTTCTAGGGGACTCACAATTTAAAGGTAACAAGCAAGAGAGTTGAACTGAGATTTGAACATTTGCCTCCTGGTTTACAGCCCACTGCCACCCTTCAAACCCAGTTCAGAATGCTTGATGTTGTCAGGGAGTCTAGTTTCCCTTTCTAGTGTCACTTTCAGGGATGAAGGAGTAACCACTGGGGAATTCATGACGAGTCATGCCTTAATTCCTCCAGTGGTCTGCTGCTTAATCAGAGCACCTTTTAGAACTCTGGATATGGTTGAAACAGATCTAAATAAAAATGTCCTTTCTAGACTTGTATGCTTCTTCTAGTTTGATTATCACTCTGGACATCCTAATTTTGGGCCCTCCCTAGTCCCACAACACACCCTCTTGCTATTTGGATGCACTGCAGTATAGGACATCCTAATTCTGCCATTGCAAAATCACAATTTGGAAATTGTGGGCAGATGGACTTTTTGGGGGGCTTTCTGAGACATCCATCTGCTTTGAAAATGAGCACCATAGTCTCAGTACCATTATTCTTCCTAAACCCTGCCTGCACCCTATCCAAAACCTCTTATTTCTCAAGAAAATCACAATTTGTGAAACTGCCACTTTCTCAATTAATTTAGCTTACTGGAACCCTAACCACTGCTGTTTCTCAGGACCAGCAGTGGCAATAACAAAAAAAAATCACAGAACCTCTGCCTTCGTACGTACAACTGTTGTCTCTTCTGGTTCTGGCCCCTCCAAAACAGGAAATGACATCAGAGGCAGTGGGGTCAAAACAGAAGGCGGTCAGATACATAGAGGTTGTGGCCCTGTGCATGTTTGTGTTGTTTTGCTGGTTCTGCTGCTGATCTTGAGAAAGAGCAGCAGTGAAGGTGGCAGCACAAGGGAGGTGGGAAAGGATGGTTGAGCTGGGGAGCCCCCTATTCCATGTGCCTATGCATTAATCGTCATAATTTGGCTATTCTTGAAACCTGCAATGTTTTGGAAGCTGGAGACTCCCTTTATTATTGAATTGGTGGATTGATATTTATGTACCTGTTATTTTATTCCAGTACTGTATTTTATTGTTACAGTTTATTTAATTGTTGTAAACCACCTTATGTAGTGGGATATGGTAGAAAAAGAAAAAAAATAGAAAGGAGAATCAGACTGGTTTAAGAAGCTGAGGTAAGAAAAAAGAGAAAAAGAAGGCAACAATAATGGCCATTGGAGGTAAGGTGATAATTTTAAAATGTAAAGAAAAAAAAAACAAGCAAACAAATAAAGGTTATAAAATTACTTGAATCAAAAAAGATAAAGTTCAGAAAGGGCATGTCTGAGTAATACATTATCGAAAGGGAAGAAAACAAAATCCAAAACATACAGGGGCGGAGGTGCACTTTTTCCTCTAAGCTGAGCGGGAGTCCTCCAAAAGCATTGCTGCCAGTGTGTGTGTGTGTGTGTGTGTGGGGGGGGGGGGGGGTCAATATATTTCTTTCAATCACTAGGCACAGGCAGGATCCCTGGAGTCCTGCAAAGCTTGCCTATTCCTTATAAGTACATAAGTACTTATTAAATATATAATAAGGGAAAGGGATAGGAGAAGTGAAGAGAGATGAAAAGAAAAAGAGAGACGAGGAGAACAAAGGGGGGTGAAAAAGAAAAAAAATGGAATTTTTAATATTTCTTGGTTTTTAATTATGTTTTATGATAGTTATTATAATCTGAGTAATTTGTATGAATGTTCTTAATTGACTCCCTGGTTTTGCTGTGCTTTTCTATCAGAAATGGATTTCAAAGTATGTTTTTATAGTATTTTAAAATTGATTTTATTGTTATATTATATTGTAAACCATTCTGATTTACCTTTGTAATAAGTAACAGTCCAGTAAATAAATAAATTATACTTAAGTATTGCCATACTGGGGCAGACCAAAGGTCCATCAAGCCCAGCATCCCGTTTCCAACAGTGGCCAATCCAGGTCACAAATACCTGGTAAGCTCCCCCCAAAAAGTACAAAACATTTTATGCTGCTTATCCCAGAAATATTTTCCCCAAGTCCAATTTAATAGTGGTCTATGGACTTTTCCTTTAGGAAGCCATCCAAACCTTTTTAAAACTCTGCTAAGCTAATCGCCTTTACCACATTTTCTGGTAACGAATTCCAGAGTTCAATTACACGTTGAGTGAAGAAAATTTTCTCTGATTCGTTTTAAATTTAATACTTTGTAGCTTCATCGCATGCCCCCTATTCCTAGTATTTTTGGAAAGCGTAAACAGACGCTTCACGTCTATCCTTTCCACTCCATTGATTATTTTATAGACCTCTATCATATCTCCCCTCAGCCATCTTTTCTCGAAGATGAAAAGACCCAGCCGCTATAGCCTTTCCTCATTGGGAAGTTGTCCCATCCCCTTTATCATTTTCGTCGCCCTTCTCTGCACCTTTTCTAATTCCACTATACCTTTTTTGAGATACAGCGACCATAATTGAATATAATATTCGAGGTGCGGTTGCACCATGGAGCAATACATCATCCTCATTTTTGTTTTCCATTCCTTTCCTAATAATACCTAACATTCTCTTTGCTTTCTTAGCTGCCACAGCACACTGAGCAGAAGGTTTCAACGTATCATCAACGATGACACCTAGATCCCTTTTTTGGTCTGTGACTCCTAACATGGAACCTTGCATGACGTAGCTATAATTTGGGTTTCTCTTTCCCACATGCATCACTTTGCACTTGCTCACATTAAACGTCATCTGCCATTTAGACACCCAGTCTCCCAGTCTCGTAAGTTCCTCTTGTAATTTTTCACAATCCTCCTGCGATTTAACTACTTTGAATAACTTTGTGTTGTCAGCAAATTTAATTATCTCACTAGTTAGCCCTATCTCTAGGTCATTTATAAATATGTTAAAAAGCAGCAGTCCAAGTACAAACCCCTGAGGAATCCCACTATCTACCCTTCTCCATTGAGAATACTGACCATTTAACCCTACTCTCTGTTTTCTATCTTTTAACCAGTCTTTAATCTACAATAGAACACTACTTCCTATCCCATGACTCTCCAATTTCCTCTGGAGTCTTTCATGAGGTACTTTGTCAAACGCCTTCTGAAAATCCAGATACACAATATCAACCGGCTCACCTTTATCCACATGAATCCATTGGCAGGCTTATAGATGAAGGACTCCTGCTCAGCTTAGAGGGAACAGTGGGGAGGGGGAGGGGGGTCTTAAAAGATAGTAAAATCTTCAACAGCTGAGGGGATTTTTATGAAACTACAGGAAATAAGAATTATTGATTGATATGAAATGGCAGGTATGAGGTAATGTCTACCCACAGTTACTCTTGAATCAGAGGAGTAGCCAGACCTTGATTTGGGGTGGAGGGGCTGAGTCCAAAGTGGGGGAGGTACATTTTCCCCTTCCATCCTGCTGCTCTCCACCCCCACCGCAACCCCACATACCTAGGCAAAGCTTACACATGCTTGATTTCATTAAAACTGAGCATGTGTGCAAGGGAGGTGGGAAGCAGGGCAGACATTGCGGATATAAATATCACCTCAGGAAAGCTTCTGCTGGTGGGACTTGGGGACCCTCACCAGCCAAACCAGCAACTTTTTGGGACCCTGAACTCAAATTGGGGGGCTTAAATCTCCAAGACCCCCCCCCCCCCCATGGCTACGCCACTTTCTTGAATAAATGTATAGAAGTGCTCCCTACTGCATGGCCAAGTGGTAAAAGTTATCTTATTGCGTGGCCATTTTGGGGGATTTACCCGCTGCAGTAAAAAAGATCCTGGCACACAGGAAATGACCCCCACCACTACCACAGGACCGTTTTTCCCACAGCTTGGTAAACAGACCCCAAAATGTGGCATGCAAAAAAGTTCAGTGGAAAAATAAATCAGCATGTTTTGGAAACTTCATTGCAATAACTTCTGTATAGTTTTCTTGGCTGCAATGGTAGCAAACATCTTGACAGTGAAGGATTTCAATATTATGAGAAGACAGGGAAGCAAGACATCAGCAGTTTGACAAGCATTGAGAATTGCATTTTGTTTAAACCACCTCTCAAATTCTCCTTGAACTTTCCTTGGATTCCCCAGGCACTGATACACCTTACTGTGAACTCTTTACTGTGATGAATGACATGTGGACTAATGACAGGAGCAAAACAGCTGCTTCCATAAAATTGCAATGTTGGGGAAGAGCATACCAGGTTACTACTACTGGGAGTTCTGTAAATGACTGCTGGGAACCTGAAGACAGTTCAACTGGGAACAAATAAGGATTGACAAATGGCTAAAATATGGAAAATAAATTATATTCTTTGATGTTTTGAGTTCATAGGCAAGATATTTTTTCTTTTAAGTCAATAAAGATCATCACAAAACAAAAATTATAGGGGGGTCAATATTTAGACAGCAGAGATCAGCATTTTATTGACAACTACCGGCAGTAAAACCGGAAATTCAATGTCAGGACATGTCTGGGAAGCAGCATTTGAATTTCCGGGCTTGTAGAGCAGGCTAACACATAGCTGGTTAAGTGCGATATTCAGCACTTAACTTGATATGGGTTACCACAAAAAGGTAGAACTTTTATGCAGTTAACCTGGCCAATTAAGATCTGAATATCAGCACATAACCAGTCAAGTGCTGACTCTACCCCAGAACGGGATTAACCCTAAACAGGTGATTTAACCAGTCAGGAGCCATTTCTGTCCAGTTAAATCATGTTGAATATACACCCTTCAGTTGATGCCTGAAAAGCTTACATTGATAACAGCTGTCCAATATTAAATATTAATGATTATTTTCAAAGGCATTTCCATGATAAAACAGTGTTTTTATATGCAGAAATCATCTGTTCCAAATTACTCACTCAATATATGGGTACACATATGCAAATAAGGCATGCATGTATATTTACTTTACATTTTAAGAGGTGTTTCGAAGGTTGGGATTGGAGAGAGATTTGCACTTTATACATGTACTTTTAAAAATTCAAACATATGCATGCAATTAAAGTTAGAAAAACTATGTGCTCCAAATAGTAGATTTAAGAACACGTTTTCCTAGGTTAATATCCCCCACAATAGAACCAGCCTGCCCAGTTAAAACTGAACGGCAATTATTTTGTTGCATATTTTGCCAACAAAATGCAGTCTCACCTAGTCTCCCATCAGTTAACCAGGAACATGCAAACTTGCCCTCCCCTTATACAGGCATATGGAACTCTTTTAACCCAATAAGAGAAGCGAGCCTTGACAAAGTCCTAAGAAGCCTTTGACTAAAAATTTGCTCCCTTGACTTCTACCCATCAAAGATAGTGCAGCAGGCAAGCGGGAACCACACAGATCAGACCACAATAATCATTAACTTCTCTTTTTCTAAAACTATCAACAGCATTAAAAAGAACAGTGGTGTGTCATTTCCTAAGGAAGAACAACCTTGACCAGGACAACTTGAAAGTTATAGGCCAGTATCTAACATCCCATTTCTCGGAGAATGTATAGAACAAACAGTTTGTGTTCAACTCAGTGATTGACTAGAAGAGATAAACTGGCTAGATCTATGTCAATCTGGATTTAGACCTAGTTATTGATCAGAAATGGTCCTCATATCCTTAATAGATAATCTTCACAGAAACTGAAACGGGGATTTGACTTTGGTGTAAGTACTGCTGAATTTCTTAGGAACTTTCGGCACTGTGGACCACAATATCATGCTAGCATGAATGGGCAGAATCAAGTATAAGTGGCACACATAGGTGGTCAGTGACCCAGATGGTTGGGGAGGTAAAATGTGGCGGGGCAGGAGCAGAGCAAGGGTGGGATGGTGTGGGGCTAGGACTGGGCAGGATGGGGCATGGAGGAGCAAGTTAAAATTCTTAGTATGGAGGGGCAACACTTTGTCAACAATAAAGGTGCATTGAGGGCATTTTTGAACACAACAGGGAAGGATCCCTTCACTGTATCATTCTGCTACAGCTGCCTCCCCCCTCACCTCAGTTAGCTCTGTTATTGATGATAATATGCACACTAAACATACTCCAGCAAATTGTGTGCCAAAAAAATTCAAAACAATGCACCAAAATGATACATGCTAAATAGTACAATATTTGCAGTATTCTGTAAAGATAAGCAATTGGCTCCCAGTCAGCCCAAGCCCCCCAGTCCAGAATCTTCCTATTGGCTATATTGTATTCAGCAGCAATGTAACAGTAATCCTGGTCAATGCTTTCGTAGGTTTGCAAATGGCCACCAATCTTCAGATCTGCTGGTCTTTACTTTATTGTTGAGTTCCCAAACATGGTATATGTATTACCAGTATTACTTTACCTAATTGTTAAAACAGTAGGCTGAGAACCAGGAAAGCCTACGAGGGAATCCATGGGACCATTAGATCATGAAGGCGCAAAAGGGACACTCAGGGAGGACAAGGCCATAGCGGAGAAACTGAATGAATTCTTTGCTTCGATCTTTACAGAAGATTTAAGAGGTCTACCTGTACCAGAAATGGTTTTCAAGGGTGATGATATGGAGGATGTAGTAACAGCAGTTAGTGTATCTAGGTTTAAAAAAGGTTTGGACAAGTTCCTGGAGGAAAACTCCATAGTCTGCTATTGAGACAGGTATGGGGAAGTCACTTCTTGCCCTGGGATTAGCAGCATGGAATGTTGCTACTATTTGGGTTTCTGCCAGGTATTTGTAATCTGAATTGGACATTGTTGGAAACAGGATACTAGGCTAGATAGACCATTGAAGTTCTTATGTTTTTGAATCCCACTTCAGCAACTGTAAGCCCTCCAGATACAGCAAAATACCTCCTGACCTAAATGTATCTCACCGTGAGCTAATATTAAGAAAGGCATGAGTTGGAGTTTGCTTGGTATCTATCGATCTATCTATCTATCTACCTATCTATCTATCTATCTATAAATATAAAGCAGATGTTTGTTTGTCTTTGTCCGAACTCCTCCAGGCCCCGAAGAGCTACGGCCACCAAACCCAACATGCAGACAAGTATCAATTTGTTCAGGAAAAATGTCTGGAAATAAAATTAAAGGTAATAAGAATCTCTAGGAAACACAATTAAAGTCAGAATTTAAAGCACTTTTTTTTAGAAGAATCATCACCAAATAAGAAAAAAATAAACTAGAAATATTCCTTCTTAGACTCTAAAATTTGAAAGAGAGTGGAACAGAAAATCAAAAGGAGAGCCCATAGTAAGAAAATTTGTCAAGATAAAGGCCTAACATAGACTAATACTCCCTGTAACATTCTTATTGTCCAACATGAACTTGGATTTTCTGTCCTGGAGCTTGCTTCACATCCAGAAAGGACTGCAGCCCTTCCAGGCTAAAAAAACAAACAAACCAAAAACCAAAAACATATCTAGTCCCACCATATTTGACTATTTAATTGAGGAGTAAGACATCCAAGGCTAATCTGCCATGCAACCTTAGTCTGTAGCAAAACTGAGAGTCCTTGTTGTTGAAGAGAATGGCAAAAAGATCCACCAAGGGGATGCACCACTCTTAGAATATCTTTTAGGTAACACCTATATTCAATGACCACTCATGCAGTCGCATAACCCACCTTGGTGTGTTCACCAGACAGAACTTTTTTCCCTGCCAAGTAAAAGGATCTGAACTCGATCTCATGGGAGATGGCCCATTACCACATCATATCTGCTTTCTGACACAGAAGGTACAAACCCATGCCTCCCTGCTTATAGACATAGAACATCAAAATCTGATTGTTTGGATAAGAATAATTTGGTTCTCCAGCCGATTTATAAAAGCCTTTAGAGCATTTCAAATAACCTTCAATTTTAGGAGATTGATCTGGTGTTGCTTCTCATGAGCAGTCACAAACAGAAGGCAAAATGCTCCACTGAAAGGAAGGCACCAATAAAGGTTATTCTGAACACCAGCTTTGAGAGGTTCCATTGCTTCTCCTGAGCAAACCTTTGACATTGGTGGCCTGAGACCACTGGGAAGACAGGGCCAATTGAGCTATCCTTAAATAGGTGTAAAGCCTAGTGATTTCAACATTTGCTGTGCAGAAGTGAGAGCCTCTATTCATGAATAGGGAGAAAGGCCTTGGCTTGTGTTGTGTCCATCTGGGCTCTTATGGATTCCAGTTGATATGATGGGTTGAGATGGTACTTTGGATAGTTGAGCATGAACCATAGTATATCCAGCACCCATATGTTTCTGCATATTGATTCTTCTTCCTGAGATGTGCATTTGACCAACCAGTCATCCAGATAGGGAAACGTGCCTCTCAGTCAGTGTAGTGACACTGTGACTACAACTAGACATTTTATAAAGACCTCAGGTGCTGACCTTTAATACCTCTTCTTGAAATCTATGAACAGAGTTTGCAAGAATTGTGATTATGATTGGGTCCCAGGCACTGCAGGAGCCAATTATGGTTGTCCATGTTGGACATGGTCCTGTTGTACCAGGTGCACTTCTTGAAACCACTGGGATTTTTGTGAAATATGATAGAAAAAATACATGAGGCAAAGTCAAATAGTGAAATATTCTGGGTGCTTGAGGCCTAAGGGGAACTAGCGAGTTATGGAAAATATTAAACCTTTAAAGTGCTGAAAAACCTAACAGAAATAAAAGGGAATAGAGGAGAACTGAGTTTTACAAAGAACCGGCAAGCCAAATGATATTGTGAACCTCAGTGAAAAAAGTCACTGAGACATGAGGTATGGGGAGGAATGAGAAACATGTACTCACTGCTCTGTGAAAACAAACAAACAAAAGCTAGGATTGAGCCCCTACTGGGTGATGACAGCAGGTGGGAAGGCTCAGCATATGCAAAGAGCCACTTTTAAAGGCTTCGCGACAGAGCACTGGGCAATACTTACCATGGCAGGATACCACCAGTGAGAATATCTACATCCTGTTTGTCCTTGGAGAAAACAATGTATGGATAATATGACAGTAACCTTATCACAATTAAGTATCAGCATCCCAACCATCAGACAGTTGAAGGAGGAAGTTATCAATGTGGGCTTATTTTACTCTTAATTCCAGTCATTAATAACTAGGTTGTTGCATAAAATGGGACCTGTGCTAATATTGCATGAGTTAGTAGTAAAATAACATGTCTTAATGGTAGCTTTATTGATAACTATGCCCCTGATGCAAACTGAAACAGATGGGTTTTAAGTTGTGTTCTAAACTCAGAGGTGCCTGTTTTCTGACACAAGGCTAAATGTTAAAAAAGACATATCTACAGTATAAACTGACACCTAAGGTTTGCACTACTGCACATCAAAGGTGCCATTAATTGGCACGTGCCTATGTGCACTAGGGGCTATTCGATAAGGTAGTGCTTAACTGCCAATGCACCTAAATGCAAGGAGGTGTACACGTGGGTGACGCAACACTGGGCCTTCAAGATGACCCATCTGTTAATAAAGTACTCCTGTTGTCTCAGTCTTGAAGGCCCAGTGTTGCTTTTCTTGTTTGTATACTTTCTTTGTATGTTGTATACCCTCTCTGTTTGGTTCAGAGCATGGGTGAGCCATGGCCATGTCTCCAAGTTATATTCTTAGTTTATATAATGCTATAAATTACACACATTATGTAGTTCATTTAGGTGTGCCGACCTATGCCTGCCACTGGCATGGCATAAGAGGGTGCACCAATGCTGAGTTACGTTAGTATTCTATAATGGAATCTTGACACCAAGATACTGGTATAGAATTGGCACAAACCCCCCAACATTCAAAAGCATTTAATCAGCCAGGATCATCACCTGGCCAATTAAAAGCCACATAACTGGCTAGCCTCAAATGTTTAGTGGAACATGTCCGGCCGCCATGACCCACTGAAAATTTGCAGTTAGCGGCTAGCGGATAGCCAGTTATATCATGCAATATAACTGGCTATCTACCAGCTTTCAGCACATATCCAGATACATTTGGTGGTCATAATTGGCTGCTTGAATGCCAGGCCTATATTTGGCTGGTTCAGATTTAACCTGCCAGTGCTGAATATTGGTTTGGCCACTTAAAGTTTGAACTGGCCAAAACTATACCAGATATTCAATGCAAATCACCAGAAATGGCCTGGCATTGAATATCTGGGTTCAGCATCTACCATGTTAGTTAGCCGGGCTAATTCCCATGGCCTGAATATCGGGCCCTAAGCACACAGCATTGGGGCACCTAAGCTGAGGCATCAAATTATAGAATTGCTGCCTAAGCATTCTACAAAATGGGACCTGCCATTGAAAAAATATGCCTGCGTTTCTCAAAAAAAAGTTCATGCTGGTAATTAGGTACATCTAAAAGACAACAATTTTCAAATCTTAATGCTCTAAGTGAATGATAGAATCTTAAAAGGGAAGCAATAACTCTCAGTACATCAGATTTGATAGTATTATGGGATATTATATAAAATGACATTTGGCTCCCCATAGAAGCTAGGGTCTTATTCAAGTTTTCATGTGTTTTATTTAAGGTTTTAAAACACAATTGTACAGAATATATACCCTCTCATTTTCAATTTGCTGCTACTTCTAGAATTATGCAAACTATTAATAATTCACTTTTTACCTTCCCTTCTGTCAAAGGTAGGAAAAGATTTAAGTAACATGAGATGTTGTTAGCCTATAAAGCTCCTAATATTTGTAAATAAATCTTTGTTTGTTTTGATCAGTTCCACTCGTAGCAGGTTTTTAGAAGAAATATTAAGACTTTATTGTTTAGGAAATTTGTTCTGATTTAAATATTATTATCTTTTTTTATTTATTGTGTATTGTTATATCTTACTTTTTGTAATTCCCAGGAGTATGTCCTGGAATCTTGGGTCTGTGAACCGCTTAGAACTGCAGTAACAGTATACAAGTACCATTATTATTATGTTATAACAGGATTTTAAATTTCACACAATAAACAATAGACAACCTGTGTAAAACCTGAAGAAGAGAAGATACTGACTCAGTTGGTTTGCTCTATGCAGTGGCGTACCAAGGGGGGGGGGGCGGTGGGGGTGGTCCGCCCCGGGTGCACGCCGCTGGGGGGCTGCCGCGCCAGTCAGCGCCGTTCGTTTCCATGCTCCCTCTGCCCCAAAACAGGAAGTAACCTGTTCCGGGGCAGAGGGAGCATGGAAAAGAACGACGCTGACTGGCACGCGGCACCCCCCCCAGCGGCGTGCACCCGGGGGCAGGGGGGTTCTTTCGCCGGGGTGGGGGGTGTCCTTTCACCGGAGTGGGGGGGTCGCACTGCACGGGGGGGGTCGCTGCACCCGGGGGCGGGGCGCATCAGCGATCCGCCCCGGGTGTCAGCGCCCCTAGGAACGCCACTGGCTCTATATATTACTGGCAACATCATTCTATGAAGCCTGCATTGGTCTTAAAGCTGATGAGGAGACCTATGAGAAACCCATTGCAATAGTCAAAATGAGAAGTTATTAATGCCTGAAATAGAGACCACAAGTTATACAAACTGAAAAAACGGTATTAAGTGATATAACATAAAAGCTTATAAAATACAGTTTTAATAACATTAGAAATATGTACTTTCATAGATAATTGTGGATAAAACATAATTTCTAATTTGCTCTAAGATTTAGAGACAGAAATAGAATGACCATCAATCATGAAAACAGTAGGGTATTGCAATATAGAAGACCCATGTATAAATATGATCTCCATTTTCCTCATATTTAAACACAATTTATTAGCTAACATCCATCTTTCTGTTGTCTTGAGATCTAAGAACCACATCCATCATATTACTAATAGAAGAGTTAATAGGAATAATGAATTGTGAGTCATCCACATAAATTTTAAACATCATATCCAATAAATGTCAAATAGTATGAATATACAAGTTAAAAAATATTGCAGATAATGAAGAACACCAGTATGTAAACAAAACCAAACAACAGAAAATATCCTTATGTACGCATACCTGCAGGTACCACTCAACCAAAAATGATAAAAAAAACATTCCAAATAGTACCACTTGGGAATTTGTTCCAGTGCCTTGCAAAGTTCCCTGCAGGTAGAGGAATGAACACCTACCCGCTGGAGTCACCAGAGTGGGACCACACCACTTGTTGCATGAGATACGTTCAAAGTTCCCGCTAGGCAGAGGAATGGGTGCCAACCTACTGGAGTCACCAGAGTGGGACGTTACTACCTATTTTAGTGCATCCTTGCCAAGGGATGCTTGGGATTTGTTGCAGGACACTTGGGATTTGTTTTGATGCCTTGCGAAGTTCCAAGAAAGCAGATGAGTGGACACCTACTCACTGGAGTCACCAGAGTGGGACCTTACCACCTATTTTAGTGCATCTTTGCTATGGGATATGGCCACAGGAGCATAGCTATGGGCACATGCCCAGAGGGGTGTGACCAGAGGGGTAGGCCCTGCCTCTTTGGAGCCTCTTCAGAGCAACTGAGGAGCATGAAGTGTGGGACTCTGTTCCGTTCCTATAGGGAAGCAAATGGGAGGTACAAAGAAGGTCCTGGCACTGATTGTTGTTAAGGGGCTCATGGATTTCCATCTTCAACCTGCAATGATCATATTTCCATCTAATGCCATGAGTACTGTTTCCTCCCCATAAGTTACTCTTTCATCAGGGGGCATAACCCCACCTCCACAACCTGTTGCACACTGAGAGTCAGAAAACGCTACCCAGGAAGGAAGAGCATTGGCCTCCAAGGTTTTGCAATCATTGAGGATCCTTCTGTCATTTCCAAAGTCAGTGTAACAGTATCTTCTACATCGGTACAGGGCCGCCGAGAGGGGGGACAAATTCCATGGGCTCGGGCCTCCAAGGGGGGACCAGCGCCTCTCTTCTTCTCCTGCTCCCAGGCTGCCGGAGCCACAATCCCCAGTCTCTACCTGCCTACCCTCAGCTCCATCGATAGCCCCCTTCTGTCTGCCACCGGGCCTACTGCATTAAAAAACAAAAATCTCTAATTGGCAGCACAGCGCCTTGCGTCTGTGTGAAAGCAGCAGATCACCTCAGGCCTTTCGTCACTGTGTCTCGCCCTCGTCTGATGTAACTTCCTATTTCCATGAGGGTGGGGCACAGTGAGGGAAGGCCCAAGGAGAGGTGATCTGCCGCTTTCACACAGAGGTGAGGCGCTGCCAGACAGAAGGGGGCTGTCGATGGAGCTGAGGGTAGGCAGGTGGAGACTGGGGACTGCAGCGCCGGCGGCCTGGAAGCAGGAGAGGGAGGCAACAGTAGTAGTGACTGGGTGGCGGGGGGGGGGGGGGGGCGGCGGAGGCCCCGGGGGCAGCCTTGCCCCAGGCCTGGCCCAATCTCTCAGCGGCCCTGCATCAGTACAATTTCAAGTGCGTGCTCCAGTTTCCAGTGTTTATAAGTTTTGGAAGACATCTTCGGTGGCTTTGGTAAAGAAGCAGGATGTTTCCTTAAAGGATGTTTTTGACGCTATACTTGCTATGGATAAAAACTTGTAGGAAAATCTTTCCTTGTCTAGCAAATTCACAGAAGAAACTTCAGCAAAATTTATGGATCATGAAACTAGGCTTGCGGTGATAAAGAAAAATCTTGATAAAGTGGAGTTTCAATTTACCCTTTGTCAATAAACATTGGCTGCTTCAGCCAATATAATTTGCTTCTACATTTATAAATGGAAGCATTAAGTACATAAGAACATAAGTATTGCCATACTGGGAAAGACCAAAGGTCCATCAAGCCCAGCATCCTGTTTCCAAGTGGCCAATCCAGGTCACAAATACCTGGCAAGATCTCCAAAAAGTACAGAACATTTGATACTGCTTCTTTCAGAAATAGTGGATTTTCCCCAAGTCCATTTAATATTGGTCTATGGACTTTTCCTTTAGGAAGCCTTCCAAACTTTTTAAAACTCCGCTAAGCTAACCGCCTTTACCACATTCTCTGGCAATTAATTCCACAGTTTAATTACACGTTGAGTGAAGAAAATTTTTCTCTAATTCATTTTAAATTTACTACATTGTAGCTTCTTCACATGCCCCCTAGTCCAGTATTTTTGGAAAGCATAAACAGACGCTTGACATCTACCCGTTCAACTCCACTTATTACTTTATAGACCTCTATCATATCTCCCCTCAGCCGCCTTTTCTCCAAGCTGAAGAGCCCTAGCCGCTTTAGCCTTTCCTCATAGGGAAGTCGTCCCATCCCCTTTATCATTTTCATCGCTCTTCTCTGCACCTTTTCTACAACCGGAATTCAACACAATATTCGAGAAGCGGTCGCACCATGGAGCAATCCAAAGGCACTATAACATCCTCATTTTTGTTTTCCATTCCTTTCCTAATAGTACCTAACATTCTTTTTGCTTTCTTAGCTGCCGCAGCAGCACATTGAGCAGAAGGTTTCAACGTATCATCAACAACGACACCTAGATCCCTTTCTTGGTCTGTGACTCCTAACGTGGAACCTTACATGACGTAGCTATAATTCGAGTTCCTCTTTCCCACATGCATCACTTTGCACTTGCTCACATTAAACGTCATCTGCCATTTAGACGCCCAGTCTCCCAGTGTTGTAAGGTCCTCTTGTAATTTTTCACAATCCTCCCGCGATTTAACGACTTTGAATAACTTTGTGTCATCAGCAAATTTAATTTCCTCACTAGTTACTCCCATCTCTAGGTCATTTATAAATATGTTAAAAAGCAGCGGTCCCAGCACAGACCCCTGGGGAACCCCACTAACTACCCTTCTCCATTGAGAATACTGACCATTTAACCCTACTCTCTGTTTTCTATCTTTTAAGCAGTTTTCATTCCAAAATAAGACACTACCTCCTATCCCATGACTCTCCAATTTCCTCTGGAGTCTTTCATGAGGTACTTTGTCAAGCGCCTTCTGGAAATCCAGATACACAATATCAACTGGCTCACCTTTATCCACATTTTTGTTCACCCCTTCAAAGAGATGTAGTAGATTGGTGAGGCAAGATTTCCCTTCACTAAATCCATGTTGAGTTTCAGGCTTATTTTCGAAAGTGATCGCCAGCAATCTTCCGACATAAATCCGGAGATGGCCGGTGATCTCGCAAAAGCGACGAAATCGGTATAATAGAAAGCTGCTTTTTTGACACCATTGCTGCTTTCCCGTCACCGAGCTGGCGAAAGTTCAAGGGGACGTGTTGGCAACGAAGCGAAGGAGGGGCATGGGCATGGCTACCAGATGGCCGACTTTTGCGGATAATGGAAAAAAAAGCGTCATTAATCAGTAATTTGCCGGGTTTACTTGGTCCTTTTATTTTCACGACCAAGCCTCAAAAAGGTGCCCCAACTCACCAGATGACCACCAGAGGGAATGGGGGATGACCTCCCCATACTCCCCCAGTGGTCACCAACCCCCCCACCTGTTACACTTGTGGTGCTAAGTGTTGAGCCCTCCAGCCACCCCCAAAACCCACTGTACCCACATGTAGGTGCCCCCTTCACCCATAAGGACTATGGTAGTGGTGTAGAGTTGTGGGGAGTGGGTTTTGGGGGGATTTGGGGGGCTCATCACCCAAGGTAAGGGAGCTATGCACCTGGGATGTATTTGTATATTTTGTTAAAGTTTTTAGACGTGCCCCCTAGGGTGCCCGGTTGGTGTCCTGGCATGTCAGGGGGACCAGTGCACTACAAATGTTGGCTCCTCCCATGACCAAATGCCTTGGATGTCACCGGGTTGGAGATCGCCAACATTTTTTTCCATTATCATTAAAACACAAAACCGGCCATCTCAAACCCGGCAAACTCTGGCATTTAGCCAGGCTAAACCGTATTATCGAAAAAAAAGATGGCCGTTCCGGCCAGCTGTAGCACCGCCGCCAAAATAGATCGCCGGTGCTGTTCGATTATGCCCCTCTTTGTCTCATTAATCCATGCTTTTGAATATGCTCTGTAATTTTGTTCTTATGTAATACTAGTAAAAAAGGCCCGTTTCTGACACATATGAAACGGGCGCTAGCAAGGTTTTCCTCATAATGTGTATGTTTTGGAGAGTGTATGCGAGAGTGACTGTGTGTGATAGAGAGAGTGAAAGTGTGAGTGTGTGTGTGAGAGAGAGAGTGAGTATGGGTGTGAGCGTGTCTGTGAGAGAGTGTGTGTGTGAGAATGAGAGTGTGTGCAATTGCGTATGGGAGACACAGTGTGATAGAGAGAGAGAGAGTGTGTTTCACACAGATACAGTGTGTGCGTGAATCAGAGTGTGTGTGAGGCACAGATTGTCTGTGAGACTGAGTGTATGAGACCAAGCGAGTATGTAAGTGACTGTGTGACACATAGAGAGTGAATGTGATACAATGTGAGACATAGAGTGTATGAGAGTGAGAGACAGAAACACATAGTCTGTGAGAGAGAGAGTGTGTGTGTGTGTGACAGAGATACCTCCCTCCCTCCCTCTCTCTCTCTCTATGGTGTCAGGCCCCCCTCTTTCTCTGGTGTCTGAGATTGCTGCCACTGCACCTAAGCAATTGGTGTGCTGGAGGAGAGGAAGAGAGAGAGAGAGTATGTGTGTGGGGTGGGGGGGATGTGTTGGAGGGGTTCAGCTTGGAAGAAGAGGGCTGTGGGGGATTGTGGATGCGCTGCCAGATGAAAGTAAGTGAGTATGTGTGTGTGTGTGTGGGGGGGGGGGGTTCAGGAAGCAATGGCAGATGACAGAGTGAGGGAGTGTGTGGGGGGGGGGGGCAGGGGGTACAGGAAGCGCTGCCAGATGAGAGAGTGAGTGTGTATGGGTTTCATGAAGCGCTCCCATCCTTGAACCCCCTCCCCACCTCAGTCCCCTTCTCTCATTCAAGAACCCCCTCCCCAGTCTCTCCCATCCAAAAATCCCAGTCCCCTCCCCACCCGTTCCCTTCTCCAATCCGAGAACCCCCTCCCCAGTCTCTCCCATCCAAAAACCCCAGTGCCCTTCCCACCCGTCCCCTTCAAGCATCCAGGAACCCCCTCCCCACCTCAGTCTCCTTCTCCCATTCAAGAACCCCCTCCCCAGTCTCTCCCATCCAAAAACCCCAGTCCCCTCCCCACTCGTCCTCTTCAAGTATCCAAGAACCCCCTCCCCACCTCAGTCCCCTTCTCCCATTCAAGAATCCCAGTCCTCTCCCCATCCGTCCCCTTCTCCCATCCGAGAACCCCCTCCCCAGTCTCTCCCATCCAAGAACCCCAGTCCCCTCCCCACCCGTCCCCTTCAACTATCCAAGAACCCCCTCCCCACCCCCTTCTGCTTCTCCCATCCATGAACCCCTCCCACCTCAGTCCCCTTCTCCCATTCAAGAATCCCAGTCCTCTCCCATCCGTCCCCTTCTCCCATCCGAGAACCCCAGTCCCCTCCCCACCCGTCCCCTTCAACTATCCAAGAACCCCCTCCCCACCCCCTTCTGCTTCTCCCATCCATGAACCCCTCCCACCTCAGTCTCCTTCCCATTTGAGAACCCCCTCCCCCCCCACCTGAGAGCCCCACACCCTTCTCCCATCTGAGTCCCTCCCCACCTACCAGCTCCATTCTCCTGCCGCCCAGGCCCACCACCCTCACTGCCTTAAAAAAAACCCCAATTTGAAGCACTGGAGTAACAGGCAGCAGCGCCTCGCGTCTGCCCTTCTACTAAAAATCTCTTCCACGACGTCATTGGGCCTTCCCACATTGAGTCCCGCCCTCCTCTCAGGTAACTTCCAATTACCGCGAGGGCGGGTGGGACTCAATGTGGGAAGGCCCAATGACGTCGTGGAAGAGATTTTTAGTAGAAGGGCAGACGCGAGGCGCTGCTGCCTGTTATTCCAGCGCTTCAAATTGGGTTTTAAAGGCAGGACAGCGCCGGGAGCGGACTCGCAGCACCCCCCACCCGCTGACATCTGGGGCGGAGCGCCCCCACCACGTCGCCATCGCGCGTTGCTGAACTTGGGAGGGAGGGAGGGAGAGTGGTGCTCGGGCGGTCGGGGCGGGGCTACCTGAGGCGCGCGGTGCGGTTGGTAGCCAGCGTTTCCTTGGCAGGGGGAGGAGTAGGGAAACACGCTCCGCGTGTTTCCCTACTCCTCCCCCTTCCTTGATGCGGTCCCTGCTTTCATTTTTCTGTTGGTTTTCCGCCCTCGACGTCATGACGTTTGACGCGAGGGCGGGGCAGCAAGTCGTTCAGTGGCTTCACCACCACGAACTTACGAACCGTTCTGGGAGTCTGAGTGACTTCAGAACGTTGTCCTCAGAACGTTGAGGGTGCCTTTTATTATATTAGATAATTTTTATTAATTTCATATACTTACAGAGATATCAACACTGCTTAGTATAATATAGCCAATAGTTACAAAGTAAACAAGAAAAAAGAATATTTCTTCAAATAACTATACATCACTTGGCTTCTTTAGACCTCTAAATAAAAAAGGAAGGGGGGGGGGGTAGGAATCTGTGAAGTTAACATCACTTTACATACATGATTAAACAAAATATATGGATCCGTATATCCCTTTACAAACTTTATCTCTGCAGTTCTCTACTATCTAGGAAGGTCTGGAGTTGATCGGGTGTATAATATATGTATTTTGTCTGATTCAATCTAATAACACATTTACAGGGATATGCCAGGAGGAAAGAGCCCCCTATTTCCAGAACTTTAGACCTCATAGAAAGAAATTTTTTTCGCTTTTCCTGAGTGAGTTTAGTCACATCAGGGTAAAGCCAAATTTTCTGACCAGCAAATACCTTATTTGTTGACTTAAAATAAAGACGCATTATTGCATTTAAGTCCTGTTGAAAAACAAACGAAACTAACAATGTCCCTCTTTCAGGTGCTTCTTCAATAGTCTGTTCCAAAATGGCCGTGACATTTTGCAAATCTGTTAAATTCTCTGTATCTGCTTTTTTCATTGTAGTTGGTATATAATAAATCTTGTTCAGCGGGGGAAACACTTCTTGAGGAAAATTTAGATTTTCTTTCAAAAATCTGTTAAACATATCATTTGGAGATACAGCTAGCAACCTTGGAAAGTTCAATACACGGAGATTCAATCTCCTGTTATAATTCTCCATTTGTTCTAATTTTCTTCTTAAATCTGTTGTATCCTTTATCACAGCCACTTTAAATTCGTCATTTTGTTTGGACTCTCTTTGTAAAGTTTCAATTTTTAGGGAAAAATCTTGCTTCACCCAATTCAAGGGAGTTCCCTACCTCCTGAACATTTAAATTCAAAAGTTTTACCTCTTCAGTTGATTGTTTCAGAGTCTTTTCTATTTCAAGCAACTTCATCCAGATCCTTTCCAAGCTCACCTCCGTCTCTCCTGCTGCCCCAGTTGTTTTTTGAGAATCGGGCTTCCCTTTGGGCTCCTCGGTTTCACCCCTTCCGGGTTCCGAGTGAAACCCCGCTCGACTCATCACAGTAGCAGGGCAAGGAGGCGTCGCAGAGCATGGCGGGGAGAGAGATATTTCAGCTTCCAGCGGGGAAGCCGCTCCACCGGCTCGACCCGCTAAGGACTCCGCACCGCTTCTCTGGGATAGCGCAGGAAAGAAGCGCTCGAAACCCACTCCTACCGGGGTGGACGTCACTGGAGGTAAGGGATTCCTCCGGGTCGTCCCTTTCCGTTTCGTATGTGGCATTTAAGAAATAAAACTTTGAAAACCAGCTGAAATCGGTAGTCGAGGGCAGGAGCTCTCTTCAAACGTTCCCGCTACGGCGCCATCTTGACATGCCCCCTGTAATTTTGTTCTTAATAATAGTCTCTACCATTTTGCCTGGCACCGACGTCAGACTCACCGGTCTATAATTTCCTGGATCTCCTCTAGAACCTTATTTAAAAATTGGCGTTACATTGGCCACCATCCAATCTTCTGGTACCATGCTCGATTTTAAGTATAAATTACATATTACTTACAATAGCTCCACAAGCTCATTTTTCAGTTCTAGCAGTACTCTGGGATGAATACCATCTGGTCCAGGAGATTTGCTACTCTTCAGTTTGTAGAACTGCCTCATTACATCCTCCAGGTTTATGGAGAATTCGTTAAGTTTCTCCAACTCATCAGCTTCGAATACAATTTATGACACCGGTATCCCACCCAAATCTTCCTCAGTGAAGACCGAAGCAAAGAATTCATTTAATCTCTCCGCTATGACTTTGCCTTCCCTGATCACCCCTTTTACTCCTCAGTCATCTAGCGGTCCAACCAATTCTTTTGCTGGCTTCCTGCTTTTAATATACCTAAAAAAAATTTTACTATATGTTTTGGCATCCAACACAATCTTTTTTTTTAAGTCCCTCTTAGCCTTCCTTATCCTTAGAAAATGCTTCTTGTGCTTCCAATTACTTATCTTTTTTGGAACTGTTTAAAACATATTTAAAAGGTATTTTGCCACTTGTTTTGGACTCTTGTTTCATGTTTAAGAATGTTAGGTTTGGTAATCAGGAGGGTGATTATGATGTGCTAAATTCTCTAAATATTTTGATTTAACAAATTTTCTTGAATCATCTCAGGATACATTCTTTGGAGAGCAACCCTATTAGTTGCGTTAGGCTTAATGGAGCAAAAAACTAAAAAGTTTGAAAGCTTATTTTGGAGTATGGGTGAAGGACCTCCTTTGCTATTCCTCCATCCCTGTGACTGCAGTTGAGGACGTCCTTCACTATTTTGCTCACACCTTTTTCGGTAGTAGCTCAATGTGAGTTACATTCAGGTACACCGGATATTTCTATGCCTCTCCCCCCCAGGTGCAGCACGACACCCCCCCTGGTGCAATGACCCCTCCCCCCAGGTGCATTTTTAGCTGCTGGGAGCAGCCGTGTGGCTCCGCTGGCTCCCTGCTCCCTCTGCCCCGGAACAGGAAGTAACCTGTTATGGGGCAGAGGGAGCAGGGAACCAGCGGAGCCAACAGGTGTGCCGCTGCTCTCTGCACCCCCTCCAGCAGCATGCACCCCTCTGAAATACAAGAGAGGACTGGAAAGAACTGCGTGGTTTTTTAGGTACATGATGGCATCATCAGACATGGGATTTGATAGGATGGGGTAAGTTTGTTTGTCTACTTGTCAAAACATTTTAGTATGGTAATATTCTTGCTTATTTCTTATCTCTTCCCCCAATGGCTTCACTCTGCCCAGTTGTCATACTCACCACACATTGAACCCATGGACCTTGGGAGCACAAACTAAAGCCACACAGTCAATGTAGAAACCACTGAATAATTGCTCTCTAGGTTACGGGAACGACACATGCCTGGGATCATCCCAGACTGTATCCTTAATTAGAAACTTAATGCTAGTCCTTGATTAGAGACCAAATTCTAGTCCAATGGCTTTTCTCCAGTGGTGTGTCCCTCCTGTCTCACAAAGGATAACTATTCACTAGCTTCTACTTTGACTATCAGCTAATGTTGCTTCAGCTGCAGGTGTCTAGCTGTTATTCTATGGTGCTTACTTTCAAATCATATGGAGGTCTCAAAATGCCCAAATGGACATCCATGTGCTTCAAACTTCCAAATCCCGATTTTGAAAAGAGAGAAAAGGGATGTACAATACTGTAGTACATCCAAACAGCAAAGGGGCGAGTTAACGACTTTGAATAACTTTGTGTCATCAGCAAATTTAATTACCTCGCTAGTTATTCCCATCTCCCAGCCTTGTCCAGCGCTGTTCTCTGTTGCTGCCCCATTGCATGCTCAATTTCACTAAAAGCAGAATGCTGGACATGAGCGGAAGAGAGAGCAGAGCAGGCAATGTGGTGGTGCTGGAGACCAGCGCTGGACGAAGGCTTCATCTGGCGGGGGTTGGGGACCCCTATCAGCCAAACCAGGGGTCCAGAGCAAATTTTTGGGGGGCCAGGCCCCCATGGCTCCATGCAGCTGTGCCACTGATGACCACTAGAGGAATTAAGGCATGATACCTCCTTAATCCCCCAGTGGTGTTCTCCCCCTCCCCGTCTTCTGAAAGTGAAACTGAAAAGGGATGCCAGGCTTTATGACAACTTCACGTATTTTGGACATTCTTAACAAAGCAGAAAGGAAAGCTGAAGAGTAGTCTAGTGATTAATGTTGTGGACTTTACACCAAGGGACCTAGGTTCAAATCCTACTTTAACTTTTTTTTTATTGTGAGCCCTCCAGAAACAGGAAAGTACCTACTGTATCTAAATATATAAGCCCCTTGCTAGCCTGAAGGCAATTGAAGAGGTATACTGTAAGTATTTTTCTGTTCTTGGAGGACTCGCAGTTAACAAAATAAAAGAGTTAACGTGCGATTTGAACTCGGGCCCCTTGTTTTAAGGTGTACTGCACTAACCACTAGGCTGCATCTCTACTCTGTGCAAATGTCTATGTGGCCATTCTTTTAAGAATGCTACCAGAAAGAGGTCCTTGTCCCTGCTTTTTTTGCTGTTCATAAGTTAGACGTTCCAATTTGTAAAATGGCTGTTCATGCTGGACGTCTCCAGCATATGGACATCCGTCTCACATATTTTCAAACAAGAAACCGTAAAATATTTCCTGTTGGAAAATGTCTGTGAGATGGATGTCCCTATTCTGACTCGGACGTCCTTTTGAAAATGCCCCTCCACGGGTAATTGGTTAGACCCCATAATTAATTTCACACTGGCCAAAGAAAAAGGTGTTTTATTCTCCCCCCCCCCCCCCCCACATACACAGACAATAATAAGACTGAAAATGAATTATTAGGTCATTAGAGCCCAGTATTTCAGTGGGAAAGTACCAAAAATGGCCTCAGTCATAACATTTTTACTATTTGTTTTCAAGGAAATACACATCCCTACAATTTATAAATCCCTAGATTCAGAAGCCCTACTAATAAGTACACAGTGATTCACAGTAAGCCCTATTTGTAATTAGTTGGTATTACAAGGACCGTAGAACTGTGGATTTGTTCAGTAAAATGTTCAGATTTGATGCTAACCCTGTGGTGCAGGAATGATCTTGGTGAATTAGGAAAACTAGTTACAAGAATTTATTGGGATCATTCTCCAGATGCAGTGCCCTAACTAGATGTGAAAACTGCTTTGATGTGTGTAGGTAGGGCTTTTAAAATTTATTGCTACAACTTAATAGAAAAACCTTTCATGAAGGCAGAGCACTGAATGCTTAATAAAAATTAAGATCACTTAAGCACTTAAAGTTTATAAACAGAACATGAGGAAATACGTGTTGAAAAATGACATCACCAGTATGCCTTGTCAGCCTTTATTACTTTAATAGCAGAAGATTAATTACTGTAGATACATATATTACTGGAGGCTTAATTCATTCATAGATATTGAAACCAGAAAAACCATCTCCTTAGATCAAAGGTAAAATAGTGTTTGTGGAAATTGAAGGAAGTAGCACTTACTATGTAGAGATGAATGCAGCAGACAAAAGTAAATCACATTATGAAATAGGTCATCTGATGTAACCTGTCAATGTATTCTGTTCTTTATTATTTGATGCAATAGCACTAAGTCTTTTACATTCATCCCAATGACATCCTCGGATTCCTTTAATAACATTTGTTTTCTCCTTCCAGTTTTTTGTTGTGTTTCTCTGCTTCTGCTTGGTGAATCTTATGTGAACGAAAGAAGAGAACCACCATATGACTTCTCTGATGCCAAGGCTTCCTGGAAGAAGCTAATGGGGTCATTCATTGCATGCTGCTTACTCACAAATGTGACAGGTAGCAGTCCCTAAGCCTACATAGCAGTGCATAGCTATGGGGGGCCATGGGGACCTGCCCCCCAAAAAAAAATTTGCTCTGGGACTCCTGGTTTGGCTGGTGGTGTCCCAACTCCCACAGCTGAAGCATTTGAACCATGCTGGTCTCACCTCATTCTCAGTTTCATTAAAACGAGCGTGCACAGCGAGACTGAGAAGAGCAGGGCAGGCAATATGAGACCAGAGCAGGACAAAATCTTCAGCTGGCGGGGGTTGGGGACCCCCAACAGCCAAGGTATGATGATGTGGCAGCAGTAACGGAGGGGGTGCGGCGGCAACAACAGCGGCAGTGGTGGTGGCGGGGACGGTGGGGGGTTGCGGCGGTGAGGCGAGCCAAAATGTACTCCCCCTCACACTTTGGATTATGCACCCCCATCGAGTTCTGGCTACACCCCTGCTACCAAATAATTGTCAAGAAACGTGTCCAACGCTGTTCCCTCTAAGACACAGGAGCCAGCTGTGTGGGTGCTATGGGTGTTTCAGCACCTTCAATATTAAGCAAATTCCTTGAGTGTGTCCAGTAAGGATTAATTTATAAAATTACTGTCTTGTCTTAAAGAGGCTGCACTAACCCCTGGATTCTATATATGGCACCCAAATTTGGCCACACTGCTGAGATGCATGTACATCTTAATTGGCTAACAAGCTATTAATGAGCAATAATTGGATACCACAACTCAAATCTCACAGCACACAAAAGGGGTCATAGCGCCGATCTTTTCTGATGCCCATTGTTGATTTCCATTTATAGCATCTGGCCCTTACTGCAGTATGCAGTCCACGTCCATTTTTTGCCCATAACCTGACTAGTTCCTGCCCTGTAACATTGCATGCAATTAATACATGAATTAGCAAACACCACCTGTCATGCCTGTGTGGAAAGTTACAGTACCAATACGCTAACAGTACATGGTAATATGTGTATTAAGAAGGCAATGCTATGGAACACATGTTAGGTGCCAAATTTGTGCGGACTGCAAGCCTATTCTGTAAGAACATTTACATGAATAAGTGTTCTTATAGAATAGTAGCCTAAGCTGGTACTGGTGCACCTAAATGTAGGCACTCACATTTAAATCAGGTGCATAGCTGGCATAAATGGATGTGCCTAAATATGACATTCATGTGTCCCTAGAACGCATGACGTTAAAAATATACATATTAACGTCATGGGGGCCTTTTAGGCCCCCATGCACATAATGTAGAAAAACACACTTAAATAACTTTCACAAGTTTATTTCAAAATTGCTCAATAAAATATGAATAGTGGACAACATTTTAATTATAATTTTTCACAGAAAACACCAAAAAATCTTTTTTTTTCCCAAATTTCACGCAAAGACATGAAAACACACAAAAATGCATAGAAATCTATAGCAAACTAGCTGCAGCTACATTTTTATTCTAACTTTCTTTTCTATTATATTAGTCTTCCAAACAATTCTGACATGTTATTTTTTCAGAAGAGTGTTCTTTGCAAACAGTTTCCTTACAAGTGGAACAATATCGCTCAGTTTTCCTCTCTATGTTTCTTGGACACATGAAACAATGCTTTCGTTTTCTTTCTCCTGGCTCTGGAGTAATCTGAAACTGTACGCCACACCGTTTCATTGCTTCTTTAGTTTTCTTTGGCAAGCATTTCAAGTCGCTTCGCTCTATCATGTGAGGTATTACAAGTTCATGACAAAGGTCCTTCAAGAATAAGCGTCTCCTGTCCTTCCTCTGTGCATGAAATTCAGGATGAGTTTCTGTATAAATAATGAATGAATTTAGGGCTGCTACATCAAGCATATTTGAAAATAGTACTACAGGCCATCGTTTTGTTTGCCTCTTACACGAATATTCTCCCACCATCTCATCCATTTTATCTACACCTCCTTTTGTTGCATTGTAATGCAGGATGATTTCTGGTTTCAATTTTTGGTTATTGCTGTCAACACTGCAATCGTGATGCATGGTACTGAGTAAAATTACAGATTTCTCCTTCTTTGCCTTGTAAGATACCAAAGTCGCTTTGTTATTGAATCCAAAGACACTCTCATAAAGTGCTCGCTGACGATTGTGTTTGAGTGCTGCTGGAATTTCTCGTCTGTTTTGCTTTATAGTACCAACAAGTGTAATAGCTTTTGCAAGCAGAAAATTGCCTAGTTCAACATTGGTGAAATAATTGTCCATGGTGATGTTTCTACCTGAATTGAATATTGGAACAGCAAGAGTTTTGACTATTTCAGACCCCAGATCCTTCTGTACTGGTGCACCAACCTCTTTGCCACAGTAGATTACGCCATTTATGCCATAATAATTTGCAGAATCACACAGCCAGAAGATTTTTATACCGTACTTGGCTGGCTTGCTGGGCATGTATTGTATGAATTTGCAGCGTCCTCTGAACGGTACAAGTTGCTCATCTACAGTAACATTAGTACTAGGATTGTAAAGTTTTGTGCAATTTTTGATAAATATGTTCCAGATATAACTGATAGGGGCTAATTTGTCTGTTTCAAACCTCGCTGCACGAGTTCGCTTATCATCAAAGCGAATGATCCTTCTAATTTCCTCATATCTGCCCACTGACATTGTCGCCTTATAGTGTGGATCAGAAAGTGGGTCCAGAAATAATTCTCGTATTGGGACATCATACGATTTTTGACTCCCTGCCAGCAGGAAAAGTCCAATATATGCATAAAGTTCCTCTTTTGAGATATTTTTCCAGGACTTATTTTTTGCTGAAGCGATACGTCTTCCTTCTAGGTTTGAACATAATAGGACCTCTTCTGCAATATTGTCAGAAAAATAAGTACAGAATACATCTTTAGGGGTAAAGTAACTGGGACTTCCCACAGCTCCTTGAGCCTGTCTCACAATATTGTGTATTGGAGTACGTCCGACTAATGTAGGATTACTGTCCCAAAAAACATTCGTTTTGGATGTTCTACTTATCACTTCTTGAGGATCCACTAGATTCACTTCTTCATCATCAGAAGAATCACTGGATGAGGATGTTTGATTAGCTGGTGGCAGATATTCTTCATCAGACAAAGATAGTTCACTTTCATCATCGCTTTGAAACATAATCGCTTCAATCTCTTGGTCAGTCAGACACTTGGAGGAAGACTGTGCCATTGCTGACTAGATGTTAGAAAATGAAACAGATTTCCTCTCAACAGCTTATCTTATCACAGGTCCTTCAGCAATTAGCTCACAGTGTATACTGTCCTCAGTGTTCAGAGGACCTGAGGTGATGTCATGGCCTTATCACTCCCTCCAAAAATCACATGACATCCTCACATGTTATTATCCACACCCTGGCCCCTCCACCAGCATTACTGAGTACAAATAAAGTAACTTGAGACACAAACACTTCTGAGAACATGATAAAAACAGCGGGGGCCTAAAAGGCCCCCAATTCGTACAGATGTAGTTTTCACCAAACAAGCATTGTTACACCATAATGCCTATGAAAAAAAATTATATGAACAACTGGATATTATCAACAATGACATACTTGAGGAATACCTTGAGTTTCAAAATTCTAACTAAAGTAATTTTGCAGATAATAGCAAAAATGTAAGCATGGGGGCCTAAAAGGCCCCCAATATGCGTTCTAGGGTTAAATTACACTATTCTGTAAGTTAATGATGTAAATGTCAGCCATGTTTATGACACACCCATGCCCCTCCCTGAGGACCTGTCTTGAAAATATATGCTAAGCTGGACCAGTGGCGTACCAAGGGGGGGGGGGCGGTCCGCCCCACGTGCACGTCGCTATGGGGGGGTGCTGCGTGCCTGTCGGCTCTTCGTTTTCATGCTCCCTTTGCCCCGGAACAGGTTACTTCCTATTCCGGGGCAGAGGGAGCATGAAAACGAAGAGCCGGCAGGCGCGCGACACCTCCCCCCCCAGCGGCGTGCACCCGGGGGGGGTCTTTCGCCGGGGGATCGGGGGTTCTTTCACCGGGGTGGGCGTTGCGCTGTTCCGGGGGGGGGGGGTGCTGTACCCGGGGGGGGCAGGGAGCATCGGCGATCCGCCCCGGGTGTCAGCCCTCCTAGGTACGCCACTGGGCTGGACAGACTTCTTTGGTTTATGTCCTGAATATGACAAGATAGGGCAATCTTACAGGCTTATTTTTGAAAGAGAAGGGCGCCCATCTTCCAACACAAATCGGGAGATGGGTGTCCTTTCTCAGGGTCACCCAAATCGGCATAATCGAAAGCTGATTTTTGGGCATCCTCAACTGCTTTCCATCGTGGGGACGACCAAAATTCACGGATGCATGTTGGAAGCATAGCGAAGGCGGGACTGGAGCGTGCTTAAGAGATGGGCATCCTCGGCCGATAATAGAAAAAAGAAGGGCGTCCCTGTCATGCATTTGGCTGACTTGGTCCATTTTTTCTTGCGACCAAGCCTCAAAAAGGTGCCCGAACTAACCAGATGACCACCGAAGGGAATCAGGGATGACATCCCCTTACTTCCCCAGTGGTCACCAACCCCCTCCCACCCTAAAAAAAACTTTAAAAATATTTTTTGCCAGCCTCTATGCCAGCCTCAAATGTCATACTCAGGTCCATTGCAGCAGTATGCAGGTCCCTGGAGCAGTTTTTGTGGGTGCAGTAAACTTCAGGCAGGCGGACCAAGGCCCATCCCCCCCCCCCACCTGTTACACTTGTGGTGGTAAATATGAGCCCTCCAAAATCCACCAGAAACCCACTGTACCCACATCTAGGTGCCCCCCTTCATCCCTGAGGGCTATGGTAGTGGTGTATAGTTGTAGGGAGTGGGTTTTGGGGGGCTCAGCACCCAAAGTAAGGGAGCTATGCACCGGGGAGCAATTTGTGAAGCCCACTGCAGTGCCCCCTAGGGTGCCCGGTTGGTGTCCTGGCATGTCAGGGGGACCAGTGCACTATGAATGCTGGCTTCTCCCATGACCAAATGCCTTAGATTTGGTCGTTTTTGAGATGGGCGTCCTCGGTTTCCATTATCACCGAAAATCGAGGACGACCATCTCTAAGGTCACGCATCTCAACATTTAGGTCGAACATCTCTAAGGTCGACCTAAATGTTGAGATTTGGGTGTCCCTGACCGTATTATCGAAACAAAAAATGGACGCCCATCTTGTTTCGATAATATGGGTTTCCCCGCCCCTTCGCAGGGCCATCCTGCGAGGACACCCTCAGTAAAACGTGGGCACCCCATTCGATTATGCCCCTCTTAGTGTCCTGAATATGGTAGACAGATATGGATAGGCTTGAGTGGGCTTTGATGTCACTTTCTGTAGTTGGGAAGTAAGGTCAGTGCTGGGCAGATTTCTAAGTTTGTGACCTGAAAATGACAATGGCAAATCAGGATTTATAGTTATTACTAAGATAAAAGGCCCATTTCAGAAAGCAATGAAATGGGTGCTAGCAAGGTTTTCCTGGAAGTGTGTGTGTGAGAGTGAGTGTGTGATAGAGAGTGAATGTGTGTATGAATGTGTGTGACAGAGAGAGTGAGACTGGGTGCGAAAGTGTGTGTGTGAGAATGAGAGTGTGTGCCAAGGGCCGTGCCAGGGCCCCCCCTCCCCTCCCTCCCAATTGAACAGTTTTCCTGCCCCCTCCCAGTTCCAGGGTGCCCTCCCTACCTCCTAGTTCCAGGGTCCTCTCCCCCCTCCCTCCCAGTTCCAGGGTTTGGGGTCCCAGTTCTAGGGTATTTCCTCCCCCTCCCTCCCACCCAGTTGCAAAGTCCTCACCCCCCTCCCTGCCTCCCTCCATCCCTCCCAGTTGCAGGATCCTGCCTCCCTCCCACAATACCCTCTTCAACCCTTCACCTTAGTCTCCTTCCTCACAAGTCCTTTAAAAAAAAAAAAAAAAGCTCTCTATGGTGATTTGCACTGGTGGTGCTTCTGGGCTTCCTAGGAGAGTGGGAGGATTCCTCTCTTTGCAGCGCAGCCTTCCTGAGGCGCCTGGATACTAGCAATTGTGAGTCTGCATCTTTCCTTCTAGGGAAGTGCTAGCACAGTTCAATGCACACCTGTGGCAGCAGAGATACTGAAACGCTGCTCCTGCTGTGGGCAGCGAAGAGCAGCATCAGGAGGCTGTCTGGGGGGTGCTCGTCATCAAGGCTTGTCAGCACGGTGGTAGATTTGGGTGAGTCTCTCTTCTTTCCCTGCTCCTGCAATGTTGGTGGCCATTTTGGATTCCCAGGCAACGAACATCGCGGCAAAGGATTGCAAGGTTCTGAAAAGGTTTTGGGGGCATTGTGCTTATGAATTTTGAGGACAGGACCCCTGCAGGTGGTGCAAAAAAAACAGTGATGTGTGGTCCTAACCTTGTTCCTGAAATGTTTGGAGGGGGCCGCATGGTGGCATTGCGGAGCGAAGTCCTCTTTTTTTTTTTCTTTTTTCATTACCCACCCTCGATGTCATGATGGTTTGACACAACGGTGGGGTGGCTCAGTGATGCGATTCATGACGTTTTGACGCAAGGGCAGGGCAGACACTCATGGGGAAAAATTTCAATCTACACCACCATGGAAGTTGCAGACTTTGCAGCTTCCGGCTACATTAGAACGTTGAGGTTGTGAATTATGTGTGGATGGGCCGTGGCTGAGGGCGGGTCTATGAGTGAGAGTGAGTGGTGCATGAGTGAGAGTGAGTGGTGCTGACAGCCTAGCCTACCAACAGTGCAGGGCTTTAGTGTTTCCCTGCCACAGAGTGAGCTTCAGAATGTTGGAGGTGAGAATTATTTATATAGATTTGAATAGCACTACAAGGCATGCCGTATACATTACTATAAATAGTGATTTGTATTCAGCTTGAGTACATGCTTGAGTCATAGAGCTTACTATTCAATTAGGTATTTAAGGCAGAGAGAGAGAGAGAGAGAGAGAGAGAGAGATGTGACTTTCCGAAGGGCATGAGGAATATTCTGGAGGAACTAAAATTTGACCCTGGTTTCCCTGCTTCTCAGTCCATTGCTCTAACCACACTTTTACCTTGTTTTTGTTTTGTTGCCATATATTTTAATAAAATTGAAATTGTAAATCAAAATGCTCTCACTTTTTTTTAACTAAATGGTAGATAACACAGGTTTTCTAAACATATCATATATCCACATATTCTTTTCAAGGCCATCAAGGATTTTGGCAACCCTGTGATTTTTTTTAATTGTCTGATGTTTTCTAGCAGAAGAAAAGTAAGCCTTAGGTACTAGCAGCTAGGCACATATACAGCTATAATGAAAACATCTTCTTAATTTACTTCTCCCAGCCTTCAGCAAAAATTTCTGCGGGGCTTATTTCAAAGGATAGACTGCAGAGATAGACGATCAATTAATCTGCTAAACGAATTTCCGAATCCATTCGCAATACTGTTGATAGCCAGAGACCCCCTCCCTGGGTTTGGTAATTACCTCAACATTTCTTCTGCACATGTTTAAACGACTTTCACTCTGGTGTCCTGTGAAGAGGAGCTTTCCTTTAGCTGATCAGAGCCATGAGAGCATACCTTCTCCCCTTATCACTCTGCCTCATTCCATCCGCAACCAGCGGGGATTCACCTAATCGCTGTTATTGGGAGAGCAGATGAACATTCTGCAGGATGCAGATAGATGCTTATAGTGCAGATACGTGCACTATAAGCAAGCCCAGCGAGTCCTGGACTTGCTTATAGTGCACGTACCACAGAAAATCCATCATACAATTCTGGTGAAACTTGCAGGAAGAAGGAGAGGGAAAAATAAGAAACAACAGTGGGAAATAAGGATGGCCAGAGAGAATAAGTGAAATGATACTTAGTGAATAAGCAGGTACATAAAAAATGACATTAACACCACAGGGAAAAAAAAGAGAAAGAAAAACTGTGAAGTTTCATGCTGAGAAGGAGCTTTAGAAAGTACTGCAACTGCATTGATTTTTCTTCATCTCTCTACACAGTACATTCTTCAAAGGGAAGTATGATCTTCTTTGTGTCTGTAAAAGATACTACATTAATAAACAAGGAAAAGAGCAAATTGCTTTCTTTTCTGTACCAGAATTATATGCAAACAGTTTTCTCAGTGCATGGTGTTTATAAATCTATTACATCATTAGGGTAATTTTCAGCAAGTCAGTTTTTAATGGGAAACTCTCCAGAGAGGATTCCTTTGAAAATCTACAGCAGTTAATGACATACAGTTTTTTTTAACCCTCGTACTTTGCAGGTACTGCCCTCTTTCCCTATGGGAAATGGTACATGAGCCATTTACAGCATACATACTTTCTACTTTTCCCTACAGAAGAAGAAGGGTAAAATTCAAATCCCTTTTAAATTTGCCCTTCTTAAGGATATGATCTTTTCTTATATACTCTTTTCTGAATTTTAGGCCCCTGTCACAAAACGCCTAGCCACCTGCCTGGGGTTACCCCGCAGTCACGTATAGGGTCTATCCCCAGCACAGCTCAGGTCTGCCTGCACATGCCTCGTGTGCTCTACACTAGCACCCTCTTCCCACTGGCTTGGTCACAACCACCTCTGGGTGAGTCTCCCGCTCTCAAATTATCCCCAGTGTTTTCTAGGTTACTGGAACCATACTCCCAGTGGTCTCACAGTTCCCAGAAAGTACTCACAGACCCAACACACAAACCACCAGGATTATTTATCACTCCAGACAAACAGAACAATTATATTTATTCTCTTAAAAATATTGAACAGTGGAACAAAATAGTGCAATTGTTAAACAATAACTGGTAACTTAAATATGGATCAATTGTAACACTAACTAAACACTTGCATACTTCCTAGAAAGTACCTGGGGAGATCAGGGCATATATCTGTTCACAGAGCTTCTCAAAGCGATCTCTCTCTCCTTCTCCCAGGCTGAAACTGAAGCAACAGCCAGCATCTGCTGGGTAATTTCAAACTTTCCAGGTCAATCAGATCCCAGAACAGTCAAGTTTCAAATAAAAACTGGTTACATCACTACAGGCACTTCCTATTATCTGTGTGCCAAATAAAAGAAAGAGAAGTTAGTCCTCTGTAATAGCTTTAAGCATAAACATGCACCATCTGCTGGCCAAACAGGAGAAATACACTTCAGACATATTTAAGACAGGAAAATATCCAATACATTTTACAGGCTTAAAACATACTGTTTCTTCACAGCCCCCTTTTACAATGTTGCGCTAGCGGCTGCCACACAGTAATGCCAACACAGCCTATTCAAAGTGAATGAGCTGTGTCACCTTACCATACCGGCAGCTGCTGGCGAAGCTTTATAAAAGAGGGCCTTAGTTAGGTGGAATTAAATATGAGTATTAATTACATACAGTCTAACAAGTTCAGCAGACATTTTTACTTGATCCAGTACCAGGAAAATTGATTTCCTACCTCACATATGTAACACAGAGTTTATAGATGGGTTTCACATAGCACTGACTACCACACTGATCATAGAAACATAGAAAATGATGGCAGATAAAGACTATATGGCCTATCTAGTCTGCCTATCCATAAAATCTACAATCTCTTCTGCTCCCTAACAGATTGTCCCACACTTTCTTGAATTCAGATACAGTCCTCGCCTTTACCACCTCCATCTGGATGTCATTCCATGCAACCAATATATAAATTTGCACTTTATTGAACATCAAAGACTCTATCCAGCTCATTTTTGAAAGAGAAGGGCGCCCATCTTTCGACACAAATCGGGAGATGGGCGCCCTTCTCTCAGGGGTGCCAGAATTGGCATAATCGAAAGCCGATTTTGGGCATCCCCAACTGCTTTCCGTCTCCAGGATGGCCGAAGTTCCTGGGGGCGTGTCAGAAGGGTAGCGAAGGCGGGGCAGGGGCATGCTGGGACGTGGTTAAGAGATGGCTGGCTGCGGCCGATAATGGAAAAAAAATGGGCGTCCCTGGCGAAAATTTGGTCCGCATTTTTTTGTCCCTTTTTATTTAGGTTCAAGTCACAAAAAAGTGTCTGAACTTCCCAGATGAGCACTGGAGGGAATCGGGGATCACCTCCCCTGATTCCCCTAGTGGTCATTAACCCCCTTCCACCCTCAAAAAAATAACTTTAAGAACTTTTTTTGCCAGCCTCTATGCCAGCCTCAAATGTCATACTCCGGTCCATGACAGCAGTATGTAAGTCCCTGCAGCAGGTTAAGTGGGTGCAGTATACCTCAGGCAGGCGGACCCAGGCCCATCCCCCCCACCTGTTACACTTGTGGTGGAAAATGGGAGCCCTACAAAACCCACCAGAAATCCACTGTACCCGCATGTGGGTTCCCCCCTTCACCCCTTAGGGCTATGGTAGTGGTGTATAGTTGTGGGGAGTGGGTTTTGTGGGGGGGGGGGTTGGGGGGCTCAGCATCCAAGGTAGGGGAGCGATGCACCTGGGACCAGTTTGCCAAGTCCACTGTAGTGCCTCCTAGGGTGCCCGGTTGGTGCCCTGGCATGTGAGGGCGACCAGTGCACTACATATCCTGGCCCCTCTCACAACCAAATGCCTTGGTTTGGTTCGTTTTTGAGATGGGCGCCATCGGTTTCCATTATAGGGGAAAACCGAGGGCACCCATCTCTACATACGGCGATCTCAGCATTTAGGTCGAGAATTGGGCGGGGCCAACCATACTTTCGAAATGAAAGATGGACGCCCATCTCGTTCAAAGATATGGTTGGCCCCACCCCTTCGCCGCGCCGTCCTCAGAGATGGGCGCCCTTAGCGATGGGCGTCCCTGTTCGAAAATGCCCCTCCACATGAGTCATGTTTTGGCCCATGAGGGTCTTCCTCAGGAGTCTCTAAAAAACATATATATGAAACAAAATATTAAAATTGAATAAGACAATATTATCTTGACACAGTATGAATATATAAAAAACATTAAAATGCCATTAAAACAAAATAAAGAATAAACACAGCCAAGATCATATGTAAAAATATAAATATTTCTTAAGACAACAAAAATCACAATAAATCTAGATATAAACATGGCCCAGTGATAAATAAAACATAATTCACCAATTTAAGCAAATAATAAAACATGAAAATTAAAAATTTAATGTAATGAATCCAATATAAAAACAATACCTTGGATTTGATGTATGTTGATAATGAGGTGAAACTCACAATGATGAAGATATATTCGATATCTGAAACAAGGGATAATCCTGTATTTTGAAACAAATAGTGTCTCCCTATTGAGTATACGATGGCTGCTATGCAAATGTATATGGTGTTATCATTTGGTCTGTCAAGACAAAAGGTATTCTTAATCAAAAGTCAGTCTAAATACCTATAATCTGAAGTCAGTAGGGGAAGGGAAAGAGAAATGAGGGGGAGGGGAGGGGAAAGGAGGGCAAACTGTGTAAGCAACACCTACATCTGGCATAGCAACCTCACAATGATTTAACCTGAATGTGTGTTGAGGGGGGGGGGGGGGGGGGGAGAGCTATTGCATGCAGGGAGGCACTCATTGTGTGTGATAAGATCCAAAGATAAAAACGGACCCAACAGAACATATTGTAAAAACTAGTGGTACAGAAAACAAACATCGAGAGTAAAAGCCAAAATGAAGAGGTAAAAAAAAAAAAAACCTACATAAGATGCTACATATAGCATCAGAAGACCTCTGAAAGACTCCCAAAAAAGTGAAGGCAAACCCGACATATCAAGCTATAGGGCTCTGGGAAAACTTTTGTACATAGGCCTCTCCCCCTTCTGGTGTAGTTTCATTACCCCCATCTCCCACTGGCCAAGCCATTACCCAGCAAAAAGATGGCATAAAGGCATGGATAGCTCTGCCAGTTCTGCCCTTCATAAACAGGAAGTCTGTCACAATGGCTCTGCACGTTTATACTGTTTTTACTTCAATGGGAATCAGCAAGACTGGTAGTAGTGTGTGTTGGGTGTGGGGGGGGGGGGGCATTATGGAAGCTGCTAGACTGGAGGGATGATGGAGAAAGAGAGAAGGAAGCTGCTGGACCAGAGTATGCCCTGTGATCAGGATTGCTTTTACCCAGTCATCTTAATGGTTCTGGTACTTATGCAGGGCCAACTTGAGGGGATGGGGTGACTATCCATGGATCTGTCCCACTGTAATCACAACACCTGCTACCAGGAGTAAAGCATATAAAAGGGCTATAGACTACACATAATGAAAACATTGCAAACACTGGATATACTTAACAAAAACTGTTGCAGTTAATGCCTTAATTATATCTTCATTCCTATCCTGTATAGGAGGGATGGATCACCCCTCAAACCCATCAGGATCTAGAAGAGATGTCAATGTGTATAGTTCTAAGAATGAACTAGTAATGTCTTATCTTTCAGAAATCCGGCTGTCTTGATGAGGGCCTAAGCTTTCCTTTCTTGATAAGCATAATGCACCCAGTCACAGGTAAATTAATTGAAAGGCATGTACTCGAAGACCTATACCCTGCATATGGAACTGCTAAAAGGGAAAATGTTCAGTTCTTTTATTCTGGGTGGGCTATATTGCAACGGTCATCATTAGACCCTATGTGAGCTCTAGTCATTGATTATTCCTTCTGCTAGTTCTTTTGAATCCAATGATCTAAGATACTTTGTTTCTGTGCCCTGTAACCTAATTTGTCCCCTTCTTTCAGGTTACCACCAAAATTGAGGGCTTTCAGCACATCATTTATTTTTCAGAAACACCTAGCTTCTAAGCACCAAGCAGACTTCAGCATGAGACTTCCCAACAGAAGTCACTGATCTTGGGAAGAAGGAAATTACTGGTTATCTGCAATATCAAGTTCATATACATCACCAATACTGTTCTGTTTTGTTCCGGGTTACAAACAGAAAGCAGGTATAACCATCTCATGATTTGGAAGAGCTTACTGCTTCTCTGAAAGGGAGATATGAAAAAAGTTTATGTTACTAATTCACTAAGGGGGTCTTAGCTCGAGTTATCTGCAGTAGGGCCTATTTTATTCCTATAGGCCATGCTGCAGATAACTCGAGCTAAGCTTTAGTAAAAGACCCCCTAACTCTCTTTAACATTAAAGTGTCATGTCCAACACTAACCTCTGGGTAGTCCCAGGACTAAACAATTCATACCCAGTAAACACTTTTAATGCTATTTTAAGAACAGTATTATTGTTTTTCCTTGTGTATATGTTTTCTTTTTAAGTTTATACTGTCCAGCTCATTGCAAAATAAATAAAAAACACTTTTGCAACCTTTATTTAAAGGTAGGGCTTGTGCCCAGGAGTCCTGGCATGGACATAAAGTCATTACTGCCAATGGGAAACCCCTTTTTACCATTATGATTTTGCCAGCAAACAAATCAAGTCATGACTCATTTTTATACCTTAAGGTCCAAAAGTGACAATATAAAAATGTTTTTATGTTAAAGCTATGGTGCACCTTTTATTTTTTTGTTACATTTGTACCCCACACTTTCCCACTCATGGCAGGCTTAACGCAGCTTACATGGGGCAATGGAGGGTTAAGTGACTTGCCCAGAATCACAGGGAGCTGACTGTGCCTAAGGTGGGAATTGAACTCAGTTCCTCAGGACCAAAGTCCACCTCCCTAGCCACTAGGCCACTCCTCCACTCCTTTTGAAATTTAAATTCCAGTACAATTTCAAAGTTATATGCATGCATTTCAGACTTGTTATCCTAAATAATATATGTACTTACATATCTCCTAAACAAAGGAGGTACTGGTTTCCTTTCTACATTACTCATATATACCTATTACCATAATAGGTTTAGCTTAGGTACACAAACCCTTTATACCTGTCTTCCTTAGGTATCATACAGACTTGTTCGTTATACATATATGTATTTACCTATGATATCTAGACTTAGTTTTTCCTAAATAAAAGATTTTTTGTGTTATATTAGTTCATATACGTGTAGTCGGTATTAGGTAGTAGAAAGGTAATTTACTTTCTTATCACACATCGGATTATATTTCATACATGTAGTATATTCTTGTTGGTACCATCACTTCTTTCAGCATTTCAGCACAGCCATACACTGCCTGCAGCCCATGCTATGGATATTAAAGGACACTAAAGTAGTATGTCAAATACTTCAACGCTGTGGTTCATCACTCATTTGTCGCAGCGCTTTGCTACAAAGTGACTTTTCCTTCATGAGCTTCCAAGTTATTGAGACTGCAAGCATCTGACTTCCAGAGACAAAGACATTTGACTTCCATGGACATTTGCTTATGCATTTCTAAGTCACTTAGAGGGGCATAATCGAACGTCGCTGGCAAAATAGATCGCCGGCGATCTATTTTGGCGGCGGTGCAACAGTTGGCCAGAACCGTATTATCAAAAAAGATGGCCGGCCATCTTTTTTTCGATAATACGGTTTAGCCCGGCCAAATGCCAGAGTTTGCCGGCTTTGAGATGGCCGGTTTTGTTTTTCAGCGATAATGGAAAAAAATGCCGGCGATCTCAAACCCGGCAAAATCCAAGGCATTTGGTCGTGGGATGAGCCAGCATTTGTAGTACACTGGTCCCCCTGACATGCCAGGACAGCAACCGGGCACCCTAGGGGACACTTCTAAAAATTTTTAAAAAATATACAAATACTTCTCAGGTGCATAGCTCCCTTACCTTGGGTGCTGAGCCCCCCAAATCCCCCCAAAACCCACTCCCCACAACTTTTCACCACTACCATAGTCCTTATGGGTGAAGGGGGCACCTACATGTGGGTACAGTGGGTTTTGGGGGGTTTGGAGGGCTCAACACTTACCACCACAAGTGTAACAGGTAGGGGGGGATGGGCCTGGGTCTGCCTGCCTGAAGTGCACTGCACCCATTAAAAACTGCTCCAGGGACTTGCATACTGCTGTCAGGGAGCTGGGTATGACATTTGAGGCTGGCATACAGGCTGGTAAAAAAGGTTTTTATTTTTATTTTTTTAGTGTGGGAGGGGGTTGGTGACCACTGGGGGAGTATGGGGAGGTCATTCCCCATTTCCTCTGGTGGTCATCTGGTGAGTTGGGGCACCTTTTTGAGGCTTGGTCGTGAAAATAAAAGGACCAAGTAAACCCGGCGAAATACTGATTAACGCCGCTTTTTTTTTCATTATCTGCGAAAGCCGGCCATCTGGTAGCCACGCCCATGCCCACTCATGTCCCGCCTTCGCTACGCCACCGACACGCCCCCTTGAACTTTTGCCGGCTCGGCGACGGGAAAGCAGCAATGCTGTCAAAAAAGCAGGTTTCGATTATACGGATTTCACCGCAATTGAGAGATCGCCGGCCATCTCTCAATTTATGCCGGCGATCAATTTCTAAAATAAGCCTATTAGTCACATTTTCTGATGAACATCATCACATGCAATTTAATGTTCTTGCTTCATTACATAATCCTATATTCAAATACAATAAATTTACATACTTGTATGTCTATTATTATTTTAAGCTATTGTTTGGAGCTTGATTGCTATGTTGTCTGTTACTCATTTATTAAGCTTAGATGCATGAATATAATCTATCATTCTTAGTGAAACATTGAAGGACATTTGTTGTGACTGAGTAAATGTACTGTTTTTTGTTTAGCTGGTGTTTCAATCTGCTCAGTTCCCCTTAGAGATGAACCCTTGAAAGGGAGGGGGTACATAGAAACAAAACAAGCATTATGAAGCATTATATACAGCACTATATGTGTTCCTATATAACAAAGATATATAGGATTATAATACATTGCATTATCCGGTATTAACAACCTGACTTTAGAAGACAGACCCTGACTTTTTATCTTTTACTGCTAAAGCCTATTGTTTAATGAGCCTCGACCTTGCGTACAGACAAAAGAATGCTGCCAAGGACACCAGTTTACCAGAATAACAATATTTTCATCAGAACTGACATCATGGCCAGACCAGCCAGAGAGATGCTGTGGCTGGCAAAACTACACAGTGTTTATGAAACCCTACCTCCTTTTCAAGCTGACCCCTTCAATGTGGTGCCAGTGAGACAATGTTGGGTCCCCTGAAGTTACAACAATGGGAATGAAAATGTTACGTGTGCATCACCAACAAGGTCAGAATGCACGTCATTAGCACAGCTGCAGCCCATGATTTCTGTATAAAAAAGGAGCTCTAATAGGCAAAGGCTGCTATGTTGACATTCCATCTGAGGAGCAGTACTGTGTTGCAAATGACTGATCATCTGAGGAACACGCTACCATCTGTTAGAAGTCTGCATCTGGTCGTATGTGTGTCATATACTTTTGTGTAGAGCTGTATTGAAAAGAATAGTTTGATTGGATGAGAACTCCATCTAGGGTAATGTGTGTTTACTCTGAGCTGTTTCTATGATAAGACTTCCCATCTCTTTATTCATGCCTTTTTTGCATATGATCTTTGTTGTTATTGTAACTAAATAAGCACTTTATTTTATAATACTTGGTTGTGGGAGTTAGTTCTGTTATGTGGGTGTTATGAGCTTGAATATAAAGATAAAAGCGAAATATTGAGTCCAGCGGATCTCCCAACAACTGTATTGGCTCCCAACAGACAACAAGGCAGCCATACCAAATGTAACAAAACAGGCTGTAAAACTTGTGCCCTAACCATAGAATCTACTCAGTTTTGCCACAATGGTGTAACATATCAACTGCAACACCAAACCACATGTCGCACAACATACATCATATATTACATCATATGTCCCTGTAAGAAGATATACATTGGCAAATCCAAAAGATCGTTAATCGCGAGAATGGTTGAGCACAGATCGTGTATAGCAGCCAACACTACGGGTGCCCCACTAGTACAACATTGTATTAGCAAACAACACTCTAGTGAGTCTTTAAAATGTATGGTTATTGATTGCATTATTCCCAACGCCCGTGGTGGTAATATTGATAGGCTATTGCTACAAAGGGAGACACGTTGGATTTATCGCCTTGATACATTAGAACCCCATGGTCTTAACACTCATTTACATTGGAATTGTTTCTTGTAATGGCCATCATGTTCAGCTGATGCCCACGTCATGATTGGTAGGTGGAGCTTACGTGTTTGAAAAGACGAACGCCAGCACCATTTTTCATCAGATCCTGCCTATATTGAGTGCCGTCAAAGTAAGACCAGACGCCATAGATATACATGGTATGTAAAAATTAAGCAAAAATAAGCAGATTGGTGAATTAAGTACATGTTCTCCGTGTTTTAACAGATATATGCCTATTGCCCTTGACAAAGCAAATAATTGCGAAACAGGCTCCTGTCGGATGGGCATTGATCCCAGAGATCTGATCAGGACTCGATAAGCGAAGTCTATGAAGCATGAGAGACACATTTATCGTTGGATTTAAAGCAAAATAAAGTGACTCGTAGCTTCTAAGAAGACTAAGATAAGTTATATATATATGCTTTTGCTTTCATTGATTTAGTTGACTACAACAGTGATATAGTTTTTGAAGATCTAGAACTCTATGGGTGCACAAAAAAACAACTATAAAAAAATTGATATGGACACAGTGTGATATTAAGACACGTACATTTAGAAATTGAACACGAGCAATCTCACGAAAAGCAAATATCGTGCACCATTGGAGGTTGGGGGCAGTCAATGATTATATGTCGTCACAAATATATCGGCTCAACATAAGCCAGACACTATTAAGTGTCTATGTGACTGTATGAGACGTCCCCTTTATACATAATATATTCATGTTGTGACAACGTGCTCTCCTTATCTAGATTTGCGTATTTTACAATAACATTAAGGTAGAGCTTAGCCATTTTTCTTTGTTTGAATTATTATTTCTAGGATAAGCAGCATAAAATGTATTGTACTTTTTTGGGATCTTGCCAGGTACTGTGACCTGGATTGGCCACTGCTGGAAACAAGATGCTGGGCTTGATTGACCTTCAGTCTGTCCCAGTATGGGAATACTTATGTACCTTGGAAAGTGAAGCTTCACTATCAGCAGTCATGCAACTACTGTGCGGTACCAACCCCAAGTGCTACATTTCACAGCCAGCTACAGCTCTTTTACAAACTGTAGACATAATTGGGAGCAAGTGTAAATCCTAACATCCATTTGTTTTGATATAAGTTTGCAGTCCTCTTCTGAAGTGGGGAATACAAGTTTATGTTTTAGTCCTGCCTTTGTCCCACCTTAGTCCTACCCAAATCTCACCCCCATATGCATTTAATGATGATTGAGACATCTGGAGGGGCATTTTCAAAAGAACATCCAAATCAGAATAAGGATGTCCAAGTCAGAACATTCTGGACGTCCATCTCACATTTATTTTCAAACAAGGTAAAGCTTATTCAAAAATACGTGAGATGGATATCGATACGCTGAAAATGTCCAGCATGAACATCAATTTTACAAACTGAAACATCCAAATTGTGAACTGGGAAAAACAAGGGACATCATGCCTGTATAGAAACATTCTTAGGAAATGGTCACACAAACAACCAAGCAGAGCAGAGAGGCAGCCTAGTGATTAGTGCGGTGGAGTGTAAACTAAGGGACCTGGGTTCAAATTTCACTTTAACTTTTTGTTTGTGCAATTGTGAGTCCTCCAGGAACACAAAAATATATACCATATCTGAATGTATAACACTTCAATATTCTTCAGGTCTACAAATGTCTTCTGTATTTAGGTATAGTATTTTTCTATTTCTGGAGGCTCACAATAAATAAAAAGTGTTAAAGTAAGATTTGAGCCTAGGTCCCTTAGTTTAACGCCCACAATGCTAACTACTAGGCTACTCTTCAGCCTTCCTTCCTTCCTTCCTGCTTTGCTAAGGATGCCCATAATACCTGAAGTTGTCATAAAGCTTAGTATTCCTTTCAGTTTCAAGTTCATGGGAGAGGAAAGGAGACAGCAGCCACTGTCCTTCCAGTGAACAGCTGCTCAATCAGAGCACCTTTCTGTAACTTGGATGTTTCTCAATGGAGAAGGGTAGTTAGTGAGGTCCCTCAGGGGTCTGTGCTGGGACCGCTGCTTTTTAACATATTTATAAATGACCTAGAGATGGGAGTAACTAGTGAGGTAATTAAATTTGCAGATGACACAAAGTTATTCAGGGCCGTCAAGTCGCAGGAGGAGTGTGAAAGATAACAGGAGGACCTCGTGAGACTAGGAGATTGGGCGTCCAAGTGGCAGATAAAGTTCAATGTTGACAAGTGCAAAGTGATGCATGTGGGAAAGAGGAACCCGAATTGCAGCTATGTCATGCAAGGTTCCGCGTTAGGAGTTACAGACCTAGAAAGGGATCTGGGAGTCATCATGGATAAGACGTTGAAAACTTCTGCTCAGTGTGCTGCGGTGGCTAAGAAAGCCCACAGAATGTTGAGTATTATTAGGAAAGGGATGGAAAACAAACATGAGGATGTTATAATGCCATTGTATCGCTCCATGGTGAGACCACACCTCGAGTATTGTATTCAGTTCTGGTCGCCGCACCTCAAAAAAGATATAAAGGAATTGGAGAAGGTGCAGAGAAGGGCGATGAAAATGGTAAAAGGGATGGGAGGACTTCCCTATGAGGAAAGGCTAAGACGGTTAGGGCTTTTCAGCTTGGAGAAGAGGCGGCTGAGGGGTGATATGATAGAAGTCTACAAGATAATGAGTGGAATGGAGCGGACAGACGTGAAGCGTTTGTTTACACTTTCTAACAATAATAGAACCAGGGGACATAAGATGAAGCTAGAATGTGGTAGATTTAAAACAAATAGGAGAAAGATTTTCTTTACTCAGCGCATAGTTAGACTCTGGAACTCGTTGCCGGAGAATGTAGTGACAGCAGTTGGTCTTGCTGAGTTTAAAGGGGGTTTGGACAGATTCCTGAAGGAAAAGTCCATTGGACATTATTAATTTAAATTTTTGTTTTGTTTTTGGGTTTTTGCCGGGTTCTTGAGGCCCGGATTGGCCACTGTCGGAGACAGGATGCTAGGCTTGATGGACCCTTGGTCTTTTCCCAGTATGGCAATGCTTATGTTCTTATGTTATGTTCTTATGTTCTTATGCCCTGAACACACCTCTTTGCTATTTGGACATACTGCAAAGTTGGACGTCCCTATTCTACTTTGCAAAATTGGGATTTGGATGTTTCAATCACGCTGACTTCCATTTCAGCTTTTTGAGATGTCCATGTGCTTTGAAAATGAGTGCCTTATGTAAATCCCAGCTTTCTAAAATCAGATTTTAAAGCATTTATCATAGGTAGAAGATTTTGTGCCAAATTTAAACATCTAATGGGCCCTTTTATTAAAGTTTAGCACTAATTCAGTTAGTGTGCACCAAGCTTTAGTAAAAAAAAGTCCCTAAATCACAAATAAGAGTTCTAAAATAAGGACCATAATGTTTAGCCCCTTTACTTTTGTACTTTTCTCAGTATTCCTGCCTGCCTATTTTTCTTTCTCAACTGCCTCATATCACTCAAAGAGCAGATCATCTAACCTTCTTTGCTTAAATGTTGCACTAAAATAGTGCAGAGTAGGAATGAGTTCAGTCAGAATTGCAGAGAGGCTAAAATATTATAAAATTGACCAAATGTAGATACTTGTAGAGGAAAGAATAACTTAGAACTGGTCTAATCTTATTCAGACTTTGTATCATGGGTCAACTGTTACCTTTTCTGGATGATTAGATTGTCATGTATTGAGCTCCAGGGATTAAAGTGCATTCTTTCTTTCTTTTGTTATTTATTTTTTTGTTTAAGGAAACACAGTACATTCCTATTTAAATTTTTATCATCATGTATGGATTGCTATAGCAAATGAAGTTAGTCAATTTGATATGTTTATATTTCCAGTTTTAGATCTAAAAATAGTAATTCTGAGAAAGAAGGTTGAAAGTGGAAAATAGGGATGGTTATTGCCTTCTGGCTCTTGCAGAAAGAAGGCAAAGTTATGGAAGACTGTCTTAAGAACAAATAAATAACTCAGGAAGAAAACGTTTGGTATCTGCTAATGCACATCTCTAATAAACAATTCTTCATCACTCTTTGTTAGGATAGCATGAAACCTAACCCTACATCAATGGCATTTCAGCTGGAATTAAATTGTGCAGATTAAATGGACTTAATGAGCCTTTTCTGCAATCATAGTCTATGAAAGCTTCTATGTTAGCCACCAGCATGACTGATTGTATAATACTTTAAAAAGGCATTATAAACTATAGAAGTGCCTAACTGCACTGACAATGCTATTTCTGCTTGTGTGGTTTCCTTCAAATACATTTTACTGAAGGAATGTCTGTCTCCCTCCCATAGAATGTACAATTTGCTAGCAGCCATGCAAGGAAAGGCAACCACTGCACTTTTAATCCTGGCCATCAGAAAGATATTTGGCTGGTTTTGAAAACCTAGATTGAGCCTCTGTTGCTAGTTTTGACCAGTGGAGCATACCATGCCTCTACTATAGTAGCAAGCTAGTTAAATCATTTCAGGGAATCAAACAGCTGAGACAGATTTAATTTACTGGCAGGAAAGGAGCACCATCTGGCCAGTTATTTTCAGAAGGTGTAGCTATACACTGACCAACTTGTTCACCAACCACTGTTTCTTCTGAGAAAATATTTAGCACAACTGACATATTGTAACTAGCTGCCTGCTTGTCTTCACTAAAGTCAACTTTCCCCATTGTATATGTATAACCTAAAGGATTTCATAGACTTTTCATGGATCGATGTGTAAATAAGGTTCTGCTTGATAAGAATGGGCATAGAGTTAAAGCCAATGTTGAGTACAAAGAATAGATTTAGGAAGAGGGAATTAGTGATATCATTCATGTCTATGTTACTCTTCCCAGGGCCGGTGCAAAAATATTGAACATCCTCAAGAAACCATCAGCTTTTGATCCCCCCTTACTAGTAGGTCACTAACCCCTCTGCTCCTCATCCAAGATTATGGTAATTAAACTCTACAATCATGACCACCCTACAACAGTTATAGAACACATAATTGAGCATCATGCATTTAAATATTAAACTCCCACTCTCAAATTATCCCCAGTGATTTCTAGGTTAATGGAGGCCACAATCCCAGTGGTCCCACAGTTCACAGAAAGCACTCACAGACTCATTATGCAAACCACCAGGATTCCATATCAGTCCAGACAAGCAGAGGCAACAAACTAATATACATAGAGGGGCATAATCGAACATGAACACCCATCTCCATGGGCGTCTATGTCCGAAAACGGGTATGTGAAGAGGTGGGACAGACCGTATTATCGAAAAAGATGGGCGTCCATCTTTCGTTTCGAAAATACGGTTTGGACGGACCAAATGCCATGGATTTGGTCCCTTCTGGGATGGGCGGTTTTTTTTTTTTTGCGATAATGGAAACTAAAAACGCCCTAGTCCCACCTTTGCCACGCCTCTGACACGCCCCCGTGATCTTTGTTCGTCTCCGTGACGGACTGTAGTTGAGGACGCCAAAAATCGGGTTCCTATTATACCGATTTGGGCGCCCACAGGAAACGGATGCCCATCTCCTGATTTGGGTCGAAATATGGGCGTCTTTCTCTTTCGAAAATAAGCTGGATAGTAACATAATATGTGATGGGAGAAAAAGACCTGTACGATCCCTTCAGTCTGCCCAAGAAGATAAACTCATATGTGCTACTTTATATGTATAGGTCACCTTGATTTGTATCTGCCATTTTCAGGGCACAGACCGTAGAAATCTGCCCAGCACTAGCCCCACCTTCCAACCACTAGCCCCACCTCCTAACCACCGGTGCTGTCACCCAATCTTTGCTAAGCTTCTGAGGATCCATTTCTTCTGAACAGGTTTCCTTTATGTTTATCCCAGGCATTATTGAATTCTGTTACCGTTTTCATCTCCACCACCTCCCTCGGGAGAGCATTCCGAGTATCCACCACTCTCTCCATGAAAAAATGCTTCCTGACATTTTTCTTGAGTCTGCCCCCCTTCAACCTCATTTCATGTCCTCTAGTTCTACTGCCTCCCCGTCTCCGGAAAAGGTTCATTTGCGGATTAATACCTTTCAAATATTTGAATGTCTGTATCATATCACCTCTCCTCATACATCTTATAATGCAAATCCCATACCATTTTTGTAGCTTTTCTTTGCTCCGCTTCAATTCTTTTTACATCCTTAGCAAGATACGGCCTGCAAATCTGAACCCAATACTCCAGGTGGGGCTTCACCAATGACTTGTACAGGGGCATCAACACTTCCTTTCTTCTGCTGGTCACACCTCTCTCTATACAACCTAGCAACCTTCTGGCCACAGCCACCGCCTTGTCACACTGTTTCGTCACCTTCAGATCCTCAGATACTATAACCCCAAGATCCCTCTCCCTGTCTGTACATATCAGACTCTCACTGCCTAAAACATACATCTCCCGTGGACTTCTACTCCCTAAGTGCATCACTTTGCATTTCTTTGCATTGAATTTTAATTGCCAAACATTAGACCATTCTTCTAGCTTTTGCAGATCCTTTTTCATGTTTTCCACTCCCTCCGGGGAGTCCACTCTGTTAAAAATCTTGGTATCATCTGCAAAAAGGCAAACTTTACCTTCTAACCCTTCAGCAATGTCACTCGCAAATATATTGAACAGAATTGGCCACAGCACCGATCCCAGAGGCACTCCACAACTCACCTTTCCCTCATCTGAGTGAATTTTATTTACCACCACCCTCTGGTGTCTGTCCATCAACTGGTTCCTAATCCAATTCACCATACTGGATCCTATCTTCAGCCTGCCAAGTTTATTCAAGAGCCTCCTGTGGGGAACTGTGTCAAAAGCTTTGCTGAAGTCTAAGTAGAATACATCTATAGCACTTCCTTGATTCAGTTCTTCGGTCACCCAGTCAAAGAATTCAATGAGATTTGTTTGGCACGATTTACCTTTGGTAAAACCATGTTGTCTCGAATTTTGCAACTTATTGGCTTCCATGAACTTCACTATCCTTTCCTTCAGCATCGCTTCCATTACTTTTCCAATAACCGAAGTGAGGATTACCGGCCTGTAGTTTCCAGCTTCTTCCGTATCACCACATTTGCGAAGAGGGACCACATCCACTCTTCTCCAATCCCACGGAACCTCTCCCATCTCCAAGGATTTATTAAACAAATCTTTAAGAGGACCCACCAGAACCTCTCTGAGCTCCCTCAATATCCCGAGGTGGATCCCATCCAGTCCCACGGCTTTGTCCACTTTTAGATTTTCAAGTTGTTCATATACAGTCTCTTCTGTGAATGGTGCTATATCCTCTCCATTCTCATATGTACTTTTGCAAGTCAATCGTGGTCCTTCTCCAGGATTTTCTTCAGTGAAAACAGAACAAAAGTATTTGCTTTTTCTTCATGCTAGATCCAGTGTCCACACACCCAGCTACCTGGGTCTGGTTCACAGTTACTGGAGTGCTGTAGTGTGGAAACCCATCTGCTTCCTTGCTTGAATAATGGCCAGTAACATTTTGTGCTGCGGCAAATATGTGGGTCTCCTTTATAGTACTAGAGCCACCCATGAAAGATGCCAGCTTTGGAGCAGGAACTGAAATGCTCTTTAGTGCAGGCTTGGGATTATCTGAGCAATCCACCTTGAAGTGCTCACACTGGTATCAAGGACATTCATGCCTAAAGTCTTTAGGTTTTTGGGGAACACTGGAGGGTTTGCTGACAGTCTCTGGGGTTGCAGGCATATTTGATTTGGGTCCTGGCTGCCCTTAGATCCCGGTTGCTGTGGATAAGGATGGCTTTTGTTTGCCAACCAGGGAAGGTTAGCCATAAAGAAGTCAGCCAATTCAGCTGCCTTCTCTGGTACATGGGTCTTGTGATCTTGAACATGTTCCCTCACCTCTGGATGACAATGCTTAAGACACTGCTCCAGGATCATCAGGATTTGGCAGTCCTCCAGGGTCTTAACTTCAGCTCCACTGAGGCACTGCTGATGCTGGTATGGTAGCTGAATCACAGACTTGCTGTGAGTATTAGCCACCTTTTTTGCAAAGTCCAGAACTTTAGTCTATAGGTCTCAGGGGTAATGGTTCAACAAAGCTTTGTGTACCTTCTCAAACTAGGAGCACATCTCCATGGACAGTCCTTGGAACAACTCAAGTGCTCTACCAGTGAGCTTTTCTCCCCGATAGTGCACCCAGTCTTTCTGAGGAATCTCACTGGGGCGGCACATTTTTTCAAAGGCAGTTAGATATCCATCTATATTACCTCTGGTTTCATCAAGCTGCAAAACCAAGTTGGGCCCGATGTGAGCTTTGGATCCTGCCTCGGGCCTTGGTGCAGAGTTTGGACTGGAGCTTTGGATATAGTAATTTCCATCTCCAGCTTCATTTTCTGCAGCTGGAATTCACGCTTCTCTCACTGCTGTTCCTCTTCACATTCCTGTTCCTCTCGCCACTGTTGCTCTTCATGTTCCCGTTGCTCTCATTGCTGCCACTCTTCTTGTTCTTCATGTCGTGGCTGATCTAGCCACTATTGCTCTATCGTGTAGATCTGCCAAATTTCAGCTGGCGTGGCACACGGCCCCGCATCTGGGTGAGTCTCCCGCTCTCAAATTATCCCTAGTGATTTCTAGGTTACTGGATGCCACATTCCCAGTGGCCCCACAGTTCCCAGTAAGCACTCATAGACCCAACACATAAACCACCAGGATTCTTCATCTGCCCAGACAGGCAGTAACAACAAACTAATAGTGTTTGTTGTCATATAAATATTGAATAGTGAAACAGAAAAAAAATGTAATCAGCAGAACAATAACAGGTAGCTGAAAAATGGATCAATTATAACACTAAACATTTATTTACTTTCTAAACAAGTACCTGGGGAGATCAGGAAATATGCTGCTCACAGATTATGAAATATAACTGATCACAGGGCTTTAGCAAAGAGATTATTCTCTATCTTCCTCCTCACTGAAACTGGGGCAAAAGACAGTACACTCCAAATGAAATTGAGCTCCTAGCCAATCAGAGCCCGGAACAACAAGTTTGAAAGTATACTGCAGACTGCCTTTCCAAGAGGCTTAAAAAAGGAAAACAGCCTTGGTTCTGCAGCATCTTCAAACATAAACTGCACCATCTGCTGGCCAAACTAGAGAAATACATAATATCCGATACACTTTACAGGCTTAAAACACACTGTTCTGTCATGCAATAATTAGGCAGTCCTAGTTTCGACAAAGATGGCTGTTCTGTCCTCTAAGTTTTGACCAGCCCCCCTCAAAGTTCTGTTTTCTTGCACCTGCCTAACTACTCATCCATGACTTGCAAGATATCTTTGATCATGCCAATTTATTAAAAGTTTAAGCGAAGTCATATATCTACTACTACTACTTATCATTTCTATACCACCCCTAGATGTATGCAGCGATGTACACTGCACATGAAGAGACAGTCCATGCTTGACAGAGCTTACAATCTAATTAGGACAAACAGGACAAATAAGGGAATGAGGGAATTACTAAGGTGGGGATGATAAAACTTGGGTACTGAACAAGTGAGTAAGGGTTAGGAGTTAAAAGCAGCATCAAAAAGGTGGGCTTTTAGCCTAGATTTGAAGATGGAGATAGAGCTTGAGGTACAGGCTCAGGAATTCTATTCCAGGCATATGGTGCAACAAGATAAAAGGAACAAAGTCTGGAGTTAGCAGTGGAGGAGAAGGGTGCAAATAAGAGAGATTTACCCAGTGAACGGAGTTCCTGGGGAGGAGTGTAGGAAGAGATAAGAGTGGAGAGGTACTGAGGAGCTGCAGAGTGAATGCACTTGTAAGTCAATAAGAGGGGTTTTTTAACTGTATGCGGAAACAGATAGGGAGCCAATGAAGTGAGGAGAGGGCTAATATAAGCAAATCAACACTGGCAGAATATAAGTCGTGCAACAGAATTTTGAACAGATTCAAGGGGAGAGAGATGGCTTAGTGGGAGACCTGTGAGAAGCAAGTTGCAATAGACTAAGTGAGAGATGATAAGAGTGTGGATAATGGTTCTCGTAATGTGCTCAAGAAGGAATGGTTGAATTTTGGTGATATTATAGAGAAAGAAACAACAAGTTTTAGCAGCCTGTTGAATATGTGCAGAGAAGAAGAGAGAGAAGTTGAAGATGACCCCAAGGTTATGAGCTGATGAGACAGGAAGGATGAGAGTGTTATCCACAGAGATAGAGAATGGGGGAAGAGGAGAGGTTGGTTTAGGTGGAAAGATAAGAAGCTCAGTCTTGGTCATGTTTAGTTTCAGATGTCGGTGAGACATCCAGGCAGCAATGTCAGACAGGAAGGCTGATTCTTTGGCCTGGATTCCTGCTGAGATTTCTAGTGTGGAGAGGTAGATCTGGGAGTCATCAGCATAAAGGTGATACTGAAAACCATAGGATGAGATCCGAGTACCAAGGGAAGAAGTATAGCTGAAGAAAAGAAGAGGTCCAAGGACAGATCCCTGAGGTACACCTACTGATAGTGGGATATAAGTGGAGGAGGATCCACCAGAGTATGCACTAAAAGTATAATGGAAGAGATAAGAAGAAAACCAGGAAAGAACAGAGCCCTGAAATCCAATTGAGGACAGCATATCAAGGAGTAGGCAGTGATCAACAGTGTCAAAAGCAGCAGATAGATCGAGAATGATGAGGATAGAATATATACATTTGGATCTGGATAGGAACAGATCATTGGAGACTTTAGCAAGCGCTGTCTCAATTGAATGAAGAGGGCAAAAGCCAGATTGAAATGGATAAAGAATAGCGTGAGATGAAAGGAAGTCACGATAATGGTGGTGAACAGCACATTCAAGTATCTTGGATAGCAAAGGGAGGAGTGAGATAGGGCGATAGTTGGAAGGACAGGTAGGGTCCAATGAAGTTTTTTTTGAGGAGTGATATAACTACGGCATGTTTGACAGCATCAGGAACAGTCGCAGTGGAAAGTGAAAGATTAAGGATATGATAGAAGTGATGACAGTAGGAGAGATAGTGCTAAGTAGAAGGGTGGGACTAGGATCAGAGAGGTGATTAGTTTTGAGGAGAAAAGAAAATATGCAGTTTCCTCTTCAGTGATTTCAGAAAAGGAAGAAAAGAAGGCAGAGGTTGAAGGAGAGTTGAGAGAATGGACTGAGGGAAGGAGAGGTAGAGTTGACTTGGTTGAGAATTCAAGTTTAATCGTGGAAAAATTATCATGAAAGTACTCAGCCAGAGTCTGGGGATAAAGTGAAGGGGGAGTTGGAGGTGAAGGCACTTTGAGGAGAGAGTTCAGTGTGGCAAAGAGACGTTGAGGGTTTCAGCCAAGAAAATGTGTAAACTGGATGTAGTAGTCCTGTTTGGCAAGTGAAACAGAAGACCTGAAGGAAGTCAGCAAGAATTTGAAATGTATGAAGTCAGCATGAGCATAGGCTTTCAGCCAAAGGCGTTTGTCAGGGTGGGTACAGGAATGTAGGTAGCAGATTCTAGAGATCAGCCACGGCTGGGGTTTGGTATGCCTTACAGAAAATGGGGAATGGGAGGCGCGAGCGTATCCAGAGAAGAGGAGAGAGTAGTATTATAGGAAGAGACAGTCTCATTGACTGACTTGGATAACATAGTGGTTGAGAAGAGATTTGAAATACTGGAGGACAGAGTAGAAGGGTCAATAGCCTGAAGATTCCTAAATGTATTCGCTGAGATTGGATGGGACTGGGGGGGGAGGGTGTTAAGTGTGAAAGTTATCAGATGATGGTCAGAAAGGGGAAGAGCTGAGGCGCTGAAACTGGTTAGCAGTTGTAGAAGATGATAAGATCAAGATACTACTACTACTACTTAACATTTCTAAAGCGCTACTAGGGTTACGCAGCGCTGTACAATTTAACATAGAAGGACGGTCCCTGCTCAAGAGCTTACAATCTAAAAGACAAGTGTGCAGACAAAGTGGGGCAGTCTAGATTTCCAAAAGGTTAGGTGCCGAAGGCAGCATTGAAGAGGTGAGCTTTGAGCAAAGATTTGAAGATGGGTAGGGAGGGGGCTTGGCGTAGGGGTTCAGGAAGTTTGTTCCAGGCATATGGTGAGGCGAGGCAGAAAGAGCGGAGCCTGGAGTTGGCGGTGGTAGAGAAGGGTATTGAGAGGAGGGATTTGTCCTGCGAGCGGAGGTTACGGGCGGGAACGTAGGAGGAGATGAGGGTAGAGAGGTAGTGAGGAGCAGCAGACTGAATGCATTTGTAGGTAAGGAGGAGAAGCTTGAACTGTATACGGTATCTGATCGGAAGCCAGTGAAGTGACCTGAGGAGAGGGGTGATATGAGTATATCGGTTCTGGCGGAATATAAGACGTGCGGCAGAGTTCTGAACGGATTGGAGATAGTGGCCATTCTGGTGAGTGGGGGTAGTGGAGCACAGTTGAAGATTGAAAGAGGATGTTAAAGCAAGAAACTGAGAAGCATAAGAGTCAGAGGGATCATTAGCATGAATGTTAAAATCCCCAAGAATGAGGGAAAGAGCTGAAGGTTCAACAAAGAAGGAAAGCCAGGTGTCAAAGTCAGTGAGAAAGGGTCTTATCAGGGTGTTGTTAAATAACTGCTACTGGGAGAGGCAGAGGAGTGAATAAATGGATGGAGTGGAATTCGAAGGAAGAAAAGCAGTGAAACTGCTTACTGTGAAGGGAGAAGAAATCACGGAGTTCCAGAGCCATAAATGCATCAAATTTCTTAGCTAATTAGGACTTAATGCTCATTATTGTACCAAATATTATTAACCCAGTATTTTCATGTCCATTTCATTTAGTCAACTTGCCTTCTAGCTCTAGAAGAATAGGAGCTAAAGAAAATACATATGGAAATTCATGTGAATTTAATAAGGCATTGCTTTGTAACTACTTCCATATGAAAATAAGGAAAAGGAAATGAAGGTTAATTGAATTATTGCATTTATTACAGTAGAGTCTCATTAAACATTTTTTCTTGCTACCAAAGCAATAAATAAAAAATAATGCTTTCACACTATTGCCTAATAAGCAAATATTTTAAATGAATAAGCTTTTATTATACCCTTAGGTAACACAAAACACTAGAAAACTGCCCTGCTAAAAGAATAGATCAAAAAATTGAAATAGATTATATACTTGTTACAGCAAGATAATATAGCACATATTTTTTATTTAGCCAATCTTTTTACTGAATATATTTAGGGCTTCTGTTTTAAGGTGTTTATAATTTTCCATGCTTATTTTTTAGCTATTTGAAAATTCGTGAGTTTTTCCATTCCATCAGCTTTTAAAATCACTGTGCCCCTCACATATCCCTGTCCACAAAACACTCTCTCTATACCCTAACCCACTTCTTTATCACTTCATCTCCCTTAATCATTCTGAAATCAACGAAGAAAGCTATACATTAGATCTGTGTGCTGATGGTTGAGTGTATGGCTTCTAATACAAATGTAATGAGAGAGTTTTGCTTGTCAATACAGTAAGCTAATCATAAGCAAATGTTAAGTGAATAAACGTAAGCAAATTTTAAGTGAATAGAATTTGTGTTCCAATCAGGGTAAGCATGCCAGACACATGGGTGCAAAGTCCTGCACTGAGGGTATCAGGTACTGTGCACATGTCCAAGCAAAATGAAAGCATCCACAAACATCCATGCAAGTGCCGGAATGTTAGTCTGTGGATCAAAATCAACATCACAAATGGCAAAAACGTGTCTAATGTCCAGGTAGGTGTGCACCTGGGCAGTAGTGATCATCACAAAGTACAGGATTTCAAACACACTTCAGCCAATGTTCAAAGCGAGTTAACTGGCTGGTGACGACCACCAACTGGTTAACTTATCACCAGTTCTGTGGTCATTTTCAGTGGCACTTAATCAGTTATCTTTGCTGAAAATGACTGGTTAGTGCCATAATTCAAACTGGCTATGTCGGGACATTCTAGGGGTAGAGTCTTGTTAGCTTCCGATATTCAGAGCTAACTGGCCAGGCTTAGTGCATAAATAAGAGCACATAAATGGGAGTCCTATCTTGATGCGCTAACAAATGGCTGGTTAGTTATGAATATCTAGATAATCGGGCATGCACAGGATGCCTTGAAAAATGGATATTCAATGCTGGAGACTGGACATGACCTGGCATTAAATATCGGGGTTCAACGCTGGCGTCAATGCCAGGCAAAATGGTAGAGATTATTATAAAGAACAAAATTACAGAGCATATTCAAAAGCATGGATTAATGAGATAAAACCAACATGGATTTAGTGAAGGAAATCTTGCCTCACCAATGTATTACATTTCTTTTGAAGGGGTGAACAAACATGTGGATAAAGGTGAGCCGGTCAATATTGTGTATCTGTATTTTCAAAAGGTGTTTGACAAAGTACTTCATGAAATACGCCAGAGGAAACTAGAAAGTCATGGAATAGGAGGTAGTATCCTATTGTGGACTAAAAATTGGTTAAAAATAGAAAACAGAAAGTAGTGTTAAATGGTCAGTATTCTCAATGGAGAATGGTAGATAGTGGGATTCCCCAGGGGTCTGTGCTGGGACCACTGCTTTTTAACATATTTATAAATGATCTAGAGATGGGAGTAACTAGTGAGGTAATTAAATTTGCTGACGACACAAAGTTATTCAAAGTTGTTAAATCGCAAAAGGATTGTGAAAAATCGCAAGAGGACTGTGAAAAATTACAAGAGGACCTTACGAGATTGGGAGTCAGTGCATCTAAATGGCAGATGATGTTTAATGTGAACAAGTGCAAAGTGATGCATGTGGGAAAGAGGAACCCGAATTATAGCTACATAATGCAAGGTTCCACATTAGGAGTCACCAACCAGGAAAAGGATCTAGGCGTTGTCATTAATGATATGTTGAAACCCTCTGATCAGTGGGCAGTGTCGGCTAAGAAAGCAAATAGAATGTTAGGTATTATTAGGAAAGGAATGAAAAACAAAAATGAGGACATTATAGTGCCTTTGTTTTGCTCCATGGTGCGACCGTACCTCAAATATTCTGTTCAGTTCTGATCATCACATCTTAAAAAAGATATAGTGTAATTAGAAAAGGCACAGAGAAGGGCAACAAAAATGATAAAGGGGATGGGATGACTTCCCTATGAGGAAAGGCTAAAGCGGCTAGGGCTCTTCAGCTTGGAGAAAAGACGGCTGAGGGGATATATGATAAAGGTCTATAAAATAAATGATTGGAGTGGAATGGGTAGATGTGAATCACTTGTTTACTCTTTCGAAAAATACTAGGACTGGGGGCAAACAATGAAGCTACAAATTAGTAAATTTAAAATGAATTGGAGAAACTTTGTCTTCACTCAACGTGTAAATAAACTCTGGAATTTTTTGCCAGAGAATGTGGCAAAAGCAGTTAGCTTAATGGGGTTTAGAAATATGGGTTGGATAGTATTCTAAAGGAAAAGTCCATAGACCAGTGGTTCTCAAATCTGGTCCTGGAGATACCCCAGACAGTCAGGTTTTCAGGATATAAAAACAAAAAGTGAGGAGAGTGGACGAGGATACCAATTAGTTTGTTTATTCACATAAAAAATAACGTAATTAACATTAAAAATGGGTCATTTTTAATGTTAATTATGTTATTTTTTATGTGAATAAACAAACTAATTGGTATCCTCGTCCACTCTCCTCACTTTTTGTTTTTATATCTCACGGTTCCGTGAGGATTTTACCTCCTTTTTGTTTTATCTTAGGTTTTCAGGATACCCACAATGAATATTCATGAGAGAGATTTGCATGCACTACCTTCACTTTATGAAAATCTCTCTCATGAATATTCATTGTGGATTTCCTGAAAACCTGACTGAATGGGATGCCTCCAGGACCAGATTTGGGAACCACTGCCATAGATCATTATTAAAATGGACTTGGGGAAAATCCACTGCTTATTTCTAGGATAAGCGGCATAAAATGTATTGTACTTTTTTGGAATCTTGCTAGGTGCTTGTGACCTGAATTGACCACTTTTGGAAACAGGATGCTGGGATTGATAGACGTTCAGTCTGTCCCAGTATGGCAATACTTATGTATTTATGTACATGTACATGCATGCCCCCATCTGAATATCAGGGGGACTGACTTTTGAGCTGGTGGGATGGCAGGATAAAAGATACTACTACTACTACTTAACATTTCTAAAGCGCTACTAGGGTTACGCAGTGCTGTACAATTTAACATAGAGGGACGGACCCTGCTCAAGGAGCTTACAATCTAAGAGACAGGTGAACGGACAGTCCGATAGGGGCGGTCAAATTGGGGCAGTCTGGGTTTAGTGAACGGAAGAGTTAGGTGCCGAATGCAGCATTGAAGAGGTGGGTTTTAAGCAAAGACTTGAAGATGGGCAGGGAGAGGGCAGAAAGACAATGGACAAAGCTGAAAGGAACTATAAAAATAGCAACAGATCTTTATGTAAGGACAGTGCCTAAAAGCAAGAAGAAAAGGAAATCAATATAGCTTTCCAAACAATTGGCTGAAAAAATAAAGGCAACTGGGTTAGCATTCAGAAAATATAGCAGAACACAAGAAGAAGAATACAATAAAGAATACTGTCTAAAACTCAAAGAGGCAAAGAAAGAAATGCAGATAGCAAAAGCAGAAGCAGAGTAAAATGGCTAAAGATGTAAAAAGAGGTGACAAGCCTTTTTTTCAGGTATGTTAGAGACCTGAGGACCACTAGAAATGGAATTGTAAGACTGAAAGATGCTGATGACCTCTATGTTAAGATTGATGAGGAAGAAGTGGACCCACTAAAGAACTACTTTTATTCTGGGTTAATTGAAGACAAACCCGGAGAGGGATCATAGTTGACTGTCAGAGATATACAATATATGAGAACAAAGTAGATATGGCACCATTCACTGAAAAAAGTAAATATAATCAACCTGAAAAACTGAAAATCCATGGGGCTTGATAAGATCCATCCTAGGATACTAAGGGAGTTCAGAGGTGTTCTTGCAAGCCTTCTTAATGATTTTGTTTAATAGATCTTAGAAGACAGAAGGGGTGTCACGTGATTGGAGAAGAGCAGATATGGTGGGCCTACTTCACAAAACTGGTAGCAGAGTAGAGGTGATAAACTACAGGTTGACCTTACCTTGGTGTTTGTAAAGGTAATGGAGAAACTGCTGAAGGAAAGGATACATGAACTTCCTGGAATCCACCAGGTTGTAAAGTCAAAGGCAACAATGTTTTACCAAAGGAAACTCATGCTAAACAAATTTGATTGATCTCTTTGACTGGGAAACTAAATCAAAGACATGAACTGATGTCATCTACTTTGATGTTAGCAAAACCTTAGATAGCGTTCCTCATAAGAATCTCATGAATAAACTGAGCAGGTTGAAGTTATTATTTCAAGGTGAGTTACATTTAGATACAGGTAAGCCCTCATGTAGTAAGCTGGATTAGAAACTAGTTGACTAAGAGACAACAGGTGGTAAATGGATTTTACTCTGAGAAAAGAAAGGTGAAAAGTGGAGAGCTTTAGGGATCAATACTGGAGCTGATTCTGTTCAGTATCTTTGTGACTGACATTACTGAAGGGTTGGAAGGAAAAGTTTGCCTTTTTGCAGATGACATGAAGATTTTCAACAGAGTGGAGGGAGTAGATAGCATGAGAAGTGATCTACAAAAATTTGAAGAATGGCCCAATATGTTGTATTTAAAATGTAATGTAAAGTGAAGAGTGATGAACTTAGAGTACAGAAAATCTAAGGAGCTATATGCATTAGAAGATGAGAGACTGAAATGCACAGATCAGAAGAGGGATTTTGAACTCAAGATAGCAAAACAATATGCAAGATAGTGGCCAAAGCCAGAAGGATGTGAGGCTGCATAGAGAGAGAAATAAGTATAAGTCCTCAAGTAAGTTAAACATTAAATACTTATTTCTCTCTTTATACAAATGGGGAAAAGGGACAACATCTGGAAAGCAGTGTATACTAATGCCCATGGTATCAGAATCAAGAACTATGATGGGAAGAGCCTGATTTGGATTTAGTGACAGTAACAGAGACGAGGCTCATAGAGATTCATGACTGGGATACAGTTATAACAGATTACAATCTGTTCAGGAAACACACGGTAGGAAGAAAGGGAGGGGAGTAGCATATTTAAAAAGGAGACAGAGGGGCGTTTAAATAAGAACTGGGGGGAGTGGGGGTGACAGTCACTCAGGAACACTTGGTTCAGAGTGAGGTATCCTTGAAGGATACTACTATAACAGGATATTTAGGGAATCAATATAAATATCAATAAAATACTTGTATATCACAAAATCCCCTTCCAGGTTTGAGGAGAATCCCAATAGAGAGGTTTCAACACAAGTGAAAGAAAGCCAGGAGTGTTTAAGGGTAGAACAGAGCAAGATTGCAAAATATCCCTATCAACTTCTAAGCAGTTTGTAGATGCAAGGAAAAAACACACTTTGAAGTGTCTGTATACAAACGCTAGAAGCCTAAAAAATAAAATAGGAGAGTTAGAGCATATAGCACTAAGGGGGTCTTTTACAAAGGCATGCTAACATTTTTAGCACATGCTAAACACTAGAGATGCCCATAGGAATATATGGACACCTCTAGCGTTTAGCACTTACGCTTATTTTTAGTGTGTGCTAAAAACACTAGTGTGCCTTTGTAAAAGGCCAACTACATAAAGAGGTAGATATAATAGATATCTCAGAGAAGGAGGACAATCAATAGGACACTCTGTTAAAAGGGTATAAATTATATCACAATGATAAGGGTGGATCAATTTGGAGGGGGATTGTGCTGTATGTTAAAGAAGGAATTGAGTCAAACAAAATAAAAATTCTGCATGAAACATAAAAACATGGATAACAACTCCATGCATGTTGGGAAAGAATATACATGTAGGGCTATACTACTGTCCACCAGACCAGAACGATCAGAAATTAGAAAAGCTAGCAAACTTGGCAACACTATAATGATGGGTGATTTCAATTATTAAACAAAAACACACCTTCCTACCTTGTATACAACGTGTTTGAAAGCAACAATGGCATCCCCAAGGTAAAAAAATAACAAAAAATGTGGAGAAAAAAAAGACATCAGATCCCACGGAAACACCTATTTGTCAAAGGACAAGCCTTTTGTATAATGAGGGAACCGTATCAGTCATGTGTCTTCAAAAAAAAACTCCACAAAACAATTATACCACTGGCTTAACCATGTACTCTACAAACACTTGTAAAGGAGACATAAATAACACACTTCCCAAAGCTTGGCAAGAGTACTTATCTCGGCTGAAACATTGTCCAACTTTATATTATGAATCCAGCCTCGCGTGTAATGTACTCCTCACTTCCATAAAGTCCCGACAGGGTCACCCTGTTTCGCTACAATATAGCTGCTTCAGGGGAATATTTCCATAATTAAAGACAGTCCAAGCTCTTCACGTCTCGCCGTCTCCAATTCACTCTGGTTCAAAAATGGCGTGAATTGGAGTGAATTGGAACAAACCCTGGGGTGTTGAAAAGGCTGTCTTCTCCTTGGTGGCTGAGGTTAGAGGTACCTGCCAATACCCCTTGGTCAGGTCCAGGGTTGAAATAAATCAGACCCCTCCCAGCCACTCAATGAGTTCATCCACCCTTGGTATTGGATAGGCCTCCATCTTGGAAACACCATTTACCTTCTGGAAATCAATGTAAAACTGGATACTTCTATCCAGTTTTGGTACCAGCAAATTAGGGGAGGCATAATTACTGGTGGACTCCTCAATAACTCCCAATTCTAGCATTTCAGTGACCTCTTTTACCACTGCTTATAGCCTGGCTTCGGGGATTCAATAGGGATGCTGTTGGACCACAACCCCTGATTCGGTGATAATATCATGAGATACAAGGTAGCCCTTTAGAGAATACATCTTCATTCTGGCGTACCATCTGCTCCAGGTCAGCCCTTTGCGAATCGGAGAGCTGGTTTCTAACTGGGACTTGCAAAGGTCTGGAGTCTATCCCAAAGTAGTCTCTTTGGACTAGGGCTGCCATCATGTGTACTCACTTCTTCAACAAGTTGACGTGGAAGACCTTCACCTTGTCCCTCATGCCAGGTTGTACCACCCTATAGTTAACAGGCCTTGTTCTTTTCACAAATTCATAAGGACCCTGCCACTTGTATAATAGCTTACTTTTTGAAGAAGCTAAAAGGACTAGGACTCTATCCCCCGGCTGGAAGGTTTATTGAACAGTCTTCTGGTTGTAGGCTCTGGCTTAATCCACTTTAGTCTTCTCCATTCAAAGCTTGGTGGCCTCATCAGCTTTCTTTAGTCTCTCCTGCATGGTAAGCACAAACTTAACCAAGTTTCTTCCCAGGCTGGGTTACTCTTCCCATGCTTCTTCAACGACATCCAGGATTCCTCTAGGCCTTTTCCCATATAACAGTTCAGAGAGAATCCTGTTGAACTCTGGGGCACCTCCTGGATGGCAAATGGAATGTTTCGGAGTAGAGAATCCCAGTTTTTTCCATCTTCAGTCACAAATTTTTTTAGCAAATGTTTCAGAGTCTTGTTTAAGTGTTCCACCAGACTGTTTCAGACTGCTCAAAGTGGGCTGCTCTGATCCAACAGGGCGTAACTCAACATAAAGTTTTTCTTTCAAGGGGCAGACTTCAGCACTTAGACATCTGGCACAGCGCCAAACGTCCAAGTGCTGTTTGAAAATTCACTTCAGAATTTGACTGTGGCTCTGTTGCTGATAGGGATGAGCTAACATTTGCAATGAAATTTTATTTACAGATAATAGTGCATAGTCTGCATAAAGAGTGTGCACTGTTCCCTAAATTCTGGAAAGTTTAATCATGGATTTTGGCACAAATGCATTAATCATGCACACCAAATACAGTTCCGTGCTAAGCATGATTCTGTACATGAACAAGTAGGGGGGAAAGAAAAAAAAAATCACCATAGAATGAAGAAAAATGACTACCAAAATTTGAATATAAATAAATTCTGCATTTAAAATATTTCCAGAAAAATGCCCTTTTCATCCTTAAGCTCCATTTATAAAACTTTTCAAAAAATGCTGGAACCTTATGAATTTTAATAATGAATTATGAGTGAGGGTTGGCTCAGGAACTGTCAGGAAGGGTGACATTAAAAAAAAACAACAACTTTCCAGCGGTCAGTATTGACCCTATATCCCTCTCCTCCCACCTGACCCAGCCCAACCCCTCACCTGTTTAGTGGTATCCTTCCCTCCTTCCCTCCCCCCACCTGACTTGTTGTTTTTAATCTCCCTACTGTCTAGTGGGGTCATTGATCCAATCCCACCTCAACCCCTCACTCAGACCCCTTCCAGATCCATACCTTAAATAGGGCAGGAGTGATGCCCACTTGTTCCTACCTCTGGCACCTTCTTAAAGAGTGTGCACTCATAATGACTTTAGTTCCAGAATGAAAAAAAAAGAACACAAAAGCTTTCCAGCTGCCCATCTCTATTTGCTGAATATTTACTTTGGTATTCCTAGTGCAAAAGAAAAGTCATCACAGAGATTTATCTATTTAAAGAAAGAAATTAAGAGAGTACTGTGATCAGCTTCTGTGTTATTTTCAAACCTATCACTTTCCTATTGCTTAGCTATGCTACTATCATCTTTGTAATTCACATATTTACTTTTTGAGTTGGTCACAATCCCTTGCAAGCTTACTTGTGATGAACTTCTACAGTATCAAACATTAATGTTTACATTTTTTAAGAAAAATAAAGAAAATCTATTCTGCTGGCATTCTGCTGTTGTTGTTCTATAATTCCCATGTGCTGAAGCTAGTTTTTCTTGTCACTCATATATGTATATCATCACATCAAGATTTATATTTAAAATCCTTAGGGCCTCTTTTACTAAACTGCGCTAGTGATTCCCGCACAGCAAATAAGAGGAAGCCCACTATGGGCTTCCTCTCATTTGCTGTGACGGGAATCGCTAGCGCGATTTAGTAAAAGAGGCCCTTAGAAACAAATTTATTGTACTATTAACACTTAAATTTCTCTAAATAAATGAGAATCAGAAGTCTTTTGTCTAAAGCGTTTGTGTTCACTGTTCTCTTCTTCAGTACTTGATTACTGAATAAGCTGGCCCACATGAGAAGACTACTATCCTATGACTAAAATCTCAAGGGGCAGAGAAACTCTCATCTAAAGAGACAATATTCATTAAAAATTAATATAAAAACTATACATCATACTCAGCTTTATTAGCATACACATCCCCTTGGTGAGTTTGTTAAATTAAAAATGGTTGTTGCTGCATACTATGACATTCTATAGGATTGTTCTTTTATACTATTCCTAAAGTGTAATTAGAGGAAAGTTGAGCCATTTTTTATTAAATGCTTATGATTTCCTTTTAATTATGTCTCAGTATTATAACATAGTAGAAAACTATTGATATTACTCAATTTCATATTTAATATTTTCACTATAATTGAAAATGATTTAGATGTTATATGGAATGATATCTTCTAGTTTGATGTCTTCAAATCATGACTATAATCAATGTTATTTTAAAAATTGTTCCTCTAGCTATTATATACTTGACTTGCAAACCAGTAATTTTAACATAGAAAAAATGTTCCAAATGAAAATCATTATGCTAAAAATGAGCAGCATGCACACTCAGTTCCATAGAACCAAACATTTTTGTACAAAACAAACATCATATATTTTTTAATGTTTGATTTCATGTAGAATATTTACAGATTTGAATGGAAAACATATCTATTTAGCCCTCCAAGTGGACACAATTATAAACTAGAGAATAATATGGAAAGCTTTAGGCACACTCTCTAATAAGGAGAATAAACTCTTATTCAATATTTCCCTACTATAAAAGACTGCAACTAAAACTCTGTGGAGAAACTAAAACATCACTATTAAACTAGCAGGCAAGGAGGGCTCTGTATGGACACAGAACAAATGTATAGAAGAAAATTACAGGCAAATTTCAAATAAAGCTAAATTACTCATCTGTAGTGGGTGTTCTCTGAGGATAGCAGGATATAAGTTCTCACAAGTAGGTGGCATAATCTACAGATCCCAGTGCGGATGCTACCTAGCATTCCTTCAGCTTCTGGAAGCTTTTGGCAGGCCCATCTGAGCATATGTGTGTGCCTTCCCACCGCCAATTTGGGTGGGATATTCAATTGAATAAAAACGCATAAAGAATGCAACTGCTAGGGGAGGTGGGAGGGTATGTAAGAACTTATGTCCTGCTGTCCTCGGAGAACATCTGCTACAGGTGAGTAGCTTTGCTTTCTCCGAGGACAAGCAGTCTCATATGTGGGAATCCCTAGCTAGCAGGCTCATTGAAAACAATAAACTCACAGTTAATAGAAACTTGGCAAGGCCAAGTAAAACCAATAACTAGAAACAAAAAGCCCCAGCTGTGAAAGTGCTGCCTAGAAGAGAAAATAATAGGCCTAGGAGAGTAGAGTTGGATTCTAGATGCTAAACAAATTCTGCAAAACTGTCTGACTGAACTGGCTGTCATGCTGGGTATTCTGTTCAAGACAGTAGTGAGATGTGAATGTGTGGACTGAAGATCACATTGCAGCCCTGCAAATCTCCTCAATGGAGGCTGGTCTCAGGTGGGCTACCAATGCTGCCATGCATAGCTCTAACATAATAAGCCATGACATGACCCTTGAGAGCCAGCCCTGCCTGGACATAAGTGAAGGAGATGCAGTCTGCTAGCTAATTGGATAAAGTGCATTTACTAATGACTAGCCCATCTTATTTGGGTCAAATGGAACAAAAAGCTTGGTGGACTGTCTATGGGCTTTATTCTGATCCAGATAGAAGGTTAAGGCTTGCTTACAGTCTAAGTTGTGCAGTGCACTTTTGTCAGCATGGACATGAGGTTTGGGGAAGAATGTTGGCTAACAATTAACTAGTTAAGATGGAACTCCAATACATAGAATTCATGCACAGAACTACTCTGTTATGAGGAAAGTTTGTGTCAGATGGATCAGCCACTATGGTCTGAAGCTCACTGATTCTGTGAACTGAAGTGACTGCCAACAAAAATTAGACCTTCCAGTTCAGGTACTTCAGATAACTTGAGTCAAGTTTTCATCAGCTCTGTAAGGATGATATTGAGGCCCCATAACACAGTGGGAGATCTGATGGGAAGCTTTCTCAGAAGCAAAGCTCTCATAAAACAAGCAACTAGAGGCTTACATAGATGAATTTACCCTCTACATGGTGATGGTAAGCAATAATTGTACTGAGGTAAACCCTTATAGAGTTGGTTTTTCAACCAGACTCCGAGAGGTGCAGAAAATACTCAAATGCTTTTGTCTAGGGTAAGAAAAGGGATTTAGAGCCTTGCCCTCAAACCAGATGGCAAATCTCTTCCATTTGAAAGTATAACATCTCTTACTGGAATATTTCCTGGAAGCCAGCAGGACCTTGGAAACACCCTCAGGCAGTTGAAGGGATGGAAATTCTATGCTCTCAACATCAAGCTATGAGGGTTGGGGACTGGATGTTGAGATACAGAAGAGACTTTTTATTCTGGTTCAGAAAACACTCCAGTCTCCAAGCTTCTTTGGAGGACAGCTCCAGAAGAAGAGTGAACCAAATCTATCCTAGACAATAAAGTGCAATGAGGCTCATGGTTCCTCAGTCCTACTTGAGTTTCAGCAGTCTCCCCTATTAGAGGGATTGAAGGATACACATCTAGAAGGCCCTCCCATCCAATGCAAGCCTGCCATGTGATCTGAATCTGCAGCAGTACTGAGGGACTTTGTTATTGAGATGACTGGCAAAGAGATCCACCAAGGGTGTGCCTCATACTCAGAAGATCTTGCAGGCAATGCCTATCATGAGAGACCACTCATGCAGCTGCATCACTCTGCTCAATTTTTCAGCCAGAATGTTGCCATTTCCCACCAAGTATGTGGCGTTGAGCACCATGCCATGGCTGGTGGCCCACTGTCACATCCCAACTGTTTTTCAGATACAAGGGATAGGATCCTGTACTATCCTGTTTGTTGAGATAATATATGGCAACCTGGATGTCTGTTTGGAGTAGAATAATTCGGTTCAACAGCTGATAAGCCTTTAAAGCATTACGTGTTGCCCATAGCTCCAGGAGATTGATATACGCTGACTCTCCTGCATGGACTAGTGATCTTGGGCATGAAACCCATCTACACTCCATCCCAGGTTGGATGCATCTGTCAGAAGTTTTTGGTGAGAAGGAATTTGGAATGGAAATTCCCAAATCAAATTTGTTCAAATTGCTCACTAGAGAAGGGACTGCCTCAACTCTGGGGTGATCGAGATGACATATTTCAGATTCCCTGTGGCTTAACACCACTGGGAAGACAGATTCCTCTGGGAACTTCGCAAATGAAGTTATGCCAAGGGTGCGACATGCACAGTGGAGACCATCCTGCTTATTTTCAAAGGAGAAGGGCGGCCATCTTCCGACACAAATCGGGAGATGGCTGGCTTTCTCCTAAAGCTGGCCAAATCTGTATATTCGAAAGCTTATTCTGGCCAGCTTCAACTGCTTTCCGTCGTAGGGCCAACCAAAGTTCAAGGGGGCATGTCAGCAGTGTACCGAAGGCGGGACGGGGGCGTGGTGAAGAGATGGCCGTCCTTGGTCGATAATGGAAAAAGAAGGCCGGTCATGACGAGCATTTAGCCGACTTTACTTGGTCCCTTTTTGTTCATGTCCAAGCCTTGAAAAGGTGCCTGAACTGACCAGATGACCACCAGAGGGAATCGTGGATCACCTCTCCTTACTCCCCCAGTGGTCACCAATCCCCTCTCACCCAAAAAAAATAATAATACATTTTTTTTTGCCAGCCTCTATGCCAGCCTAAAATGTCATACCCAGCTCCATCACAGCAGTATGCAGGTCCCTGGAGCAGTTTTTAGTGGGTACTGCAGTGCACTTCAGGCAGGCAGACCCAGGCCCATCCCCCATACCTTTTACACTTGTGGTGATAAATGGGAGCACTCCAAAGCCCACCCGAAACCCACTGTACCCACATCTAGGTGCCCCTCCCCGTTACCCTTTAAGGGCTATGGTAGTGTTGTACAGTTGTGGGGAGTGGGTTTTGGGTTTTTTTGGGGATGGCTCAGCACCCAAGGTAAGGGAGCTGTGCACCTGGGATCAATTTGTGAAGTCCACTGCAGTGCCCCTTAGGGTACCCGGTTGGTGTCCTGGCATGTGAAGGGGACCAGTGCACTACAAATGCTGGCTCCTCCCACAACCAAATGGCTTGGATTTGCCGGGTTTGAGATGGCTGCCATTAGTTTCCATTATTGGCGAAAACCAATGGCGGCCATCTCTAACGCTGGCAATCTCTAAGGGCGGCCTAAATGTTGAGATTTGGCCGGCCCGACCGTATTATCAAAATGAAAGATGGCCGGCCATCTTGTTTCGACAATACGGTCGGGTACGCTGCTTTATGGGGCCGTCATTAGAGATGGCCACCCTTATAGATGGCTGGCCCCCTTCGATTATGCCCCTCCATGTGACCCAACAGCCTCAACACCTGTTGAGCCATGACCTGCTGGCTGCTGTGAAACTGATGAGCAATGCAAATACGTGTAGGCTTGAGTCTGAACCATGTCTAGCAGGGCTTCAATGTACTTCAATTGCTGCAAGTGGAAATTTGGGTAGTTGATTACAAATCCTAGTGGCTCCAAAACCTGAATGGATCTCTGCATTGATTCTTGAGCACCTTCCTTTGATGTGCCCTTCACCAGTCAATCATCCAGGTAGGGAAACACTTGCACTCCCAGTCTATATAGAAATGATGCAAATATTGTAAGATACTTTGTAAACACTCTATGCATGAATGTGAGGCCTAATGGCAAAAAACAGTACTGGTAGTGGTATTTCCCTACTTGAAATCTGAGATATCAATTGTGATTTGGACATATCTGGATATGGGTGTGTGAGGGAGTGAGTGGTTAGCAGCAGGTGTCCCTAGGAACACTCCCTCACTGAAGGTTCAGGTTAGCCATCTTACAAAGGTAGTGCTTAGAGAATGCAGCTTAGCTGCTTGAAAGCAGGTAGCATAATTGAACTCAGTTCCCCAGGATCAAAATCCACTGCACTAACCACTAGGCTACTCCTCCACTCCAACAAGTGATCCAAGAGTTGAAGGACCAACCTAGATGGTTGACAGTACAGGCTGAGGACAATCAAGTCAAAGCAGAAGCTGCAGAAGCTGAAGTAGAGCAACTGCAGCAAACGTTGGCAACAGCAGTGCCATGGTGACAGTATATTGAGCTGCAGGGGCAGCTAACTGGAATCTTGCAAAGTTGTGAGGAGCTGGAAGCATGAACATAGGCACTGGAGGACCTGCATGCCAGGCTCCAGAGTGAAGTACAAGAGTTGAGCCTCTAGGAGGAGGTGACCTGTGAGCGAGAGAGAGCAGCCCAGCTAGAGTATACAAGACTGGCAGGAGTGAATGGGTTGTTGACTGACAGCTGAAAGAAATGCAAGAGAAGGTGTGCATAGAGCATGTCAATGCACGGGAGCACTGAGAAAATATGGCAGTACTGGAGAGTAGAATGCAGAGACTGAAAGGCCAGCTGGCCCAGAGACAAGCCTGGCAGACCCAGATGAAATTCTCCAGGGAGGAGACCTTGAAGGAGTTAGAGTATATGGCTACCCAGCTCCAGAAAACTACTCAAAGGTTCAGCTGGATAACCAACTGAGAGAAGTTAAGAGGACAGCAAAAGAAAAGCTGCAGATACAGAAGGCTCATGTTCTGACTCACACCAGTGAAATATCTCTCCAAGTGGAAGATTTAAAGAGACAACTAGATGAAGAATCAAGAATCATGAAGGATAGGGCAGATGCTTTACAGATGGCCAGCTAAGATCTTGAGGGCGCTCATGTGCAAAGTGTCCTGGGAATGGAGTAGACGCTAGGGGCCACCACTCCAAGAAGTTTCAGAAGTGGTTCAGTGGTGACCCAAGAGTATGGTAAGTGGGCAACCAATGTCAGAAGGGTCACACTGGATAGAGAGTGGCCTGACCAGTAGTGAGAAGGACAGCCAATCCAGTGTCCCTGAGTTCTGGAGAACCATCACCAAGAATGCAGAAGTATTAAGTAAGCTGCTGCAGGCCTATGAAGAAGCCATCCTGAAGCAGCTAAAGAACATTACAATGAAGTTCTCAGTGAGCTGGAAACCTACAAGTACTTTCTGCATACAATTCAAGGTCATCTATTATTATTTTATTTTATTTATTGCATTTGTATCCCACATTTTCCCACCTCTTTGCAGGCTCAATGTGGCTTACAATACATCATGGATAGTGGTAATGATAAAAGAATAGACATTTGGTGTTACAGAAGGATTTTGGGTTGAATGGTAATGGAATACATGATAGTAATATAACATAAGGCATTATTAACATTTCTGGATATATGTGAGAGTTTCACATGTTTTGATCTTAGCATCACCTGCTGTAAAGTGGCTAACGTGTACTTTCAGTGAGGGAATATTCCTAGGGACATCTGCTATATCACTCAGTCCCTCACATACTCTCCCCCTCAGCTCATCCATACCAGGTTGAGCGCTTGCCACTACCTGGGGCACCCTCCCAAAGGATGGTGCACAACTATCCTGTGGGGCACCCAGGACTCCCACAACCACTAGGAATTGCCGGGACCACCCTTGGGCCACAACCTAAACCACCACCATGGACATGCAATGCCTCAAGCACACCAACATCAACAGGGCAAGGTAAATATAGCAGCCATGGGCCCCATTCACCAATGGCCAAAATCATCCAAGTTCTCATCCCTGAAGCATCCATGGGCTACACCACAACCATTTCCTCTAATGGTTGTCACCATCCCTCCATCTGGAAAGAGTCATCACCTCTGGAACACACCATTTTCCAGCATACCAGCCTCTTCATTCCCAAGTCACCGTTCCAGGGACTCACTTGTAAGACCAACCTAGCACCCTCTTCTGGGCTACTGGACCTCCATCGAGAGCCATCTTGCTCTCCATGCAAGGAATTGGGTTCACCATCACTAAATATAAATGTACTCTGGTTTCTAGGTTCAAGGTAAACTTCTAGCACTCGGCTCAGGGGACAGTTACTTTCTGCAGTGATGTTTGTCCTTCTTTCCATGACACTGCCATCATCTCCAAGAAGCACCTCACTCCATATGTCAACAGTATTGCACCCATTTTTGGGGTATTAGATTGACCATACTTTTCAGTATCAGTCAGGTTACACTCTTCCTGACCTGATACTTCCAAACTCAGCATTATAATCTGCTCTTGAAATTTCAACTCACAGCGCTCTTGAGGCAGCACAAATGCTGGGCTAGCAATCTGTACTTTTTCCAGTTGCCTTTCCTTCCTCTTTCTCCTGGTCTCTTCCAGCCATTCTTCAAGTGTTTTCTTATACTCCATCAACATAGCCTTTGCTCAAAACTCATTTTTGAGCTGGGTCCTCAAACTCTACACCTTTTGTAATGGTTCTGGATTAAACATGTAGGTTTTCAGCTCTCTGAGAACTTCACCATAATGTCCTTTAGCTACTTTAAGGTGGCTTCTTCATAGGCCTGCAGCAGCTTACTTAATACTTCTGCATTCTTGGTGACGGTTCTCCAGGACTCAGGGACACTGGATTGGCCCTCCTTCTCACTACTGGTCAGGCCTCTCTCTCTATCTAACCTATGAGAGCCTGTGCATAAAAATACCTATGGCAGAATGTCTGGACGCTATGTCAAAATCATCAAAGGTTGCCCGAGCAATGAGTTTGCAAAACTCCATCTTCTTAGTTGCTAGCTAGCGAAGTTCTGTGGCCTGTTCTGAAATTAAGGTGTCTTCAAACTCCGCATATCAAGTTCTTCAAGTAAATGCTCGTGTAGAGCTGGTAAGACTGGATGCAGGAGGTGATCAATGAGCTTTGATACATTTTCCTCCCAAAAGAATCCAGAGTGTGACAGTCCATTCCTGGGAGAGCCAAGGCATGGGTCCTTGAGCTTCTGGTTCTTTTGAAGATAGATTCAACCACCACAGAATGGCAAAGAAGCTGCAGCTTCTCAAATCTGAGAGCCTTCTGGACCCTATACATTAAATTCACTTTTCTTTGGAACAACCTGTACAGCGACAGGGGTTTTCTGATTTCTCATCTGTGCACTGTGAACAAGCATTGTTAAAGCTTCCTTAGAAGAGGAGTCATAATCCCGATCATCCAATATCACAGCGCTGGGCTCACCCTCAATTTCCAACTTTAATGGGATGGCTTCAGCCCTTTCCCTCAAAAGGTTGACAAAAGAAAGATCTTCTGGGAGAAACTTTCTCCTTTCCTGTGGTGGAGAGGGCTCTGAAGGTAGGCTAAGGGATTCCTCCTCTGAGAGGTCCTCTGGCTGTAGCTCCAAGCCCCAGGAGTGGTCATATCTGACTCAGCATAGTACTTCTCATGGGAAATCTGAGTGCATTTGCCTTGGTCCACTGAACAGGTGACCAGGCTCTGGACTCCAGGGTTGTTTCCTCCCCTGACATACTGGAAAGGAGCATTGCATAAGTTAGTGCCAGATCTGATGCCCTACAAGGTACTGGCACTGATGAACGCCCAACAGGATGGGCTGGAGTGGCACCATAGGTGGTACTGACACCCTCAATGCCTTGGCATCACATTCATCTAGGATGTATCCCAGCTCCTCCTATAATATGAACCAGAGCCACTCCTCATAGGTAGGCATTGGTAAAGGCAGGGCTGGTGCTGGTGTGAAGACAACCTGAGAAAATGTAGGAGCTGAATCAGAACAGCAAAGAAAATCAGGGGCAGGGGAGACTGGAAAGTTGGCACCGCTTTCAACGAGAGTGAGAGGTCCTCATAGCACCAATGCTTCTCTTGTATTGGGGATGCCAGTTTCCCAGCACTCCTGGCACCATGCTTCAAGGTGACATGACGTCCATGTTTCTTTACCTTCACTCAGTGCATGACAGTGGAATCCCTCGATGCTGTGAGGACAATACAAAATCATTGCAAGTCCTTGGTGTCAGGTCTGATGCTTGACTTGAGTGAGCACTACCAGTACCCAATATCAAGATAGGTGGAGACTTCCTGAATGGCAGTACAACTTCAGTGGTTGATGCGCCTCCCAATGCCATTGAGGTCGATGTCTCTGATGCCAGTGTCTATGGACTAGACATCACCACACAAAAAAAATGCTTATGCTGGGCTTCTCTACTCGTCTGTGTTCTTTTCTGCATTTGAGAATAGAGTTTACAGGGCTGATGATCAGGACCGAGATACAATTGTGAGTATCTTTCACAAACATGGTTCTACCGCACATCATACACTTTTTAAACCCGCTGGAAGGCTTTTGTGACATTTTATTTTATTTTTTGTTACATTTGTACCCCGCGCTTTCCCACTCATGGCAGGCTCAATGCGGCTTACATGGGGGCAACAGAGGGTTAAGTGACTTGCCCAGAGTCACAAGGAGCTGCCTGTGCCTGAAGTGGGAATCGAACTCAGTTCCTCAGGACCAAAGTCCACATCTGTGGAAAAGTAGCAAAAGTGAAATCAAATGGCTCAATGGTAAATAAAAAAGGACTTTTGTTTTTTTGCCAAGACTGAGAGCTCAAGCCTAAGCAAGCTGTGAGCTGTGAGAGAAAAGGAAAAACTTTAAAAAGCAGCAAAAAATTAAAAGGACTACAGAGAAAGGAAAAATATTCAACTGATGGTGCTCAGTGGTCTGCTAACTGCCACTAGCATTCTGCCCAGAAATGTATTGCCAGGCTATGTCCAGGCCTTGGCACTGAATTTCTGAGTTTGTGGAGCCAGTTAAAGCATAGCCAGTTAGGTGTGATATTCAGAACTTAACCGGCTATGGGGCACCACATAAAGATAGGACTGACTTTTATGTAGTCCTACATATGTGACAGCACAACTTGCCAAGGTAATCGCATAGCAGTAGCTTAGCTACAGGGGGCCACAGGGGCCTGAACCCCCCAAACTGGCTCTGAGGTCCTTGGTTTGGCTGGTAGAGTTCCCCAACACCCGCCAGCTGAAGCATTTATCCAGTGCTGGTCTTTGCCGCATTGCCTGCCCTGCTCTTCCCCTCACGTCGCATGCATGCATGCTCATTTTAGGAAAAGTGAGCATGCATGACACTTCATGTTGGAGACCAACTCTAGACAAATGCTTGAGCTGGTGGAGGTTTGGGACACCCGTCAGCCAAAACAGGGGCCCCAGAGCCAGTTTTGGGGGGCCCAGGCCCCCATGGCCCCCTGTAGCTACACTACTGCTATGCAATTACCTTGGTAAGTTAAGTGCTGAATATTGGCACTTAATGGGCCAAGTATTGATTCTGCCCTGGAACTCCCCAAAAATCGGCAATTTTGAGATAGGCACTAACTGGACATTGTCAATGACACTAGCAGGTAAATACCACTGAAAATGACCGGTTAGCCCCGAACAAGTGATTTAACCAGTGAGGAGCCATTTCTGGCTGGATAAATCGCTTTGAATATTGACCCAATAATAAAATAAAGGGGTCCTGTGCTACTCACATGAAGCACAAAGCAAGAAGGCAAAACAAAAAATTTCCCAAACCACGCATCAGAGATGAGATGGGCACACATCTGAACAGCTCTGCAGAAAAGAAAAAACTGAGGGTCCCATGTGAGTCGGGTGGGTGGGAAGGCATGCGCACATGCACAGTCAGGGCTTCCAACAACCCCAAGAATCTGAAGGAATATTGCGCAGTGTCTGCACTTGGGCTCCATTGATGATGTCACCCTTTGGAGCCGACTCTGTGGGTGCTGTGGGTGCTTGAGCACCCCCAATATTGTAAAAAATTCTTGTATGTGTCCAGGGAGGGATTATTTCCATTGGGCTTAGCACCCCCAATAGTTGGCTCCTATGATGTCACCACTGTGAGTCCTGTTTGTCCTCAATGAAACCATGTAACTAGAATCCAACACAGGGATATATTAAACAAGTGGGGAAAGCATGTGGAACATGGCTCAAGGATTTTTTAAATCCCTCAGCATGTACTTGTGTGTCCATCTGTATACTTCTGGCTTGGATGATAGAGGTAAGGGGTAATTTGAATGAATGATAACCAAACATTCCATTGGTTTGGAAAGAATCATAAAATAAAAGCCTTAGATGTAACTGTCAACAGATTGTAAAGGATTGTTTTTTATAGTTTAACCAAGCATGATACTATCCCAAGGCAACAGATATTGCTTTGCTTCTCCACAAGTACGAGCTGTACATATAGGGGTTGATAGAGCAAATTAACCAGGCAGGAGAAGCTCCTGCCACCCCGCCCAGTTCAATTGTGCTGACTGGCTCTGGAGCGGATATTCAGGGGCATTTAACCAGACAGGGAACAACCAGGGGTGCATAAAATAGTTCATTGAAGAAAGACCTGATTTAGCCAAGCTTCTGCAACTACCTGAGTCAATAAAGCATTTAAAAAAAAAGTGAGCTGAACAGCTCATCCTAACGACAATTGGAAATGCTATGTCAAACACTGTTGATGGTAATAATGCAGCACACACATCAAATAGTTTCCACTTGGAACAATCTAGCAGTGCTGGGTGCAAAGAAAAACATATATAATTATAGCAAATAGACCGAATGAGTATCATAAATTTAAAGCTTCTACTAGCAGATATGAAGGGGCATAATCGAACGGAAACGTCTATCTCCATGGGCGTTTATCTCCGAGAACGGGTCCGTGAAGGGGCGGACCGAACCGTAGTTTCGAAAAACATGGACGTTTATCATTTTTTGAGCTGGGCGTTTTTGTTTTTCAGTGATAATGGAAAATGAAAGTGCCCAGCTCAAAAACGAATAACTCCAAGACATTTATTCATGGGAGGGGCCAGGATTCGTAATGCACTGGTCCCCCTCACATGCCAGGACACCAACCGGGCACCCTAGGGGGCACTTTTACAAAAAAATAAAAAAAGGTAAAACAGCTCCCAGGTGCATAGCACCCTTCCCTTGGGTGTTGAGCCCCCCAAATCCCCCTCAAAACCCACTGCCCACAAGTCTACACCATTACTATAGCCCTAAGGGGTGAAGGGGGGCACCTACATGTGGGTACAGTGGGTTTGGGGGGCGGTTTGGAGGGCTCCCATTTACCAGCACAAGTGTAACAGGTGGGGGGATGGGCCTGGGTCCACCTGCCTGAAGTCCACTGCACCCCCTAATAACTGCTCCAGTGACCTGCATACTGCTGCCAGGGAGGTGGGTATGACATTTGAGGGTGAAAATAAAAAGTTGTGAAACGGCATATTTTGTGTTGGGAGGGAGTTTGTGACCACTGAGGGAGTAAGGGGAGGTCATCCCCGATTCCCTCCAGTGGTCATCTGGTCATTTAGGGCACTTTTGGGGCCTTATTCGTGGAAAAAACAGAGTCCAGGAAAAGTGCCCTAAATTCTTGCTAAAAACGCATATTTTTTTTCCATTATCGATGAAAGGCGCCCATCTCTGATCGGCCGATAACCACACCCCAGTTCCGCCTTCGACACACCTTCAACACGCCCCCATCAACTTTGTCCGCATCCGTGACGGAGTGCAGTTGAAAACGTCCAAATTTGGCTTTCGATTATACCGCTTTATTCGTTTTTGTGAGATAAACGTCTATCTACCGATTTGGGTCACAATATAGGCGTTTTTCTATTTCGATTATAAGCAGGATAATAGACTTCTCTGATATATCATCAGTTAATTGCTTAGACAGTGACAGGAAGTCCATTTCCTCTCTCTCCCCATTCCTTATTACTGTTTCAGTGCTACATCTGTAAATAACGAGACCTTTTTAATACATGATTTAATAGGTGATAACCAACTAGGTCTAGTGTTTCTGACAGAAACCTGGGTACAAGTTATAGATGACCTCCTAGTACTAGCAATTTGCCCACCTGGTTACAAATATTTTCATCAACTATGAAGAGACATAGAGGAAAAGGATTGGCTTTGATTTACAAAGTATAGTTTTGAAGTTTTAATAGTTGGCTCTCTTTTGAGTTCAGGTATAGAAATCCAAGTTTACAATATTTCATGTTGCATTATATGATAGAGTGGACTGTATGGGGGTATCTGTGATAGTGTGTGTGTGTGTGTGTGTGTGTGTGTGTGTGTGTGTGTGTGTGTGTGTGTGTGTGTGTGTGTGTGTGTGTGTATCTTGCCAGGTATTTGTGACCTGGATTGGTCACTGTTGGAAAGAGGATGCTGGGCTTGATGGACCTTTGGTCTTTCCCAGTATGGCAATACTTACGTCTGTGTGTGTGTGTGTGGGGGGGGGGGGGGGTAATGAAAATTTACTCTGGGGCTCTTTGATGGGGATCAGATGGGGGGGGGGGGTGTAGGTATGTGCTATAGGATCAGATCAAGGAGAGTGGGTGTGCACCACTGTGACATTCACCTGTAAAATTAGGGCAGTAGTCACATTACTAGGCTCCCAGTAGCTTTGCTGCACTTAAGACCTGTAACCTGACCCTACCTGTGTTAAGCAGCTAGTATAACATTTTTTACTGGTTTGGACACACAGCTTAAGAAATAGGCCCCATAATTTCTAAAATATGTGATTTGATGTGCAAATAATTTAGCATTTTTCAATTATCTTTATTTCATATATGCATCTATCCTGAACTTTACTTCAGGGTTAGACTTGAGTTTAATAGTGATAGAAGAAAGGGAAAGCAGCTTCTGTTGTTCTTGTTGTTTTTTATCCTTCTCTTCAACATTATTGTATTCATAGGGACCATCTAGAAACAAAGGGGCCCTTTTACTAAGCTGTGCTACTAAGCTGGGCCTTTCCCACCTATTTCTAGTGTGGCCATCAAAAAGGGCTTTTTTCTACTTTTTGAATTTCTGGCCATGCGCTAATGTTAGTATTAGCGTGTGGCCATTTAAGAAAATTAACGTGGGAACACTTACCTCCTCCTCTTTGGAGGCACTAAGGGCTCTTACGTTATGGACATGCTAAACAGCGCAGCAGTAAGGTCAGCATGCTAGCTGATCAGCGCATCCATGCCAATTCTCTGCCCCTGACATTCCACCTTCAAAAAGATACCATGTGCTTAGCATATGCAGATGGCAAAATTAACACAGAACTCTTTAGCGTGCCCTGCTATAGGCCATTTTTCCCTGCATTAGGCGCATATTAGCACCTAATGCAGCTTAGTAAAAGGGTCCAAATGTAACTGTAGGACTAAAGCAAACCATGGCAGAATAGAGGGAAAGGGGAAAGGAATGGAAGTTGATACACCGCCTTTCTGTGGTTTTTGCAACTACATTCAAAGCAGTTTACATAGTATATACAGGTACAAGTTGTCTTCATGGAAAGTGTGGTTACATATACTGTATGCAATATCTATATGTAATTTAGTTTAAATTAAGAAAATATACAGGCAAGAACTTGTATACGAGACAAGACTGCCAATAAATAACTAATGTACAAAGAAAAAATGACTACACTGGAAAATATTAGTAACTCGTCTCTATGCAAGTCCTAAAAAGAAAGGAATCAGCAGAAATTAATTTTAAGAGCATAAATATCAGCTATCAATATTCAAATGAAACCCTCATAAAAAAATCATCGAATCTAATCAGCAAGTCTGTTAGTAACAATATTGCATTCAACCTTTATGTAACTCGTCACTAGAGAACTCTTCCTTACAGAAACACCTGCTGTCTCCATTTTACACTTATTTTTCAGAAACAAGGCCAAATACTCATGATCCACAAAGGTTTAATGATTCTCTAGATACTTCATCAAACATTTGCAGCAAACCTTCAGGAAAAAAAAAAACAGTACAAAGGGCATAAACCTCTCGCCGCATAGCAATAAACCTCCTTCTTTTAATCTGGGTAACCTTTCAAATGTCAAGGAATATTATTACCTTCCTTGTAGCGTAAGAAAATATCATTGCTAAAGCAAAGGACATTATCAGTATAGACCCTTCTTCTTCATCGAGGGTCTTCTCCAAAATGTGGATAAGATTCAAACTATTATAGATTTCTCATTTGCTTACATTGCCAAGGACCTCCATTTTACATGAGTCAGACCTTTTTGAAGTCGTTTTTATTAATTTTTCATAATTTCCATGTCATGAGGACAACCTTTGTATATATTTGGAGGAGTTTACACACATTTGTGATCTCATTTTTATTTTTTTTTTAAAGACAGTTCATACATAGGTACCTGTCTGCAACATTTAAGGTAGGTTGCCACAGAAAGTTTGTTTTTATGGTTTCAAATGGACCCAGGAAGAGACACATGTAAGTTAACAGATCTTTTTTTTTATCTGTTTTATGTGAGGAGGTGGTTGTAGTGGCATCACTATTTTTTAATGTAAACCTATGGATTTAAAATATTTTGTTTTAAAATAAAAATACTGGTGAAGGCTGTGTGTTGACTCTGCAAGTGAAGGCAGTGTAACCATGGTTTCTGGCTGGGGCTGTAAGCTGTGGCTCAAGGTGGGACCACAGTTGTGCCGGTTCTTGGTGGTAGCCAAAGGGAGCAGGTTGGACATTTGGCATGCATGCTGGCAAGAGCGGGGCCTCAGTTCTGTTTAAGAGCGGGTTAGGGATGTTTCTATCATTCCAGGGCAGTGCTGGGAGGTCTGAGGCTGTGGGGAGCGCATTGACTATGGCTGCTGTTGGTCTGTGAAAGGCAGGAGGCAGAAGAAAGCCTTGGGAGCCTGTTTGGGCTTGAATTGGTGTTTGACATCACCGTGTTGGTCCTGAAGGCCTTGCATTTTCAGTAGGGCAATCAATTTTTAAGTCCTCCAGAGAGGCAGAAGAATGTCTGGGAAGCAGGGGAGAAGTCCCAAAGATGCTGGGGAGGATTTTTGAGCCTGGAATCGTCAGCCAGCATTGGCAACCCTTGGCTGAAGTGTGTGCATGCACACAAGTGCTGCAACATTGGGGGAAGAAATGACAGGAGCACAAGAGCTTCTGGCTGGTGCTGCCAGCTTGAGGGCAGAGCCATGCAGCGGAAGGTGGGATGTTGTGCTCCACAAGGGTATGGAGATTGATTAGAGGCAACCTAGAAAGGTGAGTGTGAAGCAGTGCCCCCCTCCCCCCCAGGATCACTGCACCACTCATGTGTAGGCACCATACATAGTGAGGTCCCTTTATTATTGCAATACGTTATTGATTTTTATAAGAAAGAAGAACAAAACATTGGTGAAATCAGAATGTCCATAATATCCAATGACAAGTAATTATGGGGCTCCCTCCACTAACCATACAATACAGAAATGAGGGGCTGCATATATCTGGACCCCCCCCCCCCCCCACCTCCATCCCCAGCACCAGCATCCTGCCCCATGCCTATATACTGTTTTGAACCACCCAATATCACACCTCACTGCCCATCCCTCTCCCAGTAACAGTGCACATACTTTACAGTAAAGCCACCATGCTATCCTCTGTCCCCATGACCACCTATCATATAACACGTGTACCTGTGAACTGCATAACCACCCCTCAGCACCCCCCTAAAAAATAGTCCATAGCCATCTGTCGCAGGCAATTTGAGGAGCATTGTACATGTTTAAAAAAATATATATATGCATTTGACACCGAGAAGGTTCATTGCCTGAACTCTGTCTCTACCAACTTGTGTTTTGTAGATGATTTAGCATCCACAGGGACCTTGTGGCACTCTGGTGCCAGTATTGGAAGATATAGTGAGAAAAGCTAGGCCTTATCTGGCACATGAGGGAACACCTCAGGGCCTGACCTATTTCTCACTGACATTGCATCCCTTTAACAGTTCTGTCCTGGATCAAGGCCTGAATATGCAGCTACCCTCATTACAGCATGCCCACAACTCCCACATCCCCTAGAATGTGTTGCAGCCAAACCTAAACCTACGAGGTGACATGGAAAGGAAGGGGGAAGAGATGTTGTACAGCACCCTCCTGTGACCCAAGGAAAAGTGGTCAGCATGTCACACACAACTACCTAGCACATTGCAGCAGATAGGGCAGGGTAAATAAAAATGTAATCAGAAAGACACACAGAGGGAATCAAAACCACATCCCCTGCATTGAGGACCCATAGCCCTAACCTCTACACCCCACAGGTACCTGACAAAGGAGTCTGCAAGGAAGACAGTACACTGACCACAGAGGGCTGTGAGAGCACAAGTTGCCACCCAAATGAATAGCCTCGCATGGGCCAGACTCCTCATTTCATTTATTTCCACTTACTATACTGCCTTTACTAACTGGCAGACTTACTGAGACCATCTTTACTGTCTACAGAAGTCGCTTTATCCAGACGGTGGGTCATAGTCCCACTGTACCATATACTGTTTGCCATACATTTATTTAGTTGGTACTCGACATCACACCACATCAAAAGACTCCTGAGGAAGGCGCCTCGGCACCAAAACACAGCTGTGTAGAGTCATTTTTTTTTATGTTACCATAAACTCTTTGTTCATTTATACGTCTCTCTCACTGATTGGAAAGAGCCTAACTTCCCTACTCCTTTTTCGCTTTGTATTGGACTTTTTCTTCCTGGGGATTGAGTGCACCTCCACCCTTGTGTGGTCTCTCTTCAGACCAAGGCAGTTCACAATCTAAAACTTACAAAAGAAAACCAAATGGAAAGGAACTGCAATATTTTGACAGGAAAGATAAACTCATACACACACGGAGAATCCTATGATAGTGGGGTAAAGGGGAAACATGGAGTGGGGAAGGGGCAAAAAGGAAAGGATTAACCCAGCAGAACAGCACAATACCCCTTAAGCAGGGTTAAAAGCAAGAGTAAAAAGCCATGTCTTGAAGTCCCACATAAGGGACTGTGGGTATGGGGGTAAGGAATTCCAATACTGCTTACCTAGGAGCTAGCCGTTGGTGAAATCCCCTCAGTCAAACCTGCCATAGATTACAGAATGATCCAAGATATATGCATCATTGCTTGACCCTAGGTAGGGAGCACACACGTCCATAATCTCCCCCTGGGCATCACACATGACCTGCATGTTCATTGAGTGATATGATTTTCTGTTCCCTTAGGTATTTTTGTGTGCCCGGGGGTCTGAGTGTGACATGTGTGCAGTTGATGATGCCTACGACTGTGGGGAAACGATCTATGGTGTAGAACTGAGCCATATTGTTCTAGAAGGCCTGGGTGGTAGTGGGGAAGGTAATGTAGTGTGAGGTGTGGGTGAAGAAGGCATTGAGGAACTAGGCATGACAGTTGGAGATGGAGGGCTGGGTGAGGCCTGCACTGACTTCTAGCACTGACTAAAAAGTGCCTGTGGCAAGAAAGGTGAGGGAGGCAGTGACCTTAAGGTACTGGATTATTCCTGTATGTCATGGTCTAGATGAGGGGTTGTAGCTGGTCACAGAGGTGGTGTATGGAAAACCTATCAAAATAGTACCTAGTAAGACATTGCTGTTCAGTGAGTTCCATGAAGCGGGTCCTGGGCTTAAATACTCAGGGATTGCTGTTTCTCCTCCTGGGCCTCCCCTCTAAACTTTCATCCACATCTAGTAAAGCATTAGGCATTATAGCATTTAGCAAATCCATGATTGACATGGAGGTGCCCTACAGCCTCGGGTGGAACCCACTAAGCCCAGTAACACCACTGTGCACTCCTCCATCTGATGCACTTAGTAATACCTAGCAGTAGCACCCAACACTCACTCTCCCAGCACCAGAACAGAGTCCTCACACTGTGACAAACAGAGGAACAATGGACAAACAGGAACAATGAGAGACAGAAGATAAGCAGATAGGGAGTTTGAATGGAAGGTATGGGGGTTTGGGGACAGTGAGTGTTTGGTGGGGGAGAGGTGTGGCTGGAGGCTAGCAGGTGTGGGTAAGAAGTGTTGAATGAAAATAGGCGGGTAGAGGTGATGAAGCAGTTGGTAGAGAAATGGAATGGGGAATTGGGAACTATGTACACTGAACAAACGTTTCAAAAGTTCTTCATGACTCTATATGAAATGGTCAAAGTGGCTGATTTGCAGGAGACGCAATTCAAGATCCCACATAGGGCACACATCTCTAGGGCTAAGGGGGTACAACTAGGACTTTGGGAGGATGATCACTGCATTAAATGCCATAGTGGGGGGGGGGGGGAACACTGCTACACTCCTATTTAGAGTGCCCGGCACTGATGCTGTGGAATGACGCCATACAGGTGATCAACACTGTTGTGCGACAGACATTGGAATGGGACTATGCAACTTTGTTGTTAGGAGACCAATCCCTTTTAATTAAGCAGGGCCTAACACAACCTTATAGGAGGTTGATATATGTCACCTTGTTGCTGGTAAAGAAAACCATTTTATATTTCTGGACTGCTGAAGAAGGTGCATTAGGGGCAGTATGGAAGACGAGAATGCGGGAGGTGGGCACATATGAGAAGCAACTTTACTCAAAGGCCACCAAGTCAAATACCAGAGCGTATGCTATGTTGTGGGTGGAGTGTTTAACTATACTTACCTAAGGATGGAGATGGGGAAGGTTGACGAAGGCGAATGTTGGGCTGAATGGGGGGGGGGGAGTATGATTGATGAGGCTTTGGATGGTGAGTTTGCGGGAGTACAAGAATGTATGACTGGGGGAGTTTCTGGAATTATAATAAATAAAACGCAATGTAGAATGTTGTAGCAGCACACAGCTCGATGTGGATGCAGATCATTTATATGGACCTGTTGTTTTTCCTTATACTGCATGTGAAGTTTTTTCAAATATGTTACATGTAGCTACAACTTGTAATTGTGTGCATAAAAATAAAATAAAATAAAATAAAAAAGAACTTGAGAAAGTGAAAAAGAGAGAAAGCAAGGAGAAAATGTGAGTGTCAAAAGGTTCAGACAGGGGCAAACATAGGTAACTGATTAATCAGCGACTCTCCACTGTTTTAACAAACCAGCAATTCCACCTCTCCACTCTCCAACTCAGCAAAATCACAAATGGGTCCAAAGAGAAGTTTGATCTTGAGATAGTCGCTTTTAAAGCAGGTCTAATTCACAATGTTTATTAAAATACAATTGTATAAAGATAGAATACTTTCTGCAAAAAGATGATACTATCTAGCTCGGTAAAATAAATGTTCTCAATCATCCACTGAGTTATTTTGCTTAGTTAAATCACTGACTGTACCACAAACTCAGGATTTGGTGGTACATCTTACTGCACACGATTTCTCTTATTATTTTCAGGAGAATATCCAGAAGACTACTGAAAATAACCCCCCCCCCCCCCCCCCCCACACACACACACAAACACACATTTCTTAACAGGAGCTAGGTCTAATGCAGATGGTATCCCGATAGATCATGTTTGAGATACTTTCTCATTGATTTCTGATGTTGAATTTCAGCAATATATAAAGCAATTTTTCCAAGGGCTATTGCATGTTAGATTCTCGTCCTACAACTCTGCTGAAAGCAGTGCCGAGTCACAATCTGAACTGGTTGCTTTCATTGGTGAACCAATCCTTGCAGAGTGGGACTTTCACAAAGCAAATGGGGAAGATTGTTTTGTACGAATTGTTAAATAATCCTTCTTTAGGTAATCAAGGCAGTGGCAACTATCGCCTGGTAGCAAATTTACCTACTCTGACAAAAATTGTAGAAGCTATTGTTATGGATCAATTGCAGGGCTATTTGGGATCCCATAATTTGTTAGATCCAAAGTAGTCTGGATTCAGCCTGCAATTTAGTACAGAAACTGTTTTGGCAGCTTTGTTAACAGAGATGTGATTGTTGTTATACAAGGGGATCCAAATATTCCTTATTCAATTGGATGTATTTGCTGCATTTGATTTAGTTCATCATGAATGCTTATTGGATAAACTGGGGGGCCTTGGTCTCTCAGGAAAAGTATGGACCTGGTTTTCAAGCTTTTTTTTTTTTTTTAAAAAGAGAGTAGTCCAGGTTAACTAGTAGGGTGAGTGATCCATGGATTGAAGACTGAAGCAAGGTGTTCCCCAGGGTTCCCCACCCTCCCCCATTTTATTAAACATTTACCTTAGTGGTTTGGGAAGTTTGCTTCAGTCTCTAAAAGTTCTGTATTTTTCAAATGCTGATGATATTATTCATTTGTTCCCTATGTATTCAGACTTATTTACAATATATACTGACATGAATGTTCCCCACTCTATTGGATATCTATGAACCTTCTCAAAATTAACCCTGCTAAATAAAATGTTTTATCGGCGAGAAATTCTTGACGGATGATTCTTCCAATAAATCCAAAATTAGCAGGAGTGGAAATTTTGTTGAAAAATTGTTTGGAGTTATCCTTGATTCCAGATTATCTATGGATTTGTGTATTATTCCTGTGGTTCAGAAATTTTTTTTCAAGCTGAAATTATTGAGGAGACTAAAACGGTATTAGAGGAATATCAGTTTAAATGGATTGTTCAATCTCTAGTCCTCACCACACTGGATTATTGTAATGTGGTTTTATGGGCCTTTCACAAACGCAGATATGTAGGCTGCAAGCAGTTTAGAATTCTGCAGCAAAATTAGAAGTAGGTGGTGGAAGATTTGACCATGTGACCCCTTATAAGATACGATTACACTAGCTCCATGTAAGAACTAGAATTGAGTTTAAGGTTTTGCATCTTGTTTTTAAAATTCTTTATGGTTTTAGCCCTTGTTAATTGACTGATTTTATTAAGCTTTATAATCCTGCACGAACCCTGCATTCAATGGTGGAAATAAAACTGGTTAATCAATCTAAAGCTCTCTGTAAATTGAAAGCTACGACCAATGAACGTTAATAGGCAAAAGTTTGGAGCTTTGGAATCTGCTTCCATCTGCCATTCACAACATATTATGGGCTTCTTCTACAAAGTTGCACTAGCGATTCCCATGCAGCAAATGAGAGGAAGCCTGTAGGAATTGAATGGGCTTCCTCTCGCGGCTTTGTAAAAGAGGACCTATATGACATTTTGATGCAGTTTAAAGATTTGGATTTTTTAACAAATATTTGGTCAACCCTACCTAATATTATGATTTATAACAGCGGTTTCATTTTGCTTTTTGTTTTTTTTGTTTGTTCCGATTTATTGGTTTTATGTCAAATTTGTGTACACTAATTATTTTTCTGTATACTGATACTTCTTTTTTTTCTGTAATTCACTCTGAACCGGTTGATTGAGTGGAATATACAAGACTTAAATTAAATTAAATTATTTTTTTTTCTTCCTGTCACAATGAAATTGTTTTGCTATCCGTTATTGCAAAATAAATAAATAAATAAACAAACAAATAAATAAATAAATAAAACACCACCCATCTCACATCCATGACAAGCTCCCAAAAAGCCCATTCTCAAAATGCTTTCCTCTGGGCAATTATTGGACTCAAGTGCTTTTTTTTTGTTTAATGTTTGTTTATATGTTTTAAATATTTTCATGTGAGAAATACATTTATCTTCCCCTTGTGCCATTTTTTGCACATTTTGACTTTCAAAAATGAGCCCCATGGAGACTTTTCCTTTGAGAACTGATGCAAAGTTTTAAGGAAAAGGTGCCTGTGGAAGTTGCATCTATCTGAATACTTTTTAAAATAACCCCCAAATTTTAACATACAATGAAGTTGCACAAAAAAATCAGGGTCCTCATTCAGCACCGCTTATAGGGATGATGACTGAGCCCATTGTCTTCTCTACAGTACAGTATATACACTAAAATGACTGTCATGGATGTCACCAATTTTATCATCAGTGTTTCATCATCTCATTTATTCATTATTAATACCTAATTGGCCATGATCAATCATATTTGAGTATAGTATTCCACTCTGTCACTCCACATGTGATTGTTGAAAAGCTATGAAATCAGGATCATAATTTTGCTTTAATATGCCCTTCTGAGTCATCACTTCCAACTATCAGAATATGTTTCTCTTTGTTGAATTCAAATTAGGTGGGGAGAAAGGTTGAGTTCAATTACAAGTATGCAAAGTGATTGTCTTTTCTGTAAGAATATCAAAAGTTTATACTGTTATAGAAGGTATTTGCAGAACATACTCAAATACTCCTCTGCTAAAGCTCAAAAGAGAAAGGCAGCAATGGATTCTGGATAAGTTAAAACAAAACAAAATAAAAATGTTCATTAGCTGTCATGATCATGCACATTCCAGGTCAAACTTAAGGTACTGTTTCTTGTATTCTACTCAGGTGCATAACCTCTTTCAAAGTGAACTATGCATATCAATATCTAGTCTTTGAATCATGTTGTTTTGCCCATCCTGTTTTCATGGTTGCACAACACAAATGCACAGAATGGTTATAATTATAGCAAGAACTATGAAACAGATGTGTAGACAGTCTGATTTTTTAAAAGAAGTGTTCCTGCAAAATTGGTTTTTTCAAATTACAGTTTGGGGGAATAATACTTAAGCTAGTGGATAACTGCAAATGCCCACGTCTTCCACTGACATACCATCTGCTTTCCTTTCTGAGTCAGATGCTCTTTATGAGAACACACAGTAAGCATCAGATGTAAGAATAATAGTTTATTTGCAATAACAAAACGTCACCACAAGGCCAGGGTATTTTCTAATATGCCTCAGCACTGTGGTGACATTCTGGGGTCTTTGCAATAAAACTTGTGCTAAAAATGTTTCACCATGCAATCAGTAACATTCTCTTATGTGCAATAGAGCAAACTATGCCTGCATTTTTCCTGAAGTATGGGAAAACTTGCCCTCAATATTATGGCTGTAGTACTAACATGAATATTGATACATAATAGTTTACTGTTCACGCTAGTTGCAATCTAGACCTAATCACCTCACAGTGAAAAGGCTAGTAAGATAGGGAATTTCCTCTCCCTCCCTGTCCTTCTTCCTGTCAGAGCATTCCAGGCTACACTGTAGTGACTAGTAATGATGTTGTTGAGGATTCGACAAAGATACAGAAGAACAAAGAACCTCTCAGAGATAATACCAATACTACAAAGGAGACAGCAAAGGTGACTCAATAAAACCATGATGCTGTATGTGGTCTGGAAGATTTATTGGCCAACGATTACTCTTTGGTCAGAAACAATGACTCAACATGGCCGTGTTTCGGTCCACTGGCCTGCCTCTGGAGTCTTCCTGTGTTGTATGGATGAGTAAATCGATGTCACTTGCTGTAAATATATCAAGTTTAATTTGCTGTCGCAGTAAAAAATGGTGGGAAGCACTGCTGGCAGCGCCCCACGCTCTCAAAAAAAGCACTCTGAATATTCTCCAGACTCATAACAACTGTTTCAAATTTGCTGAGGATTCACCGTTGGGCACAGTGGTATAGATAGGAGGGCTCTGACATGTCTGCCTCTCTGGACAAAAAAGAGTTTTTCTTTGCAAAGGGAAAGATGGGAAGAAATGTGGGGAGGGTTTTGGCCGTCGTTTGAGGGAAGGGATATTTATTTTTGATGGCTTGGGGGGAGGGGATATAAAATCCAGTGTATACCACATTATTTTTAGCAAGCAATAATGGAGTCCTTTTATTAAGCTGTGGTAAGTGCTAGCACATGCTTACCATAATTTAACAGAGCGTACTGCAAGGTGCACTCAGGCATCCTTCAGTAAGCTCCCAATCAATGTGCACTACCCACCCACTAAAAATATTTTTAATTTTGCACTGATGGGGTGTGTCAGAGGGGCAGAGAATAGGCATTCCAGTGTTAATCAGCATGTCCACATTCCTGTACACTAACTGATTAGTGCAGGGTTACTGCGTGAGCCCTTACCACCTACAGAATAGGTGCTGGTAAGTGTTCCCACAGTAATCTTTTTTCATGGCCATTTGCTCATGGTGACATTAGCACACAGTCATTAATGCAAAAATGGGAAAATCTGCTACTTTACTGCTGTAGTAAAAATGGTCTTATTGTGTGGGAAAAACCCATGTAAGGGTGCGCTAAGGCCACTTTCTACCGCTGTGTAGTAAAAGGACCCCAAAGTTTTAACATGCATGCTATACTTTATTGCATCGGCCCCTTTGTTATTTCTATCCCGTTTGCCTGTTTTCGCTTGATAGGATGCACAGTAGCACAATAGGATATGGCATTACACAGTGTGATAGAAATTAATCAAGGTACCACAAATGTATAATAAGGCAGCCTGATGTTACATCTTGTTTATCTGGATTAGAAATTGGCTTGTAATGACAGCAGCAATTCAGTCTTTAATTACAGGCAGAGAATGGACCCCAGGAATGTTCCGTACTCTGCTTCCATGGCTAAACTGCTTTCTTGTAGCTCTTCTTTGTGTTCATTAGCTTATCTTTCTAGGACATGATTATTCAGCTACCTACTGGAAAATGTCTAGTGTTAGCCAAGGTCCACCTGACTCTGCACTAAATACACATTTTATTGTGAACATTTTTGCATAATAATCAACAATTCATATTAAAAAAAATCCTGTAGCTTTTCAATGCAACAGTTGTGCTCAGGTTAAAAAAAAAATAATAATAAAACACCAAATCAGTCTGGAAATACTTTGTCATGATGTTAAAAAAAAAAGATAAAAGGAATCATTGTTAAAACATGAACACAGCACTGAAAGCGAGAATTACCACTTCACTGAGAGAACCAGACAGTGCCTGGCTACAGTTCTCCTGGGAATTTATTTCAAAATATTAGCTGAAGTAATGCATTACCACATATATAAAAATGTTCCAACAGCTGTTAAAGGTTTAATATATATCTACTGTATTATTAAATTTGTACACTGTGTGTAACACTTGAAAAGTAATATAATATGTGAAGTATACCATAAAATTATGAAATCAGTACTAAAAGCCCTGTTTATTAAGGTGTGCTAACGTTTTTAGCACATGCTAAAAATTTGCATGTGCTGACTGTGTAGGTGCCCATAGGAATATTATGAGTGCCTACATAGTTAGCGTGCGCTAATGTTTAATACGCTAATGAAAATGCTAACGATCCTCTACTCGACATAGTAAACAGGGCCCTGAATCACAAGAAATCAGGTTAAGAACATCTGGTTAAATTAAGATATTTGGATAAAGTTATCTAGATAAATTTTAAATTAATTATTTCTATATTTAAACAATATTTTATTATATGATATTTTACTTGCATTGTTTTATTATCTCTATGTAATCAAATCTACTTTCAACTCATCTGTGAAAAAGGCAAACTAAAACTGAATAGATAAAATAGAATTAGATATCTTTACCCAGATATTTAGAAAGATACCTGAATGAGTTAGAGCCACTGAATGTATCTAGCAGTTAAAATTATCTAGATACTTTGGGCCTGGCCTATCTGTGGCCACATTTTCTAACTAATTTTAGCTAGATTGTGACTGAATATTGTCATTGTTAGGCTCAAATTTAAAGCCATCCCTGCAATATTTACAATGACTCATCTTTTTAAACAGATACATGGTCATTAAGATGGTTGGATGTATTTATGAGTTTAGCAGCCAGGAATTTTAGAAATACATACTTACGTTTAAGTTTACTGTGTACTTGCTATACCACCCTAGTCCACTGGGAGCAGGGTGGTTTACAAAACTAACATAATTAGAAATGGAAAAGGAACTGCAACATTAAATAGGACAGTGAGCAAGGTAGAAGGGGAAGTAGAATGAAAGAATGGAGAAATAGGATATGTCTGCCCATGTCGCCTTTGACAATCACTTCATAACTGATGCTTCAGGGAAGACAAGGGAGAACAAATGTGTCTTCAGTGCGACCTTAAATCTGGGGAGGGAGAATCCCTCACAGATTGCAAGAGGAAATGAATTCCATGTGAAAGAATTTAAAAAATGTTTCGTCTTATAAATGCAAATTGTGAGCGGTAGCTAATGGAATACATAAATGAAGAGTTCTCTGAAGAGTATATGATATAATGGTTGATGCCAAGTATGGTAGTATCTAAGTACAAAAAGCTCTATGGGTCAAAGTCAAAATTTTATGATTTATCCTGTATTTGACTTTGACAGTGGTATCGAATAAACAAGGGTTTAATACGATTGAAACGTTTAGCACAAGATAGTAATCTAATAGCTGTATTTTGAGTAGATTGAAATCTTTTTAGGTGAGAAGAATGGAGGCCCACATAGACTGAGTTGCAATAGTCAAGTCTAGAAGCAACTAAGGCATAAATTAAGGTGGCACAGGCCAAGTCATCAATATAATTGTGAACTGAACAAATAAGATGGAGGGCATGTAACTGTAGAAACCTGTTGATGGAATGAAAGTTGTAATCAAGTTGAACTCCTAAATACCAAAATAAATCAACCATTTGTTATGGTAGACCGCTGCTTTTTAACATATTTATAAATGATCTAGAGATGGAGTAACTAATGTTAAAGTTGTTAAGTCGCGAGAGGATTGTGAAAAATTACAAGAGGACTTTACGAGACTGGGCATCTAAATGGCAGATGACATTTAATGTGAACAAGTGCAAAGTGATGCATGTGGGAAAGAGGAGCCCGAATTATAATTATGTATTGCGAGGTTCCACATTAGGAGTCACTGACCAGGAAAGGGATCTAGGTGTCATCGTTAATGATATGTTGCAACCCACTGCTCAGTGTATGGCAGCGGCTAAGAAAGCAAATGGAATGCTATGTATTATTAGGAAAGGAATGGAAAAAAATGAGACTGTTATAATGCCTTTGTATTGCTCCATGGTGTGACCGCACCTCGAATATTGTGTTCAGTTCTGGTCACCGCATCTCAAAAAAAGATTTAGTGGAATTAGAAAAGGTACAGAGAAGGGCAATGAAAATGATAAAGGGGATAGGACGACATCCCTATGAGGAAAGGCTAAAGCAGCTAGTGTTACCTCCCCCCCTGGTCAGGCAGGCGATGTTAGCCGTAGGTTCTCTGAGGGTTGGTTGTCAGTAGTCGTGACCTCTCTCAGGAACTCTCTGCCGGAACCGGAAGGAGGTACAAATCAACTAACCTTGTCCCCCGTCCTCAAAGGGCGGGAGAGGAATATAAAACTAAATTTAGGATAGATTCTGAAACAAGAGGACACCAGTCTGAAAGCCAAACTTGGTTATGTTTATTTGGTTCAAAGAAGTGTTCAATATAAATATTTATTTCAACTTTTACATTCTATAGCAAATCAATTATAACCTTTGTATTTATCAATGTTACTCGTTTCTCAATATTATAATTTCAAAACATGTTAAAAGTTACCCAACCATTAGGTTTGGACCCAGTATCACATATTTCATAGTTTTTCATTAACCTTTCTTTTTTCTACAGCATCACTTTCCCAGCGATCAATTCCGGAAACATCATCAGATAAGTATCAGCCTTTAATGATCTCTGATGTTACATTTCTTTGCAAATTCCTAGGTTATTTTAATTAAAATGAACTGATACTTTGTGTGCTCTTTTTGTCTCTTTCTTTTACAGGGCAAACCAACCTCAACTCAGATAAGTATGTGTTTGTTTGTTTTCCCTTTTTGTGTCCTGTAATTTGTTGCAACTTAGCTGAAACTTGACTTCATCGCCGTCTCTCGTGCTGTCTTTCTTGCGTAGGGGCCCAGGTGCTCCTTCCACGTGTACGATATTCAGGTGCTCTCCTCCAGACAGGTCTTCTCCCTACACCTGTCTTTAAAAACTTTAAAGGAAGCAATACCCTAACTCCTTATCTTAACCAAATGTCCCTCACTTGGTGACACTTATGTTTTAACTTATCAATACTTTGGCCAAACTGTCTCAAACTAAAAGTAACCAAAGTACCTTTTCCCTAAAACCTAGTTCTATTTTTATGTGCCCTATTCTAAGAAAGGAGTGCTTCCAGGGACACAGGAACCCAAACACTCAAAACACTTACACACTAAATTCTGTCCTTACAGTTATTTACTGACTTCCATTACAACTAAATTTCTATTAATACTATATAACACATTCACTACCTAAATTCATTTAAAATATTTCTTGCACAAATTCCCCAGTGTTAGACCACCCACTCAATCAAGCCCTATTAACCATTAATCCTTTCCCTATCCCCCTTTATACCTTAATTACCTACAAATTCTTTATACCTCAAAACAGTAATATATCCACCCTTTTCCCTTTTATATCCCCTCTCCAAACACCCTCTCCTATATAATCATCCCTTTCCCAATCCTATCTCAGCCTAGTTATCCCCTTCCCCACCTCAATCAGTACCAACTTCTCCAGCACACGTCCACTCTCTCCGCCGTCCCAACTCCTTCTGGCCACTCTCACACTCAAAAAAACATATATTCTCTTCATCTGTTTCTGCCCAACTTTCAACTGACCAGCAAGCTGTCGCCCAGGCAACCAGGTCTCAGCTTGCTCAGCTGTTGTTCCAGAGTGATGTCACTATAGAACTCTTTTTACTTTTCCCTCTGGAGGAGCCCAGTTAAGATTATTTTAACCCTAGGTTACACTAGGGCTTTTCAACTTGAAGAAAAGCTGGCTGAGGGGAGATATGATAGAGGTCTATAAAATAATAAGTGGAGTGGAACGGGTAGACATGAATCGCTTGTTTAATCTTTCAAAAAACACTAGGGGGCACACAATGAAGATACAAAGCAGTAGATTTAAAATGAATCAGAAAAACATTTTCTTCACTCAACGTGTAATTAAACTCTGGAATTCGTTGCCAGAGAATGTAGTCAAAGCAGTTAGCTTAGCGGGGTTTAAAAAAGGTTTGGATGGCTTCCTAAAGGAAAAGTCTATAGTTCTCTGTAAAGGTTACTTTCTCTAGCAAATAAGTTTAGTCAGATATATAAAACTATGACCCTATCATACTTTCTATTTTTATTAACAGAGATTTATTTTCTTTTCAATGACTAAGCTATACTCTAAACAGATGTTAAGTTCTAAACAGAAGCTTCCTTTAACTTCTAGTTCGATCTAAAATGATATTGTAGTAAACTATAAAATATCAACTTTAAATGCTAAACTGACCTATAGTCTATCTTTATATTATACTCTAACAAAGACTTTAAATGCTAAACTATTCTCTAAACTCTCTTTGCTAAATAGAGTGCCTTTAAAAAAAAAAAAACACTGGAATTACCTAGTTAACTCTGAGTCTACATTTTTTCAAGTTTGAATGCAATTTCTCAGTAGGTTATATACTCACCAGTGACGTTGTCCTCTCCTCAGCATCTCTTCTCGATTGAGAGCAACTGATCTCTGCTTTAATTATGTTTCTGTGCTTCTAAGGCAATGTCTATTCACAATTTTTTGATAATGCCTACTGCAATCAATTTGCCAGAAGGGCCCTTTTAATGTTTCTCTTTAACCAGTCACAGTGATTTTTTCTTCTCATCAGTGTGTCCTATCTTAACACTTTTTCAAAACTGCTTATACCAGCTGTATGGAAGGTATGAGTGATTGCACTTTAATTCTAGGTACATGTTGACATGTGTGGGAAGGAGCAGGATATAACTCCCTCCAGCCCTCAGGGGCAAGCTAAGAATGCTATAGTAAAGAAGCCAGGGATGGCAAAGGTCATGTGTAATATACATAATAAACATAGTAAAAGATGGCAGATAAAGACCTGTATGGTCCATCCAGTCTGCCCAACAAGATAAACTCATTTTATATGGTATGTGATACTTTATATGTATACCCGTTTGATTTGTCCTTGCCTTTCTCAGGGCACTGACCATAGAAGTCTGCCCAGTACTGTACTTGTACTAAGTTCTGAAGCTAACATCAAAGCCCCTTAAAATTTTCACTCCAGCCCATCCCTATCTATTCAGTGACGATCAGGGCGTAGACCATAGAAGTCTGCCAGCTCCCGTTTTGTTTCCAATTATCGGCGTCGCCACCCAATCTCCACTAAGATTTCATGGAACCATTCCTTCTAAACAGGATTCCTTTGTGTTTATCCCACGCATGTTTGAATTCCATTACCGTTTTCATCTCCACCACCTCCCATGGGAGGGCATTCCACATATCCACCACCCTCTCCGTGAAAATATACTTCCTGACATTAGTCCTGAGTCTGCCCTCATTCAACCTCAATTCATGTCCTCTAGTTCTACCGCCTTCCTGTCTCCGGAAAAGGTTTGTTTGCGGATTAAAGAACAACTAACAAACTCCAGACCGCCCAAAATATAGCAGCCAGGTTGATATTCAGCAAAACACGCTTCGACAGTGGCAAACCTCTTCGAGAAAAATTGCACTGGCTCCCAATCAAAGAACAGATCATCTTCAAAATTTGCACTCTAGTCCAAAAAATCATATATGGTGTAGTCCCAGGATACATGATAGACGTCATAAATCTACCAACAAGAAACAGATTCGGTTCTGCTAGATCATACCTAAACCTACACTACCCAGATTGTAAAGGATTGAAATACAAAACAACTTACACATCCGGCTTCTCTCTCAACCAATTACAGCGCATTTAGCTGACACCAGTGACAGCTAAACACTCTGTAATTGGCTGAGAGAGACCTGGAGCAGGGGCATCGGACGTGCTGCTAACACCCCGGGGCAGACAGAAAGGAGCAAGGAGGCCCGATGATAGCTGCCAGCAGCATCGGGAGCCTCCTCATAGCTGCTGCTGCTGCAGGCTCAGCCGGAGAGCAGCGAGATGTAACATTTTCCCCCATACCATCCTGTCTTCACCTGCCTGGATTTTTCTTGTGGATGGCATTGATTTGGTGTATCTTGTTGCGCTGAGCTGCTACTGCTGCCCTTTCATCTCCCTCCCCATTTGATCTCCCTCCCGATTTTGGGGACGACTTGTTTTTTTGAGTGAGGACATCCATAAAGGACTTCCTTGGCATGTGCAGAGCAACCAGCATAACGCTTGGCTGCTCTGCACATGCTCAGCTGGCCGACTGGCTTGGAAGGAAATCCCATGCAAATGAGCTAGCAGCAACCAGCTCATTTGCATGGGATTTCCTTGATGCATTCTCGTTGCTTACCGATTCGCTAAGGAATCGGTAAGGGAAGGGCTTTAACGATTGTTTTAGTGCATCTAGCCCTCAGACCACAGACTGAAGCACACTGTGCTTTCAGCCTCGCTGACATCCAGGGCTCCTTTGTCAACAGCAGGGTTGCCAGCTGGGAAAAATTTTCCCAGCCCAAAACAGCCGTAAACCCGCCCAAAAAACGCCCGTAGCCAATCCCCGTCTTCCGCGTCACCGAACCCCGCCCCCACATCACCTAACCCCGCCCCGCATCACTAACCCCGCCCCCCACATCACTAACCCCGCCCCTATGTCATCCCTGACATCAGCCCCGCCCCTGAAAGGCTTCTATTGGTCCAATTTGGACCAATAGAAGCCCCGAAAAAACTTCTATTGGACCGAATTGGACCAATAGAAGCCCCGGAAAAAAACGCTGAACTCGCACAGCGGTGACGGGAAAACCGCCCAAAAAACCGCATCCCGCGGCCGGCGAAATTTTCCCCCCGCTGCTGGCGAAAACCCACCCAATTGGGTGGTAAAACCGCCCACCTGGCAACCTTGGTCAACAGCAACAACTGTTGTTTCCTAGGTGACCAGGCTTTGGCTGGATCATCTGACTTCCACAGCCAATCAGGCAATCATGGAACGATCATTTCATTCCACGTACCATCTCCATTTTGAAACTCAATTTTCCCATTGATTTTAATGGGAAAAATAGACTTCTTTACAAAACATAGTCCAAACTACACCACATTTTAATAGCAGCCATACCATTTTCCAAGTCACTTCAATCACAATCCAGTCCATGTTTTAACATTTAAAACCCATTTTCCAGAACCAAAGTACACATTTCACCCCCAAATCAACATTAAAATTCAATGAAAATTCACCAAAGTTTCAGCACAGGTTAAAACAAATTTATGCTTGTGGACACCACTTTAAGTTATGGAAATCTGTGTCCCAAGCGGTGTAAGGTGCTCTGCACCAAAACTGAACAAAATAGTCACTAAATGATTTAAACACCACAGCCCACCTTAAGGGACTCTCAAGACCCCTTGACCATAAATAGAAAAATTTTAACACTATTGTAAAAGACCCCAAAAATAACCCACCAAAAACAGGCAATTTTTTTTAAAATTAAACCAGGGTCCAAAGATGACCTGCCTTACTCCCCTAATATCTTCCAGGTAGTCCACATCCATATTCCTAGTCCCAGTAAAACCCTGGTACCAGTGAAGTTCTGGTGCATAGGTGTGTGGAAGCCTGCGGGAAGGCCTCAAAAATTCGAGGACCCGGCTTCTATTTGGGCCTACTGGAGCTCCTGGTGCACATCTGCGCATGCGCCAGATCCGGTGGACCCAGTGCACAATCACAGGAGCACCAGCAGACCAGGCCCAAAGCTGGGCACTTACCTACCAATGCTTCCTCCTGTCTTCACATTTGCAGCAGCATGTCACTTGCACCTGCCACATTTTTTCTTCCTCCAGCCCTGGTTCCTCTCCAGACCCAAAATGGGTCCTAACAAAACTGGGGCACATCTAAGCCAGCCTTGAAATGATCCAAAAGCACTCCAGGGAGCACAGAGACCATCCCAGAGCCCAGGTAAGCACAAGAGAAGGGCAAACATTTTATTCATTTACAAAAATATATGCTTTACATTATGCTGGTATTCTATAAAGTGAAGTATGCACATGCTTTTCGTCATTGAATAGGCTACAAGCAAGTGCATTGTAGGTTCCTAAACGTAGGTGTTTCTTTATATAATTGCCCTCCAAAGTAGACTTTTCAAATTACATGTATATTCAATGCAAGTTAACTGGGTAGGAACAGCTCATACCTGGTTAACTTAGTCTGAATAGTGACCCCCAAGTATGTCTCATTTGTTTACTTATAATTCTGTACATATAAATGTTCATTTTAGATATGTCAGGAAGAGGAGAAGTAAGATGTCCAAGTCAAGATAAGGTAAATTTCCACTATATTTTAAAACGGCTCTGCCAAACACAGAACCTCTTGTGATATATACATAAGAACATGCAAGAATGCATGCCAATGCCTCACCAAGTGCAGTGAGAGCATTATTCTAGAAAACCTCAATATGGCTAAAGAAAGCATCCAGCTTACCACCAAGCTATGTGTGGGAGCAGTGCATTCAAACTGTTGCTCATGACAGCATTCATCTCCCTAACACACATTCTCTCCTGTACCAGCAGTTCATGTCCCCCAATCTCCCAAACGTCTTCAACATTACCATCCCCTTCTGACTCCCCCAGACAGCAAAAACCCCTTCAGGACATCCCAAAAACAAGGTCCACCATTCTTGATCCCACCACAGGTTCTCACCAATGGTTCCTGGAGTCTAGTGGGGAGCAGAGTGATCTCTAGTTGCTCCAGGGGCATAGCCAGACAGCAGATTTTGGGTGGGCCTAGGCAAGAAGTGGGTGGGCATCAAATGTTCTCTCCCCCACCCCCACATCAAAAAAATATCTCAGCCGGTGGGAAAATGCTTCTCTCCAGTCTCCACCTTGGTAGTCTGCAGCAGGCATGCGCTGAAAACTGAGCATGCGAAGGTGCCAGTATTGTGAAGAGGAGAATTTTCATTACCATGTGCTACTGTTGGATGGGCCTGAGCCCTAAGTGGGTGGGCCCCGGCCCATCCAGGCCCACCTGTGGCTACACCACTGGTTGCTCCTACTCCATTGGAGTCCTGGGTTTAAAATGGCACCCATGACCTATAGCAGTAGTCTCACAGTTTTACTTCTGTGAATGAAGCTGACTGGGAGATATCAGGAGGGGGCTTGTTGCTACAGTATAAGGGAGGAATTAAAATGGTTGGTAATGTGCTCCTGGGGGTGGGGGGGGGAATCTGTGTGCTAGGTGGATGAATGCATTTAGAAGCAATGAATTTAAAAGCTGCACAAATTCACATTCGGGGAATAGCTGGATGTTTTTTTTTCCCAACATGGGTTTTTTTTTTGTTTTTTTAATGGCTTCTCCAACTAGACGTGATAAGGCATTGGCATGCATTCATACAGTTTCTATGTTGTAAAATATGGTGGCAGCTTGACCCCTAACAGTACTACTGTGAGATTACTATAAAGGATCATGGGTAACATTTTGAACCAGGTCTCTGAAGGACCAGGAGCAACTGGGATCAAGAGGAATAAAAGCAATAAACTATAACTATTTCTGCCCTCCATTAGAAATCAGGGAACCCCATAAAAACCAGCAGTGAGATCAGGGGGTGGAGGCACAATCAGAGATTCTTTCTATTTGAGGGTCTCATGAGAAGGTTCTTTTTTTTTGGGGGGGGGGGGATTTGGGAGAGGTTTCTTGCTGTCTGGGGAGGTGTCAAGAAATGAGTTTTTGTTGTCCAGAGTGATCAGAAGGGGTGGGCCAGTGAGGCCATGGCACTACCAATAATTTGCCTAACACATCAGCAGCAAGTAGGATTGGTTTGTTTGGCCTCTTCATCCACAAATTTTTCATTGCCCTGTTGAGGAAATTGGAGGGGTTGGGGGATATGTGCTTCTGCAACAGGAGTGCATCCTTGTGTTAGATGGCTAGATACTTCCCGGCATGTTAGGTGCTGCATAGGTTCCCAATCAAGACTGTATGTTCACAGCTTCAATCCAACCATAATTTCTGCCAGTTTACCCCTACTATTTTATTTAGATATATAGAGGGGCATATTCGATTGTGCATCTAAGTTGGACTTTGGACATTTTGCGCTAAATGTACCAAATCCAAATAAGAAATATATCCATTGTTGAAAAACTAAAATTTTTTTTTTTTTTAATACTATTTCAAACAAGGCTCTGTGCTTTGTAAGTTCATCTTTTTAAGCCATTTTCAGAAAAAAAATACACAAGTTAAATACGCACTAAATCAAGCCATTGGGATGAAGGAGGGGCCAGCATTTTTAGTAGACTGGTCCCCCAGACATTCCATGAGAGCACTCTAGGAGGCACTGCTGTGGACTTCATCTCACCGTTGCTCCCTTATCTTGTCTGCTGAGCCCTCCAAAACCCACCCAAAACCCACTACCCCTAACTGTACACCACTACAATAGCCCTTATGAGTGAAGGGGGCACCTACATGTGGGTACAGTGGGTTTCTGGTGAGATTTGAAGGGCTCACAGTTTCCACAACAAGTGTTATAGGTAGGGGGAGGTATAGGTTTGGGTCCACCTGTCTACAGTGCACTGCACCCACCACTACACTACTCTGGGGGCCTGCATGCTGCTCTAATGGACCTGACTATAACATCTGAGGATGTCATAGATCCTGGTGAGTATTCTTTTTATTTGCATTTTTTTGGTGGTGGGATGCGGTCAGTGACCATTAGGCAGGGCCGCCGAGAGACTAGGCTGGGCCCGGGGCAAGGCCGCCCCGCACCTGCCCCCCCCTCCCCCGCCACAAGGCCGCCCCACCTCCGCTCCCCCCACCGCTGCCGCTCCCGTTGCACCCCCGCTGCTGCAATCCCCGGACTCAACTGCCTGCCTCCATGGCTCCGGGCCCCCTGCATTCAAGGCGGCAGTCGCAGATTGCCTCTCTTGAGTCGCAGATCGCCTCTCTTCTGGTCTTCCCTCCCTGTGTCCCGCCCTCGTCTGATGCAACTTCTGGTTTCCGCGAGAGCGGGACACAGGAGGGAAGGCCCGAAGGGAGGCGATCTGTGACTGCCGCTTCGAATGCAGGAGGCCCGGAGCCGAGGAGGCAGGCAGGTGAGACCGGTAACTGCAGCGCCGGTGGCCTGACCCCGGTGCCGGGCCCTCCTTGGAGGCCCGGGGAATTTTGTCCCCCTTGCACCCCCTCTCGGCAGCCCTGCCATTAGGAGAGTAGGGGAGTCATCCCCAAATCTCTCCAGGAGTCATCAGGTCATTCAGGGCACCTTTTTGTGTCTTATTCATTAGAAAAACAGGTCTAGACCAAAATGTTGAAGTTTTCACCCTAGACATTATTGTTTTGTTCCATTATGGCTGTAAAACATCCAAGTGTTAGGCACTCCCTAAACCCGCCCTAATCCCACCTTCAAAATGCCCCTGACATGCCTCCTTGTGATTTGGACACACTGTAGACTAAATGCATAGATAGACGTCTACAAAACAGGGATTTTAAAATACTGATTTGGATGTTTTGAAAAGAAATCCTTCCAAATGGTGCTTTATGATGCTTTTTGGACATTTTTCTCTTTCAAAAATGAACCCCATAGGTGCCAATGGGAAGAGATTATCTAGCAGTGTTGGGGCATTAAGTTGTTTTATATGCCCCTTAATATGATTTAAAGGGCCCTATGGAAGCTTCATTTGTCTTACTATGGCAATATTTAAGTCACTATTGGTTACATAGCATTGAGATGCAAAACATGCAAATGCATGTAAAGCAGATCATTGCTATATAAATTCCATCCCCTCACGAGGCTCCAAACGTTATCTCCCCATACCTGCAGGATGCTATCTCCCCGTTCCTGCAGGGTGCTTCGGGGACAGCTGGGTCGCTGATCAAGCCTCTACAGGCTGCAAACCCCATCTCCCCCTGCCCCACAACCTTGCTAGCGCCCATTTCATCTCTCCCAGAAACGGGCCTCTCTTACTAGTTACTATATAAATTCCGAAATTTAACTTGCAGTGTGCACTAGGTACACACCTTAAATCTTGTTATCACCAGAAAATCACAATATAGTAACCCCAGACAATATGTGGGGTTATTTTACCATGGTTGGGTAACGTGCCTCAAGGCTGTGTCCCAATGCTCCTGGACCACATCTGACAGGGCCATCAGTACTTTCCCCAACCTCCTTCCAATCTAAGCCCTCAAACTGCTCCCCCAATCAAACTCAATCCTCTTGATTCATGTCATAGGCCCCTGATTTAAGTTCCACCCCTTCCAATCAAACTCTAATCTCCTGAATCAAACCATCTATCCTCCAACAGATCTCCCACCCCCAGAAAGGACCTAACAAAAGATTCCCTGGTGGTCCAGTGGTTATTGAGCAGGACTGATCCCTAATTTCTTCTGCCCTGGCTGGTGCTGTCTCCAAAATGGCGCCCATAGTGTTAGTCTCATGCTGGAACCACTAGTTGGTTATGCTTCCTTATTCAGATTGAGGGGTTGGGATTTGATCTGGGGGATTAGGAGGGCTGGGGTTTTATGCGGGGTTGGAGTTTAGATCAAGGGTTGGTGTTTGATTGGGGGGGGTCAGAATTTGAATCAGGGGGTTGGGGGAAGCTCTACCACCCTGTCAGATATGGCCCGGGAGAGTCAGGCCACAGCTCTGAGGCCTTATGTTCTCGGGCCAATGGAATAAGGCTGCTTGCGAAGTCACCTGGATCCTCAGCAGCTTAGCCGAAATTGGGTGGTGGAGCAGGTGGGGGAAGAGGGGTTAGTGGTTGGGAGGTGAGGATAGTGGAGGGCAGACTTATACAGTCTGTGCCAGAGCCAGTGATGGGAGGCGGGACTGGTGGTTGGGAGGCGGGAAATACTGCTGGGCAGGCTTGTACGGTCTGTGCCCTGAAAAAGGCAGGTACAAATCAAGGTAAGGATACACATATGAGTTTATCTTGTTGGGCAAACTGGATGGACTGTGCAGGTCTTTTTCTGCCGTCATCTACTATGTTACTATGTTACTGCACCTTGAGAACTTCTAGGCTAGAAATAGGCTCCTTCATACCCTTTCAACCTAGGTGATCTGTATATAATTATCTCCTTAGTATATTAGATTCTTAAATTGTTGTTTATGGTGAAATATCCTACATATTATGTCTTACACTGATTTGTTAATGAGAACAATGGTGTTTTTCTGGAGTCTTTGTAGATTTTGATACATTTTTGTAGGTCATTTAAAGGATTTCATCATTTCCCTTGAATGGTAAGTGACTTTTAATTTCTGACTTCTTTAAAAAAGAATTATATGGTTCAAAATATGTTCCTGCCCCCTCCTCCCCCCCTGATTCCACTTTTCCTTATTATTCAGAAATCTCCAAACAGATGTTTTTAAAGGTGGCTAGTGTGGGTTGGGGACAAAAGAGAGGTGTTGCCGTGTAGTGAAATCCCCACTTCTGAAGTAACAAACTCAGAAAATATTTTTCCAAGTGAAAAAGTTGCCATAATAAGGAAGATTGTCTTAATACAATGAAGACACTTTCAAGGGTATGAAAGCTAACACAATTAAATAGGTTACACTTCACTGATCACATCATGGTGCAGGTAAAGAGAATAGTGAGAAAAATGAAATCAGACAGGATGAAAAGATGATGAAAATAGGGAATGAATGGGGAAGCAAAAGTACAATATGGGTCAGTTCACACCAGCTTATCAGTTGCCAAAACACTGCAATGTAGCTGCACTAAGTCAAAATAATGCCTAGTAATTACAATTTCTTTCCATTGTTTCTCTCTTGGGCCCATTCCCATAATCAAGTGTTTAAGTTTTAATTAGCATTTTCAAAGCCCTGTTCATTTTTATTTTTATTACTTTGCCCTCAACTTTTGCAGATTGCACAATGTTAAAAATATTCTTCAGAAGAATTTTATAACAAGATATACGAATAGCTTGGCCAGTTTTAAAGATAATTCTGTTATGAGTAAAATCACTTATGAAATGAAGACAGGCACAACTAAACTCATTTTGTGCTGAAAGAACTGCTTTACAGTTCAGCTTTAGTTTGTCTTTAATAAGATACATAACTTTCATTAGTTAGAGAAGATTAAACATACCAGGAAATACAATCATTGATACATTTAGGAAACACACAAATACAATTTTTCCAATACTCAGCTAGCAGTGGTCAACATTTTAATGTCTGACACCGTCTGTATTCCTAGATATTCAATGCTGGGTCAAGTCTGGGCTACGGAATTGAATATCTGGTGGTATGTTGGCTGCTAAAACTTATACAGTGCAATATTCAGCCCTTAATAGTATAAGGTGAGCAGCAAAAAGATAGGACTGTTTTTTAATGCGTCCCAATGTGTGTGGCTATCTTATACAGAACTTAACCGCATAAGTGCCGGTTCCCACTCCTGGAAAGTCCACAAGTTATCCAGGTTTGAATTATGTGCTAACTACGGATATTTGCACTTTGGCACCTGACTCCTGATGCTAGCAGTTTGTTTTTTCTCTTAAAGTGGTGTTTTCCGTTAATGCCAGATTTGGATTTCGTTCACTAACAGCTTTCACTCAACCACACATTTGACAGAGCATTTGTGCGGCTTTCTGCTGAAATACGGCCCTGTGTTGGGTCTTTTTAACTGTTGGTGCTTGTCTATAAAAGAGTAATTTATACTTGTCTGCTGGAAATTCCTTGGCCCACCCTACTTTGGTTCCTGGTATATTCAACATAGGGGTTTTTCTTTTTTTGGTTTGTTTTTGGAGATAATCTGGATGACCTGGACAAGGTAAACTCAAAGCACTTTGCAACCCCCCCTCCCTCCCATACCTGCTAGACATCCATCTAGCAGAGGCATAACACAGCAAAGTACAGATATGTCAGGGATGTCTTGCTATTCTACATGTCATCTCCCTTCTCCCCCATTAAGGATCTATTATTTATGCAAAAGGGATATAATATATATGGGTTGGGAAAAAGCACAAACTTTCACTGAAAAGAGTCGCTGAAAAAAATGTTTAAGTAAATACACTCAGAACGTTAGGGGCCCTTTTACAAAGGCACGCCAAAAAGTGGCCTGCGGGTGCACATATTGGACACATGCTGGACCATTTCTCCCCGCGCTCTGGGGGGAAGTCAGGAAATGGACGTGTGGCAAAATTAAAACTAGCGCACGCCAATTTACGGCTACCTGCACGGTAACCATCCAGCATGGCAACTGCTGGGAAAATGGAAAATTATTTTCTACCACGTGTTTTGGGCGTGTGCCAAACTTGGAATTACTGGCAGGCATATGCGTTAGCCAGGCAGTAATGTCGATTTGATGCATGCTGGACACACATAGGCCCTTGCAAGCCTTATTCTGTATTTGCAGAGCAGTTTAGTAACAGATACTTACAGACTAGGTATTCATTACAGCGTTCATCTGAAATCTTATGCAAGGAGAATGTGCATCGAGAAATATATTGATTGAAACCCTGACTTAATAATTATGCAGGACCAGTGTGAACTTACTATGAGCTCCTTTTACAAAGCTGTGCTAAAAAGTACAACACCTGCTGTTCAGAATGCGTAACTGCAGGATGACTGTAGAGGTGACTGTGTGAAAGTATCTGCAAGGCTCACAGGCTGTGGCAGTATTTGCTGGGCTTTGTAATAACAGCTTTTCCCATCTCTTCCGAGAAAGGACATTTTTAATTTTCCTTCCTGGTACCAGTTCCTTTTTCCTTTATTCAGTTTCTCCACTGACATTCTGATTGAGAGGATTTTGACACCCTTTCCTTCCAGATGCAACCAGTGCTGGGGGGGTGGGGGGCATATTTCATTTAAATAAATGCAATTGTACTCAAAACAGATTTCTACAATTTAACTGGCTTTTTTAACCCACTGGTTGTAAAGCAGTACCTTGGATACTCACAGCAGTGAAATTTGAAAGTAATGTTTTGAGGTGGGGGGATTTTTAGACATAGGTAAGCCACAAGAGTGGTCAGAGGGCAAAGAATGATAACTCATCATGCAGATGAAAGGGATTTTGGCTTCTTCAGCAGGGCCCTACTGCTCTGGTTCTGTGTAGTTCATAGTCCCTGGAAGTTTCATTGGTAATATCTTCTTCCACTTAGTATTTCTATCTGCTCAGGTCACCTCTTGGGGCTGGTGGTCTTCAGCTTTACAAGGAAAGGAATGAATAGTATTAGCACAAGCATCATTATCACTATTTAAACCATGCATAGTCTGCGTAGTTTTAATCTGCACACTTTACACCAATGTCCAATGGAAAAGCTTTTCCCTTTGAAAGTTACATAGACAAAAGTATGAACCATTTCTACAGCTTTCTTTCTTGTGTAAAATTATGTACCAACTTTTGGAAATAGAAACTTATGCACAAAAAATGTAATCCCTGCCCCCTGGAAGACCTCCTTCCCTGTGTATGCAGTATGCACCACATTGTAAATGCACATAAGGGTTTAAAAAAGATTTGGATAACTTCCTAAAAGTCCATAAGCCATTATTAAGATGAACTTGGGGAAAATCCACTGCTTATTTCTAGGATCAGCAGCATAAAATGTTTTGAGAACTTGCCAGGTACTTGTGACCTGGATTGGCCACTGTTGGAAACAGGATGCTGGGCTTGATGGACCTTCGGTCTGTCCCAGTATGGTAACGCTTATGTTCTTATATTCTTAGACTTAGCGCACACTTATGTTGGATCTTTCCAGCGCACTAAGGCCATTTTTAGTGCAGCCAGAAAATGGTCAATTTTGTATTTTCCAAATTAATGGCCATGCACTATTGTTGCCATCAGTGCATGGTCATTAACCAAAATTAACATGTGAGCTCTTACCGACACCTAGGGCTCTGTTTATTAAGGTGCACTAGTGTTTTTAGCACATGCACAAAATTAGCGCACGTTAACTGTGTAGGCACCCATAGGATTATTGTGGGCATCTACACAGTTAGCGCGTGCTAATGGTTAGCACACGCTAAAAGCAGTAACACACCTCTAGCACGGCTTAGTAAATGGGGCCCTACGTTTGTAAGTGGTAAGGACTCATGCATTAATCCTGTGCTAATCAGTTAGCACATGGTAATGCCAACACACTAACTGATTAGTGCTTAAACACCCACTCTCCACCCCCACCCCCCACCCCCACATGCTCCCTCTGTGGAAAACTAGCAATTAGTTTTAGCATGTGGTTTGCACATGTACACATTGCAAAATTACTGAGGGACGCCTTAGCATATCCCGCGGTAAACTCTTTTAAGCTACAGTAAGCATGCATTAGTGCTTACCACAGCTTAGGACCCCTTATTCAGGTGCTTAGAAAGTCAGTACTAATTTCCTAACATTGTTCTTCACCCTAAAACTTTTCAGGATCCTAAATTTAGGAGCCTTCTGAAAAAAAGGAGTTTACACTCAGCAGCAAAACCCATATAAATTTCCAAAGAAACTATCTAGAGATCCTAACCCTCAAAAGTAGAAGTTTAAACCCTCTGAATATTGGCTTCTACAAATAAAAAAATTAAGTTATATTTAAGTAAGTCAATTAGGATATGCATGATATCCCACCACCTACATTTCTTATATTGACAGGGTCAGCCTTCCAGTCAGTAGATGGTTATGGCCAATCAGTGTTTTGAAGTGGTGTACACTTAGAAGATGATCTGAGAGAAAACTAATTAATGTTATGAGAAAAAAAGTGTGGTCAAATAAACAGAGCCATATGGTCTAGTACTATTAATTAGTTTCCTCTTGGATCCACTTTTTCTAACATTATTCCATCTGGACCCATAAAATAGTATATAATAAGCCTCTTATTTAATTGTGCATTTTACAAGGCCACAATCATTGTCTCTTTTTCGGTGTCATTATCTGTGGAAGTATATTCTTGTCTAAACCCTAAAACAGATCCACATTTAAAGACAGAAATGAATCTCTGGAGACACAATATACCATACTACAGAAAAGAACAATATGCTACTTACTTGAAGGGTCAGAATATTACATCAATGACTTCTGATCAGGATAGTAAGCATAACATTGACATTCGCACCTCAGTCAGACCATTTAATACCACACTCCTTATATATTTAATAAACACCATAACACATTCTCGTGGAATAAAATTTGGCTGCAGCTTTATTCACCAACATTAATAAGTAATTCAACTTCAACACTTAACATCTTCTTAGCCACATAAATCTTTCATCATAAGGTTAACTGCCCAGATCATTTTTTTTAAATAGAGCTAAGCCATTCGGTAACAAAACTGACTCTCCCTTTCTCCGTATTATCCCGTTCTACCCTGTGACTTATGGTGCCGTCAAGCCACATCTTACCCGTGGCGGTTCCGGACACAAGTTCATTTAATTCCATATATTTCACAATATTCATTTCAAATATTCATGTAACCATCTCTGGTGCCTCTCTACCCCTCCTACAGGCACCCTCTTAAAAGCTGCTACCAGTCACCCCTAACTCTACCACCCCTTTTTAAACCCCTCCTTCACCAACCAACCCCACCTTTCAACACCACACCCCCGATTCAAACCCTACCCATCGGGTGGGCTGGGAAGGGTCATCAAAAACTACCTCCTAACCACCCTCACCCTCTCCTACCTACCCACACAATACTTTTTCTCTTTTCCACCAATCACTATCTCGCTTCATTCACCAATCCTCTTCCTTCCTTTAGTTGCTACCCTACCTCACTTTACCTTCACCTATCACTCCCTATCCCTCCCACTATTCCCCCTCCCCCACCCACTTCTTCCCCTCTTGCTGCTGCCTGACTGCCTCAGTCAATGTTATTACCCTCACAGCTTAATCTGTGAGGGCTTCTGAAACTCTAAAACAGTCCAAGTTCATTAGACATTTGAAATTAAAATAATCAAGTGCTTGGAAATGAAAGTTATTATGCAAGCTAAGGCCATGTATGGGGCAATTCTCTAACCTAGACACTCGCATTTATGTGGGCATTATGGGTCAGATTCAGTAAATGGCATGCACTGCTAACATCCACTCTAAGCTAGTATTCTGTTTGTAGAATGCCCTTTACATAACATTAGTGTAGTGCACTTTGCCCCCGGATTCTATATAGCACAACATAGGTTGCGTGCGCAAATCCTGTCATACTCCAGATTTGCACACACAACTTAATTAAATAACAAACCAATCAGTGCTGATAACTGCCACTTAACAAGCAACTATTGGCATTAATTAGAATTTATGTGCACAACTGTCTAAGGGCCCTATTTACTAAGCAGCGTTATAGGTGCATTATTTTTAACGTGCATTAACCATGCACGTGCCTACAATATCCCTATAGACGCCTACATGGTTAGCGTGCACACAAAGTATAGGCGCTTTAAAAACACTAACGCACCTTAGTAAACAGGACCCTAAGTGTATTCTGCAACGTGATGCACATACAATTTAAGTTGCATAGTTGAAAAGGGGGTATGGCCATGGGTATGGAATGGGCAGGTCCTGGGCATTCTCAAATCTATGCTCATTGTTATAGAATACGTCCAGTCTGTGCTTAATTTAAGCGTTGGGATTTCCACCAAGCTTTACTTGACATAAATGCCCACGACTAGGCGCTCAGTGTTTTCTATAATCTGCATGGAAATTTAGGGGCCCTTTTACAAAATAGCAGTAAGCCCAATGTGGGCTAACCACTCTCCAAAAGGGAAGTACCGCCGGGCTACCTGGTGGTAATTCCCTCCCCCAATGCACACCATTTCTGGCACTGCAACAATATTTCAATTTTTGTAGCACCAGTGTGTACCCAGCAGTAATCGGGCAGTGCTGTGTGCTGCCCATTTACCGCCGGTTAGCACAGGAGCCCTTACCGCCACCTCAATGGGTGGCGGTAAGTACTCCCCCCACAAAATGACCGCGTGGCAAGTGAACACGACCATTTCTTTAAGAAAATGGAAACCTGCCTTTTACCCATTATAGCGCACATCAAAAATGTACTGGTGCCAGTGCAGGCCCCCTTTTACTGCAGCTTTGTAAAAGGACACCTTAGGCTTATTTTATAAAGCACACTTAAATTTAGGCATACTTTGTAGAATACACCTAGGTGTATTTTTTGTCGGTGTGGGTTTTCAGGTGCCATATGTATTATCTAGCCCTTTGCCCCTAACTTTGGGTGCAAGCACTTATGCATGCCAAAAGCTGGTGTAAATGCTCAAGCCCAACTGATGGTAGGTAGGCATGCAAGTGCCAGTATTTTATAACATCATACCTAATTTCTGGGAATGCCCTTGTCCCGTCCATGGCCCTCCTATGCCATGCTTCCTTTTGAGCTACATACTATGAAAGTCAGGCACACATTTTATAGAACAGGACCTAGGGAGATCAGCTCATAACTCCTAATTATTGCCAATTAAGTGATTGTTAACCCCAAAGATTGATTGTTAATGCCTACTTGACTTATTAGTTTATGCATGGATCTGGGATCCACGTCCAAATTTGGGTAACCTACACAGAATCCGGGGGCATGTGCATAAATAATTAGAATACTAGCATTTACACACTTATATGAGCACTCAAGTGTTAATCTGCAAATACCCAATTAACTTACATAGCACAAATTGGAAAGGGAGCATACAAAGGGGTGGAGAATTTGCAGCACATAAGGGAGGCTCCATCTTACCAATATAACTTACAGAATACTCTAAGTTTTGTGTGCCCTAATATCATTTTTATACCAGTTTAATGCTGATATAAAGGTGAGCTCCTAACGGTTAGGCACATTAATACTCGATTATGCTAGTATTGTATAAAGTAAAGTAGACACTCACTTTCTTTTATAGAATACCGTACACATGCAAATGCCAATATTCGGCTTAAATGTTATTCTGCAACTACACACTTAACTTGCATAGGGTATATTTGCAAGAGGGGTGTATACAGGAGCAAAGCATGGGCTAGGGGAGGTTCCTATTTATGCCTGTAATTCAGGGGCAGTGGAGCACCTTTTTGTTTAGGGGGCACAAGCTCTATCCCAACCCCACCTCCAGTTCTGCCCCCAACCTCAACCTTTCATTGCCAGAGGATGTAGTAACAGCAGTTAGAATATATGGGTTTAAAAAAAAGTTTAGGCAAGTTCCTGGAGAAAAAGTCTATGAACTGCTCTTAAGGTAGACATGGGGAAGTCACTCATCACTGAGGCTGGTAGCATGGAATTTTGCTACTCTTTTGGATTCTTCGATGTTGCTGTGACCTGGATTGTCCACTGGTAGAAGTAGGATGCTGGGCTAGATTGACTGTTGATCTGATCCACTAAGACTGTTCTTATCTCCCCTTCCTTATCATTCTATTGTCCAGCATCTCCCCTTATACTGCCCATAAAATTCTGAATTTCTCTTCTTCCCTACCTCTCACCCCCCCCCCCCCCCCCCACGACCACCATTGTCTCCAGCATTTCTCTACTTCCACCTCCCCCACAAGATGTCAGGGTTATTATTTAACACCTCCTTTCTAGAATCAGGATTGGTCTTATTGCTACCAACAAGTAAATTGTGCAATATACCTCTGTTTCTCAGGAAAGAGGGAAATAGAGTAAAGAAATGGACCTCGTTCAGATGGGCTAACTCCAATCTGAAGGAAATAGAAATTAATTTAAATTTAGGAATCAGAGGGATGTAGATGAGTGTTACAGAAGTAGGTGTTAACTAAAGTAGCACTGAGTTAAATTTGTGCAAAAAATGGTTTTTATTGCACGTGGAGGCAAATTTTCAAAGCACTTACCCCCCCCCCCCCCCCATTTATAAAGCCGTGTGGCAATGCCACCACAACCCATTCAAAGTGAATGGACTGTGTCGTCATTAGCACTATGGTAGCAACTAGCATGTCTTTGTAAACAGGGGGGTTAGACTTACATAAGTATTGCTACACTGGGACAGACCAAAGGTCCATCAAGCCCAGCATCCTATTTCCAACAGTGGCCAATCCAGGTCACAAATACCTGGCTAAACCCAAAAAAGTTCAATACATTTTATGCTGCTTATCCTAGAAATAAGCAGTGGATTTTCCCCAAGTCATTTTAATAATAGTCTATGGACTTTTCCTTTAGGAAGCCGTCCAAACCTTTTTTAAACCCTGCTAAGCTACCCGCCTTTACCACATTCTCTGGCAAACAAATTCCAGAGTTTAATTATACGTTGAGTGAAGAAAATTTTTCTCCAATTCGTTTTAAATTTACTACTTTGTAGCATCATCGCATGCCCCCTAGTCCTAGTATTTTTAGAAAGACTAAACAAATGATCTGGTGAGGGACGTTATGGTACTGGGGCCGCTTGATAACAGTGACCATAATATGATCAGTTTTGATATCGACCTTGAAGTAACTGTACACAGAAAGTCAAATACGTTAGCGTTTAACTTTAAAAAAGGAGACTATGATAAAATGAGAAGAACGGTAAAAAAAAAAAAAAAACTTAGGGGGGCAAGTGATAGAGTAAAAACTGTACAACAGGCATGGACGCTGTTCAAAAATACCATCCTGGAGGCCCAGGCCATACATATTCCGCGAATTAGAAAAGAAAGACGGAACTCCAAAAGACAGCCGGCCTGGTTGAAAAGGGAGGTGAAGGAAGCTATTAGGGCTAAAAGAAACACCTTCAGAAAATGGAAGAAGGAACCGTCTGAAAATAACAAGAAGCAGCATAAGGAGTGTCAAAGCAAATGCAAGGCGCAGATAAAGAAGGCCAAGAGGGATTACAAAAAAAAGATAGCATTAGTGGCAAAAAAACATAGTAAAAATGTTTTTCGGTATATTAAAAGCAGGAAGCCGGCAAAAGAATCGGTTGGGCCGCTGGATGACCGAGGGGTAAAAGGGGCGATCAAGGAAGACAAAGACGTAGCGGAGAGACTGAATGAATTCTTTGCTTCGGTCTTCACCGAGGAAGATTTGGGTGGGATACCGGTGTCGGAAATGGTATTTCAAGCGGATGAGTCAGAGAAACTTACTGACTTCACGGTAAACCTGGAGGACGTAATGGGGCAGTTCGGCAAACTGAAGAGTAGCAAATCTCCTGGACCGGATGGTATTCATCCTAGAGTACTGATAGAACTGAAAAATGAGCTTGCGGAGCTACTGCTAGTGATATGCAACTTATCCTTAAAATCGAGCGTGGTACCGGAAGATTGGAGGGTGGCCAATGTAACGCCCATTTTTAAAAAGGCTCCAGGGGAGATCCGGGAAATTATAGACCAGTGAGTCTGACGTCGGTGCCGGGGAAAATGGTAGAGGCTATTATTAAAAACAAAATTACAGAGCACATCCGAGGACATGGATTACTGAGACCGAGTCAGCATGGCTTTTGTGTGGGGAAATCTTGCCTGACCAATTTACTTCAATTCTTTGAAGGAGTAAGCAAACATGTGGACAAAGGGGAGCCGGTTGATATTGTGTATCTGGATTTTCAAAAGGCGTTTGACAAGGTACCTCATGAAAGGCTACAGAGGAAATTGGAGGGTCATGGGATAGGAGGAAATGTCCTATTGTGGCTATTATTAAAAACAAAATTACAGAGCACATCCGAGGACATGGATTACTGAGACCGAGTCAGCATGGCTTTTGTGTGGGGAAATCTTGCCTGACCAATTTACTTCAATTCTTTGAAGGAGTAAACAAACATGTGGACAAAGGGGAGCCGGTTGATATTGTGTATCTGGATTTTCAAAAGGCGTTTGACAAGGTACCTCATGAAAGGCTACAGAGGAAATTGGAGGGTCATGGGATAGGAGGAAATGTCCTATTGTGGATTAAAAACTGGTTGAAGGATAGGAAACAGAGAGTGGGGTTAAATGGGCAGTATTCACAATGGAGAAGGGTAGTTAGTGGGGTTCCTCAGGGGTCTGTGCTAGGACCGCTGCTTTTTAATATATTTATAAATGATTTAGAGATGGGAGTAACTAGCGAGGTAATTAAATTTGCTGATGACACAAAGTTATTCAAAGTCGTTAACTCGCGACAGGATTGTGAAAAATTACAAGAGGACCTTACGAGACTGGGAGACTGGGCAGCTAAATGGCAGATGACATTTAATGTGAGCAAGTGCAAGGTGATGCATGTGGGAAAAAAGAACCCGAATTATAGCTACGTCATGCAAGGTTCCACGTTAGGAGTTACGGACCAAGAAAGGGATCTGGGTGTCGTCGTCGATAACACACTGAAACCTTCTGCTCAGTGTGCTGCTGCGGCTAGGAAAGTGAATAGAATGTTGGGTATTATTAGGAAAGGTATGGAAAACAGGTGTGAGGATGTTATAATGCCGTTGTATCGCTCCATGGTGCGACCGCACCTTGAGTATTGTGTTCAATTCTGGTCGCCGCATCTCAAGAAAGATATAGTAGAATTGGAAAAGGTGCAGCGAAGGGCGACTAAAATGATAGCGGGGATGGGATGACTTCCCTATGAAGAAAGACTAAGGAGGCTAGGGCTATTCAGCTTGGAGAAGAGACGGCTGAGGGGAGACATGATAGAGGTATATAAAATAATGAGTGGAGTGGAACAGGTGGATGTGAAGCGTCTGTTCACGCTTTCCAAAAATACTAGGACTAGGGGGCATGCGATTAAACTACAGTGTAGTAAATTTAAAACAAATCGGAGAAATTTTTCTTCACTCAATGTGTAATTAAACTCTGGAATTCATTGCCGGAAAATGTGGTGAAGGCGGTTAGCTTAGCAGAGTTTAAAAAGGGGTTGGACGGTTTCCTAAAGGACAAGTCCATAAACCGCTACTAAACAGACTTGGAAAAATCCAAAATCCCAGGAATAACATGTATAGAATGTCTGTACGTTTGGGAAGCTTGCCAGGTGCCCTTGGCCTGGATTGGCCGCTGTCGTGGACAAGATGCTGGGCTCGATGGACTCTTGGTCTTTTCCCAGTATGGCATTACTTATGTACTTATGTACTTATGATTCACGTCTACCTGTTCCACTGCACTCAGTATTTTATAGACCTCTATCATATCTCCCCTCAGCCATCTTTTCTCCAAGTTGAAGAGCCCTAGCCACTTCATCCTTTTCTCATAGGGAAGTCGTCCCATCCCCTTTATCATTGTCATCGCCCAAATTCCTATGAAACTTTTTAAGTCTAAGTGCTTTGAAAATGAGCCCCTTTGTATTTTAAAAAGTATTAAAATCAACATGTTTAGTAAAAAATAATTAACACCAGATTAAAATGTTTAAAGGGATAAAACATTTAAAAAGTATGTTAAAATATTTTAAAACATGTTAACACTTTAAAATTCTAAATAAAATATTCTTTCTATATTTATGCTGGATCCAGTTTATATAAACTAATTTTAAAAATCAGGTATTTGTTTATTATCAACACCATAATATGATTATTGACTTCTACTACTACTACTACAAATCATTTCTATAGCGCTACCAGTCGTACGCAGTGCTTCACAGTTGAACATGAAGAAAAGACAGTCCCTGCTCAAAAGAGCTTACAATCTAAATCAGGACAGACAGACAGAACAAATAAGGGCGTAGGACAGACAAATAGGACACATAAGAAAAAAGAACTAGTAGGAGACTTTCCTAGTGTATATTTGTTTCTAAACTTTGGTTTTGGGTAAATCCTCACTAACCCTCCTATAAGAAATCTGCTCTAGTTGCTGCTGGTGCAGTAATGCCAACACAGCCTATTCAAAGTGAGTGGGTAATGTTGGCATTACCACATTGCTTTATAAAAGGGGGGAAGGGTAAATCAGGTTAGCAGCCATAGGACTTTGCCTTTATCTAAAATTTTTAACGTTGGCAACATTTAGAAAATTTATTATTGGTTCTGTATTATTTATATAAAATGCAAGCTTCTGCAGCCTTTCTGTCACCTTACAACCACGTACCAAAGCATACAGCAGTGACCTTCCTCTACATCTAATATGGCTCTAAAATGACTAAACACACAAAATATGTATTTTAAAATGTAATTAAGGACCTGGTCTCCCTGCTGGTCTCCTTTAATTAAGTGCACACGCTTGATTTTTCATGCCAAAATCAGGTTTCTCAGGGTGGTTCTGAGCCTCCCTTGTCTCCCAGCAGCCCTTGGAGCGAAATGCAGGCTTTCCCGCATATTCACAATCATGTTGCTAACGCTAATCACACAAAAAATATAACCCAAATGAAAGTACCCTTTCTGGGTCACTGCCAGTCTAACCAGCATGTTATTAAATAAAAACATCCTTTCTGAAGCTTTTATTCAACTCTGTGTCTTCCCTGGAGCTTGCTGAGCCTTCTTCCTCTCTCCTGCGCATGTGCAGATGATGTGACCACTGACATCATTGTGTACCACATCACTGTGCATGCACATGAGTAATGTCAGCAGCTCGGCATAGCCTCATCTCAAACTAGGGCCTTTCTTTCAAATCCAGGCTCCCCTGCATTCAACTGTGGCCCAGAATGGTTGTAATCATGCCAAATGTGCGATTTTGATATTGTGAAGCTACCGCTGATGGACTCAAGTTTTAAAGACCCAGGTATTTTTTTTTTATATTTAAGAAATGTAAACCAGCTGGTTATATTACCTTCCTTCCTCCTGTACAGCAACACAACAATCAACATTGCAGAAGACACATTGCAGCTGGCCAGCACAGAGCCTTGAGCATCTATGCGTGCTCAAGGCCTGGCACTTACCACCCCCTCCATTTAAAGTAAGAAGTTAAACATTTTGTTGTAGAGCAAGGGAAGGAGAATTTTGGTGGCTTCCCTCATCACGATGCCTATGGCATAATTTATAGAAAAGTAATACATGTTCCTGCTGCATTTAGGCACCCAAATTTAAGCCAGCTCTGTGGCTGATGTAAGTGCGAGTACCAAAGTGGCTAGGTGAGTCAATATCAGGTTATGCTAGTATTCTAGAATGGAACCTGGATGCCTAGGCTCTCTTATAAAGTAAGATCCTTCTGTGTGGCCTTGGAGTGCCTATATGGAGGTGGCCTGTTACAGAATTGATCCCTAAGTGGGTAACTAGAATAACAGGCTATGGATGAAAACACCATCATTCATCTAACCCAGTAGAACCTTGTCTGGTTTGTGCTAAAAATAGCACATATTGTACACACAGTAGGCACGTACAAAACAGTGTGCTGTGCTTCCCTCCATGTGCTATTTAGTGTGTGCTCATTATGGCCTACCTAATTTTAAATATTTGTCTCCCAGCTATACATTTTTAGTATGCATGCTACATAAAAAGTTTCTAGCAGGTATTGTGAGTTTCTATCTGGAAGCCATTTGGCTGATGGAGGAGAAATTACGGGGGGTCTTTTACTAAAGCTTAGCTTGAGTTATCTGCAGCAGGGCCCATAGGAATAAAATGGGCCCAGCTCCAGATAACTTGCGCTAAGCTTTAGTAAATGACCCCCCCCCCCCCTTATGGGAGGTGGTAAGAAGAAGACTGTTCAGAATACTGTGGTGAGATTGGTTGCCAGTGTATTATAGGATTCAATTTAAGTGTTATCATTGATGCATCAGGTTGTGTATTCTCCTGCACCATTGTTATACATGTGTATGGTCTGAAAATAACATTAAGATCAGAGCATGCTATACTGTTATCTTCTGATACAGTGGATAGCACATTCCCCCGGATTCTATATATGATGCCTAGAAATCCGCATGGAAATCAAAAGCATATTCTATAACAATGTGAATAACTTAATTGGTTAAGTAGCTAATCAGCATTGTTAATTGGATGGCAACAAGCAATTATCAGCACTAACTGACTAATTGAGATTTATGCACATGACTCACCAAGAGCCCTGTTTACTAGGGTGCACTAGCATTTTTAGTGAGTGCACGAAATTAGCGTGTGCATACTGTGTAGGCGCCCATAGGAATGTTGCAGGTGCCTACACAGTTAGCACGCTAATGGTTAGCAGGCACTAAAAGCACTATCACACCTCTAGTGCGGCTTAGCAAACGGGGCCCTAAGTGTGTTCATTGTCTTACATTGTACACATGATATGTTATTCCAGGTCCCCTTTTTTAGAAACATGGCAAGTCCTAGTTTGATACATGGTATTACAGAACAAGGTCATTATGATAGAAATGGGATGATGCCAATTTTTTAAAATTATTATTATTTATTTTTTATGGAAGTATTGCAAACAGATACAACTAAAACCTCTTATAAGTGATGTTTTAAACAGGGTCTGTAAGCTGTAATTTCCCTTAGGAATGACATCATTTTCCATATTAAACATCCTTCTGTTAATGATGAAAGTGCTAACCTTGCAGTGTTTAATGCATATTCTGTAATATCTAAAGCACAGATAGTTATGGATTTAATTATTGATGAATGTTTAGATGTATTGTGATCACTGAAACCAGGCTTACTGACACCAATATTATTTTAATGAAACACGTATGCTCACTGTGTTACATGATTGCTTATCAGCAAAGGAACTTGGATCAAAGGAGCAGAACATTATTTATTTATTGAAAATAGTTTGGTTTCATCAGATTAAAACTTACTTTTCACAGGCCACACAGGTTACCCTTATTTATGCATTGTTTAAATTACCCATACATGGAGAACTGCAAATGTACCATTGTTTCTGGAAAGGCAAGGGACACCCATGATTAGAGGGGGGCCTAGCACAAAGGGAGTGTCGGTGCAGAGCCAAAAAAAAGAAGAAGAGGGGAAGAAAAGGGAAGGTGAGGAAAACGGGGGAGCAGGGTAGGATAGATGATAGGGGCAAGTATCGAGCTAGTCAAGGGTCCTTGAGTACCAATGGAGGGAAAAGGGAGGAGAGGAGCACATTGTTGAAATTTTAAATCCTTAGACCATGCTTCAGGTGCCATCATACAGGGGAGCACCAGAATCAGCAAAGCTTCCCCCCTCCCACCCATACCCTGGCCTCCATTACAGATACTTTGGGGTAGGATAAGAGTCTACCATGTCATGGTAGACCCTTATCCTACACATAGAGGAGATAACCCTAAGAGACCACAGGGGGGATGGGAGGTCATGCAAGGTTATGTTGAATATCTGGCCCCTTATAATCAATTTAACCAGCCAGGAGCCATTTCTGGCCAGTTAAATCTCTTTGAATATCAACCCTGTAATATTTTCAAAAATTTTACATTTTGTATTGTCATAGACTGGTCACTCTAATTCATCTCTTTGGGTCAGGAATTCAACAATATCTTCTATTTTCCATAGAAGAGACAAGACACTGGTATACTACTTACATAATTTATTTTCAAAATTAGGTGGCTGCTTCACATTGAGCTTTTAATCCATAATTTTCATAGCTAACTTATAGCTCTATTTCACAATTTAAGACAAAGTGAATTCCCCACAGAAAATGAAGTTACCTTTTTCAACTAGTCTGACCCTCCACAGTAGGGGCGTAGCCAGACCTCATGATGGGACGAGGCCAGAGCCTGAGGTTGGGGGCACATTTTACTCTGCCATCCCGCTGCCTCCCCCCCCCCCTGCTGCCTTGCCCCCCACTGCCTCGCTGATCCCCCTCACCTCCTCATCGCTTCCCCTCACCTCCTTGCTGCTTCCCCTCATCGCCTCGTTGCTCCCCCCATAAAAGCTGCCAGCTGAAGCCTTCTTCAACACTGTCTCTGGAGCAGCCACACTAGCTGCCCTGTTCTTTCTTCTTGCTGACGTCCTGTGCACACTCCTTTATGTAAAAAAATATTTTTGTTACTATTGGAACAATATTATTAAGCATGTGTATACCATTTCTGCAAACACTTCATTGGCTAACAGTACAATACAGGGCTAAATTTAAAACTCTGTCTGATCTTCAAGGCCCTTAAAGGAAATAGTACCGAGTACTTGAAGAACAAGATCACCCTTTACACACCTCCAAGGGCACTAAGGTCCACCCAAGCAGTATCCCTAACCACACCCTCTCCAAAAGACATTACAGAGTGTGATACCCACAACAAAGCCTTCTCCAGAGTAGCCACACACTCTGGAATGCAATCCCTGAAAGGCTCCACTTAACACAAGACTATCTCTACTTCAGGAAGTAGGTGAAAGCTTGGCTCTTCAACCAGGCCTTTAATGGAAGAAGTACCTAACTAAAGGCACCCAAATCGGCATAATCGAAAGCCGATTTTGGGCGTTTCCAACTGCACTCCATCGCGGAAACGAATAAAGTTGACAGGGGCGTGTCGGAGGTGTGGTGGAGGCGGAACTGGGGCGTGGTTATCAGCCAAGGAGAGATGGGCGTCTTTAGCTGATAATCGAAAAAAAAGGCGTTTTTACCACGATTTTGGGTCACTTTTTTTTCACGAACAAGTCCCAAAAAAGTGCCCGAACTGCCCAGATGACCACTGGAGGGAATCGAGGATGACCTCCCCGGACTCCCCCAGTGGTCACTAACCCCCTCCCACCAAAATAAATCCACTTTAAAAACTTTTTTTCCAGCCTCTATGCCAGCCTCAAATGCCGTACCCACCTCCATGACAGCAGAATATGTTCGATCCTGTCACAGCCTTTCCCTGGGTCAGATGTGGCTCTCGGATGCACTACAGGGTCACATCAGCATTGCATTGTGGTGGGTGTAGGGTATTGGGCTCCGTGATTTCATTAGCTTCTGTTACAGTCTCACGATGTTGGTAGTTGGTAGGTTCTTCTCCCATGGTACTTTTCCCCCTGCCTACTGGGTCAGAGTGTGCCCTGTTGTGTTTCCGGTAGTCCAGGAGGTAGTGGCCATTTTTGTAAGCCAGTTTTAGATCCCTTCCATGTGTTAGCCACATTAGAGAACTTAGTTCTTACCTTGAATGTGGCTGAAAGAGGGCATTGTACAACATTCTGCCAGCTCTGACCTGCTAATCTCACTACCAGGGAGACTCATTGCCAGTGGTGGGGCACAACCTCTGATCTGCAGTTAACTGTGAGTAAATGCGGTTATTCCAATAAAGGACATTTTCGGAGAGATTAGTCTTCAGGTGTCAACTGGTGTGCCAATGTTATACAGCAGTAACAAGTCCTAGAGGCCTGCATGTATGCAGGTCCCTGGAGCACTTTTAGTGGGTACCGCAGTGCACTTCAGCCAGGTGGCCCCAAGCCCATCCCCCCCCACCTGTAACACTTGTGCTGGTAAATGGGAGCCCTCCAAAACCCACTGTACCCACATGTAGGTGCCCCCTTCACCCCTAAGAGCTGTGGTAGTGTTGTACATTTGTGGGTAGTGGGTTTTGGGGGAGGGGAGTTGGGAGCTCAGCACCCATGGTAAGGGAGCTATGCATGTGGGAGCTTTTTCTGAAGTCCACCGCACTGACCTAGGGTGCCCAGTTGGTGTCCTGGCATATCAGGGGGGCGAGTGTACTACGAATCCTGGCCCCTCCCACGACCAAATGGCTCGGATTAGGACGTTTTTGAGCTGAGCGTTTTTAGTTTCCATTATCGCTAAAAAAAACAAACGCCCAACTCAAAAACGTCCATTTTTTCGAAAATACGGTTCGGCCCGCCCCTTCACAGACCCGTTCTCGGAGATAAACGCCCATGGAGATAGGCATTTCCATTCGATTATGCCCCTCCAAGCCACACTTTGTACTGTTATTTGAATATTTTACTGCTATAATTGTCTATTGCTTATGTTTGATTTATTCTTACTGTACACCACCTTGAGTGAATTCTTTCAAAAAGGCGGTAAATCAATTCTAATAAAGAAATCCTAATAAATAAATACATTTAACTTTGGAATTTGTTACCAGAGAATGTGGTGAAAGCAGTTAGCTTAGCAGGGTTTAAAAAAGGTTTGGATAATTTTGTAAAAGAGCAGTCCATACGCCTTTATTAAGACGGACTTGGAAAAATGCATTGCTTATTTCTAAGATAAACAGCATACAATCTTTTTTACTCTTTTGGGAAATTGCCAGATAGATGGGATCTGGATTGGCAACTGTTGGAATCAGAATCCTGGGCTTGATAGACCTTCAATCTGTCCCAGTATGGCAATGCTTATGTTCTTAGGGCCAAATTCTATATATGGCGCCTGAAAAATTGGCACCGATTAAAGTCATGTGATTCTATAGAGACTGTGCACAGCTTAAATGAACAAGCTAATCAGCACTGATAATTGGAAGATAACAATCAATTATCAGCACTAATTGACAATAATTACATTTTAAGCACATATCCAATTCTATAACATTTGTGCCCAAATCCTATTTTTTCATAACAATTTGGGGACATGGCTAGGAGCATTCCTGGGAGCATTCCCCGAATATATGCATGTAGATACAAAAATCACACCTAAGTGCACATAACATAGGTGCCAGTACTAATTGCAGCTGCCTACAGTTAGGCACACCTTAGCGCTAAGTGTGAGTCTATAAAGTGAGCATACTCATTATGGAATCATGCTAAGCATGTCACATTATTGGCGCCAATTTTAAGGTGCTACTTATAGCAGTTACGCCTTAGTCCATAATGTTTCCCACAAATTTACAGCACTTTGGTGCAACTTATCCCAAGCTTCATTTCTAACAGGCAGTAACGTTTTAGCTCATCTTATCTGATGTTCTCTAGTGTAGGTTCTGCCTAGGTATTAGACCTTTTACTAATCTGTGTTGTTTTTTTTCTGTTTTAACAACAATTTTAATGCACTGTAAATTCAAGGCTGTGCTGTAATTGTTGGGAGTATGCCCAACAGGTCCTCTGCAGTTTCCACATTGAAATGACGTTTTCTGCACATTAATAATGTTTGAAATTAGCATTAATGCACTAAACTACCCATTACCCGCCCAGCTCCTGTCCCCTAATACAGAGTGTGAATTAGCATGTGTTATCATGGCACCATGATAACAGCATATATGTTAACTGCTTAATGCAGTCTAGTAAGAGGGTCCCTTAAGTTACTAGGTGGATGCTTTTAATCAGGACCTTTTCTAGCCAAAGCATACCGCTCAATTACATGCAAGGCACATTTCCAACAATCAGCAAAATTCTATCTAACAGCTGGTCCGACCCTCAATGGTATAGGCTATAGTCTAGGATTTTTTTTAGTGAAATCTATAGCTGTATTCTTTCCATAAAGATCCTACCTCATTTTAAGTCCTGAATGCTGACAAAGCCCAACTACATCAACCATTAGTCCTCATGCCTGTCTGCCTGCATTTATACTCTAGCTTTTGTTTAATTCATCATCAGCTTACCAAATTGGTTCTAGGTGATCAGTTCCCTGCATCTGTCATCTGAATTCCATATTGCTTCACCACACTGTTCCCCAAACTGCCTTTCTACTATTTGACTTCCCTTCCTACCAGTTGAGCATCCTTGTAAGCTACATTTCCCAACTGGTTGCCTGAGCTCTAATATGCTTTCTTGAGCTCTCCCTGGTGCTGAACTGCTATATAACCACTGAAAAGCTGAACAGTGTGTCACAATATATATTTGTTCTATTCAGAAAAAAATAGAGAGAGTGAGATGGAACATATACATTTGCATGCACCAGGTTTTAATAGGATTACAGTTCTGATCTTTTATCCACAGTCCTTGATCATAGAAACAATGGCCATAAAGACTGCCTTCAGTTGCCTCAAAGGAGATGCTCATGTAGTGCAAGTGCTCACTATCTCAACCTAGAATATCTCTGGACAGTGAAATCATGAACAACTGACAGGGTGGGTATTCTTCACTATTTTCACAGTCAAACCATGTACTACCCAGAAACCCTACTTTATCCCTGACAGTATCTGCCTCTGTCAAGAAAAATGCATAAGCTCTTTTCCCGCTAGTCTTCTAGCTCCATGAATTTCCTGACTGTTTTGTCTCATACTGTAGGACCAGATTCTTTTTTGTTTATGAAAAATAATTTATACATTGCTAGTCATGCAAACATATCTTCAGGGGTGTCCCAAAATTTTCATTTCATATTGTTTCCCATGACATTTAAAAGAATTTTCATTTGTTCAGGATTAAAAATATATATATATTTGTCACTATTAGAACATTATTATTAAGCATGTGTACTGTTTTGGAAAAAGAGTGCAGTCTTCCAAAAAAAAGTGCACAATTTTCACAGATTGTGTACTATTTGCAAAGAGTATGCACTCTTCACCAGTAGTAAGCATATGCACACACTATTTACCCAAGCACAATGCTCTGTCAATGTGCCTATTATTGAAGAGTACACTCTTTCTGAAAGTGTGCCCTCTTTGAAAATAGTATGCACAGTTTGCAAAAAGTACATACTTTTTCAAGAAAAATATGATTAATATTTTTATATTGTTTCAAATGAACAGAATTTCTACAACAATATCTGGGCAAAACCAAATTTACCTGTAATAATGATTCAGGATTCAAGTTTATTTATTGTTTGATATACCGTTCAGTTTACAATACTAGTTTAAAGAAAATAGTTTCAAGCAACAATTAATCTGATCTTTTGTATGTTCCAGTTCAGAGTACTCTGCCACATAAGTGACCCATTTCCTTTTTGCAAATTTTGAGCTTTATCCATTCTTCCTTCCATATTTGCTTATGAACTAAACGCAAAACCACTATAGTGGTCACTCAGGCATTGAATCTGTTCCTGGAATAACTGAACAAGGAAGTCTAAGTTGCTATGAAGGCAGGAATCTGAAATGGACAATAAAAGGCAAAAGTGACTGATTGAAGTGATGATGCAGAAAGTATGGTTAGTAGAAAAGAATCTTCAATCCATTACCCATTATCAAGACCACCATTACCTGAGATCCTATCCTGTCACAAGAAATATAAGTCCAGCAACATTTGAATAGGATTTTATCAAGTTCCTCCAGATATACCCAATGTTCCAAGTATTGTTTTTAACCATTTTACAGATAACCATTTTCTAGGATCCATGAGATTAGAGATTACCTTTGTGGGAGTCATTATGGCAGGGCAAAACTCCTGCATGATCCATCTAGCCATGGCGGTAGTAAAGTGGACAGGCAAACAATTGGTCTTGTGCTCCTTACAGCATGAAGAGATATGCATGCATTTCTTCAGGCATAGCCCCAGTAGATGCTGGCAAATTGTCCTGTGGACATAAATGCAGATGTAGGCTGCAAATGAAGAGGTGCACTGGGCTAGTACAGTAATCTCTGTACAGAATGACTCAAAGACATAGAGAAATTGGATTTGCAGCTGGGTGTGCAGGTGAAGATTTAGAGTGTTAGAAAAGGGGTGAAAGGGCATGAAAACGATGCAGGGAGAAAAAATTGATGTTGTATTACATCTGAGAACTCATATGTACATCTAACCAAGTACACAAATAGCAACTGAGTAGATGATGGGCCATTTTGATCTTTGCATGCTATTATTTACTATTTTACTGTATGAATATTCTTTATCTTTATAACATATCTTTCAAAACATTCAGAACATTTTCTGAATTTATGAGAAACATCGGTAAATTTTTCTGAAGATCATTCCCTAATGCCATATTCAAGTACAATAATGCAAACCAACACTGTTGCTTTAAGGAATAAAATAGGAAAGGAAAGAAATCTCACTGAATCTGTTCAAGCTTTCCTCTTACTGCATGTGTGGTAGAGTTCAGCATACTGTGGGTGTTCAGAAGGTATGCAAATATGACCTTGGCTGCCTTTCTATTCCCGGTTCTATTTTTCTGGTCACAGTAAAAAGAAACCATTGACTACATACTGCATTCCTCCATCTACTGCCTCTGGGAAATTAGTTCTGAATAATAAGTAGAAAGCATGGTCCACAACTGTAATAAAGAGAGATGGATATTTCTCTATCAATAGGCAGTCAGAGGAAAATGAAGTTATAGAAGAGTACTGTAGGTCTTTGAATGAGCATATTGATGAACTGTCAATTGATGAACACAATTAACAATTGATGGGCTGTCAGAAGGGGATTTTTAAAAGACCAAAATACTGATGATGAAAATAAAATTCCTCAGTGTTATTTTCATTCCATTTCTTGACATGAATCAATCAGGTCAAGGAAATTTACATTTACATGGTCATTCTACCTGAATTAGGTAATATGTAGCACAAGAGGTAGGGTGCATGTCTGATCATTTTAAGAGTATGTTGTATAGAGCCCTTGGAAGCATTTCCTAGGAGAAATGAAACAATAGAACATTTTCTTTTATTCTGCTCAAATGATCCGATAAAGTATGATATAAATATCAAGCATATATATGTATTGATGTATAGAAACCTGTAATGCTTCCAAGAGGCTTGGATCATTAAGAAAACTAATAACTTCACATTTTCTGAGTAGTCTTATGAAGTCTAATAATTATCATTTTGCCAGATGCTAAATTGTGCAGGCGTAGGTAGGATTGAGTGTGCTGTCATATCAGACAAACTTGGCAATATCAAACAGATTGTGACTACTATCTGTACATTTGTTTCTCTCTAGGGTATTTCTTCAACATCTCTTAATTAGCTTTTGTTTCCAAGCAGTGCTTTTTATATTTTACACTTCAAGTTTCATTTCTATGCATTTATTATGTTCAAATTGACTACACCACTTCCTTCATCCATACTTCATTCATGTTATTAATTTAGGGAGTATAGAAACTAAAACATGTTTCTGTTGGAACATGATGATAGACTTGATAGACCTTTGGTCTGACCCATTAGGGTGTTTCTTATGTTCTTAGAATACACGTCACCTGGGTACCTTTATGATATTATCCAAGGGAATGTTGTGCATACGTTTACATATACTCTGCTAAGTCAGCACAAATGTACATGTTTTATATCATACAAGCATAAATACCAATCTTGCCCTGTTCCTTTTATTCTCCATGCCTTGGAATGCCTATGTATATATCATATAAAAACACGTGCTATGACTTATCTGTATCTACTTTTTATACATGCACACATCAGGTAAACATAAGATTTTACTTGTGCATAAAACACTACATGCTCAAGTCTCTAATAAAATTAACCCCATGTACATATTTTCAGCCAAGGCTGTGTGAGTGTCTGAAGTTAGTCAGTCAATAGTTACTCATCTAGAGTTAAACTAAACAGCCTTGGATGAAAATAGCTGCTGAAATCCAACAACACTCTTCCTTCCTCTTCCCACATTTAAAGATTGTTTTGGAGAGGAGGAACACAACATTTTCCCAAATTCCCTGATTGTGTATTTATACATTTGCCTGTAGGCTACCTGCCTCCTCCCGTCTGTGGAAGTTCCCTTCTTAGCTGTATTTTCGTAAAGATGTACAAGACAGCTAAGAGCTTTCCCTGGTATCAACCTTCCCAGGCCACACTTTAAAAAAAAAGATATACTAGGAGGCCGCTGGCAGCTCTGAAATTTCCCCACCATCTTGGAAAACTGCTTGCAAATCTTGGTAAAGAGCAGCCTTCACAATACTCCTTCCCTCTTAGCCATTTTAAAAATGAGCCAGCCTCCTTCTTCCCTAACACCTCTTTCCCACTACCTCCTAACATCTACAGTATCTGAAATCCCCAATAATTGCTTGATACTTTTGACCACTGACTACTATCAAAAACAGGATGCTGGGCTTGAAGGACCTTGTTTTGACTCAGGAAGGATCTTCTTATGTTCTTATATACATCTGAAAGGCAATCTTTTCTCATTCTGGCTTGGCATCATTGTTTTTACTTTGTTACTAAGTAGGCAATAATAAAGCAATTGTATAGCCTCAGCCTCAACATTTACATGCATTGTGGGCCTTATTCTATAAAGGTTATGCTCCTAAATTTGTGATCCTACATGTATGCTCCTAAATTACAAGTGTATTTCGGAGCATAGATTAGGCTGGTAATTTAGAAGCATAAATTTAGGAGCGTACATTTATGAACATAAACTTTATAGAATTAGGCCTTGTATGGGTAAATATTTAGAATACCAAAATTTACGTAAGTATGTGCACACGTACATGTATAAGTGCAAGCAGGATGCTTTAGTACTATTCTGAAGCTATCTGCACAACTTACATATCACTTATTTTCAAGGGGACAAACACAGGAGAGAAACATAGGTGGCAATTGGGTCAGGTTCCCACTTATGCAGGTAACTTATAGAATACTGTAAGCTAAGTGGGTTCCTGATGCATTTAGCTGCTCACATTTATGCCAGCTCTTGGGTGCCTAAATGTTATGCACACCGATATTTAGTATTTTATAATGGAACCACGCAGCCTCAGGCACCTAAATGAAGGTGCCCACTTATTGCCTCCTTAAAACGTAAGAACATAATATGTGTTATACTGGATCAGAACAAACATTAATCTCTTATAAAATTAACCCTAAATACATCTGAGGATGCTGGTATCAGTACCATTTCAGCAGCTCACAATCCCATTGCTGCCTATGTTTTATGCACCTCATCATCACTGGTCTATTGTTTACTGAGTATTTTCTAAGAGCTTATCCAATATTTTATTGTATTACTGGAGGAGTGGCCTAGTGGTTAGGGTGTGGACTTTGGTCCTGAGGAACTGAGTTCAATTCCCACTTCAGGCACAGGCAGCTCCTTGTGACTCTGGGCAAGTCACTTAACCCTTCATTGCCCCAGGTACAAATAAGTACCTGTATACAATATGTAAGCTGCATTGAGCCTGCCATGATTGGGAAAGCGTGGGGTACAAATGTAATAAAAATAAATAAAATGTTAGATACTCTCACTTTGCTTATTCTGATCCAAAACATCATAATCCAATTATGAAAGGTTTTTGAATTGCAGAGAATAATATTGGGGTTTTAAGTAAAACTACGTGATTCCATTTGGGCTCAAAGCTGATGACACACCATTTGGAATATATAGAATAACTGGATATAAGGGTTTACAAAAAATATAGAACATTACATATCACTCAGTAGGAGCAAAACAGCACTATGAAGTACTCTCTGCTGGATTCTATATAGCACGCCTAGAGATCTGTGCCAAATCCAGGTGTATTCTATAACAACACATGTAACTTAATTGGCTTAACAAGTTAATAGGCATTGATAACAGCACTTGCAAGCAATAATGAGCACTGCTTTTCAATAATTAGAATTTACACTCACAACTCGCTAAGGGGCCCTTTTACTAAGCCGTGTAGACACCCATGTGTACCCAACATGTGTCAGTTTAGAGTTACTGCCTGGCTACTGCGAGGCCCAGGTAGTAATTTTATTTTTTATGTGTGTCTACTACACGCACCGGAAAATAATTTTTATTTTCCTGCACAAGGCGGAAACTGAATGGTAATCATCATTCTACACACGTAGATGATTACTGCATGGTTATTGCATGAGACCTTACCGCTGAGTCCATGGCTGATCAAAAGGTTTCAGACCCAAAATGGATGCACACCAATTTTAATTTTTCTGCACGTCCATTTTTGGCAAAAATAAAAAAGGCCTTTTTTTACAGGTGTGCTGAAAAATAGATCTGTGTATGCTGAAAACACGCACCTACACTAGCATAGCACATTTTTGGCACACCTTAGTAAAAGGACCCCTAACCTGCTTATAATCGAACGAGAAAAACGCCCAAGTTCCGACCTAAATCGGGAGATGGACGTTTATCTCACAAAAACGAATAAAGCGGTATAATCGAAAGCCGATTTTTGGACGTTTTCAACTGCACTCCGTCGCGGATGCGGACAAAGTTGATGGGGGCGTGTCAGAGGTGTGGCGAAGGCGGAAATGGGGCGTGGTTATCTGCCGAACAAAGATGGGCGCATTTCAACGATAATGGGAAAAAAGTATGCGTTTTTAGCTAGAATTTAGGACACTTTTCCTGGACCCTGTTTTTTCACGAATAAGGCCCCAAAAAGTGCCCTAAATGACCAGATGACCACTGGAGGGAATCGGGGATGACCTCCCCTGACTCCCCCAGTGGTCACTAACCCCCTCCCACCACAAAAAAATGATGTTTCACAACTTTTTATTTTCACCCTCCAATGTCATACCCAGCTCCCTGGCAGCAGTATGCAGCTCACTGGAGGAGTTGTTAGGGGGTGCAGTGGACTTCAGGCAGGTGGACCCAGGCCCATCCCCCCTACCTGTTACAATTGTGCTGCTTAATGCTTATTAGTCGTCCAACCCCCCCCCCCCCAACCCACTGTACCCACTTGTAGGTGCCCCCCTTCACCCCTTAGGGCTATAGTAATGGTGTAGACTTGTGGGCAGTGGGTTTTGAGGGGGATTTGGGGGGCTCAACACACAAGGGAAGGGTGCTATGCACCTGGGAGCTCTTTTACCTGTTTTTTTGGTTTTGTAAAAGTGCCCCCTAGGGTGCCCGGTTGATGTCCTGGCATGTGAGGGGGACCAGTGCACTACGAATCCTGGCCCCTCCCACGAATAAATGTCTTGGATTTATTCGTTTTTGAGCTGGGCGCTTTCATTTTCCATTATCGCTGAAAAACAAAAACGCCCAGCTCACACATTGTTGAATAAAACATGGGCGTCTATTTTTTCCCAAAATACGGTTCGGTCCACCCCTTCACGGACCCGTTCTCGGAGATAAACGCCCATGGAGATAGGCGTTTTTGTTCAATTATGCCCCTCCAAGTGTATTGTGTAATGAATTGTGCCTAAATTCTAATGCACACAGTTCAAAAGGGGCATGGCTATAGGTGGCTATAGGTGTTCCCAAATTTATGTGCTTTGTTATAGAATATGGCCCAGTGCGTGTAAACCTATGCAAAGGGATTTACACCACATTTTCATAGGTTTAGGTGCTGGGATTTCAACTAAGTACATTCTATATACTGTGACTAAATCTAGGCACCACTTATAGAAAAACCTTAGGTGAAAATGTTTACTGTGTGGATTTTTTAGGCACCTTATATAGAATCTGGCCCTATATGTGTTCCTATGTAACAAAGCTATATGGGATTGTAATACATGGCACTATCCAACATTAATAACCTATTGTTTAATGAGCCTTGACTTTAGATACAGACAAAATAATGCTGCCAAGGATACCAGTGTACCAGAACAACAACATCAGTACTAATGTCATGACCATTTTAGCCAAGGACTTTTGGAGTCTCCCATGCAGCTGAAGAGATGCTTTGGCTGGCAAATTCCACATTGCTTATGAAACCCTGTCTTCTTTTCAAGGTGACCCCATCAATGTGGTGCCAGTGAGACAATGTTGGGGCCCCTGAAATAACAATGGGGATAACAGTGTTATGTGTACATCACTCCCAAGTTGAAAATGTATATCATTAGTGTAGCAGCAACCCACAATTTCTGTATAAAAAGGAGCTCTTATCAGAGGCAATGGAGCTGTTGTGGTGAAATCCATCTAAAGAGCGGACCTGCACTGAATCTGACTGATCATATGAAGAACATGATGCCATCTAGAAGTCTGCATCAGGTTGTATGTGTGCCACTTACCTTTGTATAAGTGCTGTGGGTTCAGGGTGACTCTTACTTAGGAGTCTAGTTAGGGATTTATGTGCACTCTGAGCTATTTCTATGATAAGAATTCCTTTGTCTATATTCTTGACTTCATTGTACATTATCTTTGCTGCTATTGAAAATAAATGTACACTCAGTTTTTATAATACTTGGATGTGGAATTAGTTCTTTCTATTATTTAGGGCATAGTGAGCTTGGATCTAAGGATAAGAGAGAACATAAGAACATAAGAGTAGCCATACTGGGTCAGACCAATGGTCCATCTAGCCCAGTATCCTATTTCCAAACAGTGGCCAAGCCAGGTCACAAGTACCTGGCAGAAACCCAATTAGTAGCAACAGTTCATGCTACCAATCCTGGGGCAAGCATTTACATCCCCATGTTTGTCTCATTAGCAAACTATGGACTTTCCTTCCAGGAACTTGTCCAGACCTTTTAAAATCCAGATACGCTAACAGCTGTTACCACATCCTCTGGCAAAGAGTTCTGGAGCTTAACTATTCAGTGAGTGAAAAAATATTTCATTCTATTTGTTTTTAAAGTATTTCTGCATAACTTCCTTGCGTGTTCCCTAGTCTTTGTACTTTTGGAATAAGTAAAAAATCAATTTACTTCAACTTGTTCTACACCACTCAGGATTTTGTAGACCTAAGTGTTGCTTCTTATACTTCACTCATTATAGCTGGTATTATCAGAGACCGGTTCCTTTTAAAACATATGCTAAGTATCAGATACCCAATAACACCCCAAAAAGGGTTGTATGTGTATGGGCCCACAACTCTTTACAGGATACCTTTGAAATGTAACAGTTTTCTTCATTTTTCTAGTTTTCATCCATGCAAATTTAAATACAATTTGCCTGTATGCCAATTTCTTTGTTTAAGGTGATTGTGTTCCACAATGGATGAATTTAAATATCAGTTATCTCTTTTGAATGATGAATTTAAGTATCAATCATCTCTTCTGAACAAGAAGCTTTTGGATCAGGCTTAGTGGACCAAAGGAATTAGGCAACCATATTTGAAGATCCAATTTGCTTAGATAACTTTTATTACAAGAAACAATGAGCAGTTCTGGGACAGAGAGCGAGGACATTGTGACCTGTATTTTACCATATTTTTAGATGGCTTGTGAATTGGTCACTATTATGAGATCCCATTTTTGCATATTTTACAATTCTTTCCAGAATTTAGTAGTTTTCTACATATAGCATATCAACATGGGGAAAATATAAGGGAGATGTTCATATCCTAGATATGTTAAATTGGGAAAATCATTGAAGAAACTCTCTTACATAAGACTTGTCGCAAATGTCAATGGTGTCAATATTCATTGATTGGACTGAGCAATGAATATTGGAGGAGCAAACAAAGATTAAGATTTTCTCTAAACATGTGACATCTTGTTGTAGCAAAAAGTGTGGTCTATATTGTTTTGTGTCCCTGCAATTTGGTTTATGTCAGCCACAGTAGTAAACCTGTATGGCTTCATTTAAATGAAAATAAGTCTCGTATAGTTACTGAAGCTGTTCAGGCTCCCTTAGTGCAATATTGGCTAGACAATCAGCATAAAGTATCTGATATCAGGTGGATGGTCACAGATTTAGAAAAAGAAAGTGGGAGCTTGACAATTATGAAATGCTTTTGAATTACAGAGTGGTAATGGATTTTGAAGTCGAACACTGTTTCCATTTGGGCTCAATGCTGAATTTGAATGGATGACCTTGGTCTAACCTGGAAGTTCCTAGTGATTGGCTGGGTAGGGTCATATGACAGGTTGGTCAGTAGATATAAGGAGTTTAGAAAAAACACCACCACCATCTTATTTTATTTATTGGTGCTTATATCCCACATACTCGATGAATTATTCAGTTCTATGTGGCTTACAATAATTAAGACTAGAAATGCATACAATATATTTTTAAAGGTATGAAGAAAAACATAAACAGTGAGATATCATAACATTTGCTGTTTAGCTCACTGTCTAACAGTGCAAACATTTGTTGAAAAGGAATGCTTTGAGAAATGTTTGAAATATTAAATAGTTGGTAATCCTTTTTATCTCACTAGGGATGGTGTTCTATCATTTTGAATTTGTATGTGAGAAATTTCTATTCAATATGTATTTATATCTGATGTTTTTATAGCTAGTAAAATGTAGTATGAGATAGTTTTACCTACCTTCAATACATCTACTAGATCAAGAAACTATCAGCTTCATCTTGTAATCTGGGCTCATGCCATAGATAATTTTGTAGATGAGTGTATATGTTTTAAAGATGATTCTGGCTTTGATTGGTAGCCAATGTAATTTTGATAATAGTGGAGATGCCCTATCAAATTTAGAAGCTTTGTATAAAAACCTAGCAGTAATATTTAGGGTAGTTTGAAGGTTTTTGATGAGGGCTTCCTTGTGGAGGAGTGGCTTAGTGGTTAGGGTGGTGGACTTTGGTCCTGAGGAACTGGGTTCAATTCCCACTTTAGGCACAGGCAGCTCCTTGTGACTCTGGGCAAGTCACTTAACCCTCCATTGCCCCATGTAAGCCACATTGAGCCTGTGATGAGTGGGAAAGCACAGGGTACAAATGTAACACAAATAAAATATTCTCTAAATATAATGAGTTGCAGTAATCCAATTAAAAAATGACTAATGTTTGTACAAAGGAACAAAAAGTAGAAAACAGGAAGAACAATCTGATTCTTTTCAGCTTCCATAAATTTCTAAAGGTTTTGGTTACTAGAGAATTAACATGATCTTCACCTGATAGGAATTGGTCGATGATGATCCCAAGAATTTTCAAATTATGTTTGTCTGATGGTAAAACTAGTCTGACTGTGGAAGTTGTTAGGACTAGAAATGTTTAGTGTTGCCCAATTCTCCACAAGATCTAAGATTGATTAAATGTTGGACAGGATATCCTGAATTTGAGTGTCAAAGGAAATATAAATAGTCATGTTGTTGGTGTATATAAAAGAGCTTTTTGGACATTTTCCTCTTTTCAAAATGAACCCAACAGTACACTAAATGGGGTCTCATAAGAGATTTATAGAAGGGCACCATCACCTCTTTCTTCCTGCTAGTCATCCCTCTCCTTGCTTCTTGTGTTCTTGTATTAATGGGTTCCAGCAGGGGCGTAGCCAGCCTTCTGTGGGGGAGGGGGCCAGAGCCCGGGGGAGGGGGCACATTTTAGCCCTCCCCCGGCGCCGCCCCCCCACCGCCGACATTGCCGCCTCCCCTCCCGCCGCGAACCCGCCGCCGCCGCAGCCTACCTTTACTTTTGCTGGCGGGGGATCCCACTCCCCGCCAGCCGACGTCTTCTTCTCAGTCGCTTCCTGCTCTTCAATTTGTTTGCTGACATCCTGCACGTTGTACGTGCAGGACGTCAGACTCGAGTCTGACGTCCTGCACGTACAATTACGTGCAGGACGTCAGCAAACAAATTGAAGAGCAGGAAGGACTGAGAAGACGTCGGCTGGCAGGGAGTGGGATCCCCCGCCAGCAAAAGTAAAGGTAGGCGGCGGAGGGGCGGGTTCGCTGGGAGGGGGGTCCTGGGGTGAATCTGCGGGGGCCCCGGCCCCCTCAAGCCCCACGTAGCTACGCCACTGGGTTCCAGTAGAAGTCTTGCTTCTTGTGTGCATGGGTTCCAGTACAAGCTTTGTACCTTGTGTGAACAGGTTCCAGTATTAGCATTGCTTCCTGTATCAGTGGGTTCCTTGTCCAGCATTTGGCTTCTTGTATGACTGGGGCTCTTACTACCTTCTATGCCTTTTTTCTGGTTACCTGTTGCCGATTCCCTCTTCTGCTTGTGTGGATTCAGTACCCCTGTGCCCTATTGTGGGACTGCCTTCTAGAACCCTGCAGCCTACTTGAGTCAATCCACTTTTACCCTGTCCTATCCCAGTAGGATTCAGTCTATAGTAGGTCTTCACTACATACCAAGGGCTCACTATCGGGAACCATAACAGTTAGTTGCACATATGTACAGAAAACCAACGAATGTAAATAAATTACTACACGTTGAGAGCTGCCAAAGTAGAGCTTTAAAGCAGTGCTTGCCCTATAGCCAGTACCTTAGAATAAATAGATTATGTACTAAGGGCAGAACATAGAGCAAAAGATATGAAGAATAGATTTTTGGAGAGAAGGTGTCCAGCAAGAGTGATTGAAAAAGGCTTCCAGAGGGCAGAATTGAAAAGTAGAAAGGATTTATTAAGTAAAGTGAGTAAAAAGGAGAATGAAAACTATCGCTTGCTGTCTGAAATTCAATTACTTCTCAAAAGATATTGCAAAATTCTTAGGAAAAACTGGCACCTAATAACAACTACTGCTACCTTAAAGATAGAGATTTTTTAGTTGTTTATAAAAATAAGAATTTAAAGGATCTACTTCCATCTACAGCTTCTTTTAAGTCAAATATATCGTTCATCCAGTTAAAAGTAGCCAATTTGTTTTATGACATTCTTCAAATTGCAAGACAAAAAAAGGTGATCTATGCTAGAATTTGCTCATGTAGTTTAAGAACTCTAAATACAAGACTGATTGAACATCGGAGTGCAATTAATAGAAAGGCAGCTGAGAAAGTGTTGATAGAACACACGATTACCATTAATCATAAATTTGAAGATTACACTTTTTTTTGTATTACAGAAACCCCCATTTCCCTTGGAGAGGGAGCAATGGCTATAACTATTTAATTAAGATTGAACAATGCTTGATCTTTGAATTTTTGTTTTTTTAATTACATTTGTACCCCACACTTTCCTACTCATGGCAGGCTCAATGCGGCAGGCAATGGAAGGTTAAGTGACTTGCCCAGAGTCACAAGGAGCTGCCTGTGCCAGGAATCAAACTCAGTTCCTCAGGACCAAAGTCCACCACCCTAACCATTACGCCACTCCTCCACTCCAGTTTAATGTGATGCTGTGTGACCAAATGGACTGAATAACGAATTAGATCTAGTAGCTTGTCTGTAACACATATACAATAATAGAGCATATTGTTTGTTCTGCAGTTAAACATATCATAGCATCAATGGATTGTGTGAACTTTTTATGTAAACAGCTTCAATATGTATTTTATAATTATCAATTTAAGATGTGTGTCTATAATAAAGGAATGTAAAAAATATATAGGATGTAGAAGTATACAATAGTGAGATCTCTTAACCAATGCTTCCACAAGCTGAAAATGCACTCTGTATGAATGTTATAGTCAAAGGAAAAATCAAGTTAGAATTCTCATTGCTTTTATCTAGATTTTAGACAACACTAGTGGTGAGGGGGGAGAAGAAACCTGCTCCAGTACTAGAGGTTACAATGTGCCGGTAGCGTTACATGATTGAAAGATAAGTCTTCTTTCAGTTTGCATTAACTGTATTGCGTGTAGCTAGTGTTGTTTAAAATCTAGATAAAAGCAATGAGAATTCTAACTTGATTGCAATAAGAGCGATAGAGACAACTAGCTACCCGTCTTTATATCAAAGGGTTTTTTTGGCCAATGATGAACAGAGGACCAAATTGAAGTCTGTTTAAGCTCTATTAGATTATATTGATCTAGGAGCTCTGTGAGGCCATTTTTCCTTTGACTATGACATTCATACAGAGTGCATTTTCAGCATATAATAAAGGAATGTACATTGCACTGGATGAAAAAAATGTGCCAGAAGTGAGGACCTATCTCTTCTCCCTGTTTACTAAGCCGCAATGCGCTAATGCCGACACAACCCATTCTCTTTGAATGGGCTGTGTCAGCATTGCCACACAGCAGCCACTAGTGCAGCTTAGTAAACTGGAGGGGGGTTGATATATTTGTTGAGATAAAATAAAAACATAATATTACTTTTTATGTAATAATTATTATGGATTTAAGTACCACGTTAACTCAATTTTAGTTTATTGAGGGCTTCTTTTACAAAGCGACGCTAGCAATTCCCATGTGGGAAATTAAAGGAAGCCCATAGGGATTAAATGGGCTTCCTCTCATTTTCCGCACCGAGAATCGGTAGCGTGGCTATGAAAAAGAGGCCCTGAATGTGCAAGATTTTTAATTTTGGATGCTTTGATTTTTTTATGATATTGTTAAGTAGACAGTTCATTGTAATTTTCTCAAGATAAAATTTTGTTAGTATTTACAACTGAGGCAAGGGCTTGGTAAAGGTTTTTTGAAAGAGAATTGCTGGACATTGAGTCGGAAGTGTCAGGGGTGTAGCTGCTATGGGGCCACGGGGGCCTGGGCCCCCATAGATTTGGCCCTGGACCCCCCTGTCGGCGACCCTCTCAACCCCCCCTCCTGCTGCCAACCCGCCGCCTGCTACCTTTACTGGCGGGGGTTGGGGTCCCCTGCCAGCAAAGGTAGGCAATGGTGACGGCAGGCAGGGGGTCGAGAGGGTCATCGGTGGGGGGGATCAAAGTTGTTGGAGGTGTCGGCAATGGCAGGCGGGTGGGGAGTCAGTGTCAGCAATGGGGGGGTCGGTGGCACTGGGAGAGGGCTAAAATGTGTCCCCTCACCTTGGCTCTGGACCCCCCTACCGTTGAAGTCTGGCTACGGCCCTGGATGTAATTGAAACACCTTTGCATTCTGATAAGTATCGGCAGTAGTTTTATTTTTATATTATGACATCATTTTTTTAAACTTTTATTTTCACAATATAAAGAATAGACTTGGTGCATGGACCGTTCTGTCTGATTAAGGGCCCTGTTTATTAAGGTGCACTAGTGTTTTTAGTGTGCACTAAATGCTAGCGACACCCATATGGGCATATAGCGCGGCTTAGTAAACAGGACCCTAAGATTTTATAAAAGGAATTTTTTTTAAATCATAGTAAAGGACTATTGGCAGCAATTCACTTGTCAAGAGACATGAGCTCTAAACTCTTAATGTGCCATTGGCTCCTCATCGGTCCCTCCATCAACCTTTCCCAATACATATCTTTTTTAATGTAAGCCACATTGAGCCTGCAAATAGGTGGGAAAATGTGGAGTACAAATGTAACAAATAATAAAAAAAAATAATTCACAATGTAATGAAAAATTAAAACTTAGCTTTCAATGGTAGCTTGGCAGTAGTTTACTGTTAATGGTGACAAAACCGACATGTGGCATGTTTCGCAGTTGCCGCATCAGGGTCACGTCTACTGCAAGCAAGGAAAAACATACTCCATTAGAATATTACTATAACATTTATTCCATTCAACCTAATGTCTATATATTAACTTACTGTTAGAAACACCATCATCAATTCATTACTCTTAAAATGGCGTTGGTATTCTTAAATGTTAAATAGTCCTACCTATGATTCCCACCAATCACATCTCATCTATCTAATCCTATCATTCTCTACCACCATCCACGTCAGAAAGAACCCCAATCCAATTGGCTATTCAGCCCACGAGGGATTACCGTGTCAAGAGTAAATATCCACCGCTGCTCTTTAAAATTGAGAATTTTTGCTATGTCAGCACCCATAATTCCTTCCTCCACCGTATCAATAATTCGCCATTGTAAATCTGATGTCTAATGAGATTTATCCACCCAATGTTGCACTAACAGGGCTGATAGTGTACGTGTATGAATACGGGACTTGTGCTCAGATAGCCTCTGCTTTATCGGGAGTGATGACCTACCCACATAAATTAAGCGCAAGGACACAAAATAGCATACACTACATTCTCAGATTCACATGTAGTATTTGTTCGACTCAATATTACCTTACCCTATGTGGGACAGCCCAACTAGTACCAGTGATAGCTGACGTGCACCACTGTGAGATGGAATGCTATGATCAAGGCGTCTAAATGACAAAATTTCACCTATAGTTCTGCCCCTACAATAAGCTACTATCGGATGTTCTTGAAAGCATACATGTGTAGCCAATATTTTCCAATATTTGTGTATGAGCGAAGTAACATACACCGCCCCTTTATTATATGGGAGTACCACCACTATTCTGTCTTCTGTGATTTTTGAATTATATTGTAATAATAACTCCCTCTTGGCAAATTTAGCTCGCCGATAGAACCTTTTGATAACAGACTGTGGGTAACCCCTCTCTAACAGACGACCTTTCAATTGGACAGCATGAAACTCAAATTGCTCATCCATCGAGCAATTACGCCTTATGCATAAAAACTGACTAATTGGCAGTCCTTTCTTCAAACTATAGGAATGAGAGCTGGTGACGTGTAATAAAGTGTTTCTTGATACCGGTTTATGATATAAGGCAGTTTGAATGTACAAATCCTCTTAATAAATTATTACATCTAGAAATTCAGTTCTCTGTGTATCATGGCTCATGGTGAATTGCAGAGGTGGTGAGAGAGTTAAGCCAAGTGTTAAATTCATTCAAAGAATCAACTGAATCTTCCCAGATGAAAAAAATGTCATGTAAATAGTGATGCCACAATTTGATCTTTGTAAATCAATGGGAACAGTACAGAAATCTCTTTTCAAATTTTGCTACAAATAGGGTAGCTGCAGAAGGGGCTAATGATGCCCCTCATAGCTATCCCCTTCCTTTGCAAAAAAATAAGTCCTATTGAAGAGAAAATAATTCCTCTCAATTATTAAGCTTGCCAACCTCATCAAAAAGGCAGTGGAAATATGTTGAGAACCACTTCTGTTTTCTAGGTCATCCTGTATCACCTCAAGTAATTCATACTGTGGTATTTTAGTGTACAATGACATAATGTCCAATGATACAAGAATTGATCCCTCACTCAGCCTCATTCCTTTAAGTTCTCGTAGTAGGTGCATGGTATCCTGGAGGTATGAAGTCACTTGATGAGCCAAAGGTGCCAAAAACTGAGCCACTAGTTTACTCAATTGTTCTAAGACAGTTCCTCTTAAGGCAACAATCGGTCTACCAGGGGGTTCATTAAGCCCTTTATGTGTTTTGGGCACTACTATAACATTTATTCCATTCAACCTAATGGTACTCTTAACACGGTAATCTCCCGTGGGCTGAATAGCGAATTGGAATGGGGTTCCTTACGTTGACGTGGATGGTGGTAGAGAATGATAGGATTAGATAGATGAGATGTGATTGGTGGGAATCGTAGACAGGACTATTTAACATTCAAGAATGCTGACGCCATTTTAAGAGTAATGAATTGATGATGGCATTTCTAACAGTAAGTTATTATATAGACATTAAGGTGAATGGAATAAATGTTATAGTAGTATTCTAATGGAGTATGTTTTTCCTTGCTTGCAGTAGACTTGACCCTGACGCATCAACTGCGAAACATGCTACATGTCGATTTTGTCACCATTAACAGTAAACTACTGCCAAGCTACCACTGAAAGCTAAGTTTTAATTTTTCATTACATTGTGAATTAAGAAAGATATGTTTTGGGGAAGGTTGATGGAGGGACTGATGAGGAGCCAATGGCGAATTAAGAGTTTAGGGCTCATGTCTCTTGACAAATGAATTTCTGCCATTCTATACATTGAGCTACTGAGGTCTGCTAGTGAATGGAGGCTACTAAAGTTATTAAACTTGTGGAGAATTTAAAGAATTTCAGAAATATAAAATGCAAGAGTTATAAGGGAAAACATTATATTGTTAATAGATGACACTGGGCAAATGTTGCATTGATTAGATGAGTCTATAAAGCCCCCGTCTTTTGAAATGAGATTGAAAGCATTTTGAGTCCATACATTTGATTTATCACTAACCAATTAATGCATGTTTAATGCATGAGTCTCTTTTGCCTACAAAATAGATGGTGATAGGGGCTCATGCACTAATGGCCATGTGCTAATGTGAACATTAGCTCATAGCCATTATTGACAAATCCAAAATAATTGGCCATTTTATCCCAGCGGTAAAAATGACCTTAGTGTGCAGGAATGACCGCATACGGGTGTGCTAAGTCCACTGTTTGTGCAAAGAGTCTATGAATGACCAAAAATGAAAAGATGTTCATCAAAAATATTTCTCTTTCACAATCAATATTCATGTCACCTGATAGGGCCACATTTCACCAGGAATGGCTGCATCAGAGGTGTACAAGATTCTAAAATGAAACTTACAAATAATGCAAATCAAAATAACAAATGTATACATAGGGCAAATCTGAAAACCCATGACATACAATCATAAAAATAAATAGTTTCACACTACAATCTCATACATTAAAAGCCAACATTGTGTCAAAACTATAGCAGCAATATAAATTAAGGGGTCCTTTTAATAAGCCATGCTAAAAAGTGACAGGTGGTTGTTATAGCATGTGGGCTTCTTGTGCATTCCAGCCACTTTTTAGTGCAGCTCAAAAATGTCCGAATTTCAATTTTTTTCTATCAATGGCCATGCACTAATTTTCAAATTAGTGCATGACCATTATCATCTCCTATTTAGAAGGCAATAAGGGCTCACACACTACTCATGTGGTAATTGGGCAGAGTGTGGCAATGTGCCAGTGTTGCCCAATTAACACTGGAAATGTCTACTCCCTGCCCCCACACTAGAAAATAAAAAAATATTTGCTAGTGCAGGAAACAGTATACGACAAAAACAAAACTACCACAGGGTGCCTGGTGGTAGTACTGTTTTGCCGCATGCTACCCGTGTGGTAGCCTTACTGCTCCTTGTTAAAGGGTCCCCTAAGTGAACATCAGCATATAATTAATTAAAATCACTCATAGAAAATGATAAAACAAATATCTGCTATAATACCTATGATCTCTTCTCAGAATCATTCAAATTAAGACAATCATAAAAGTGTGAATTAACTCATATTAACCCCCCCCCTCCCGTTTACTAAGTTGCACTGATAGCTGCCGTGCGCTAATGCTAATACAGCCCATTCACTTTGAACGGGCTGTGTCGGTATTGATACATGGCAGCCACTAGCATGGCTTAGTGAACATGGGGTAAATTAGTTATATACATTAGTTTTCAATCTAATCCCATCATTTTTACATTTTTTCTATAAATGTAAAAAAAATCAATACATATCATCTCTGCTGGTCAAAAACTTGCTCTCTTGCCTTCAAATTAAAATGCCACTCAAATGACCTTTAAAACACAAAATAAATCACTTCATCATTCTAACCTATAGTCATCAATCTTTTTTTATTGTTATAAAAAAACCTTGCTATTCAATTAAAATGCCTCATCAAATCAACTCTCTTATTTCCCGACTCCCACGGTCATAACTTACAACATACTCTCACTTCTTTTCTGGACACAATATGTGAATATAATCTATTATTCAGAAGATCTCACATACCTGAAATACTATTATTGCAAGCTCCAAGATAATTACTTCTTAATCACACTGAGCAATATTTCAGCTCAACGATTCTGCCAAACATAGTCCTTTGCAGATCACCACCATTTTAAATGCCTATGCCATGTCAGAAATTGACAGCAATATGAAAGAATATCTATTGATATGATTAAGTATCTAGATTTTGGATATGTATTATATAAGTGTGATGTTCATTAAATTTTAAGTATTGTTGTTACAGTTTGATGTAATGTTGCTTTTTAATTGTACTATGAAGTAATATTTATATGATTTATCTAGATTTTGATTTGCACTATTGGGCTCATTTTCAAAAGAGAAGGGCACCCATCTTTCGACACAAATCAGGAGATGGGCGTCCTTCCCCAAGGTCGCCCAAATCGGCATAATCAAAAGCCGATTTTGGGCGATGGGCGTCCTCGGATGATAATGGAAAAAAGAAGGGCATCCCTGACAAACACTTGGCCGACTTTACTTAGTCCTGTTTTTTTAATGACCAAGCCACAAAAATGTGCCCTAAAAGACCAGATGACCACTGAAGGGAATCGGGGATGATCTCCCCCTACTCCCCCAGTGGTCACTATCCCCTTCCCATCCTAAAAGTTTTAAAAAATATATTTTTCCAGCCTCTATGCCAGCCTCAAATATCATACCCAGCTCCATGCCAGCAGTATGCAGGTCTCTGGAGCAGTTTTAGTGGGTACTGCAGTGCACTTCAGGCAGGTGGACCCAGGCCCATCCCCCCTACCTGTTACACTTGTGGTGGTAAATGTGAGCCCTTCAAAACCCACCACAAACCCACTGTACCCACATCTAGGTGCCCCCCTTCACCCATAAGGGCTATGGTAGTGGTGTACAGTTGTGGGGAGTGGGTTTTGGGGGCGGTTTGGGGGGGGAGAGTCTGATAGGTACGGACGGGGTGAGGGATCTTGGGGTGATAGTATCTGATGATTTGAAGGCGACGAAACAGTGTGACAAGGCGGTGGCTGTATCTAGAAGGTTCTTGGGCTATATAGAGAGAGGTGTGACCAGCAGAAGAAAGGGAGTGTTGATGCCCCTGTATAAGTCGTTGGTGAGGCCCCATCTGGAATATTGTGTTCAGTTTTGGAGGCCGTATCTTGTTAAGGATGTAAAAAGAATCGAAGCAGTACAAAGAAAAGCTACGAGAATGGTATAGGATTTGCGTAACAAGACATATGAGGAGAGACTTGATGACCTGAACATGTATACCCTGGAGGAAAGGAGAAACAGGGGTGATATGATAGAGACGTTCAAATATTTGAAAGGTATTAATCCGCAAACTAACCTTTTCTGGAGATACGAAGGTGGTAGAACAAGAGGACATGAAATGAGATTGAAGGGGGGCAGACTCAAGAAAAATGTCAGGAAGTATTTCTTCATGGAGATAGTGGTGGATGCTTGGAATGCCCTCCCGCGGGAGGTGGTGGAGATGAAAACGGTAACGGAATTCAAACATGCGTGGGATAAACATAAAGGAATCCTGTTCAGAAGGAATGGATCCTCAGGAGCTTAACCGAGATTGGATAGCAGAGCCAGTAGTGGGAGGCAGGGCTGGAGGTTGGGAGGCAGGGATAGTGCTGGGCAGACTTATACGGTCTGTGCCAGAGCCAGTGGTGGGAGGCGGGACTGGAGGTTGGGAGGCAGGGATAGTGCTGGGCAGACTTATACGGTCTGTGCCAGAGCCGGTGGTGGGAGGCGGGGATAGTGCTGGGCAGACTTATACGGTCTGTGCCAGAGCCGGTGGTTGGGAGGCGGGGATAGTGCTGGGCAGACTTATACGGTCTTTACTCTCCTTTCAGAAACAACTTTTGAAACGTCTTAAAACCCTTATCAACTTTGAGCTTTTAAATTTTTGCCAGCTAAAAGCTTTTAATCTTTTTACTTATAGGTATGAACTGATATGGGAGAGCCTACATATGTCTATTATTGATTCTCTACTTTACACAGCATTTTTCCTTGATACATTGTTACATGTCCGCTGTAAGAAATATTATTTATTATATCCCTGATACATTGTTACAGGTTTGTTTTTGTGAAGTGCCATCTGTCAAAGTGTGCATTTTAATTGTGAGTTCAACAAATAGGTAATTTACATCATATTCTAATTATATTACTAATTATAGTTGATCATTTAGTTATCTAAAAAAATATATATAAAAAAGATATTCATAATTTATAAATTTAATTTTTGAAGTGGATTAGTTGATAAAGAATATACATACACATATGTATGTATATATGTGTGTGTATGTATGTATATTTATATTTGTTTGTGTATATATGTGTATATATATATTTATTTATTTAATGATTTAGATTTGGATACCTGTCTATAATTTTCGGTATTTACTTTTCTGCAATTATTTTTGTATTTCTATTTTTTTATATTCATTTTTTATTTTTCACTTTTTATTTAATATTCTCTAGATACTCAAGTGGAGACTATAAATTTGACACATACCTAATCGATTTCTATAAAACATATACGCAGCATATATTTCATTGGCTTTTTAATTCAATTTACTTAATTTATTTATTTATTTATTAAATATATTATGAAGTTTTTGATTATTTATTAACATAATATCTGTTTTATTTGATGTCTGTTTAACAGGATATATATATATATATATATATATATATATATATATATATATATTGTGATTTACATTATATTATTTTTATTCATATCTTTTATACAATGTGTACTATTAAGTTCTATACAATATCATTTTGATATTTCAATTAATTTTTTAACATTTTTATTTAACTGTATCACCATGGTGTTCTATTACTATCAGCCGAGTATGAGATTATGGTAATGAAATGTAATTATTATTTTATATCTATTTTTATGTTTACTTGCTTTTATATTTGTTCTAATTGTTATATGATTGTTTGTTTTGTAGCCCCTGATGCAGCCCAGTGGGGCGAAACATGGCCTGTGTCGGGCTTGTTAGTTTTTTATTGATCCATATCAATTAAATATTGTTTTCCACATACATATCTGCTTCGTTTGGTGTCCAACCAGGGTACATATAGGTTCTTGGATTGAGCAGCTGACCACTGGAAGGGTTAAAGCATGACTGGTTCATGAATTTTCCAGTGGTTGTTGCCCCCCTCCCTCTCCCCCTCCCCCGAAAGTAAAACTGGAAAGGAATACCAGGGAATTTGTTTTATGTATGGTATTTTCAATAAAGTCTTTTTGGATATTATACTGATGGAGCTGTGTATGACATTTCAGGCTGGCATAGAGGCTGGCAAAAAAATATTTTAAAATTTTTTTGGGGTGGGAAGGGGTTGGTGACCACTGGGGGAGTAAGGGGAGGTCATCCCCGATTCCCTCCAGTGGTCATCTGGTCAGTTGGGGCCCCTTTTTGAAACTTGGTCGTGAAAAAAAAGGGACCAAGTAAAGCCGGTGAAATGCTTGTCAAGCCTGGCTTTTTTTTCCATTATCACGCGAAGCCGGCCATCTCGTCAGCACGCCCCCGTCCCGCCTTCACTACCCTAGCGAAATGCCCCCTTGCTATTTTCCCAGCTTCGCGATGGAAAGCAGTTGAACCCGGCCAAAATCGGCTTTCGATTATACCGATTTGGCAGGGTTCGGGAGTTCGCCGGCCATCTCCCGATTTGTGTCAGAAGATGGCTGGCAACCACTTTCGAAAATGAACTGGTTTATAACCTTACCTAGCATCAATTATGTGCCTAATGATGACCTCCTGTGCTGGTGACAGTACTCAGTGTAGCAGCAATGTATATAGTAACATAGTAACATAGTAAATGACGGCAGAAAAAGACCTGCATGGTCCATCCAGTCTGCCCAACAAGATAAACTCATATGTGCTACTGTTTGTATATACCTTACCTTGATTTGTACCGGTCCTTTTCAGGGCACAGACCGTGTAAGTCTGCCCAGCACTATCCCCGCCTCCCAACCACCAGCCCCGCCTCCCACCACCGGCTCTGGCACAGACCGTATAAGTCTACCCAGCACTATCCCCGCCTCCCGCCACCTGCTCTGCCACCCACTCTCGGCTAAGCTCCTTAGGATCCATTCCTTCTGAACAGGATTCCTTTATGTTTATCCCACGCGTGTTTGAATTCGGTTACCGTTTTCATTTCCACCACCTCCCGCGGGAGGGCATTCCAAGCATCCACTACTCTCTCCGTGAAAAAATACTTCCTGACATTTTTCTTGAGTCTACCGCCTTCGCACCTCTGGAAAAGGTCCGTTTGCGGATTAATACTTTTCAAATATTTGAACGTCTGTATCATATCACCCCTGTTTCTCCTTTCTACCAGAGTATACATGTTCAGGTCATCAAGTCTCTCCTCATACATCTTGTAACGCAAATCCCTTACCATTCTCGTAGCTTTGCTTTGCACCGCTTCAATCCATTTTACATCCTTCGCAAGGTACGGCCTCCAAAACTGAACACAATACTCTAGGTGGGGCCACACCAATGATTTATACAGGGGCATCAACACCTCCTTTCTTCTGCTGGTCATACCTCTCTCTATACAGCCTAACAACCTTCTAGCTACGGCCACCGCCTTGTCACACTGTTTCGTCACCTTCAGATCCTCAGATACTATCACCCAAGATCCCTCTCCCCGTCCGTACCTATCAGATTCTCCCCACCTAACACATATGTCTCCCGAGGATTTCTATTCCCTAAGTGCATCACTTTGCATTTCTTCGCATTGAATTTTAATTGCCAAACCTTAGACCATTTTTCTAGCTTCCTCAGATCCTTTTTCATGTTTTCCACTCCCTCCCTCCCGGGTGTCCACTCTGTTACAGATCTTAGTATCATCTGCAAATAGGCAAACTTTACCTTCTAACCCTTCGGCAATGTCACTCACAAATATATTGAACAGAATCGGTCCCAGCACCGATCCTTTGAGGCACACCACTACTCACCTTCCCCTCCTCCGAGCGAATTCCATTCACCACCACCCTCTGGCTTCTGTCCGTCAACCAGTTCCTAATCCAGTTCACCACTTTGGGTCCTATCTTCAGCCCATCCAGTTTATTTAAGAGCCTCCTGTGGGGAACCATGTCAAAAGCTTTGCTGAAATCTAAGTAGATTACGTCCATAGCTCGTCCCTGATTCAATTCACCTGTCACCCAATCAAAGAACTCAATGAGATTCATTTGGCACTGTTTCCCTTTGGTAAAACCATGTTGTCTCGGATCTTGCAACTTATTGGCTTCCAGGAAATTCACTATCCTTTCCTTCAGCATCGCTTCCATTACTTTTCCAATAATCGAAGTGAGGATTACTGGCTTGTCGTTTCCAGCTTCTTCCCTATCACCACTCTTGTGAAGAGGAACCACCTCCGCCATTCTCCAATCCCTCGGAACCTCTCCCATCTGCAAGGATATATTAAACAAATCTTTAAGGGGACCCGCCAGAACCTCTCTGAGCTTCCTTATATTTTTAGTATAAGGAACCAAACTGAAAAGTGAGAACTATTGCCATGACTTATGTTTATAAAGCTCTTTGTCTACCCCAAGCAAAATGCGAGCAAAATGCAAATAGCCAGTGTGTTAATCATTCTTGCCATGAATACCCCATAAAGAATACTGATGACGATACCCCATAAAGAATACTGGTGATGTAAATGCAAGAAAACACTCTTATGTATAGGTAAATGCTGAAGAGAAGATGTGCTGTAGAGAAGATGGATGTGTCACACTTCGATAGTTAACAAGCCTGAGAGCCGGTAGATGTAAAACTAATGTGTGCTCTTACTACACTGTAACCTCTAGTGTTTATGTAATTACCCTACCCAGCCTGAATTATATGCTGGTTTTACCATTGTAAGTGCTAGCATTCAAAGTAAATCCATTATGCCTGAGACTACTTACAATGTAGATATAGTTACCCTATCTAGCAGTCAGGTATGTTCTTAGCTAGGGAACCTAAAGTGACACCAAGTTGAACATCAAAGCCAATGGAGACTCTGTACTGATAGAAAGGTAAGAATTGCTGTCGTGAATTATGTTCCCGAAGCCCTTTGTCAATAGCCTCATGCTCATTGCTAAGCATTGTCGACCTCAGCCCTAAATACCACGTACTGAATGCTGGTTAACCACTGATTTCTTGATGTACATTCCAGTTAACTGCAGCAGGTTTCCAAGTGCAAAGCTAGTTATGCTAGTTATATGCGCACCACAGCGTATCAATTGAGGTGTAACACCAAGGATCTGAACTGGGGCCCAGAGTTACATGTGAGTGCGTGCATGTCAAAACTGAATTGTGAAGATGTAGTATGATCTGAGTGCTATTCAGTGGCTAGTTGCTGGTGTTCGTGTGTAGAGTGCCATCTGTCATGATCCAAGCCATGGATACTCTTTAGTCGGATTCAGCGCCCTCCTGCAGGCACCATTTGGAAAAGGCTGTATATGTTGATATGTAAAACATGTGTAGATATACCGTGCCCCATGAGTCTGAATGCTAGTAACATAGCATAGTAACATAGTAAGTGCTAGGAGATAAAGTTCTGAACGATCCATCCCGTCTACCCAGCAGTCACATTCATTATCTATTCAAGTTTAAGTCAACAATAAGCATGAGATAATATACTTACTGATTATGAGTAGGAAAGCTAGGAATAACCATATGGTGTGTTACATGTCTTCCAAACAGTAGACTGAATGTGTGCAGGCATAGCAGTACTTGCTGACAAATTCTGCATACCTATACTAAGGCAGATGTAGTGTGCCCTGGAAGGCCAGGAAAACTTCACATCCATGCCATTATTCACTGGCACCAAGCTGGTGCCGTCTCTCTGCCTGCTGCTTCAGAGTATTCCGTGAGTGGAAGCATACCTGTAAAACCATACTGAAGAGGATGTAAATTAGTGAGTGTAATACTCTCAATCATGTTAACAGGTAGCCTCTGCCCTCAACACCAACACAGATATTCTAAAAGTTCTAAAGCAGAGGAACTAAGTGGGTCCATGTGGTCATAAGTTCAGTGCCCGGAGGGCAAATTTAGTGAAGAAGGGAATGGATACTGTGTTTTAACCCTATCCGGTATCCTGTTTATTGTTATATACGCATGTCCTTGGGATTACCTCTTCACCAAGCAATACGTCTCGGGAAGTGTAGCACAGGTACTGGATAACTTTAAACTTACCATAGGGTTACCAATCACACCGTGATGCACCTGAATGGACATAATTCACATAAAATTGCATTGAACGAACTTGGAGCTAACAGTTATCCCTTAATAATGAAACAACAGGAAGCAGTATGATATATCCATTGAACAGCACAAACATTCCATAGGCATAGATATCGTATGATGTCAGCTTGACCTTAATGTGCCTTCTAATGAGCAGTCCTTTGTAACCTACAATAATATAGTTCATTGGCAGTGTTTTGCTTGGGTGGTGTAGCTTGGCCGCCTGTATGCTCCCTGTGTTCGTTTGGAGTGCATATCTCATTGCAGCCCTGGTTTTGTCCTTTAGTATGTCTTCAATTTATAGTAATGGAATAAGGCCTCTATAAAGTTGCTGGATGTTCTAAAGCCTATGTATAAACAGAGACAGTACTATATATATGGGAAATATATTTATCCAATGTATCTTTCATAGCATAAGACATAAGAACCTAAGAGAAGCCATACTGGGTCAGACCAATGGTCCATCTAGCCCAGTATCCTGTTTTCCAAACAGTGGCCAAGACAGGTCACAAGTACCTGTCAGAAACCCAGATCGTGGAATCATTCCATACTACAGATCCCAGGGCAAGCAGTTGCTTCCCATGTCTGTCTTAATACCAGACTATGGACTTTTCCTCCAGGAATTTGTCCAAACCTTTTTAAACCCAGATACGCTAACTACTGTTACCACCTCCTCCAGCAAAGAGTTCCAGAGCTTAACTATTTGTTGCGTGAAAAAATACTTCCTCTTGTTTGTTTTTAAAGTAGTTCATGTAACTTCCTCAAATGTCCCCTAGTTTTTGTACTTTTGGATGAGTAAAATTTGATTTACTTCTACTCGTTCTACACTACTCAGGATTTTGTAGAGCTCAATCATATCTCCCCTCATCTGTCTCTTTTCCAAGCTGAAGAGCCCTAACCTCTTTAGCCTTTCTTCATACAGGAGGAGAAATTGTGTTTTTTTTTTTTTATAAATTCAAAAACATTAATTATAACACTTTTAAGTACAACCAACTTGCTGGCTGATGGATTTGAAAAGGAGTTCTTTCCTGTTATGTTATAGGTGGAATGAGTATTTTTGGGGGGGACATAAAATAGCCACCTGCACACCTTGTGTGTCCTAAGACCTCACCAGTATGGCTGCCACAATAACTGAATTGCGCAGTATTATAACCCCTCCTAAACTGACCGCCAGGTGCTGTAGTGATTCACCTGGAACCCCCTCTCTGCTGCCCGGCTTACATAGAATGGCCCTATACGCAGCAACTCACAATCAACCCACAGACTGATCAGGGGCACTATGAGCTGACACATGTCCCCCACCCTGACATTGCGATTTGTGCATCGAAGTGGCAAATTCAGAGTCATGTGCATGCACGGGAAAAACACACCTGCCTATTCAGGAGGACCACGGCACAACTTGAAGGCCTAAAAATAGTCCACATTCCCAGATGTGACCCTGCGCAATGCACGCCCTTTCATGGTCACCAACCCACAACCTGATAGTTCACAGAGAAGGGGGCATCCCTTATCTAGGTGCTGCCCGACGCCCAGGGGCCATACTAAATTATATAGTAAACCCAAGCCACTGGCACAAACACATTTTTAAATTGAAACTTGCCTGCAATCCGCCCTCAAACAACGCCTGGTACCAGCACAGCTGATGTTAATTGTGCCCCAGAGTGTACCGCTGATGGCTCATCATGATTTCGCAGACACCGCCCATCACAGCAGCACAGTCATTTTACCAGTGACCATGGTTTGCTCCGCACATGCAGGAGCGGAATCGCATCTGCCAGAGCCACAGATGCATACTGATTCTCCGAGGACAAGCAGGCTGCTTGTTCTCACTGATGGGTTGACGTCCTCGGCAGCCCCCTCCATCGGAAAGTTTACTAGCAAAGGCCTTTGCTAGTCCTCGCGCGCCCATGCGCACTGTGCATGCGCGGCCGTCTTCCCACCCGAAACCGGCTCGAGCCGGCCAGTCTTCTTTCGTCCGCACTCGGTACGGTCGTGTTACGCCGTTCGTGCCCCAGAGAGTCGACCTCGCGCGTCCTTTTCGACGTGTTTTTGTCCTTTTTTTCCTTGAAAAAGTTTGGGAAGCGCTCCGGTAGTGTTCCAGAAGACCCTTTCGGGTTTTCTGCCCTTCCCGTATTTCTCAGTTTTTGCCCCGTAAGTTTTCTTTCGTTGTCGGGGTAGGCCTCTTTTGGCCTCGGTCGAGATTTTTCTCCCTCTAAATTTTGGTGCTTCAATTTTCGCCATTTCGGCTTTTGATTTCGCCGGCGTGATTTTTCCGCCCATGACATCGAAGCCTTCCAGCGGCTTCAAGAAGTGCACCCAGTGCGCCTGGGTAATCTCGCTCACTGATAGGCACTCTGCGTGTCTTCAGTGTCTAGGGGCCCAGCACCGCCCTCAGAACTGCAGTCTGTGTTCCCTGTTACAAAGGCGGACTCAGGTAGCGAGATTAGCCCAGTGGAACGTTTTGTTCTCGGGCTCTTCGTCGGCATCGGCACCGGAGGCATCGAGTGCATCGACGTCGTCAGCGTCCGGACCATCTTCCTTGGCTGCCGCTCCATCGACTGCATCGAGGCATCGGAACTCTGCATCGGCGCCGAGGCATCGGGCGACTGTATCGACGTCGGTGGTACCGAGACTTCGTCTGCTGATGTCGTCGGACGGAGGTGCATCGTCAGGAGTGCAGGTGAGGGCTGTCCATTCCCCTGCTGGTGGCGGTGAGCCTTCGGGTGGGTCTCCTCCTACCCTGAGGGCTCCTGCGGTACAGCCCCCCCGGGATCGACCCTCTTCGGTCTCGGCCCCGAGGAAGCGCCGGATGGATTCTACGTCCTCCTCGTCGGTGCCGGGGAGCTCCGGTGACATGCTTCGGAAGAAGTCGAAGAAGCATCGACACCGGTCTCCTCCCCATGTCGGCACCAAGAGCTCTGGGTCGCCGAGGGATTCGGCACCCAGCAGGCATCGGCACCGAGAGGACCGCTCACCCTCTGTTCAGGAGGTGTCGATGCGCTCCACTCTGGACAGCCCGGAACAGCCTCCACGCCCGGAACAGGTTCTGACGTCGACGCCTGCATCGGCCTCTCAGCCTTTCTCTGCAGCCGCTCTAAACGAGAGCCTCCGGGCCGTTCTCCCAGAGATTCTGGGAGAGCTGTTGCGCCCTACCCCTCCGGTACCGGCGGTGCTTGCGCCTCCGGTACCGTCGAGCGTGGCGCCGGCTGGCCCATCGCCCAGGTTGAGGTCCCCGACGTCGGTACCGCGTGCGGTGCCGACCGCGGCCACCTCCCAGGAAGGCTCCCCGACTACGTCGGCGGAGGGAGCTTCGCCGATGCGGGCGAGGGAGTCTACCTCTCGACGCCCCCACCGTGGACGGGGTTCCACCGAGTCGAGCAGGGCGAGGTTGCAGGCACAGGTTCGTGAACTTGTGTCTGACACCGAGGGTGAGGCCTCGTGGGAGGAAGAGGAGGACCCCAGATATTTCTCTGACGAGGAGTCTGAGGGTCTTCCTTCTGATCCCACTCCCTCTCCTTTCTCCTCCCGAGAGTCTGTCTTTTGCTTCCTTTGTCCGGGAGATGTCTACGGCCATCCCCTTCCCGGTGGTTGTGGAGGACGAGCCCAGGGCTGAAATGTTTGAGCTCCTGGACTATCCTTCTCCACCTAAGGAAGCGTCCACTGTTCCCTTGCACCATGTCTGAAAAAGACATTGCTTGTGAACTGGACCAAGCCACTAAGTAATCCCCACATTCCCAAGAAGATTGAGTCCCAGTACCGGATCCATGGGGACCCAGAGCTGATGCGCACTCAGTTGCCTCATGACTCTGGAGTTGTGGATCTGGCCCTAAAGAAGGCTAAGAGTTCTAGGGAGCATGCTTCGGCGCCCCCGGGCAAAGACCCTAGAACCTTAGACTCCTTTGGGAGGAAGGCCTACCATTCTTCTATGCTCGTGGCCAAGATCCAGTCTTACCAGCTCTACACGAGCATACACATGCGGAACAATGTGCGGCAGTTGGCGGGCTTGGTTGATGCTCTTCCCCCTGAGCAAGCCAAGCCTTTTCAGGAGGTGGTCAGGCAGCTGAAGGCGTGCAGAAAATTCCTGGCCAGAGGAGTTTATGACACTTTTGATGTTGCGTCCAGGGCCGCTGCTCAAGGTGTGGTGATGCGCAGGCTCTCATGGCTGCGTGCCGCCGACCTGGAGAATAGACTCCAGCAGCGGATTGCGGACTCGCCTTGCCGTGCGGACAACATTTTTGGAGAAAAAGTCGAGCAGGTGGTAGAGTCTCTCCACCAGTGGGACACCGCATTCGACAAGTTCTCCCGCCGGCAGCCTTCAGCCTCTACCTCTACAGGTAGAAGATTTTTCGGGGGAAGGAAGACTGGTCCCTATGCTTCTGGTAAGCGTAGGTACAATCCTCCTTCCCGACAGCCTGCGGCCCAGGCTAAGCCCCAGCGCGCTCGCTCTCGTCAGCAGCGTGCGCCTCAGCAAGGCCCCGCGGCTCTCCAGCAAAAGCAAGGGGCGAGCTTTTGACTGGCTCCAGCAGAGCATAGCCGACATCCAAGTGTCAGTGCCGGGCGACCTGCCGGTCGGGGGGAGGTTGAAAGCTTTTCACCAAAGGTGGCCTCTCATAACCTCCGATCAGTGGGTTCTCCAAATAGTCCGGCAAGGATATACCCTCAATTTGGCATCAAAACCTCCAAATTGTCCATCGGGGGCTCAGTCTTACAGCTTCCAACACAAGCAGGTACTTGTAGAGGAACTCTCCGCCCTTCTCAGCGCCAATGCGGTCGAGCCCGTGCCATCCGGGCAAGAAGGGCTGGGATTCTATTCCAGGTACTTCCTTGTGGAAAAGAAAACAGGGGGGATGCGTCCCATCCTAGACCTAAGGGCCCTGAACAAATATCTCGTAAAAGAAAAGTTCAGGATGCTTTCCCTGGGCACCCTTCTCCCCATGATTCAGCAAAACGATTGGCTATGCTCTCTGGACTTGAAGGATGCCTACACACACATCCCGATACTGCCAACTCACAGACAGTATCTGCGATTTCAGTTGGGCACACGCCACTTCCAGTACTGTGTGCTACCCTTTGAGCTCGCCTCTGCGCCCAGGGTGTTCACAAAGTGCCTAGCTGTGGTAGCAGCGGCACTTCGCAGGCTGGGGGTGCACGTGTTCCCATATCTCGACGATTGGCTGGTGAAGAACACATCTGAGGCAGGAGCCCTGCAGTCCATGCAGATGACTATTCGCCTCCTGGAGCTACTGGGGTTTGTGATAAATTACCCAAAGTCCCATCTTCTCCCAGTGCAGAAACTCGAATTCATAGGAGCCCTGCTGGATTCTCGGACGGCTCGCGCCTATCTCCCAGAGGCGAGGGCCAACAACTTGTTGTCCCTCGTCTCGCGGGTGCGTGCGTCCCAGCAGATCACAGCTCGGCAGATGTTGAGATTGCTGGGCCACATGGCCTCCACAGTTCATGTGACCCCCATGGCCCGCCTTCACATGAGATCTGCTCAATGGACCCTAGCCTCCCAGTGGTATCAGGCCGCTGGGGGTCTAGAGGACGTGATCCACCTGTCCACGAGTTTTCTCAAATCCCTGTATTGGTGGACGATTTTCTCCAATTTGACTCTGGGACGTCCCTTCCAAATTCCTCAGCCACAAAAAGTGCTGACCACGGATGCGTCTCTCCTGGGATGGGGAGCTCATGTCGATGGGCTTCACACCCAAGGAAGTTGGTCCCTCCAAGAACGCGATCTACAGATCAATCTTCTGGAGTTGCGAGCGATCTGGAACGCTCTGAAGGCTTTCAGAGATCGGCTGTCCCACCAAATTATCCAAATTCAGACAGACAACCAGGTTGCCATGTACTATGTCAACAAGCAGGGGGGCACCGGATCTCGCCCCCTGTGTCAGGAAGCCGTCAGCATGTGGCTCTGGGCTCGCCGTCAAGGCATGGTGCTCCAAGCCACATATCTGGCAGGCGTAAACAACAGTCTGGCCGACAGACTGAGCAGGATTATGCAACCTCACGAATGGTCGCTCAACTCCTGAGTGGTGCGCCAGATCTTCCAAGCGTGGGGCACCCCCTTGGTGGATCTCTTCGCATCTCGAGCGAACCACAAAGTCCCTCAGTTCTGTTCCAGGCTTCAGGCCCCCGGCAGACTGGCATCGGATGCCTTCCTCCTGGATTGGGGGGAGGGCCTGCTGTATGCTTATCCTCCCATTCCTCTGGTGGGGAAGACTTTGTTGAAACTCAAGCAAGACCAAGGCACCATGATTCTGATTGCTCCTTTTTGGCCGCGTCAGATCTGATTCCCTCTTCTTCTGGAGTTATCCTCCGAAGAACCGTGGAGATTGGAGTGTTTTCCGACCCTCATCACGCAGGACGAAGGGGCTCTTCTGCATCCCAGCCTCCGGTCCCTGGCTCTCACGGCCTGGATGTTGAGGGCGTAGACTTTGCCTCTTTGGGTCTGTCAGAGGGTGTCTCCCGCATCTTGCTTGCTTCCAGGAAAGACTCCACTAAGAGAAGTTACTTCTTCCATTGGAGGAGGTTTGCCGTCTGGTGTGACAGCAAGGCCTTAGATCCTCGCTCCTGTCCTACACAGACCCTGCTTGAATACCTTCTGCACTTGTCTGAGTCTGGTCTCAAGACCAACTCTGTAAGGGTTCACCTTAGTGCAATCAGTGCATACCATTACTGTGTGGAAGGTAAGCCGATCTCAGGACAGCCTTTAGTTGTTCGCTTCATGAGAGGTTTGTTTTTGTCAAAGCCCCCTGTCAAGCCTCCTACAGTGTCATGGGATCTCAATGTCGTTCTCACCCAGCTGATGAAACCTCCTTTTGAGCCACTGAATACCTGCCATCTGAAGTACTTGACCTGGAAGGTCATTTTCTTGGTGGCAGTTACTTCAGCTCGTAGAGTCAGTGAGCTTCAGGCCCTGGTAGCCCAGGCCCCGTACACCAAATTTCATCATAACAGAGTAGTCCTCCGCACTCACCCTAAGTTCCTGCCAAAGGTTGTGTCGGAGTTCCATCTGAACCAGTCAATTGTCTTGCCAACATTTTTTCCCCGTCCTCATTCCTGCCCTGCTGAACGTCAGCTGCACACATTGGACTGCAAGAGAGCATTGGCCTTCTACCTGGAGCGGACACAGCCCACCAGACAGTCCGCCCAATTGTTTGTTTCTTTTGACCCCAATAGGAGGGGAGTGGCTGTAGGGAAACGCACCATATCCAATTGGCTAGCAGATTGCATTTCCTTCACTTACGCCCAGGCGGGGCTGGCTCTTGAGGGTCATGTCACGGCTCATAATGTTAGGGCCATGGCTGCGTCGGTAGCCCACTTGAAGTCAGCCTCCATTGAAGAAATTTGCAAAGCTGCGACGTGGTCATCTGTCCACACATTCACATCTCATTACTGCCTGCAGCAGGACACCCGACGCGACAGTCGGTTCGGGCAGTCAGTTATTCAGAACCTGTTTGGGCTTTAGGATCCAACTCCACCCCCCGAGGGCCCTGTTTGTTCTGTTCCAGGCTGCACTCTCAGTTAGTTGGTAAATTTTTTAGGTCAATCTCATTAATGTCCTCGCCGTTGCGAGGCCCAATTGACCATGGTTGTTGTTTTGAGTGAGCCTGGGGGCTAGGGATACCCCATCAGTGAGAACAAGCAGCCTGCTTGTCCTCGGAGAAAGCGAATGCTACATACCTGTAGAAGGTATTCTCCGAGGACAGCAGGCTGATTGTTCTCACAAACCCGCCCGCCTCCCCTTTGGAGTTGAGTCTTCCCTTGAAGTGTATTGTCTTGCTACATACTGGACTGGCCGGCTCGAGCCGGTTTCGGGCGGGAAGACGGCCGCGCATGCGCGGTGCGCATGGGCGCGCGAGGACTAGCAAAGGCCTTTGCTAGTAAACTTTCCGATGGAGGGGGCTGCCGAGGACGTCAACCCATCAGTGAGAACAATCAGCCTGCTGTCCTCGGAGAATACCTTCTACAGGTATGTAGCATTCGCTTTCCCAACCAATCCAGCAGCACCATTCTATAAAATAGAACTATGCTGTTCTGACCATGGCCGCTGGCACGCTCACCAGCACTCTGCCTCTCTGTGGGCACATTACATCCTATCCAGAAGACACAGGTCCTGAAAAGAAGGGCAAGACAAGCAGTGAGGACCCCCATACAGCAGTGTAGGTAGTCAAACGGCCGACCTGTGCCTGAGCAGCCCACTGCACTTCAGCCCTGTGCTGCGAGCCAAACCCCATAGTACGCCTAGTAAAGCGCCGTTGGAATTTCAAAATGAAATTCATGTTCTTACTTCCCTCTGATGCCCTAGCTCATACATACTCCGTCTTGATTTTCTTTTTTTTGTTTTTGATATGGATAAAAGTATGTGCACTGTCATACAACCTGCATGCTTATAGTACCATACATGTGCTTCATGGGGAGGATTTTATTTCAAAAAGCTTTTACATGAGTAAACATATATTTACCTGTGTAAAATTTGTACACAGTAGTTGTCAGAATGTACAAAAAAAAAACCCATAATAAAAAATACAAAAATGAATGTCCAAAAATAATATTTCTTTTAAAAAGCAGGAAACATTCCTCCATGTATAGAATTTGCACACATTTCTTATTCATAAACAGCATGAAAGACATTTCTTTGGCACTCATTCAGTGGCTTTCCCAGAAGTATAACATTCAAAGATATCAACTGTTACACTGTAATACAAAATAGTAGAGGCTGATTCTAAATGTTAACATTCAAATAATAGAAGAATAGTTCTGAAAAAAATATTCAAACATATCAGGAACATATATTTTATTATGCTTAAGATTCTATATGTGTCATCCAAAGTTGGGTGTGCAATTTTGGTGTGACATAAACTAATTAGCTAATTAGATGATGACAATCAATTACTGGCATAGGAAGGGCATGGCCAGGTCAGAGGCATTTCTAGAACTTAAGTGCGATATTATAGAATACCTGTATTTGTGCACCTAACTGCCATCATGGCTCACTGGCGGGTATTACATCTTGTGATGTGTTTTGGAGAGGATATGGTTAAGGATACTCCTTTAGAGGACCTTAGGAAATTTGGAGGTGTGCAGAGGCAGATCCTGTTCTGCAAGTACTCTGGGCCATTTCCTTTAAGGGCTTTGAAGAGCAGACATGGTTTTAAATTTAGTCCCATATTGTACTGGTAGCAGTGAAGTTTTTGCGAAAATGGTGTGATGTGGTCACATTGCATGCAACCTTCTATTAGTCTTGCTGCAGAATTCTGAATCAACTGGAGCTGATGCTGACTTTATATAGGCAGACGAGTGTAGAGTACATTACTGTAATCTAGTCTTGATGTTATCATGGTGTGAACCATTGTGACAAGACCTGCCTTCTCAATGTAAGGAGAGAGGCAGCGTAGTTGTCACAAATGATAGAAGCAGCTCTGATGATTAAAGGCCTCATTTATTAAAGTGTGCTATGGCATTATCATATGGTAATAGCGTTAACATGCAATATTAGTAAATAGATCCTATACAATAAAATGCAACCTACACTAACTTAAGGTATGCTAGCAGCATTACCACCATGCCTTGGTTTTGGAGATACACATATAACTGATAACATTCTTTAAGTCACATGTATGTGTGCTCTGTCCATAATTTGCCCATATAAATGCCCACGCAGGCCCCCTTTTGTCATAGCTTTGTAAAAGGACCAGTGGCAATCCTAGGTCAGCTGCCACCCAGGGCGGATCACCGCTGTGCACCCCTCCCCGGGTGCAGCGGCATCCCCCCCCCCCCCAGGGTGCAGCATGACACCCCCCCCCCCCCCCGCGAAATGACACCCCCTGCGGGTGCATTCTTGGCTGCTGGAGTGTTCAGAGAGCAGCCGTGTGCCTGTCGGCTCCACTGGCTCTCTGCTCCCTCTGCCCTGGAACAGGAAGTAACCTGTTCTGGGGTAGAGGGAGCAGGGAACCAGCAGAGCCGACAGGCGCGCGGCTGCTCTCTGCACCCTCCAGCAGCATGCACCCAGGGCGGACCGCCCCCACCGACCCACCCTTGCTTCGCTACTGAAAAGGACACCAAAGTAAGCACAAAGGTTAGGACAGCACAAAGGCTGTCCTAAGAATGGGCTTCTTTTACAAAGCTGCACTAGGGATTTCCACAAGACAAATGAGAGGAAAACCATAGAAATTGAATGGGCTTCCTCTCATTTGCTGTGAAGGAATTGCTAGTGCAGCTTTGTAAAAAGTAGCCCTTTATGCACTGAGTTAACCAGGCACTGGTCTGATTATCAGTTGGTAACCAGCTCAGTGTAAATATCCATATATTCAATGCTGGGTTAACAGCTTGTGGCTGTTACCAATCTGAGCTACATATTGACCCCTAAGTTTGTACCAGAGGCAATGGAGGATTAAATGATTTGCACAAGATCACAAGAAGTAGCAGTGGGATTTAAATCAGGCTTCCTCGTTTGCTAGCCTGGTACTCTAACCTCTAAGCTACTCCTCTACTCCTTTTGTATTCAATGATTACAACAAGTAATAAATGCTGAATGTTTACCTAGGTGTATAAGTTATCCTTCTAAGCACACATTTTCCATTTTTTTTTTAAATTCTGGCTATTGAAGAATGTTCTGAGATATCTGAGAAAGGTAAATATATTTAATCTTGTAATCTTTAGCCTTAGGGACGTTTGTTGGATTATATTTGGCTAAAGTAATTTTGTTTTATTTTGTTCAACTCTTTTTTATTTTTCATATACAAGCAAAATGAAAACTATTGTTGGAGTTATTTCAGCCCTGACTGAGTCTGCAATTATAGTTTATAGTTTATTCAGACTTATTAGAACGCTCTAGCTATCGAGGCAGAGCAGAGCGGTTTACAGAAAAACTACAATCATTAGAAAAATGAAATGAAGGCCATGAATTGATAGTAAAGGTATCCATTCACAGTCTGAGAGGGTTTTGAAGCCCCTGGAAAGAGTTCTGAAGTAAAAACGAAAGAATTGTTACAATAAGAACATAACTGGGACAGATCGAAGGTCCGTTAAGCCCAGTATCCTGTTTTCAACAATATCCAATCCAGATTACAAGTACCTGGCAAGGTCCCAAAACATTAAAATAGACTTTATGCTGCTTATCCTGGAAATAAGCGGTGGATTTTCCCCAAGTTCGTCTTAATAATAGCCTATAGACTTTTCTTTTAGGAAGTTATCTAAACCATTTTAAAACCCTACTAAGCTAACTACTTTTATCAAATTCTCTGGCAACGAATTACAGAGTTTAATTACACATTGAGTGAAGAAATATTTTATCTGATTAGTTTAAATTTACTACTTAATAGCTTCATCGCATGCCCCCTAGGCCTAATGTTTTTGGAAAGAGTAAATAAGTGATTCATGTCCACCCGTTCCATTCCACTCATTATTTTATAGACCTATATCATATCTCCCCTCAGCTGTCTCTTCTGCAAGTTGAAGAGTCCAAGCTGCTTTAGCCTTTCCTCATTAGGAAGTCATCCCATCCCCTTTATAATTTTCATCTCCCTTCTCTGTACTTTTCTAATTCTTTTTTGAGATGCAGCAACCAGATTTGCACACAGTATTTGAGGTGCAGTTGCACCACGGAGCGATATAAAGGCATTACGACATTCTAGTTCTTGCTTTCCATTCCTTTCCTAATAATACCTAACATTCTATTTGCTTTCTTCACCACCACTGCACACTGAGTAGAGGGCTTCAACATTTCATCAACTATGACACCTAGATCCCTTTCCCGGTTGGTGACTATAGTTCAGGTTCCTCTTTCCCACATGCATCACTTTGCACTTGTTCACATTAAATGTCATCTGCCATTTGGATGCCCAGTCTCCCAGTCTTGTAAGGTCATCTTGCAATTTTTCACAATTCACTTGCGATTTAACAACTTTGAATAACTTTATGTCATCAGCAAATTTAATTGCCATACTTGTTATTCCCATCTTTAGATCATTTATAAATATGTTAAAAAGCATAATAGACCCCTGAGAAACCCCACTATCTACTCTTCTCCATTGATAACACTGACCATTTAACCCTTCCCTCTGTTTTCTATATTTTAACCAGTTTTTAAACCACAATAGGACAAAGAAACCACGGTCCCTCTGAATGTTCTTCTAGGTAAAAACAGTACACTTGCTTTGGTTCTCAATTGGATGAATCATATAAATAAACACTTATTTTTGTTAAGGAGGAGGTTTAACATTTTCACTTTGACAAAAATCCTTATATCATTACGTCTCTCTCCACTAGAGCCAGGTGGCAGGCTATTAACTGTTAAGCGGCACTTCAATAGCAACCAAAAAGTCAGGAAAGGGTTATCTTCAGTTAGTAACTCAAGTCCTACATGTGATTTCACTATGAAATTAGCATGTGGTTGCTGGGCTAAACTGAAAAAGCCATTAAGGACACTGTTGATCATCACAGATATGCCGTTTGATAGTAAAACTTGTGGAGTGGACCTTTATTAGAAACAGTGAAATCACTGTATACTCTACACTGTTCCCCGGATTCTATATATAGCGCTCAAAATTGCATGTACAATTTAATTGAGTAACAAGTCAATTAACACTAATACTTCGGTATTAACAATCAAATATTGGTGCTAATTGGCAACAATTTAGATTTGCATGCACATCTTGCTAAACACTATTCTGCATAGATGCGCAAGCAAATCTTTTACAGTGCAACTAAAAAGGGGGCGTGGCTATGGGAGAAGCATGGACGGGTCAGGGGTGTTCCCTAAAGAAGAGCACAGCATTATAGAATTTACACGCGATGATTTATACCAGGTTTTAGCTGGAATAAATCCTTGTGCTGAAAGCTGGGTATGGATTCCGGCATTACATGATATTCTATAAATAGTGCCCAACTTGGAGCATATTTTATAGAATAATGCTCAGTGTGCATTTTTTTGTAATGCCCAAATCTGTGCACCTGTTACTGAATCCAGTCCTGTATGTGTGTTCCAACTACTAGGCACATAAAATTTGAGTTTGTTCAACATTCTGCTTTCAGTGTTTTGGTTTCTACGTTTGGGAATATCCTTCGCTCGGATTTATGACTACAATCATCATTTATAACATTTAACACTGGTTTGAACACCTAGTATTTCATGAAGACTTCCTAATCTTCATTTAGCAATGATGCAGCTGTGAAGTGTGGCATGCAAGTTGATGAGGAGGCTAGGGGAATGCCGTTTGTCCCTAAACATAAGAGTGGTCTTCCCCTTTTTCCTTGACTTCCTGATCTCTCCTCCCCTCATTTCTCCTTGACTTCCCTCAACCTATTGTAATTGATATCTTTGTAGTTGGATAAGGTTTTTATGTTTTCGATATTTGTGCTACCTTGGTAGACTTTTTGTAAACCACTTAGATTTCAATTTGATAGTCAGTATATTAAAGAAAGACAAACCTGAAACAGTGCTTCGTATACAGTGCTTCGTAGATGAGCCCCTCATTAGCATAGTAAAAATGTAACAACATGTACAAGGCAGATGCTAAACTTTAAGCCTTATTGAAAACTCACTAAATAATGTGTGGAGAAGATTGGATGATACTATTTACTATGCACCTGCTCAAGTCTCATTTGCTGATGGTGTTCCTTTATTTTGTATGTGTAGGCTGGATAACTTTAGCTCATAAACTTTAACATCTTCTCATCCTAATTCAGAATGCTTAATAAGGCTTGATTATGTAGCACATTATTTTTAGTACATGCACAAAGCTCTTGTAATGCATGCAAACTTTGTTGCTTAGGCTCCTAATGCTGGAAAAGTTAACTTTTCAAGAATGCCTTCATAGATCCTCCCACCAGAGGTAGAGAAGAAGATACTGTACAAGTAGCACATATCTCTGTTTTTCAGGGTATAATCTCTAAATAGATTAAAACGTACTATGACAGGAATGAATCTCACATCTGTGCCAGGGTATGTTGAAGATGGCCTCTCAGATCTACTGCTAATGCTCATTTCAACACATGCATTTAAAAAAAAAAAAAAGAGCACAGGCAATATATAAAGAAGCACATGAAAATTCATTTAATAAGACCAAAAGTGCCCAATATAGTTGGCATAATTCCTGTATCTTTTCCCCACATTTGCTTGGTCTCTGCATTTGTTGGTGCTTGAAGATCTTCTCTTTCTCCACATTTAGCATATTGTGTACAATTCTGGAGACCGCACCCTCAAAAAGATAAAAACAGGATGGAGTTTATCCTGAGGGTGGATACTAAAATGGTAAGTGGTTTTCATCATAAAACATATAGGGACAGACTTAAAGATTGCAATATGAATAATGTACTTGGAAAAAAGGCAGGAAAGGGCAGATATAATAGAGATGTTTAAATTCATGTGTGGCATAAATGCACAGGAGGTGGGCCTCTTTCTATTGAAAGGAAGCTCTGGAATGAGGAGGGCATAGGATAAAGGTGAAAGGGGATAGAGTCAGAAGTAACCTGAGGAATACTTCTGAGTCTATTCATGGAACAGCATCCTGGTGGAGGTGATGGAGATGAAAACCGTATCTGAACTCAAGAAATATTGGGGAAAGTAGAAAGGATCTCTATGGGAGGGAGAGTAGATGGCATTGATGGGCAGACTGGATAGGCCATATGATTTTTATCTGCCTTCATTTTTCTCTGTTTCTACATAGTTAGAATAGTCACTTGACACTAATGCTGTTTTTATGCTTTTCTCTGTTACTACAATATTCAGTTTTCTGCATCAAACTATCTGTGGGAATAGGAATGTCCCATGGAATCCCAACTTATTCATTCTCTTTAGTTCTGGCCATAGTTTTGAATCCTTTGTGCATGTTATTCTTGAAAATGTTTCTCCAGTACATCCACATAAAACATCCAATGCCTCATTAAGGATAATTTTCAAATAAATTTCTATGAGTAAATGGTTACTTATTATTGAAAACACCCTCTTAGCAGTCTCTTAGCAGGGAAAAGGGGACATAATGAGGATAGGGCTATGGAGAAACTGGAAAAGCAACCATGGGGATTTAACTTTGAAAACACTTTACCTCATTTTATGAATTCAACCTACATCTTTTGCAGCTCTGATAGAACTGCAGCCCATGGGATCTTTAAAGGACTCTTCTGCGGGAGTTTAGTTTTGAAATTGACTTGCTGGCTGTGATGCCTCTGCCTAGCGAGGGTGTAAGCTATCTACTGACCATCTACCACCTACCCAAAGGAGTAGGCTGAGTATCCACTGACCATCTGCTGCTTATCCAAAGATGTAGGCCAAGTATCCACCAACCAGCCCATACCTACCTGAAGGTGTAGGCCATGTATCTACTGTCCTGTCAATATAATTCTCAATAGGCCAGTTCCTTCAGCCAAAGATCAGTCCACAATAATCCTCAGTAGTCTGACAATAGGTCCATCTATAATAATCCTCACAAAGGGCCTCTTACTTTTAGAAAGGGAGCGCTGTCTTGTTCAGAGTCCCCCTCTTTAGTTAGGTTGAGTCCAGGATTGTCAACAATACAAGCACCTTCTGGCTTCATACAGTCTGAAGGTACACTGATATGCCCTCCCTTGCCCCTTCATGAGTTTAATAGAGTCCTTTTCCTGTTTCCTCTGGTCTTTGCAAAGTCTTCAGTTCAACTGTGTATGTAAATCAGATGTTAATATCAATCTTTGTATGAGCTGGGTAATTTTCTCTTGCTCCTATCACTCAGGGAATTATCAGAATAGATCTTGGATGGGTTAGTCCTCCCTATCACTTCCCATGTAGCCTTCCCTGACTAGCTAAAACCATCACATTCAGGGTCATAATAGTCCTCACCATAACTGTGTGAGTGGGCCATGGGACTACCCTCACATTCAAGTGGTTCTCTTATGATGTTTGGTTTTGGTACTCTCTCTGGGTTGAGGGTCTCCCCTATCCTGTAGTGGAACATACACCATATCACAGTGGCCTATGGGTATAAGGTATCTCTGTACCTGCAAGCACTGCCATTTCTTTGAAAATTGTTCTCATGTGCACATGATCCAAAAGGAATCAATAAGTTACTGTTAAAATATTTTACTTCTTAATGAGATGCTAACTAGAGGATAATTGTGTCTTAGAGTAGATGCCCATGTTTTTCTTTTTCTCTTCTAATCCACATATGTTCTGTATAATGTTGATTAGTGGATTTTACAATGAAGGTTGGACTAGTGGATAGGCTTTAGAATAGATTTGTCCTCTTTGAAAGATATGATCCTCCTTGATGTGTAGTGGAGATTGGAAGGAAATAGAGGGGATGTAAAACATATAAGCCCTTATTTTACAAGCATCCCCAAATCTAAATGGTAGCATTTAAATAAATATCATTTCAGAACAGGGTCCATTCATATGTGAGAAAGCCACTATATACAGATGTCAAGGAGCATGTGGGGAGTGGGGGGGGGGGGGGGTGAAGTGTCCTGGGTGAGCCTATAGATAAGGGTCAGAGAAAAACCACACGGAGTGTGGAGGTGCACTTGATCCCCACAGGACAAAAAAGTGAAAAAAAAAAGGGGTGGGGAAAATAGGCTGTATTCAAACAATGGGGCAGACGTATAGATTAGTTAAAACAATGATTTTTATTGTGAATAGGTGACTCAACACAGCCGTGTTTCGGCGCCGTAGCGCCTTCCTCAGGAGTCTTCTGGAAGTGTTTCAATATTTGAGGTGATTGGCACACTGGGGAAAAAACACTAAGGGATACACAATCCTTTCTTCCAAAGAAATGCACAGTTCCTCCTTAAGAGCGAGCGAGTGGCGATGCAAATATTCTTGAGATTTTTGCATCGCCACTCGCTCGCTCTTAAGGAGGAACTGTGCATTTCTTTATGCCATTATCTTCCTGAGTGTTACCCATCTAACCATTGAATACTCCTTTGGAAGAAAGGATTGTGTTTCCCTTAGTGTTTTTTCCCCAGTGTGCCAATCACCTCAAAGATTGAAACACTTCCGGAAGACTCCTGAGGAAGGCGCTACAGCGCCAAAACACGGCTGTGTTGAGTCACCTATTCACAATAAAAATCATTGTTTTAACTAATCTATACGTCTGCCCCATTGTTTGAATAGAGCCTATTTTCCCCACCCCTTTTTTTTGTTTTGAGCCTATAGATATACAGTACCTATTTTACATAGGGAATCTACACCTGTACTAAAAAAGTTAGCTGTCAATATTTGCAGATGTCTTGAGGCATGCATAAGTGCCTAGTTTAAGGGGTAGCTGTAAATCTTGGCATCTGGGTCTCGATCATCACTCTCCATGACTCCTCCCTCATGATTACCCCTGACATCTAATTCCTCTACCACCAAGGCATCTATTCTCCCTTTTCATTGCCACAACTCCCCTTATGGCCACAATCATCTCCATGTCAACACTCCCCCATTGCCACAACCATTACAACCATTTCTTCATAGGGAAGTCGTCCCATCCCCGCTATCATTTTAGTCGCCCTTCGCTGCACCTTTTCCAATTCTACTATATCTTTCTTGAGATGCGGCGACCAGAATTGAACACAATACTCAAGGTGCGGTCGCACCATGGAGCGATACAACGGCATTATAACATCCTCACACCTGTTTTCCATACCTTTCCTAATAATACCCAACATTCTATTCGCTTTCTTAGCCGCAGCAGCACACTGAGCAGAAGGTTTCAGTGTGTTATCGACGACGACACCCAGATCCCTTTCTTGGTTCGTAACTCCTAACGTGGAACCTTGCATGACGTAGCTATAATTCGGGTTCTTTTTTCCCACATGCATCACCTTGCACTTGCTCACATTAAACATCATCTGCCATTTAGCCGCCCAGTCTCCCAGTCTCGTAAGGTCCTCTTGTAATTTTTCACAATCCTGTCGCGATTTAACGACTTTGAATAACTTTGTGTCATCAGCAAATTTAATTACCTTGCTAGTTACTCCCATCTCTAAATCATTTATAAATATATTAAAAAGCAGCGGTCCTAGCACGGACCCCTGTGGAACCCCACTAACTATCCTTCTCCATTGTGAATACTGCCCATTTAACCCCACTCTCTGTTTCCTATCCTTCAACCAGTTTTTAATCCACAATAGGACATTTCCTCCTATCCCATGGCCCTCCAATTTCCTCTGTAGCCTTTCATGAGGTACCTTGTCAAACGCCTTTTGAAAATCCAGATACACAATATCAACCGACTCCCCTTTGTCCACATGTTTGTTCACTCCTTCAAAGAATTGAAGTAAATTGGTCAGGCAAGATTTCCCCACACAAAAGCCATGCTGACTTGGTCTCAGTAATCCATGTCCTCGGATGTGCTCTGTAATTTTGTTTTTAATAATAGCCTCTACCATTTTCCCAGGCACCGACGTCAGACTCACCGGTCTATAATTTCCCGGATCTCCCCTGGAGCCTTTTTTAAAAATGGGCGTTACATTGGCCACCCTCCAATCTTCCGGTACCACGCTCGATTTTAAGGATAAGTTGCATATCACTAGCAGTAGCTCCGCAAGCTCGTTTTTCAGTTCTATCACTACTCTAGGATGAATACCATCCAGTCCAGGAGATTTGCTACTCTTCAGTTTGCCGAACTGCCCCATTACGTCCTCCAGGTTTACCGTGAAGTCAGTAAGTTTCTCCGACTCGTCCGCTTGAAATACCATTTCCGACACCGGTATCCCACCCAAATCTTCCTCGGTGAAGACCGAAGCAAAGAATTCATTCAGTCTCTCTGCTACGTCTTTGTCTTCCTTGATCGCCCCTTTTACCCCTCGGTCATCCAGCGGCCCAACCGATTCTTTTGCCGGCTTCCTGCTTTTAATATACCGAAAAAATTTTTACTATGTTTTTTTTTGCCTCTAATGCTATCTTTTTTTCATACTCCCTCTTGGCCTTCTTAATCTGCGCCTTGCATTTGCTTTGACACTCCTTATGCTGTTTCTTGTTATTTTCAGACGGTTCCTTCTTCCATTTTCTGAAGGCGTTTCTTTTAGCCCTAATAGCTTCCTTCACCTCACTTTTCAACCAGGCCGGGTGTCTTTTGGACTTCCGTCTTTCTTTTCTAATTTGCGGAATATGTATGGCCTGGGCCTCCAGGATGGTATTTTTGAACAGCGTCCACGCCTGTTGTACAGTTTTTACTCTCTCAGTTGCCCCCCTAAGTTTTTTTTTTACCGTTCTTCTCATTTTATCATAGTCTCCTTTTTTAAAGTTAAACGCTAACGTATTTGAATTTCTGTGTACAGTTACTTCAAGGTCGATGTCAAAACTGATCATATTATGGTCACTGTTATGAAGCGGCCCCAGTACCATAACGTCCCTCATCAGATCATGCGCTCCACTAAGGACCAAGTCTAGAATTTTTCCTTCTCTCATCGGCTCCTGCACCAGTTGCTCCATAAAGCTGTCCTTGATTTCATCAAGGAATTGTATCTCTGTAGCGTGTCTCGATGTTACATTTACCCAGTCTATATTTGGATAATTGAAGTCACCCATTATTATCACATTGCCCATTTTGTTCGCATCTCTGATTTCTTTTATCATTTCTGTGTCTACCTTTATGAAGTGTAGAGCAGATACAATTTAACATAATACTTACAATTTTGTTAACGACATAACAATAGTAAAAATGACCAAATATAAACATAAATACAAGGTCACGTGATGCTGTGAGCAGCTCCAGACATACTTCTGTTGAACTGCTTGGGGGCCCTCTCCCTATCTCTCCAAATCAGCACCTCAACAGTGTTCCTTTGAGTCAATTTTACTATAAGAGGCTGTTTTTTACATGGACAAATATTTTACCCGCTCTTCCTAACCAATGGCTGCTAAACCTCCTCACTGAGAGACATAAACCGGTAAGGGGCCTGATACCAACTTGGTAGCCTCCCCTTCATCCCTGCAAATAGTGGGAGTCGCTGATCTATTCCCGGAGATTACTGCAGCTGTAGCGGAAGTGCTTCACCCAACTTGCTGAGCAGCTCACCGGGATTTTACAACCCAGCAATCTGGAGTGCCACATGTCAGACATGGAAGATACATCACAGGCCCATACCACTGTCCTAGCACATATGGAGGAGCTGGTACTGACCCAACAATCTAAAATTGATCTAGAGAACTGGGCTTGCAGGGACAACCAGCATTTTATTGGGTTTCCCAAATCAGGCTCTTGGCTACATTCCCTCAAGGAAACTATTATGCTGGACTGGGTGCATCATGTGGGCTTGTTATACGTGGGAGATAAATGGTCCCGTGTGGTCCTAGCTATGTTTCACCATTTCCCACAAAAGGCAGCTGTTCTCCGGATCTTCAAGTTGAGCCCTACTGAGGTCCATTTTGATAGATCACCTGCCAAAATCTTTCAACATGGTCTGTGCCCTGAAAATGGCAGATAAAAATCAATGTAAGGTATACACAAAAAGTAGCACATATGAGTTTATCTTGTTGGGCAGACTGGATGGACCGTGCAGGTCTTTTTATGCCGTCATCTACTATGTTACTATGAGGGGCATAATCAAACATCGCCGGTGAAATAGATTGCCGGCGATCTATTTTGGCGGCGGCACAACAGCTGGCCGGAACCGTATTATCGAAAAAGATGGCCAGCCATCTTTTTTTTTTTATAATACGGTTTAGCCCGGCCAAATGCCAGAGTTCGCTGGGTTTGAGATGGACGGTTTTGTTTTTCAGCCATAATGAAAAAAAAAAATGCCGGCGATCTCAAACCCGGCGAAATCCAAGACATTGGGTCATGGGAGGAGCCAGCATTTGTAGTGCACTGGTCCCCCTCACATGCCAGGACACCAACCGGGCACTCTAAGGGGCACTTTAAATAAAATACACAAGTAGCTCCCAGGTGCATAGCTCCTTTACCTTCGGTGCTAAGCCCCCCAAATCCCCCCCAAACCCACTCCACAGAACTCTACACCATTACCATAGCCCTTATGGGTGAAGGGGTGCACCTACATGTGGGTACAGTGGGTTTTGGAGGGGTTTGGAGGGCACAACACTTAGCACCACAAGTGCAACAGGTAGGGGAGGGATGGTCCTGGGTCTGCCTGCCTGAAGTGCACTGCACCCATTAAAAACTGCTCCAGGGACTTGCATACTGCTGTCAGGGAGCTGGGTATGATATTTGAGGCTGGCATACAGGCTGGCAAAAAAAGGTTTTTATTTTTTAGTGTGGGAGGGGGTTGATGACCACTGAGGGAGTATGGGGAGGTCATCCCCCATACCCTCCGGTGGTCATCTGGTGAGTTGGGGTACCTTTTTGTGGCTTGGTTGTGAAAATAAAAGGACCAAGTAAACCCGGCGAAATACCGATTAACGCCACTTTTTTTCCATTATCCGCGAAAGCTGGCCATCTGGTAGCCACGCCCATGCCTGCCCATGTCCCGCCTTCGCTACACCGCTGACATGCCCCCTTGAACTTTTGCCGGCTTGGTGATGGGAAAGTGGCAATGGGGTCAAAAAAGCAGCTTTCGATTATACCGATTTCGTCGCTTTTGAGAGATCGCCGGCCATCTCCCGATTTATGTCGGAAGATCGCCGGCGATCACTTTCGAATATAAGCCTGTATGTTACTATGTAAAGTTTATTGAGCTATTCCTTGAATGTGTTGGATATTTTTCTAAATATAAAATCAAATTTGAAGAAAAAATTGAAAAATGAGTATGGTTATACTGCCAGATCAATGAGGATGTGGGTTCTATAAATCTTGGGGGTGAAAATTATATACCGAAAAGTTGCACTGTTGAGATCGGCAGTTAAATTACTAAGTCACTGTGATGTTTTGTTTACGTCTTATAAGGACAGCAGGGGTCATCTGGCACTATTTTGAAAAATGGAGATTGCAGCGCAGGATTGAGAGGGATCACTCCTGCTTCAGGCAGAATTCCTCAATGATGGGGTAGGAGTTACATGGTGGGAGGAGTAGAGGAGGGCTAATATATATTTTTTGTGCCAAAGGCAGAGCTTTAAGGAGCAGGGATCTGTCTAGGTGTTAGTTTTAACACATTTAGGACTGTGGGGATGGGTGTAGATCTTCACTTCATTCCATGGGCCACCAGGGATAGACATCATTGGTATTTCAACCTCTTTAAATAAGTTAAAAACACAGAAACAGAAAATAAGGACAAATAAAGACCCTGTGGCATATCAAGTCTGCTCATTCATGCAAACTACAAAGCACTACAGTCCCTTCTACGTTGTCAAGGCCAGAAACTGATGAAGTTCCTAGCCATGGTCATACAGTTTAAAATTCTTTGGAAATTTTGCTATAACATGATCAGTGACCTTATAGAGATCCATAGCAAAATTTTGCAATCACTATCCTGAGGTATTTACCGTGACTTAGTGCATCAGCTTTCTAGGAGTCACAAAGCCAGCAGGAAAGGCTTTTCACTCAAGTTAATGCATTTGGATGCTATTTAGCGTTCTATAAATGTACTGTTATCATTATTATCTGTCATTTATTGTTTCAGCATTTATATGTGAAGATCTGTTGAGAAATACTGTACTTACATATTCCTGTAAAGCTTAATCAGACCTATGCACCTTTATGTATCAGATATGATGAGGGCATATTCTTCTGTACATTTATTAATGATGTCTCCATTGTCTAGCACGGCGTGATCTCTTTCATTATACGACTGAGGCAGGATCAGTTGGAAAGAACGTATGTTGCCATTATTCATGACAGTACTGCATGAGAACTTCACTTGGAAGCAATAAAGGAGTAATAGTGTACTTTTAAAGACCCTCAGTTTTGACTAAATGCTTGAATTAAGCTGCAGTTTGTGGCTTTCAGAGAAGTTATATCTTGAAGCGATGTTTCTGCTGGAGTACATCACGTCTGCAGATTTGGCTCTGATTAGCGTCTAAGTTTTCCAATGCAGGCTATTGATTTTCTGAGACTGTAGCTACTACTGGATTTTGTATTCTGGCATGGGGATATGAGTGTGTGTGTGTGTGTGTGTGTGTGAGAGAGAGAGAGAGAGAGAGAGAGAGAGAGAGAGAGAGAGAGAGAGAGAGGGAGAGAGAGAGAGAGAGTGGGGGAGGGGCATGTCTGTTGTATGAAAGAATGATGAATGGTTTTCTGAGTGGCTTCAAGCACACACTTATTTCCTCTTCAATAAGGATAACAATCAATATTATTTAAGCAGAGCAAAGCAGTACCAAAACAGCACAGCCAATCTATGGTTTTTGTTTTAATTGATTGCAATGTCTCTGGACCTGTTAAAAAAAAAGTCCTAACCATTTTATCATATGTTGCATGCAATCCCATGATATGCAATGCAATTCAAAAACTGAGAAGTTCTACTTTCACAGAGACAGGCATGAAAACCTCTCATCTATGGGATACTATCCTGCTTATAATCGAATGAGAAAAACGCCCATGTTCCGACCAAAATCGGGAGATGGACGTTTATCTCACAAAAACGAATAACGCGGTATAATCGAAAGCTGAACTTGGACGTTTTCAACTGCACTCCATCGCGGAAGCGTACAAAGTTGACGGGGCGTGTCGGAGGCGTGGTGAAGGCGGGACTGGGGCATGGTTATCACCCGAACAGAGATGGGCGCCTTTCACCGATAATGGAAAAAAAGTATGCGTTTGTAGCTAGAATTTAGGGCACATTTCCTGGACCCTGTTTTTTCACGAATAAGGCCCCAAAAAGTGCCCTAAATGACCAGATTACCCCCAGAGGGAATCGGGGATGACCTCCCCTGACTCCCCCAGTGGTCACTAACCCCCTCCCACCACAAAAAAATGATGTTTCACAACTTTTTATTTTCACCCTCAAATGTCATACCCACCTCCTTGGCAGCAGTATGCAGGTCCCTGGAGCAGTTGTTAGGGGGTGCAGTGGACTTCAGGCAGGTGGACCCAGGCCCATCCCCCCTACCTGTTACAATTGTGCTGCTTAATGCTTAGTCATCCAACCCCCCCCCCAAACCCACTGTACCAACATGTACTGTAGGTGCCCTCCTTCACCCCTTAGGGCTATAGTAATGGTGTAGACTTGTGGGCAGTGGGTTTTGAGGGGGATTTGGGGGGCTCAACACACAAGGGAAGGGTGCTATGCAACTGGGAGCTCTTTTACCTTTTTTTTTGTTTTTGTAAAAGTGCCCCCTAGGGTGCCCAGTTGGTGTCCTGGCATGTGAGGGGGACCAGTGCACTACGACTCCTGGCCCCTCCCACAAACAAATGCCTTGGATTTATTCGTTTTTGAGCTGGGTGCTTTCATTTTCCATTATCGCTGAAAAACAAAAACGCCCAGCTCACAAATTGTTGAATAAAACATGGACGTCTATTTTTTTCGAAAAAACGGTTTGGTCCGCTCCTTCACGGACCCGTTCTCGGAGATAAACACCCATGGAGATAGACGTTTTCGTTCAATTATGCCCCTCCACATATTCTGCATGCTGAATGCTGTTAGATTTACAGACTCCAACAGGTCCTTCAGTGTGCAATTATATATATATATATATATATATATATATATATATATATATATATATATATATATATATATATATTCTAACAGGTTACTTCCTGTTCCGGGGCAGAGGGAGCTGCAGCGAATGAGCAAAGTTAGTAAACTCGCAGCAGGCGCACGCTGCGGCACCCCCCCCCCCCAGCGGTATGCACCCGGGGGGGGGCTCTTTCGAGGGGGGGTCTTTCGCCGCGGGGGGGTCCATGCTGCATCCCGGGGGGGGCGCTGCACCCGGGGGTGTCCGCCCCCCTAGGAATGCCACTGGGGCAGTTTCCCATTGATAATATGAAGGAAAAATCAGTATTTGATTTCTAGAAATCATAGGATCAGTGCAGAGGATCCTTAATTTTTAGGTGTCAAGAGAAGATTTTGAAATTCTATGGGATCTGTGATACTGCTTATAGGAAAGGATATATTTATAATATTTGAATAAATTAACTGTTTTCAATTATTTCTGTGGAGGGGCATTTTCAAAATGATGTCTAAATCTGATTTTGGATGTTTTACTGAAAATATCAAAAAAACAAGTGGTGAATATAGCAATTTTTGAACCAGAAAACATGTCTATCTTTTCTCTCAAAAATGGCCATGTGCTAGATATTTTGGGCTTAGTCTGGCCAATTTTTAAAACTATTTAACCTTAAGCCAGCTAAGCACTAATATTCAGCTTGAGATAGCTGGCTATCTCAGCTAAATATTACTGCTTAGCAGCTAGCCCGGTCACCAGCTATATTATGCAACAGACGGTTACCAACAATATTCACTGGCTAAGTTTAGAGACCAGATAGACATGTGCAAATAGTGAGTCTATATTTGGCTGCTATAACTTAACTGGTCAGCCGATGAATATCGGCTTAACCGGCTATATCTTTAGCAGCCAAAAAAACGGGAAATGACGGTTGTTGGATACAGCCCTGGCACTGAATTTCTGAGTTCACAGCTGACCACGGGTTCCCTCCCATGGTCTGAATATCAGTCCCCATGTGTATCATTTTGGACCATTTTCAACAAAAAAAAGTCCAAGGGAAACATGCATAAAAATAAGCCATCGCGATTTATGGGGGTCAGAATTCTTAGTAGAGTGACCATACAGACATTCCAGCAGAGCAGTGGGGCACCCTAGGGGGTACTGCAAAGGACTTCACATAAAAGGTCTCAGGTACACATCTCACATTACTCTCTTTTATATTGTATAGTAAGCCCTCCGAAAGCTACTGTACCCAACTGTATACCACTACAATAGCCCTTATGGCTGCAGGTATCGCCCATGTGTGGACACAATAGTTTTCTGGTGGGTTTTGGACAGCTCACACTTTCCACCACAAGTTTAACAGTTATAACTGGATATGGGCCTGGGTCCCCTTTTCTATGGTGCACTTAGCTGCTCCAGGGACCTGCTTGCTGCTCTAATAGGACTGGCCATAACATCTGAAACGGTCATAGAGGCTGGTATGTACTATTTCTTTTACAGCTTTGGGGGGTGGGAGGGGGTCAGTGTCCACTGGAGGAGTCAGGGGTGGATCATGTCTTAATCCCTCCAGTGGTCATTTAGGGCACCTTTTTGTGACTTAGTCATGATTGAAACAGGTCTAGCCCAAAACATCTAACTTTTAGCCCTAGATGGTTTTCCTTTGATCCATTATGGCAAAGAAAGTCCAAGTTTGGGTAATGCCCAAATATGGCCCCCAATATGCCCTGATATGCCCCCTTGTGATTTGAACACACTGCATATGAACTGCATAGAAAAAGTCTTCAAAATGGGTTTCAGAAATAATGATTTGGATGTTTTGGCAAACAAAAATGTCCATCTGACGCATTGTGCTGCTCTTTGGGTGTTTTTCTGTATCAAATATGAGCCCTTTAACCTATTATTATCATTATTATTTTTACTGTATGCATTTATTGTTTGTGTTTGATTATTTCTATGGCTATGTTGTGACATTTAGAATTTTAGATAATGGTGGCTAGAATTGCTTTTAAATAAATAAATCATGTATATACTGCAAACTAGTGTATGACACTAACACGCAAATATTTATTTGTCGAGATAAATGTTATTGAAAGAAGAAGTATCTTGGCTGTCAGTTTTTGTGACACTGAAAATGTGACCCCAATATCAGAAGATCATACTTCTAGCCAGAGAAAGCAGCAGTATGATTCACCAGTTTGACATTGTCGTACAAAGCAGGCTGTTATAAAATGAAATTAGAGCTGTGCTACTTAAGCTTAACTTGCATTTTATTTCTTAGTAATGGATAAACTGGAAAGATTAGTGAATGATGTTGTGACACATAATGGAGGAAAACCCCCTCTTTTTCTAGTTAAGAAGTCATCAACCCAACAGGCCATGGAAAAATTTAATTAGTAGTTAGGATGTTTGAAATGAATTTGTTTTTATGGGTTTTTTAAAAAACTAATCTACTTGGGCAAAAATATCAGTGTACTTCAAACCATATGAATACAGATTAAGCTGATGAAAAGGAGCGAGGAAACAAAAAATGAGGAAGCCAAAGCTAAATGATGTGAAAAGCTCTATTTATTGTTTCCAAAGTACTTGACAGGGCAGCGTTTCGGCAGGCGTGCCTTCATCAGGAGACCCTGACATACCTGGAGGGGCATAATTGAACAGGGCGCCCAAGTTCTCATGAGGGTGTCCTCGCAGGACGGACCAGCAAAGGGACGGGGAATCCCGTACTATCGAAACGAAAGTCAAAACAAGATGGGCGTCCATCTTTCATTTCGATAATACGGTCAGGGACACCCAAATCTCAACATTTAGGTCGACCTTAGAGATGGTCGACCTAAATGTTGAGATGGTCGACCTTAGAGATGGTCATCCCCGGTTTTTGGCCATAATGGAAATCGAGGACGCCCATCTCAAAAATGACTAATTCCAAGCCCTTTGGTCATGGGATGAGCCAGAATTCGTAGTGCACTGGTCCCCCTGACATGCCAGGACACCAACCGGGCACCCTAGGGGGCACTGCAGTGGACTTCACAAATTGCTCCAAGGTGCATAGCTCCTTTACCTTGGGTGCTGAGCCCCCCCCAAAAAAAACAAAAACCCACTCCCCACAACTGTACACCACTACCATAGCCCCAAGGGGTGAAGGGGGCCACCTAGATGTGGGTACAGTGGGTTTCGGGTGGGTTTTCTAGGGCTCACATTTACCACCACAAGTGTAACAGGTAGGGAGGGATGGGCCTGGGTCCGCCTGCCTGAAGTGCACTGCACCCACTAAAACTGCTCCAGGGACCTACATACTGCTGTCATGGAGCTGGGTATGGCATTTGAGGCTATCAAAAAAAAAAAATTAAGTTTTGTTTAGGGTGGGAGGGGGTTGGTGATCACTGGGGGAGTAAGGGGAGGTCATCCCCGATTCCCTCCGGTGGTCATCTGGTCAGTTCGGGCACCTTTTCACGGCTTGGTTGCAAGAAAAAATAGACCAAGTAAAGTCGGCCAAGTGCTCGTCAGGGACGCCTTTCTTTTTTCCATTATCTACCGAGGACACCCATCTCTTAATCACGCCTCATTCCCACCTTCGGTAAGGTGCCGACACTCCCCCAGGAACTTTGGTCGTCCCCGCGACGGGAAGCAGTTGAGGATGCCCAAAATCGGCTTTTGATTATGCCGATATGGGCGACCATGAGAGAAGGACGTCCATCTCCCGGTTTGTGTCGGAAGATGGGTGCCCTTCTCTTTTGAAAATAAGCCTGACAGTACACTAACTCCCCCCCCCCCTTACTAAGCCACAGTGAATGGGCTGTGTCAGCACATGGCAGCCACTAGTGCAGCTTAGTAAATAGGTGGGTAAATGTAGCAGTCACAAAGGTAACAAATTCAAGCAGCATCAAACCAAACTGTGCAGAGCAAGCACAGGTGCAACATTTTGCATGCGAAACGCTGCCAGTTTGTTGATGGCCTTTGCTTGCGTATGTCAAGGGCTCATGATGGAGGTATGCCTGCCGAAACACGGCCGTGTCGAGTCCTCTGATTGTACGCTTACAATACTTTGGAAACAATAAATAAGACTTTTTTTTACATCATTTAGCTTTGGCTTCCTCATTTTTTTTGTTTCCTCACTCCTTTTTGTTGGTTTTTACATGACTGTGAGGACCAGAGTTTCTCCTTCTTTCATTTGTTTCGTTTACAGATTAAGCTGAAACATATTCTACCATCATCCAAAAATGTCAATTAGAATATCACTTTTGTAACATAACGTTTGCATACATATTTAAATTTTGAGAAGCTGTGTTCTAAATAATAAATATTGACTTTCAATTCCCATTTGAATACGTATTACAGAATAGCTAATTTGGTGGCCTTTTTACTAAGGTGAGGTAGGCGCTTGCATATGCCTACCATGCTGCAAAAAGCACTGCTAAGGCAGCCCATGGTAGTGTACACATCAGCATGTGAAAATCCCGTGCTAAAAGCTATTTTTTATTTTTTAGCATGAGAGGCATGGCTATGGGTAGGCCTAGTGGTTAGGGTGGTGGACTTTGGTCCTGGGAAACTGAGGAATTGAGTTCAATTCCCACTTCAGGCATAGGCAGCTCCTTGTGACCCTGGGCAAGTCACTTAACCCTCCATTGCCCCATGTAAGCCGCATTGAGTGGGAAAGCACGGGGTACAAATGTAACAAAAAAAAAAAAGTAGGTGTGTCCTGTGCTAATTGGGTAGCGTGGGTACATTGGACCATATAAATAGCAATCCTATCTTTGCCCACTATTAACTGGTCAGTGCTGAATAGTCACATAGGTGTCCTGTTACTAAGCCATGGTAAAAAGTGGCCTGCAGTAGTGTAGGTGCATGTATTGGGCCAATTTTTACCGCATCTACAAAAAATAGAGTTTTTTTAATGGGATGTGAAAAGGGCTTGCGGTAAAAATGAAACCCGCATGCGCCCAAAACTGGCCTGAGCCCTTAACACCACCTATTGATCTAGTGGTAAAGGCTCACATGCTACAGGTGCAGAGACCAGTTAGTGAATGCCAAGTGCCGATTACCACTGGAATCAGCGTGTGTAGGAGGAAATAATTAAATAATTCATTCAGATGTTATGGGTCCATGCCAAATCTGAAATTACCACCAGGAGGGCACACTGGCCTGGCAGTAGTCTTATTTTGGCGCACGCTGCACATGCGTAGAGCCTACCGTAGCTTAGTAAAGGGCACCATAGCCATTTTCTTAATTCTATTTATTTACTTATTTATAATGGAATTTGTATCCCGCATTATCCCAAACAGAGTTCAGGTTCAATGTGGCTTACAATCCAGACAATTTAGTACTTATATAGTAGTATTTATATTATAGTTATAAATCTTCTAATAAAGAGAAAATGTTGAGTAAATCTCTATACGTGGCCATATGAAACTTTACAAAAAATAGTTTATGAATTTTTCTATATTACTCTTGTGGAAGTATTATTCCACACCCATTGTCTAGTTCTGGAGTAACTGTTGGAGACATGGACAGCATCTGCCTACACAGGGGAGATCTCTACTGCATGCAGGGGAGACCCAACCATTAGGCCATCTGAGGCGGGGGCATCAGGCGGCACTCTTCAGGAGCAGCATCTACCCCTTCCTTCCTTCCTTCACCCTGTTTGTGGTGTTTACCTGTTTTGTCATGTTCCAAACACGGCAGCGGCAGCGATTCCCATATGCCAACACCCGCCTCTTCCCTCTACTGTGGCCGCCTCTCTGATGTAACTTCCTATTTCATCAGAGGCTCAGGCAGCCACAGTAAAGGGAAGAGGCGGGTGCCGGTGGCAGAGCAGCATATGGGAATTTCTGCTGCCAGGTTTGGAACATGATAACACAGGTAAACGCCACAAATGGGCTGGAGGTAGGAAGGGGGGCAGCATCTCAGTCTGGGGGGCGGCATCTCAGCCTGTGGGGGAGGAGCGGCATGAGGGGGGCAGCATCTTAGCTCCACCTCAGGTGGCATCTTGCCTTGGTCCGGTGCTGACTGCATGCTAATTGCATTGCCAATATCCTGCTAGCATCCACAATATCAGCAATGCACTAAATTCTAAAGGACTCTCTTACAAAGCTGTGCTAAAGTGGCTTGTGCTATTTTTAGCATGTGGGTTTCTCATTTTTAGCATGGCTGTAAAATGTCTGCAATTTTTTTTCCATTAATGATTATGCACTAATTTCCCAATTAGCGCATAGCCATTAGCACAGGAGCCCTTATCTCCACCTATTAATTAGATGGTAAGGGCACTAATGAATGTTAGGTATTATTAGGAAAGGAATGGAAGACAAAAATGAGGATGTTATAATGCCTTTGTATCACTCCATGGTGCGACTGCACCTCGAATATTGTGTTCAGTTCTGGTCGTCGCATCTCAAAAAAGATATAGTGGAATTAGAAAAGGTGCAGAGAAGGGTGATGAAAATGATAAAGGGGATGGGACGACTTCCCTATGAGGAAAGGCTAAAGTGGCTAGGGCTCTTCAGCTTGGAGAAAAGGTGACTGAGGGGAGATATGATAGAGGTCTATAAAATAATTAGTGGAATTGAACGGGTAGATGTGAAGCGTCTGTTCACGCTTTCCAAAAATACTAGGACTAGGGGGCATGCGATGAAGCTACAATGTAGTAAATTTAAAACGAATCGGAGAAAATTTTTCTTCACTCAACGTGTAATTAAACTCTGGAATTTGTTGCCAGAGAATGTGGTAAAGGCAGTTAGCTTAGTGGAGTTTAAAAAAGGTTTGGACGGCTTCCTAAAGGAAAAGTCCATAGACCGTTATTAAATGAACTTGTGGAAAATCCACTATTTCTAGGATAAGCAGTATAAAATGTTTTGTCCATTTTGGGGATCTTGCCGGGTATTTGAGACCTGGATTGGCCACTGTTGGAAACAGGATGCTGGGCTCGATGGACCTTTGGTCTTTCCCAGTATGGCAATACTTATGTACTGATGTAATTGGGCAGTGAGTGGCAATTTACCCTCGCTACCCGATTAGCTCAGAGCACACCTACTCTCTGCCTCTAAATGTTCCCCTACACTAAAAAGTATTTCTTAACGCAGAATTGGCATACATTGATCCCAGATCTACTGTTGGATGCCTGAGTGGTTCTGCAGTAGTGCCTTTTTAGCATGTGTTAGAGCTTTGTAAAAGGGCCTCTAAAATTGCTGCTGTAAAATGTTTGATTTTCTAATGTGTAAAAAAAAACAGTCAAACAAAGAAATTATACTAAAAGATTTTCTTTTGACAAAAAAAATGTTTGCAAATGACTCTAGTTTTGGAATAACACATGCGTTATCAGCTAAGCATAGCACTAAAGCATGGGTGATGATTTGACTTTTGAAAAGGTCAAAAATGTTTTTCACATTAAAGTCTGCACCATATGTTAAAGTTTAGCCTTAAGTAAAGCCCTCTTGATAAAAAAGCTGCATAGCTTTCTGTTGAGAGTTTAATGAAGACTTTCTTCCAGATCATAGAGGCCAGTAGATAGTGTTCATCACTGTGGCCTTTCACTTGGCAGGATAAGCAATGATCTTCAGTATCGTTTGCAAAGGCTTTTTATTTATAGACACCTCTGACCATTAACATCCAAACATGTCATGCAGGATGCTGTCCCTACACACACTGCTATCAAACAGCAAAAGGGCACATTTTTCAAAGGGAATATATAAAACTAGCATCTTGCATCTCATCAGTAGTAGAGCTAGTTTAAGTAGGAAAAAATGCATCAGGGCCAATATTCAACCCATGGTGGGTAGTGTTTTTAAAACTACCAACCACCACACTTAAGAACTGGATATTTAGTGCTGGTATCTCGATGCCAGTCAGTTCTGAATATCTGTTTTTTGTACTTACCCGCAGTACTATCTGGTTGTGACAACATTCAGACCACTAACGCAATAGCTAACTGGCTAACGTTAGGTCAGTGTTTTCTGTTAAGTATCATAAGATGTCTTTTTTTTTTTTTTTACAAAACTATATTTTTTTTTCCTGAAAAATCTGCCTGATTTTAAAGAAAAAATTGTTTGGAAGACAGACTTGCCTGGAATTGAATATTGATGGGAAATGATCTATATGCATGTTTTTGGTAGTTAAGAAAGACAACACCTACTATTAGGAATTCTGGGGAAAATTGGACAAAACATATCAGTCAGCATTGCATTAACATTTTACATTAACAACTGAAGTAAATACTAATGTTTTGGTTGTTATTCTCTGATCATAATAAGGTAGCTTATAAGCTGTTTGTGCTATACAACGTTTTGCCACACAATAGTGTCATATTAGCAATACCTAAATGACCTTTCCAATCTTATTCTGAGACTTCTAATACCAAAGTGAGAATATTTTATGTATTTATTTATTTATTTATTTATTTATTTATTTATTTGCAGCATTTGTATTCCACATTTTCCCACACACAAGCAGGCTCAATGTGGCTTACAAGACATTAATAAATAGGGTCAGGTAAGGGAGGGGTACATGTGTAAAATAATAAACAAAGTACTATGCAATAAAAATTGTCTTCTGAATCAATACAAAGCAATATAATATAAATACTTAAAACATGCCTGTGCAAACAGAAATAAATAAATCTTACCATCAAACTCATAACTGAGCCTTAGGAATTGACTAATGGTTAGTACAACAGGCTGAGAACCAGAGATGTCTGCTTCAGATCCCAACAGCAGCTGCTTGTGATCTTGGGAAAATACTAAGGTGCACTGAAAAATGGCCTGCGGTAGTGTAGATGTGTGCACGCAGAATTATTTTTCAGCGCACCTACAAAAAATGCCTTTTAAAAATTTTTACCAAAAATGGACATGCGGCAAAATGAAAATTGCTGCGCGTCCATTTTGAGTCTGAGGCCTTACCACCAGCCATTGACCTAGCTGTAAAGTCTCACACAGTAACCAGGCGGTAATGACCTATGTGTGCCAAATGCCACTTGGTGTGCATCCGATATGCGCATAAGAAAAAAATTTTTTTTTTCGGATGCTCATATCGGACGTGCACCAAAAATGACATTACTGCAAGAGCCACGTGGTAGCCGGGTGGCAACTCCATTTTGGCACATGTTGGGCACACGTAGACACTTACACGGCTTAGTAAAAGGGCACCCTTAATCCCCAATTGCTTCAGGTACAAACGTTTTGGTCAATATTCAGCTGGTGTCAGTTAGCATTTTTTTTAAGTGCTGACTTTTCCTGGTTAACTTAAACCCAGTTATTTAATGTCAGGCCATGTCCAGGCACTGCATTAAATATCCGAATATGACTGGACATGTGATTTGATTGATTGATTTATTCATTTATAGACTGCCTATAAACTAAGCAGGTTAGAAGTTAAACATACATAAAAATCATACAATACTCAATACGGACTTGCATTTATGGGGGTCCCGGCCAGCATTCAGCTGGGACCTGCATAAAACATTTATATGGGTCCTGGCTGAATATCGACATGGATCTGGATAAAAAGATCTGTCATTCTTCCTCCCCCCCCCCCAAATTTTGATCCCACCAACATAGCCATTACCCCCAAACCCCCCAGCAAGAGAAGATCTCTCCAACATGACCCGATCCAAAGGCAACCAAAATTTATATATAAAAGAGCCAAAGGCTAATTAAATCAATACCACATACCAAACGCTAAGGGTACCAATTATTTAGCACTTGCTATATCAAAACCACTCCACAGAGCAATAAAACAATGCTTGAATAATTGGCACCCTTAGTTTGGTATATAGTATTAGCCCTTGGCTCTTTTACGTATACATTTTGGTATCTTGCAACTTATCTGTCCTTATATTTTTTGTCTAAGCATTGCTACTCTGTGAACATCCTTGTTACTGAGGGGTCCTTTTAACAAACTGCGGGAAAAAGGGCCCTGCACTAGCGGCAGGGGGCCGTTTTTCCCACATGCCAGGGACCTATTACCACAGTGGGTAAAAAAGCCCCGGACACACATGGCCACCCAGTGAACTCTTACCGTGTGTCCATGTGGCGGGGAGCCCTTACTGCCACCCATTGAGGTGGCGATAAGGGCTCCCTCACTAACCTGGTCGTAAATGGGTAGTGCGTGGCGATGCCAGATTACTGCTGGGTTAGCACAGCGTAAGTCATTTCCAGGGGTTTTCTTCCCCCCCCCCCCCCCCCAGGAAATGGCACTCGCTTGGGGCAGGACTACTGCCTGCGACCACATTGGTCCAGTGGTAGTCCTGAAAAAGTGAGCAGTAAGCCTGCATTGGGCCTACCACTGCTCTGTAAAAGGCCCCTGAGAGTGCTACATGTCTTGCACTCATACAGTGTGGCATGTAAATAAGGACTATTTCCCCCTTCCTCTTTATTTTATTTGTGTTCTAGTTTGCACCAGACACATACTTTTCACACAGAGTCTTGTCCATCTTTGACACTTAGCGGTTTCATATCCATGTTATACTTTTTACATATGATTATTTATTGATTCTGTATATGTGTAGTGTTAATTTTACACTTTCATAAATCATTATATGTTTTTTATGTATTTTAAATGTTTTTTTCTACTATTTATGTGGTGCGTGTACATAATTCTAATCTGGTTCCCATGCTCTCTGTATGTTGTATTATTTTTTTTTAGTATTATTTTTACCTTAAATTTGTATATATTTTTTATTAATTTGATTTTTTTGATTGCTTTTGTAGTGTTATACACCTTAAGCAGCCTAGTGTGGGCAAAACGTGGACCACATTGGGTGAATTTTCAATAAAGATATTTGTTTTTTCTGGACCCGCTTTGTGCTGTATCCACAATGAATATGCATGACTTAGATCTGTATATATTGACTACTTGTAAGCAAAACTTTTTCACATATGTTGTGGGAAGGAGTAGTGTTAGTCGGCCCTCATGCCCGGAATGGTGTAAATAAACTGGACCCTGGTAAGCCTGATGGAAGTAGTCATGACGACTCTTCAGGAACCAGTTCCCAGGAGTGAGGAGCAGACAACAATCACTAACCTCGTCCCTTGCTTCTGAAGCAAGAGAGGAATGGAAACTAATTTCAAGATTTTCCCACTCTGAGAGCAGAAATCACCAATTCACCATATAAAATTGTAAACGATTAGGAATTTATTTTAAACAGATGTAACATTTCGCATGACATTTAATGAAATTTATAATGTCAATCAAGTAGGTAATTTTATTTCTCTTTTCCTTTCATAGGTTTTCTCTCCACATCACCCAGCCTCAGATAAGTATCCTTATACTTAACCTCTATTCCTATACCTTACAATATAACTGAAAATTATTCAATTTCTTTTCCAGAATTGTTTTCATATAAGAATTTTGATCCTTTGTGTGATCTTTGTCTTTTACAGGATTCCCGGACCAACCTTCCCTCGAACCAGGTAAGTATTACTCTTCTTATTATATCCTATTCCCCTCCCCTTTTCCCTTTTCAAAAGTCCCGTTCTCCTAAACGGGTGCAGCAATGCAGTCTTTTCCTTACGCTCCTGTTAGCAGGTCGCTGGTCTTTCTTGCGTGGGGCCCCGATGCTTCACTTCTCCGGCGCGTCTTCGTCCTAACCTCACCCTTAAAAACCAAAAAGGAGGCAAGACCCTCTCTCCCTTTCAGGTACCCCCACTTAATGACACTACTTTATTACACTATCAAAACTTTGGTTCTATTTAACTTTTAAACAAATATAATTATAATTCCCTAGTCTAAAAAAAACCTAACCTTATTTTATTATAGACCCTAAACTAATAAAGGAGCGATCAGGTGATCAACAGGAACCCAACACAACACCCCACAATCACTCTTCCCCCCCCCACCCCAGTAACCCTAACATTCACATTCAACTCCAAATATATACAAATCAGCCCCACCAGCATTAATTCACCCTTTAACACCAAATCCTTCTTTATTCACTTTCCTCCTGACCAATCACTCCCTGCTTCCAAATCAAATCAACACCACTCACCCTCAAATCACCTATCTCCACCAGCCACTCCAAAACACACCCTCTCCTCACCAGATCCCAACTCCTTCTGCCAACCGCCAACGACTCCGTATCCAAGGATACGGAGCTTTCGGTGACATTCCAAGCCCTTCCCAACCAATCAGCCCTCTCCCTCAACATTCCGAGCTTCACTGCTGACCGGCGGAATCTTGGCCAGCAGTGCTAAATCCCCATTTTAATTACTGATTTCCCATAGAAAATAATGGGGAAATCAATAATTAAAATAAAAACCCAACTAAACATCTTCCAATCTACCCCAAAATTCCCATACCCAATAACACTTTTATTCCCTACCTAGCTGTAATTTCAAAATTTAAATTTAACCCTTTCTACCCCATACCTCACTATTTTCCCACAAATCCCCTTTTAAAAATCCCCAAAAAATTCAAAAAATATCCCAAAACTTCAAACTCCCCCCTCTAAACCTACCCCGTTGAATAAAAAAAATTAACCCTTTCAGAACCCCTTTTAACAGCACCCTATCAAAACTCCCACTTAAAATATGCAAATTCAAAATCTAACCCGCCACAAAAATCCCCAAAAATTCCCCGACCCCAAAACTGAAAACCAAATTTAAAAAACTCAAAACCCCGAATTTTTAAAAATAAAAAATGCTATTTCCACATTTTAAAATTCAATAAATTAAAATTTCGGGTCAAAAGACCCCTTACCTGGAAGAAGAATTTCCTCTTTCACGAAGACCCCCGCTGGATCCGTTCCCGATGACCCTCATTCCAAACTGGAGGAAAAACAAAAAAACCTCCGTGGCCGGGCCCAAAATTTAGGCCCCGGCTTCGGCCTTCGCGGAGTTTCGTGCGTCGCCGATTCGTGCATGAGGCGCGCTGCTTCATGCACGAACTCCTTCACTCCTCCCGCCTCTCTTCATCTTCCGGCCTCACTCCGGGCTTGCAGAGCGGCCGCAACAGGGCCCAAAATTTCCGATTCGCGACCCGCGCTCCTTCCCCGGCCCGAAACGGCCCCGGACACCCACCAGTCGCCGTAATCGGCCCAATCCCGGCCTCTCCAACACCGGAACTGCCCGGTACTCTTCTTCGCTCCCGGGAACGTGCCTAATCATTCCCGGGAGTCAGTAAACTTGGCGCCAGTCCCTCTCTCTACAACCGGCCCTACAACAGGGCCCGAAGACTCACCGAACTGTCGCGCTGCTTGCTGCAGCGCCCCTTCAAACACTGGGCCCGAAACAGCCCCTAAAACGCCGGAGATCCCCACCATGACCCCAGAACCTCGTAGCCACTCGCCGCACTCCCCAAAAGGCATCCAAAACGACCCCCAGGTAAAAAAAACTTTTCTTTTTTCCTTTAACCCCCTTTAACAGTAGCACATAAATCCAGTCAATTCCGATAGACAAACTACAAATGCAATAGCAAAGAAGCCAGAGAATTTTCCAGGCACTTTTAAAGAAAAAAAGCAGAGGACTGGGGAGTGGAAGTGATATCATCTTTTTGGTGGTCACTTAATCAGCAAGTTGTCCAAAGCCCCACTCAGTTTGGCAAAAATTAGCAATCCTGGGGACTCTCATTCACATTCAAGAGGTGGGCAAACCTTTCCTGACAACATATAATTAAGATGGTGAGCAAAAAAATCAACGCCAGACTTAAAAATGTATGCATATCAGCTGTCAGAGTCTGAAGACTACACGGTTTCCAAACTGGTGTTGGTACATGTGGAGATGACCAGGGGAGAACATCAGAAAGATCTAACTGTAGAAGGTTCACCCAACCAGTGTGAGAAATCGCTTTTTAGCTAAGAGGAATTACGATCCTGGAATGAAGAATTAAAGTCTGCAATTGTGAATCTTAAGCATGAATTGCATGCTGATGTGGAAGGTCTGCATAAAAAGATAGATGGAACTGTGCCTCAATGAGTTTGAGGAAAATGTCATTGAATATGATTAGGATGTAACAAAGCTGCTGCAAAAGCGGTGTGCGGCTTTGGAGAACAAGCAAATGGGGAAAATCAAGCCCATAGGAACAATTTGAGAGTCCATGGGGTCACAGAGGCCCTGAAGGAGCAAGATACAGCAGCTTTAATGCAAACCATAAGCCACTAATTTCTACTGAAATAAATCCAACTCAAGCACAATCAATTCTTCAAGTAGGAGGAGGTAGAAAATATCACAACTCAACAGAAAACTTGCTCCACAGCAGAAGTAAATTAACAAATCTAGGAGCGGAGGAGTGGCCTAGTGGTTAGAGCACTGGTGTTGACATCTAGAGGTGGCCGGTTCAAATTCTACTGCTGTTTCTTGTGATCTTGGGCAAGTCATTTAACCCTCAATTGCTCAGGTACAAACTTAAGATTGTGAGCCTTCGAGGGACAGGAAAATACCCAGTGTACCTGAATGTATCTCACTTTGAGCTACTACTAAAAAGGTGTGAGTAAAATCCATTGTAATATTATTGGATCCATCAGAATCACATAATTCAACCCTCAAGCAGTAACTTAGCCATTTAGCAATAGGGAAAATATGTAATCATCATTATTCCAGCTATATAGATGTCTAAACTTTATCAAGATATCAAATCACTTGTCTTTACTTATTTTTTTTCTCTTTTTTCTTTTCTTCCCCAACTAGTAGTGTAGGAGTTTAATATATAAGATGTATAGCAGGAGACATATCACACCGACATGAATTCACGTTTTGCCATAAGGCTGTCCCAAGGTCAGTCTCCATTTAGGTGCATTCCTACAGTGAATTCATGTCAGTGTGATGTGTCTCCTGCTTTGAATCTTTTATATTAAGCTCCTACACTACTAGCTGTGGAAGAAAAATGAAAAAAAAAAAAAGGAAAAAGAGAACATCTAAATAAAGATAAGTGATTTGATATCTTGATAAAGTTAGGACATTTATACAGCTGGATCAATGACGATTACATATTCTTCCTATTGCTAAATGGCTAAATTACTGCCTGTGGGTTGAATTATCTCTGTCCCATATCAGTATCCATAACTGGAAGGGTCTCTGCTGATGACTCTAACAAAGTGACATAATTGGGTTCATATACAAAACTGGAAAACTGAGAGCACAACTAAACATAACTCCTACATGATAGGAATTATGTTTAGTTGCTGATGAATAGAGGTAGACGTGGAGGGGCATAATCGAATGAAAACGTCTATCTCCATGGGCGTTTATCTCCGAGAACGGGTCAGTGAAGGGGCGGACCGAACCGTATTTTGGGAAAAAATAGACGTCCATGTTTTATTCGACAATTTGTGAGCTGGGCGTTTTTGTTTTTCAGCGATAATGGAAAATGAAAGCGCGCAGCTCAAAAATGAATAAATCCAAGGCATTTGTTCGTGGGAGGGGCCAGGAGTCGTAGTGCACTGGTCCCCCTCACATGCCAGGACACCAACCGGGCACCCTAGGGGGCACTTTTACAAAAAAAAACAAAAAGGTAAAAGAGCTCCCAGGTGCATAGCACCCTTCCGTTGGGTGTTGAGCCCCCCAAATCCCCCTCAAAACCCACCACCCACAAGTCTACACCATTACTATAGCCCTAAGGGGTGAAGGGGGGCACCTACATGTGGGTACAGTGGGTTTGGGGGGCGGTGTGGAGGGCTCCCATTTACCAGCACAAGTGTAACAGGTGGGGGGGGATGGGCCTGGGTCTACCTGCCTGACGTCCACTGCACCCCCTAATAACTGCTCCAGTGACCTGCATACTGCTGCCAGGGAGGTGGGTATGACATTTGAGGGTGAACATAAAAAGTTGTGAAACGGCATATTTTTGTGGTGGGAGGGGGTTTGTGACCACTGGGGGAGTCAGGGGAGGTCATCCCCGACTCCCTCCAATGGTCATCTGGTCATTTAGGGCACTTTTTGGGGCCCTATTCGTGGAAAAACAGGGTCCAGGAAAAGTGCCCTAAATTCTCGCTAAAAACGCATATTTTTTTCCATTATCGGCGAAAGGCGCCTACTCTGATCGGACGATAACCACGCCCCAGTTCCGCCTTCACCGCGCCTTTGACACGCCCCCATCAACTTTGTCCGCATCCGCGACGGAGTGCAGTTGAAAACGTCCAAATTCGGCTTTCGATTATACCGCTTTATTCATTTTTGTGAGATAAACGTCTATCTCCCGATTTGGGTCGCAATATAGGCGTTTTTCTTTTTCAATTATAAGCTGGATGGCGTCATAATTTCTATGAGTAGTAAATTGGCTATGAAGCAATCTAAGGAGTCAACAGTAAACATTCTTCAGACATGGAATGAAATTACTCGCTGAGCAAAAAGGTAACAAAAGTGGGCTAACAAATAATAGAGATAAAGGCTGTAAAAGTTTGAAAGGGCAGCTTTAATTTTTGTTCCACCATGGCTGAAACATGTCCAAGTGTTAGGAACGCCCAGATCCCTCTCTTAACATACCCCTGACATGTCCTCTTGTGATTTGAACACACTTCTGATGGACTTCATTTAAAAAAGTCTAAAAATTGACTTTGAAAATACCAATTTGCACGTTTTTTTGTCCAAACAATGCAGATTTATGCCACTTTTTGGACGTTTTTCTCTCTTGAAAATGAGCTCCAATGTATTATATCTATGTTATATGGAATGTTCTTCCATGCTGTTTATTATAGTATTGTTTGTATTGTACTGTCATTCATCATATTTCTGTTATCTGGTTGTTCTACAGTGCTGTTAACTGTATATTTTTGATCCTGTTTCATCATAGACCTATTATTAGTTTTCAATTTGCTGTTTCCAAGTTTACCTCATTCATTGCATTTATGCTGTTAACAAAATTGTAAGTTTTTTTTTAGTTCAACATTTTATTTATTATATTTAATGAATAAAATAGAACAGTACAGCAAACAGTATAGTAATAAAATAACTCAGATCCTGTAAAGGAATGCTTATACAATTAAAAAAGAACCATAAGCAATGAATTCTTGCCAAAAGATGACAGTACAGCAGCAGTATAGAACATGAGCAAAGTACTCCTTTCAAAGACAGTTAACCCTGCACTGCAGAAATATTTTCTATATAAGACTTGATGAGTTTCTATATATATATATAACATTTTCCTACACTGGTTGGTATTTTGAGCAATATTGTATTCATATTTATAAACACTGCATGGGAGGGACACGGACGGTGCAGCTACTTACCAAATACTGTAAATTACAAGAACCTTTGCTGCATTTAGGTATGTGCAGTGACATCAGGTATATGGCACACAAATACTGGTCTGTGCTAGCATTTTATAATGGAATCTAATTGCCCAGATGCTTTTATCGAAATGGCCATCACCACATGGCAGAGGGGCACTTAAAAGGGGTGTCCATTAATAAAATTACCCCTTAGTGACCATATTTGCTAGAAAGAAGTATCATAATAAAACCAGGAAATATCTGTTGAAAGCATGGAAGAGTCTAGCATTAGGAAAAGATTTTTGTTGAGTTGTAGAGTTTAAAATGTAGTGCAGCATCACATTGAGAAGATGGTTATTTATATTTAAAACCATCTGAGAAGACTGAAGCACAGCCATAGCCACAGATAAACATGTACTGTCCACTTTCACCCCAGGCCCAACCAGCAGTAACCAGCCTGGTTGGTTTTCACAGGGGAGGTCAGAGGACACAAGAACAGAAAACTAGCTTCTGTAATTGCCAGCTTTCTGTCAACCTCTGGGCTCAGATGGCACTCCCTTCCAACCTTCTCTCTCATCTACTGCTGCCCCATGTGTGCTACCAAATCTACAGCATCACGCTCTCACCGAAACAGGAAGTCTGTGTCCTAAGTGGATATTTCCGGTGGTAGTCATGAGTGAGGGGCTACAGGAAAAGGAACTTCTACAGGTGACAGGGAGATTGGGAGGAGAGCTGAAGGGGATTGGTGGAAATTAAGAACCCAGAAGAAAGATGACACTCAAGGAAGTTACATGGTACTATTTTTAAAATAAACAGGATGATATATTTTTCACTCAATGAATAATTAAGCTCTGGTACTCATTGCCAGAGGATGTGGTATCGGTGGTTAGTGTATCTGGGTTTAAAAAATGTTTTGGACAAGTTCCTGGAGGAAACGTCCATAATCTGCTATTGTGATAGATATGGGGAAAGCTACTGCTAATCTCTGGGATCAGTAGCATCAGTCCTCATTTCCTGCCTTCAAACAAGCCCTGGAAATCTATTTTCTATGCCTTTCCCTTCTTTCTTCCTGATCTCTGGACTTTGTTTTTTACTACTACTAGTACTACTACTACTACTACTACTACTATTAAACATTTCTATAGCGCTACTAGACTTACGCAGCGCTGTACAAATTAACATGAAAAGACAGTCCCTGCTCAACAGAGCTTACAATCTAAATTGGACAGACGAACAGACAGCTAGGGGTGGGGAAATTGCAGTGGTAGGGGTGATAAGTGAGGGTGTTGAGTAAGAGAGTCATGGTTAGGAGTCGAAAGCAGTAGCAAAGAGGTGGGCTTTAAGCCTAGACTTGAAGACAGCCAGAGACTGAGCCTGACGTACTGGCTCAGGGAGTCTATTCCAGGCATAGGGAGCAGCGAGATAGAAGGAACAGAGCCGGGAGTTAGCAGTGGGGGAGAAGGGGGACGACAGGAGACATTTACCCAGCGAACGGAGTTCACGGGGAGGAGTGTAGGGAGAGATGAGAGTGGAAAGGTACTGTTTCTTTACCTGTTTGTTTGCTTTTATGCCTTGTTAACCACTTCATGCCTTTTGTATGCTATAGCAGTATACACTGAAATAAATAAAAATAAATAAATACAGCATGAAGCATTACTGCCTTAAACTTTCTGTAAAGAAGACATTATTCAAAGCTAATTGTTGAATTTGCTTCTTCAGCAAATAATATTAGCTTGGCCTTGAACAGTTAAGGCTCAATTCAGAGATTTTCTTTCCCCTTCATTGGATGTCCCTTCTAATGTTTGAATCTTTGCTTTCTCTGCAATAGAGCCTTTTCTGATACTTGCCTGTGTTGTGAGTGAAGCCTTGTAATTACTTAAAAATATTGCTCCCACACAGATTGCTATCAGTCTGGGACCTGACCCAGCAATATTACAGTCCTCATCTTTGTCAAGAGGAAATCACAGTTATTATGTTTTTTTATACTGAGGGATGGAATGCCAGCTACATTCTATAAATCAATTTATATTTATCCTACTATCAACACTTAACCAGCTCACTGCATGATGATTTAGCAACCTGGGGTAGATTTTTATAGTGGGTTAGACAGCCAGCTTCCACTGCTAGCTCACATGCTCGTACACCTAAATTGGACATTCCTGGTGGGAGTTATGGTGTGAGGAAGATTTAGACAAATTGTATTTCTTGCAGCTTCTGAACAATTTTGATATATCTGAAGTAGTTTTATATTCTGATTTTGTTTTCTTTTTTAGCTTTTATTATGAGGAATTTTTTTAATGATGGCTTTTTGTCCTTCTCCCCATTTTTAAACCCATTGAGCTGTATATTATTTATAACTATGATGTCATTTCTTAAACTTTGGCGTGGCTTACATGATTTTATTTTCTTTCAATGTATTTGTGTATTATCATACTATAATCTGATGTATTTTACTTAGGAGATTGTATTTTAAATTTGCAATGCTTTGTAAAAGTCTTCTTACCCTTGTATATTTTTCACATTCCTCTGTAAAACAATGTGTACTAGGGAGGAAGCAGGATTAATCAGACATACATGTAGGTGGCATCATCGCACAGCATCAGGATGAAATACATCTCCTAGAGATCTGAAATTAATGGGGTAAATATTTGGCCAGTGACGCTCAGCAATTTTTTCACTGCAACCAGGTTTATGCCCAGATATTCAACGACAGCCCATTAAATATCCAGGTATGTGCAGATGGCCAACAATTAACTGATTAAATGCCAATATTCAGCCCTTAACCGTTTAAGTTAAACTGGCCAAAGATAGCTATTTATGTTTCAATCATTTTTATTGATAACAGGTAAATGAACAGTGTACAATTATGCTCTGTTCTTTTAAAGAATTAACATATTAATAACGCTACTAACAAAAGATGTGCTTCAAACATGTTTGTGTCCCACCCCCCTTCCCATACCCCCCTCCCCCCCCCTCAACCCCCTTTCTCCACCCCTGTCCTGCCCCTGTAAATCTACTATTCAAATCACAGGTATTCAAGTCTTCTCGTCTTCCTACACAGTCTCTCAATTTAGAATTCTACTTCATGCTGCTGGTTGTAAGGTATCCCAAAAATTTGCCCAGGTTTTTTCCAGCTTTCTGCCCTCTACAGAGCAGAGATCTGTAATTCCACATCGTTCCAGCTTCAAAAGCTCGATCATGTGTGTCCTCCAGGCACCAAAAGAGGGGCCCCGCTCTCTCTCCAGTTCAGCAGGATGGTCTTTTTTCCAACCAGCACCGCTCTATGAAGATAGGAGTTGAGACCTGGAGGGGCAGACCCTGCACACTCGTATCTTCCAAAAAGTAGCAGTGGTTGTCTCTGTATAGTGCTGCAGCCCCAATACCGTTTGGTTTCAGCTAATATTTGAGACCAAAATCTCACAACCCGAGGGCAAGACCAGAACATATGCCCAAGTCCCGCTAAGGTCTGGTCACAGCGAGGGCAGGCTCCAGTGCCCCCAAACCCTGCCTGACTCCACCACCAGACCATCCACAAAATAGCCATTTTCAGCTTAGGAATTTAAAGGAGATGTCCATCTGCACTATCCGGGCAAGTGGCAGCTGAGCGCCATTTAACCAGGTAGGAGTCTCTGCTACTCAGTTAATTGGTTTTCAATATCGGTCCCAATATAAAGTTTTGAGTATTTGCAGCCCTCTCCATTCACAGTTTTCTCTTTCATCACTTCAGTTAGTTTAAGAGCCCCAGAATAATGCAACTCTAAGAAGGGGCAGGAGGCCTATATATGTCTAACTGCTCTTGCTGTCTATGAAGAATAGCTGATACAAGTAATCAAGTGTCTTTTCTATATATACATGCAGGAAGTAATCAAGTACATACGTAGGTGACTTCCAAGTTCATGGTCACTTATTGTCATTGACAGTTAGACCATTGCTGAAGAGTGGTCCTATCAGATAATGAAACAGGACTGCACAGAACACAAACAGGTTGATTAGTACTATATGTCTGAATGTGCTATCTCTAAATGAGGACTAGTATAAGCAGCAGTATGAAGTGAAGGTATTGTAGTGAGGAAGGGCAAGCTAGGCACGCTGAAGATCCAGGGGGTATAGAACTATCCTACCCACAATGCCAGGGGAAAGGGGAGAGGAAAGGCAACCAAAAAACCCAGATACGGAATCCTTCTCTAGGAGGGAAAGGAAGGGCACCAGAGGAAAAGAAGTTATATCAGAGAGTGGCCAGTAGAGGGAGCAGCAATGTTAAAACTCAGTTTCTACAGATAAGAAGTCATTATAGGATTCCCCCCACCTGTGAAGAAGGAGAGGAAAGGTACAGGCCAGCTGAGGGAGTGAGGAATTAAGCAAGAAGGGTGGAGAAGCGCCTGATTGGATGGAAGGCATAGAAGAAGGACTGGACTCCCCTGCAGGAGAGAACAGTTTGGAGGAGCAAGTACCCATGGACTATGAGGATACAACTGACCAAAGTTTGCAAGTATAAAGGGCAGCTGTGGGCGGACACAGAGTGAAGTAGCTGTGAAGAGGGAGGTGAGCTGCCATACTGTAGTTCTCTGAGAGAGAAGGTATTCAGAGAGCAGATGATTTCTTTTTTCTTTCTTGTTTGATTTCCTTTGGTATAGACTATACTTGGAGGGGCATAATGGAACAGAAACGCCTATCTCCATGGGCGTTAATCTCCGAGAACGGGTCCGTGAAGGGGCGGACCGAACCGTATTATCGATAAAAAATAGACGCCCATGTTTTATTCGCCAATGTGTGAGCTGGGCGTTTTTGCTTTTCAGCGATAATGGAAAAGGAAAGTGCCCAGCTCAAAAACGAATAAATCCAAGGCATTTGTTCGTGGGAGGGGCCAGGATTCGTAGTGCACTGGTCCCCCTCACATGCCAGGACACCAACCGGGCACCCTAGGGGGCACTTTGACAAAAACAAAAAAACAGGTAAAAGAGCTCCCAGGTGCATAGCACCCTTCCATTGTGTGTTGAGCCCCCCAAATCCCCCTCAAAACCCACTGCCCACAAGTCTACACCATTACTATAGCCCTAAGGGGTGAAGAGGGGCACCTACATGTGGGTACAGTGGATTTGGGGGGGTTGGACGACTAATAAGCATTAAGCAGCACAATTGTAACAGGTAGGGGGGATGGGCCTGGGTCCACCTGCCTGACGTCCACTGCACCCCCTAACAACTGCTCCAGGGACCTGCATACTGTTGCCTGGGAGGAGGGTATGACATTTGAGGGTGAAAATAAAAAGTTGTGAAACATCATTTTTTTGTGGTGGGAGGGGGTTAGTGACCACTGGGGGAGTCAGGGGAGGTCATCCCCGATTCCCTCTGGGGGTAATCTGGTCATTTAGGGCACTTTTTGGGGCCTTATTCGTGAAAAAACAGGGTCCAGGAAAAGTGCCCTAAATTCTAGCTACAAACGCATCCATTATCGGCGAAGGGCGCCCATCTCTGTTCGGGTGATAACCACGCCCCAGTTCCGCCTTCGACACGCCTTCGACACGCCCCTGTCCACTTTGTCCGCATCCGCGACGGAGTGCAGTTGAAAGCGTCCCAAATTCGGCTTTTGATTATACCGCGTTATTCGTTTTTGTGAGATAAACGCCCATCTCCCGATTTAGGTCGGAACTTGGGCGTTTTTCTCGTTCGATTATAAGCTGGTTAATGTACTTGAACTGTGTTGATAGAGAAAAGGCCTGAAAGCCTTTTCTTTCAAGGGAACTCTGAAGTGAACTGTAAGCTATATTTTGGACTGCTGAGAGGCTTGTGTAAGAGATCTCTGAATTAAAAGCTGTGGATTTTGAAGAGAGTTTTGTGTCTTACCTTTGGATTGTGTGAAAGAGGGAAGCTCAAGCCAAGGAGGACAGCACCCGGATGTTGTCTGCCCCACACCAAGGAAGAGTAGGATTACAGTATGAAGGGAGGACCAAACAGCTACTTTGCAGATGGTGTCCAGTGAAGCAGATTTGAAGAGGGCTTCAGTAGTCACAGTTCTAATTTTAATGAATAAAGAGATACTAGTATGCTCATAAAAAAGTAGATACAGTCTGATAACCAATTAGTTAGTGTTTTGTTTGCTACTGAAATGTCAATTTGAGGTGAAATGAGGTAAACTGATTCATAGACTTTCTGATAGATTCCATTCTTTTGAGATAGTGAGAGTCTGCAGTTCAAAGAGTAGATGGACTTCTTGAAAGGATACTTGTGTGGTATAAGATAAAGCAATGGCCAAACTATTTCCTCATTCACATCAAGCAGTGAGACCACCTTTGGCAGGAATTTACAATGAATATACAATGCTTAGTTTTTAATATTAATTTATTGGTGAAATATATGCCTAGGTTTTTTTTTAACACCATTGCTGATTTTCTATCTCAATTTCAGTGGAATTGATTTTGAGCATTGGTGTCAAAAGGTCTTTTCAATTTAAGTGGGCTCATTCTCGAGCTTGTTCTTATTTTCAGACCTGGTTGTGGAATACATTTCTCCTTCTGTGAGTTCTATTAATGAGGTTTTAGGATTCTGTAAGGCTGTTAAAACTTATTTAATTTAGCAATGTGATGAGCTATAATGAACAGTGTCAGGTTGGAACTGTCATTTTAATTTCTTTTGTTTTTATGTTGCATTGTTTTATTATATTATGTATGCAATCTTGTAATCAATTCTGGGCACTCTCGGGAGGTCAGGCTAAATAATGGAATAAATAAATAAATAGATAAATGTGAATTTATACATAGTGCCACTCTTGGTTACATGTTCAGTTCAATCTGCAGAAAGCATTCTTGCAATCCCAGGGTTGGAAGTGATTGTTTCGGTTGACTCTCAAGGCTGGATCTCCATTAAGAAAGTTTCAGTTTGAAACAGTGTTGAAATGTAATCTAGCTGTCATCAGATTGGACCTGACCCAGTTTGGAACCCACCATTCCTTTAGAATAGGGGCTGCATCCTTCACTGTGAACAGGTTTTTCAATGCAAGCAATTCAAAATTTAGGGTGCTAGAATTCTGGGGCTCCTAAAGGTTACTTTTGTAAACATGTTGCTGATTCTATTTTACAGTTTCCTCACCAATGAAGCTATGGTTTAGTTTTTGGTTTGGATATGTGGACAGTCGTATTTTGGACCCAGAAAAGAGCAATTACACCCAGATTACTTTTGGGACTGGCTGATTTTGGAATGTTGCATTGAATTGGACTATGGGGAATGCAATAGAGATGTGGTACCATGAGCAAGGGCTGGCCGCGGGGCCCGATAAGACAAGCCACACACACTCTACAAGTTATGGTGAAAACAAACAATATCTTATTAATGGTTTCCATGAAGCATTCCTATTTACTTCACAGGAGCTCCTGCAGTGCCACAACATACATGAATGACTTTTTCTCAGCAGCAATTCTTACTAGTATCTGACCTGGTCCCTGGATCAAGTTACCAGCACAGTCTCTAGCAGGAATACAAGGCTGGAATGAGCCATCCAGGTCAAAACACAAACTCTTCAAGGTATCAAGCTAAGCTTGGCTTACTTGGACATAGTAGTTGCAGTTCTTAGCCTCAAAGTAGAAGCATCTGCAGTGGCCATTGCTGCTTTCCTCTGGGCTCCATTATCCTACCTCTGGCCTGGCCTTTTATACTTCCTGGGTCATGTCCTCCTAGCTCCACCCCTCTCATATCACTTTCGCTTTGGGCAGGGCTAGAGGTTTTAAGGCAGCCCTTGTAATGGTATCAGTTTATTATATTTTGCTGGATTATATATACACCAATATATTTGTGCAGCTTTTATATATTTGACACTGCAGCAGAGAAAATAGTTTCATTTCAAGCCCCTCTCTCCCCATTCCTTTTTCTGGGAACTTCTGATAGCAGGGATAGTTAATTACAAACACTTAACAAAGACAAAAGAGAGATATATAACTCTCTCTGCCCTCCCACCTAAAAAGACTGAACAAAAGGTGGGTACCTGGACGCTCATCAGGACATCTCTGAAAACCAAAGACCCAAGAGACTGAAAGTCTGGAGAGCCCATTGAAGACAAAGACTTCAGAGGGGAAACCATAAACAGGACATTTGCTTGTCAAAGGTATACCTGCCCCTCCCATCAGCTTTCAGACATGTGCAGAAAGGAAGGACTTATAATGTGGTCATGTGAACAGACTACATTAACCATAATGCCTTGCAAAATATCCAGGACATGCACATACCATGCTTCTCTGCTAACATTATAAAAGGCCTGGAAACAGCCCAGCTCGCTCTCTTGGAACCTGCCTCCTCTTGGGACCTGCCTCCTCTTGGGACCTGCTGCTCTCTTTGGGGTCCACTGATGTCTTGCTCCTGAAACATGTGCTCATCAATCAGCTGGACCACAGCATGCTTGTAACAAGGACTTGTAAGTAACATAACTTTTGATCTAGACCTGCTACTTTGCCTTACTTAAGCACAGATTATCTGTAAAGATCTCTTAAAACCTACCTTTCGTGTGCAATTGTATATTAAATCAACCTTTTTGAAGCTAAAAATACGGTCTCTTTGTGTTCTGAGTATATGGTATCTTTTATATATACTTAATCTATTTAATTTATTGCAATTATCACCTTTGGTGATTGGTGGAGAAATTAATATCCTAAAACTTATAAATACAGCATCTGCTCTTAAATTATAAACAGTAGCAAGTACTCTCGAGCTATTTTCCCCAAAATAAAAAATTTCTTGTAACACCCTGACCCTGTGAGGAAGTGGTAGCATCCTATATAGTCCCTCACAAGAGATAACTGTTACTTTTGCTGTCTGAAGCTCGGTTCTCTTCAACTCCTTAATGATTATTTATTCATTTGGTGAAGAATGATCTGCATTATATAAAATGGATAGATTTGATCTATTAGATCACATGTGATTTGGTAATAATCCATTGTTATTTTTATGACGGTGTTATTTGGTCTTACACTTTGCCAAGAAGAGTGTGGAAGATTGCTATCAAACCTAAAGCAGTAGAGAAAATTAAGGTGAAGGGTGAATTTGGAGTTGGCCCAGTTTACGGTGATATTGGGTGGACTGATTATAGCTCATGAGTTGATTGATAGGGAAAGTGCTAGGTTATATAGATTGAATGGGGTACATAACTCAGATATTGGGCAAAATATATTCCTTAGGACAATTTAGGATATGCTAGAGAATAGTGTCAAAGTCAGTGACATCCTAGCAGCAGTCCCACTTGTGGTAGAAATTGGCAGAATTTTGGATAGGTACTTTATTGGCAGACTGAAGGGAATATATAAATATGGGCAATACAGATGTATAATACTTTCTGGAATATTTTGCCACCTTGTAACACCGCAGGTGAGGCTGCTTTGAAAACTGGGACTAGGATAGTCCAATCTGGCTGCAAGGTTTAAGAGTTTAAATCAGGCATTAATGTAATTTAAAAATCTTACCTTGGAAGCCCAGACCAGTTGTATTCCATTTATCAAAAAAAGGTGAAGATGAACATGAAACAGCTGGCATGTTTAAACGTAAATAAGTATTGTCATACTGGGACAGATCGAAGGTCCATCAAGCCTATCATCCTTTTTCCAACAGTGGCCAATCCAGATTACAGTTGCCTGGCAAGATCCTAAAACAGTACAATACATTTTATGCTGCTTACCCTAGAAATAAACAGTGGATTTTCCCCAAGTCCATTTTAATAATGGTTTATGAACTTTCCTTTAAGGAAACCCTGCTATGCTAACTGCTTTTACTACATTCTCTGGCAAAGAATTCCAGAGTTTAATTACACATTGAGTGAAGAAATATTTTCTCCAATTTGTTTTAAATTTACTACTTTGTAGCTTCATTGCATGCCCCCTAGTCCTAGTAAGGTAGAAGACGCTATGAGAACCTAAATAACATTTTTCAAAAATTGGAAAAAAAGATCCGAATAAGGAAAACAGGATGCAGCATAAGTACTGGAAAATTAAAGACAAGGCATTGACAAAGAAGATTTAAAAAGAAATTGAAAAGAAACTTGCTATAAAACAAAAACTCATAACAAGAACTTTTTTATGCGCATTAGAAGCAGAAAGCCTATGCAGGACTCAGATCGTAAGATCATAAAGGAGTTAATGGAGCACTGAGGGAAGACAGGCCATGGTGAATAGACTAAATTAATTGTTTCAAACTTTAGTAAGGATGATGTAAGGGAGCTATCTGTTTCAGAAACGGTATTTAAAGGTGACGATACGGAGGAACTGAAATAAATCTTGGTGAACCTGGAAGATGTAAGAGGCTATCCTTTTGGGAAGGAGTGCATCTGGGGAAAGAGAGTAGATATTCCTGTACTAACCAGTAAGCACAGTTACATTATCATGCACTAACTGGTTAGTGTAGAAATACTGCATGAGCCTTTACCATCTACAAAATGGGTGGCAGTAAGTGCTCACACAGTAATAAAAAAAAAAAATGTCAGCACGCTAATGGCAACTTTAGCACATGGCCGTTAATACAGAAATTAGAAAATCAGGTAAGGGTGTACCGAAGCCACTTTTTACCACAACTTAGTAAAAATGCCCTTTTAAGAGCCGCAAATCACCTGGACCAGATAGTATACACTTCAGGTTACTAAAAAAGCTCAAAATAAAATTGCAGGTTTACTATTGGTAATCTGTAAACTGTCATTAAAATCATCCACAGTATCTGAATAATGGAAGGTGGCCAATGTATCACTAGTTTTTTTTTAAAGGGTTCTGGGATGATCCAGGAAACTACAGACCAGTAAGCCTGACATCAGTGCTGGGCAAAATGGTAGACATTTTTATAAACACAAGCAGAAGAAAGTAGATAGATACAAGATATCCATCACCAAAAATCAGCAGGGCACAGGAGGTTGTCCATCACCAGAAATATTTACTCACCACATATATAAAACCAATTTAAAGCCTGACACAGACATGTTTCACCCATTTCTGGGCTGCATCAGGAGCTCAATAATAGCTGTTAATAAACACATAAAAAACAAGTTAGTAAAATCATAAAAGCATACAAAAATAGTTAAAGGAGACCTTTTACTAAGCCACGCAAAAAAGTGGTCTGCACTATTTTTAGTGGGTGGATTTCCCACACACTGAGGCCACTTTTAGTGTGGTGGTAAAATGGCCACAGTTTCATTTTTTTCCATTGCTATGCACTAATTTCCTAATTAGCATTTAGCCATTTGCGTGGGAGCCCTTATCGCCAGCTATTTACTCTGCAGCAAGGGTTCTCACACTAAACCTATGCTAATCAGCAGCATGCAGTGATTTGCTGATTAGTACAGGGCATGCCTACTCTCTGCCCACAAACACACCCCCTGTGCTAAAAATATAATTATTTTATATTTTTTAGCACGGGATTGGCATGTGCCTATCCCAGAACTACTGTGGGACACCTAAGTACGTTCCACAGTAGAACCTTAGTAAAATGGTCTCAAAGACAATAGCACATTAGGGAATTCCACAAATGCGACGAAACCCAAAGGAATTCAACGAACTTTGCCACATTTGCTGCTCCAGAATCACTGGCACGACTTTGTAAAAGGAGCTCTATATATCACCAAATAGAATACAAAGTAAAATGTTTTCACATAAAAAAAAATATAATGTGACTAAGAGGTAGAAAGAAGAGCCAGCATTCTTAAGCATTGTCTTTTAGAGGTGTCATCTACTTACTTCAAAGCTAAAGAAAGAAAGAAAATAAGCAATAAGCCATACATTTCAAGTGCTCAGATGAAGAACGCCATACGGCTTTGTAAAAGAGGGAGAGGTAGATAGTAATGATATTGTATTAGAAAGCTTGTATTTTTTAAAACTTTTTTTGAGTTGTATGAGAAACTCTTATTGATTGTAATCCACCTAGAAGCTTTGTGTTACAGTACGGAATATAAATCTGCTAATACAATACAATACAATACTGTAGCTGGCTATACACCACTACAATAGCTTTTGAAAAAGAGTCCCAAAGTCTTTTAATTTAATACTCTATACATATGCAAATAACTTTCTAAGGTGCTACTGTCTTTGTCTTTAATAATTGTTTGTATGATTTTACAAACTTGTTTTTATATATTTATTAACAGTTATTATTGAGCCCCTGGTGCAGCCCAGAAGTGGGCAATACAGGGTCATGTCAGGGTTTTAATGTGTTATTTATGTGCTGAGTAAATGTTTCTGTTGATGAACAATCATCTGTGCTCTGCTGCTTTTTGGTGGCAGATATCTTGTATTGATTTGCTTTCTTCTGCTTTTGTTCTGGATTTTGTGGATTATCTGCCTTGCTGTTTTCTGTGAAATTTTTATAAAGAAAAAAGGGGTGATTTTACTAAGCTATGGTAAAAGTGGCCTTTAAAAAAGAACAATGAATGGCCATGTGCTAATGTTGCTATTAGTGCATGGTCATTAAAAAAACATAGCTTGTATGCACTTTCCGCCACTCATTTTGTAGGTGGTAAGGGCTCATTTGTTATCCATGTGCTAACCAGTTAGCATGTGGTAATATAGTTGTCCTGATTACTGCAGAAACACCCACATCCACCCCCCCTGACACGTCCCTCTGTTACAATATCCTGTCTGTGGAATGCTGCAACAGAGGGAGAGGATCTGGAGCTGCCAAAGGCAGTGTGCTTACCTCACTGACGCTGCTGGCAGCCTGGACAATTGAAGAAGGGCAGCAATTCAGGGAGCAAGTAATACCAGATCCTGCAGGGGGAAAGCATGCAAGAAGTGCTGCAATGGAGGGGGGGGGGGACAAAAAATTCACCACACCGCCAGACCGCAAAGGAGGAAGGGGAAGGGAAGAAGGAGAAATTCGAGATTGTGCACACAGGAAGGGGAGAGCTGACCAAGAAGGTTTAATTAGGAACAGGAGACATCAATAAAGCTGAAGCCAATTAGATAAAACTCCCTTTCCCTCTTCTCCACACATCCGTCATCCCCATTTACACAAAACAAAGGGTTTTTTCCCCGTGCATCAGGGCCCTTTTTACTGCAGAGGATAAAAAAGCCCCCAGACATGCATGGCCATGCAGTAATAGAACTCCTACTGCATGTCCATGTGCTTGGAGCCCTTACCGCCACCCATTGAGGTAGCAACAAGGGCTCCCGCACTAACGCAGCAGTAACTGGGCAGCACGCGGCAATGCCTGATTACTGCTGGGTTATCACTGCGCAAGCCATTTCTAGGGGGTTTCTTTTTCCTCCAGAAATGGCACGTACTTGGGGCGGGACTACTACCGGTGGCCAAGTTGGGCCGACAGTAGACCCGGAAGAGCGAGCGGCAAACCCGCATTGGGTTTACTGACGCTCTGTAAAAGGATTCCTAAGTAAACAAATCTATGAGCTGATCTATCCCGCTGTCATTCTTTATTGCTGATAGCTTTTTTATTTGATTTCACTTGTATTTTCAAACATGCTGGCTTGTGCAGCATTAGGATGTACACAGAGGAAGTATTTGTTTCATCGGTTAGAGTAGCAATTAGTTCTAAATTGTAAATCATTGTGTCTTTTGGAGGGGATGTTTATAGGAATTCTCTTCATTAATGCAGAGATGTTTTCACCAAAACAGACTTCATGTTATGAGAATCAGGTGCTTAACAATCAGACTTATTATTTATAAGTAGAATTTTAAAAAATGAAAATCATTAATTAGGTTGAGACATGGGAGCTTTTAACATCTTTTTTTCCTGTGCCTACATCAAAAGAAGAAGATGGCATGTGGGAACTTGCTCCTTTTATTTTGTGGAATGCAGTGGTATATTATAAAAATGCACTTGCCTTTTTGTTTTTTTATTACTATTTCACAGAGAGGTATTACATAATGAGGGAAAGGCTTCCTTCATGCAGAAGTTCTGTCCAGAGTCAACCTAATTGTGGCAACATTGTTCAGTTCAGTAAACTATTAGCCACCAAGTTCATACAAAGTTGATTATGTTCAGTGGAAAATAAATCTGTTGGCTCAGGCAGCTTGCAATGTGAATATCCCACCACTGTTTCATTATTGGTACCAAATATTACATTTGCTTTAGACTTTGATTTAATTCATTTATCCAGTCTTTCATGCACATGGTTTTGCTTTGGTGAATCCTAAGGGTATAAACTGTGTTGTTCCTGACTTTACTTGTTTTGGACTGCTTAGGGTCCTACTGATCTAACATCTAATGTCTAGAATTTTGGAAGATGGAAATGAGAAAATAAAAATTTGGATGTACTCTATAGAAGACGTTGTGTACTTTTGAAATGTGAATATGGATGCCTGTTCTGGTGTGTGCATGTCTATACATATGGCTATGATTTCTGAACATGCAGCATCGGTTGGGTATATATGGTAATCTCAACTTTGTTAAATGTTTCAGATATATCCATCTATTTGCTCCCATAATATAACTGTCTTGCCGTATTTTCAAATGCAAGCCACATTGAACCCGAGTTTGCTTGGGATAATGTGGGATATAAATGTAAAACAAACAAAAAAAAATCCTTTATCCTCCACCTTTTAAGATACTGCCTATCCAGCTGGATGGTGATGGCACAAGGATAACAATATTGGTCCAGTGAAGACTATCTCAAAATAACCTGTTCCTCAGCTGGGCTCTGGTATTACCATATTGAAGATGCGACCATATCATGCCTCTGTGTTTATGTTCCACTAATAAACTGGCTGGAGTCACTATTGTCCCACAAGTTGTTTTTTAATTTTCATCGGTATTCAGATACCTTAAAGAGGCTAATGTGGTGTATTGGCCTTCAAGGGCCTTGAGGTCAGAGCATTCGATATTGTTGGCAACAAGGGAATTGCATTCTGTGACATATGTCATGATTTTAAACAAGGTTTGTTTTACTTTCAGAATAAACTGCTGCAGCTGAAAACTTTCCTAAAATCTCCAGCTAAGTTTTAGCTGATGATCTCAGGGACTAAGGCACCCTTGAATCACTCAGGTTTGCAAGGCAAATTCTTTTTTAAATTTTCCCATGTCATTTATTGGATTTTTCATTTTGTAAAAAATATTATTAGTCATCACTAATATCCAGGTGTGTATAAAACTTCCAATCCCCCCTTAAGCCCACTTCCTCATAGGACTACCTTAAGAGGCCTAGCTATAGAATGTTCAGCCAGGAAAAAAGTTTTCATTGGAGCATTGTGAGATTCCTGACTACAGACTAGAGCCAGGTCTTTCTTAGTTAATACTGACTTCAAGTTGGTGCACACTGTGGCTGTGGGGCCTGGCAAAAGCCAGACCTGTGTAAAGGTTGTAGCTGACTTACAAGAGGCTTTATTTCACTATTAAAGTGCCATGCCTATAAAGAGAACAAGCTTCTGTTGTTTAAACCCGTCAATAAACAGTTTTTTTTTGTTTTAACTGTGGTTTGGCTGTGTCTATACAGTGTCCATGACCCAACCCCACTCATGGTATCACTTCAAGTATTTGCCGGCACTAAATATCCAAGTATAACAGGCAAGCCAGGAGTTACCTGGATAACAGTAATATTTAGTAACATTTTCATATAACTATCTTGATAACTTAGGACAGCTTTTCTGTCGCCTAAGTTATCCAGATAATTATTAGGACACCAATAGTGAATATTGCCTTTCTCCAGGAACTAATCCTTCTGCCCAGGCTCTACTACTGTCCGCCTCAGCACTATCTAGATAGCTTCAGGGCAGTCTGCACAATTTTTTAGCTGCATTATCTGGATAATGTCACTGAAAATATAAGTGTTGCCTCTGCTACTCATATGAGTGCCTACTACTACTTATAATTTCTAAAGCGCTACTAGATGTACGCAGCGCTGTACACTTTAACATGAAGAGACAGTTCCTGCTCGACAGAGCTTACAATCTAATTAGGACAGACAAACAGTGCCATTGAATACCAGGTCTTATAACATGCAAAATCATTTTATATGTTAACTTGCTAATTAAGTTAAAACACTTTAGCATTATAACATGAAATACAAAAAATATCCAGAAAAATTAGGAAAAAAATGCCAAAAATTCTAAATTTTTGCCCTGTACACATCCCTACTCATCTTGATGAACACCAGTAAAGAAAAGTGCTTAAAAGGAGGGTTCAAAGAATCACAGGGGTTTTTTTAATTTCTAAATATATTCAGTGCACCAATTTGTCATTGTATCTCATGCTGTGCAATAATCATAATAGACTTTTAAATGGCTGGTCGCTTTTAATGATTTTATCTGGACCTTTAGATAATGATGACTTCATTTGATTATAAGTAATTTGTAATCCTGAAATCATAGTTCATTTTATATGTTAAGAACAAATATGAGTCAATACAGCTAACTATATTTGCTTAAACAAAATGTGTATTTGGAATCAAACTATTCCATTTAAAAGAGTGTGTTTATCTGTTTGTCCACGTATAGTAGGCAGTATAGGAGCCTACAACATGCCCTGACCACTTTAAAGGAGGAGGAGTTATGTGAATGGTCCGTTTCATATTTGATAAACTAGATTCAAATCCAAATGGTATATATTTAGCTAAGGTGAAATCCTAATCATCATACGACCTGCCTATTCCTGAATACATTCTCTCTGACATTTAATTCAGAACTAACATCCAAGAAAGAAACGTGGCAGGCTTGAATAACCATGCATAAAAAATCTGCAAGCTCAAAATTGTCAGCAGGCTAAGAAATCATTTATTATTTTTAATCTATGAAATTCATCCTATAATAAATTGATCTTCTGATTTTATTTTGGAGGCAAGTCAATTGGCTATAAATACTTTATTCTTGTTTTATTGACTTCAGTCATTGGCTACATTTGCTTGCCTTCCTTTATGTAGCATCAACTCTCTGTAACCTGCTACCTCCCACCCTTCATGTTGAAGACTCCTTCAATAAATTCAAATTGCCCTTAAGACCCACCTTTTTAGCTAGGTCTTCCCAGAATAAGCACATAGGGAGTATGTAGCAGACCAGGTATTCACCTCTGTATTCTCCCATCTCCTTACTTGCCTCTTGAGCCCCCTGTCTTTAAACATCTTTCCCAATCTGAGTCTTTGATGTCTCTCATCTCTTGCCTTGGAAGAGATTTAGTATTCCTTACACTAACTCTTCATTAGTTGTTAAACAGCCTTGCTGCAATTACTGCAAAGTGTGGTGAAGAAACTACCAATAAACATAAACATGCCAATTTCTACAAACTTTTGTGCATCAGCAGAGAAATGTTGCCCTAAACCCCTGGATTCTATATAGCACAACCAGAGATCTGCGCCAAAATTGGCATGGATTCTATAACATAGTAACATAGTAGATGATGGCAGAAAAAGACCTGCAGGGTCCATCCAGTCTGCCCAACAAGACAAACTCATATGTGCTACTTTTTGTGTATATCTTACCTTGATTTGTAACTGTCATTTTCAGGGCACTATCCCCGCCTCCCACCACCGGCTCTGGCACAGACCGTATAAGTCTGCCCAGCACTATCCCCGCCTCCCAACCACCAGCCCTGCCACCTACCACCAGCTCTGGCACAGACCGTATAAGTCTGCCCAGCACTATCCCCGCCTCCCAACCACCAGCCCCGCCTCCCACCACCAGCTCTGCCACCCAATCTCAGCTAAGCTCCTGAGGATCCATTTCTTCTGTGCGTAACAAACTTAACAAGTTAATGAACGCTGATAATAGCACTTAATAAGCAATAATGAGCACTAATTGGTACTGATTAGAATTTAGGCACACAAGTCACCAAGGGGTCCTTTTACCAAGCTGCGGGAAAATGATCCTTGCATTATCGGCAGGGCCCATTTTCCCCACATGCCAGGGCCCTTTTTACTGCAACAGGTAACCCCCCCCCCCCCAAGATAATCATGCGACGGGGAGCACTTACTGCCACCCAGTGAGGATCTGTAGAAGGACCCCTAAGCATATTCTGTAATGATGTGCACCAAACTTCTAATGTGCCCAGGCAGAAAGGGGAGTATTTATGGATAGGAAAATGGGCATTTCTTGAGCATTCTGAAATTTACATGCCTAGTTATAGAATATGGCCCAGTGCATCTAAATCTACACACAAGGATTTATGCCAGGTTTTCGTTGGTGTAAATGGATGTGTGTAGATTTAGATGCTGAAATATAAACTAAGTGTATTCTACACTTGGCACCTAAATCTAAGTGCCGATTATAGAATACGCTTAGTCAGTGCCGATTTTGTTTAGGTGCCATATATAGAATCTGCCCCAAAATGGGCAATTGTAAAGAAAGTTAAAGAAACAATTTTAGTAAACCATATTTAAATTGCTTATTTCAGTTGATCTGATTGGAAAAGAATATCTGGTATGAACTATGAGTTTAGGGAGTATCATTGCTGTCTTTTCCTTTGACCTTACACCTCTGCTTTGTCAATAAATACAACAATATCTAGATAATTCACACCGATTGGTAAAAATAGAGGATGTGGTAAGTGACAGTATAATATTATGAAGGTAATAGTCCTCCACATTGATATTCAAAAGTACTTATGCAATTGGTATCAGATCCCAGCCTCATAAGCACTTCAAATTAAAAGTCCCAGGCAACTAATACATAACTTTTGGTTGCATAAATTGGCATATGGCCAAACGTTATATAGTATAGGTGGGGTGGGTTTAAGGGCTTTCTGAGGCCAAGGCTGAAACATAGGCACACAGCAGTGATATTCAGCCTTTAGACACATAGGACTCAATTCTGTAAATGGTGCCCAAATTTGGATGCCCAAAAATGCAAACTAAGTGCTATTCTATAAATGGTGCTCCAAGTTGGGTGCCCTTTATAGATATGCGCTTACCCCCAAATTCTATATATGGCACCTTAAGTTGCATGCAGATCTTAATTGATTAATAAGCCAATCAGTGCTGATAATTGGTACTTAACCAATTAGCCACACTAATTGGCTTTAATTAGAATTAACACACACAACTTTCTAGGCATCCTATATAATAAAACTCACCTCCAACGTTCTAATGCTTGGGACCGTGGCTCCCTCAGCAGGTGGTCTACTAGGCAGCATCGAACTCAATGACGTCAACAAACACAGCTGAAGGCAGGAACTGGCTGCTGGCACGTGCAAAAAAAAAGAAAAAAAAAAGGCACCAGACCCACAGTAACAAAAGAAAAAAAGAAACCCAAAAGAGTGAAGAGAGAGCCTCCGGGCAACTCAGCAGGGGCTGAATCGCTGAATCGCCCTCCAGTCCTGCACTAACCAAAAAAAAAAAAAAAAGTGAACACACAGGCTCCGGGCACCTCAGCAAGCAGCAGGAAGCTGAACAGCCCTCTGGACCCTCACTAACAAAAACAAAGGTGAAGACACAGCCTCCAGCGTATCAGCATGGGTCCACTATAACGCAAGCTGCTTGAAGCCTAGCAGACGGACCAACTTTCCTAACAGCAGGTACACTTATGGGAGAGAAAGGGCAGGAAAAAAAAAGAGCACAATCATGAGATTAAAAAAAAAAAAAAGAAAAGGAACTGAAAAACCAGGGGGGGGGGGGGGGGGGGAACTACCCTGCACCTCAGACAGAAGGAAGGGGTCATACAAACACACACACACAACACACAGTCTTTCACTCTTTGTGTGACACACACTCTCAAACACACACACTCTCTGTCTGACACACACACACATGTTCTCTCTCACATGCAGGGAAGGGGGGAGGAAAAGAGAGGGGCCTGGAACTTCAAGGGGAGACAGACAAAAACACATGGAGAGGGGGGAGAGAACAGAATGAGAGGGAAAGGGGAGAGGACAAATGTTACACATGGATGGATGGAGGGCATGGACAAAAGAGCACAATCGCAGGATTAAAACAAGGAGAAGTTACTGAAAATACAAACACATGGGGGGGAGGGGACGACCCTGCAACACGGACAGAAGGAAGGGGTCATGCACACACACAAATACACACACACAGAGACAGACACACTCTCACACACACACACACACACACTCACACTCAGACTCACTGCTCGCCCCTGTGGTCCCAGAACTTCAAACACACAAGGTGGGGGTAACTGCACATCTGACAGAATGAGGGGGTCATGCACACACGCAGACACATACTCTGGCACACTGTAGCTCTGTGTCACACACACACACACTCTCTTTTCCACTCTCTGTGTCTCACTGTGACACACACTCAAACACACACACTTTACTAACAACTCTACAGATACCAAAAAAAAAAAAAAAAACAAACCATTGCTAGCGCCCGTTTCCTTACAAACAGAAACGGGCCTTTTTTACTAGTATTCTATAAGGCAGTGCACGTAAATTCTAATGTGTGCAGTCAAAAAGGGGGCATGGCCATGGTCATAGAATGGGCAGGTTGTGGGCATTTCAAAATACTATGCCCACTATGATAGAATATACCCGATCTGCACTTAACTTTGGTGTGGGTATTTAGGTCTGGTTTTAGGTGGCCTAAATGGGTGCACCTACATTTTAGTCACATGAATGGCATTGCAACTTCACGGACTGAACTTAGAGGTAGACTGGTGGTCTCTCATCTTATTGGTTGGAGTAAGAGATACGTTGTCCTATCAGATTCAGAGTTTTACAAACAGCTGTACCTTATTTAAATGCTAGTATTGGCGTAGGACACCGCAGCCATTTTTCTCTGTATGTTGGAGTATATTCAGTGACGGTAAGATCATGGCGTGACAGACTATTATGAAAAAATTGGTAACGTTATATGTACAATTAAAAGGCATTATATTCTTCTCCTCAGCATGCCTCTTCTCTGAAGAAGATTATCAAAACTTGGCCATGTTGGCAGAGGTTTGGTCTGGGAGAAACATCGCTGCTGCAAGTTATCTAAAAAGCTAAGTAGTATAACAATATTGGTTGTATACAAGTTATGGGATGAAGTTGGATTACTGCTTTAAGAAGAATAATATTATGAATTGAATTGAACTGAATTGAATTATTTAAAGAAAATGAAAAAAATAGAGAAAAAAATCTTTAAAAAAAAACGGGTTGATCAATGAAGAAGTGGGTGCCACCACTATAAGATTGGGGTTTTCCCCAGATGGTGGAGTTGGTGAAACAATCTGAGGATCCCCGTTTAAGGAAAATGTGCAACTATTAGTAAAGTTAAAGATCGCTGTGACGAATATGAACTATAAATATATGAAATTGATGAGTATTTGGGATATGTTTTGAACTGGTGATGGATTAGACAGCACTGCTTCCAATGCAGAAGATAATGACAATGATAATAAAGCATTCTTAGCTATTGTTTCAGAAAGATATTTCCTTGATCAATACTTGGAGACACAGTCAGAAGACAAGTATTACAGCCTGGTCTAATTTGAAGGAACTTTATCAAAATTAACACTCCACTTCCTTCCAATGCAGTTGTTGAATGCCTTTTTAGCAGTGCTGTGTAATACTGACTCACAAGTGCACCAGTGGCGTAGCCAGACCTGACATTTTGGGTAGGCCCAAAGCTAATATAGGTGGGCACTATCCATCCCCGTAGCCAGGCATCACCCTTTCCAAAAATAAAATAATAATAATAATAATCCTTTTCTCCATGAGTACTAAAGAAATTACATACACTTAATGCAATTTTCATACCAAAAATTTTTAGGGGAGGAAAAAGCCTCAACAGACTCCAATCAAGCAACACTGCTTACATGATAAAGGAGTTCTCGCTATCATCATAGGCTGAAAAAAGCTTTCAACAAAAGAGCTTACACTTAAACGTGTTGAGACCCCATTTGCAGCTGTTCCACATCCGACAATGGCCAAAGTTTCGATGTTCTGCATCAGGGTCCATGTATCATATGCAGAACTCCAAATGAGTGGCTGTTCATCTGAAGGCTATTAGAGCAAGCCATTACAAAAATTAATGCATTTGCACTTACCGCCACCCATTTTGTAGGTGATAAGGGCTCACGTTATTCCTGCACCCTCCAAACACACCCTCTCAAAAAAATGTAAACATGTTTTTTAGCATACACCCCCAGATTCTATATAATGCGCTCAGCGTTACGTGCAATTCTGCAGGTAAATCTAGGTGTATTTTATAACTACACATGTAAATTAACAAGCAATAACAAGCAGTAATTGGCAAAAACTAGAATTTATGTGTGTACATTGCTAAGCATATTCTGTAATGTACTGTGCCTAAATTCTAATGCGCACAGGCAAAAAGGGGTGTGATCAGTGGCATGGAAATGGGAGTGTTATGGGCATTTCAAAATCTATACGTGTTGTTATAAAATATGTTGCCAGTGTGCATAAATTTACACACAAGGATTTACACCAGCTTTTTGTTGGCTTAGATGGATGTGCATAGATTCAGTTGCATTAACTACGCCTAAGTGTATTCTAAATACCGCGTGCAGATTTTTGGGCAGTATTCTGAATATGCTTAGGTATAATTGCTTAGCACACATTATTTTTAGGCACCATATATAGAATCGGGCCCACAGCACACGCATTTTCGACACTTACCACAGAATGCCTAAGCATATCCCACGATGCACCATTTTAAGCTGTATTAGGTGCATGTTAGCACTTAACATAGCTTAGTAAAAGGGTCCACTAGGTTATTTATGTTGTCTGATTTTTTGGGAACTGTGGCTTATGTGCTTCTTAGGCTTTTTGGAGGTTTGGTTTTACACTTGCTTGAATATGTTTTTATGTCATACAGGGCTTTGGACAAGATTTACTTGGTAAGGTGGTGTATATATGTTTAATAAAATGAAACAAACTGAAATGAAATTTAAGGGCTCCTTTTACAGAGCTGTGGTAGTGATTCCTGCGTGTCAAATGCAATGAAGCCCATAGGAATTGAATTGGCTTTGTCGCATTTGCCGCACTGGGAATTGCTACCGCAGCTATGTAAAAGGAGCCCTAAGGTAACTATTACTGGGCTTTTTTTCTAATCGCCCATGGGATTAGTTTGAAATGATATATACTTAAAGTTGTTAAATTAGGATAGTGTATGTAAGCCACGCACACAAAGATCAAACTATATTGCTCAAGATATCTTTGCTCTTACCTTCCTAGCAATGATGTTATGAAGCAGCATGGAACTGACTGTAGACTACAATAGCTCTACAAATAGCACTGAAAAGACTGGCAGTAAAATGGGGTATATGAATCGCTTGTTTTTATGATCTTCTGCAGTTCAACAGTTCTGCAGTTTAGTAGATACGTATAATTATACTCATGTCTGTTTGTAACCTTGGGAGATAATGCAACTGTATTAGCATGGATTTAATGAAAAACCAAACCTTTTCAATTACCTGCAGTAGTCGAACATATCAATTCACTCACTTTGTGCATACAGAGTTAGTGAAATCTTTTGCTTGGCTGAGTATCATCATGGCGTATTTATATGGCCTACAAGATGCACTTGCAGACAGACAGACAAGTCACAGACAGCAGATGTCTCTTCAGGAAAACTGACCTTTTTTATTTATGTTGTAGATATCACAGGATGGAAAAGTTTCAGGGGAGTTCAAGCGGTTATTAGGCAACCAGAAACCATGATTTCCTATTAGGAATTGAGAAGTACAATGTGTTTCATTCATTTCCACCAGGGAAATATGTGCAGCAAAACCACATTTTCCACTGCTGATGAATAAAAATAATCATATGATATTTCTGCTGTATGCTGCTCTAAACACGTGAATAGTGGTTGATTAATAAATGGAAAGAAAGGAGGAAATGCTGTTGAGAAGGCCAATATATCTTGGCAATCCTGAATTGACCCCTCCCCTTTGAATTGATGTTGTAGGCCTGGAACTGTTCTCTGTTGTGTACTATATTATTGGCTTTATGAAAAGACATTATTAGTAGTAATAGACTGCATTATTGAGCATGTAAAATCATGCTGCAGATGTCACCAACATCTGGAATTGGGCACAGTGCTGGCATAAACTAAAGGCAAGAAGCCAAAAATACATTCTCAGTCAGGCGACTACCCCATTTCTATATTATTGCAAATATATACACTCCCCAAGCCCATAGGACATAATGGAGACAATTGTAGCGCCAAGATATCTACTTAGTATAAAATAGGAAATGTTTAATCAGGGTAGAAACATGAACAACTGCAGTCTTTACAAGCAAACATATTCAACATCTAAAAAGTCTACTTCTTTTTTTAATTGATGAAAAACTATTCTACACAAAAAGATGGAACTCTGGTAGTTACATGACTGAGCACTGCTCAAAATACTTAATAATCAGTTCCCAAAATGCTTTCATGGTCTTACCACTCACAACAGTATTGTACATATTAAGACAGGACAGTAAGGGGTCCTTTTACAAAGCTGTATTAAAAAGTGGCCGCGGTAGCATGGGTGTGTCTTTTAGGTGCACACTGGGCCTTTTTTTTTTTTTTACTGTGGCTGGGAAAAAGGCTATTTTTCAATTGGCCGGGAAATGGGTCTATTTATAGCTTAAGCACTTACCGTCACCCATTGACCTAGAAGTAAAGGCTCAAGCACTACTCATGCGGTAACCATGCAGCACATGCCAACATGGGTGCGCTGCTGTTCACTGCTGGGAATGCCCCCCGCAGTAGAAAATAGAAAATTTTATTTTCTACCATGGGATTTGGCATGTGCCAAACTCAAAATTACTGCTAGGTGCACGTATTTCCCCGGCAGTAGTGACAATTGGGCTCACACTACCTGTGCGTTAGCCCTCCCGAGCCATTGTAAAAGGGCCCCTAAGTCTAAGGAATGGGAAATCAAATGTAATTTACTCATATAGGGGGTTACTTTATAAAACTTTAATCATGGTCTCACATGTACAAAGATCAGTTAAAACTAATCCATCTAGGGGGTAACTTTATTTTCTTGCATGTATTAGAGATAAATTCAAGAAAGAGCACCTAAAGCTAAGCAATCCAATAGAACACACTAAGCATGAATTATGCTGTTATAGAATACTAGAAAGTGTTATTTATTTATTTATTTGTTACATTTGTACCGCACATTTTCCCACCTTTTGCAGGCTCAGTGTGGCTTACATAGTACCGTAATGGCGTTCGCCAAATCGGTTGATAACAAATACAAAGTTATATTGTGGTCGAATGAGGTAGGTGTGTATCAGGCATCATGAGGGTCGAGGGAATGAAGATTGTATATTGTCCAGTACGATCATTGGTTATGCTGTGTTGCTGGGTGTGGGGATTTACATGCATAACTTTAGACATGAGCACTTATGCCAGCTCAACTGCTGGCGAAAGTATGCACGCCTAATTGATACCAATTACAAGCATAAATGAAAGTATTCTATAACCTGTATGCACTCATCCTGGGGACACCCCTGACCTGCCCATGTTTGTCCCATGTCTACACCCCCTAGAAGTTACACACGATAGGTTTTGTGCGTGTAACTTACAGAATACCAACTAAGGGAAGTTATACAAGTAACTGCTGGTTTCTGCCCATTTGCGCCAATTAAGGCTTTGCATGGCCTATTATTTCTCATTAACACCAATGACCTCATCATTCATAATTAATTTATGCATGCAACTGACCCTGTTCTATAATTTGTGCTTGATAATTTGCATGCTAAGCATTAATTTGGGTGATAATGCTTCTTATAAAATTATCTCATGTGTAAAATTACAAGATCATTCATACTTTATATGCATAAATGGTCATTTTAGAAAGGATGTGTATGTGACAAAGTCAAAGCATGTATAAAAAGAAAAAAAAATGGTGACCAGTAGATACATGTGTATATATCTGGCAACATCAATTTTGGGATTTACAATCCTGGAAAAAGTCTAAGTTAGGAAAAGTTGCTTGTTTTCTGCAGTGCCCCACTGGAGAGATTAGGAGTGGTATCCTCATTAGTCTCCATATCCATCCCAACCCCCTGCCCCATAAAAAGGTTGATATGATTTCAGCACAACATAAATTAAACACTTTAATATGTAACACATTAGGACATCCATATAACATAGGTGTGATGCTCACAGTGTCATCCCAATGCAATGAAACATTTTAATAGGCTGCTGAGGGGACAAGTGCAGTTGGGACATATAGACAGATGAGGGGGACAATTCTATAACTGGGTGCCACAATTTGGATGTGCTGATACCATGTGCTGACTGTTGGCAACTAAATATGACATTTTAATGCATACCTTACAAAATTCTATAAGATATGCTTGTAACTAGGATATCTGCCCATGCTCCTACCATGTCTATGCCCCCTCGCATTTTCATGCTGGGTTACTTATGTGTGTAAGTTATAGAATAGTGTCTAACACTTACATGCACATGTGCACATTATGGTGGATATTTTAGAAGCTCTATAAGCCTGCATTTAGATATCCATATCCAAATCCTGATTTTTATAGAGCTAGAATTATCGATGTTTAAAACTGCTGTACATCCAAATGGCAAGGGGGCTTGGTCTGGATATGTTTTGGGTGGGATTAGAGAGGGACCAAAGGATGGTCTTCCATCTAGGATTGCAGAAGAGGAAGGGATGTCCATGTTCTAAAAGATGATTGACCATATTTAGACCTTGTAATTGAAACACTCCTAGGTTACAAAAAGGTGCTCCGATTGAGCAGTTCTCCACTGAAAGGAATAAGGGAAGTCACAGAAGGTGTTTTCCTCTCCCTGGAAGTCTCACAATTTAAAAAAGAAGCAAAAATTACAAATTTTGGCTCTCTACCCTAGTTCTCAGCAGGCTGCTCTAACCATCAGGCTACTCCTTCACTTGATATTCAACAGTTAAATCCTTCACTTGGACATCTCTGTGGCCATTTTATCATATGGCCATTTTTCTGCTGTCAGATGTCCGTGTCCTTTATTTTGCCCTGTTCATATTTTGGACATTCAGTTTGTAAATTGGATGTTCGTAGCCAGCACTTGAGGTGTTTTTCAGCAAGCAATGTTGAAACAAAGCGCAGTGATCTTTCAGTTAGCTTTTTTGATTTGGATCAGCAAACAACTTGCCATTATCTATATAATGTGCCTATAAGGTGGATTTTGTGTGTGTGATACAATAGTATTCAACAGTTGTTCTATAAAACACAATTCTGGATTATGTCAGACTCCTGATGCAGACCAAATAGCTGAAACATGGCCCATCTCGAGTCATCCTAGAAACCAATAAAGATTTCTGTACACGATTGGTGGCTATTGTGTTTTCACTGGTCATCTCCACTTTGTCCTTTTCATGTGCTGTGTCTATGAAGGTTAGTTCTTCCTGCCTTTTGTGCTAGATTACATGAGTAAAGGTCATCCATCTATGACGTACATTCTTGGAAGTCCATATTCTGAGTTGGACGTCCTTTCTAAAATGCTCTCTATCCCCCAGATTCTATAAACGGCAACTAAAGTTCCACATGCAAATCAGCACACGTAACTGATTTGCGTGCAGAACTTAATTGGTTAACAAACCAATCCGCACTGATAATTGGATCTTAAGCAATTATTGGTACTAATTGGGACTAATTAGCGTATTCTATAAAGCGATGTGCATAAATCAGATCACTCGGATCTCAAAAGGAGGTGTGGTCATGGGAGGGGCATGTGTAGGTCCAAAGATTTATGCACAGTGTTACAGAATATGCTCGATGTGCGCCTAAATAAGACATGGGCATTTACACCAGGTTTTAGTTGGCATAAATGTCTGTGCCTAAATTTTAGTCATGGGACAGCCGCTACACATATTCTATAAACAGTGCCTAATGTTAGGCAAGGTTTATAGAATAGCACCGAGCACGTTTTTTTCATTGCTGATTTTTTAGGTGCCATATATAGAATCTAGCCCTATATGTACACAAGTGCTAGTATTCTATAATTTACAAACTCAGTCAACATGTACCTTTAGGCACTAAGGGGCCCTTTTACTAAGGCATGTACGTGCCTACACATGTACAGCGCACATCAAATTAGAACTACTGCGTGCCCCGGGTGGTAATTTTAATTTTTACGTGCATCAGAAAATATTGTTTATTTTCTGTTGCGCAGTGCTAACCGGGTGGTAATCAGCAGTGTATGTACCTGGTTAATGTGTGATACCTTACCGCTAAGTCAATGGGTGGCAGTAAGGTCTCAGTCCAAAATGGACACGCATCAATTTTTATTTTGCCGCACATCCATTTTCGACCAAAAAAAGGGCCTATTTTGCAGGAGTGCTGAAAAATGGACCTGCGCACATCCAAAACACAGGCCTACACTAGTGCAGGCCATTTTTCAGCATACTACTACTACTACTTAAAACTTCTATAGCGCTACACCTTAGTTAACGGACCCCTAAGTTACAGAATGAGAGGGGAGATGGGTAAGACAAAGAAATTGAGATAAACAAAGTGGCTGAGTGGTGGAAGAAAGGGAACCTGTATATAAACATGCAGAAATGTAGTGAAAACAAGGAAATAACAGTACATTTTATCACACTCTAATGCTGCAATCATATACCTTTTAAAATGCAAAACTGAAAAATTTGAACAAAACGTAACAGTTGTCCAGTGTACATTTAGCAAAAAACTTATGTGACCATTTTCAATGAGAAACAAATATGGAACTATTTCTGCAAAGTAAATGATCATGTGTATCTCAGTTACAGAGCTTGTTCAAAATGTCCTCCCTGACCAGACACACAAGCACTAAGATGTGTACGCTACTGTCTTATTACTGTGTTGATCACACATTGATCAGATTCTTCCCATGCAGTCACTCACTGCCCTTCCAACATTCTGTTGTACCAGTTTCATCAATACTTTGTTGGAAATCTAGCAAATGCAAAGTCATTTTGCACTGTAATGTTTAGTTTCTTTTTGTAAACAGGTGATAACTCATCATTTTCACTAAATACCGTTTTCATAGTGTAAACAATGACATCACACTGACATCACTTTTGCACAGTAGAAGTAAGCAGAGGGTTCTAGCAGTCAATTATAAAAAGTGTTGCTTGATGTTTGTTTAATACAATTATTCAAATTTGCTTTAGTTACACTTTTAAACAAGAAAATTAGATGACAAAGAGGGGCATTTTCGAAAGAAACGTCCAAGTTGCAATTTGGACGTCTTGGTAAAACGTCCAAATCTGGGGGTGGGGAAAACCGCATTTTTGAATAAATGTGGACGTTCATCTTTTGTTTCGAAAATACCATCAAAGATGTCCAAATCCAAGGACGTCCTTAAATATAGATGTCCCTAGATTTGCACGTCCTTGGACTTGGATGTCTTTGACTTTTGGTGATTTTCGAAACCAAAGAAGTCCAAGTCAAAAACATCCAAATGCAAGCCATTTGGACGTGGGAGGAGCCAGCATTTGTAGTGCACTGGTCCCCCTGACATGCCAGGACACCAAGCGGTCACCCTAGGGGGCACTGCAGTGGACTTCATAAAATGCTCCCAGGAACATAGCTACCTTACTTTGTGTGCTGAGCCCCCCAAAATCCACTACCCACAATTGTACAACACTACCATAGCCCTTACGGGTGAAGGGGGGCACCTACATGTAGGTACAGTGGGTTTGTGGTGGGTTTTGGAGAGCTCACTGTTTCCTCCACAAATGTAACAGTTAGGGAGGTATGGGCCTGGGTCCGCCTGTCTGAAGTGCACTACAGTACCCACTAAAACTGCTCCTGGGACCTTCATGCGCTGTCATGGACCTGAGTATGACATCTGACCTGGCATAGAGGCTGGCACGAAACATTTTAAAAGATTTTTTTGTGAGGGTTAGTGACCACTGGGGGAGTAACGGGAGGTCATCCCCAATTCCCTCCGGTGGTCATCTGTTCATTTCAGGCACCTTTTTGTGCCTTATTCATAAAAAAAAAAACACATCCAAGTGAAAACATCCAAGTGTTCGTCATGGATGTCCTTGCTTTTTTCGATTATGGGTTAAAGATGTCCAAGTGTTAGGCACACCCAAGTCCCGTCTTCACTACACCTCCGACATGCCCCCTTGAAATTTGGACATCCTTGCGATGGACTTCAGTTGGAGATGTCCAAAATCGGGTTTTGATTACACCGATTTGGACGTCTCTGGGAGATGGACGTCCATGTTCCGATTTATGTCGAAGGATGGACGTCCTTCTCTTTCGAAAATGAGCCTGAAAATCTAAGAGTTTCCTTTATTGCAAACATCATGTAGATTGAAAGTGAAATATCTACACAGTTGAATACGCTATGTGGAACTGGTGTTAGATTAAGAAACATAGAAACATGATGGCAGATAAAGGCCAAATGGCCCATCCAGTCTGCACATCCTCTGTAACCCCTAACTCTTCCTTCTCCTAAGCGATCCCGCGTGCTTATCCCATGCTTTTTAAAATTTTAACATAGTCCAACTCCACAACCTCCACCGGGAGGCCATTCCACGTTTCCACCACCCTTTCTGTGAAATAATACTTAATTAGATTACTCCTAAGCCTATTCCCTCTTAACTTCATCATATGCCCCCTCGTTCCAGAGTTTTCCTTCAGTTGAAAAAGGCTCACTTCCCTATACATAAATGCCCTAGAGATATTTAAACATCTCTATCATATCTCCTCTCTTCCTCCTCTCTTCCAGCGTATACATGTTGAGGTTCATAAGCCTGTCTTTATATTTTTTGTGTTCAAGACCGCTTACTAATTTTGTAGCCGCCCTCTGGACCGACTCCATCCTGTTTATATCTTTTCGTAGGTGCGGTCCCCAGAACTGCACACAATACTCTATATGGGGCCTCACCAGAGACTTATACAAAGGCACTATTACCTCCTTTTTCCTACTGGTCATCCCTCTCTTTATGCACCTAAGCATCCTTCTGGCTTTCACCATTGCTTTTTCTACCTGTTTGGATGCTTTAAGGTCATCAGACACAATCATCCCCAAATCCCACTCTTCTGGCAAGCTAGTCTAGAGGTGGAGTGGGTGGATAGTCAAAAGCCATGATGGTTAAAAGCTTGGGAGAAGAGCTAGGATTTTACCAACATCCTAAGGTAGAGGTAGTCTTGAGTTAGGTGTAGTCCCTCTGGGAGTGAGTTCCAGAGTGTGGGAGTTACTCCTAAGAAGGCTTGCTGTCTGGTGTCACATTGCATGATCTCCTTTGATAAAGATACTATTAGGGAGGATAATTTTGTGAGACAATTTTCTGTACATAGAAAACACTATTTTGTGTGCAGAAATGCCTTTTAAATGTACTCTTCAGAAGTTTAAGCATCACTGAATTATTGATGGCAATGAATGCAGCACTGACTGAGATTTAATAGAACCAATACTGTATCCAACCCCCCATCAAGAATTTGTCTGAGATCATCAATCATTGAAACCAACACAATCCCAGTGCTAAGAAGCCTGGCTTGGCTTTCTAATAAATCAGAGGCTATATAAAAAATAAAAAATAAAAATCCTGCAACTGAATTAAAATAGACTTTATGTGTAACCATATACAAAAATGGCAAATTTGATACTGGACAAATATTTTGTGGATCTTCATCAGAAATGCCAGTTTTTTTCCCCAATAGTGGTCTAATAACTGCTTTTTTTAAGGCTGTGATAGAATGTTCTCTAAGGGGCCCTTTTACTAAGCTGCGGTAAAAAGGGGCCTGCTCTACTGTGGACACGTGAAATTGGTGCATGCTGGACCACTTTGTACTGCAGTGGGTAAAAAATCTGTTTTTTTTAATGTGGGCAGCAAATTGCACTGCGCTAAAATTAAAAGTAGCGCGTGGATACTTACTGGCTGAGCTCTTATGGCCATTTATTTACTTTGCAGCATGGGCTTAAGTGCTATTCGCGTGATAATGAGCCATCATAAATGGCCTAACATCAAAACTCTACCAAAACCAGATAAAACCAAATTCTCTACACCTGACCGCTTCAATCAATTTTCACCAATGAACATTAACGTATCACCCCCTTTCTCTCATGCCTGAAATGAACTGTCTATCTAACTTACTTTATAATTTATTTCATCATTTATAAACTTTAATGTAACACTATTTTGTATTTCTCATTCTGGAATGGCAATCGCCATTACGGCATAATGTAAGCCACATTGAGCCTGCAAAACGGGGGGAAAATGTGGGATACAAATGCAACAAATAAATAAATAATCAGGCAGCGTATGGCAATGTTGTCATGCTGCCGATTACTGCCAAGAAACAGTATGTGCCAAATTTGGCATTACCGTCGGATGCCCATGCTACACCGGCGGTAGTGCTGACTTTGTGTGCCCTACCTGTGCCTTAGCCCTACTGCAGCTTAGTGAAAGGGCCCCAAGGTGACTAAAATCTGCACAGTTCTTACTCCCTGAACTAATAACACCAGAAGGGCACAAGTCCAGTAAGAGGCTATAAGGTTCAACGCTTGCACAATGGTAGATGTTTCTTTCAGGCTAATTTTTATAAATTAAACTGAAAGGTTGTCTTAAAAAATTAACCACCTCTGTATATGTCAAATTCCAGTGAGATTTATACTTTACAATAAAATCCATGAAAGATCTCGAGAAGTACATATGGAGAAAAGGCGGCTGAGAGGAGATATGATAGAGGTCTATAAAATAATGAGTGGAGTTGAACAGGTAGATGTGAAGTGTCTGTTCACGCTTTCCAAAAATACTAGGACTAGGGGGCATGCGATGAAGCTACAATGTAGTAAATTTAATATGAATCGGAGAAAAGTTTTCTTCACTCAACATGTAATTAAACTCTGGAATTTGTTGTCAGAGAATGTGGTAAAGGCAGTTAGCTTAGCGGAGTTTTTAAAAGGTTTGGACGGCTTCCTAAAGGAAAAGTCTATAGACCGTTATTAAATGGACTTGGGGAAAATCCACTATTTCTGGGATAAGCAGTATAAAACGTTTTGTACAGTTTGGGGATCTTGCCGGGTATTTGTGACCTGGATTGGCCAATGTTGGAAACAGGATGCTAGGCTTGATGGACTTTTGGTCTTTCCCAGTATGGCAATACTTATGTACTTATGAATAGGATATTTTTCCTTGGCATTAAACTCCATAGCAAAAGATGACTCCCATGTTCTAAAGTGCACCTCATTTAAGGGGTCTTTTACTAATGATTAGCTTGAGCAATCTGCAGCATGTTCCATTTTATTCCTATGGGCCCTGTTGCAGATAACTAAAGCTAATCTTTAGTAAAAGACCCCTTTGGTTCCTCAACTGGAAGGCAGGGGAGGAGTCTATCTCCTCTTAAATATTAAAACAAATTTCCACAAATAATTTACAAAGATGATTGTAATTGGGTTTTTTTTTAAATTGTTTATTCCACACTTGATGTACTGCCTTTCTGTAGATACAGTCAAAGCATTTTACATATACTATTTTTGCAGGTATGTTTCTGTCCCTAATGGGCTCACAATGTAAGGTTATTTTGTACCTGTGGTAATGGAGGGTTAAGTGACTTGCCCAGGGTCATAAGGAGCTCCAGTGGGAACTGAACCTGGTTCCCCAGGATCTGAACATGGATCTGCCTCTTGTGACACCACTCTTGGGGGGGGGGGGGGGGTTCTCCAGAATCACTTTAGGGATTGTCTGGAAGTCATCAGGGATAGTTGGTTGTTTTTAGAAGATTGGTGGTTTACCCCCAAATTCTATATATCGTGCCTTAATTTCCGCACGGAAATCGAAGCATAGTCTACAACAATGTACGTAACTTAATTGGTTGACTAGTTAATCAGTGCTGTTAATTGGATGTTAATAAGCAATTATCAACGCTATTTGGCATTAATTAAGGTGTACGCGCACAGCTTGCTATGTGTATTCTATAACGTGGTGCTCATAAATTCCAAGTCACATATTTGAAAAGGGAGTGTGGTTATGGGCGTGGAATGGGTGGGTCATGGGCATTTCTATAATCTATGGAGAGGCGTATTCTATATACTGCATGGAAATTTAAGCCTATTCTATAAAATGTAGGTGTGCTTTAGAGAATACACCTAGGTATATTTTTTACTACATAGGTTTTTTTAGGCGCCATATATAGAATCTCCTCCATGTGTGAGCTGGAGAAAGGGCTCGACAACGTGTGTCACACACCAAATGCATGTGATTTGGTTTGTCTGGCTTCACAGGATTAGTAGGACCACGCTGTTTCAGTGGAAAGGGGTTCCGGGCTCTTACAGGATTCTTCTCAACCCTCCACCCCCTCAGAGTCCTCTCGACCCACAGAAACACTCTCTGTAGTAGATGGCATTGACATGAACAAGCCAGCCAGGTTCAATGAAACAAGACTTGGTGGATATCCAGGTTTCTCTGGATGCGGATATCCAGGCTTCTCTGGAGCGCGCGTTGCTCCTCTCGCTCCTTGGGTTTCACAGCTGACACCTCACAGGTGGAGTGTGAATTAGAATTACTGACTGATAAACAAGCCAGGCTTTGGGTACTTCACAGGAAAAAACCACAGGTTCACATAAAGGCCACAACTGAAGATTGGCTCCAAGCTGTCTATCAAATCAGGGATAGAAGCATAGAGATGAGAGCTGGAAATAACACACAGGCATTCTTTTCCTTACTATTGGCTGTCAGGGCTGCCATAAGTCAGCAACTGAAGCATGAAATGAATGGACTGAATGAACTCTGCACAGCATAGAGAATTTAAAAGAGCACAAACAGCTGTTAAAATTCTCATGATGTTACATAAATATAAGAAAATATATATTTGTATCGAAATTAAATGAAATGAAACAACCTGCAAATGATACAGGAAACTAAACAAAATAGTATTGTTTTGTTGTTTATCTGCACACCCCTAATTGTTAGACATTGCACATCACACTGTGAAATCCATATTCAAAAGGTTTGTGTGGCTAACTTTAGGAGATAGTTGGAACTTGGACAAACCCTCGACAAAACTCATTCAGCTCGAGCCTTGTACTTCTACGAAGACACTGGAGGCAGTTTTGATAGAAACTGGAACTTTATTAAGGCCACAGCCAGGAACATAAACACCATATCTTATTTAAACAATGTAACCATTCAATAACTTACAATTTTTTCTGCTATCAAAAATTCCTGCCTAGGGTACACAGCCTTCATTATTTGCAATCTCCTGTTAGGTCACAGGTGTTGCCATCTAAGCACTCAGTCTTTTTTTTTTTTCTGCTCTGTCACTCTGAGGACACATGGTCCTTTCATCATATCCCGTTTAAGGATGTGCCTACACTGTTTCTTACTGCATCCAATGTCACAAGGCCTCCTTATCGTCGAAGTCAGGAGACAACAATCCAAATATTCCGATCTCTCAGGTATCCGCTAACATGAACATGCGGCCATACCTTCTCCTTCATGAATTTCAACTTAACCAGCAGTAACGCTTCTCTTTCAACTATTAACTGTAAAGGTGCTGTGGACTTGATTGCTATAACATACTGCTACAGACCACGGCAGCGACACCTCGCTTGCCGGGGGCTCATTGTAATATCCCTACTTCCTGTATTCCTTAACTTCTTTCCTTCCCCTTGCTCCTCCTTTCCCCATTTCCCTTAGCTTTGCTTTTAACCCTTACCTTTCCTTCCCTCTGCCTACCCTATCTTTAACCCTTCATTGGTCTTCAGCCCGTTTGTGGCCAGCCCCCACCTATAGTGGTCGCCTTGTTCTTCTCTTCTCATCAGCATATACATTTAGAATAGACAACCTCTTGCCTGAACAAAATGTATCTGCCCATAAAGCTGTACCATTTACAGAGCCAGATTTCACTTTGACAGATCAGCTGATATTCAGCACTATATAGGACAAAAAATAGGTGTAGTTATCAGTGTGGGCTACTGTTAAGACTTATTATTTTACCACTAACTCATGCTATTTTAGCACAGGTTCCATTTTATGCAATGAGACCTAATTAGTAATAACTGGGGTTAACAGTAAAATAGCACATCATAGTGGTAGTCCAATTTGATAATCCCCCTTACCCACCCTGAGTAACTCTGGACAACCATCTTTATTCAACTTCTTGAAAGAAACCCATAATATAAACAAAAGAGAACCTATTTTAGAGGATCTTTTACTATGCCATGGTAGTGTTTTTTGCTCACGGTAGAACTCAGTTGGTGGTAAACGTCGAGACACCCATTATATTCCTATGGGCTTCTCATTGTTTACCGCCAGCTGATTTCTACCATAAGCTAAAACCGCTACCGTGTGTTAGTAAATAAAAAAAAAACCTTAACATGTTTCACAAATTTAAAGAAATGTAAAAGAAAAAAAAATAGAGAGGAAAACAGTGAATGATGGTTATATACTTAATGCTGTTTTTAATGCTGTTGAAACCCCTTTTTTTTTTTTTTTGCAAGAGACAAAGTTTGGGTGAAATCCTTTATTCTTTCATTCGAAATCCATTTGATGAAAAAAAAAAACACAATTATGTTGCAAAGAATTTTCTATGTTTGGTTGATTTAGATGCCTCAGAGAAACAAATAAATGAAAGTGTAATGCTCCTGATAAACTATCCAGAAGCCTTTGATGTCAATCTCGCTGGGGAAATAAAGCACTTCCATATCTATATTGAGGAAAATTACACAAATAAAGGACATTAAAACTGCCAGGATCTTTATCAAGTTGTCATCAACCAAGATAAGATTCACTTAGGATTCCCTAATGTAGAAATGATTTTCTGACCTGTTTAAAGTGTAATAGTAGCAAGCTGCTCAGAAGAGGTTATTTCCACTGCTGAAACATACCCAGAACGAACTGTGGACAATGTTGAAAGAAAAGCTGACTTCGCATTTTGTGCATCAAATGTGGCAAACTCCATAGGTTAAGCAAAAAGACCAGCACAAAAGGCCTTTAAAAACAAAAGGGAACAGAGTTCTTTCATTAAAATATCCTTTAATAATAGACTTTGATTGAAGAGAGACCCGACACGGGATGTGTTTCGGTGCTACCGCACCTGCATCAGGGGTCTGCATTAAACACATTACAATAAACCATAAACACAAACAAATATAAGAAATATATATTAAAACATCACTTTTGATAGGAACCAAGGAAACATTCATATAAACAGTGCTTTTTTTGTGCCGGTACGCAACGGTACGGCGTACCGGCACCTTTTTCTCCTCCTCCCCTCCCCTCCCATTACTTCCAGCGATTCTCCGCCTCTCTCATGCCCTCCCATCGACGTGCAGCGATTTTTCCGTCCCTCCCCTGCCCTCACCTCTCTCATATCCAGCGATTCTTCGTCCCCCAGCGTCCTCCTTCACTGCCTGCCAGCCAGTCGGACTCAGAACCGAACGGTGCAGGCAGCGATTGGCTGGCAGCATCGTAGCTTCCCTCTGCAAGTCCCGCCTATGCGTAAACAGGAAGTTGTAGGCGGGACTTGCAGAGGGAAGCTACGACGCTGCCAGCCAATCGCTGCCTGCACCGTTCGGTTCTGAGTCCGACTGGCTGGCAGGCAGTGAAGGAGGACGCTGGGGGACGAAGAATCGCTGGATATGAGAGAGGTGAGGGCAGGGGAGGGACGGAAAAATCGCTGCACGTCGATGGGAGGGCATGAGAGAGGCGGAGAATCGCTGGAAGTAATGGGAGGGGAGGGGAGGGAGAATCGCTGGAAATCAATGGGAGGGAAGGGCAGGGGAGAGAGAATTGCTGGACATGGGAAGGGCAGGGGAAAGAGAATTGCTGGACGGGATGGGAGAGAAGGGCAGGGGAAAGAGAATTGCTGGAAATCAATGAGATGGGAGGGAAGGGAAGGGGAGAGAGAATTGCTGGACATGGGAAGGGCAGGGGAAAGAGAATTGCTGGACGGGATGGGAGAGAAGGGCAGGGGAAAGAGAATTGCTGGAAATCAATGAGATGGGAGGGAAGGGCAGGGGAGAGAGAATTGCTGGACATGGGAAGGGCAGGGGAAAGAGAATTGCTGGACGGGATGGGAGAGAAGGGCAGGGGAAAGAGAATTGCTGGAAATCAATGAGATGGGAGGGAAGGGAATGGCAGGGGAGAGAGAATTGCTGGACATGGGAAGGGCAGGGGAAAGAGAATTGCTGGACGGGATGGGAGAGAAGGGCAGGGGAAAGAGAATTGCTGGAAATCAATGAGATGGGAGGGAAGGGCAGGGGAGAGAGAATTGCTGGACATGGGAAGGGCAGGGGAAAGAGAATTGCTGGACGGGATGGGAGAGAAGGGCAGGGGAAAGAGAATTGCTGGAAATCAATGAGATGGGAGGGAAGGGCAGGGGAGAGAGAATTGCTGGACATGGGAAGGGCAGGGGAAAGAGAATTGCTGGACGGGATGGGAGAGAAGGGCAGGGGAAAGAGAATTGCTGGAAATCAATGAGATGGGAGGGAAGGGCAGGGGAGAGAGAATTGCTGGACATGGGAAGGGCAGGGGAAAGAGAATTGCTGGACGGGATGGGAGAGAAGGGCAGGGGAAAGAGAATTGCTGGAAATCAATGAGATGGGAGGGAAGGGCAGGGGAAAGAGAATTGCTGGACGGGATGGGAGAGAAGGGCAGGGGAAAGAGAATTGCTGGAAATCAATGAGATGGGAGGGAAGGGCAGGGGAGAGAGAATTGCTGGACATGGGAAGGGCAGGGGAAAGAGAATTGCTGGACGGGATGGGAGAGAAGGGCAGGGGAAAGAGAATTGCTGGAAATCAATGAGATGGGAGGGAAGGGCAGGGGAGAGAGAATTGCTGGACATGGGATGGGAGGGAAGGGCAAGGGAGAGAGAATTGCTGGACATGGGAAGGGCAGGGGAGAGAGAATTGCTGGACATGGGATGGGAGGGAAGGGCAGGGGAGAGAGAATTGCTGGAAATCAATGGGAGGGAAGGGTAGGGGAGAGAATTGCTGGACATGGGAAGGGCAGGGGAAAGAGAATTGCTGGACATGGGAAGGGCAGGGGAGAGAGAATTGCTGGACGGGATGGGAGAGAAGGGCAGGGGAAAGAGAATTGCTGGAAATCAATGGGATGGGAGGGAAGGGCAGGGGAGAGAGAATTGCTGGACATGGGATGGGAGGGAAGGGCAGGGGAGAGAGAATTGCTGGAAATCAATGGGATGGGAGGGAAGGGCAGGGGAGAGAGAATTGCTGGACATGGGATGGGAGGGAAGGGCAGGGGAGAGAGAATTGCTGGACATGGGAAGGGCAGGGGAGAGAGAATTGCTAGAAATCAATGGGATGGGAGGGAAGGGCAGGGGAGAGAGAATTGCTGGACGGGATGGGAGAGAAGGGCAGGGGAAAGAGAATTGCTGGAAATCAATGGGATGGGGGGGGAAGGGCAGGGGAGAGAGAATTGCTGGACATGGGATGGGAGGGAAGGGCAGGGGAGAGAGAATTGCTGGACATGGGAAGGGCAGGGGAGAGAGAATTGCTGGACATGGGATGGGAGGGAAGGGCAGGGGAGAGAGAATTGCTGGACATTGATGGGAGGGGCAGGGATGAGATAATTGCTGGACATGGAGGGGAGGGCAGGGAAGATAGAATTTCTGGACATGGAGGGGAGAGAGGAGTATCGCTGGACGGGGAGGGGAGGACAGGGAAGAGAGAATTTCTGGACATGGAGGGGAGAGAGGAGAATCGCTGGACGGGGAGGGGAGGACAGGGAAGAAAGAATTGCTGGACATGGATGAGAGGGGAGAGAGGAGAAATGCTAGAAATGGATGGAGAGGAGAGCAGGAGATAGAGGAGAATTGCTGGACATGGATGGATGGAGGAGTTGGCTAGGAGAGAGGAGAAATGCTGACTTGGATGGAGGAGAGGGGAGAGAGAATTATTGCTTTATATGGATACAGATGAGGGAAGAGAGATGAGAAATGCTGGACATGGATGGAGGGAAAGAGAGAGGAGAAGTGCTGGACATGAATGGAGGGGAGGAAAGAAAAAAGAAGATGCGCATGGATGGAGATGAGGGAAAGGGAAGAGAGGAGAAAAACTGCACATGGATGGAGAAAATAGGCAAAAGCTGGAACCATGTTATACCTCCTCCAGTCAATTCCAAGGAGGAGGACCCAGCTTTTACTTATGGATGCAGGGCAACAAAAGAAGAAGAAAGGAGGAAAGTAAAGAACTAAATGGAAAGGAAGCCCTGGAAACGGAGTTAAGAGAACAGATAGAGAGCAGCAGAATCAGAGACTGGGACCAATATGGATAGAAAAACAAAGTCACCAGACAACAAAGGTAGAAAAAAATCATTTTATTTTCATTTTAGTATTTGGAATTTGTCTTATTTTGCACTGGATATACTTGAGCTGTAACAGCTTACAGAAATTATTTATAATGAAAAAAAATCACATTATTTTTTCTCCTATACTAGTATAATATTTTCAATGATGTCTGTTTATATGCGCTATGGCTGGTATAAGGGGTGTGGCTAATGTGGGTGTGGCTATAATAGGGGCGGTGCCATGTGTGGTGACCCCGCCCACAATGAGTACCGGCACCTTTTTTTCTACAAAAAAAGCACTGCATATAAATGAAATTATTTTTTAAAACAACTAGATGCATATAAAAATAAAATATTATGCTAATACTAACACATTAATAAGGAAATCGAGTCATATATAAATTGTGTTTGATGAAAAATCTTTCAACATATTTAAAAAGATTTTTTGGCACATATATAAATTTTTTTTTATATATAATGGTAAGTGCAAACATGCAATTAAACTTAAATCCCTCTCTTTGTTACATAAACTCCATAGCTTATCATTTGGGGACATCATTAAATACTTTGATGTCTAAAGATCAAGAAAGAAAATGTTTTAAATCTCAGCATTAAAATTGTTATGAATAAAAAGCTATGGGGTCCTTTTACCAAACAGCAGTACAAGAGGCCCTACGGGTGACATCAAAATGAATGGGGGTGTTAAATGCAACACAAGTGTCCAGTTTTGGACACAATGAAGAAGCTTGTACCGATGAATGGGGGCCCTTTAGACACCTACCTGGGGAGCACTACCACGTATATAACTTGGCAAGACTCCCAGGGAAAGTTAAGTCCATACCTGAGGTACAGTTTTCTTTCTAAAAATATCTGGAACATGGTTTTCAAAGTTTACCTCAAGCCTCTTTTGTCTATAGGAATAATAATGAGCTGATTCGCATGTATTTCCATGCCACATAGCACTTTACTGTCTTACCTGCACTGGGCTAGATTTGTTTTGGAAATAAGCTGAATTTTCCCATCTATGATGCTGTTCCATCTTCCTGCATTATCTCCTCTAGTTTCTGCTTAATCCGTATCTTTGAATGAAGCTGAGAAAGCGACACCACAGACAGAATTAAAAAGGAAGTAATTAGAGCATGCACTATGTGGATATAAAGGATAAAAGGTAGAATTGAAGGTTGTTGAATCTGGAGAAAGATATCTTTGACACAGAAGTATGAAGGCCTGTGTAGTGTCTAGTCTAAGTGTTCTAATGGGAGAAGAGGAATTCTATTTATGTGTAAATTGCTAGATGATTTATAAAAGGGAAAAAGAATGATGTAAAGACAGATTTTGGTGAGAATTAAACAGAATGAAGAATTCTTACAGATGATTCTTGAGTGGGTACACAGAGGGTATGATACTCTCATGGCTTCTGTGGTTACAAAATAAAGCAGAAGTTTTCAACTCAGTCCTCGGGGCATACCCAGCCAGTTGCGGTTTTCAGGAAACTCTGACTGGCTGGGTGTGCCCTGAGGACTAGGTTAAAAATCTCTGAAATAAAAGGATAATTCAATACATTTTAGCAGAAGCAGTAGCTTATTTTAAGATTAAATGAAAGAGGAAATCCCAGCCACAGACTCTTTAACATAGGGCCACACCCTATGACTGCTAAAGACAATAAAATAAATGCTATACTGTTTTTGTCAGGTTTTCGTTCAAAGAATGGAACAATAAAAAAACACAAAACAGTAAAAATTGCAAAGCTGTAAAATCCTGAACAAACTCAAATGCAGTTTAAAAATATTAAACAATACAGAATCAAAATTCTATGAATTTGTGATCCATAATTCAATCCAATATGAAAACTAGGGCCCTGTTTACTAAGCTGCGCTGTAGGCGCACTAACATTTATAGCACATGCTAAAAATTAGCCCGTGCTAATGCTAGAGTCACCCATATATTCCTATGGGTGTCTCTAGCATTAGTATGTGCTAAAAACACCAGCACACCTTAGTAAACAGGGCTCTTAGAGACAATGAAACTGCTTTAGAGATTTTCTGAGACTACACGATGACAACTTTTGTAAGTGTCAGAACTAGTGAAAGCAGACAGGCAAAAATTAACGGAGGTTTTATAATTATTGGTAATTATCGTCGATCAAGAGGATATGTCTCCAGTGGCACATGACCAGGAGGGAAGGGCTAGGATGGCCATTATAGTTGGTTATTCTGACAGTAGGAATGTAGATACAGTGGTGGAAATAAGTATTTGATCCCTTGCTGATTTTGTAAGTTTGCCCACTGACAAAGACATGAGCAGCCCATAATTGAAGGGTAGGTTATTGGTAACAGTGAGAGATAGCACATCACAAATTAAATCCGGAAAATCACATTGTGGAAAGTATATGAATTTATTTGCATTCTGCAGAGGGAAATAAGTATTTGATCCCCCACCAACCAGTAAGAGATCTGGCCCCTACAGACCAGGTAGATGCTCCAAATCAACTCGTTACCTGCATGACAGACAGCTGTCGGCAATGGTCACCTGTATGAAAGACACCTGTCCACAGACTCAGTGAATCAGTCAGACTCTAACCTCTACAAAATGGCCAAGAGCAAGGAGCTGTCTAAGGATGTCAGGGACAAGATCATACACCTGCACAAGGCTGGAATGGGCTACAAAACAATCAGTAAGACGCTGGGCGAGAAGGAGACAACTGTTGGTGCCATAGTAGAAAATGGAAGAAGTACAAAATGACTGTCAATCGACAAAGATCTGGGGCTCCACGCAAAATCTCACCTCGTGGGGTATCCTTGATCATGAGGAAGGTTAGAAATCAGCCTACAACTACAAGGGGGGAACTTGTCAATGATCTCAAGGCAGCTGGGACCACTGTCACCACGAAAACCATTGGTAACACATTACGACATAACGGATTGCAATCCTGCAGTGCCCGCAAGGTCCCCCTGCTCCGGAAGGCACATGTGACGGCCCGTCTGAAGTTTGCCAGTGAACACCTGGATGATGCCGAGAGTGATTGGGAGAAGGTGCTGTGGTCAGATGAGACAAAAATTGAGCTCTTTGGCATGAACTCAACTCGCCGTGTTTGGAGGAAGAGAAATGCTGCCTATGACCCAAAGAACACCGTCCCCACTGTCAAGCATGGAGGTGGAAATGTTATGTTTTGGGGGTGTTTCTCTGCTAAGGGCACAGGACTACTTCACCGCATCAATGGGAGAATGGATGGGGCCATGTACCGTACAATTCTGAGTGACAACCTCCTTCCCTCCGCCAGGGCCTTAAAAATGGGTCGTGGCTGGGTCTTCCAGCACGACAATGACCCAAACATACAGCCAAGGCAACAAAGGAGTGGCTCAGGAAGAAGCACATTAGGGTCATGGAGTGGCCTAGCCAGTCACCAGACCTTAATCCCATTGAAAACTTATGGAGGGAGCTGAAGCTGCGAGTTGCCAAGCGACAGCCCAGAACTCTTAATGATTTAGAGATGATCTGCAAAGAGGAGTGGACCAAAATTCCTCCTGACATGTGTGCAAACCTCATCATCAACTACAGAAGACGTCTGACCGCTGTGCTTGCCAACAAGGGTTTTGCCACCAAGTATTAGGTCTTGTTTGCCAGAGGGATTAAATACTTATTTCCCTCTGCAGAATGCAAATAAATTCATATACTTTCCACAATGTGATTTTCCGGATTTAATTTGTGATGTGCTATCTCTCACTGTTACCAATAACCTACCCTTCAATTATGGGCTGCTCATGTCTTTGTCAGTGGGCAAACTTACAAAATCAGCAAGGGATCAAATACTTATTTCCACCACTGTAGCTGAATGCTTACCTGTCTTGTTGATGGGCACTGCACCCAGTGAATCATACAGATTTGACTTTGGACAGTGCTGAGGAGGAACTAGCTGTCTTGGCACATGTGGGTTCCAACAACAGAGGAAAGTGTGGGAGGAAGATTCTGGAAACCAAATTTAGTTTTTTTTTTTTTTAATAGAAAGTTGAAATCAAGAACCTCCAGGGCAATATTTTCAGAAATACTCCCTATTCCATACAGGAGGGAAAATCCCTTAACTATTAGGTCCACCATTCCATTACCCAACCTGGGTATTGTGTGGCCTAAATATTCACCAGGGTCAAAGAGTGTGGGAATCTCTCTTACTTCTCCTGCCTGCCCTGGAATCTTCACCACATATTCCTTGATATTCAAAGGCCTGCCCTATGATTTTTGGGGTACAGTCCCCACTGCCCGCTCTTGCTGTAGGGCTAGCCTGCAAAGTACAAGGGCCTCTGCCTGAGAAAAAATTGTCATCCTCTTGTGTGGTGGCACGTTCTATGTGCTATGAATCTCCAAGTCCCAGAGGCTGCTAGCAGAAAGGCAAACAGGTTCTATAACATCCCACACAAAAGTGGTTATAAGAGCTCTATAACTGGTTTATGCATCTAACTGGTTACTATATCTCAGACATAGCCAGCTGACTTGCACCATGTCCCGAGGTATAGTAGAGATAGCACCTGGAGACATGAGGAATCAAACCTGAGCGCCACATCATCTGCACCTGTGTACATGGGTGCAGGAGTCCTTGCCTACCTCAGGACTTGCCCCAGTTTGGGCCTGCTGGCTGTGTGGGATCAAACAATGTGGTCAAGTCATCTCTTACATAGCTTATTGCTGCCCCGTGTGATATTTAAAGCTGACCAGGTTTCATATTGCCGTTTAGTCCCTCATTTTCAAAACTAAGCAGGTTATAGGGCAGTAAGTCCAGTGTTTATTATTGTGGTTAAGTTGATTTATGCAACTATATTTTTTGGATAAGTAACCGGAAATATTGAGAGAAATGCCCAGATAAATCCTGTTGCTTTAAATGTGGGTCTAAATATAGGAGGTTATTCTTAACCAGATATCACAGAATGTACCACATTTCTGAATAGTGGCTGGGGTTTATATCTATCCATAGATTCCACACTACATTTTAGTTCTTGAAGAACTTTTATTTTGTTTGACTCTATACCATCCTTTACATGTAGCACCACTCCTTCATATATTTAATCCACCCTGTGATTCTGGTTGTCTTCCTTCCACCAGGTCTCTGAGATGACTATTATATCTAACCCTTTGTTTACTATTATAAATTCTAACTTTTAACATCTTATTTTTTAAACTTCCAGAATTGGCATAAAGGCAATTTAAAGTATGTTTTTTTATTTGTATTGACAACCTTCATATCCATTGACAGGATAATTTGAAATCATTTTTCTCCATTCATTATTTAAATATTCCTTAGGTTCTCCAGCTTATATAATAACCTTTCTATAGGAATATTCTAGCTTCCATGTTTTGCCACTATCTCGTAAAGATAAATTACTCCAAACCATATGCTCCTGAGCAACCATTGGCATTTCTTCAAGTGCTTGTTTAAAAACTGTACCATTTCTTAAAGTTTAGTACCATAAGCCTTGTTCCACTCTTGTTAATGTAGAGCCCACCCTTTCAGGATAGGCTCCCTCTTCCCGAGAAGGTGTCCAGTTCCTAAGAAATGTATGTTTTTTTCTTTCTGCACCATCCATGCATGATGACTCTGGACCTAGGCGCCCTGTATAAGAGGCTTGGGGAGACTAGCAGGCTTATTTTCGAAAGAGAAGGGTGCCCATCTTTCAACACCAATCGGGAGATAGGCATCTTCCCAGGGTCGCCCAAATCGGCATAATCGAAAGCCAATTTTGGGCTTCCTCAACTGCGTTCTGTCGCAGGGACGACCAAAGTTAACGGGGGGGTGTCGAAAGCATAGCGAAGGTGGGACTGGGGCGTGCCTAACACATGGGCGTCCTCGACCGATAATGGATAAAGAAGGGCGTCCCTGACGAGCATTTGGTCGACTTTACTTGGTCCATTTTTTCTTACGACCAAGCCTCAAAAAGGTGCCCGAACTGACCAGAGGACCACCGGAGGGAATTGGGAATGACCTCCCCTTACTACCCAGTGGTCATTAACCCCCTCCCACCCTAAAAAAAACCTTTAAAAATATCTTTTGCCTCAAATGTCATATCCAGCTCCCTGACAGCAGTATGCAGGTCCCTGGAGCAGTTTTACTGGGTACTGCAGTGCACTTCAGGCAGATGGACCCAGGCCCATCCCCCCCTTCCTGTTACACTTGTGGTGGTAAATGTGAGCCCTTCAAAACCCACCAGAAACCCATTGTACCCACATGTAGGTGCTCCCCTTCACCCATTAGGGCTATGGTAGTGTTGTACAGTTGTGGGTAGTGGGGTTGGGGGGGGGGGGGTTGGGGGGCTCAGCACACAAGGTAAGGGAGCTATGCACCTGGGAGCAATTTCTGAAGTTCACTGCAGTCCTCCCTAGGGTGCCCAGTTGGTGTCTTGGCATGTCAGGGGAACCAGTGCACTATGAATGCTGGCTCCTCCCACAACCAAATGGCTTGGACTTAGTTGTTTCTGAGATGGGCATTCTTGGTTTCCATTATCGCCGAAAATCGGGGACAACCATCTCTAAGATTTCGTGATTTGGGCATCCCCAAAAATAATTATCAAAATGAAAGATGGACGCCCATCTTGTTTTGATAATACGGGTTTCCCTGCCCCTTCGCCGAATGTCCAGCGAGGACATCCTCAGGAAAACTTGGGCGCCCCTTTTCATTATGCTCCTCCATGCCTCCCCAGTCCAAAGCCCAAAGCCCAATCTTAAATTAAAAATGGCAAAACACAGGCTCGTTCAGGTACTGGTATTTTTCCCTTTCCCCTTCATTCCCCCTCCCCAAAGACCATACTTCGATCATTGCTGGTAGCAATACCGACAGCAATTAAAACAGGCTGCTTTGGGCTTTGAGGCCTTCCTTCTGATGCACCATCTGTTTTCACTTCCTGTTTCCATACAGGCAATGCATATAAGAAGGAAGGCCCTGAAGCAGCCTGTTTTAATTGCTACTGGTATTACTACCGGCAGTGATCAAGACATAGACCATGGGGAGGGAGAATGAAAGGGGATAGGTAGTCGGATCCAGGACTGGGGGAAGTAAGTTTTGCTGGTTGACCAGTGGGGGAGGGAAGAGGAAGGAATGGACAGGGAGAGGTACTTCTGGACATAGGGGAAGGGGGTGAAAGGAATAGAAAGGAGAGGTGCTGCTGGACCTGGGGAGAAGGAGGGTGGAAGGCATAGAGAGGGTGAGGTGCTACTGGATCTAGGGAGGGAGGTGAAAGGGATGGAAATGGAGAGGTGTTGCTGAACCCAGGGAGGGGGAAATAATGTGGAAGAGATGATGCTGCTGGACCTGGGATGGCGAGATGAGAACAGACAGGGAGAGATACTGCTGTAATGGGGAAGGAAGAAGGGATGGACAGGAAAAGGTGTTGCTGGACTCAAGGGAGGGGGAGAAAGGAGGATGGGAGAAACAGGGAGAGGTGCTTCTGGACCCAATGAGGGTAGGAGGAATGGATGGACAAGTAGAGGTGGTGGACGCAGAGGAGAGAGAAATGCTGGATGAGAGAGAGAGAGAGAGAGAGAGAGAGAGAGAGAGACTGGATCGGGGGGGGGGGAGGGGACAGATACTGGGCTATGAAGGGGGCTGCAGGAAGAGATACTGGCCCTAGGGTAAGGGTGGGGTGTGAGTGAAAGAGAAAAGGGGATTGATAAGGTAGACAGAGATACTTGGCATGGAGGGAATATAGGAACAGGAGGGGCAGTGCTGGATGGAGTGGATATGAACACAGGAACAATGGTGGACATTGGAGTGAGATGGGGCATAGAGGGGCAATGATTGAGGAGAGACTGAGACAGAGGAGCAGATGCTGGAAAGGTCAAGATAGGTACACAGATAGAAGATTTAATCTAATTTAATTGAATTTTATCATTTATAGTCCGCTTAACCTTAAAGTTCTAGGTGGAGAACAGATCCAGATTGGGAAGAGCTTGAATATTGAAACTGTAGAAAACAAGCTTTAAAAATCTAGAAATTGTTACATTGAAACAAAAGGAGAAACATTGTTACAATAAATATTACAACATTAGACAGAAGAGAACTTTGTTATATTTGTGTGTGTATCAGGTCTAAGTGGTATTTGGCAACTAAAAAGAGTGAACAAATTAATGGAATGGCTATGATTCTTAGTTGTACAGAATTGTCTTCATCATTGATCTCCTTCCTTTGCTGAATATAGTGGGAGGCTAGGGACAGGGACACAGAGGAGAGATGCTAGACATGGGGGCTGAGAGATAGGGACAGGGACAAAGAGAAGAGAAGCTGAACAGGATAGATGGGAAGCAGAGGGAAGATGAATGGTGGACAAAAAAGAGAGAAGTACATAAGTAGTGCCATACTGGGAAAGACCAAAGGTCCATCTAGCCCAGCATCCTGTCACCAACAGTGGCCAATCCAGGTCAAGGGCACCTGGCACGCTCCCCAAACGTAAAAACATTCCAGACAAGTTATACCTAAAAATGAGGAATTTTTCCAGTCCATTTAATAGCGGTCTATGGACTTGTCCTTTAGGAATCTATCTAACCCCTTTTTAAACTCCGTCAAGCTAACCGCCCGTACCACGTTCTCCGGCAACGAATTCCAGAGTCTAATTACACGTTGGGTGAAGAAAAATTTTCTCCGATTCGTTTTAAATTTACCACACTGTAGCTTCAACTCATGCCCTCTAGTCCTAGTATTTTTGGATAGCGTGAACAGTCGCTTCACATCCACCCGATCCATTCCACTCATTATTTTATACACTTCTATCATATCTCCCCTCAGCCGTCTCTTCTCCAAGCTGAAAAGCCCTAGCCTTCTCAGCCTCTCTTCATAGGAAAGTCGTCCCATCCCCACTATCATTTTCGTACATCAAATGTACAGGAGACCCTGGAAAGAGTGTAAAAAACAGAGAAAAGCAGAAAAGAGACACAGAGCTTAAAGTGAATGATAAAATTCTCAGATCACAAAGGTAGAAAAGTATTTTATTCAGAATTTATTAATTTGAAATATGTCTTCTGTGGGAGGTGTGCGTCTCTGACATCTTGTATTTTTGTTTCTGTTTCTCTAGTATTGCAAGTGGGATATGTAGTATTGCTTTACATGCAGAGTCTGACTTCTTGAGATTTCCATTTCAATTTTTTGCCTTCTCTATTAATGATCTGTGGCCCCTTGTCTGTGTTTTTGTGTGTGTGACCAAGGTGCAGTATTTCCAGTATGTTTGCTAGTTTCAGTGCTGAGATCTTGTTGCAGATCCATTTGTTCTGTTTTTTAAGTTTCTGCTGTGTTCAAAAGGGCCCTCCACTGTCCCTTCACTAATAACATAAATGTTCATCCTAAAAAAAAACAAGTTGTAGTTCTGCCTCAACTCCCTCACCTCTTTTATCTCTCTGTGATTCATCTCTAGCTGACACAGTAGTGGTATTACTACTCAAACCTCCTACCCCTGGGTTCTGCCTCTCTCCTGTATGAGTCAAATAATCTGAAATTTGAACATCATTGGCAAGTGGGAGGTGAGAAAGAGAGGGGCAGACAGACTAAGGGCAGATGGGAGATGAGAGAAAAAGGGGGGGCAGAGAAGCTGAGGGCAGGTGAAAAGAATGAGAGAGAAAGAGATAGATTGGCTGCAGGTTTCTATAGAGGCATAGGCATTGTCTATGAACACTTTTCAATCTGCTTTAATTGAGTTGCCTAAGAGACCTATCTATCTATCTATCTATCTATATATACAGGGACACATAGGAGAGATGCTAGACATGGGATGGGGGTGAGAGATAGGGACAGGGGCAAAGAGAAGAGAGACTTAACAGGATAGATGGGAAGCAGAGGGAAGATGAATGGTGGACATAAAGAGAGAAGAAACATCAAATGGACAGGAAAGAGTGGCCTAGTGGTTAGGGTGGTGGACTTTGGTCCTGAGGAACTGAGTTCAATTCCCACATCAGGCACAGGCAGCTCCTTGTGACTCTGGGCAAGTCACTTAACCCACCATTGCCCCATGTAAGCCACATTGAGCCTGCCATGAGTGGGAAAGCATGGGGTACAAATGTAACAAAAAATATATATATTTTTTCTTCTTCACACATTTGTTTGCATTTGATACCTTATTTTAAATGTAGATATTGAATGTGTTACCTGTAGCTATAATGCTGACCTCTCTTTTTTTTACCATTGTCAGGCAATTAAGGACTCAGGATCTGCATCAGCCCTACCTTGACCCCACCTACATTATAGCCTCTCCAAACAGCAGAGCCACTGACCACCTATGACTCTGGACTCGGAGCTCTAGCTACATGGAAAAGGGAGTATTTCTGAGAATACTGCCCTAGCAGTTTTTCATTTCAGATTTTTACAAAAAAGCCTACATTTGGCCTCCATAATGTTCCTCTCATAGTTTCCTGAGTTATGGGAAACCACATGTGCCAAGCCAGCTAGTTCCTTCTCAGCACTGTCCAAAATTATATCTAGATGGTGCATTGGGTGCAATCCAAAGACACAAAGTAGGAGAACACAACCCTATACCGAAAGTCATAGCAAATCTTTCAGAGTAGGAATGGACCAATGGATTTCCACAGAAAAGAGGGACTAGAGGTAAAACATAAGCCACTCTTTATTAAAACAGATGATCATCCAGTATCTTGATAACAGCAATAACAATGTCCATCAAAAGATGAGAGAAGTGAGTCTAGTGGCCCAGCCGAATGTCCCGACTCAGATCCTTGTTTCAGCAAAAGATGCCTACCTCAGGGGCCACAACATCTGATATATATACAATGTTCCAGACAAGAATCATACATAAACAAACCACAGATACAAATGATTTATCCAAGGGATTTGGTGTTGCAAGCAGGTACTGCAAAGAAAAGACATCTTCACAAACATAAGTGGAAATCCATTGGTCCATCCCTTCTCTGAAGGATTTGCATTGGGTGTAGTGCCATTCAACAAGGCAGGTAAACTTCCAAGTAATTTTCCTACCCACTAAGCACCCAGCTATCTACAATCTTAGGCATGTAGATAGTTGGGTGGTTAGCATGAAAACTGCTTGGAAACTTGCCTAACTTATATGACAGTAGCACACCCAACGCATCACTTACATATGATTTTTAGATAATGCTGAGGAGACTGTCCTTGGACATGTGGGTTTCAACAACATAAAAAATGTTGAAGGAAGATTCTGTAAACCAAATTTAGGCTTTTAGGTAGAAAGTTGTAATCAAAAATTCCAGGGCAGCATTCTCAAAAATGCCCATGCACGGGACCCAAGATACAAACATAGCTCCAGAGGTGTAATATGTAGATGAAACAATAGTGCAGGAAGAAAGAATGTATATTTGTTAGGACCTGGTCAACCTTTTAAGAGGAAGACTGTCCTGAAAGGATAGGCTACACCTTAACCAGGGTAGCACAAGGCTGATAGCAATAAACGTAAAAGGGAGAGAAAGAGAGCAGTTTTTCAACAAGAACTTGAGGGAGCACCAGTAGTCTCTCTGGAACATGAGCAAAATTAAAACATAAAATAAAATATTAAATAAATAATTACAAAATATCCAAATGATATCTGATCTGTGAAGATAAAGGTGAGTCATGAGCATATTTTGCGTATGTGAAATGCATCACCACTGAGGTTGAAGATATAACATTTAGATATCATTTTGAGGCTACATATTAAGAATTGTAATTTGTTAAGCACAGCATTGAGTTCTGATAAATACAGCAATCTCTCAGGAGCACATGGTTTGAAGTACGTTTTTGAGAGATAATGTCAAAATGTGGAAGCTAGAATATTTTTATAGGAAGGTTATTATATAAGCTGGAGTACCTTAGGAATATTTAAATAATGAACAGAGAATACTGATTCCAAATTACCCTGTCAATGACTATGCAAGTTGTCTACACAAAAAACATACTTTAATTTGTCTTTATGCAAATTCTGATATCTAAAAATAGGAATAAATTAGAATGTATGGTAGTAGGATCAAGATAGCATTTTATCTACCTGATCAGGCACCTTACTCATCGAATGATATTTATATTTTATTGCATTTGTATCCCACATTATCCCACCTCTTTGCAGGCTCAATGATGGGAAAAAGGAGAGGGAAGAGAGGGCAGTTGCCTCTGGTGCCAGGTGGGCCCCAGCCTTTGAGACAGACTACGTTGGATACTTTTGGAGTTCCTGCCCATTTGGGGATATAGTCCTCACCAGCTCTGATGGTGGATTCTGACAGTGATATAATGGGGTCTCTCTGAGCCCTGCTCCCAGGTTGGCCCCTCATCAACCCAGAAGCTCTTTGATCACTGCACAGAAGGTTGGTCCAGTGGAACGAATCTCCTCATCTGGGCTGAACTTGGATGATCTTCCAGCTTTCACTTCCTCCCCTGAGGAAACTTTTGGCACAGGCTCATGGCAGCAGCATTTGGAACTTCAAGCTGTGAGTATAGTGTCCATTCCAGGGGAAGCAGCCTCCAGATTTGCAGTGGACATGCTGGTTTGACTGACCATTGTCATGTTGGACACACTGTGGGACACAGTGCACACTCTTAATTCTTCCTTATTGCAAGTGGCTACTAAATTTTCCTCTGAGGTTGGTTAGATTTAAGGGACTGTGACTGCCCAATCTCAGGCATCAAACCAGCAGTCAGATAGAATGGTTGAATTGCAAAGACTTTGTGGGACTCTTATTTAGGATAAAAAATTACATCAGTAGGAAGATGGAATGCATGGAAAATCAATGAAGAAGAAATACATTAAAAGTTTTGAATTCTCCATGCTCACCCTTGATACACCTGTTGAAATGGTTAGAAAATACTTTAGAGAAGTATTAAGCTCTAGTCTGAGACATTGCCACCATTAGTGAGAGCAAATTATTTAGTGGTGCCAGGTGCTAGACAAAGAGAAAATCTTCAAGATGTTAACAGATTCCTTAGAGTCATCATCTTTGGAATTTATAACCCTACAAACCACTCCATTAGTGACTTTTGCCTTAGAACCAGACAGAGACACTGTTCTTAAACTGTATTTTTGGTACATGGATTCTGAATTCTTAGGATCTATGATTAGAATTTTTCCTGATTTATGGAGGAATACCCAGAGGAGACTCCAAGAATTCTTGGCTCTCCACTCTTGTGCAGGCCCTGGGTATGAGTTTTTCTGCTATGATTTCCATATACTTGTTGCCTTAGTTTTCAAAATAATTCCTATCCCCCCCCCCCCCCCTGATATTCAGTGCTATTTAATTAGCCAGAACGGCAGCTGACAGGTTAAATAGTGCTTAAGCGTCTATCAGCTGATATTCAGCAGGGAAAATGGAAAGACTCCCAGACGCAACTCATGGACTTCATCTCCAACACATGTGTCTCGGCCTCAAACATCCTCATAATAGGAGACATCAACCTACACCTCGAAGACGACACCTCAACAGGCACGCACACAAGAGTGCAAAGAATTCTTAAAACTCTGGGATTTACACGCACCTAACACTCAACCAACACACGAGAAAGGACACACACTAGACATCATTACACACAAATTCGACCCAGACTCAACTCTCCTAATTACAGACACAAGATGGACACCCACACCATGGACAGACCACCATAAAGCAAATGTCTCCCTCCACTGGCGAAAAATACACAGAAACGCAGTTAACAAACATGAACGAACAATATACACCACGAGAGGAAAAATAGACCCCACAACATTCTGGCAACAGGACTACCAAAACGAATGGTCAACAAACACAGACACCATTCAATTCCTCCAAGAATGGGATGACATGTGTAAGACAACATTAGACACAATTGCCCCAATCCAAACCAGAAATCACATAGAATAAAACCAAATCCATGGTTCACCGAAGAACTGAAAAAACTCAAAACACAAGTCAGAAAACTAGAATGTGCATGGAACAAAAAGAAAGATGAACACACGCTGAATGCCTGGAAATCACTTCGGAGAAAATACAAATATACCATAAAACAGACTAAAAGACTATACTACAAAACAATGATCGGACCAAACTACAAAGACACACACAAACTCTTCTACCTTGTAAATAAGTTGCTAGACACCACACCAGTTACAAACAACAGCAAAGATATACCAGAGGCCGACGACCTCGCGAAATACTTCAAGGAGAAAATCATACAACTACGACTTAAAATACCCACCAGCCCTATTGAATACGCCACGCTCCTAAACTGTCTAGACCCAGAAGACAGAATATATCCAGCAGACAGGATCTGGACCGAATTCGAATTACTGTCAGAGGACCTCATCTCTAAAACGCTCAAAAGATTCACCAAATCCCAATGCAAACTAGATATCTGCCCAAACAACCTCATGAAATCAGCTCCTCAACAATTCATAATAGACCTAACGAACCACGTGAACTTCATGCTACAAAACGGACTTTTCCCAAAGGAAAAAGGAAACATTTTACTCACCCCAATACCCAAAGACACACAAAAAAACGCAAGTGAAATAACTAACTACAGACCAGTAGCATCTATACCACTAATAACCAAAATAACCGAAGGGATGGTAACCAAACAACTCACAAACTATCTCAACAAGTTCTCAATTCTGCACGATGCCCAATCAGGATTCCGATCAAATCACAGCACAGAAACAGTATTAATTACCCTAATGACTAAATTCAAACAAATGATTGCAACCGGCACCAATATACTCCTCTTACAATTTGACGTCAAGTGCCTTTGATATGGTCGACCATGGAATCCTACTACACATACTTGAATATTTTGGCATCGGAGGCAATGTCCTAAACTGGTTCAAGGGGTTCCTAACTTTACGCTCATATCAGGTCACATCAAATTCAACTACGTCTGATGCATGGACACCTGAGTGTGGAGTACCGCAGGGATCCCCCCTCTCACCAACTATTTTCAACCTTATGATTGTCCCCCTGGCAAAATTTCTATCAAACCATAACCTAAACCCATACATATATGCCGACGATGTAACAATATATATTCCTTTCAAACAAGACATTAATGAAATCTCCAACGAGATCAACCAAAGTCTACACATCATGAACACCTGGGCAGATGCATTCTGATTGAAACTGAACGCAGATAAAACTCAATGCCTCATACTTACCTCCCAATACAACACGAATAAATTTACTGCTATTAACACACCCAAACTAAATCTACCAATCTCAGAAACTTTGAAAATCCTTGGAGTCACTATAGACCGCCATCTCACACTTGAGACTCATGTGAACAACACTACCAAAAAGATGTTCTACTCCATGTGGAAACTGAAAAGAATAAGACCATTCTTTCCGAGATCTGTCTTCCACAGCCTAGTGCAATCACTCGTACTCAGTCATCTGGACTACTGCAACTCACTATACGCAGGCTGCAAAGAACAAATACTGAGGAAACTTCAAACAGCCCAGAATACAGCAGCCAGACTCATCTTCGGAAAACCAAAATACGAAAGTGCAAAACCCATACGTGAGAAACTACACTGGCTCCCACTCAAGGAACGCATCACCTTTAAAGTATGCTCATTAGTTCACAAAATCATTCATGGTGAAGCCCCCACATACATGTGTGACTTAATAGACCTGCCACCAAGAAACGCTAAAAGATCATCCCGAACTTTCCTCAATCTCCACTTCCCCAATTGCAAAGGCATAAAATACAAAGTACTGCATGCATCAACCTTCTCTTATATGAGCACGCAATTCTGGAATACACTACCACGCAACCTGAAAACGATCTACGAATTAACCGACTTCCGCAGACTATTGAAGACTCATCTCTTTGAGAAGATTTACTGCAAAGACCAAAACACATGAATCCATACACGCTAATAGAAAAGCACCAATACACTCTCTTCTGAATTCTCTTCCCCATACTCTCACTACACTTAAAACTCTACCCACAGATAAAATTGTTATACCCTAATGTTATCCTGCTATTGTTCTATTGCCTTATCATTTCCCCATTGCTACATTCCATTGTTCTATTCCCAGATGATACTTGACTTTGACTTTGTCTTCCCATAACTCTCCACAACGTACCCCATAATCGTACTGTGACCAATTGTATTTCGATCATTCACAATGTATTGTAAGCCACACTGAGCCCGCAAATAGGTGGGAAAATGTGGGATACAAATGCAATAAATAAAAACTATCCCCTGCTGAATATCCCTGGTTAGCAGCTAGGAGATAACCAGTTATATTGCCCGATATAACCAGCTATCCGCTGATTTTTAAAGCTGGTTTAACAGCCATATTTGACCGTATGAAAATGTGGGATATCTTTGGATGGTTTAAAGATAACCTGCTAAGTCTAAATATTGACTTAGCTAGTTATCTTTAAACCAGCCAAAAATGAAATGGATAGTCAATGTCACTCACCGGAAATGGGCCTGCATTGAATATTTGGGCTCAGCGCTGACCACAAGAGTTAGCCGGTCTAACTCCCACTATCTGAATATCGGCCCCTATGTCTTTAATGATCCTAAGCAATTGTTGGAATTTGTGGTTTCTAAGGAGGCATTTAAAGTTCAGATGTAAATCTTGCAGTTAATTGGGGAACATTGTAGGGCTGGCTGAGGTCTATCCTTGAATTTGGTGTCTGTTCTGTTTTATATTAATTTTTCCTTTATTTAATTCTTTATTCTATATCTAGGTTCCAATTCCTAAAATTGTGGACAAAGTGATTGTCATTTTTTTTTTTTTTTGCATTAGGGATTGATGATTTATTCTCTTACAGATTTCTTTAGTTATGTTGTAATGTGTTTGTATAATTTGAAATTGAAAAAAAAAATAAAAGAATGTATGGTAGTAAATAAGGATTTAGATATAATAGTCATCTCAGAGACCTGGTAGAAGGAAGACACCCAATGGGACATCATGACATCAGGGTACAAATTTTATCAAAATGATGGGGTGGATCAAATGATGAGGTGGTGCTACTTGTTAAGGCTGACATAGAGTCACACAGAATAAAAGTTCTGCAATGCTTTAAAGTATGCCACTTTTCAACTTGTTTATTCATGTCCTGTGAAGTACTTCAATACCTGTCTAAAGCCATTCAATCCATTTGGTCATATAAGCCAAACTGTTTAACTGAATTAAATTTGTAAAACCACTGCTATAAAACTATAAAAAGCTGTCAGTCAGGAACACCTCCTCTCCAATGCAATTTTACATCTCTGACAAAAATAAAAAAAATACCCACAGGTCCTCACACAGAAAAATATGCATTAAGACTCCTTCAGTGATACTGACATGCTCATAAAAGCGATTACTAGAAATCTGTTGTCATTTTTGATAAAGCTAAATACATTGCTAGAATCAATAGACATTGTCAATTCCACTTTTATTATATGAAGTTATCTGAAAATGCTACAAGCAGATTGCAAGAAGGCATTCTTGTCACCCTCTGTACAGGGAAAAAGCTCTGGCTTCTAACATACACAGGTAGAGAATAATTATATACAGAGGTACATAATTCAGGGGACAAGAAGGTGCCTATCTGGAGCATATTCTACAAAGGAAAGTAGGTACCAACTTGTCTTTATTGAATACTAGTGTAGCACAGAGCTGGTGTAAAGGCTCATGCCTAGATTGCTAAAAATATAAGGCTATCAATAGAAATCAAACAAAATAAAACATGGAAAAGAAAATAAGATGATACCTTTTTTATTGGACATAATACATTTCTTGATTAGCTTTTGAAGGTTGCCCTTCTTCGTTAGATCGGAAATAAGCAAATGTGGTAGCTGATAGTACCCTGATACCACAAATGTGGTAGCTGATAGTAGTGAAACATCCAAGCATTTCATTGACAGTCTAGCAGGGTGGGGGTGGGTAGGAGGTATGCATGGGGACATCAAAGCATTTCATTGATAGTCTAACAGGATGGGTATGGGTAGGTGAGAGGAGGATGATACAACTTTATGGTTTATAATGGGCTAGAAAACCCAGATCCTTGTTAAGTCCTGTCTGTTGGGTGTCAAAATATTCAATCAATCTGACTTCAAAGGTCTTACATTCCTGAATTGTTTTAAAGTTACTTTTCAGGATTCTTACTGTGAAATCACTGGTGCAGTGTTCTGGTCTTGTAAAGTGCTGGCCCACAGGGGTGGGAACCTGACTGGCACCAGCTTTCTTCATGTTATGTCTATGTAAATTAAATCTTGTCTTACGCATCTGGCCTGTTTCTCCAATATAGCATCCTTCGTTACATTTTTTACACTGAATGATATATACCACATTGGAAGATGAGCATGTGAAAGATTCCTTTATGTTGAATATTTTTCCTTTGTGAATGACTGTGGGGTCCTGTGAAATGTTTGGCATAGCTTGCAGCTGTGAGCCAGCACATTACAAGAAGTGGGAATCGAACTCAGTTCCTCAGGACCAAAGTCCACCACCCTAACCACTAGGCCACTCCTCCAAGTAATGGGCCTTCTCGGTGACACATATATTATTAGTTTGGACAATATGTTGTGCAATGCTCCTCACATTGCCTTTGACAGATGGGGAAAGAGGTGCTGAAGGGTTGGTATGCATTACACAGGCACAGGTGCTCTGTGAGCTGAGGTGGCCATGTGGACAGAGGATGACATGGGGGAGAACACGTGTACTGTTGCTGGAAGGTGGGGATGGGCAGTGGGTTAAAACAGGTGTGCCTTTGGGTTGCTCAATGTACTTTAGTGAGCTGCTGCCATTTCCATTAATATGTAAGCATGGGTCAGGATGTGAGGGGGGAGGGGGTTCAGATACGTGCAGTCCCTCATTTTATCACTACATTGTTAGTGGAGCGGGGCTCTGTAATTAGTTGTCATTGTATATTCTGTACATTCTGATTTCAACAATTTGTTTTTAATTTTATTTATGAAAAGCTATAACATATATTGCAACAACAAAGGAACCTCTATGCATGTGGTTCTGCCTATGTATGGTGCTGTGATCCTGGGGGCAATGCTTGACACTCACCTTTCCAAGCTGTTCTGTATTGATCCCGATGCCCTTGTGAAGATATTGTGGAGGGAGCAGGTGGGGTGGTGCTTCATGATTTGTCTCCTGTGGCTGAGGCACAAGAAGACCAGGAGCTCTGAGTCCTGCATGGAGAAATTGGGCTCCCTGCGCAGTGACATAGCTGGGCACACTAAGGACTGTTCCTCCACATGCAGAGGTATACATGCACATTTTGCATATGGACGGACTGTCCAGCCATTGTCGTGGATGTTTTCTCAATGCGAGCATCAGCACCGCTGTTACACGTTTTCCTGGGGATTCTATATAGCGCCTAGAGATCTGTGCCAAAATCCAGGTGCATTATATAACTAGGGTACAACTTAATTGGCTTACCAAGCCAATCAGCATTTTTAACAGCACTTAACAAGCAATAATGAGCACTAATTGAGAATAATTGCAATTTACACACACACACACAACTCACTAAGCACATTTTGTAATTAACTGTGCCTAAATTCTAAAGCACACAGTTCAAAAGAGGCATGGTTATGGGCGGGGAAATGGGCATTTTATGGATGTTCCAAAATTTATATGCCATATAGAATATGGACCACTGCACATAAATCTATGTGCCAGGGTTTACGTCAAGTTTTCGTTGGTGTAAATGGATGTGCATAGATTTAGGCGCTATGATATCAACTAAGAGTATTCCATATACCGTGCCTAAATCTTATAGAATGCGCTTAGTCACAAAATGTGCTCCACGTGGATTTTTTAGGCGCCATATATAGAATCTAGACCTTGCATAGTCTACTTTCAATTAGAAAAAATGTTTATATCTGAATGTCTTTTATGTTTCTGGAATATCCTCTTTCAAAACAGTTTTTTTTGTGTGTTTATTTGTAAATATCGGAAAGTATTTATTTTTTCCTTCCATTATGGACTTTGTTTTTAAACATTTTCACATAAATGTTTATTTCACCATTTGAACATCATATTGAAAATAACACTCTTGATGAACTACATAGTCCAAATGGAAACTCTTGAGCATCTAATCAAACTATGGGAAATATAATACTAACTGAAACTACTATATTTTATTTTTCCTTTGAATTTTTTTAAGGATGTCAAGGGCACAGTCATGGAACTATATACTGGCTGCTGATTTAGCTAATTTGTATGTGGTAAAATTTGAAAGGTTATGATTTGTCTAGTACTCCCTGTGTTGACAAGATTCACCTTTCAAAGTGATACATTTATGATTTCTTTGTCTTGTGGTCTGGTACAATGGATGAACTCAATTCCTTTATAGAATGGTTGAATGCTTGTGACCTTACCCTTAGATTTATTTCTCATGTTGAACATCAGTAGATTGATTTTCTAGATACTTAAATTCAGAAAACTCAGAATATTTTTGCAACATGTACTCATGGGGAACTAACTGATTATAATGGTTAAGTTATGCTCAACAGTTCAATGTTAATTGACCCACTGGGTAGGGTTTGTACTTGTGGTATGTATGTACTCCATCATGATTATATAAATTTAACTAATGACATCAATATTTTGCGATAAATGGTGCCCATTTAATTGTACTAAGAATGTATATCAAAAAACTTTTTGAGATGCACTCTTTCAAGAAGGCTGAGCCATGCAAAAGACTTATGCCTTCTTTTCTTTTCTTTTTTTTCCAAGCATATTGCATTAATTGGCTCATCATGGGAATTTTCAGTTCTTCATTTTCACAAAATATATTCTAATCTTCCAATAACTGCTCACAGTAGAGACAGAAATTTGAAATGTAAATGGCCTGTGGGCTTCTAATAGTAGTTGGTTGCTTTAGCTGAGGATCTTATTTCCTTTGCCTTATTAGATGGCATTGAAAGGTTTCATTATAAGCAACTAGGATTTACCATAGCATCATTTTTTACTGTGATTGAACTTATGTAATATCATATAATAGGATACCTATAATTAAAATCTAGACACCTACTTTCCATGTAAAATCCTGGATATATATGTGCTTAACAATTAGGCTGGTGTTGAACTTGTATAGAACACAGAGAAATGGATATTTACAAATGGTAATGGAACCTAGGAATTAGTATCTAAAAAAAACCCATAAAGAAGTTCAGGTGGTATTTCCAAGAGTTTATTGGTAAAAATGTACCTAATGTGACCACATTTTGCCTAATAGTCCCTCTAAATTCCCAATAGTGCTAGGGTGGTCCATGGGTAGAGCTTAAGGTTATGTGGTTAGTGATATTCAGACTGCTAACAAGATAGCTAATTAAATAAAGTTGGAAACCCTCTCAGCAAAAGCTGAGAGGATATTAACATTGTCTGTGCTAGGCCAAACAGGAATGGGTAGGATGGGGTTAATTGGGAAAATAAAACAGAGGTAAAGTTGTGATATTATTCTTGGCGGGATCTCAACATTCGGGAGTTGGGAGGGAGCAAGGTGAGTTAGAGTAGTGGCTCTTGACTATTGTGAGGAAAATTTTACCTTCCCCTCCTGCCCTTATATTAGTGTCCTTGGGGTATGCTTACTAAGGTGGTAAAGGATTTCGATATATAGAGACCCTAAGGCTAAAAGAGATTATACACAGTTAGCCCTCTTCTCACCTGAGTTTTTTTTTAACTGCCAATGCATCTCCCAAAGGTACGAATCTTCAATAAAAACTGTTGAAATTCTAAAAATAAAACACAAAGAGTAAGAATCAGTGCCTTTGTTTAAACACCTCTTTCCTTTTTACTATCAGATTTTAAAAAATAGGTGACAGTAACTAATTCAGGGGCTCATTTTCAAAAAAGAAAAACGTCCAAAAAGCATCACAAAGCGGCAGATGGGCTTTTTGTTTTTTGCTAAAACGTCCAAGTTGTTATTTTAGAAATCCATTTTTGTGTTTGTTCTGTATATGCCATTGCTAGGAACTGTGTGGCCCCTGGGTCTTTTGTAAGTCACTGTTCCCAGAAACCATAAGAAAAGTAGCTGGAAGTGACAGGTATTTGTTCAGAAGAAGATGGGAAACCAGTTGGCAGGCAGGAAGTTGCGAAATACAGGGAATACCTGATCACTTATTAACAGAACCAAACAAGTGTCCACAGTCTTAAGAGTAGCAAGTAGACACTGCATGAAAACAACATTATCTAGATATAAACACTTTCTACTATTCTAATCACCTCTGCAGAAGAGGCCTGAGAGGTCCTGAAGAATCATTTTTGTTTGTTTTTGTCTTTTAAATATATCATTTTTTACTGACTCCAGCATATCCCAGGAAAGAGAGAGCTACTAAAACTCTCTATATAAAATGGCACCAAATAGACTCTATAACTGTATGGAAATGTCACTTGTTTAATTGCAAGAATAATGTTTATTTCTTTCAGCTAGCTGCTTTCATTGTTTCATAGTTCAGTGTTCTACAACATGCATTTTTTGTAATCTTCTAGAGTTATGCCTAGATGAACATGCACCTGATTTATAACTTTTATGTCAAGAGCATAATTGCCAAAGTTCATTTCCTTATTATGTGTGGATGGCATTTTATCAATAAAACTTCCATTAGTTATCCCTTCATCTAGGTAATATCAGGCTCTTTTTTATGACCTTAAAATCATTGTCAGAATTTGAATAGTACATCTATTCCCCTATAATTATACTTGCTGCAGTGTGGAAAATTCTAACATGGACATGTTCAGTCAAAGAATGAGGACTTGAATGTGTCTATTCTCCTAATACAGCACCACATGTGTATCAAAAGCAGGAATGTTAAAGGCCTTTTGGCATAACAACTCAATCCAACACACAGGTTGATGTTTTTAACATCTAGTAAGCCTGACAGTATAAAGTAAAGAGATTTATCATGCAGATTAAAAATAGGTGAATATACAAATCTAAAATTGCTGCAATTCTGGGTTCCTTTTCTTCAGCCGTGGATAGTGGTGTTAAATCTTTAACACTGACAGAAATTCATTCATGGAGCATGGCCTGAAACCTTTGTTGCTGCTCTAGCAGCATTGTCACAGCAAAGGTCTCCAGACATCATTCACACTCAGAATCAACCAATAAACACAATAACTCTTCTATTCTTGTGGAAACAATCTTAGCCACAGCTTTATTTTTATTTATTTATTTGTATCCCATATTTTCCCACCTATTTGTAGGCTCAATGTGGCTTACATAATACCGGAGAGGCCTTTGCAGGCTCCGGTGTGAACAAATACAGGGTGATGTTGTGGTAAGATCAAGTTCATGTGGCACAGCCAAAATAGGGAATCGGAGAACAGATGAGTTGTGTTATGTCCATTACATGCTTTAGTTTGTTTGTGTTGCAGAGATTAGGCATTTAAGTTGGATCGGTAAGGTATGCCTTTTTAAACAGGTTGGTTTTTAGTGATTTGCAGAAGTTTAGGTGGTCGTACGTCATTTTCAAGGCTTTTGGTAATGCATTCCACAGTTGTGTACTTATGTAGGAAAAACTAGATGCGTAAGTTGTTTTGTATTTAAGTCCTTTGCAGCTTGGGTAGTTTAGATTTAGATAAGATTGTCATGTAACAACAATAATGGATTCCCAATACAATTATATTGCAACATCCATCTCTCAGTGTAGTTGTCAACCCTAGGGAGCTAATTGATGATCAAACTAGCTGTCCATTAGTCCCTTAACATGGCCCAGTCTCCTTCAAGGATGTGACCTATGGTGACATCAAGCCATGCCTCTACTCGCGATGGCTCTACTAATGAGCAATCCACTTTCAATCCACAATTCTTGGCTGCACTGAGCCAAAACTCCACAACATTAGTCCATAAGTGGTAACAGCCATCTACTTGTCACTGGTCCCCCACAAGCAATGCTGCGACCAAACCTTGTTTTACAAAATCCTCCAATAAATCCTGAATGGTGCTAAGGAAAATGTCCAACCTTGTGTTGGACAAATGAGTACCATTTACAAACCTCCGCATTCACCCTGCTTCTCAAATGCTCAATGGCTTTCTCATTCCATGCACTGTGAAGGGGAGGATAAGGGTTTTGAACAGATGGAAGTGAAGGGGGGAGAAGGAAGGAGGCTCAAGAGCCGAGGGAGACAGAGCAGAGCCTTACCTTTACCTAGGGAGCTAATTGATGATCAAACTAGCTGTCCATTAGTCCCTTAACATGGCCCAGTCTCCTTCAAGGATGTGACCTATGGTGACATCAAGCCATGCCTCTACTCGCGATGGCTCTACTAATGAGCAATCCACTTTCAATCCACAATTCTTGGCTGCACTGAGCCAAAACTCCACAACATTAGTCCATAAGTGGTAACAGCCATCTACTTGTCACTGGTCCCCCACAAGCAATGCTGCGACCAAACCTTGTTTTACAAAATCCTCCAATAAATCCTGAATGGTGCTAAGGAAAATGTCCAACCTTGTGTTGGACAAATGAGTACCATTTACAAACCTCCGCATTCACCCTGCTTCTCAAATGCTCAATGGCTTTCTCATTCCATGCACTGTGAAGGGGAGGATAAGGGTTTTGAACAGATGGAAGTGAAGGGGGGAGAAGGAAGGAGGCTCAAGAGCCGAGGGAGACAGAGCAGAGCCTTACCTTTAATTGTTCCTCAGAGAGAGAGAGAGAGAGAAGGGAAAAGGTAGTGCCCCCTAGAAAATGGAGGTGGGAGAAGGACTACATTTCCCAGCATCCCCGGAGAAAACCCTGGTATAAGGATTATTGGCCCCAGCATTCTCCGGGAGAACGCTCTGACAAGGCAAGGGAGGGGCACCTGGAACCTAATCAAGTAAGAGAGGAACAGCCGCCCAGAGAGGAGGAGAATGAGTCCATGGACTGGCAAGCTGCTGGAGAGCAGGAGCAGGAGGCAGGCTCTGTGGAACCCATGGACCTTTCTGCCTGGGCTCATGCCTTGAAAACTAAACTGAAAAACCAGGTGAACTCTTGGCGTCAGAGCTGGGCTGAAAGTGGAAAGGTCATGCGGGAGGAGGGTCAGTGAAGTAATAGAGTGACCCTGAATGGGTGGGATCTTTTCCTCTTTCCCAAAGGAGTTCAGGCTGTGTCTTGGTGAAGAGACTGTGTGGCTGAATTGAGTGCTAAGGCATTGAGCCCTGGGGATTTTGAACTGTTGGGAAAACAAACCTTCTTTTGTGTGGGGGAGGGGAAAGTAAGCTACAGGTTTTTTTTTTTTTTGTGGGCTGAGGCCCAAAGAACTTTGAGGGTTTTGAACTGTTGCAGAAACCCAAGCATGGGGCCCAGCTACCTGGGTTCCTTTTGGTTGTAAAGTTGGACTACAAAGGGATCTATCTTTGGGGACTGTTAAATTGGCTCCAACTGTTTTTTTTTTCCTTGAAGCAGCAGAGAGCTGCACGGTTTTTTTTTTTCTGCTGTACCTGGGCCCTGGGAGGAAAGCAGGAGCAACTGTTTGAAGGGCTGCAGGATTCCTTTTGCAAGTTACTGAACTGTGAATCCCTGACAATAAAGGAGCTTGGTGACTTTTGCCTTTTTGAAGTTTATTTTCTTTGAGCCCTGCCCTGTGGACTGCAGTGGGCCGGGAGGCTGAGTGGCCAGGGTGGAGGCAAGGTCCCGAAGACCCTCTGGCGGAGGGAAGGATCTTCACAGCACCCTTCCACGCTCTCCGGGGGATCATTTGGGTTCACATCACACAGGCAAGGGGAAAAGAACAGACCAAAGACAACAAATTCCGCTTCATATCCTTAATTAAATCCACCCCTTTTATGGAACTCAGATCATTGCCCCCCCCCCCCCCAAATGTATCAAAATTAACACAGGTGAAGAGAAATGGTTCTCTTGAAACAGCATTGGAGGAAGCTACTCCCAACATATGCCTTGTAATCCCAGCCAGCGAATCTGAATTCCATGCACCACCAGTCCCAAATTTGCTCCTCACCGATACTCCATAATATGCTTATGGGCCCAAAATATATCAGGAGGCAATGAATCTGGAAAAGAATCTGGAATCAATGCTCAGTCCCACACACCCACCCATCTGTATATACCCTTTAAAACAGTAAGAATTCCACCACCCAATGCGACAAATCAAAGCAGAAGAACCCTCATTCTCCACAGCATAAGTTACTGCCCCGATCATGAAGGAGTGAGTCCCATATTCCACCAGATCACAACCCAATGCCACCAAACTCTTCTTCAACACTGCTGCAAATTAATAATGCTTCAACGGCACCCCATGGTCATGAACAAGCCAGTACAGTCCACCTGGAGTTCACACAACAGGGGCGTAGCCACGGGTGGGCCTGGGTGGGCCTGGGCCCACCCACTTTGGGCTCAGGCCCACCTAGCAACGGTGCACGCTGCAGGACTTCTTTCCCTCGGGTCCGCCCTTCCCTTTGGGCAGCACCACAGTCTACATCAAAGCTGCACGGTACCGGGTCCGTCCTGCCGCTAGGCTGCTGCTCTGCTCCGTTATCATCTTTGGCAGAGTTGTTAGTTCTTCTGCTGCTTAACTGCAGCGGATCCGCACGTTGCCAGGGCTGTCTGCTGCGACTGCTTCCTCTGCGCTAGCCCCGCCTCTAAGAGGCGGGGCCAGCGCAGAGGAAGCAGTCGCAGCAGTAGACAACACGTGGATTCGCTACAGATAAGCAGGCAGAAGAACTAACAACTCTGCTGTGCAGCAGAGCGGAGTGGAGGAAGAACATCTGCTACGTGGCGTCCCGTTGATCTCGCTGCTCCTGCCGCTCCACACCTTGCACCGCCCGCCTCTCACCTCTCCGTTGCTCCAGCCAGCGGCGCGAACCAGGAATCACAGGAGTCAGATGCTGCAGGCCCCGCAGTCACACGACCACGCGGTGCCCAGATCAGCCCCAGTCGAGACCGAAGGAGGAGTCAAGGTCTGACAGCGATCCGAGGCCCAGACCCTCCCAGACCTCCGGGGTGAAGAAAGCCGACGGCAGGAGTAGGACCAAGGGAAAGAAATGCTGCAGCCAGCGTGTCAGTGAGAGGTGGCTGGGGAAAGGGAGGGAAACAAAACTGCAGCATGCTGGTGGGCGGGTGGTTTTTGTGTGTGTGTGTGTGTGTGTGTGTGTGTGTGTGTGTCGGGGGGGTGGGGGTGGGAAAAGACAGGAGCACTGTTGGGATGAGGATGAGGGAGTGAAACAGGGTACAGCTAGGTGGGGGAGGGACGGAGAGATGCTGCAAGGGGAAAGAGAGGGAGAATTGTTGGATATGGGTGGGATGGGGAGAGGGAGGGAAAGGGCATGAGAGAAAAAAACGTGTTGGACATGGCAGTGGAAGGGAGGGAGAGATGAGAGGGGAAATGTTGAACATGGCATTGAGGTGAGGGAAGGAAGGATGGAGAGATTGTGGTGGGTGTGGGAGGGGGGTAGAGAGATGTTAAAGCAGGGGCTCAAGGCAGGGAGAGGGAGAAAAGTTGGACATGAAGGTGGAAGAGGAGAGGAAAGGAGAGATGCACAAGTGGGGGAGGGGATAAAGAGGGAAGATGGATCCAAGGAGAGAAGATAGACAATGGATGGTAGGGAAGAGAAAGGGGAAATGCTGTACAATGGGGGAGGGGAGAGAGATGGGACAGGAAGATGCTGGTGGTGGGAGGTAAAAGAGATAGGGAAATATCAGGCTACGAGGGTGAGGAGGGTAGAAAGAGGGAACAGATGCTGGACTGGAAGGGTGGAGGGAGGGAGACACTGGGAATGGTGGAAAGCATGGGGGAGAGGCCTAGGGAGTGGAAATGGCAAGAAAAAAATGAGAGAATAGTGATCACAGGGGGTAGAAATATGGTAATGGCGCGTAGATGGAAGGGAATGGGAGAGCTAGTGGGTGAAAGGAGATGGAAATGTGATAGATATCTGAAAAGTAAAAAGACGGAAAAGATTTAGAAAGAGGATGAAATTTGTGTGTACAGAAGCAGGAAAGAGCTAAAATGGAAGGATCAATATTTCAGAGGTAGGTGTAGTGAGGAAATGAAACAACAGGAGAAAAAAGACAAATGGTCAACCGCTTGAAGAATTAGCAGAAGACAGACAGGAAAGCGGGAAAGAGAAATTGGAACCAACACGATGGAAAAATAAAATGTCTAGACAATAAAGGTAGGAAAATCATTTTACTTTGAATGTTTCAAATGGAATATGTTAACTTTGGGAAATGTGCATAGCGGATGTCTTTTTATTGTGTTAAGTAGAAAAGGAAATGTGCTTTTGTTTTGTTTTGGGTTTTTTTTCTCCAGTGTTGCAGTACATGCTGAGGTTCCCAGTTCAATTTTGTCTATATATTTTTATTTCTAATTTGTGAGGGTCTGTCAGTGTGACTTTAACTGCAGATGAGGAGATTGGAGAGGAGGGAATTGTGGGAGGGGCTTTATTTTCTGCCCTGGTCACCAGCATGGCTAATGGCAGCCCTGACCCTTGCTGTAGCTATTGGGGATTCCCAAGCCCTACTAGCTGGGGTCTCTTCTGAAGCTGGCCAGAGATGCCTTCTTCTACTGAGCTTGGCAGATGGGGGCAGTATCCTGGAGCCACTGACAACTAAGCATGTATGGGGTGCTGGCATCAGTGGCTCGAGGAGTTGCTGCTGCCTACTGGGCTTGGTGCAGAGGAGTTCTGGCCATCTTTACTGGAGGCCTTCAGCTGACAGAGATTGGGGATCCTCGTCTGCTAAGGTATTTATATTTTGAATTGGGAAGTGCTGGGGGAGAGAGAAAATTTTGTGCCCACCCACTCTGTGCTCAGGCCCACCCAAAATTGGCTGTCTGGCTACGCCACTGTCACACAACATGATAATCATGGGCAGAATGGACTGGATAGGCCACACCTGGGACTACCTGTGCAACGTAACTCAGCTCCCTCTCCCAACCTGGTCAGTTTTAGAATGACGAATCTGTAGCCACAGATACCACTGTTCGAACAAGACGTCTTCCAATAACCTCCCTGATTCCCCATCAGCCTGATGAGAAGGAGCCACCAATTTCCCAATCCAGCAGGCAGCAAAAAATGCTAGTGAGAATGCCAGTTGGAAAAGGAGGATTTCAAATGGGGAAGCACAAACTACAGGCAACACCCCAAAAAGGGCCAACAGCGTGTCATGCAATATCAGCAAATGCACTAAACAAGATCAGTAGGAGAACCTCTTGTGTCCATAGCCACACAACAGCTTGCAGACCAAAAGCTCCCAGCTGGATCCACACTACCCTGCAGTTTGGCCAGAAAACCCACATAAGCAAAAGAATGTAAAACCATCCTGCAGGACCAACCCCAGGACATGGCAAAAACAAGAAAGTCCACCACACATTCCTCAGCAACCAGGAAAAGAACAACACAAGTGCTGAGAATCCAGCAACTGCAGAAAACGTGCCCAACCTGCACAAAAAGATTTCCAGGTACTAGGTGCTAATGCTTTCTGCAACAAGAATCCACTGCTTCCTGAAAACTGGTCCATAAGACGTCTGGTATCTCTGCAGGAAACATGTCAGAAACTGCAGACAGTGCATGGAACCTTGTCCACTGAAAAAAAGAAAGCAAATCAGCAAACTCATTGTCCACACCGGGCACATGGCACACAGACAGACAAACATTCAAGCATAGACAACTCATCACAAATAAGCACAATAACTCCACTAGGAGAGGGCACAAGACTGCCAATTAATCGCACAAACTACTGTAGAATTGTCCAAAAACAAAACAGCCCATCTATTCTGTAAGCGACTATCCCATATATGTAACTCCACCCACACTGGGAACAATTCCAGAAGTGCTATATTGTTACACAGCCATGTTCTCTCCACCAATCCGACCAGGCCTGAGCACACCAAACGCCAAAAAAATAAGCACCAACCGCCACGTCCCCAGACACATCAATGAATAGTTGCAAATCCATATTCAAGACTGGGCACTCCTGCCAAAGGCAAACTCCATTAAAAGACTCCAAAAAGGAAGACCAAAGTCTTAAGTCCTCCTGTATACCTCACGTCAGATGCACCTTGTAATGTGGCTGGCAAAGCCCCACCGACAACCTGACCAGACACTGGCAAAATACTCTGCCCATTGGTATAATGTGGGCTGCAAAGTTAAAATAACCCAACAAAGACTGAATGTCATATAAACTAATTTTCTGGTAGGCTTCCGCAAAACGAATCACCTCTTGTAAGGTGTGTACCTTTTCCAAAGGCAGCCAAGTGTTATGTAAATTTGTTAACATCATGAAGAATTGTTGGCATGTGATTCAACTTCATCCCTTGTTTACTGATTTTCCAATAACAGCGTATCAGAGGGGGAAGACTATAGGGAAAACTTTTGGACAATGACGCAATGATCCAGATCCCATGGGTTTTGAAGATTTGCCCATGGGGAATGTTGTCAGAGGTGTCAATATGTGATAGTGGGGGCAGTTTGGAAAGTCACAGTGACTTCCTGTAGTAACACCACTTGTGCTGTCTCAAATGTGGTATATATTATATTGTGCCCTTATAGTTTAGTATATGTGGAGTGTGATAGTTACCCTGTTAGTTTGAGGTTAAATGAGCATAAGTCCTGTATAGTGACAGGAAATGTACAGGTCCCCTTGGTTCAGCATTGGATAAATGAAAGACATACAGTTTTGGATTTGCTTTGGAGAGTAATAGATCAGGTCATAGTAGGGTGAGAGGGTGGCAATATTGAGAGACGTTTGAATTATAAATAATAATAGTGGGTGATTCAACTTAATTCAGTTACTCCATCAGGACTTAATGCTGAGATAGAATGGATTATGTTAGTTTGTGTTATGTATTCAGGAATGATGAACCCTTGGGCTGCAGCCAGGGCTGCAGCAGACAAGTCCTCTGGGTTGGCACAGGGCAGGAGTAACAAGATGCAACAAACAAGGACTGGATCCAGATGGGGCAAGTAAAACAAGGCAAAGGGGCTAGAATTGGAACCAAGGCAGAGCAAAGCAAGACTCAGAACTACATTAAAGCTGGGTCCAGAACCCAGACAGAACAAGGAAAGGCAGAACAAGGCAAGACACGGACCTAGGTTTAAACTGGGTCCAGAAAAGGCAAGACAAGGACAAGGCAAGAACTTTGGATCTGGAAAGGCAAGGCTAGCCCCAACTGGACTATGCAAATAGGCAGGACAGAAACTGGATGCAGATGAAAGAAGGAGAGCAAGACAACAGGGCTAGAACTGAACCAAGACAGGAAGGAAAAGGCACAACACAGAAACAAAGCTACAACTGGGTTCAGACAAGGCAAGGCTAGGTAGAGCAAGAACTGGATCCAGACTCAAGAAAGAGCAAGATAAGACACAGCAGACAAAGCAGGTCTGGAGCTGGCAGAAACAGGGCAGGGCTGGAGCTAGGCAACAAGATCAAACAGAAGCGAGATTAAATACAAGAGAGGAACAGAGCTTAGCTGTAGCAGGAACCAAGAACGAAGTTTGGCTGTAGCAGGAACCAGGAACAGAGCTTGGCCTTAGCAAGAACCAGGAATGGAGCTTGGCTGTAGCAGAAACCAGGAACAGAGCTTGGCTGTAGCAGGAACCAGAAATGGGGCTTGGCTACAGCAGAAAAATCTTTTAAATCACGGGGCCCAAAATCAAGCCCTGAGGAACACTACATAATAAGTGTTACTGGGAAGATGTGGAACCAAACCAATATACTTTATAGGAATGATTTCTTAGATATGACCTGAATCAAGAAAGTGCTATGCCTGAGATATGAAGGTCAAGAGAGCCACTGAAAAAGGATGGAACAGTCCACTAAGTCAAATGCTGCAGAAAGATCCAAAAAGATTAAGAGAACATTCTTAGCTCTGTCCAGGTTGGTTATAATTGTTAATCTGTTTGTGAGGCTAGGAAGGCTAGGCTAGAAAGGATCTTGGCTAAGGCCTAGGGTGGACTAAACAGGCACTATGAAATCCCACAGTCACAAAGCCCTGCACACTCAGAACACTCAACTAGCACCAGCAGAAAAGGGAGATCACTCAGGCAGGTCTCACGGCCGAACGGGAACCCATTCGTACAGAGTCCAAGCATACGGGCCTCACGGCCAATCTGGAACCGAATCACACACTAGGGAAGGGGAAAAGAAAAACGAGGGGTCCCAGAAGGAACTGGAGCACATGCAATGCACACAACACTAGCTAGACACAAGGGAAGGACGACAGAAAAGAAGCTGGCCACGTCAGGAAGAAGACGGGCTTACACTGCTGTCAAAGGTTTAAAGTAAACAAAGGGAAAAACCAGAACTCAGTCAGCACACAGAGACAGAGCAGCAGAGCACCCACAGGTGCAGGGAAGCAAGCTAATCAGGGAAAGCAGCTTAGGTAGGGATACAAGCAAGTATACGCTGGGAACAACCAGCACACAGAGAAGCTACGAGCAATGAGAGGAGTAAACAAACTCCCATGAAAGCACAGTGTGCTACTAACACAGACAGAGAGAGGGTAATAGGCTTCAGATGACAGGGATCAACGCTAAAGCACAGCCTGTAGGGAGAGCTAGGTTTAAATAGATCTGACTTCTGACATCTGCTGCCTCAGACGTCAGCTCAATTCCTAACGGGCCAATCAGAGCGAGTCCCAGTCATTCCCCTGCCTGCCTTAGCAGAATCATAACAATAATCATAACAATAATAAAGCCTGTAATGCCAAGGAGAGGATGCTCAGTATTATGTCCTTCATGGAAGCCAGTTTGTTTTGGGTGTAAAGTGTTAATTCCATCAAAATAAGGTGAAAGCTGAGCAGACACAAGTCTTTCAATAATTTTAGAGGTAAATGGTAGATTTGAGATGGGTTAGTAATTAAATGCTATTTGGGGATCTGCTTTAAAATATTTTAGACTAGGATGAATAATTGCTTGCCTCTAGAGTAGAGGTAATTCACCTTCTGTGAAACGGAGAAATAGAATGAAGAAAAAGAAGAAAAGCAGTAAGAAGCTTCTTTAAGAGATAAAGTGGGTATTGGATCCAGTATTGCAGTAGCAGAGTTCATAGCTAATACTGTTTTCTCAACATCTGCCTTTTTGGAAACCCTGAAAGTGGAGAAAGTGTTTTTAGGAAGATGAAGACAAACCTGGTGGAAGGAGGACAATCAATGGGATACTGTGTTATCAGGGTACAAATTATATCGCAATGATAGAGAGGATCAAATTGGAGGGGGGGCTGTGCTATATATTAAAGAGGGAATTTAGTCAAACAAAATAAATATTCTGCATGAAACAGATAGCAGTGTGGAATCCTTGTGTATAAAAATTCCATGTGTGAAGGAAAGGGAATACAGGTAAGGCTGTACTACTGTCCACTGGGACAGAACGTACAAACAGATGAAGATATGTTTACAGAATTTAGGAAAGCTGGCAAATTGAGCAACATTATAATAATAGGTGATCCCCTCCGAAGGGACACCACCTTGTAGTGGTGGAGGGGCTTCTGTGTTTCAATGACTCAGACGGCTATGCTGAAGGGTTACCCATATCAGACAGGCCTCTGAGGAGAAACCAGACAAAGAGTGTCCCAATTAGGGAGAGTGAAAAGATGGCGACCTGAAGCTCGTACACTCAACAGCCCAGCTGACCTCTGAAGTTTTGTCTTTGTTTACTTGAAATTTCCTCTCTGCAATTGCAGTTACCTTAACTGAGAGGAAGGGGACAATCGGGGGGTCAGCCGCTGATGGCCAGCGTTTTGTCCCCTGTGCAGTAAGTGTGGGACTGCTGCGTGACGAGCTGCCCACAGATGACTGGGTTGGTTAGTCCTTTGATTAGCACCGGCGAAGGAGCGTCACCGCTCTTGGACCTGAAAACAACTTCATCACTCCCGAATCATTTAACCACCATGTCCAAAGGAGTGGAGGAGTGAGTTGAGAGTGTATGCTGAAACGGAAGTCGTTTACAGCTGAACTCGTGTCGGCGGTGCCACTCCTAAACCCGCAAGAGTTATCAGCTTGGAGTTTTTGGCTCCCGTGGAGGTTACATTGAATATCATCTGGAAGGCTCTCCAGGACCTAATGGTTGTAGTAAATATGTTTGCTTCTGATATAATCTTATTAGTGAGCCACATGGATAATCTAATTGAATCCTTTGAGAATAAAAAATTGATATGACAACTTAAGTTCTACAGGAATAGGAAATGGTTAAGATTTTGAAGATGATAAATGACCAGAAAAATTTGAACAAAATAAATATTATTACAGATGATTAATATCGAGATTGTTGTTTTCCCAGAGTTCCGGGTATGACTCGTAAAGTTTTTTCCTCTGAAATGATTCCTCTTAGTATATTTATTCAAAAGGAGTGAAGCCTGTGAAACTGGGATTACCATAATCAGTGGGAATTGGATTAGAGACTCGTGTTTGTATTGTTAAATAATTTCTGGTTTTAAAAGAGAAAAAATGAAATCAGTTGTATTATTTCCACTAATATTGGACAATAAGTATGTTTCCAACAAAATAAATTGACTATACACTGTTTTGGGTTTGAAGAAACCAACCAGACAATCAATGTGGAATAATGATTCAGATAATAAATAACTGGAGATAATCAAGTTAATACCACATTTTCTTTGTTTACTGTTTAATTGATCTCCTTGTCTTGTTTCACTCTCCCTATTTTGTGGTCTAAGGAAGAGTTTATAATTACCTGATTGAAATAATTATTGTATTATTGTGTCTGTATTTCTGGCAAGTTATTTTAGTGCTTGTAAAATTAAATTAAATAAAAAAAAATAATAATAGGTGATTTCAATTACCACACTCAAAGGAATCAGTAGAATTAAATCAGAAACCAATATATCAATACAATTCTACCCAATCATCTGTATCACAGGGGTGAAATCCCTGCGATACAGATGATTGGTAGAATTCTATTGATATATTGGTTTGTGATTTCAATTACGCCAATATTGACTGGGTAAATGCTACAGAAGGGTGCACTAGGAAGGTAAAGTTCTTAGATGTAAAGAATGACTGCTTCTTGAAGCAACTGCTTCAAGAACCGACAAGAGGGGGAGCTATTTTAGATCTAGTCCTTAATGGAATGCAGGGCATGGCACAAGAGGTAACGTGTTGGATCCGCTGGCAAACAGTGATCATAACTTGATCAAATTTGAGCTATCTGGAGTGAAGTCACTAAAGTAATCTACTGTAGCAGCATTTAATTTTCAAAAGGGCGACTATGACAAAATGAGGAAAATAGTTAAAAAGAAGCTAAAAGGGTCTGTCACAAAGGTTAGGACTTTACATCAGGCATGGAGGTGATTTGTGGAAGCCCAGACCAGATGTATTCCACGTATTAACAAAGGTGGGCAAATCACAGCCAGTGTGGTTAAATGGTGAAGTGAAAGAGGCTATTGGAGAAAAAAAAAAAAAACATACTTCAAAAAAATGGGAAAAGGATCCGAATGAAGAAAACAAGAAGTAACATAAGCACTGTTGAGCTAGGTGCAAAGCATTGATCATGAAGGTTAACAGAAAATATGAAGAAAAACTTGCCACATAGACAAAAACTCATAGTAACACCTTTTTCAGATACATCAGATGCAGAAAACTTATGAGAGAATCTGAAGGACTGTTAGATCATCAAGGAGCAGAAGGGGTACTCATGGAGGAGAAGGTCATAGCTTAGGGATTGATTGAATGAATTATTTGTTTTAATCTTGACAGAAGAAGATTTGTAAGTTCTACCTGTACCGGAATTGGTTTTCAAGAGTGATGATATGGAGGAACTGAAATAAATTTCTATGAACCTGTAAGATGTACTGAGCCAAATAAATATGTTAGAGTGCTAAAGCACCTGGACTAGCTGCTATACACCCCAGAGTACTGAAAGAACTAAAACATGAAATTGCTGATCTGCTGTTAGTAATCTGTAACCTGTTGTTAAAATTATTCATACCTGAAGATTGGAGGGTGGCCAATGTAACTCCAATTTATAAAAAGGATTCCAGGAATGATCCTGGAAATTACAGACCATTAAGCCTCACTTCAGTGCTGTGTAAAATAGTGGAAACTATTATAAAGAATATAATTATGAAAAACATAGACACACATGGTTTAATGGGACAGAGTCTCATGGGTTCAGACAAAGGAAGTGTTGCCTCATCAATTTGCTTCATTTCTTTGAAGGTAAAAAACATGTCAATATAGGTGAGCTGGTTGATGTAGTGTATCTAGATTTTCAGAAAGTTTTTTACTAAGTTCCTCATGAGAGACTCTTGAAAAATTTTTTAAAAAGCATGGGATAGGAGGGAATGTTTTTCTATGGATTAGGAATTGGTTATTGGACAGAAAACAGAAGGTAAGATTAAATGTTCATTTTTCTGAATAGAGAAGGGTGAATAGTGGAGTGCTGCAGGGATCTGTACTGGGACCGATGCTATTTAACATATTTGTAAGTGATCTGGAAAATGGAACCACGAGTGAGGTGGTTAAATTTGCAGATAACACAAAACTATTCAACGTTGAAAAAACGCATGCAGATTGTGAAAAATTGCAGGAAGACCTTAGAAAACTGGAAGACTGGGCATCCAAATGGCAGATGAAATGTAATGTGGACAAATGCAAAGTGATGCATATTGGGAAGAATAATCTGAATCTTAGTTACCTGATGCAGGGGTCCACCTTAGGAGTCAGCACTCAAGAAAAAGATCTAAGTGTCCTTGTAGACAATACACTGAAATCTTCTGTCCAGTGTGTGGAGTCGGCCAAAAGAAGCCAACAGGGTGCTAGGAATTATTAGGAAAGGGATGAAAAATAAAACAAAACATATTATAATGCCTCTGTATCACTCCATGGTGCAAACTTACCTTGAGTATTACATTCAATTCTGGTTGTTGTATCTCAAAATAGATATAGCAGAATTAGTAAAGGTTCAAAGAAAAGCGACCAAAATGATAAAGTGGATGGAACTTCTCCCATAAGAGGAAAGGCTAAAGAGATTAGGACTCTTCAGCTTAGAAAAGAGACAGCTAAGGGGGGATTTGATTGAGGTCTATAAAATCCTGAGTTGTGTAGAACAGGGAAAAGTGAATTGATTTTTCACTCTTTCATAAAGTACAAAGACTAGGGGACTCTCAATGAAATTACATGGAAATACTTTTAAAACAAATAGGAAGAATATTTTACACTCAAAGAATAGTTAAGCTCTGGAACTCACTGCTGGAGGATATGGTAATGGCAGTTAACATACCTGGGTTTAAAAAAGGTTTGGACACGTTCCCGGAGGAAATGTCCATAGTCTGCTATTGAGACAGACATGGGGGAAAACACTGTTTGCCCTGGGTTTGGTAGCATGAACTGTTGCGGCTATTTGGGTTTCTGCCAGGTGCTTGTTACCTGTTTTGGACACTGGTGGAAGCAAGATACTGGGTTTGATGAACCATTGGTCAAACCCAGTAGGCTATTCTTATTTTCTTAAGTTCTTATGTTCTTAAGAAAATGCTCTGGCCAAGGAACCGTGACATGTCGATAGACTTGATGAAAGATGCTTTTACTTCATAGGTAATAAGAAGGTCAAGAGTATGACATGTGGCATGGGTCGGTTCAGGTACAACCTACAATAGACCTGAATCAGTTAAAAGCGTTTTTTTTTTAATCCTTTGCTATGAGATTAAGGTTAAAGTCACCTAAAATGACCATTTTGGGAAATCTAATAAGAAAAGGATTTTAAAATCATACAGTTCTTGTAAAGATGATAGTGAATGAAATACAAGGACAAAACCTAAGACTGGGGACCTTTAATATGAAAAACTATACTCTCAAAGGTTGGGATGAAGTGACTTGTACATTGAACGAAGAGGTAGCTATATCCCAAAAGGCATTCATGATTTAGGTGAAACAAATCAGCCTCACTAAGCCCAGATTCAGTGAGGAATAATATATCCAAATTAAGCATGGCAATTAAGTCAGCAATATAGTAAGATTTAGAATGTAGGGAGTGAACACTGAAGAGACCTAATTGTAAAATAAATTCTGCAGGGTATGAGAAATTAGTAGTAAGAGATGAAGAAATACTGGAGAGAGGTAATAAAACCAATGGACATACCCTCCTTTCTAAGGCATGTTAAAAACCACCTGGAAGGCAATGCCCTCATGTTCTCATGTTACTGGTATTTGGAAGGTAGGCTGGAGCATGAAGAATGTCAAAAAATGTAAGAAAATGATATAAATAGGGTCATTGTAGGAGGTGCATGAAACTAACTCAGGAGCACAACATGCTCTTTAAGCATACTCTGCAGCTTATGCCACAGACAGAAAGAACTAAACTTAAAAGAAAGATTCTGTGATGTCATCTCTGGGAAAATGCAGTGGGAGAGACTTAGGGAAGCTCTGTGATTAGACAGAACAAAAATTTGCAAGGTTAAAAGTACATAAAAATGCAAGAAAATGGAAGAACTAAACTTAAAGGAAAGAGTCTGTGAGAAGTCTGTAAGGTCATCTCTGAGTCACAGCAGTGGGCAGGGTTTAGCAGCCATGTTTATGGCAACCAGCATATTGGGCAGACAACAGCAGAGGGAGAATCTCCATGTTAAAGCAGTGAGTGAGGTTTCCATCCAGACTTTACCTATGTGTACGCCTACCTGCAAAATACAAGCTGTGTAAGACATGTGTGAATTTCCAGAATAGCGTTTAGCCAGAATTTTGGAATACACATTCTCCCCCGAATTCTATAAATGGTGTTTTAAATTGTGAATGCATATTTGAGGGTGCACCTGAATTGCATGTGCAATTTAATTGAATAATGAGCCAATTAACATTGATAATTGGTCCCTAACAATTATCAGTGCTAATTAAAATCTACACGTGTAAATTTATGTGCCTCGATCTGCACAAAACATTTACATGTGAATCAAAAAAAGGGGGCATGGCCATGAGAGGGTCATGGGCAGATCAGTGGTATTCTTGCAATTTATGTGCATTGTTGTAGAATAAGGGGGTTCTGCACCTAATTTAAGTGTGGGGGTTTACACCAAGGTTTCCATGGTGAATATGGTCATGCCTCAATGTAGTCACAGCTCCTGGCTGTAAGCGCTATTCTATAAATTGTGCCTAAATTGCAGGAACACCTATGGCCCTGATGTTTAGCACTTCTTATTTCAATGATGATTTTTTTGGTGCTATTTATAGCACTCGTGGTTCCATCTTCCAGATCATTTACAAATATGTTAAATAGCACTGGTCCCAGTACAGATTCCTGTGACACTCCATTATATACCCTCCTCCATTGAGAAAAATGGCCATTTAACTCTCTGTGCACATACATGAACATATGTGACCATTTTTGAGAAAAAAGTGACTAATCTGGTGAATCCAAAACATTGAGAATGGACAGGTTTTTTTTTTAATTAAATAGCATAAACTCACTTCAGCGATATCACTGTCTAAGACTCTACAATAAGCTGAAGAACCACTATTGACAATCCTCCTGCACCTGCAATAATCTGTCAAATTATTATAACTTTTTTATTTTATTTTGTTTTATTTTATTGCTGGGAGGAAAAGATCTCAAATGTCCTTAGCTGGCAGCAAGCAGACAAGCTTCATGTCAGCACATCTTGGACTATGGTCATACCATTGGTCGTAAACCTCCTTTGATCCTCCCTTAAATATTCTAATTAACTCTTGTGTTTCTTTTTGTATTCTTTTATAGTATATTTTTATATTTTCTCAAAACACCAGCACTTGACTCTATTTCAGATCAGACATTTGATGCATTATTCCTTAAATTAAATTAAATTATGGCACTTAGCTTAAGAGTCATGTCCCAACAGAGCTCTCTGTTTCACTCTTTTGCTGAGCTTCTTCAGGGGACTAAGTGCCTGTAACAAAATAAACCAATCAACTTCTTTGCTGGTTACAAACAGAAACTTTTTAACACAATTTTCAAGCAGAGAGTTGTCTCACTAAGAATAATGTTGTGCCTTCCTTCAAAATGGCGTTCCTCCAGCCGTATGACGCTGACCTCTCCTCGGCTCTGGTCCCCTTTCTCCTGGGCTGGGCCCTCTTCTACCCACCCACAGCACACACCTACTGGAGCTGCATCCTGCCTCTCACAGCCAGTGGATTTCTCCAATTTTAATGACTCCCCTCTCTCTCCTCCTGGTCAATGGCAGGAGAAGTGCAGACAACTCCAGATCTGCAGGCAGCCAAAGCCTTATAGGCAACCAAAACCCCCTCTAAAGATTATAACTTTAGCTTTATCTCCTTCCAAACTCTCCCCCCATCAATCTTTAGTCCCAGGGAAATATTCCTCTGCATTTTATTTCAAAACTATTCCCTATAGGCAAGACTTCTTCCCATCCATGGACAACCTAACACCCCAGCCCTCTAGCAGGGACCTCCCTTCCCCTGGGCTTTTGAAAAATCTATCGCTCTAGTTACACCCATTCCATGGGGTATTACATTTTCTTCATTCAATTCTTTTTATTTCCCCATTCTTTGAAGGATGTCTTTTTTGGCTTTTTAGTCCCTTTCACTTCACCTTTTAACCATGCTGTCATTTTCTCTTATGTCTGATCTAGGCTTCCACAATGGTATTTTTAAACATTGTCTGTTTGATTTAAAGTCCTAACCTTTGTGGCTGATCCATTTAGCTTCTTTTTAACCATTTTTCATATTTTATCATTACTGCCCTTTCGAAAATTGAATGCTGTTACAGTAGATTTCCTTAATGACTTCACTCCAGATATCAGCTCAAATTTGATCATGTTATCATCATTGTTTCCCAGCGGACACAACACAATTACCTGTTGTACTATGCAATGCATTACACTAAGGACTAGATCTAAAATAGCTCTTCCTCCTCTTGTCAGTTCTTGTACTAATTGTTCCAAGAAGCAGTCATTTATTATGTCTAGGAATTTTACTTCCTTTGCATTCCCTGATATAACATTTATCTAGTGGTTATTGGGGTAATTGAAATCACTATAATATTCCGGAATGAGTAGGATCTATTTTCAATAATACTGTCACTCTCCTACCCGTTATGCAACGTGTTTGCGGGAAACTATTGATGTAACAACAAAGTGGAGAAAAAAAGACCTCAGGTCACTCGGCTGATCCTCGTTCTTAAAGGACAAGCCTTTTGTATAATGAGGAGGCCTTATCAGTCATGGGTCTCAAAAAAAACTCCACTAAATGACTTATAAATTTCTAGTCCCAACAAACAGATGCATAAGAGACACTGTTTTCAAATACATTCAAGCTTGGCAAGAGTACTTATCTCAATGTAAGAATGCTTAGAAAGTCCAGCCGTATTCAATATGTTCTTTTGACATTCGAAAGGTCCCGACAGGGAAGCCCTGTTTCGCTAGATATAGTAGCTGCTTCAGGGGAGACGGAGACGGAGATATTTTACAGGCTTGGGATTGTGTACAGTGTGAAAGATTCCCCTGAAGCAGCTACTATATCTAGCGAAACAGGGCTTCCCTGTCGGGACCTTTCGAATGTCAAAAGAACATATTGAATACGGCTGGACTTTCTAAGCATTCTTACATTGAGATAAGTACTCTTGCCAAGCTTGAATGTATTTGAAAACAGTGTCTCTTATGCATCTGTTTGTTGGGACTAGAAATTTATAAGTCATTTAGTGGAGTTTTTTTTGAGACCCATGACTGATAAGGCCTCCTCATTATACAAAAGGCTTGTCCTTTAAGAACGAGGATCAGCCGAGTGACCTGAGGTCTTTTTTTCTCCACTTTGTTGTTACATCAATAGTTTCCCGCAAACACGTTGCATAACGGGTAGGAGAGTGACAGTATTATTGGTAATTGAAATCACCCATTATTATACTGTTGCCCAATTTGAAAGATTTCCCAATTTCTGAAAATATTCTTCATCTGTCTGTTCATTTTGTTCTGGCAGATGGTAGTACAGCCCTACCAAAATACTTCTTCTCTTCATGCATGGAATTTGTATCAATAAGGATTCCATGCTGCTTTCTGTTTCATGTAGAATGTTTATTTTATTTGACTCTATGCCTTGTTTAACATATAACACACTTTTCTCCAATTTGATCCATTCTATCATTGTGATATAATTTGTACACTGATAACATAGAGGAGCATTTTCAATATGACATCTATGTCTGACTTTGAACGTTTTCCAAAAAACATCCAAAATCTAAATAGGGAAGAAGGTCATTATCGAAAAAGAAAGTCTATCTATTTTTTCGAAAATACTGTGGACGTTTTGTGATTTGGAGGGGGTTTTTTTTGGTCCATTTTTGAAAACAAAATGTCAAAATGCAAAATACACAAAATCAAGCCATTTAGATGTAGGAGGAGCCAGAATTTTTAGCAGACTGGTCCCCCTGACATCCCAGGACAGCAATGGGGCACCCTAGGGGACACTGCAGTGGACTTCATAAACTGCTTCCAGGTACACATCTCACCATTTCTCCCTTACTTTGTGTGCTGAGCTCCCCAAAACCCACTACCCCCAACTGTATACCACCACCATAGCCCTTACAGGTGAAGGGGGCACCTATATGTGGGTACAGTGGGTTTCTGGTGAGTTTTGGAGGGCTCACATTTTCCTCCACAACTGTAACAGGTAGGGGGAGGTAGTAGCCTGGGCTCACCTGTCTGCAGTGCACTGCACCCAACACTAGACTACTCCAGGGACCTTAGTATAACATCTGAGGCCGGCATAGAGGGACATTTTTGACCGTGGACACCCATCTCTAAGGGCGCCCATCTACGAGGACAGTGCTGCGAAGGGGGTGGGGGTCGACTGTATTTTCGAACGAGATGGCCGGCCATCTTTCATTTTGATAATACGGTTAGGGTCGGCCAAATGTCAGAGATGGCCGGGTTTGAGATGGCCAGCCTCAGTTTTTGCCGATAATGGAAACTGAGGCCAGCCATCTCAATCCTGGCCAAATCCAAGGCATTTGGTCATGGGAGGAGCCAGCATTTGTAGTGCACTGTTCCCCCTGACATGCCAGGACACCAACCGTGCACCCTAGGGGGCACTTCTAAAAATTAAAAAAAAAATTTAAAATAGCTCCCAGGTGCATAGTTCCCTTACCTTGGGTGCTAAGCCCCCCAAATCCCCCCTAAAACCCACTCCCCACAACTATACACCACTACCATAGCCCTAAGGGGTGAAGGAGGGCACCTACATGTGGATACAGTGGGTTTTGGGTGGGTTTTGGAGGGCTCCCATTTACCACCATAAGTGTAACAGGTAGGGGGGATGGGCCTGGGTCTGCCTGCCTGAAGTCCACTGCACCCACTAAAACTGCTCCAGGGACCTGTATACTGCTGTGATGGACCTGAGTATGACCTTTGAGACTGGCATAGAGGCTGGCAGAAAAAGATTTTAAAAGTTGTTTTTTGAGGGTGGGAGGGGGTCAGTGACCACTGGGAGAGTCAGGGGAGGTGATCCCCAATTCCCTCCCGTGGTCATCTGGTCAGTTCGGGCACTTTTTTTAGGACTTGGACCTGAAAAAAAGGGACCAAATAAAGTGGACCAAATTCTCGCCAGGGACGCCCTTCTTTTTTCCATTATCGGGTGAAGCCGGCCATCTCAAAGCACGCCCCTGTCCCGCCCCCTCTACCCTACCAAAACGCCCCCTTGAAGTTTGGCCGGCTCCGCGACAGAAAGCAGTTGGCGCCGGCCAAAATCGGCTTTCGATTATACTGATTTGGCCGGCTTTAGGAGATCGCCGGCCATCTCCTGATTTGTGTCAGAAGATGGCCGGCGATCTCCTTTGAAAATAAGCTGGATAGAGGTTGGTAAGTAATTTTTTCATCACATTTTTGGGGGGTGGGAGGGGGTTAGTGACCACTGGGGGAATAAGGAAAGGTCATTTCTGATTCCCTCCAGTGATCATCTGGTTATTTAGGGCATTTTTTTTGTGCCTTATCGCAATAAAAACAGGTCTACCTCAACAACCTAAAACGTCTAAGTTTTGTTCCATTATGGCTGAAAAACGTCTAAGTCTTAGGAACGCCCAGGTTCTGCCCTGAACACGCCCCTGGCACTCCCCCTTGAGATTTGGATGCACTTCTGGCAGACTTCAGAGAAAAACGTCTAAACATAGGTTTAGAAAATACTGATTTGGACATTTTTGTGAGAAAAACATCCAAATGCATACTTATGTCACTTTTTGGACATTTTATTTCTTTTGAAAATTAGCCCGATAGTGCCCTATTGATTGTTCTCCTTCTACCGGATCTCTGAGATGCTTACTATATCTATCTATCTACTACTACTACTACTACTACTTGACATTTCTAAAGCACTACTAGGGTTACGCAGCGCTGTACAATTTAACATAGAAGGACAGTCCCTGCTCAAAGGAGCTTACAATCTAAAGGACAAATGTACAGTCAGTCAAATAGGGGCAGTCTAGATTTCCTGAAAGGTATAAAGGTTAGGTGCCGAAAGCAACATTGAAGAGGTGAGTTTTGAGCAAGGATTTGAAGATGGGTAAGGAGGGGGCTTGGCGTAAGGGCTCAGGAAGTTTATTCCAAGCATAGGGTGAGGCGAGACAGAATGAGCGGAGCCTGGAGTTGGCGGTGGTGGAGAAGGGTACTGAGAGGAGGGATTTGTCCTGTGAGCGGAGGTTACGGGCGGGAACGTAAGGGGAAATGAGGGTAGAGAGGTAATGAGGGGCTGCAGACTGAGTGCATTTGTAGGTAAGAAGGAGAAGCTTGAACTGTATGCGGTATCTGATTGGAAGCCAGTGAAGTGACCTGAGAAGAGGGATGATATGAGTATATCGGTTCAGGCGGAATATAAGACATGCAACAGAGTTCTGAACAGATTGAAGGGGGGATAGATGGCTAAGTGGGAGGCCAGTAAGGAGTAGGTTGCAGTAGTCAAGGCGAGAGGCAATGAGAGCATGGACGAGAGTACGGGGGTGTGCTCAGAGAGGAAAGGGCGAATTTTGCTGATGTTAAAGAGAAAGAAGCTACAGGTCTTGGCTATCTGCTGGATATGCGCAGAGAAGGAGAGGGAGGAGTCGAAGATGACTCCGAGGTTGCGGGCAGATGAAACGGGGAGGATGAGGGTGCCATCAACTGAGATAGAGAGTGGAGGAAGAGGAGAAGTGGGTTTTGGTGGAAAGACGATAAGCTCGGTCTTGGACATGTTCAGTTTCAGGTGGCGGTTGGACATCCATGCAGCAATGTCGGATAAGTAGGCCGATACCTTGGCCTGGGTCTCTGCAGTGATGTCTGGTGTGGAGAGATATAGCTGGGTGTCATCAGCATAAAGATGATACTGGAAACCATGAGATGAGATCAGTGAGCCCAGGGAAGAGGTGTAGATTGAAAAAAGAAGGGGTCCAAGGACAGATCCCTGGGGAACTCCAACAGAGAGCAGGATGGGGGTGGAGGAAGATCCATGAGAGTGTACTCTGAAGGTGTGGTGGGAGAGATAGGAGGAGAACCAGGAGAGGACAGAACCCTGGAACCCAAATGAGGACAGTGTGGCAAGAAGTAAATCATGATTGACAGTATCAAAAGCAGCGGATAGATCAAGGAGGATGAGGATGGAGTAGTGGCCTCTGGATTTGGCAAGGAACAGGTCATTACAGACTTTAGAGAGTGCCGTTTCTGTCGAGTGTAGAGGGCGAAAACCAGATTGAAGCGGATCGAGGATGGCATGAGAGGAGAGAAATTCAAGGCAGCGGCTGTGAACAGCACTCTCAAGTATTTTGGAGAGGAAGGGTAGGAGAGAGATGGGGCGGTAGTTGGAGGGACTGGTAGGGTCAAGTGATGTTTTTTTTGAGGAGAGGTGTGACTAAGGCATGCTTGAAGGTGTCAGGGACAGTTGCAGTGGAGAGAGTGAGGTTGAGGATATGACAGATGGAGGGGGTGACAGTATGAGAGATGGTGTTAAGTAAGTTGGTGGGGATGGGATCAGAGGAACAAGTGGTGCATTTCGAGGAGGTGGTTTCCTCCTCGGTGATATCAGGAAAGGAGGAGAAAGAGGCCTGGGTTGGTTGGTTGAGGGAGAGGGTTGAAGGATGAAGAGGAAGAGGTGCCTTGGTAGTGAACTCAAGGTTGATCTTTTGCACCTTGTCGCGGAAGTAGTCAGCTAGTGATTGAGGTGAGAGTGAGGGGGGGTGGGAGCGGAGGGCACTTTGAGGAGGGAGTTAAGGGTGGCGAAGAGATGACGAGGGTTGGCGCTGAGAGAATTGGTCAATTGGGTGTAATAGTTCTGTTTGGCAAGGAATAGGGAGGACTGGAAGGAGGATAGCATGAATTTGTAATGAAGGAAATCTGAATGGGTACGAGATTTCCTCCACAGGCGTTCAGCAGATCGGGCGCAGGAGCGAAGGTAACGGATGCAAGGGGTCAGCCAGGGCTGATGATTAGTACGTCTTGTGGGACGAGAGATGGATGGTGCAAGGGTGTCCAGAGCAGAGGAGAGAGTGGCATTGTAAGCGGAGACAGCCTTGTCGACAGACTCGGAGGACATGATGGAAGGGAGGAGATTAGAGATAATGGAGGATAAGGTGGGAGGGTCGACAGCCTGGAGATTCCTGGAAGTAGTGGTTAGTGTTGGGCGGGACTGCGGGGGAGGGTGATGAAGTGTGAAGGTGATCAGGTGATGGTCAGAGGGAGGAAGAGCTGAGGTGCAGAAATTGGAGGGTGAGCAGGTAGAGGAGAGGATGAGGTCAAGACAATGGCCGTCTCGGTGAGTAGGGGTGGTGGAGCATAGCTGGAGGTTGAAGGAGGATGCTAGAGTGAGGAACTGAGAAGCGTGAGGGTCGAATTGGTCATCAACATGTATGTTAAAGTCTCCGAGAATGAGGGATGGGGATGAGGACTCAAGAAAAACAGAGAGCCAGGCATTTAGTGCTATATACTCTAACTCTCCCATCTTATTTTTTTAGGCATCTAGCATTTGTATATAGACACTTCAAAATATGTTTTTTTTTTCCTTGAATATACAAGCTGCTTTGAAGTTGACCTTTTCCTACTTGAGCACACAATTCTGGAACGTGCTGCCGCACAGCCTGAAAACGACCTATGAACTAACTAACTTCCTCAAACTACTGAAGACCCATCTCTTAAACAAGGCATACCACAAAGATCAACAAATGTGAACTCCTACAAATATACCCAGAATTGTCTTACAGCATTTGCTTGTCACTCTACTATCTTATTTCATCATTATCATGTTAAACAAGATCCTTATGTAATACTAAATGTATATTCTCTTATACATTTCCAACATTCATGATGTATTGTTAGCCACATTGAGCCTGCAAAGAGGTGGGAAAATGTGGGGTACAAATGCAATAAATAAATAAATAATTCGCATCCTTTACTCTTTTTTTTGCTCTTAAACACTTTCTTTCACCTCTCAGTTGGGATTCCCTAAAGATCCTGTTTCAATAGTATCCTTCAAGGATACTCCACACCTAAACCATGCACTCCTGGGTGACTATCTGCTTTCCCCCTCAACTCACATTTTAATTTAAATGCTGCTATATCTTCTTTTTAAATATAGGGTTAAAGAGCCAATGTTCTGAATGGAGGAAGGTGAATAGTAGAGTACCACAGCGATCTATACTGGGACCAGTGCATTTTAGCATATTTATAAATAATATAGAAATGTGGACCTGTGAGATGATCCAGTTTCCAGATCACACAAAATTATTGTGCGTTGCTTATGTTTATTCATTCATTATGTTTATTCATTCATTTGATATATTGCTAATTCTGGCACACAGATCTAAAGGGGTTTACAAATCATAAAATAAATAGTTAACACAGAAAAGGAAAGGAACACCAATAATAGTATAGATCTCACTCACACTATTAAGTTTAAAGAAATAAAATTATATTAAATTATAAAAGAAAATAAAACAATAATTCAACAATAAAATTATGCGAAGACTGCATCCATGTGCAGGCAACACAAACCCCAGTTGGGAGTTATTGGGCAGACATTCCAATGGACTGCTGTAAAAACTTGGTTGTAAGAAGTTTTAAGAAGTTTTTTTGAATGTAGCCAATTAAAGTTCTGACCTAACTGAAGGAGTCAGACCATTCCAAAGTTTAGGGGTTAAGAAAAAGAAAGCAGAATTCCTGGTGAATTCATAGTGAGTTTTTTTTTTTTTGTGGAGTGGCAAAACCAAGCAAAGAATATCCATAGAGTGAAGTATATACTCAGGATATGTGGAATTCTTAGCGAGGACAAGTATAGAGGCTGTCTCGGATGAAGTGCATTGTGGATATTGCAAAATATTTTGAACCAGATATGGTAATAGACTGGCAGCCAAAGTAACTTGATCTAAAGAGAAGAGGCATTGAAAATGGGCTGCTGAATTTTGTAAAGTAACTGAAGATAGCATATTTAGGATCTGACAATCCTGCAATAAACAGGATTATAGTAATCCAGCCAGGAAATAAAGGCGTATATAAGCGTATGGGTAAAATCCAAGAGATTATGAATGGAATGAAAACCAGTTGAAAGTTATTAAATTTATTTATTTATAACATTTATACCCCACATTTTCCCACCCATTGGCAGGCTCAATGTGGCTAACATCAGTCCATAAAGGCAATCGCCAATCCGGTGAACAAACAAATGAACTATATTAAGGTGAATAGGAAGGATAGTAATTACAAGAGACAAGGGAAAAGAAGGGAAGGGTAATAGAGTCCATTAGGACCATAAATTAGTTGCATTCCAGGAATTATGGATTTAAGACGTGTCCATTAGGGTAAGCTTTTCAAAAAAAATGGGTTTTAAGAGATTTTCTGAAGTTGATCATGAATGATCATGAATAGTTTAGGTGAGTGCTAATAAAGGAGAAGGTGGAAGCGTAAGTGGATTTATACTTGAGACCATTACAGGTAGAATGATGGAGGTTTAAATATGAAGGGGATGATCTGCAAGAATTCCTAGATGGCAGATTGATAAGGGTATCCATGTAACCTGGGGCTTCACCATAAAGAATTTTATGGACCAGGGTGCAAATTTTAAAAGTAATTCGTTCTTTTACTGGAAGCCAGTGCAGTTGCTCACAAAGTGGTCTAGAACTCTCGAATTTTGATTTTCCATAGATTAATCTGGCCGCTGTATTCTGGGCAGTTTGGAATTTCTTTAGAAGTTGGTCTTTGCATCCTGCGTATATTCCATTACAGTAGTCTAGGTGGCTTAATACCAGTGATTGAACAAGGTTACAAAATATTTCTCTGGGGAAATAAGGTTTTATCCGTTTTAGTTTCCATAGAGAGAAGAATATTTTCTTGGTGGTGGAGTTTGTTTGATTCATGAGTGCTAAGTTACGATCAACAATTACACCAAGTATTTTTAGACTCTCAGAGACCGGAAGGTAAGATCAGGAGTAATTAAGGTTGAGGGTTTGAACTTATTATAGGGAGAAGAGATGATAAGGCAATGAGTTTTCTCAGTATTAAGTTTTAATTTAAATGAATTTGCCCAAGTGACCATGGTGTGTAATCCAAGCTTAATTTCATTGGAGATTTCAGATAAATCATTTCTGAAAGGAATGTAGATAGTGATGTCATTGGCATAGATGAACGAGTTAAGGCCAAGCTTGGATAGTGACTTGGCCAAAGGAATCAGCATTATGTTGAATAGTATAGGGGAAAGAGGTGAGCCGTGAGGGACACCACAGTCAGCTTGCCATGGTGGTGATAATATTGAGCTGGATTTAACTTGGTAAGTTCTGGAGGTTAAAAAGCCCTTCAACCATTTTAATACATTTCCGCTAGTCCCGAAGTAATCTAGAAGTTTTAGAAGGATTTTATGGTTCACCATATCAAAAGCACTCGACACGTCAAATTGTAGAAGAAGAATACTTTTTCCTAAAGCTATTTCCTGTTTGAAGTTGGACAAGAGTGTGATGAGCACAGTTTCAGTGATATGGAGTGGGCGGAATCCCGACTGTGATTCATACAAAATGGAGAACTTGTCCAGATATTCGTTGAGCTGTTTGGTCACCATGCTCTCCGTTAATTTTACAAAAAGTGGAATAGATGCAATTCAACGATAATTAGTGAGATCATTACTTTTTTTCTTGGAGTCTTTGGGTATTGGAGTGAGTAAAATGTTTCACATGCAGATTGTGAGAAATTGCAGGAGGACTTCAGGAGACTGTTTACTAAGCCATGCTAGCAGCTGGTGGTGTGGTAATGCTTACACAGCCCATTCACTTTGAATAGGCTGTGTTGCTATTGCCATGTGTCAGCCTTTAGTGCAACTTAGTAACCAGAGGGGTAAGCATCCATATGGCAGATGAAATTTAATGTGAATAAGTGCAAAGTGATGCACAGTGAGAAAAATAACCCTAATTATACAGTGGTGGAAATAAGTATTTGATCCCTTGCTGATTTTGTAAGTTTGCCCACTGACAAAGACATGAGCAGCCCATAATTGAAGGGTAGGTTATTGGTAACAGTGAGAGATAGCACATCACAAATTAAATCCGGAAAATCACATTGTGGAAAGTATATGAATTTATTTGCATTCTGCAGAGGGAAATAAGTATTTGATCCCCACCAACCAGTAAGAGATCTGGCCCCTACAGACCAGGTAGATGCTCCAAATCAACTCGTTACCTGCATGACAGACAGCTGTCGGCAATGGTCACCTGTATGAAAGACACCTGTCCACAGACTCAGTGAATCAGTCAGACTCTAACCTCTACAAAATGGCCAAGAGCAAGGAGCTGTCTAAGGATGTCAGGGACAAGATCATACACCTGCACAAGGCTGGAATGGGCTACAAAACCATCAGTAAGACGCTGGGCGAGAAGGAGACAACTGTTGGTGCCATAGTAAGAAAATGGAAGAAGTACAAAATGACTGTCAATCGACAAAGATCTGGGGCTCCACGCAAAATCTCACCTCGTGGGGTATCCTTGATCATGAGGAAGGTTAGAAATCAGCCTACAACTACAAGGGGGGAACTTGTCAATGATCTCAAGGCAGCTGGGACCACTGTCACCACGAAAACCATTGGTAACACATTACGACATAACGGATTGCAATCCTGCAGTGCCCGCAAGGTCCCCCTGCTCCAGAAGGCACATGTGACGGCCCGTCTGAAGTTTGCCAGTGAACACCTGGATGATGCCGAGAGTGATTGGGAGAAGGTGCTGTGGTCAGATGAGACAAAAATTGAGCTCTTTGGCATGAACTCAACTCGCCGTGTTTGGAGGAAGAGAAATGCTGCCTATGACCCAAAGAACACCGTCCCCACTGTCAAGCATGGAGGTGGAAATGTTATGTTTTGGGGGTGTTTCTCTGCTAAGGGCACAGGACTACTTCACCGCATCAATGGGAGAATGGATGGGGCCATGTACCGTACAATTCTGAGTGACAACCTCCTTCCCTCCGCCAGGGCCTTAAAAATGGGTCATGGCTGGGTCTTCCAGCACGACAATGACCCAAAACATACAGCCAAGGCAACAAAGGAGTGGCTCAGGAAGAAGCACATTAGGGTCATGGAGTGGCCTAGCCAGTCACCAGACCTTAATCCCATTGAAAACTTATGGAGGGAGCTGAAGCTGCGAGTTGCCAAGCGACAGCCCAGAACTCTTAATGATTTAGAGATGATCTGCAAAGAGGAGTGGACCAAAATTCCTCCTGACATGTGTGCAAACCTCATCATCAACTACAGAAGACGTCTGACCGCTGTGCTTGCCAACAAGGGTTTTGCCACCAAGTATTAGGTCTTGTTTGCCAGAGGGATTAAATACTTATTTCCCTCTGCAGAATGCAAATAAATTCATATACTTTCCACAATGTGATTTTCCGGATTTAATTTGTGATGTGCTATCTCTCACTGTTACCAATAACCTACCCTTCAATTATGGGCTGCTCATGTCTTTGTCAGTGGGCAAACTTACAAAATCAGCAAGGGATCAAATACTTATTTCCACCACTGTAGCTACGCAATACTGGGTTCCACATTAGGAACCACCACCCAGGAAAAGGATATAGGTGTCGTGGAGGGGCATAATTGAACGTGGACGGCCATCTCTAAGGGCGCCCATCTCTAAGGACATCCCGGTGAAGGGGTGGGGAAACCCGTATTATTGAAACAAGATGGGCGTCCATCTTTTGTTTTGATAATAAGGTCAGGGACGCCCAAATCTCAACATTTAGGTCGACCTCAGAGATGGTCATCCCCGGTTTTCGGAAATAATGGAAACCGAGGACACCCATCTCAAAAATGACCAAATCCAAGTCATTTGGTCATGGGAGGAGCCAGCATTCGTAATGCACTGGTCCCCCTGACATGCCAGGACATCAACTGGGCACCCTAGGGGGCACTGCAGTGGACTAACTGATGCACTAACTGAATGGAAAAAGGCATGCAGTGGTCACTAACTCCCTCCCACCCTGAAAAAAACAACTTTAAAAACTTTTGTCTTTTTTTAGAGTATGGGTGAAGGATGTCCTTTGCTATGCCTCTGTGACAGCAGTTGAGGATGTCCTTCGCTATTTATTTAGATTTTGCTCACACCTTTTTCAGTAGTAGCTCAAGGTGAGTTACATTCATGTACACTGGTTATTTCTATGCCTCCATTCCTGCAACGGCAGTTGAGAATGTCCTTTGATATGCATCCAAAATGTGGATGTTTGTGAGAAGTATGTCCATGCCTGGATGTTTCTGTGAAAAGGATGTCCATGCTTGCTATGCCTCTGACACATCCTTTATTTATTTGGATTTTGGATTACAAGTATCAACAGTGGGATTTGAACTGGCCATCTCTGCATTGCAAGACCAGTGATCTAACCACTTCTCCACTCTACTCCTTTGAAATTTTGCCATTCCTGTGTGTGTGGGGGGGGGGGGGGGGGGTGCAGTTGAGGACTGTTGGATTATTTGTAGTAAATAATTAGCAGATTTTATACACACAGCTTCAGCTTTAGAAATGTTAATTTCTTTTCTTCATCTCTCTCATACACCCCAGAATAATTCACTGCTGAGTCACTTTAAAGTTGAAGTAACAGAACATCTGTTTACTCACAGTTTGTAGTTAGATTATATTCAGACAGGCTTATATATACATAATACTATACATTTGGATTATCAGCTCTTTCCATGTGCTTAGATGGTAATGGATGCTCACACCATAGATTCTCAGCTTAGGAGAGATCATGAGCACCATGTGCTGTGCCCAACCCCCACAGGAAGTTGCATGGGTGTGACCTCTCTAAGTAATTCACATCAGAGGTCACAGAGTAATCACAGAGAAAAAATTGGTGACAGGCAATGCATGTAAAATACAATACATTATTCCAACAAACCCCTTCTCATGCATAACTGTCATGCAATTATTTATTCATACAAAGTCCAAGCTTTATACGCAGATTCTCAAAATGTTCTCTGGGTAACGGTTTGGTCATGATGTCAGCTGTCATCTCACTGGTGTGACAATAGTGTAGACTGATGACCCCTTCTTTCGCCAGTGCTCGCACGTTGTGGTATTTCGTTGCGATGTGCTTGGTGCGTGACTGAACCTTGTCATTCTGTGACAGTCTGATGCAGCTCTGATTATCTTCCATTATCTGGATTGGTCTCTGTTCAGCTATTCCAAAATCCAGCAAAAGTTTTTCAATCCACATCAGTTCTCTGCATGCTTCTGATACAGCCACATATTCAGCTTCTGTAGAAGACAGACTCACAATACTTTGTTTATGACTGGCCCATGAAATTTGTACATTTCCATACATAAACACATATCCACTTGTGGATTTATAATCAGAATGATCCCCTGCCCAATCTGAATCACAGTAACATATTAGTTTTGGATTACTATTGACTGAAATCTTTAATTTACAATCAATGGTACCTTTTAAATACCTTACCATCCTTTTAACTGCAGTCCAATCTGATTTGGTAGGTGAGCTGACCCTTCTGCTCAAAATTCCTACTGCATTTGCTATATCAGCCCTGTATGTGGTAGTCAGATATAAAAGCTTACCTATGGCTGATCTATATTGGATGTTATCTGGTAAAGGTTCTCTTACTGTTTCATCCTTCAGAAAATCAGTGATCATGGGAGTGCTTACAACTTGGGCATCTTGCATACCTAAACTTTCAATAAGCTCATTTATTTTCTGCTTCTGGCTTAGAAGATAAGAACCATCATTTTGTTTCTCAATTTCTATACCAAGATAGTATGACACATTACCAAGTTCTTTTATCTCAACATTCAGGTTTAAATATTTTACAATGTCCTTGTACTCTTGCTCACTTTCGCTTGCAATGAGCAGATCATCAACAAAAGCTAAAATGTATGCATATTGTCCATTTCTGCACCTAGTGTACAAGCATTTATCTGCTTCACCTTGCTTAAATCCTAAATTTGTCAATATTTCATGCAATTTGTCATTCCAACATTTTGCACTTTGCTTTAATCCATAAAGACCTTTGTTTAATTTACACACTAGCTGTCTTTGTTTTGTATTTATGAAACCTGTTGGCTGTTCCATGTACAAGTCTTCAGTTATATCTCCATGAAGAAACGCTGTTTTCACATCAATGTGGTTGAGTTGCATGCCTTTTGAGACTGCAATGCTCAGAAGTGTTCTAATTGTCGTGTGTTTCACTACAGGTGCAAACACTTCATCAAAATCTTCTCCATATTTTTGAAGATATCCCTTTGCGACTAATCTGGCTTTATACCTTTCCACTTTTCCTTGTGCATTCCTTTTTAACTTGAATACCCATTTGCATCCTATAGCTTTCTTGCCAGGAGGTAATTTTGTAAGAATCCAAGTATTATTTTTATGCAATGCATCAATTTCTTCTTGTGCAGCTTTACGCCATTCAGCAGCTTCTTCTGCTGGCATTTTCTCAATCTCATCCCATGTTAAGGGCTCTTGAGCTTCTGCTGACTTTGTTAGGTAAGACAGTCTTGGGGGTGGAACACCTTTGTTTTCCCTGGATGAGCGTCTGACAACAGGTTGGTCTGACCTTTCCGCATCCTCTAAATCTGAGAGTCCTTCTCCAATTGATTCCCCTTCTCCAACTGTACTGTCTTCTTCAATGATCCTTTCTGTGTCTGCTTCCTCTGCCTGTTCCTCATTAGATACAGATGAGTTGCTTTCAGACATCTGCCTTGGTATGGCATTTATATACACTGGCATGTCTATTATGGTTCTAGTTTCATATTCTGGATGATAAGGCTCATCTGGGATAATCCAGCCTTTATCAACCCTTTTGTTTTCATCAAAATATGTAACATGTCTTATGCCAACAATGCCAGTTTTCAGATTCAAAATTCTATATCCTTTGTGTCCTGGAGCATAGCCAACTAAAATGCCCCTTTCTGTTGTGGAATCCAGCTTATGCCTTCTTTGCTTTGGTACATGAGCATATGCTGTACTTCCAAATGTTCTTATGTGTGACAGGTTTGGCTTCCTACCATGCCATGTCTCATGTGGTGTGCGCTCAGCGCCTTTAGTTGGCATTCTGTTTTGTAGGTACACTGCTGTGAGAATGGCTTCCCCCCATAGTCTTTTAGGGAGATTGCTATCTGACAGCATACATCTGGTCATTTCCACAAGTGACCTAAATTTTCTCTCTGCAACAGAATTTTGCTCTGGTGTATAAGCTACTGTTGTGATATGCTGAATGCCTTCTTGTTCTAGAAATGTGCGCATGCTTTGTGAAGTGAACTCACCACCATTGTCGGTCTGAAGAACCTTTGGTTTTCTTTCAAATTTATTGCTCACCATGGCTATGTATTTCTTCAGCATGTCTGTGACTTGACTTTTTTCTTTCAGCAAATAGGCCACACAATATCTAGAGAAATCATCCAAGAATATTAGCACAAATCTGTTATTTCCCAATGATGGGATATTAAACGGTCCACATAAGTCACTGTGTATTAAGTCCAGTACTTTATTACTCCTATTTCCTGTGTATGCAGGAAATGAGGGTCTCACACCTTTTTGAGTAACACAGTCTATGCATTTCTCCATTTTACCAGTACCTGCACTGATTTGAATGCCTGTGGCTAGTTGCCTACTGTAAAGATCCTGGATCACCTTAAAATCACGATGTCCCAGGCGGCGGTGCCAGATTTCCAGACTACATTTACCATCATTCTTCCTTACTTGCGCCATATGTGAGGCTTCACCTGAAATGCTCAGTTTATAAATATCATTATGCATAAAAGCTTCAGCATACACTTCATCATTTTTAGAGATTGTGCACTTACTGTTTTCAAAATGAATCACAAATCCCTTCTTATCTAATGTAGATACACTAAGCATATTGCAAACTGCTTGGGGAATATACAAGACATCACTTACAGGAATTTCTTTAACTTCATTAGACACTTTGCATTTTAAGAATCCAATGCCTTTGCTTGGATCTTAGCAGTCCCTGCGTTTGCAGTATTAAGAATACCTTCTTCTGGACACATTTCCTGAAAGAAATCCTTACAATTGGTTAAATGGCATGTGCTCCCCGAATCCAAAATCCAAGTACTTTCATTTGAATTATTATTTACCATAGTCAAAGATTTTTCTACCATTAGAAAGCTCTTATGTTTATTATTGTCCTTCATACATTTCCTGGTTGGAGAATTCTTTTGTTCCATTGGCTTAGGTGAGCTAGAGGGAGTGTTTTGTGTTTCCTTACACCATTTAGATACATGTCCCTCCTTTCCACATGAGTAGCAAATCAGCTTGCCCTTGGGTGGAGTTTTCCCATAGCTCCGCCTTCCTCTGTTCTTTGCCAAGAAATTTGTTTCATTTCTCTCTGACTGACTTTGAGAACACTTCTCCTCAGAATCATTAATTATGCATTCCTGCCTCAGTCTTGATGCTGCCTGTTCAAAAGATTGCCCTTCAATGGCTTCATTTACAGACCTAAAAACATCAAACTTCTTTGATAGTGAGGTAAAAAGAAATGCTCTTTTCAATGCATCACACATGGGAATTCCAGAAAGTTCTAGCTTTTGAAATGAAGACATAAGATGCATAATGTGATCATTACGCTTACTTTTATCCCTTAATTTGGTTTCATTCAACTCTGCCAACCAAATTGGTTGCTGTTTTGCATATGTAGTTGCATACATAGTTCTCAGTTTATGTAAAATGTCCTTCACTGTATCTTTTGCCTCCACTAATATGGCTTGTTTCTCTGAGAGAGCTTCCAAAAACATGCACTTCACATAATAGTTTGCATTGTCCCATTCAGCCATATTTTCAGCTGTTCTGTTTTGGTCTAAGCATATATTTAATTTCTTTGCTTGAAGGAGACATATGAATCTTAGTTCCCACTGCTGATAATTAAATTCAGTTAATTTAGGCACCTTGAGAGAGTAGAAAATGGTGAATTTCCTCCCTCAGCCATTTTCTTAGCCTTCTGTTTGGTGTGTGGGGGGAGAGAGAGAGACAGACTGAATCTTTCTTTTAAAACTTAAGAGAAAAATGTGGCTTTTTTACTGCCTGGTAATATTTCTCTTCTTTTTCAATTCCTGGACCCTGGGCCCATAACCCTTTTGTTGGATTATTTGTAGTAAATAATTAGCAGATTTTATACACACAGCTTCAGCTTTAGAAATGTTAATTTCTTTTCTTCATCTCTCTCATACACCCCAGAATAATTCACTGCTGAGTCACTTTAAAGTTGAAGTAACAAAACATCTGTTTACTCACAGTTTGTAGTTAGATTATATTCAGACAGGCTTATATATACATAATACTATACATTTGGATTATCAGCTCTTTCCATGTGCTTAGATGGTAATGGATGCTCACACCATAGATTCTCAGCTTAGGAGAGATCATGAGCACCATGTGCTGTGCCCAACCCCCACAGGAAGTTGCATGGGTGTGACCTCTCTAAGTAATTCACATCAGAGGTCACAGAGTAATCACAGAGAAAAAATTGGTGACAGGCAATGCATGTAAAATACAATACATTATTCCAACAAGGACATCCAAAATGTTTGAAAGAAGGACGTCCACACCCTCATTATGCCTCCGCTGACACACACATACCTCCCCCCCCAGGGACCTGCACACTGCCCCCCCCCCCCCCACAGGAATGGACATCCTTCTCACAAACATCCACATTTTGGACGTCCAACTGCCATTGCACAGATGGAGGCATATCAAAGGATGTCCTCAACTGCCGTTGCAGGGACGGAGGCATAGAAATATCCAGTGTACTTGAATGTAACTCACCTTCAGCTACTACTGAAAAAGGTGTGAGGAAAATCTAAATAAATAAATAGCAAAGCATGTCCTCAACTGCCATCATGGAGGCATATCAAAGGACATCCTTCACCCATACTCTAATTCCATCTGAATAAGAGTTACAGATGATGTACACCCAGCTGGAAAATCCAGCATCGATCTTGTCAGAGGGGTCCACTCCTCTGGACCAAATGTGACATTTAGCCCATGGGACCAATTGGTGCCTCCTTATACAACCAACCAGAGGATTACATTGCATACAAAACTAAACTGACAGAAATTACCAACAAAATCAAGCTCATGGGCAAATGCATTTCAACAAAAACTCAATAAAGAAAAAACACATTGCCTCATCCTCTCATCCCAACACAGCCCGGACAACCCCACAAGCATCAACACCCCAGATTACACCCTCCCTATCTCAGACAGCCTGAAAATCCTCGGCATTACATTGGACCACAACTTAACATTAGAGAACCAAGTGACATCCACAACAAAGAAAATGTTCCACTCAATGTGGAAACTCAAACGTGTGAAACAATTCTTCCCGAGGGAAACATTTCGCAACCTGATACAAGCAATGGTACTAAGCCATGTAGACTACTGCAATGGAATTTATGTGGGATGCAAAGAACAAACCTTAAAGAACCTTCTGACCGCTCAAAACACAGCAGCTAGGCTTATATTTGGTAAAAAGCAGATTTGAAAGCGCAAAGCTCCTCCGTGAAAAACTATACTGACTCCCAATCAAAGAACGCATCGCTTCAAAATCTGCACCCTGGTTCACAAAATCATCTACGGTGAAGCCCCTGGATACGTGACAGACTTGATCGACTTACTAACTAGAAACACATCCGAATCAGCATGAACATATCTAAATCTGCATTACCCAAGCTGCAAAGGACTTAAATACAAATCAACTTACGCATCCAGTTTTTCCTACTTAAGCACACAACTGTGGAACGCATTACCAAAAGCCTGGAAAACAATGTACCACCACCTAAACTTCCGGAAAAGACTAAAAACCAACCTGTTTAAAAAGGCATACCCTACCGATCCAACTTAAATGCCTGATCTCTGCAACTCAACAATACTAAAGTACGTAATGGACGTAACACAACTCTTCCATTGCACGATTCCCTAATGTGGCTGTGCCACATGAACTTTATCTTACCATCGATTGTGCAGTGCATAGCGGCAGATGGATTACTCATTGAACGGTCTTTTTCAAGACCATTTTTAAGATCCTGTCTGCAGATCTTTCATTTGGCATTTTTTTCTCGAGCATTGAGATTTTTTCATTATAATCATTGATAATCTCAATTCATTGTTTTCCTTAGTGATCAGACTCCTGATGTAGGCCATCTGGCCGAAACACAATATTGTCTCGAGTCATTTTCAATGTAAAATTGTTTTATTATTATTTGTTTTAAAACCATTAAACGTTGTATATTTTAATTTCATTTTGGTTCCAGTCTTTGGATAGCCTGGCTCATACTCCCACCTTTTTTTTATTTTCATTTTATGCCCCATGAGATCTACTGAGTTCTCAACGTACGTGGATTCTCTCTAGACTTTATCTTACCACAACATCACTTTGTATTTGTTCACACCGGAGTCTGCAAACGCCTCTCCGGTACTATATAAGCCACATCGAGCCTACAAATAGGTGGGAAAATGTGGGATACAAATGTAATAAATAAATAAATAAAAATAAATAAATTACCATCTGTCACAGCCAGAGTTGCATACCCCACCATAGAGGGTGACAAAGCTTGCTGTTTCATCTTATATTTTTGCCCCATACAGGAAATAAGGTAAATTTAAAGAAAAATGCCCTAAGGCAAGCAATGGTGCCAGTGTTGCACCATCTTGAGTCCCCAACTAGTACCTTTAAAACAAATTGGAAACAATATATTTTTTCCACACAACCCATAGTAAAGCTCTAGAAGTCATTGCTGGAGGATGTAGTAAAAGCAGTTAGCATAGCTGGACTTAACAAGGTTTTGGACCAATTTTATGGAAGAAAAGTTCATATATCATTATTGTGGTACAGTAGACTTGGGAGAAAGCCATTGTTTATCCCTGGGATTAAGTAGCAAGGAAATCCTAATGCTTTTTGAGATCCTTCCAGGTACTTGTGTCCTGGACTGGTCATTGCTGGATCCACAATGCTGGGCTAGATGTTTTATGTTCATGATAAGAACAAACTCTTAACACAGTAAAGACAAAAATTATCTGGCTATCTTATACGATCAGCAGTGGACCTCAGTACGATTCTGAGGTTAGAGGGCTGGCCATCATTCATGTTCAAATGACTGCCATGCTTAGCTTTTCTTAGCTGAAGTGATAGATAACAATGCATGTACTTATTTATGCACTGCTTTGGTTGGAGCAACTATATTTCATCAGGCTGCATTAGATTCACCCATGCACCGATTCAGTGAAACGTAATCAGGGGCAAGATGCCAAGATGGCCTTTGAGGTGGACGTGTGTGCGAGCTCCTCCTGAATTCCAATAGCTCCTCTGAAACATTGGATCTTTCCAGCACCCATTATGGGGAAAAGAAAGGGGAAGCCCCCTGTGCTCACCTCCTTGAGTCGGGTCGAGTCATCCACCATGCGACAGGGAACGCTGGATGCGGTGGTTGTTCGCACGCCGGGACTCCCCGTGGGTGCCTCGATCGCTCCGTTACCAACGTCGGAGCAAATCTTTGAGGGGGTTTCTTTGAGTCCCCCTCCTAACACAGCACCTCCGAGGCCCGTTGGCGGGATGGCGACGTCGGAGGAACAGCACCATGGGAGATCCAAGGAGGGTTTAGTCCCTGGCGCTGTAGCAGGAGGCCCCGTCGCAACCTCTTCTCCAGCAGGAATAGCAGGACAGTCAGGGCAGCTTTTTTTCTGCTCTGTCTGCTAATTTGTCAACGCAGGAGATGCCAGCGGTAGGCCTCGGAGAACAAATTAGACCTGCTGTGGTCACCCTGGAGATGGTATGGGATGTTATTGAACGCTACTTTGATGAACATTTCTACAACTACGCAAGTACAACTTACAGAGTTTAAATCTAATCAGGACAATTTCAAGGCCAGGTTTGAAGCTCAGGACACTAAGATGGAAACTCTGGAAAACGAGGTACAAGCTTTGAAAACTTTTTCTTCTTTGGTTTCCAAGGAAAATACTATTCAGTTTAGGAAAATAGAACATTTAGAGAATCAGTTACGAAGGAATAATTTGAGGATATTAAACTTTCCTAAATCTCCTTTAGTTGCACCCTTGGAGATGTTTAGAAAATATATGAAAGAGAATTTACATATTCCAGCGGGTAATTTAACTCCAATTACAAAGATTCAATATATATCTGGTATTCGTCCTGCTGTGGGGGAAACCCCACAAATGAATTTAACAGAATTTCTTCAGGATTCACTTGAATTAATAACCAAGAGAACTACCATGTTGGTGACTTTTGCATTTGAACTTGACCACAATAATGTATTTAAGTTATACTTTTGCAATATTAATGAAGAATTCTTAGGAGCTAAAATTCAGATTTTTCCTGACCTATCCAGAGATACCCAGAAAAGGAGGAAGGCGTTCCTAGCTTTGAAACCTCAGTTACTTAGTATTGGGGGCTCCTTCCTACTTAAGTATCCCTGTAGATGTGTCGTAATAATTAATTCGCAGACTTATATTTTCTTTGAACCTGAGAAACTTCAACAATTTATTATGAGTAAAGAATAGTGAAGCATGCATTGAATGGAAGCTAATGACTGGCTGCATACATGGAGAATCCTTCCACCTTTGGTTCTGTTTTCTTTTTTCTTCTTGTTAATAATATTTCCTTGATCTTGGATCTGAAATTGTTGTGTTCTAATAATTGAATATCTTCTTTTCTTCTTTGCTTTAATGTCAATATTGTATATTATTTTCTGTATTTCTGATTTATGTATATGCATAATGTAAAAGGAAAATCATAAATAATTTAAAAAAAAAGAAACGTAATCAGGTACAATCTTAATGCTTCTGTATGATTGACTAATTATACATTAATAACATGATTGGCAACAAAGGTTTATATGCTCATTAGATTTCATCTGACACTTCTTATTGCTGAGGTACTTTATGGTGATATAGAGAAAGAATTATGTACTATACTACTGCAGTGATATGAGTAAGCATTTTGTCTCTGACATCTATGGGAAATAAAAATACAAGCTTCTCAGTGAGATCATGTTTTGGGTACATCGATAAGAATAGAACTTTGTTATTGCTATAATCAAATAGTGCTATCCAAATAAGTGATTCTGAATTTTCCATGGAATGTGCTCAGTTTGATTGATAACTATCCCCCTTTAGGATATTTTATAATCCCAGGCTTTGTACAAATTATCTTTGTACTTTGAAACTCCCCTGCTTTTTGTGCAGGTAGATTTTCTTTGGAAAATGAATCAGCTTGAAAATGTAATCAGAGGGAATGGAGTATTAAAATATGCTGAAAGAAGTGATGTCCCACAAGTAAGTTTTCAGCTGAGACTCATCCAGATAAACACAAGAAAGCTTCCACTGCACTGGGCAACCTCTGTAGTTTTCAAAACAATCATAACTAATGAGCCTCTTGGTATCTTTATGCATCACAATAACTTATTATTCATACATTTGCATAATATTTTGCACACAGCAGACTATAGTAGTTATTTTAGAAGCTCTATTCTTGTTTTGGAAGCCTAAAAACTGGCACTTACATGTCCATATTGCATGGATGTCCAAATTTTACAAAGGCAGGTTATGGACGTCTAACACTGCAGTATAGCCGTAAGGCAAGGGAGTCATGGTTTGGGTGTGTTTTTAGGCAGGACTATGGCGGGCCCAAAATATGTATATCCAACACCGATCACAGAAGGGTCTGAATCTAAAAACATTAACATCCATATTTAGATTTGGTACTTATCATGACCAAGTTACAGAAAGGTGCTCTGAGCAAGTTTCCACTCAATGGAGATAAAGAAAGTCACAGTAGGTATGTGTCTGTCATGGGAGTGCTCACAAAAAAAAAAAAATAGAAAAGAAGCAGAAATTACAAAATGCTGCAGTGGGACTTAAACCAGCAATCTGTATCTCTCCACAAGAGATATCTCTGTGGCCATTTTATAATATGGACATTACTCTGCTGCTACACAGATATAATATCCTTTATTTTGCCCCATTCATTATTTAGCAAGCAAAAACCAGGAGGAAAGAATCGAAACTCAATCTTTCATATACATTTTTTTTTTTTACTTTATATTATGCTCTCATATTAAGCACAAAATGTAGCACAGTGTATATTTAAGGTGGATAGGGAAACACTCAGAAGTATAACTTACTCATGCAGCATTCCAGAACTTCTGGAATTGCTATAAAGGGTGGACATGTTTCTCATTCACCAGATCTCCCATTCTGTCATGAACACCCACATGTCTCTATTGATAGTGTGACAGAAACTCCTACATTATAACCAATAAACAGTGACCAGCCATGACCTGCTGAAGATTTGCAGTTAGCGGATAACCAGTTATATCGTGTAATATAATCGGCTATCCACCGATATTTAGCGTGAGTTTGGTGGCTATATTTGGATGTGTAAATATGTTTATCCTTGGCTGGTTCAAACTTAACCAGCCAGCACTGAATATTGGCTTGGCCGGTTAAGTTTGTTCCAGCCCAAAATAAACCAGATATTTAATGCCATTCACCGGAAATGATCCGGCATTGAATATCCGGGCTCATGCCCGACCGTGCGAGTTAGCCAGGCTAACTCCTGCAGTCTGAATTTCAGGCCCCCTATCTTTATGCAGTTAGCTAACTAAATAGGAGCTGTGGCACTCGACACATTTCTATGGTTGTGCTTCATAAAACTCTTGCATCTATTGGAACTTCCTCCTAGCTCCATTCAGAAAAAGCCCCTATAACTTTTAGAGATGGACTGTATAAATGCAGGCATTATCTTTATGCATGCCTTTTTTTCTACAAATGCACACCCCTAAGCAGCTTTGTAAGAGCACTTTTCTGCATGTAAAGCATACTTCATATACAGAAAATGATTTACAGACCTTTTTACTAAGTTGTGTTAAGAGCTAAGATGCACTTAGAGCCCCTTTTACAAAATGGCAGTAAGCCCAATGCAGGCTTACTGCTCACTAAAAAGAAAGTACTGCTGGGTTACTACAGCAGCCCAGCGGTAGTTCCCACTCCAAGTGTGCCATCATATCCAGTGCTACAAGTATATATTTATTTTTGTATCACCGGTGGTAATCAGGCAGTGCCGTGCACTGCCCGTTTACCGCTGGGTTAGCGCAGGAGCCCTTACTGCCACCTCAGTGGGTAGTAGTAAGGGGTCTCCCCCAAAATGGCTGCACAGCAAGTGCTTCACTTGCCATGTGGCCATTTCCTTAATAAAAAAGACCTATATTTTACCTGCAGCAGAAAAAGGGAGCCTTGGCACGCATCAAAAACACATTCCAACGCCAGTCCAGCCCCCCTTTTGCCACAGCTTGGCAAAAGGGGCCCTAAAAACATTACTGACATAAAATAAACTAAAAATCACACTCAAAACTGTAAATCAATATAACATTCCTTGTCAATCCTTCCTTAACCAAGGCCTGAGAAAAAAGTAAACTTTGAATAATTTCCTGAATTGAAGGTAACTCTTAATTTTTCATAATTCAACTGGAAGACTGTGTCTCAAATGTACACCTTCCACATAGAAGATTTTTGATCTAACATCTTCTAATACAATTTGTTTATAAGAGGGAACATTTAATAATATTTTATCTGCTGATCTTAGAGGACAAGGTGGACAATAGACTCTCAATGCAGTAGCTACAGGAATCAAAATTTCCCCATTCATGGCCCTATAAATCAAACGCAAAACCTTAAATTGAACCTTCCATTTCACAGGGAACCAGTGAAGGTCTTATAATACTGGGGAGATGTGCTCATATCTAGAAATTCATTTAAATGCATATAAAGGCAGTCCCCCAAAAAAGCAAATTGCAATAATCAAATAGAGGAGACACCAAAGATTGCAGAACAGTTCTAAAGTATGAACTAGACAACAAATCCTTTAATCTAAGTAGCACTTTTAACTTAATGAAAATTTTCCTTCCCAGCATTTTTACATGTGATTGAATAGACAAAGTAGAGTCAACCAAAATACCGAAGTATTTGATCTCTCCATGACTGTGAATGGTATCCTCCCCCAGCTTAAAATTTATAGGAAATTCTACAATTGAAGTGTTAGCAAGTATTAATACCTGTGTCTTTGAAGCATTCAATTTCAATCTATTAGCCTTCATCCAAATATTTACTGCCCGTAAACAAATTCTCAAAAATTACGATTTATGCTGCTGCTGTGTGAGCTTTGCACTACATTTTATTCGGAGGGAATATATCACACAGAATTTTGGAAAGCATCAGCCTTTTGAAATTGGTCTATTGAATCCTCCTTTGTCATTGGTGTGACCCCTGACGCAGGTGCGGTGGCACCAAAACATGGCCTGTGTCGGGTCTTTCTTCAATCAAAGGAGGTGGTGGGAATGAAAATGGTAACGGAATTCAAACATGCGTGGGATAGGCATAAAGGAATCCTGTGCCAAAGGAATGGATCCTCAGAGCTTAGTCAAGATCGGGAGGCGGGGCTGGTGGTAGGGAGGCGGGGATAGTGCTGGGAAGACTTATACGGCCTGTGCCAGAGCCGGTGGTGGGAAGCGGGACTGGTGGTTGGGAGGCGGGGATAGTGCTGGGCAGACTTGTACGGTCTGTGCCAGAGCCGGTGGTTGGGAGGCGGGGCTGGTGGCTGGGAGGCGAGGATAGAGCTGGGCAGACTTATACGGTCTGTGCCACAGCCAGTGGTTGGGAGGCGGGGCTGGTGGTTGGGAGGCAGGGATAGTGCTGGGCAGACTTATATGGTCTGTGCCCTGAAGAGTACAGGTACAAATCAAAGTAGGGTTTACACAAATAGTAGCACATATGAGTTATCTTGTTGGGCAGACTGGATGGACCGCGCAGGTCTTTTTCTGCCATCATCTACTATGTTACTATTTAAAGGATCTTTTTAAATGAAAAAAATTGTGTTCCCTTTTGTTTTTAAAGGCCCTTTGTGCTGTGTTTTTAAGATAATCCCAAACCAGCCAACAATCTATATAGCGAAAGCATATAGATATTAAAAAGTACTGAGGAAAGTGCTGACCCCTGGTGAACTCCAGAAGCAACCTTCTTCCGAGCTGAAACATCTTGATCTAATTCATAGAATATCTCTAGACACGAGGATTTACACCAAGTAAACCCTGGAGTAAAGACCTCACATCTAAACTAGGAGTAGATCCCCATTATTCTATAACAGCATGCATAAATTGTAGGAATGCCTCTGATCTGTCCATAACACTCATATGGTCATGCCCCCTTTTAAGATTTTACGTACAGATCTTTGCGACTAAAAATGTGCATGTAAACTTCAATTAATGCCAATTAGTGCCAATAATTGATTATTAGCACCAAATTATCAGATCTAATTGGCTGATTATTCAATTAAATTGTGCACTCAATTTTAAGCACCATTTATAAAATTTCATGGATAATCCCCCAAATTCTATACAGTGCATCTTGATTTCCATGTGGTTCGCTAGCTAATCAGCACTAATAATTGGATGTTAACAAACAATTTTCAGCACTATTGGCATTAAGATTTACACACCCAACTCGCTAAGCATATTCTGTAACATGGTGCACCTAAATTCTAAGTCACATTGTTGAAAAGGGGGCACGGCCAGGGGCACGGGTGTTTCTACAATCTATGCACATTATTATAGAAAACAACCGTTCTGCGCCTAATTTAAGCATCGAGATTTAGGCCAAGAAAATATAGCCTAAATGAACATGACTAAATTTGGTCAAGTGGAGATGCACTCACCATATTCTATATAATGCACAGAAATTTAAGACAATTCTATCAATAGAAAATCATTTTCCGATCTGACGAAGAAGGGCAACCTTCGAAAGCTAATCAAAAAATGTATTAAGTTATGTCCAATAAAAAAGGTATCATCTTATTTTCTTTTCCATGTTTTATTTTGTTTGATTTCTATTGATAACCTTTAAAAGTGGACTAACACGGCTACCACACCTCTCTACTTAAGACAATTCTATAAAATTTAGGCATATTTTAGAGAATATGCCTAGGCATATTTTTTTGCCATGCACATTTTTCGTGCGCCATATATATAATCTAGCAAGGTCTTGTAGAGCTATAGAAAATGATAAGTAGTGGCAGTAGTTTATTCATACAGGATCTTCTGGGTCACTTGATAGATATTGTCATCAAACTGAAAGAGTTCTGAAGAGAAGAGTGTATTCTGTTACCATGAAACATAAACAGTGTTACAGTATCCACTGAACTGAAGGAAAACAGACTATTGGCATAAGTTCACTAAAATAGGATTGATCTCTAAAATATGAAGACCTTTGTAGGAGAATGTAGGAGGATGGGCTGCAAAGGAGAAAAACCATTGGCAGAATTAACAGTTTTCAAAAGTTCTGGCTGTCCACTAGCTCTTATTGCCCTACTGGAAATAGGACACACACACACACATACTGATAATATGAACTGCATTTTTAAAGGACTTGGCTATTTCATTGCATCTAATAGCATCCTAGAGCATAATTTTCTGCTAATGACCATTTAAATATATGCAGAAAACCCTGGGGGACACCACTTATTATCATAGTGACTTGTGTCTTGCTTTTCTTGCTTTTATGACTTGATGAACTTATTCACAAAACATAATAATGTAATGCAATCAAGTTATTTAAGGGGTATTCTTTATAACTGCAGAATGGATAAAAGGTGCACACACACTTTTCACAACAGAGAATTTGCCAGATTTTCAAAGCAAAAGTATATGCATATGTTCACTTTGAAAATTATCACTGAAAAAGTACTTGCATACAGTTGTACCTATGAAATTGTGGTGAATTTTTCTGAGCAAAAATGCTCATGCCAAAATATGTAAATGAGGTAAAGCCCAACAAGCTCTCCCTGAGTAACATTTCTTATTACAGCAAGTAAACGTATACACATAGGCCAGATTCTATATATGGCACTTAAAAAATCCACACGAAAAACATTTCCACCTAAGCGTATTCTATAAGTGGCGCTTAGATTTAGGCATGGTATATAGAATATGCTTAGTCAATATCCTAGCACCTAAAAAAAACACATATACATTTATACCAATGAAAATGTGGTATAAATCCCGGCGCATAGATTTAGGCGCAGAGGGCCATATTCTATAACAACATGCTTAAACTTAGGAATGCCTACAAAATGCTCATTTCCCCACCTATAGCCATGCCCCTTTTTGCCTGTGTATTATAAAATACCCTTAGGGAGTTGTGCACATAGATTCTAATTATTGCCAATTAGTACTCATTATTGCTTGTTAAGTGCTGTTAGCGCTGATTGGCTTGTTAAGCCAATTAAGTTATGCGCTTTGTTATAGAATATGCACTAGGCACACTATATAGAATCTGGGGATTAGGAGTCACATTTACAAAAGATTTTCAAGCACAAATGCCTTTTAAAGAAAAGGCTTCTATAAAATTGCCCCAGGGTTACACTTGTGAAAGTAAATAGTGTGACAAGAAGGATCATACTTGTATGTGACCCATGTGTAGTCACGTTTAAGGGTGAAATGTGGGCACAGTCATGTGGAGATCCTTGTCTCAGAATCTAGTAAGAAAGTTTGAATATACGTTCTGTGTGTCTGTATTCTTCCCTATTATTTTATAGAGTTCTTTTCCTCCCCCCCCTTTCTATGTTGTCAACTGACTTGACTTGCAACACAGTGTATTAAAGTATATTAAAACTAAGAGGCCCTTTTACTAAGCCATGTAGGCGCCTATGCGTGTCTAATGTTTAGGCGCCTATCCAGCTTATAATTGAAAGACAAAAACGCCTATATTGCAACCTAAATCGGGAGATAGGCGTTTATCTCCCAAAAACGAATAACGTGGTATAATCGAAAGCCGAACTTGGACGTTTTCAACTACACTCCATCGCGGAAGCGTAAAAAGTTGACGGGGCGTGTCGAAGGCGTGGTGAAGGCGGAACTGGCCGTGGTTATCGGCCGATCAGAGATGGGCGCCTTTCGCCGATAATGGAAAAAAATATGCGTTTTTAGCGAGAATTTAGGGCACTTTTCCTGGACCCTGTTTTTCCACAAATAAGGCCCCAAAAAGTGCCCTAAATGACCAGATAACCACTGGAGGGAATCGGGGATGACTTCCCCTGACTCCCCCAGTGGTCACAAACCCCCTCCCACCACAAAATATGCCGTTTCACAACTGTTTATTTTCACCCTCAAATGTCATACCCACCTCCCTGGCAGCTGTATGCAGGTCACTGGAGCAGTTATTAGGGGGTGCAGTGGACTTCAGGCAGGTGGACCCAGGCCCATCCCTCCCCTAACTGTTACAATTGTGCTGCTTAATGCTTATTAGTCGTCCAACCCCCCAAACCTACTGTACCCACATGTAGGTGCCCCCCTTCACCCTTTAGGGCTATAGTAATGGTGTAGACTTGTGGGAAGTGGGTTTTGAGGGGGATTTGGGGGGGGCTCAACACACAAGGGAAGGGTACTATGCACCTGGGAGCTCTTTTACCTTTTTTCTTGTTTTTGTAAAAGTGCCCCCTCGGGTGCCCGGTTGATGTCCTGGCATGTGAGGGGGGACAGTGCACTACGAATCCTGGCCCCTCCCACGAACAAATGCCTTGGATTTATTCATTTTTGAGCTGGGCGCTTTCATTTTCCATTATCGCTGAAAAACAAAAACGCCCAGCTCACAAATTGTCGAATAAAACATGGACGTCTATTTTTTTCGAAAATACGGTTCGGTCCACCCCTTCACGGACCCGTTCTTGGAGATAAACGCCCATGGAGATAGACGTTTTTGTTCAATTATGCCCCTCCACGCGTGTCTAACATGTACCAGTTCGGAACTACCGCCTGGCTACTGTGTGGCCCAGGCGGTAATGTCATTTTTTATGCGCCCACTACACGTGCCAGAATATTTCTGGTGTGCGGCGCTAACCGGGCGGTAATCGATATTGTACATGCGCTGACAATTACCACCCGGTTAATGCATGAGACCTTACCGCTAAGTCAATGGGTGGAGGTAAGGTCTCAGGCTCAAAATGGACGCATGCCAATTTTCATTTTGCCGCACATCCATTTTCGGCTAAAAAAGGTTTTTTTTACAGGTTCGCTGAAAAATGAACCTGCGTGCATCGAATTCACGTCTACACCAGTGCAGGCCACTTTTTGGCGCACCTTAGTAAAAGGACCCCTAAATAAACTATAAATGCTAATGATAAACAATAGTACTTAAGACACCCAAGTTTTGATGAGGACGTCCTTGCAAAACATCCGGTGGAGGGGCGGGGAAACCCATATTATCGAAACAAGATGGACATCCATCTTTCGTTTCGATAATACGGTCAGGGACATCCAAATCGCGAAATTTAGGTCGACCTTAGAGATGGTCATCCCTAGACTTGGTCATTTCTGATTTTCAGCGATAATGGAAACCAAGGACACCCATCTCAGAAACAACCAGATGCAAGCCCTTTGGTTTTGGGAGGAGCCAGCATTCATAGTGCAGTGGTCTCCCTCACATGCCAGGACACCAACTGGGCACCCTAGGGGGCACTGCAGTGGACTTCAGATATTGCTCCCAGGTACATAGCTCCTTTACCTTGTGTGCTGAGCCCCACAACTCCCCCAAAACCCACTACCCCCAACTGTACACCGCTACCATAGCCCTTACGAGTGAAGGGGGGCACCTAGATGTGGGTACAGTGGGTTTCTGGTGGGTTCTGAAGGGCTCACATTTACCACCACAACTGTAACAGGTAGGGGGATGGGCCTGTGTCCGCCTGCCTGAAGTGCTCTGCACCCACTAAAACTGCTCCAGGGACCTGCATACTGCTGTGATGGACCTGAGTATGACATTTGAGGCTGGCATAGAGGCTGGCACAAAATATTTTTAAAGATGTTTTTTGAGGGTGGGAGGGGCTTAGTGACTACTGGGGGAGTAAGGGGAGGTCATCCCCAATTCTCTCTGGTGATCATCTGGTCATTTTGGGTACCTTTTTGTGGCTTGGTCGTAAGAAAAACAGGACCAGATAAAGTCATCCAAGTGCTCATCAGGGACGCCCTTTTTTTCCATTATGGGTCAAGGACACCCATGTGTTAGGCATGCCCAAGTCCCGCCTTCACTACTTCCCCGACACGTCCCCGTGAACTTTGGTCATCCCCGCAACAGAAAGCAGTTGGGGACGCCCAATATCGGCTTTTGATTATGCCGATTTGGGCGACCCTCTTTCGAAAATGAGCCTGATAGGCATCCTAAAACTTTTTCAGCTCCACTATATTCTTTTTGAAAAGGAGCAACCAGAACTAAACAAAGAACTCAAGGTACGCTTACATCATGAACCTATACAGAGTCATAATGATATTCTCAGCTATGTTCTCCACTCCTTTGCAATAACTAAAACTGTTCATTTTTTTGACTCCAAGATCTCTTTTTTGAGTGATGATTCCTAAAATGGAACTCAGCAGTGAGTACTTTACTTGGGATTATTTTTTTTTTATATGTTTCACTTTGCAGTTATCCATAGCAATTTTCATCTGACACATAAATGCCTAATCTCCTAGTCTCATAAAGACCTTCTATAATACCTAACAATTATCTGCTGTTTTAATGACTCTGTGTAATTGTGTGTTATCTAGAAATCTGATTCTCACTTGTTGCTCCTTTCCCCCCAATATTTGAGACACTCCACTATTGATTTTTTTTTTTCAATTTGGAAAATAAACCATTTATTTGTACTCTCTGTTTCCTATCTTTTATAATTCTAGGAATGTGCAAATTTTTTTTAATCATGTTCAGTTCTTTTGGGATCATTCCTAATTTTCAGACTTTTTGTTTCAATTTGTTTCAAACATTTGTTTTGTTTTTATTTGTTATTTATCAATTATCAATTTAGCATTTCACAAACAAGCAGATGACATTAGGAAATAAGCAAAATACATATGGAAACTACTATGTTTACTCTTCACCCACACATTTAGGAAAATTAAAGGATTCCAAGATAAATAAAATCCACAAGAAATAGAGAAGGTAGAGGGGGAAGAAGGTCTACCCTGTATCTTATCTCCTTAGCCAGTCCATCACAGCAGTTATTTCCCTATTGAGTCAGCACAATAAATTCTTCCAGTTGCTTGGGATCAAAGAACAAATAAGTCTTACCCTGAAATATTATCACACAATTACAAGGAAAACAAATATAATCACACAATTACAATGAAAACAAACAATAAAACTGGCACCCAATGCAAAAGTTTTGGATTTTAAATCCAGGCATTCCTGACACATTTTTTGTATTGATTTAGCCAAAACAGGAAATACTCATCTTGGACCCCATAAACAAATCCTTCATATAACAAAAGTAAAGATGTATTACAGTGCTGCAGTCCATTTCCAGTAAATTGTTTTTCTTAGTTTGATTTTCTAGATATTCAAGTCTTTGATTAATATAATGCTATTTCTCATTATTACTGATTCTTGATCTTGCAGTTCCTGGATTTTCAATGTCAATTGAACTAATCTTGTCTAAATAGTGTTCCATTGTCTAATTTTGGTCTACAACCACTTCAGAAATAACAGACACATCTCGAGAAAATTTTCCAACAGCAAATTGAATTGAGAGGTTAATGTCCTGGAGAGCATCCCATAGGGTGTCCACTGACACCACAACTGGTTTGTCTAATATCCACAGACTTGTTAAAGGAGAAGAACCTTCCCTTTGAATACATTTACTTGCAATCTGAAGAGCAGCAGTTGTTGCAATACCCTATTCCAAAGGCGTCTTCTCACACAGAGAAGAAGCAGGCACAGGAGACCTCTCAGGCATGACTAGAGCTTTACCAGTGCCAGGAATGCTTCCATTATGCTGCTGTCCTGCAGAAATACTGCTTCCAACTGCAGGAGAGCCATTCTTTCTTCAGGACTGAGAAAAAACAAAAAACATTACTGTTGCTGTTTGCAAGAGCAAGCATGGTCGAGTAGGAGCCCAAAACAGAGTTTGTCACAACTTGAAAGTTTTCGAGGGTAGTCTGCCAAAAAGGGAGATTAGCAACAGGTGCTGAAGAGAACACCTGAGACTTCCCTCTTCCCATTATTGGAGAAAAGAGCCCACTTGAGCAAAGCAAACTGTCTTGAACTTACAGAACTGTTTTATTTTTAACAAGCATAACTTTTTACTCTGTGCTAATATATGCTAATTTGTAGGTTAACATGTATTACATTGATTTATATATTTCATTATTTTTTTTCAGAAACACTAACAAACCAAGAGGCCCATGTTCTAAGCTGTCACAGGGTTTACCACGTAATAGAGTTTACCACAGGTCTGTGCTATTGTCTCCTGGGCCAAAAAGGCAGGTTTTATGGTAAAACTCACATGTTAGCTGTCTAATATGGGAATGGGAGGAATCAGGGCGGGGGGGGGGGGGGGGGGGGGGGGAGTGTGGCCAGCTGTGATAGCTAGCTCACGGGTCTGGACTGCATGCTGGCTACTACAGCTGCCAATAGTGTAGATTAACTTACTGTCATCTAACGAGGAGGCAAGAAGTGCAGTTGCACTACCAGCATTCTGGTAATGTAGCCCACTTTCAATGGAGGTCATAGGCGCCCGGTATAAGAGGCTTGGAGAGGCTAAGCCCCCCCCCTGCTGCAGCAGAATGGATCAGCTGTGGAGTCCAGCTGCTCTGAGGGGATTAAATTGTTGATTTACCTCCATCCTCACAGCAGGAGCTGCAGTGAAAGCCCTCTAGCAGTTGTAGAAATTGGTTTATGGTTTGTTTACCTTACAGCTGGGAAAACAGGGGGGGGTTGGCTGGAGGTGTCCTGGGTTGCCAGGGAGATATTTAAGGAGGATGACTTCCTGACCTGCACTGAGGACAGATAGAAGCAGAACGGATACTGGGCCAGCATGATCAGAAAAAGTCACCAAAGGTAGAAAAGATCATTTTATTTTCATTATAGTGTTTGGAATATGTCCACTTTGAGAATCAGGTGCTCAACATTAAAAGTTTATATTTATTTACTTATTTATGGCATTTTATCCCACATTAAACATGAATTAGGGTATTTTGTGGCTCTACATGAGAATTGTGATGATATGATCCCTTGTTTCATATTGTTGACGGTCTGCATTTTCCGTATGGGTGGTATATTGGTGTATTAGGTCTGCCCAGTGTAATATTTATGGTACAGTAAGGTTCTGAGTGTGTTTTCGGACAAAGTTGTGCATAGTGTTTTGCAGTTGAGTGATTGTGGTTAGAATATACTTTGAGCAACCACTTTATTCTTTGACATATGATACATATCTAATATCTAAATTTAATAAAAGGTATTAATTGTGACTTTTATTTTTATTTATTTATTTTTTCTGCATGTTATCAGACAATTATGGATTTAAGCTCCACCCCTGACCCCACCCCTAACCCCACCCCCTTTTGCCTCCCCAAACAGTTGGGCCACCGACCGCCTATGATGGAGGTGTTTTAGTACTCTTTCTCCCCTTCCACATCCCTCCCCGTGATCCCCCTCCTCAGTTACACTCCCAACTCCCCCACAGCACCCAATCCCTACATTGCACCCCAACACATTGTTCATTCCCATCTCTCTTTGACACAGCATAAGACCCTCGTCCTGTACAACCATGCCCCCCAACCCACTAATTCCACCCTCACTTGGAAAACTATGCCCCCTGTCAGCATATCTCACTCCAATGTACTGCACCCTACCTCCAGATCCCCTCAGGACTCACTTAGGGTAGATCAGCATTGTTGGACAGTAGCCCCAGGCATCAGTGTTGATCTGCTGCCCAGAACAGTACTAGAATCCAAAATGTCCCCTCCCTCCGAGTTCCACAGGGTCCCCCTCCCTCCCTCCCTCCGAGTTCCACAGGTTTCCCCCTCCCTCCCTCCAAGTTCCACAGGGTCCCCCTCCCTCCCAGTTCCACAGGATCCCCCTCCCTCCCTCCGAGTTCCAGGGTCCCCCTCCCTCCCAGTTCCAGGGTTGCCCCCCCTCCAAGTTCCAGGGTCGTCGTCCCTCCCTCCCTTCGAGTTCCAGGCCCCCTCCCTCCAAATTTTAAAAGTCATCTCAACTTACCTCATCGGGGTTACGGCGGCCGGCAGCAGCGGTAAAAAGGGTACAGGCTCGGTGCTTACTTCATGAATATTCATTGTGGATATCCTGAAAACCTGACTGGCTGGGGTGCCTTCAGGATCAGGTTTGGGAACCACTGGGTGGCATATACCTGGTTATGCTAGCATTCTGCAAAGGAAAGTAGTTGCCTTCCTCCTGCATAGTATAGGCTCCTGCAAACCTCCAACAAAAAGGATGCGTGGTGTAAACCAGTCACCAAAACAGTGATTCTTCTCTATTCACACTGTGTTCAGTCTTACATACTCCAAAAAGTTATATATGTTGAGACCATTTGTAAAGTGCTCAGTTTGGAAAGAAGAACTTCAAGAGCACACTTTGAATTTGGAAATGGCCTTAACCCCCTGATGCAGCAGTTGGTTAACTGCGAAACACTAGCCAATGTTGGGGATACCATGAAACTAAGCTGAGAAGCAAAGTACAAATTTAAATGAAAGTTTTTTGGAACATGTTAGTTATAAATAAAGTTTGAGTGAAAGTAGGGAAGTTGGAAGGTTTTTATGCCTTTGATGGTTATATGAATGGGTAGAAAAGTATAAAGACTCCCGTCAGATGTCTGAGGCTTTTCCTTCTTATTTTTCATTTATAAACATGTATAACTTTTTGGAGTATGTAAGACTGAACACAGTGTTTATAGTGAAGTATTGTTGTTTTGGGGGCCCTTTTTATTAAGGTGCATGGAGGGGCAAATCGAACGGTGCTGGCCATCTATATGGGTGGCGCCGCCGCAAAGAGCAGTCCCGAACCGTATTATCGAAAAAGATGGCCGGCCATCTTTCGTTTCGATAATACGGTTGGGGCCGGCCAAATGTCAGAGATAGCTGGGTTTGAGATGGAAGGCATCGGTTTTCGCCGATAATGGAAACCAATGCCGGCCATCTCAAACCTGGCCAAATCCAAGGAATTTGGTCATGGGAGGGGCCAGCATTTGTAGTACACTAGTCCCCCTGACATGCCAGGACACCAACCGGGCACCCTAGGGGACACTTCCAAAAAAAAAAAAAAAAACATTAAAATAGCTCCCAGGTGCACAGCTCCCTTACCTTGGGTGCTGAGCCCCCCAAATCCCCCCCAAAACCCACTCCCCACAACTCTACACCATTACCTTAGCCCTTATGGGTGACGGGGGGCAACTACATGTGGGTACAGTGGGTTTTGTGGGGGGGGGGGGGGTTGGAAGGCTCCCATTTACCACTACAAGTGTAACAGGTAGGGGGGATGGGCCTGGGTCCACCTGCCTGAAGTGCACTGCACCCACAAAAATCTGCTCCAGGGACCTGCACTCTGCTGTCAGGGAGCTGGGTATGACATTTCAGGCTGGCATAGAGGCTGGCAAAAAAGTATTTTTTTTTATTTTGTTTTTGGTGGGAGGGGGTTGGTGACCGCTGGGGGAGTAAGGGGAGGTGATCCCTGATTCCCTCCGGTGGTCGTCTGGTCAATTGGGGCACTTTTTTGAGGTTTGGTCCTAAAAATAAATGGACCAAGTGAAGCTGGCCAAATGCTCGTCCGAGCTGGCCTTCTTTTTTCCATTTTTGGCTGAAGCTGGCTATGTCTTAACAATGCCCCGTCCTGCCTCCGTCCCGCCTTCCATACCCTGCGGAAACACCCCCCTTTAACTTTGGCCGTCTCTGCGACGGAAAGTAGTTGGAGCCGGCCAAAATCAGCTTTCGATTATACCGATTTGGCCGGGTTCAGGAGATGGCCGGCCATCTCCCGATTTGTGTCAGAAGATGGCCGGCGATCTCCTTCGAAAATAAGCAGGATAGGCGCCTATCTCATCTAACGTGCATCAATTTGGAACTACCGCCTGGCTACTGCATGCCCTGGGCGGTAATTCAATTTTTAATGTGCATCCGATACACATGGCAGAAAATATTTTTTATTTTCTACTGCGTGATGCTAACCGGGCAGTAATCGGCAGTGTACACGCCTTGACGCTTACTGCCCAGTTACCGTGTAACACCTTACCGCCAAGTCAATGGGTGGCAATAAGGTCTCAGGCCGAAAATGGACCTGCACTCTTTTTAATTTTGCTGCACTTCCATTTTTGGCCACAAAAAAAGGCCTTTTTTACAGGCATGCTGAAAAATGGACCAGCACAAGTCCAAAACACACGCCTACACCAGCGCAGGCCATTTTTCAATGTGACTTAGTAAAAGGGACCCTTGGTTATTAGAATAGACTCCTACCATGCACCTTCTGGGTGTTCAGTTTTAGGAGCACTGTTATAGAATTGTCCTTTACTATATGTTTTTGTTATGTATATAGAGGTCACTATTCAGATGCACTTATGCCCCATATGTCCATGCCGAAAACCTTTTAAATATACAGCAATACCTCAGACAGGTTAAAGAGAGAATACTTTTAGATTTATATGTTTATATTTTTTTCTTGGAAAATTCTTTATGTGCTAAACTTAGGTACAGGAAACTTTCCATCTTTGTTATATTAATTCAACATTTCTCATGTACATGTATTGAGGCAAGAACAATATACACAAAACATAAATACTTGAGATAATAATCATAGCAATTACAGTGATACTAATAAAACAATAAGTAGGATCAGAAAAAAGCTGGAGGAAATATAGTAACAATGTTATGAAAATAGCACAGAAATAAGTAATTTATAAAACAAATGAGGGGGAAAAAAAAAAAGAAGAGAGGAGGATTTTCAACAATACTCTGGAGGAGAATTCTAGACAGAAGCACAGATGTGAAGGAGTCTGTTTGCCTTCAGCATCAAGCAAACTGAAAAGATAAGTAGATCATATCAGTGAATCTTAAACATCGAATGAGAGCATTGCATTGCAGGCAATCCCTCTGGTATAGTACAACTTGTGAGTGTAGAGGTTTTACACAATTCTCAGTTTAAAACTGCAGGCAGTGTGCAGTGATTAGGAAAAAATGATTGTTGGTTGCCATGGAAACCCATAGGACAATGTACTTTGTATTGTGGCAGTATTGTAAATGGCCAGCACTGTATATTAAGCATAAAATCTTGAAATGCACATGAAGTCTGCAGAGTAAAGAAGTAATAGGCAGCCAGGGATTAATCCTAGTAATGAGCCTAAGCAGCATGTTCTACAGAAACTGGAGCCTGCAGATGTTACAAAATGGAATCTTGAGCTATAATGCACTGAAACAATGACGCCTGGAAGTAATAACGGCATCAATTACCATTCTGGGTCAACACTGGACAAAAAAAGATTGCGGTACTCATACAACGGAGATAGTAAATATCACACTTCATAACTGGGTCCTTTTATTTCACCCAAGTTGAACTGTGGGTTGAAGATGGTTTCCAAGTTATTTACCTTTGTCAAGGTTGGCTTATAGTTTCTTTGTAAAGGGCTAAGCCCTTACTATAAGAAGTTGTCTAGATATTTCACTTCATGAATGAGCACAACATTGTTGTTTTCTTTAAGGAGCACAAGCTATCTGTTGCATTATCTTGGTCAGGTGCTACCATAAGTTCAGTGTATTGTATGTACTGTTCCATGGTGCTGCAATGTGAATGTGGGTATCATCAGTACGTGATTGGTCATATGGTTATCTACCAACCGCCTGATAGCTTGCAGCAATAAGAAGCGTCTGAGCCAAGGTATTCAAAATCTGGGTCTCAGTGATCATCAGGAAGTTAACCGGGCACTGGCCGATACTCAGACCAGCACCCAGTTAACTTTATGCAATTACTTAGCCTGTTTTGCAGCCTGAAAATTGCTGCTAACCTGCTTTCATTACTTGGTTAAGTGCTGCTGAATATCCCAGGATAGCTTCAGGCAAGCCATTTAAACAGTCAAGAGCCTCCCCTGGGCATTTAAATTGCTTTGAATATTAGGCTTCCAAAATTTATATTCAAATGCATATCGAAATACATATCTGAGTTGGTAGACATAATGGTATGTTGTGGTTATAGGGCATGGCAATGTGTAGGCATGGGTGGAAAGGAATTCCCTCCAGAATTTGTCTGGAGACAGTAGGAACAGCAAAGTTTACTCTCATTGGAGTGGGTTAGAAATTGTCTACTTGGCTAAAGGAAATGAAGAGCTTTACCTAGAAACAGGGCTATCCCAAGGGTATCAGACATCCTAAGTGAACCTTCAGCCATGCTGAGCATCTCTCTTTTATCCTTCTTCCTCTCCCTCCCCACAGGGGGCCATCATCTCACCTTCCCCTCTAGCTCTGCCCCCCACTTGACCAGCTTCTCATCTATCTTTCCATACCCCCTACTCAACATCCAACATCTCTTCCTTTTCCTTCTTGCTTTTGGGTCTGCCACTGTAATCTCCTACCACCTCCTTGGCTAGCCTGAAGATAAAAGAAGCATCAATGCTGCACAAACCCTTTTGAGGCAAACTTCCTATCATGGGGAAACAGGACCAAGAGGTGCTTCAGCATGGGTTTGTGCTTACAGGGCCTGTGCAAAGCCAATGTTTTTTAAATCTTTCGGCCCATCCAGGAAAAGGTACGGTGTGGCAGCAGTGATAGGCCTAACAGCAAGAAAGGAAGCAGAAGAAGGCTCTGGCACAAGTCAGAGCTGCACCACTGCCCTCCAAATTCTTCCATCCTAGGCAGCCACCTAGTTTGCCAGTGCTCTGATGTTCTTCTTACTCCATGAGACCCAATAAGGCTATTATTACTACTAGCCTAGAGGAGAGACTGGAGGGGGTGACCTCAAGAAATCCATGGAAGGTGCAGTCAGATCCAGTACCCTAGTGAAGGTGCTGTCATTACCCAAAAGTTTTACCAGCCTGTCAACAGCCAGTACTCACCTTAAACAACCGGTCCAAGATCTCTGAGTGCCTTGAGCCTATCGGGCTCATTTTCAAAAGAGGAGGACATCCATCTTTCGACATAAATCGGAAGATGGACATCCTTTTCCCAGGGACGTCCAAATCAGTATAATCGAAGCTCAATTTAGGACGTCTTCAACTGCACTCTGTCTTAAGGATGGCCAAAGTTCAAGGGGGCATTTCAGAGGTGTAGCGAAGGCGGGACTTGGCCGTGTCTAACACTTGGACGTCCTTGACCCAAAATTGAAAAAAAACAAGGACATCCATGACGAGCACTTGGACGTTTTCACCCGGACCTGTTTTTCTTACGACTTTGGCACAAAAAGGTGCCCAAAATGACCAGATGACCACCAGAGGGAATCAGGAATGACCTCCCCTTACTCCCCCAGTGGTCACCAACCCCCTCTCACCCTCAAAATCCATCTTTAAAAATATTTTGTGCCAGCCTCTAAGCCAGCCTCAGATGTCTTACTCAGGTCTGTGACAGCAGTATGCAGGTCCCTGGTGCAGTTTTAGTGAGTGCAGTGCACTTCAGACAGGCAGACCCAGCCCCATCCCCCCCTACCTGTTACGTTTGTGGAGGAAACAGCGAGCCCTCCAAAACCCACCAGAAATCCACTGTACCCACATCTAGGTGCCCCCCTTCACCCATAAGGTCTATGGTAGTGGTGTACAGTCGTGAGTAGTGGGGTTTGGGGGGCTCAGTCACAAGGTAAGGGAGCTATGTTCCTGGCAGCAATTTATGAAGTCCACTGCAGTGCCTCCTAGGGTGCCCAGTTGGTGTCCTGGCATGTCAGAGGGACCAGTGCACTACAAATGCTGGCTCCTCCCACGACCAAATGGCTTGCATTTGGTCGTTTTTGACATGGACGTCTTTGGTTTCGAAAATTGCTGAAAATCAGAAACGTTCATGTCTATGGACATCCAAATCTAGGTACGGCAAAATTTAAGGATTTGGACGTCCCTGACGATATTTTCTAAACGAAAGATGGATGTCCATTTTGTTTCAAAAATATGGGTTTCTCCGCCCCTGGATTTGGACGTTTTGCAAGGATGTTCAAATCGCAACTTGGACGTCCCTTTCGAAAATGCCCCTCCATGAGACCTAAGGGTCATGGGCTGGGTAAGACTTTGCGTGGTACAGCATTTAAAGAGACTCAAATGCTAAACAGTATACCAGAGACTACCTATAATTGTAGGTTGTGTTTTCTGCTTCATTTTTCTTTACAAATGCTCTAGTTAGCTGAGTTATTCTTTTCAGTGGTGCAGGGCTTACCCTAGACATCTTTAATTTTTCTTTTCTTAATTTTCTCCATAGGAGCTACTAGTTCTCTGTGGGGCCCATTTACAAAGCGACGGTAAGCCCAACACGGTCTTAACGAATGCTAACCTGGAACTACTGCCAGCCCGATGCGGCCATCGGCAGTAGTTCTGCCTCAAGCATGCACCATTTCCCATGCTCCAGAAAACATTTTTTTATTTTACTACTACTACTATTTAGCATTTCTATAGCGCTACAAGGCATACGCAGCGCTGGCACTAACATGGCAGCATGGCACTAACCCAGCAGTAATTGGGTTTCGCTGCATGCTGCCCGGTTACCGCAGGGTTACCACGGGAGCCCTTACCACCACCACCTCAATTTGTGGCGGTACGTGCTCCCCCCACCCCTCCCGCACGGCCATGCAGTACGAGCAATCTGACTGTATGGCCATTTTTTTAGGGACTTTTTACCCACCATGGTAGAAAGGGCTCTGGCACGTGGGAAAAATGGTCCTCGTCACTACCGGAGCGCCCTTTTTCCTGCAGCTTAGTAAAAGGACCCCTGTGTGTTTTAAAACAAGTGCTATGTTTTGCTTTGTTTTGAGGTTGTTAAACAAAAGAAATTCATGTAATTTACATAGATTTATTTATTTTTATTTATTACATTTATTACATTTATACCCCACGCTTTCCCACACACATGGCAGGCTCAATTGTGGTAAACACATTAATGGGATTAATGCATAAATAAATTGAACATGGGAGGAATAGGGTGCAGAAGGAAATGAGCGTTGGGAGGTAGGCGTAGGAAGATGGAGAGGAATGGATATGGGGTAGCAATAAGGATAATGGGAAACATGGTCAATGTATAACAATCGTCAATAAGAATCATAAATATGCTTTGTATTATTATTAATTTGTCCTGTCTTTAGGAAAATAAATGTTAGTTCTTAGAAGGTAACAAACCCAGGATAATATGGTATAAATGATAAAAGTTTCCAAATAGGAGCCAGAAGGTAGTTGTGAATTGTTTCAAGAGTGTAACCTAAATAAGCCAAGGGAGGATCTCCAAACAGAGATCAATTAGGATGGTAGAATGCCCTGAATTAATAATTGGTATTCTTTGATTTGCTCCAAACAAGAACCTGTTTGATTCAGTTCAGCTCTGCTATGTTGCAACTCCAAGTTATTTATAATTTCTCACAAAGGAAATCTCTGTGTGGATGTGTATCCTTCCTATAATACATGGAGACACAGCTGCAGCTGATTTTTGTGGATGTTAACTTATTTTTCCTATATCAGCCAGAGAAACAGGCGCAGCTCTCTCATTTCTGGGAAAACTCTTTGTGATCAGAACTCACACCTGGCTTACATCTGTGGATTCTCCACATCATAAAATTTTACCATAACTTGCATTATTCCCTCTGATGAGTGCAGTACCTTAGGGTGTGGCCAGCAGCCAGCTGCCACCATGAACAATTATTTTAATCAAACCAATTGTTGTTCTGCTTTTTTCTTTGAATAGGTAATCAAAAGAAATAAAACATGGAAAATAAAATAAGATGATACCTTTTTTATTGGACATAACAATGCATTTCTTGATTAGCTTTCGAAGGTTGCCCTTCTTCGTTAGATCAGAAATAAGCAAATGTTGGTAGATGACAGTATATATAAGTGAAACATCAAAGCATTTCAGTGACAGTCTAACAGGATGGGGGTGGATAGGTGAGAGACAGGAAGAGTCAGGTGGATGAGGGACAGGGAGATATGCATGGAGATAGGAGGCTGCTACATTGGAGAAACAAGTTAGATGCTTAAGAAGAGATTTAATTTACATAGACACCATATGAAAAATGCTAGTACCAATAAGGATGTCGCCCCTGTGGGGCAGCACTTTATGAAACCAGAACACTGTACCAGTGATTTCATGGTAAGAATCCTAAAAGGGAACTTTGACAGAATACAAGAACGTAAGACCTTTGAAGTCAGAATGATTAAATATGTTGACACCCACCAGACAGGACTTAACAAAGATGTGGGTTTTCTAGCCCATTATAAACCATAAAATTGTACTGCTTTGTCACCCTCCTATCTCCATGCATATCTCCCTGTCCCTCATCCACCCTGACTCTTCCAGTCTCTCACCTATCCACCCCATCCTATTAGACTGTCACTGAAATGCTTGGATGTTTTCAGTGACAAACTTTGAGTGTCATTTACTGAATCCAGTCCAATGTGTGCATTCATGTGAGAATCCATTTTATAGAATTGTCACCATATTTACTGTTACCTTGGCCATGCGCTTAACATGCTTTAGTATCTGGGCCTTTAGATTCTTGAAATTTTTTTATGGACTCCATTTATGAGATGCTGATTAAAAAAATATTTTGAGCAATCCTAGGTGAGACATGCTTTTATACTAGCTGAATATAGCACTAACACACTGGATTTCTGGGACTGCCCCTCCCCCTTTCTCAAGAATCTGTCAGCTCTCTGTTATTAATGTTTATATAACTGCAAGAGAATTTTTTTCTTTCTTTTCTCTATTGTAGAGATTGTATTATACTGATGATAATACTATAATAGTAAACATATTTTCAAAATGAACAAAAAAAACCAGTAACACTTAACCCAGACTGAATTATTGATTCAGTATTGATTCAGATGAAAAAGTAGCCATTACAAAAGCTCCTATAGAATTCTGTGCAACAGTGCTGAATTACTCTATGGCATTTTGCTGATGTTTACACTAAAAGCAAATCATCTGTTCAGTTTGGTTGATGCAGAAATAGCAACTAGAGATTTAACAGTTACACACACGCACTAGAATTCTAAAGGTTTTAGTAGAATTCTGCAGATAAGTTATGTCACTCCAGAGTTACAATGCAGACTTATTTAAGAACCCTTCCACCATGCTGAATTAAACAGCTAAAGCAGAGTTTACTGTGAAGTAGACAGTAGTGCAGACATGTACAAATGTCTCCTGCATCAAAAGGGCAGAAGGAGGAGTGGCAGGCTGTGACGGCAAGCGCATGGGTCATTACCTGCACTAGCTGTCAGGAATGCCAGTAATGCAGCCGAATTTCCCCTTCTCAAGAGGAGGCAGCTTAGGTGTGCTACTGGCTGCTACACTTAACTCAGTGGTGCTCACACTCCTACCACTCAGTACATCCCTCCTGATCCCCCTCTGGTTGGACCCCCCACCCTGACCCTTAAGCACTGGCACAATAAGCACCGACCCCCCAAGCTAGTGCATATAATGTGGTGTAGGCAGTAGCAGAAATAAAACACCAGGCCACAACAGTGCTCCCTACCCCCTCTCTCACAGTACCCTCTCTTGATCCCGCTACAATCAACCCCTCCACTCCAATCCCAAGCCTCAGCACAATAAGTGCTTTACCCTAAGTTAGAACCCCAACTCTCCAACTCATACCCAACCCCCCCCCTACTCAAGCACTTCAACCACCATTACAAATTCAGAGCCCTCTGAGTTCCCAGCAATAGTCCCCCAAACCCCCAATCCAATCCTGTCCCCTGATACCTGGCCCTCCTTCCCTCCCTGTCCCCTGGTGCCCTACCAGGAAGTACACAGAGTTAGTAGATCATTCTGGGAGCAGTGGTTACTGTACTGCAAGACAGCCTCTAGAGAAGGTGCCATTTTGGAGGAAGCACTGACTTTAGCAGAAGTGAGGTGGAGTCACTGCTGCCCAGAATGTCCCAAAACTCTGCAGACATCCCCCCCCCCAATATGGCGCAAAGGTAGGGAAGGAGGAGTCAAATTTTTGTGGCAGGGGTTTTTTTTCCTGAATGGCAGGGGCAAGATTGATGTTGGAGGACTGTTGCTGGGGGCTCAGAGGGCCCTGAATTTGTAAAGGGGGATCAGGGTGCTTGAGTGGACTGGCCCAGTATGAGTTGGAGGTTTGGTGTTCTGGCTTAGGGGAAGGCACTTATTGTGCTGAGGGTTGGGATTGGAGTGGAGTGGATCAAGAGAGGGTACTGTGAGGGAGTGGGTAGGGAGAACTTCCGTGGACTGGTGTTTTTAATTTATTTATTTCTGCTACTGCCTGCACCACATTACATGCACTATCAAGCACTGAATTTAATGTGGTGCCTCTGTGGTAATCATGTGCCCTGTTCAGTATATACAGAGCAGGTAGTGGCCACACCCCTTGAATTTAATACTCAGCCTTTGCACTTAACAAACAGAAAATTTTGTGCTACTTGGGCAAAAAGCACAAAAATTACCACAGTTTAATAGAAGGACCCCTTAATTTTTTCACAGCAGATTTGAAAGAACTCGTTTCTTGCACATTAAAACTGGTTTCCAATTGATTTTCAAACTCTTTGTATAAAAAGTCACATGCTAACTGCACTGACAGGGAACTATAGAGTCTAATGAGAAAGAAATGCCTCACTAATTATGAAAAAAAATATAATTTGCGAATAATTACTGAGAATAATGCCTGCTCAGCAGGAGAAAACAGAAAAAAAAATGATTTTCTGCAAGAAAAACAGATTCATTAAGAGTATCTTTTACTAAAGATTAGCGCATGTTATCTATCACAGGACACATTTTATTCTTATGGGCCCTGCTGTGGATAACATGTGCTAATCTTTAGTAGCAAATATTTTTCATAAATTATAATTTAAAAAATCCCATGGGCCGATATTTAACCGGTCAGACAGAGCTCCTGGCTGGTTAAATTGCCTGTTTGGGTTTTTTTCCAAGAGTAAAGACTATTGAAACTGACCTGAAAAAAAAAGGAGGAAGAGTTTAAAGTTTTAAATGAAAAAATGGATCAAAGGGTTATGAAGATGGAAACGTTACAAACTTCGATGGTAAAAGATGTAACTAATCTCAGGCGGAAAACAGAGGTTTTTGACAATTATACCAAAAATCATAACCTAAGATTTGTTAACTTTCCTAGGATTCCAAATGTTCTTCCTCTTGATATGTTGAAACGTTATTTCCGTGAAAATTTGAATGTTCAGGAAAAGGACTTTCCACCCTTTTCCCAAGTTTATTTTGTCCCAGAAAGGAACTTGAATCAAGAGACTGAAAAACCTATTGACGTTTCTCTTTTGCTTGAGACTTCTGACTCTGAACTGGTGACAGCCGCTACTCTGGTAGCGACTGTCGCCCTACTACCTGATAAAAATTGGATCTTCCGTCTTTTTTTCCGTAATAAAGAGAACCCTTTTTTGGGTCTCAAAATATTGTTATTTCCTGATGTCTCCAAGGAGACACGTCGGCGGAGGAAACAAATTTTACTCCTTAAGCCAGAAATTCTGCACTTGGGGGGTGCCTTCTTTTTCAGGTACCCCTGCAAGTGCATAGTAAGGCTAGGGGGGAAGAAATATGTATTTACTGAACCTGAACATCTGTCAGCATTAGTAGCCTCAGTTAAAATGGAGAAGCTTTAAAGAATAATGTATAATTTCTTAGCAGAGAAGGATTTACCTAGTAACTTTCTTTACTATAATTCTCCCCTTAGATTACCTGAAATCTTGGATCTCCCATTATGGACTTGAGTGTCTTATAAATTTGAAAGTGTATAGATTTATGTGCTTGTTTTTGAGAGTATTTTCCTTTTATAACAGTTCCTAGTTATACAACACTTTCCTAAGCAAGAAGTTTCTTGTAAATATTGTTTAAATGAATAAATAATAAATTTAAAAAAAAAATTGCCTGTTTGGGGCTACCCACTAATTCTCAGTGGCTCTTAATCGGTTGGTGCTGATGAAAATATGCGGTTAGCATCGAACTGAAAAAGGGCTAGTTTAGGGGTGTCTAGGGATGGAATCAGCACTTGGCCGATATTCAGCACTTAACCGGCCAGCTTAAGCCACATAAAGAGGACCGCATAAAGAGGACCGTCCTTTTTTTTTATGCAGTAGCCCCTTCGCCGAGTGCTGAACATCACACTTAACCGACAATTTGTTAGCCAGCTCTCCAAAAATGGAAATTCAAAGCCAGTGCCTGGACATGGCCCGGAATTGAATTTCCAGGTTTAGTGCCGGCAGTGGTCAGCAAAACGCTGATTGCCACCAGCTGACTGTCGGACCCCTAGATTTTTGTTTTTAATGGATAAGATACTGGGGATAAAAATGTATAGGAGCAAAGCACTGATACATATGTTCCAGAATTCATCATTTACAAACTAAGGTCCAGCTCCTTGATATTCAAAACCATTTAACTGGCCTGTAAATGAACACATAATTTTATAAAGACCCTTTTCGTGTGGAAAAATGGATTATGCATTGAACATAAAAGTTTTATTTAATTGATTTGGGGAAAGCAATTATTTATTCAATGTGAATTACAAAAGAAATTCATAATGCGCAGGACAACCGAGCCACTATAAATGCACCACTAATAACCTCCAAACCCTTCTGTCCTAGCCCACCACATTTATATAATTTTGATACATTTCTTGGAATGCATTACCCTGACATTGTTTTCTCTTGCTTACAGCAAAGAATGATATTTTGGGTGTTTTCTTTTGCAGTGTGTCTACCTTTGGGCTTGATGTACTAAAGCAGAGGTGGGCAACCTCAATCCCCGAGGGCTGCAATCCAGTCAGATTTTTAGGATTTCCCCAATGAATATATATCTAATATCCACTAATATCTGGGTTCCTTAATTCTAATTTAGTTGCACAAATTTTATATAATCATTACTCAGCAACTACGCTATATACAAAAACTTTATAACACTAACTTGAAATTACAAAACTCTTATTAAAACATACCATTCAAATCACAGACTGAGTTGAGCAAAAGTCTGTGATTTGAATGGTATGTTTTAATAACAGTTTTGTAATTTCAAGTTGGTGTAAAGTTTTTGTATATAATGTAGTTGCTGAGTAATGGTTACAATGAATATATATGAGATCTATTTGCATACAGTGGAGGTAGTGCATGCAAATAGACCTCATGCTTATTCATTTAGGATATCCTGAAAACCCAATTGGGTTGTTGTTCATGGGTTAAAGAGATTTTCTCCATTTTATCTCAGTGGGAAAATGCTTGCTACATAGATCTCTTATATGGTATAAGAGCTGTGAAAAACATGTTATTTTCCTCTGATGAAAAATATTAAGTCATGCTATGTTCTTTCTTTCTTTTCACTTTTTGATATTCTAATCAGATGAATTCTGAAAAAAAAAAAGTATTAGGGCAGTGGTATAAGCTGGTCCCATTAGTGAGCAAGTTTTTATTACTTTTGAAAAGAAGGTACCATTATCTCTGCTGGAGATCAAGAAACTCGTATTTTCAAATGTCATTTGCCAGGATCTACCTACTGGACCTCAAGAGGCATTCTTACCAGCTACACATGCTTCTCCCTATAATTCAAGCCTTCTTGACATCGTCTCTCAAATTCATGCAATACATGTAAAATATAAAAATAAAATGGAACATAGTGTTTACTGTAAAAGGATCATAAAAAGTTGACAGAAATCCTTCTATTGTCTGAATTTTTGATGTACTGTTATTTTTTTTTTCCTCTAGCAGGCTTCTAGTTCCTCTTCATGCTACTTGAACATGAGTAAGAGCATGTAAACACTGGGTTGAAAAAGAAACAGGAGAAATTATAGAGAGTGTAGCAAGATAAAACAGAATGGGGGGGGAGGCAGCAAAGATATGAGTTAATACATATAGCTCTTCTACCAAAAGGAGGCATCTCTTCTACTACACAGTAAACTTTAAGCAAAGCATGCCTGCATTATTTCAAGGAAAGCATTTTGCATTAATTCACTGGTCAGATATTTGGAGCTAAATAGGGTAATTAAATAAATAAAGAGTTGCTAATTTTACACCTCAAGAAAGTTCACAGACCACAAGCACCCAACATGGCCATGTTAAGAATTTTCTTCATCAGGAGTGTAACAGCTCTATGTAGGTAATGTACTGGGTAGTTTAAGTCATTGTATTCCTACGGAAAGATTTAGGGGTACTTTTACTAAGCTGCGGTAAAATGTGGCCTCTCATTAAAGACTTAACTCCTTTTAGTGAAAGGGCTCCACCATAGGAGCCCTGTGGGTGCTGTGGGTGCTTGAGCACTCCCAATATTGAGAAAAGTCCTTGTATGTGTCCAAGGAAGGGTTATTTCCACTGGGCTTAGCACCCCCAATAATTTTGAAAAGTTGGCTCCTATGGGCTCCACAGATTATGAACTTTCTTACCTATCCTATTTTGTTTTGGATCCATTTTTGTGACATATCTCCTGTGTGGCTCTTTGTCTCTTTAGTCTGTTATGTTATGCTAAAATGTACATTTTATTTTTTTTATTACATTTGTACCCTGTGCTTTCCCACTCATGGCAGGCTCAATGTGCTAGGCAATGGAGGGTTAAGTGACATTGCCCAGAGTCACAAGGAGCTGCCTGTGCCAGGAATTGAACTCAGTTCCTCAGGACCAAAGTCCACCACCCTAACCACTAGGCCACTCCTCCACTCCAGTTATACTTATACCAAGTACAAGTATAAATGACTAGAATAATATTTACATAAATGCCCCAAATTCCACTAAAGTGCTATTTTATAAATCTGCACCTAATTCCAATAGCACATAGTTGAAGATGGGCATACACATAGGTAGTGTTTGAGCAGAGCATGGACAGGACATAGAGTTATCTAAGCTGAGCAGGAGTCCTCCACCTACGGTCCTGCCAGTGAGTGGTGCTGTTTCACCATCACATTTTCAGTAGTGAGGGACAGGCAAGCTCTACAGAACTCCAGGAAACCTGCCTGTCCATGGTAATTGAAAGCACAGTATTAAAGTATCGCCCCCCACTGGCAGCAATACATTTGGAGGACAAGGTCAATGAATCCGCAGATAGAGATTATATATAACGACAAACTTGCCAATAAGAGAATAAAGCTGTGCCCCGCAAACCACAATTTGCCTGTAAGTCTGCAAAGGATTTAAGACTACCTGAATTGTCCAACACATGAAACAAATAAATCTGCCCACTGCATGTCCAATGAGAGAAAGTCACATCTAATATTCCTGGAGGAAAGGCCAGGTTACCCTGGATAGGATGTAGAGGTGTTACAGAGGACTGCAAGGTTAAAAGTTTACAAACCTTGCACCACACCTCGCGCAACAAAATATAAAAGAGCCTATGAGTAGCCCTAAAAGCAGCCGGGGTAGGTAAAAATTCATAGCCACCCACCTGGGGATACCCCATGGTTACTTAGAAGGTCTATCCCCAGCACGGATCAGGTCTGCCTACACCTGCTGCTTGTGCTCTACACTAGCACCCTCCTCCCACTAACTGGGTCACAACCACCTCTAGGTGAGTCTACCATTCTCAAATTATACCCAGTGATTTCTAGGTTACTAGGGCAACACTCCCAGTGGCCCCACAATTCCCAGAAAGCATTCACAAAACCAACACACCAACCACCAGGATTCTTTATCAGTCCATACAAGCAGAGGCAATAAACTGAAAATTGTTTATTTTCTTAAAAATATTGAACAATGAACATAAAAAGTGCAATCGGCAAACCAATAACAGGTAACTGAAATATGGATCAATTATAAAACTAAACATTTGTTTACTTTCTTAAAAATACCTGGGGAGATCAGGAAATATGCTGCTCACAGATTATCAAATATAACTGATCATGGGGCCTCACAAAGAGCTCTGTCTCTCTCTTTTCCCTTGCTAAGATTGGGGCAAAAGCCAGTACATTCCAATTGAAATTGAGTTTTTGGGCCAATCAGAGCCCAGAACAAGTTAAAAAAAAAAAAGAAGCTGGCCACAACACTGCAGGTCTTTTCTCTGTAACAGCTTTAATCATAAACATGCACCACCTGCTGGCCAAAATAGAGAAATACACTTCAAGAGTTAGTTGATAGTTTTAAGGCTTAAAAACCCACTTTTTTGTCACAGCAACCAACTACTAACGTGACACGGAGCACTCATACCCGTCTATACAAAAGTCACAGAAAAATGGGATTACCTCGAAACCAATCTGCGATATGCCTCACACTGCAAGGTAATAAAAAGCTTTAATGTCTAGAAGGCCCAGACCCCCTTTACCTCTAGGCAACATTAATACTGAAAGCGGATCTCAAGCACACTTACCCTGCCATAAAAATTTGGTAAGTTCCCATTTAAGATCACGATAATGTCTTAAGGTTAATCTAATAGACAACATTTGGATTACATAAAGCCATTTTGGTATCAGCATCATGTTATAGAGCTCTCTATGACCCAGTAGTGTTGCCATATTTGTAATTTCTGGGAAGTAATAGCCAGCAATGATTGAATATTTACTGAGTATAAATGTGAAAGGTCTTGAGGAATCCATAAGCCAAGCTAGTAAAGAGCGCCCCCAGCCCAAGTTAGTGGGAAACATCCCCGCCAACAACATTGTAGAGCAGCTTGAAATGGGACTATAAAAGTCTTCTGTAAATTAATAGAAAGACACAAGGAAAAAACAAATTCATCTATCATGCTCAGCAAATGGGGAAAAAAGGACTGCGGTGTGGCTTGAGTAGCCAGCATGTCATCCGCATAGACCAAGATCTTCAAGGGTGTTGCGCCAAGATGAAGTCCTAATATATCAGAGTCTGACTGTATCATGCATAACAGTGGTTCTCAATACAGGGCAAAAAGCAGGTACCTGACAGGCAGGGCCGTGCCAACACGGTAAGCGACGTAAGCATGGCAGGAGGGCGCCATCCTCTGGGGGGCGCCCCGCCGCACCATGCTTACCTCGCCCTCTTCTCCCCAGATCCTTTTTTTTTGTTTAAATTTACCTCTGTCCGGCGGCAGTGTAGCGTTAGTGAGAAGGTGGCGGCGCTCCCCCGCCCCGACGTGTCAGTCTTCCCTTCGCTCAGTTCCGCCTTCTTCTGACATCAGAAATGACGTCAGAAGAAGGCGGGAACTGAGCAAAGGGAAGACTGACACGTCGGGGCGGGGGAGCGCCGCCTCCTTCTCACTAACGCTACGCTGCCGCCGGTCAGAGGTAAATTTAAACAAAAAGAAAAGGATCTGGGGAGAAGAGGGCGGGTAGTGTAGCGATCGTTTTCGGGTGGGGCGGGGCCAACTGCAGTGGGGCGCCGGAGACCCTAGGCACGGCCCTGCTGACAGGTACCTCATTCTATCAGAAATGTCTCCATTTGCACACCATTCACCAAAATCACCACTCTTAGTGCTGAGTAAAGTGCATGAAGAGCCTGATAGAACCACCTTGTCACTTCCATGCAGCATAAAACTTGAAAAAAGTATGTCCAGTTTACCTGGTTGAATACCTTTTTGGCATCTAACTCCACCCAAAATACCGGGTTCCTGCGCTTCTTGCACCTGTTACATCACCAACAACACTTTGTGAACATTCAGCACTGAATGGAGACTGGGAACAAACCCTACTTGGTGGTCTCCTATTAATGATGGTAGTAAAGATGCTAAGCAAGTGATTAGAATGTGTGCTAGAAGTTTAAGATCCACATTAAGTAGCAAAATTGATCTGTATGCATCACATTGATTAGGGGGTTTGCCTAGTTTGGGTATCAATGTAATGAGTGCATCATAATAAGCTTGCAATGGGGGAATCAAATGTGTCGAGAGCTTTAAAAAATCTGACAAGAATCTGTCCGGCCCAGGTGTAGTTTGAGGTTTCAGCTGCTTAAAACCTCTCTGAATTCCTTTTGCGCGTATCAGCATTATCCAAAAAAGCCCAATCTACATCAGTAAGCTTACGAAGTTTAGAATCTTCCAGATAATCTGTAAGCTGTGGGCCCACATTATCCGAGGAGGCTGTATAAAAAGTACGGAAATGATAATAAAACATTGAGTCAATATCTCTTGGCTCCATCACCACCTGCCTAGAAGAAGTCAATATGTCAGTCACAAAGCGAGAATCCTGACAATGTTTAGTTACCTGAGCTAACATGTGGCCTGAGCGATTCCTATAATGATCAAGGTTGCCAGCTGGGAAAAATTTTCCCAGCCCCAAACCAGCCGTAAACCCGCCCAAAAACCGCCCGCAGCCAACCCCCGCCTCCCACGTCACTGAACCCCGCCTCCCGCGTCACCTAACCCCACCTTCCGCGTCACGAACCCCGCCTCTCGTGTCACTAACCCCACCCCTGATGTCAACCCCGCCCCTGAAAGGCTTCTATTGGACCAAATTGGACCAATAGAAGCCCCGGCAGCGGGAAAACTGGCCAATCGGCGGCCGCGAAAACCCACCCAATCCCGCACCGTGGCCGCTCGAAAACCCGCCCAAATCCCCGCAACCCACGCGATTCGAAAATTCCCTGCAGCCGTTTCCGAAAAGCCGCCCAATTCTGTGGCTTAACCACAACCCTGGCAAGTTTGATAATGATAATACTGAAACTTACAATAAAATAGCATTTTCCTTTTCCTCTCATGAATAAGGGTGACTAAAGCAACCTTGATGGCATAGAATGCACCCTGGGCTGTACATCTCGTATGAGTTACCACATATGGAATTATATCTCCTCTTAATACAACCTTAGCTGTTTCTCAAAATAGAGGAGGGTTATCCCAATGCTGTACATTAAATTGCAGAAAATTCTGCCATTTCTGCTGCAGGAATTAGTTAAAATCTGCATCATTATGTAAACAAGCTAAACATTTCCAGCCAGAGAAAGTTCTCTCCATCCCACCCAGAGCCAGCTGCAGCCAAATCAGAGAGTGGTCCAAGATCTCCACTGGACCAATCTCCTTCCTCTATATATTAACAAACAAGGATTGAGACAGCAAAAGATAATCAATGCAGGACAACGTGTGATGCACCCATAAAAGATGGGAACCATCTTGCTCGGTCAGATGCAGTAATCGCCAGGGGTCAACCAATCCCAGAGAAGAACACAAATAGGGGACTTCTCTAGCAGGATTCTGCTCCGCAGAGGCCGCCTTTGCACAAGATCTATCCAGGCGAATGTCCAGAACTCAATTTAAATCACATATAGATCATAGAATATAGGTGCACCCATTCCACATGAATCAATGTAACAAGCATATGTGGTTGTGCAACCTTCTAAAAGACTTTTTTCTGTATTAAAATAGGCTTCACATGTATAAAGCTTCACAAAATTCTCTTTCAGTCAAGTGTGTTGATTTTACTGGGAAGATACTCAGTCACTAGAAAGCATTATAGAGAAATATTCCCCCTTAGGAAAGGACCCTTCATAAAGAGAGTGTGTGGCTGAATACTGCTGGGACAGCATTTGCTGGACAATCAAGAATCAAAGGATACATATATTCTGTATTTTAGAGCAGCAGTAGAAGTATATCAGGGAAAATGTCAATGTTAGTATTTACACCTATTTCAAATCACGCATAACACCCAGTTAGATTCTTATTTGGACCCTAGTTTGGAGGATAGCTTGAGGGGAGAATTGTGTTTAACTCTGGAAGGCTAAAAAACACATCAAAATGGGTACAGTTTGAGCTTTGCAGCTTCACTCCTTAACTGGCTCTCATGAAATGAGCAATTTTGCAAAATCCACCACTTATGCAAGGAAGTGGTGCCAGCTAGACATATAAGTTGCAAAATTGCTACTTAAAGGGATAGATTTATAATGGGGCACCTAGATGAAAACTCCATAAAGGCACTTATTTTAAGTCTATTTTATTAAATAGCTGCTTATATTCCTTTATAAAATAAGAATTCAGAGCAATATACCAAGCTCTGGTCCAAATGAAAAGTTAGCTCCAAAAAGATGGTACAAAATTTATGTTAAGATAGAACATTACTCCGCATTCTGTGGCTGATCTCTCCTGCAAAATTTGTGTGGGCATTCCATATTCTGTGCACATATTCACATACCCCCCAAAATTCAACTGACAGCGGCGAGCGTTTTGCTGCCTGCCGCCGGTGTTATTCAATACCCCCCCCCTCCCCGTTCACAGCAGAAGGATGCTTCAAGAGATTTGATAGCTCTGACTTAGCCAAATCTGCTATATGCATGCTACTGAGGTTTTGTTACTACTGATTTTTAAACGAAAAACTGGCTCCAGAGTATTATTGAAACCAGATGGATTCTGGGAAGACATTAAGGTTCTGCTGGTGGGGAAGCGATGACTTGCCTCATCAATAAATGTGAACAGCGGGAAGACACTAATGAATGTAGCTACCACATACCCACATACCAAATTTATCTCATCAGAAAAGAAATACTGAAAACAAATTCAGCTCTAATTCATTGTCAAGGTGATCAATTTTACCAAGGGAAGCCTTCTAAATCAATTGTAAATATTTCCAAAATTTTAATAACGTGTACATGCCTTTGAAAACACCCTCTCCTGCATTATTAAGGTGTTCTAATTTCATCTTTGGAAGTATTTAGTTGACCATATGTTTTGACAGAGTGCATTAAGAATCTCTGTTTTCTTTTTTTATCTGTTCTCTTTAAAATGTCTGTTTTTGTTTTTAAAGGTGCTTGTCTGCAACTTCTAATTGAATAGCATACTTGTTTAGAACTTGCAAGAACAGTAATAAGTTGTTATCAGTAATTTTGGGTTTTAACATATTTCTAGATACTTTGGATAGACATAAAAATGATTGGTTAAAAAAAAAAGAGTTAGTAAGAGAATAGCCCAAGACAGACTTTCTACAAACTGTGGTGCTTCAAAGAAGAGAAAACATGGTAGCTATCTACTCAAAACCAGGTAAAGTACCAATAAAAAGTTAGACCAAAATTTATTTTGACAGTTAATTGCTGTGTTAAGTGAATAAAATTATTTCTGTTATGGAAGTAAAAAGATTATATATTTTTTTCATTCAGAGCTATTCTGCTACTTTGAGATTTGGTGGTGTGGCAGGCAGTGGCGTTCCTAGGGGGGGGCAGTGGGGGCGGTCCGCCCCGGGTGCACGCCACCGGGGGGGGTGCCGCGCGCGCCTGCCCTCCGTTGTTCCATGCTTCTTCTCTGCCCCGGAACAAGTTACTTCCTGTTCCGGGGCAGAGAAGAAGCATGGAACAACGGAGGACAGGTGCGCGCGGCACCCCCCCCTGCGGCGTGCACCCGGCGGGGGTTCCTTCGCGGGGGTGTCCTTTTGCCAGGGGGGTCCGCGCTGCATCGGGAGGGGGGGCGCTGCACCTGGGGGGGCAGGGCAAATCGGCGATCCGCCCCGGGTGCCAGCCCCCCTAGGAATGCCACTGGTGGCAGGTCTGACAAAGAGAAGGGGCCTGATATTCAGACCGGGGGAGGTAGCCAGACTGCCTCCTGCAGTTGGTGCTGAACCCAAATACTCAATGCTGAGCCATTTCCAGTGATTAGCATTGAATATCTGGTGTATTTTGACCAGTTTAAATTTAACCGGCCAAGCCAACATTCAGCACTAGCCGGTTAAATTTAAACTGGCTGCCGGTTAAATTTAAACTGGCTAAAGAAATACCTACTATTTTGGCAGCCACATTTGGCCCCAAACTTAGCCAGCAAAACGCTGAATATCATTGCGCTATTTGCTAAGCATTAGCTGTCAATATTCATCGGGAGATAACCAGCTATTTCCCGCTGAATATTGCCAGTATCGTGGAGAGTAGCGTTTTTGTTACCATCGGGGGGGGGGGGGGGGAGTCTTCAGCTGGCCGAACTTGAGATCCCCATCAGCTACCGCTAAATGTGTGCTACTGTTGGGTGGGCCCCTGCCCACCCAGGCCCACCTGTGGCTACGCCACCGATTCTTAGTAGACTGACCATACTGACATCCCAGTAAAGCAGTGGGGCATCCTAGGGGGCACTGCAATGGAATTCACATATAATGTCCCCGGTACACATCTCACCATTACCCCCTTATATTGTAAGGGGAGCCTTCCGAACCTATCAAACAACTACTGTAACCAACTGTACACCACTACAATAGCCCTTATGTCGTCTGGTGTCACCTATATGTAGGTACAGTAGGTTTTTGGTGGGTTATGCAGGACTCACACTTTCCACTAGAAGTGTAACAGTTAAAATGGGATATGGGCCTGGGTCCCCCTTCTCTACAGTGCACTGCACCGACCACTAGGATACTCCAGAGACCTGCTTACTGTTCTAATAGGACTGAGCATAACATCTGAAGCTATCATAGAGCCTGGTATATACTGTTTCTTTCACATTTTGGGGGGTGGGAAGGGGTCAGTAGCCACTGGTTGAGTAAGGGGGGAGGGTCATGCCTTAGTCCCTCTAGTAGTCATTTGATCATTTAGGGCACCTTTTTGTGACTTAGTTGTGATTGAAACCGGTCTAGACCAAAACGTCTAACATTTAGCCCTGGGTGTTTTTACTTTGTTCCATTATGGCAGGAAAACATCCAAGTTTTGGGAAAGCCCAAATCCTGCCCCCAACATGTCCCCTTTTGATTTGGATGCACTGCATACAAACTGCATAGAAACCCGTCTTTAAAATGTGGGTTGAAAATAGCGATTTGGTCGTTTTGTCAAAAAAAAATGCTGTTTTGTGCCACTTTTTCGATGCTCATTTCAAGGTAGAAAGATGTTTCGAGAAGTGAAGCAAAAAGTTGTTACCCCACGGTTTAACTTGCTGTAACAGCTTATGCAAGGATATGTTAACCTGCCTTTGCATGCAGTAATTCACATGTTGATGGAGGTTTTGGTTAGGAGTTATTACTGAGTGGAGCATGGGTGGCGAAGAGGTGTGGAGTACTCCAATGGGTTTACTGCGTGCTAATCAACTATTGCTCTATTAACGAAGATGCACACTGCCTCCTAAACAGGCGCTGAGGACCAAATTCTATATATAGCACTGAAAACTTAGCGCCAAAAAGAATGAGTGCTAAGCTTTGTTCTGTAAACTATGCTTGGAATTGGGTCCACAAAAGAAAAAGCAGGGGGCAGACCAAATGTATATCCAAGCAGTATTGCATTTCAGCACCTATAGTGCCTGCATCAGGAGTCAAGTTTCTTTCAGCTATTGGTGGAAATAATACACAGCTAAGACATCAAAGGTAACAGCATCTAACTGATATGATGATGCAACAAAAGTGGTCAAAGTACAAAGTAGTATGTTACAGCAGGTTTGTTTGTCTGCTGTGACATATTACTTTGTGCTTTGACGACCTGCAAGGGGACAGAGAGAGAAGAAGAAATGCCAAGACCTGCAGGGATACAAAAGCAGGAAGCGTTGGGCATTTTTTCAGGCTCACTCAATGATAGCTTTGACCCTGCCATGTGCTAAATGGCTAATGTGCCTTTAAGATGGGACCATTTACTGACATATAAATAGGAAACTCTAAGGGCTCCTTTTACAAAGTCATGCAAGCAATTCCTGAGCAGCAAATGCAATGAAGCCCATGCAATGCCTATGGGCTTCATCGCATTTTCCGCAGCAGAATCACTAGCGTGGCTTTGTAAAAGGTGCCCTGAGTGGTTCCACGTTAACTGCTGGCAGGCGCTTCATGATAATGTAAATATTAATGCAGGACCTAAATAGGAAAATGCTGGTTATGCCTCTATTAGCTTTTTTTTCTGCAGGTCTGTGAAAATTCAATTCCTGTTTCTTCTTTTTTTTGCTGAGAACATAACAGTACCCGTAACTTTTTAAGACAGAATAGGGAAGGTGTTGGTTCTACTCACAGGTCTAAGCAGGAAAAAAAAATTATATCAGCACGTGTGGTGGAATTCTGTGCATAGATATGCACCTTTTATGTGCATAAAAATGTTATGTACGGATATGTACTGATACTTTTTTTGCTCAGACATGCAACAATCCCAGCTGTTCTTAGCTCAGAACCTTGGGGCCAAAATTCAGACCACAGGAGGGAGCTCAGCTAACTCCCACAGTCAGCGATGATCCCGGAAATTAAATGCCAAGGCTGTATCCGGTAACCAGCATTGATTTTCCTGGGGGGTTTTTGGCCACTAAAAACATAACCAGTTAGGATGATATTCAGTTAATGCAACCAAAGATATACCTGTAATTTATGAATATTGGCGCTAACCATGACATAGCTAGCGACCGGGCTAGCCGCTAAGCGGTAATATTCAGCCAACATAGCCGGCTATCTCACGCTGAATATTAGCCCTTAGCCGGCTTAAGGTTATTTAACTGACTAGGAGCCATTCCTGGCCGGTTAAATAGTTTTAACTATCGGCCGGCTTGTGTCCATCCATCTGGTGTGTTTTCCCTAATTAGCGCACAAGTTCTGAAGGCATTAAATTTACATATGATTAAGTTTACTGCATCGGAAAGCAAAACATTGGCATTATGCTCATTTAGAAGCCATGCGTTCAGTCATCAGTGCATGGCTCTAACACATGTTTTTCTGCATTGTCCCCACAGGGTTCAGTTGTCTACTGCCTCTGCCTGAACAAAACCTGGCAACTCTGCCCAACTTGGAAAAATAGCTAAGCAGTGACCTAGCAGCAAACATAAGCTGTAAGTACAGCTTTCTCCCTCCCTCTCTGAAAGTTTTAGACAAAATAGTTCACTTTGCTGATCCTACCTATGTCTTTCTAGCAGCTGGGATATTATTGTCCATGGGCTTTTGATGAGTTAAGCAAAGATAGGCTGACTTGGCTGCCTATGACAAAGCACTGACATAACTGACTGAAGTTCCTTGTTCTTCTGGCTTGTCCCCCTTCAAGAATCGCTCCATCATAGCTGGTGATGGTCATGTGCCTATGACAAAAAATGAATGGGATAAATGGCAGTTTGTGAAAAGCTGAAGCTCACAGAATTGGTTATTTTAACTGAATATTCTGGTATCGGTCACATTTTATGTGCATGAAAACTAATACATATTTCTGCTGTTTAGTAGGGATGTGCAGGCAAAACATTTTGTTTAGTTTAGTTTTCTGTGTTGTTTGCAGGTATTTTTTAAAATAAAATTTAGTTTCGGAGCAATTTTGTTAATTAAGAGGTGACCATGATCTTGCGGAAACAGGAACTGAGGGCAGGACCAGAGCTGAGAGACAGAGAAGGGAAGGCTGAAGCGCCGAGCCTGCAGGCTTTTCACTGCGTGCTGCTGCCGCCGTAACCCCGACGAGGTAAGAAGATGGCTTTTAAAATTCGGAGAGAGGGACCCTGGAACAGGGAGGGAGGGAAGGGGGGTGGGCGGGCCATGAAACTCGGAGGGAGGGCGGGCAGACTGCAGCACATGCGGCACCCTTGAAGGCAGGTGCCCCCCCCCTGCGGTGCTTACCCCGCTTACCAGGTTGGGCTGGCCCCGTTTACACCCCAAAGCAGTTTGAGATTCATAGTCTTTAGAGAAATTGTTATTCCAAAAGGCAGTTTCCTAAATAATCTTTTTCAGTGCTATACTATTTATCTGAAGCATGAGAACATACAATAGGTACAACTTTATTTGTGAATAAATTATAATATTACAATTGCGAGTTGTATGCAGCAAAAAATGCTTAGTGCAGGAAGCCCTTAGGCGTTCTGAGGTAATTTTGCATATGCAATTTGGGGTGGGTTTGGGGATGAAGAATGGGCATGTTCTGTGATAATTGGTTAGTGCAGCCATATTGCTGCACACTAACCGATTAGCATGTGGTTAGCACATAAGCCCTTACTACCTACATAATGGATGGCAGTGGGGCTCATGTGCTAATGGCCATACGCTAATGGGAACAATTAGCACATGACCATTATTACTGAAATAGAAAAATCAGCCATTTCCAGGCAGCTAAAATGGCTTTAGCAAGCCAGAAAGACCCTGGTGATAGCACAGGCTGGGGATAGTGTAGTCCTCTTTTTTTTTTTTAGTGCTGTTTAGTAAAAGGGATCCTCAATTATGTTCTATTTAAAAATATATATAAAAAGTTACAGTTTCTGTGCCTTAATAAGATGTTATCCCAGAATCCTTCCACACTGGATCAATATATTTACTCAACTAGCCCACTCTTTACTCTGCAAAAGTTTATTTCTTTCTTTCTGTATTGCTTAGACTTCACTATCCAACCAGTACTCTTCAAACGGTCTGATTAAAACAAAGTTTCACTGTTCAGCATATTTGCTGCTAGCTCTATCTTTGCAGATCTGAATGGAAGTTTCTTACCATAGCCCAGGGAGAGATCCTCATAGCTCCCTCCTTTGGTGGGATCCGCTTTCCATGGCACATCTTTCTGGTCCTTCTGCTGGGCTAGAGACCTCCTTCTTCCACTGGCTACTGTCTAGGAAACTCATTCTTAAATAAGACTTGTGTCCATAGACATCAGTGCTGTTCCCTATCATTTCATGACTGGTCATTCTAATGAGATAAGTCATAGGAGGTTGGTTCTATAATGCAAAGGCCTTGTTAGTTTAATCATACACAACCCATCACTCATGATAGACTAATTACAAGGGAGTCCCCAAAGACCCACCCACATAGGTGGGCATATTGGGCTGAGTTACTGTGCCTTCAAGCCAAACAGGTGAGCTGGTACATCACAGTTCTTGCATGTCCCATAAATTCAGAGCAAAAGTAAACATTCAAGACTTCCATGTTGATATGTTCTTTGGTACGCTAGCTTAAATCAATAATGCTAACAGCTCAATTCTCTAAAAAAACAATACATTCAGGCCTAGTTTGAACAGCCACATAGCAAAGCCTAATTTGGCCTAACTTCCCTATAGCCTGTAGGTCCCTACAACCACTCCAAAGCTAATGGTAGCACCATCCTATTAACCCAATTCATGTCCTCTAGTTCTATCTCCTTTCCAACCCTGGAAAAGATTTGTTTGTATATTAATATCTTTCAAGAATTCAAACATCTGTATCATATCTTCCCATCCCTTCTTTCCTCTAGGGTATACATATTCAGATCATCAAGTCTCTTCCCATACTTCTTTTGGTGCAAACTACATTTCATTTTGTTGCTTTCCTCTGAACCTCTTCTAGTCTTTTTTATGTCCTTAGCAAGATACAGCCTCCAAAACTGAACACAATACTCCAAATGGTGTCCCACAAACTGTATAGGGGCATTAACACCTTTTTGTTTTTGCTGGTTATACCTTTCTCTATGCAGCCTATCATCCTTCTGGCTATGGCCACCACTTTGTCACATTTGTTCCCTGTCTTGAGATCCTCAGACACTAACACTATCACTTCAATGTCGCTCTCCTGAATTGTACTTATCAGTTTCTTTCCTCCTATCTCATATATCTTCTCTGGATTTCTAAATCCCAATTGCATCACTGTGCACTGCTTTGAATTAAATTTTAACTACTAGACCTTAGATCAGTCTCCTGATTTTTGTAGTTCTCTTCTAATGCTTCCTATTCCCTTTGGGGTGTCCAGTCTGTTATAATTTTTTATATCATCTGCAAAAAGGCAAACATTTCCTTCTAACCTTTTGGCAATGTCACTCACAAATATATTTAAACAGAATCAGCTCCATTACAAATCTCCGAGGCACTACACTATTCACCTTCCTCTGAGTGGATTAGATTTACCACCATTTTCTGTCCTCTGTTGATCAACCAATTCAAATCCAGTTCACCACTTTAGATCCTAATTTCAGCCCACTTGTCTTTTCATGAATCTCCTGTTAGGAACTATATCAAAGGCTTTACTGAAATCCAAGTAGATTAACTTTATCAAGCATGTGTCATGTATCCAGTTCTCTTGTCACCCAGTCCAAAAAAATCAGATTTGTTTGGCAGGATTTTACTTTGGTAAAAACCATGATGCCTTAGATCTTGAAACTTAATGGATTATAGAAAGTTTATTATCCTTTCCTTCATCAGCATCTCTACTGGATTTCCAACCACTGACTTATCAGCCTATTGTTTCCCACTTCTTACCTGTCCCTGCTTTTGTGAAGTGGGACCACATCCACGTCTCCAATCCTGTAGAATTTCTCCTGTCTCCATGGATCTATTAAATAAATCCTGCCAGGATTTCTGTGAGTTCCCTCAATATTCTGGGATTTTTCTCATAATTTCCAAACTAGATCACTAGCTGGAGATCCAGGTTGTGGGTATTCTTGGTAAATGTCTCTGATAGTATAATAGTAGTAACTATAGAAATTCAGGATAAAAAGAATTCAATAAGGAAAAATTGTCAACAGGGTTCCAGAATATTTCCTCCAGACTTTATAGTGCTAGGAACATGGCACATGAAAAGTCTATGGAGAAAACCTCTAGAACAATTCCAGAAGGGAGTCTATAGGTCAGTCCTGGCTTTCTAACAACTCCGTCCTGATGCATTATAGGATCTGAAGCATTGGTTTCAATGGATAAAATCAGTGACTACAAAGACCATATTGCTTTGAAATATATATTTAAAATCAGGACTGGCCAGAATGTCTCCCTTCTTGACCTGAGTAACTTGGCAGTTCTGTTTAAGCTGCTTTGGCACTCAAATTTAGCTGAGTTCTGTCAGCTTTTTTTGTTTAGGTGATAGAGTCAATCAATGCCTTTCTTTGGTGGTTCATCACAGGGTCCCTAGCCAGGGTATGAACAGCTACTATAGGGACTTCCAAGGCTTGAATATTAAACAAAAACATGATGAGAATGAGGATTGCTCAAGGTAAGTTTTAATCACTGTATCATCAAGAAGTGCACCAAACACAAAAGGTCAAGCAGGGATTACAGAAATCAAAGAGTATAACGAGGTAGGACTCCTGAGCCTTCAGGAAGTAAGGCAAAAAACAGGAACCAAATGCATGACTGTACAAGAAAATAAGACTGAAGCATCAGGGAACGAAGCCCAAGAGATGGGGTAGAAATATCCAACCCTGTCAGGAATGGGCTGTCTAAAGGCATGTTCCCCAGATGCACAATAGCTCTTTCTGGAAAATTGGTGTTCTCCAACTCAAGGGTCAGTGCTTTGAGGCTGCTCATGCTGAATAGCTTTTAACAGCACAGAACCCCTCTTCCCCCTTGAAATGACTTTGGATAGAAACCTGACATCTCAAGTTCTTCATGTCATTTAAGGTTTGACCTGACATCTCAAGGGTTTCTTGTCATTTAGGGTTTGACATGACAAGGGGAATCATCCCATGCCATTTCAAACGAATGAACTTTCCTATTATTTAGTCAACCTGCTAAAAAATTATTGTGAAAATTTTGCATCATCATAGCATCAGTATCTGAATTTCTATCACACATCAGAAGCATTTAGGGGCTATCACTTCAAAATATGCTTCTAATGCAGGTACTTCACATGAAAACAAACTTGGGGGAAGAGCAGGTTGAAGTCTAGTCTGACATCACAATTCTCATTATACCATTATTAAATGTCAGGTGCCAATGATACATTTGCTGATATTTTAGTGAATCTAGAAAATAATGCACAGAAATGCAAATAGAAAAGGCTGAAATAGAGCATTTGTCTTAGATTGGTTAACCTCTTGAATGGTGCTCATAAACACAATCTAGCTGACAGTAAAATGTGAAAGTAGTGCACATTATAACATTTTGACATTCTGCTTTTTGTATAGCTAGAGGGAGATGATTTGTTCATGGTTTCAAAACAGTTCAGAAAAAAATTTGTAGGGATTAACTTTAGTGGAGTTTGTTACTGGTGACATCAAAATAGCTCAATACATCTTTTCGGATATGATGATTCTCCATTGCAACAAATCACACTGCTTTCTGGTATCATTTCTTAATAATTGTTCAATGCCTACCAAGAACTGCCAAGCACTGATCTTCATTATGATTCATGGTACAGGGTGAAATGTTCTCAAACAGCATCATGAAGGCATGGAATCTACCTATTTAGAAAGAAACTCAGTTTCTCAAGTGAGGAAACATTAAACATAACTGGATCCTACTCATTCTCTTCTTAATGTGTAGTATATATCACTCAATGCAAAAAAAATTGAGGAAGGATGCTATGTTGGGGAGACAGGCTAGATGGTTAAAGTGAAGAATCAGGGAGGAGTGGCCTAATGGTAAGTGCAGTGGGCTTTGATCTTGGCAACCTATGTTCAATTCTCACTGCAGCACCTTGTGACCTTAGGCAAGTCACTTAACTCTCCATTGCCCCAGGTACAAAAAATTAGCATTCTAGGTACGGAAAAAGTACCTACATATAATGTGTACAGCACTACATATGTCTAGTAGTGCTATAGAAATGATTAGTAGTAGCTTATACAGACACCATATTAAATATCACAAAGCCAACCAGGGTGCCATCTTAGAGGGAGAGCACTTTGCAAGACTAGAGGACTGCCTCAATGATTTTAGTTGGAATACTAAAAGGAAATTTCAAAACAATTTAGGAATGTATGACCTTTGAAGTTGAAATGTTCTGACACCCACTAGACAGGACTTAATAAAGATCTAAGGCGCACTTTTACTAAGCCACATGGAGGTGTATTTTCGAAAGAAACATCTAAATCAGAATTTGGACGTTTTACAAAGACGTCCAAATTCCGAACATTAAAGAAGGTCATTTTCTAAAAAGATGAATGTCTGTCTTTTGTGTTGGAAAATACCATGGACGTCCTGTATTTGGATGTCTTTGTATTTGACATCCTTTGTCCTTTTGAAAAAAGATATCCAAATGCAGAATGCCCAAAACAGGGGAGTTGTGGCTTAATGGTTAGTGCAGTGAGCTTTGATTCTGGCAGCATGGGTTCAATTCCTACTCTTGTTCCTTGTGACTTTGGGCAAGTCAAATGCACAAGGGGCACTTTTGGATATGACATCTAAGTCTGAATTTGCACATTTTTTGTAAAACGTTCAAAATCAGAACAGGAAAGGTCATTTTCTACAAAAAAAAGTCTATCTTTTCCTTTTGAAAGTGCTGTTTGAAAAATGGTTTGTGATTTGGGGGAGTAAGGAGAGGTGATCCCCGAGTCCCTCCAGTGGACATCTGGTCACTTGGGGCACATCTTGTGTTGAGTATAGGATTAGCCTAGTGGTTAATGCAGTAGATTTTGATCATGGGAAAGTGTGCTTAATTCCCACTACAGCAATTTCTATAAAACAGGTCTAGTTCAAAGCATCTAAGTTTTAGTCTTGGATGTCTTTCTTTTGTTCCATTATTGCTGAAAGATGTCATGTGTTAGGAATGCCTGTCCCACTTTGAACACACCCCTGACATGCCCCCTTGAGATTTGAATGTCCTTTTGACGGACTTCAGAGAAAGATGTACAAAAAGTTAACCCTATACTGTTTTCACAAGGTAAATAATAATGTGAGACTAAAGGGGAGGGGATGTTCAGTTTTAAGAACTACCACCACCCATCATTCAGAGAGAAAATATTTACATTAGCCATCATAATTGGCTGATCATATCAGCTCTTCTTTTGTGCAACGCCAATGTGAAATTGTTCCTTAAACTAAATTACTCTCCAGTGTTAATACTTGTGACAATCAAAGAGGATATATAGCTTTTACTCTCAGAATGCTCTAGTGTTCCCTTATTTTTAAGAACTAATAGACTCTAAAAGCCAGATTCAGTAACTGGTATTGAAAAATAGGTACCTGGAAAAATCTGCGCTTAGCGCTATTCTGTAAAGGGCCCTCTGAAATAAGCACCCTTTATAGAATAGCGCCTAGTGGGGATGCTTGAGCTCAACTTTGGGGAATGAGGACTTACCCCAGTTGAAACCTGCTGTAAATCCTGGCATGCTAGTTAAGTGCAGATCCTCGGAATTCTATAACACTGCACACATGCTTTAAGAATGTCCTTGACTTGCCCATGGCCATGCCCTCTTTTGGGTTGTGCACTATGGGATACTGAATAGTGAGCAGTCATATTCATGTGCAACCCCTAATTGGTGCCAATTAACTTCAATAATTTATTGTTAATGTCCAATTATTGATGTTAATTGGTTCATTAATCATTAGGTTGTGCACGCATTTCAGGATTGTGCTCAAATTTGGGTGTGGTAATTGGGCACCATTTATAGAATCCAAGGATAAGTGCCAGTGAGTGTCATGCATATTACTACAGAGATCTGAATACATTGCATGTTTAAAATCTGGAAGGGTCATCATAAATATTAGGTAGATTAAACAGTTGCTTACGGCTGCAGTTGATAGGAGATGACAAAGAGTACTAGATTAGCTACAGTCAGTCAATAGATCCTGACTATCACACCAACTGAAACAACCATCAATGCATATTTTTACTTATTGTAAAGGTAGGAATTTGTTGGAAATTAAATAGATAGATAAATAGATAGATATAGATTTATGTATTTAATTACATATGCTTGATATACCACGTATGCCAAAACTGGCCTCTAAATAGTTCATATAAATCAAAGATTAGCTGCCAAAAAAAGAGAAGAGAGAGAGAGAGTACAGAGGTTAGCAGGGTATGCAAGGCTAAAAAATGTGTTTTTAGAGCTGTTTTAAATGAAACATAGTAGGGTTCACGTCAGAGGTGAGCAGGTAAGGAATTCCAAAGCTTAGGCCCATAGCTAGTGGTGATAGCACAAGTATTGTTGAAGCGGACGGCAGATGGAGGTGGAAGCCAGAGATGACCAGCAGTGGAGGAGTGAAGTGAATGGGGAAGAATATAGGGGATGAAGAAACGGGATAAATAGTCTGGTGATGAGGGAAGGCGAGACTTGAAAACAAGAATTAAGAATTTAAACTAAATAAGGCAGAGAAGGGTGACTGATGTTTCAGATGGAGAAGTGGGTTGACATGATCAAAGCATTTAGAGCAGTGAAGAAGGTTGACCTCAGTAGATTGGACCAGTTGAAAGCATTTGAGAGAGTAAAGGGAAATGCCAGCATACAAGGAATTACAGTAGTCAAGATGTATAATTACTAGACAAAGAAGGAGAGAAGAGATAACAGAGGGTGAGAAGAAAGGGCAAGCAGCACAGATGCAATTAAGAGTGAAAAAAGAGGCTTTAAGGACAGTGAGATGACTGTCAAAGTGGATTCCAAGAATCTTCAATGAGTCTTTGAACTCCAGTGGATGCTGGTCAATAATAGGGTTAGACAGAATAGCAGTGTAAGGGTTGAGAAAGTGAATCGCCTCACATTGTTTTGGAATGAAGAAATAAGTGATGGTCATGAAGCCATTTAGAAACTTTCTGAAGGCAAAGGTTAAGGTCGGTCTGATCAGATTGTGAAGAATTAACACGATAAGAGAATTTGGATATCATCTGCATAGCAAAATGGGAGACAGTGATTAGATTTGATTAGAGTGAGGAGTGGGGCAACACGTTAAACAGTGTAGGTGCAAGTATTGGACCCTGAGTGACACCAGATTCAACAGAGAAAGTGTGCAAATGAGCATAATGATGTGCTATTTGATATGTATGAATAGAAAGGTAACTTTGAAACCAACACAGAATGGTACCTGAGATGTCAATGGACTGCAGGCACAGGAGTAGAAGGGAGTGATCAACAAGATCACAGGCAAAAGACAAGTCAAGTGAGACTACTACCACTGAAATGGATTGGTAGGGATGTGTTATTAGCATCATGTAAGGCTACTAACAAGGTTTCTGTGGTATGAGTTTTCTTAAAGCAGCTTGATACTGGTGGAAGATAACTGAGATATTCAAGAATGTAGAAAGGTGGTAATGCACTACGTTTTCCAAAACCTTTGAAAAGAATGGGAGATTAGAGATGAATCTGAAATTAGCAGGAATTTTTTATGAGCGAGTTCTGCTCCTGTCACCCTAATGAAATATACATCTCTTTTTTTTTACATTTGTACCCTGTGCTTTCCCACTCATTGGGGGCTCAACGTGGCAATGGAGGATTAAGTGATTTGCCCAGAGTCATAATGCTGCCTGTGCCTGAAGTGGGAATTGAACTCAGTTCCTCAGGACCAAAGTCTACCACCCTAACCACTAGGCCACTCCTCCCACCAAATCCACAATACACACATTTATAGGAAATATACCATTTTGTCACACTATGGGGCTCATTTTCAAAGCATATACATGTCTCAAAATGACAAAAAAAAAAAAAAAATTCAATCTGCCAAAATGTCCAAATTGCGATTCTGCAACTGCAGTTCATCCAAATAGCGAGAAGGCGTGTTGCGGGCATGTTTTGGGCGGGACTAAGGAAGGCCCAAAATTAGGATGTCAAACAGCAATATTCCACATCTAAAAAGAAGGACATCTTTAGTTATGCCCATTTCAGTAGGTACAAAAAATTGCTCTGATTGAGCTGCTGACCACTGGAGGGATTAATGCATGACCCTTCATGAATCCCCTAGTGGTTGCAGCCCCCCCTCACTCTCCCCTGAAAGTGAAACCAGAAAGGAATACCAGGCTGAATAACAGCATCAGGTATTATTGGCAATCTGAAAGCATCTGAGGAGTAGCCTAGAGGTCAGTGCACCAAGGTATAAATTGTTTTTGTTACATTTGTACCCCCATGCTTTCCCACTCATGGCAGGCTCAATGCAGCTTATATGGGGCAATAGAGGGTTAAGTGACTTGCACAGAGTCACAAGGAGCTGCCTGTGCCTGAAGTGGGAATCAAACTCAGTTCCTCAGAACCAAAGTCCACCACCCTAACCACTAGGCCACTCCTCCACTTCAGGTCTCTATTTTTCCTTTAAATTGTGAGCCCTCCAGAAACAGACATCTCCCTAAATATTTATGACACCTACAAGCTTGAAGGCTATTGTGATGGTATACAGTCAGATATAGTAGGTATTTCCCTGTTCCTGGAAGGCTCAGCATTTAAAATAAGAGTTGTAGGGGAATGTATACTTGGATGCCCTGATTTACACTCCACTGCACTGACTACCAGGCTGCCCTTCTGTTCTGCAAGGATGTCTGTGTGGCTATTTCTGTAAAAATGCTGCCAGACAGACATCCTTGTCCCTAGATTTTTGGTGTTCATAATTTGGACATTTCAGTTTGTAAAACGGGTGTTCATTTTGGACATGCTCACATACTTTCAAACAGGAATATTTCCTGTTTGAAAATGGCTGTGAGATGGACAGTATGAGTCTGACGTGCCTGTCCTTTCAAAAATGCCCCTCCACAAGTTGCTGAAGGCAGGATAAGTGTGTACATTTCAACCTGTCTATATTGTTAGTACGACAGAAGCTTGATTTCTGAAGCTTTAACCAATCAGACAAGTAATCTTTAAGCTTGCCTTTTCAGACTGTACATAACTGTAATCCATCTAATTTAATTCTTCTGCTTAAGTAATTTCTCAACATCATATTTGATAATTAATATTCTCACTTTAATCCTTCTCAGGCACTGTCTTGCTGTTTTAGCTCAAATTCTCTTGTTTCTTGCTGTGTGTCTTGTATTTCTGTCAGCTCCTGGCAGTAGAGACTCTCTATTATGTGTCATCTGGTATGTGCTATTTAAATCATGATAACAGCAATAATAATGAGCATTGAATCTCATTGGAAAATTTTGCTTTAAGATCCAGTAACTGAGTCACACTTACTTTATGAGTGCTAATCTCTCAATAATAATAATGGGCAAAACTAGAAGGGGGCATTATAGGTTAGGGATTTGTTTTTCACAAATACAGGTTTCTCTTGGTTGAAAGTGATGATTCAAAGTAAAACAACAAAAAAATCTCTCTCAGCTCATTTTTCTCTCCCCCTCCCCCTCTGCTAGAAAGTGCCTTAAAACTTTGTTCTTTTTGTTCAAATAAAATGCAGAAATACTCTAACTCACCTAGTTAATAGACAGGCTGAAATAAATAAATGCATGTTCAGCAATGTCCAGCAGAATTCACGCTTAAAGAGGCTGGTTCAAAGTCTATCACACACAAGTTCCATGCTAGCCTTAAAGATTTCATCTCTACTGCCTTCAGACTCTGCTGCTTGGTTCCTGCCCTTCCCTTTTTTTACCTACCTGAATATTCTCATTAGCTTCAGCCACCTTCCTTCTGTCTCTTGGAGGCTTTTATGCTACAAGAAGCATCCAACTAGTGAGACTTCAATCCCCTGCCTCTTTAGAATGTAGAATGTCAGGATCCGATGGTGTGTTCACTCATTGAAAAACTTGCTACATTGTAGTTCCTCTTAATTAGAAACACAGACGTTCTCTTTTTATTGCTTAGAATGAGGATGTACCACAAATTATTTTTCACAATTTACATACATGTACACAAAATACAGGGATGACAAAAGTTTGTTTTGAAACATGAACAATGAAAGTGTCTAAATTGAAGTCTACTCTGTAGAAGTGACTTTTAAATGGGTTAGAAATGGTTTAGATCTGTAAAAAGACAATTTACATGTGTAAATCACCCTACACATTCAAGCGGTGATTTTAGAGTGTCATCATTTATACGTGTTTGACAGTGACAAGTAAAGTTTTGAAGCAGGTATGTGTGTGTGTGTGTGTGTGGGGGGGGGGGGGGGGGGGAGGGAGGTAATTGTATATGGTGAGGCAAAAAAAAGTAACCCCCAACAGTTTTTGCAGTTTTTTTAGCAACCACTTTGAATTTCAATGAGAAATTTTATGTACTTATTTTGTAATCACACTTACATATTAGTATTAAACAACATATAATTATCTTAAGCTATGTTGATGTTACTGACATTTAAGTATTACTACCTAGCGATTTTTACGTGTTAACAATATTTGAGCTAAACAGTAAATTAGTGTTACTCAAACAACAATGCATCAGAATTTTTCAGTCACTGTGAATACTCAAAGTGTCCACTGCCAGTTTTAACACAGGCCTTTAGTTGCTTTGAGAAGTGAGGTCCCTATGACAGGCTGTCCCAGATCATCTGCAGTTCTTCCTTGAGTTCAGCGTTCTGATCCAAACGCTTTTAAAGAAATTATCTGTAAATTATCATATTATCAAATACAAATTATTTAAATTCAAATGATTGTTTTCAAAAGTCTATGTCACTGTAATATCATTAAAAGTAAGCTGGTTCCCTGTTTTTTTTCTTTCAGATAATGGTTCTTTTACAGTGCAAACATTTTTGAATGTGTGAAAATCACTGGGTGGTCATGCTAGAAAATCTGTAACTTTGCCATGTTTAAAGATAATCTTATTTCACTTGGTACATAAATGTTGATAATAACAAATAAAGCTGTAAAATTTCACATTTAATTTCCAAGCGGTTTCTGAGAAAACATCAAAAAATTGTAGGGGGTTTCTTTTTTTTTTCCCTCAACCTGTATAAAGTGGCATGAACATTTACATGTTGATTATGCATGTATATAATTAGAATTATGTGTTATCTTAGGATATACAATTAAACTTCATGAATATCACACTGATTCAGCCAAAGAATTGTGTTGGATCGTGAACCTCTGTTGTACCGCACTCTGTTGTACTCACATGCAGAGACTTATGTACCCCAATCATCATCGGCTCAATATCCTCCACCTCCCTCCAATGAATTTCCTTATATTTTTGCTTTGAAGAAGAAGAAGAAGATTGCCCCTATAGACGACTATTATGAGAGTACTATTTTGTAAATACACACATATCTTACATAAAGAGTGACATTTTTGAAAGGATCCACATGGATATCTATCTCATATGTATTTTCGAACAGGATGCAACCTGTTTGAAAATACGTGAGATGGATGTCTATGAGCTGGAAACATCCAGCATAGACATCCATTTTACAAACTGAAACATTCAAATTTTGAAAAGAGAGGTGGGGAGGGGGGCAACCAAGGACATTGACGTCTATATAGCAGCATTCTTAGAAAATAGCCATACAGACATCCATGCTGAGCAGAGAGTTAGCCTGGTGATTAGTGCAGTGGACAGTAAACGAAGGGATCCAAGCACAAATCCCACTTTGTTTATGTAATTGTGAGCCATTTGGGAACAGGAAAATACCTCCTGTACTGGAATGTACACCACTTCAGGCTTTCAGGTGGCTTCTATATTTAGATACAGTTGGTATTTTTCTGTTTCTGGAGGGCTCACAATTTAAAAAAAAAAAAGAGTTGAAGTGGGAATTTGAACCTGGGTCCCTTGGTTTATAGTCTACTGTACTAAGTACTAGGCTACTCCTCAGTCCTGCTTCCTATTCTGTTAATAATGACCAAAATACCTGAAGCTGTCATAGAGCCTGGTATCCCCTTACGACTTCACAGGGGAGAGGGAAGGGGTACAGAAACCACTGGGGGATTACGAAGGAGTCATGTCTTAATCCCTCCAGTGGACAGCTGCTCAATCAGAGCACCTTTCTGTAACCTGGACGTTCCTGAAACAGGCCTAAATAAGGATGTCCTTTTTAGGCCTGGATGTTTCTTCCCCTTCTGTAATCACTGTTGGACATCAAGAATTGAAGCCCTCCCTATTCTTGCCCAAAACACACCCAGAAGATGCACCCTTGCTATTTGGACAAACTGCAATGATGGACATCCCTATTCTGCCTTTGTAAATTGGGATTTGGATGTTTCAAGCACTTGGACATCCATTTTGGCTTTTTTGAGACATTCATATGCTTTCAAAATGAGTGCCCAAGTGTATTTTACAGGTAGCTGTACACATAGATGGAGTTTGGGCAGATCATGGGCGGGACTCACATTTATGCATGTAGCATAGCATACCGTAAGTTACATGTGTTTTTCATGCATTTGGGTAGAGCACTCATCCTAGATCCATGGCTAGTATTCTGTAAATTAAAGTAGGTGCCTATAATCCTATATTGAATAGGCCCTCTGGGTGCCTGTTTCCTCCATTGTGGATATGGTTTGAATGGTTTGTCAAAATATATATGTATTTTATATCTCAGCACAGAAATTCACATTTATTTTGAAAAATATCCCTGGCAGCATTTATTCCTGATTGGAGTCAGATACATATGCTCCCAATTCTGTAAAAGTTTCCAAAAATTGTGCCCAATTTATGCGTGCAATTTAATTGAATAATGAGCCAACTAGTGCCAATAATTGTTTCAATTATTGGCACTAATTAGATGTAATTGGCATCCATGCCTAAAACTTACACACAATCAGAAAACGAGGGTGCATAAATGGGAGGGCCATGAGCATAATGGGGGCATTCCTAAAATTAACATACGTTGTTATAGAATAACTGGGATACGTGCCTAAAGTAACATGGAGGGGCATAATCAAATGGCGCCGGCCAAATCGATGGCTGGCCATCTTTGGGGCTGGCTCCATGATGGGGCGGAGCCAAGCGTATTTTTGAAATACGCTTGGCAACGGCCAAATTGCTCGCCGGGTTTATAGCAGGATTGCCGGGTTTATATGAGATGGCCAGCTTCGTTTTTCAGCCATAATGGAAACCGGGCCCGGCCATCTCAAACCCGGTGAAATGCAAGGCATTTGGGCGTGGGAGGAGCCAGCATTTCTAGTGCACTGGCCCCCCCTCACATTTTATTTTTGTTACATTTGTACCCCGCGTTTTCCCACTCATGGCAGGCTCAATGCAGCTTACATGGGGCAATGGAGGGTTAAGTGACTTGCCCAGAGTCACAAGGAGCTGCCTGTGCCTAAAGTGGAAATCAAACTCAGTTCCTCAGGACCAAAGTCCACCACCCTAACCACTAGGCTACTCCTCCACTCCATGTTACATGCCAGGACACCAACCGGGCACCCTAGGGGGCACTTAAAAATGTTTTAAAAATAGCTTCCAGGTGCATAGCACCCTTACCTTGGGTGCTGAGCCCCCCAAATCCCTCCCAAAACCCACTCGCCAGAACTTTACACCACTACCATAGCCCTAAGGGGTGAAGGGGGGCACCTACATGTGGGTACAGTGGGTTTTGGGGGGGTTTGGAGGGCTCATCATTAACCACCACAAGTGGAATAGGTAGGGGGGAGGATGGGCCTGGGTCCACCTGCCTGAAGTGCACTGCACCCACTTAAAACTGCTCCAGGGACCTGCACACTGCTGTCAAGGAGCTAGGTATGACATTTCAGGCTGGCATACAGGCTGGCCAAAAAAGTTTTAGTTTTTGTTTTGGGTGGGAGGGGGTTGGTGACCACTGGGGGAGTAAGGGGAGGTGATCCCCGCTTCCCTCCGGTGGTCATCTGGTCAGTTGGAGCACTTTTTTCAGACTTGGTCCTAAAAACAAATGGACCAAGTTCGGCCGGCGAAATGCTCATTCGAGCCGGCCATTTTTTTTTCATTATAAGGTGAAGCCGGCCATCCCGTACCCCCGCCCCGCCCCCATCCTGCCTTTGCTACCCTACCAACATGCCCCCTTGAAGGTTGGCCAGCACCGCGATGAAAAAGCAGCTGGGGCAAGCCAAAATCAGTGTTTGATAATACCGATTTGGCCAGGATCAGGAGATCGCCGGCGATCTCCCGATTTGTGTTGGAAGATCGCCGGCAATCCCTTTCGAAAATGAGCCTGATAGTAACATACGTGGAGGGGCATAATTGAACGAAAACGTCTATCTCCATGGGCGTTTATCTCCGAGAACGGGTCCGTGAAGGGGCGGACCGAACCGTATTTTCGAAAAAAAATAGACGTTCATGTTTTATTCGACAATTTGTGAGCTGGGCGTTTTTGTTTTTCAGTGATAATGGAAAATGAAAGCGCCCAGCTCAAAAACGAATAAATCCAAGGCATTTGTTCGTGGGAGGGGCCAGGAGTCGTAGTGCGCTGGTCCCCTTCACATGCCAGGACACCAACCGGGCACCCTAGGGGGCACTTTTACAAAAACAAAAAAAAAGGTAAAAGAGCTCCCAGGTGCATAGCACCCTTCCCTTGTGTGTTGAGCCCCCCAAATCCCCCTCAAAACCCACTGCCCACAAGTCTACACCATACTATAGCCCTAAGGGGTGAAGGGGGGCACCTACATGTGGGTACAGTGGGTTTGGGGGGGTTGGACGACTAAGCATTAAGCAGCACAATTGTAACAGGTAGGGGGGGATGGGCCTGGGTCCACCTGCCTGAAGTCCACTGCACCCCCTAACAACTGCTCCAGGGACCTACATACTGCTGCCAGGGAGGTGGGTATGACATTTGAGGGTGAAAATAAAAAGTTGTGAAACATCATTTTTTTTGTGGTGGGAGGGGGTTAGTGACCACTGGGGGAGTCAGGGGAGGTCATCCCCGATTCCCTCTGGGGGTAATCTGGTCATTTAGGGCACTTTTTGGGGCCTTATTCGTGAAAAAACAGGGTCCAGGAAAAGTGCCCTAAATTCTAGCTACAAACGCATACTTTTTGTCCATTATCGGCGAAAGGCGCCCATCTCTCCTCGGCCGATAACCACGCCCCAGTTCCACCTTCGCCACACCTCTGACATGCCCCCATCAACTTTGTACGCTTCCGCGATGGAGTGCAGTTGAAAACGTCCAAAATCGGCTTTCCATTATACCGATGTATTCGTTTTTGTGAGATAAACGTCTATCTCCCGATTTGGGTCGAAATCTAGGCGTTTTTCTCTTTCAATTATAAGGTGGATAGTAAATGACGGTAGATAAAGACCTGTACGGTCCATCCAGTCTGCCCAACAAGATAAACTCATTTTACATGGTATGTGATACTTTATAAGTAGGCAAGTATATTTGCACCACGTTTCAGTTGGTGAAAATGGCCGCTCCTAAAGTTAGGCTTGATTCCCAAGTGTAAGAGCCATTCTATAAACCGTACCTAACTTTAAGTGCAGCTTATAGAATAGCACTTTTTTCAGGGCAAATGTTTTCGGCACTATATATACAATCTAGCCCATATTGGTTAGCTTCTGATGAGCCTGGTCATGGTGGTAAAGCTAGAGAGTGAATTATTATTATTATTATTATTATTATTATTATTATTATTATTACTTTCAGATGTTAAAATCTACCCCTAGATTACAAAAGTTTGTTTTGGAGCTGGATTTCTTAATTGGCTCCTCTTGTAAATCCAGGTTTATAAAATATGTTATTTGCATATGCAAATGATAGCCAGAACAGGATTAAGGCATAGGCAAACTAGGCACATGCTTCATGCTCACATGATTAGAGAGCCCAGTCAAGCATGTAATTCAGCTGTTCCCAAAGCACAATTTTTTCCCTGATTAATCAAGTACTGGCAGAAAAGAGAGCATGCCAGAACCACTGTTGCCCCATTTCATGTGCATTGTCCTTTAGTTAAAAGGGGACACTGTCAAGCAGCACTTCTTACCTGTTGCCCTGTCCTCTGTCGGCAGAAACTACATAGGCACCTTAGCCTTGTGGGACCTGCGGACACAGCCTGCAGAGGGTAAAAGATCAGAAGAGGTGACAGCAGCAGGTAAAAAGTGCAGCTTGATGTCTTTTGTACACTTGAGGGAATCAAGCAGAGGGAGAGAAGAGAGAGGCATGATGATATCAGGGAATGGAGTGATGAAAGAGAGGATGCAATTTTGCCAGGGGTTGGGTGAAAGGCTAGTATAATGATGTTCACACATCTCTGCCGATTTAAAAGAGCATTGCAAACATGGTGTTAGGAGCCCAACGTACTTGGTTGATCCAGTGCCCACCAAAGGGTTAAGCATGACCTGGTGGTGGTATTGGAAGAGTTATGACATTCATTTTATGGATTTTTTTTCTCCTAAAAATCAGTTTCCTGTGCTGTGTGTACTGCATATAAAAGTGTGCTTTCCATGGCACTATATTTGCCCCTTTAACTGCCATAGGCAGAATAAGCAAAAGAATGTTGTTAGAGTGTATACTGGGGTCGTTGTCGTCGTCGCAGCAGAACTGTAAGACTTTAACACTGGCTGAACGAATAGAAGTTCTTAAAAAATTAGAAAGCAAACAAAGTCAAGCATCTATTGCTAAAGAATATGGTGCCAATCCCAGTCAAATTTCACATGTCTTGAAGCAGAAAGACCAGCTTCTGGAAGACTGGCAAAACAATACAAATCTACAACGGAAACGGGCGGGAAAAGCTGAGGATGTAGAAGATGCTCTTCTTCGGTGGTTTTCTCGAGTCAGGAGCAGACAGTTTCCTGTCAGTGGTCCACTGCTTATGGAGAAAGCTAACCAGCTAGCTGAAAGTCTTGGACTAACTGAATTCAAAGCCACTGTTGGATGGTTGGAAAGATGGCAGAAGAGGAACAACATAAAATTCAAGAAACAGCATGGTGAGAAACAAGACACTGATGACTTTGGTGCTGAAAATTGGCTTGTTTCAGTTCTTCCTATCATCTTGAACGAGTTTGCACCTCGTGACATTTTCAATGCTGACAAAAATAGTCTCTACTGGTGAGCGATTCCTGATGGAACACTTGCATTCAAACATTCTGAAACTACTGGAGGTAAAATGTCGAAGAACCGACTGACGATCCTCCTTTGCTGCAATATGGATGGGAGTGAAAAGTTGGAACCCCTCATCATTGGAAAAAGCAAACAGCCCCGTTGCTTCAAGAAAGTTAAGCGACTTCCTGTGTCATACGAGGCTAACGCAAATTCATGGATGACTGGGGAAATTTGGAAGCAGTGGCTAAAGAAGTTAGACACTAGAATTCGGGCACAAAAGCATCAGATTTTGTTGCTTTGTGATAATTGTACTGCACACAGGGATGATGTCAGGCTGTCTAACGTCAAGGTGGTCTTCCTACCACCAAACACTACCTCTCTGATCCAACCTATGGATCAGGGCATAATAGCCAATTTCAAACAACATTATCAGGCTCTTGTGCTACGTCGTCTGATGAGTGTTATGGATGACCAGACTGGCAAGGATAAACATGCTGTTGAACTGGCTCGTAATCTATCACTGTTGGATTCCATACATATGCAGAAAAAAGCCTGGAATCATGTTACATAGGCAACCATTGTGAACTGCTACAAGCGAGCAAGCTTTATTAAGGATGTGGAGAGGGACGAAACAGATGCAGCTGTTCCAAAGGTGTCAGATGAACAGGTTATTGACATCCCAGCCAATATTACTGAAGAGGAGCTTCATCGCTATGTAGCTCTTGACTATGATCTACAAACAGCTGACGACTGCACTGATGTCAGGATATGCGCCTACACACAGGCAACAATGGCTGATGATGAAACAGAGGATGAAATGAGCAGTGAGGCACATGCTGATGAATTTCAACAACCCCCTCCTGTCACTTTTGCAAGAGCGCTGGAGAGTCTCAACACCATGTGGGCCTATCTGGAGGCCACTGGATGTCAGTGCTATGACAGTTGTTACCGTCTGGCAGACGTAGTCTATGGAACTCACAGACCCAATAGTGTACAGAGAATTATAACTGATTACTTCAAGTAAGCCTAACGTTAGTTAACAGAGACTGTATACTGTACGTATAATAATAAACAGTACTGTATATATGTTTATCAGAGATGGGTGTGTAATTCTCACTGAATAAAGATATGTATCAGTGAGTGACACTGCTGAGGTTATGGTATAGCTATTTTGTGTGGGAGATTTGTCGTGATGGTAACTGAAAGACTCCTTTAAAGTGTTTAGTGTCTCTGGGATGTGTGCATAGAAAAATGTACTTGCATATGGTGATGTTTGGAAGAGTACTTGAGAAGGTCAGTTGTGAAATGGATTTGTCAAGATAACCCCGCCCTTTAGCTGCTAAAAGCAAGTGCACTGCTTCACAGCATGTAAATATTCAGTGCGGTGAAAAATGATGGGAACACAGATGGAAAAGAAAAGCAGATCCAGGGATTTTCATTTTTGAAATCCTCACATGTGCTTTTCCAGAAGTGCTTCGTACCACTGGCCCCAAAACTTTCAAAAGGAAACTCCATGAGGAATCAACTTTTAAAAACCGGATTGCAGATTTAAGAATGTAAGTGCTTATGAACCTGCAAGCAGGCTGAGTAATTATAAAATTGCTCCTAGAAAACTACTGGCTGAAACACCTTATCAATTACATCATTAATCTAGGCTTTCAATGATAAACATCATAGAAAATTTCAGTTTTCTCCATCCCCATGGAAAATCCAAGTCAATACTGGCAAATAGAAGGGATTTAAGGTGCATGTACTATGGTTGCATTTACCTGCTGGGCAGCCCACATAAAAAGGAAACGCATAACAAAATCAAATATCTCAAAAGGGTTGAACGAGGCCTGAACAAGTTCTTAAAACAATTCCAAGGAGTGCCATATTGCTATCTCTTGTTCCCATAACTCTCAAAGGGATTGTGAAGCATGATTATTAGGTTATAACTGTCATGTTTTATATACAATGCAATTGCAATTTAATGAAACTGAAGGAATGAATGCTGTGGAGTCTGTTTTATTGATATTTTTTATTTACAAGCCCAATGTTGAACAAAGACATTGAATACTGGAATAGGTCAATTAACTTCCTGCCCGCACATTAAAAAAAAAAAAGATCACTAAAGTAGATAATTAAATGAAATGAAGTGCTTAAGGAGTATTGTTCAATTTTGTATTAAATTTTTACTTGAACAGAAGGAAAAGCAGCATTTAGTTTAGATTGTACATTACATGTCAAGATAATTTAAATGATCTCAATGCTTGCTTAGTTTTAATTCATCAAGAGGACTGTATCGAGGCATCCCAAACTTGACCTATTGAATCCAGGCTCATTCAAGTTCTAAGGACACCAACAATTAGTATGCTTGAGATGTAACATATGCAGATGTATCTCATGCATTTTTATTGTGGATATCCTGAAAAGCCATCTAGCTAGATGAAGGGCTAGATTTAGTAAGATGTGCTACCATTTTAGAATGTGCTAATGCTGTTAAAGTAATTACAGTGCACTCCATTTACGTGCACGTCAGATAAGCGCATGCTCTGTTTAACTGCATGCCGTACTTCGGTCCCGTTTTTGGCGCCATCAATTTTTATGGGGACAAACTTTGGTTTAGCGCACCACTGATAAGTGCAAGATTCGCTTTTATATGCATGGTTTAAGACCACTCCTCTGCAGGGAAAAACTCCGCATAAGCGCATGCATGGAATATGGAAGTCGATTGGTGTGTGACAAAGGGACGGTAAATTTGAAATCTCGTTGGTTAACTGCCACAGGCAGAATAAGCGAAAGAATGATGTTAGAGTGTACACTGGAGTCGTCGTTGTCATCGTCGCACAACTGTAAGACTTTAACACTGGCTGAACGAAGTTCTTAAAAAATTAGAAAACAAACAAAGTCAAGCATCTATTGCTAAAGAATATGGTGTCAATCCCAGTCAAATTTCACATATCTTGAAGTAGAAAGACCAGCTTCTGGAAGACTGGCAAAACAATACAAATCCACACCGGAAACGTAAATGGGCAGGAAAAGCTGAGGATGTAGAAGATGCTCTTCTTTGGTGGTTTTCTCAAGTCAGGAGCAGACAGTTTCCTGTCAGTGGTCCACTGCTTATGGAGAAAGCTAATCAGCTAGCTGAGAGTCTTGGACTAACTGAATTCAAAGCCACTGTTGGATGGTTGGAAAGATGGAAGGAGAGAAACAACATAAAATTCAAGAAACAGCATGGTGAAAAAAAGACGCTGATGACTTTGGTGCTGAAAATTGGGTTGTTTCAGTTCTTCCTGCCATCTTGAACGAGATTGAACCTTGTGACATTTTCAATGCTGACAAAAACGGTCTCTAATGGCGAGCGATTCCTGATGGAACACTTGCATTCAAACAAGCCGAAACTACAGGAAGTAAAACATCGAAGGACTGACTGACGATCCTCCTTTGCTGTAATATGGATGGGAGTGAGAAGTTGGAACCACTCGTCATTGGAAAGAGGAAACAGCCCCATTGCTTCAAGAATGTTAAGCGACTTCCTGTGTCATACGAGGCTAATGCAAATTCATGGATGACTGGGGAAATTTGGAAGCAGTGGCTAAAGAAGTTAGACACTAGAATGCGGGCACAAAAGCATCAGATTTTGTTGCTTTGTGATAATTGTGCTGCACACAGTGATGATGTCAGGCTGTCTAACGTCAAGGTGGTCTTTCTGCCACCAAACACTACCTCTCTGATCCAACCTATGGATCAGGGCATAATAGCCAATTTCAAACAACATTATTGGGCTCTTGTGCTGCATCGTCTGATGAGCATTATGGAGGACCAGACTGGCAAGGATAAACATGCTGTTGAAGTGGCTCGTAATCTATCACTGTTGGATTCCCTACATATGCAGAAAGAAGCCTGGAATCATGTTACACAGGCAACCATTGTGAACTGCTACAAGAGAGCAAGCTTTGCTTTTTTTTTTTTAATGTATTTATTTATAATATTTCAAACCTTATTCACAAGATATATCTTGTACAAGAAACACAGAGATATTATCTGAAATAACAAAAAAATATTCTAAAGTAAATATTCCTCTTTTCTTAGACCACTAATTTAGAGGGGGAGGTCAGTAAAGTTGAGGAGAACATATATCATATTAGTTCATAATAGGCAATAAGACCTGGACCCAAACCACGGGCTATTTTACAATTACTTTACTCAACACTAGTCCCAAAAGTCATTTGGTAATTTTCTTTAAAGCAATAAAGCTTTTCAGCTGATCCGGTTCATAGAAAACATATTTGTTACCCACATATCTTATCATACAATTGCACGGGTATGCCAGTAAAAAACTGGCCCCCAGTGCTTTAGTATCTTCTCTTAATGCAAGAAACTTTCTCCGTTTTTCCTGAGTTGCTCTTGTAACATCCGGATAAATCCAAATTTGTGCGCCCAAGAATTCTTTTAAAGCATTTTTAAAATATAACTTCATTATTGAGTTCAAGTCTTGCTCGAAGACTAAAGCAGCCAACAACGTAGAGTGAGTGTGGATTTCGGTTAAGGATTGCTCTAGGAATGCAGTCAAATTTTGTAATCCGGAAGCTTGTTGCATTTGATTCTCTGGTTGTCTTTTTTCCTCCTCTCTCCTTTTTTGCGGTATTGGAAGATAGTAGATTTTGTTTATTGGGGGAATATGGTCAGAGGAGTAATTAAGAATATCAGACAAATATTTTTTAAACAATTCAAGAGCACTCAGTTCTACCATTTTAGGAAAATTCAATATTCGCAAATTGAGCCGCCTGTTAAAGTTTTCAAGCTGATCGATTTTGTTATGGATAATAACTTTATCCTTAATCAGGTACTCAGTTGTAGTTTTTAATGAACTTAATTCTTGTTGGAAAAGTATTTTCTGGCTATCAGTATCTTGCTTGATTTTTTCTACAGAGTCAGACAAAAGATCAACTTTAATCACAAAAGAGGCTGTGTCCGAAGCAGCTTTTGTAATTGTCTTATTCAAAAGCTGTAACATTATCCAAATGCTTCCTAGGGTTACCTCTGTGGGAGCTAATAGCTCCTGCTGTAAATCATCTGCAGGCTTCTCGGGCGAGGCTCAGCTCCCCCTTCGGAGGCTTCTGAAAACTCTGCCTCACCTCTTGTGCTTGCAGGACACAGAGGAGGGTTAAGATCTGACCAGTAAAGAGTTGTTACTAGCCCCAGGGGAGTTGTTGCTCCTCCAGATGCTCCCACAGCAGGGCTCCTCACCGCCTTCTCCCGTGGCGTGCATGTAGCAAAACTATCAAGGGTCGACTGGACTAACTGGGTGGTTCCTGCCACAGATGGTAAGCTTTTTACCCTTTCCTTTTTGTATGAGGCATCTTTCAGAGAAAACTATTATGTTTAAGATAGAAAAGGAAAAAAAAAATCCAGAGAGCCTCGATGCATGCTAACAGGCAACATCCGCCATCTTGAAATGCCCCTCCCCCTCAGAGCAAGCTTTGTTAAAGATGTGGAGAGGGACGAAACAGATGCAGCTGTTGCAAACGCGTCAGATGTACAGGCTATTGACATCCCAGCCGATGTTACTGAAGAGGAGTATCATTACTACATAGTTGTTGATTACGATCTACAAACAGCTGACGACAGCACTGATGTCTAGATATGCGCCTACACACAGGCAACAGCTGATGATGAAACGAGCAGCAAGGCACATGCTGACAAAATTCAACAATCTCCTGTCACTTTTGCAAGTGCACTGGAGAGTCCCAACACCATGCAGGCCTGTCTGGAGGCCACTGGATGTCAGTGCTATGACAGTTTTTTTTTTGTTACATTTGTACCCCACGCTTTCCCACACATGGCAGGCTCAATGTGGCTTACATGGGGCAATGGAGGATTAAGTGATTTGCTTAGAGTCACAAGGAGCTGCTTGTGCCTGAAGTGGGAATTGAACTCAGTTCCTCAGAACCAAAGTCCACCACCCTAAACACTAGGCCACTCCTCCACTGTTTACTGTTGGGCAGACATACAGGCTTATTTTCGAAAGAGATCGCTGGCCATCTTCCGACACAAATCCGGAGATGGCTGGCCATCTCCTAAAACCGGTCAAATCGGTATAATCGAAAGCCGATTTTTGGACACACTCAGCATTCCGTCGCGGAGGCGGCCAAACTTCAAGGGGGTGTGTCGGCAGGGTAGCAAAGACGGGACGTGGGCGTACTTACGAGATGGTCAGCTTCAGCTGATAATTGAAAAAAGAAAACCAGCGATGACGAGCATTTGGCCGGTTTTACTTGGTCTATTTATTTTCACGACCAAGTCTCAAAAAGGTGCCCAAACTGACCAGATGACCACCGGAAGGAATCGGGGATGACCTTCCCATACTCCCCCAGTGGTCACCAACCCCCTCCCACCCCCCAAAAAAACTTTAAAACATTTTTTGCCAGCCTCTATGACAGCCAGCTCCATGACAGCAGTATGCAGGTCCCTGGAGCAGATTTAAAGCCAGGTGCACTAAACTGCACGGAAGAGTCCTTCCCTTACCGATCCCTTAGTGAAACGGTAAGGGAAGGGCATGCATGAAGGAAATTGCATGCAAATGAGCTGTTCATTTGCACGTAAATTTCCTTCCCTAGGAGGGGAATCCAGTTGGCCAGTTCATTAAAAAAAAAAGGATCTTGCTGATCAGTTATGTTATGACTTACTTGTTCTGGAGTGCTGTATTTTGTGATACTATTTTCAGAAATGTTCAATAAAGACTTCATACAAATTAAAAAAAGTCCCTCATGTGCATTTTGTTGGAATGTAATTGTATTTTACATGCATTGCCTGTCACCTATTATTTCTCTGTGATTACTCTGTGACCTCTGATGTGAATTACTTAGAGAGGTCACACAGCTATGCAACTTCCTGTGGGGATTAGATGCAGCACATGCAGCACATGGAGCACATGGAGCTCATGATCTCTCCTAACCTGAGAGGATCTATGGTGGTGTGAGCATCCATTACCATCTAAGCACATGGAAGGAGCTGATAATACAAATGTATAGTAATATGTATATATAAGCCTGTCTGATTATAATCTAACTACAAACTGTGAGTAAACAGATGTTTTGTTACTTCAACTTTAAAGTGACTCAGCAGTGAATTATTCAGGGGTGAATGAGAGAGAGATGAAGAAAGAAATTAACATTTCTAAAGCTGAAGCTGTGTGTACTAAAATCTGCTAATTATTTACTACAAATAATCCAACAAAAGGGTTATGGGCCCAGGGTCCAGGAATTGAAAAAGAAGAGAAATATTACCAGGCAGAAAAAAAGGCCACATTTTTCTCTTAAGTTTTAAAGGAAAGATTCAGTCTGTCTCTCTCTCCCCCCACACAGCAGACAGAAGGCTAAGAAAATGGCTGAGGGAAGAAATTCACCATTGTTCTATTCTCTCAAGGTGCCTAAATTAACTGAGTTTAATTATCGGCAGTGGGAACTAAGATTCATATGTCTCCTTCGAGCAAAAGGATTAAATATATGCTTAGACCAAGACAGAACAGCTGAAAATATGGCTGAATGGGACAATGCAAACTATTATGTGAAGTGCATGCTTTTGGAAGCTCTCTCAGAGAAACAAGCCATATTAGTGGAGGGAAAAGATACACCAAAGGACATTTTATATAAACTGAGAACTATGTATGCAACTACATATGCAAAGCAGCAACCAATTTGGCTGGCAGAGTTGAATGAAACCAAATTAAGGGATAAAAGTAAATGTAATGATCACATTATGCATCTTATGTCTTCATTTCAAAAGTTAGAACTTTCTGGAATTCCCATGTGTGATGCATTGAAAAGAGCATTTCTTTTTACCTCACTATCAAAGAAGTTTGATGTTTTTAGGTCTGTAAATGAGGCCATTGAAGGGCAATCTTTTGAACAGGCAACATCAAAACTAAGGCAGGAATGCATAATAAATGATTCTGAGGAGATGTGTTCTCAAAGTCAGTCAGAGAGAAATGAAACAAATTTCTTGGCAAAGAACAGAGGAAGGCGGAGCTATGGGAAAACTCCACCCAAGGGCAAGCTGATTTGCTACTCATGTGGAAAGGAGGGACATGTATCTAAATGGTGTAAGGAAACACAAAACACTCCCTCTAGCTCACCTAAGCCAATGGAAGAAAAGAATTTTCAAACCAGGAAATGTATGAAGGACAAAGATAAACACAAAGGCTTTCTAATGGCAGAAAAATCTTTGACTATGGTAAATAATAATTCAAATGAAAGTACTTGGATTTTGGATTCGGGGAGCACATGCCATTTAACCAATTGTAAGGATTTCTTTCAGGAAATGTGTCCAGAGGAAGGTATTCTTAAAACTGCAAACGCAGGGACTGCTCAGATCCAAGCAAAAGGTATTGGATTCTTAAAATGCAAAGTGTCTAATGAAGTTAAAGAAATTCCTGTAAGTGATGTCTTGTATATTCCCCAAGCAGTTTGCAATATGCTTAGTGTATCTACATTAGATAAGAAGGGATTTGCGATTCATTTTGAAAACAGTAAGTGCACAATCTCTAAAAATGATGAAGTGTATGCTGAAGCTTTTATGCATAATGATGTTTATAAGCTGAACATTTCAGGTGAAGCCTCACATCTGGCGCAAGTAAGGAAGAATGATGGTAAATGTAGTCTGGAAATCTGGCACCGCCGCCTGGGACATCGTGATTCTAAGGTGATCCAGGATCTTTACAGTAAGCAACTAGCCACTGGCATTCAGATAAGTGCAGATGCTGGTAAAATGGAGAAATGCATAGACTGTGTTACTCAAAAAGGTGTGAGACCCTCATTTCCTGCATACACAGGAAATAGGAGTAATAAAGTACTGGACTTAATACACAGTGACTTATGTGGACCGTTTAATATCCCATCATTGGGAAATAACAGATTTGTGCTAATATTCTTGGATGATTTCTCTAGATATTGTGTGGCCTATTTGCTGAAAGAGAAAAGTCAAGTCACAGACATGCTGAAGAAATACGTAGCCATGGTGAGCAATAAATTTGAAAGAAAACCAAAGGTTCTTCAGACCGACAATGGTGGTGAGTTCACTTCACAAAGCATGCGCACATTTCTAGAACAAGAAGGCATTCAGCATATCACAACAGTAGCTTATACACCAGAGCAAAATTCTGTTGCAGAGAGAAAATTTAGGTCACTTGTGGAAATGACCAGATGTATGCTGTCAGATAGAAATCTCCCTAAAAGACTATGGGGGGAAGCCATTCTCACAGCAGTGTACCTACAAAACAGAATGCCAACTAAAGGCGCTGAGCGCACACCACATGAGACATGGCATGGTAGGAAGCCAAACCTGTCACACATAAGAACATTTGGAAGTACAGCATATGCTCATGTACCAAAGCAAAGAAGGCATAAGCTGGATTCCACAACAGAAAGGGGCATTTTAGTTGGCTATACTCCAGGACACAAAGGATATAGAATTTTGAATCTGAAAACTGGCATTGTTGGCATAAGACATGTTACATATTTTGATGAAAACAAAAGGGTTGATAAAGGCTGGATTATCCCAGATGAGCCTTATCATCCAGAATATGAAACTAGAACCATAATAGACATGCCAGTGTATATAAATGCCATACCAAGGCAGATGTCTGAAAGCAACTCACCTGTATCTAACGAGGAACAGGCAGAGGAAGCAGACACAGAAAGGATCATTGAAGAAGACAGTACAGTTGGAGAAGGGGAATCAATTGGAGAAGGACTCTCAGATTTAGAGGATGCAGAAAGGTCAGACCAACCTGTTGTCAGACGCTCATCCAGGGAAAACAAAGGTGTTCCACCCCCAAGACTGTCTTACCTAACAAAGTCAGCAGAAGCTCAAGAGCCCTTAACATGGGATGAGATTGAGAAAATGCCAGCAGAAGAAGCTGCTGAATGGCATAAAGCTGCACAAGAAGAAATTGATGCATTGGATAAAAATAATACTTGGATTCTTACAAAATTACCTCCTGGCAAGAAAGCTATAGGATGCAAATGGGTATTCAAGTTAAAAAGGAATGCACAAGGAAAAGTGGAAAGGTATAAAGCCAGATTAGTCGCAAAGGGATATCTTCAAAAATATGGAGAAGATTTTGATGAAGTGTTTGCACCTGTAGTGAAACACACGACAATCAGAACACTTCTGAGCATTGCAGTCTCAAAAGGCATGCAAGTCAACCACATTGATGTGAAAACAGCGTTTCTTCACGGAGATATAACTGAAGACTTGTACATGGAACAACCAACAGGTTTCATAAATACAAAACAAAGACAGCTAGTGTGTAAATTAAACAAAGGTCTTTATGGATTAAAGCAAAGTGCAAAATGTTGGAATGAAAAATTGCATGAAATATTGACAAATTTAGGATTTAAGCAAGGTGAAGCAGATAAATGCTTGTACACTAGGTGCACAAATGGACAATATGCATACATTTTAGCTTTTGTTGATGATCTGCTCATTGCAAGAAAAAAGTGAGCAAGAGTACAAGGACATTGTAAAGTGTTTAAACCTCAATGTTGAGATAAAAGAACTTGGTAATGTGTCATACTATCTTGGTATAGAAATTGAGAAACAAAATGATGGTTCTTATCTTCTAAGCCAGAAGCAGAAAATAAATGAGCTTATTGAAAGTTTAGGTATGCAAGATGCCCAAGTTGTAAGCACTCCCATGATCACTGATTTTCTGAAGGATGAAACAGTAAGAGAACCTTTACCAGATAACATCCAATATAGATCAGCCATAGGTAAGCTTTTATATCTAGCTACCACATACAGGGCTGATATAGCAAATGCAGTAGGAATTTTGAGCAGAAGGGTCAGCTCACCTACCAAATCAGATTGGACTGCAGTTAAAAGGATGGTAAGGTATTTAAAGGGTACCATTGATTGTAAATTAAAGATTTCAGCCAATAGTAATCCAAAACTAATATGTTACTGTGATTCAGATTGGGCAGGGGATCATTCTGATTATAAATCCACAAGTGGATATGTGTTTATGTATGGAAATGTACAAATTTCATGGGCCAGTCATAAACAAAGTATTGTGAGTTTGTCTTCTACAGAAGCTGAATATGTGGCCGTATCGGAAGCGTGCAGAGAACTGATGTGGATTGAAAAACTTTTGCTGGATTTCGGAATAGCTGAAAAGAGACCAATCCAGATAATGGAAGATAATCAGAGCTGCATCCGACTGTCACAGAATGACAAGGTTCAGTCACGCACCAAGCACATCACAACGAAATACCACAACGTGCGAGAGTTGGCAAAAGAAGGGGTCATCAGTCTACACTATTGTCACACCAGTGAGATGACAGCTGACATCATGACCAAACCGTTACCCAGAGAACATTTTGTGAATCTGCGTATAAAGCTTGGACTTTGTATGAATAAATAATTGCATGACAGTTATGCATGAGAAGGGGTTTGTTGGAATGTAATTGTATTTTACATGCATTGCCTGTCACCTATTATTTCTCTGTGATTACTCTGTGACCTCTGATGTGAATTACTTAGAGAGGTCACACAGCTATGCAACTTCCTGTGGGGATTAGATGCAGCACATGCAGCACATGGAGCACATGGAGCTCATGATCTCTCCTAACCTGAGAGGATCTATGGTGGTGTGAGCATCCATTACCATCTAAGCACATGGAAGGAGCTGATAATACAAATGTATAGTAATATGTATATATAAGCCTGTCTGATTATAATCTAACTACAAACTGTGAGTAAACAGATGTTTTGTTACTTCAACTTTAAAGTGACTCAGCAGTGAATTATTCAGGGGTGAATGAGAGAGAGATGAAGAAAGAAATTAACATTTCTAAAGCTGAAGCTGTGTGTACTAAAATCTGCTAATTATTTACTACAAATAATCCAACACATTTTCCCTTGATGGCTGTCCCTGATGTGCACTTTCCCTTAATGGCTGTCTTTCTCCCCAAATGGGGAAATCAAAACTGCTTTTGCTCAAAGCTTTTTTAAGTAGTAACAGTGGGATTTGAACAGGCTACCTCTGCATTACAAGACCAGTGTTGTTACTACTTGGCCACAGCTCCACTTACTTGAAAGTCTCTCCCTTTTGATTATACCCCTTCAGGTCTCTCTCAGCCAATCACAGCGCATTTAGCTGTCTGTGAGTGGCTGAGAGAGACCTGGAGGAGCATAATCAAAAGGGAGGGGCATACAAGTAAGTGGAGCTGTGGCCAAGTGGTTATGGCACTGGTCTTGTAATGCAGAGGTGGCTGGTTCACATCCCACTGTTACTACTAAAAAAAGCTGTGAGCAAAAGCAGTTTTGATTTCCCTGTTCAGGGAGAAAGCAGGCCATTAAGGGAAAGTGCACATCAGGGACTTTTTTAATTTGTATGAAGTCTTTAATGAACATTTCTCAAAACAGTATCACAAAATACAGCCCTCCAGAACAAGTAAGTCATAGGATAACTGATCAGCAAGATCTAAACATCCAGAAGTACCAGTGCACTATGAATGCTGGCCCCTCCCACGGTCAAATGCCTTGGATTTGACTGGGTTTGAGATGGCCGGTTCCAGTTTCCATTATCGCTGAAAAATGAAGTGGCCATCTCAAACCCAGTGATCTATGGCATTTGGCCGGCCCCAACCGTATTATCGAAACAAAAGATGGCCGGCCATCTTTTTTGATAATACGGTTCCATACAGCTCTTTGTGGAGCCGCCAAAGTAGATGGCCGGCCATCTATTTGGCTGGCGCCGTTCGATTATGCCCCTCATAGTCTATGGAACTCACAGACACAAGAGTGTACAGAGGACTATGACTGATTACTTCAAGTAATCCTAATGTCAGTTAACAGAGACTGTATAACATCAGTTATCAGAGGCTGTATACTGTACGTATAATAAACAGTACTGTGCATATGTTTATCAGATGTCAAGCTTCTTTGGGTCACAACGGTTAAGTGTACGCTCCGGTTAGCTGCATGTATTTCTTTGGTCCCAGACCCTTGCACTTAAGCAGATTGCACTGTACTACTATGCCTGTTAGTGCTATATAAGTGTTAAGTAGTAGTAGTAGTAGTAGTAAATAGGACTTTTTCAGGGTCCTTTTTCAGGTGTACCAGCATCTTTTACATTGCCTGCTAAAACTGATCCCAGGGTACTGAAAGAAATGAAATATGAAATTGCAGATCTGCTGTTAGTGATCTGTAACCTGTCATTAAAATCGTTCGTAGTACCTGAAGATTGGAAGGTGGCCAATGAAACACTGATTTTTAAAAAGGGATCACTGAACATATAGACAAACATGGTTTAATGGGACAGAATCAGTATGGGTTGAGCCAAGGGAAGTCTTGCCTCACCAATTTGCTTCATTTCTTTGAGTGCATGAATAAACCTGTGGATAAAAGTGAGCTGGTCAATGTAGTGTATCTAGATTTTCAGAATGCAAATTTGTACGCACAATTTTAAGCGCCATTTATTTCAGGGTTGATGTGCATAAGTGGTGCATAATTGTAGGTTGCAGATTATAGAATTGCCCTGTACAGTAACATAAATTGTAATGGTATCTTTAATGGGTGGCTGAAATTGATTGGAGCAAGAATAAAATCAGTAATGGCCAATTAAATTATAGGGAACAATGATTCATACTGGATAATTTAATAGACTGCATCGCTATAGTGAAGGGGAAGCTATGTGATTTATTTTTGGAAATGCATAACTGTGCTGTGGATTGCTGCTAATGATAAATGAGATTGAATGATATGAACTGACATCACATTTCCAAGTTTACCTCATTTATTGTGTTTGTGTTTATATTTGGTCATTTTACTATTGTTATGATGGTAACAAAATTGTATGCTAAACTGGATCTGCTGTACACCACCATAGGTGAATCTGTTCATAAAAACGGTTAATAAATCCCAATAAATAAATAAAATATTTTAGATGTCTATCAGACCAAGGCTGTTTGCCTAAAGTGTCCTCCCTTCTGTGAAGGTCCTGATATATGCAAATCTTTATCATTATGGCTGACACGTCAGTAATATTGTAATGAGCTTTCTTTGATAATTACCCTGTTGGGAAGTTTTGTCATTATTACTTTGGATCTTTTTTGTTATATATACATTTAACCTGGCATAAGCATGCAGAAAAGTAGGTACCAGAAAAATATAATGCCTACGGTTAGTTATTTACTTATTTAAAACCATATAATTGTTTCCCTTAAAAACTCAAAGGGGCCCTTTTACTAAAGCTAAGCCCATAGGTATAAAATAGGCTTATTAGCATTTAAGGCATTCCACATTTTAGTAAAAGAGCCCCAATGCGATTTAAAACAGGCACCACCCCTCCTACCCAACCCATTAAAAATCACAAAAGAAGGCACATTCTAAGATCTATACGTTGTTAACTAGCGGATGGATACAATTCTAATCTATCAGAACATGATTCTCCCTTTACTTTACATTCAAATCTTGACAGTGATTCCACTGGTATCAAAAATGTTTGCATAAACAGTCAATGCTTCATTAAGCATTAGAACTGTAGATAGGACAAGAACAATATCCCCAAGGAGAGCATTCTATCAAAAGAAAGGGAAGGGGTATGGGATTTGATATACCACCTTTCTATGGTTACAATCAAAGTGGCTTAAATTTTATAAACAGATCAATAGGGCCCAAAAGTTGAAAAATTCACTCTCTTCTCCAATTGAGCCTCAGCCAACCTGGAATCACCAATAAATCTCTGCTTGGCTTATACTGTTCAAATGCCCCTGGCAGCCATTTTGACAGTGGAGATATGATGAGCAGGAACAACTGGGGATGGCTCCTTCCCTGACTATTACACTTGTCAAACACCATAAGAACATAAGAATAGCCAAACTGGGTCAGACCAATGATCCATCTAGCCCAGTATCCGCTTTCCAGCAGTGGCCAAGTCAGGTCACAAGTACCTGGCAGCAGGGGCGTAGCCAGAAAACAGATTTTGGGTGGGCCTAGGCAAGAAGTGGGTGGGCACCAAGTGTTCTGTCCCCCCCCCCCCCCCACCCAACCACCACCAAAATAAAATCTCAGCCGGCAGGAAAACGCTTCTTTCCACCTTGGCAGTCTGCAGCTCGCATGCGCTGAAAACTAATATGCAAGTGCTGGTATCGTGGAGAGTAGCATTTTCATTTCCACCAGGGGAAGTCTTCAGCTGGTGTAGCTTAGGATCCCCACCAGCTACCACTAAATGTGTACTACTGTTGGGTGGGCCTGAGCCCTAATTGGGTGGGCCTTGGCCCATCCAGGCCCATCTGTGGCTACGCCACTGCCTGGCAGAAACCCAAATAGTGGCAACATTCCATGTTACCAATCCCAGAGCAAGCAGTAGCTTCCCCTTGTCTGTCTCCATAGCAGAATATGGACTTTGCCTCCAGGAAAATTGTCCAAATCTTTTTTGAACCCAGATATGTTAACGACTGTTACTACATCCTCCAGCAAAGAGTTCCAGAGCATAATTATTCCTTGAGTGGAAAAAAATATTTCCTCCTATTTGTTTTAAAAATATTTCCATGTAACTTTACTGAGTGTCCCCTAATCTTTGTACTTTTGGAATTTAGTGAAGAGAAATTTTGCCTCACCAATCTATTACATTTCTTTGAAGGGATGAGCAAACATGTGAATAAAGGTGAGCCGGTTGATATCGTGTATCTGGATTTTCGGAAGGCGTTTGACAAAGTACCTTATGAAAGACTCCAGAGGAAATTGGAGAGTCATGGGATAGGAAGTAGTGTCCTATTGTGGATGAAAAACTGGTTAAAAGATAGAAAACAGAGAGTAGGGTTAAACGGTCAGTATTCTCAATGGAGAAGGGTAGTTAGGGGGGTTCCCCAGGGTCTGTGCTGGGAACGCTGCTTTTTAAACATATTTATAAATGACCTAGAGATGGGAGTAACTAGTGAGGTAATTAAATTTGCTGATGACACAAAGTTATTCAAAGTCGTTAAATCGCGAAGGATTGTGAAAAATTACAAGATGACCTTATGAGACTGGGAGACTGGGCATCTAAATGGCAGATGATGTTTAATGCGAGCAAGTATAAAGTGATGCACGTGGGAAAGAGGAACCCAAATTATAGCTACGTCATGCAAGGTTCCATGTTAGGAATCACAAAAAAGGGATCTAGGTGTCGTCGTTTATGCTGAGCGAAACACGGCCAGTGTTGGGCTGATTCTGAATATTTTTGTCATATAATAAATTGATATTTCTCTCTTATCGATCTGCTCTTTTTCATGTTATAAAATAACCCTGATCTGTGCCAAAGTTAGGCACATGCATTTACACCAGGTTTTCCTTGGCATAAATGATTGTGCCTAAATTTTAGTCATGGGAATGGGCGCTACAAGTATTCTATAAACCGTGCCTATACACTATACAATAGTGCTAAGTACAGTTTTTTCTGTTCTGTTTTTTTTTTTTTTTGCATCAAATACAGAATTCACCCCTAGGGTTAGTTTCTATATAAGGTGCCTGGAAAATATTCCAAAGTGAATTCTCTAGTGTGCCTAAAGATAGGCATACTTTATAGAATAGGCCTAAATTTCCACACAGTTTATACAATACGCCAAGCACCTGTCCACTTGGACTATATTTAGTTGTGGGATGTTATGCCAAGTAAAATTGGTGTAAATCCTGACGTCTAAATATGGCACAGACCAGGTGTATTCTATAACAATATGCATAGATTTGAGAAACACCCATGACTCACCCATTCCATGCCCCTGACCATGCCTTTTCAACTATGCAACTTAGAATGTATGTGCATCACGTTGCAAAATATGCTTAGAGTGTTGTATACATAAATTCTAATTAATGCTGATTAGTGTAAATAATTGCTTGTTATGCGTCAATTATCAACACTGATTGGCTTGTTATCTAATTAAGTCATGCATATAAATCCAGAATACGACTGGATTTGTGCACACACCGTAATTTGTCTATATAGAATCTGTGGGTATGTCTATAAATATGTAGAATACTGCACATACACGCGTAAAGGCCAAGAATCTGCCTAAACACTATTCTGTAAATATATGCATATCTTATAAAGTGCATATTTTACAAGTAAGTGTACACAAGGGTAGAGTTTGAGTGGGGCACACATTTATATGTATAACTTATAGAATACTAAAGTTAAGCATATATCTCTGGTAGACTTGAGCAATTACATCAACTTTGTGGCTGGTGTAAATACTTGTACCTAACCACATAAAAGTATATATACCTGTTTGCACCAAAAGAAAGTAGACACCTAATAGGTACTCTCTAGAGGCCCTGTTTACTAAGGTGCACTAGTGTTTTTAGAACGTCCTAAAAATTAGTGCATGCTAAATGCTAGAGACACCCATATATTCCTATGAGTGTTCCTAGCATTTAGTGCTCGCTAATCATTAATGCGTGCTAAAAATGCTAGCACACCTCTAGTGCAGCTTAGTAAACAGAGTCCGAGGTCCCTAAATAGCAGATCATAGAGGCAGTCTAGGGGGCACTGCAATGGAGTTCACCTAAAAGCTCCCAGGTACATATCTCACCATTTCTCCCTTATCTTGTCTGCTGAGCCCCCCTAAACCCACCCAAAATCCACTACCCCCAACTGTACACAAAATCAAGAACCTTTATGGGTGAAGAGGGCACCTATATGTGGGTACAGTGGGTTTCTGATGAGTTTTGGAGGGCTCACAGTTTCCACCACAAATGTGACAGGTAGGGGGAAGTATGGGCCTGTGTCCACCTGTCTTCAGTGCACTGCACCTACCACTATACTACTCCAGGGACCTGCATGCTGCTCTAATGGACCTGAGTATAACATCTGAGGCTGGCATAGAGGCTGGTAAGTAATATTTTTAATCACATTTTTGGTGGGTGGGAGGAAGTTAGTGGCCACTGGGGGAGTAAGGAGAGGTGATCCCTGATTCCCTCCAGTGGTCATCTGGTCATTTAGGGCACTTTTTGGTGGATTTCTCATTAATAAAACAGGTCTAGTCTAAAATGTCCAACTTATAGCCCTGGATGTTTTTATTTTATTCCATTATATCAGAAAAACATCCAGATGCTGCCCTTAACATGCCCCTGACATGCCCCCTTGTGATTTGAATGCACTTCTGATGGACTTCATAGAACATGTCTAAAAAGTGGTTTTGAAAATACCAATTTGGACATTGTTATTAAAAAGACATCCAAATGAAGATTTATGTAATTTTTTGGACATTTTTCTCTTTTGAAAATGAGCCCTATAGTGTTGTTGGGGATATTTTATTCGTGATATCAATAAATACGCAAGTAGACTCAAGCACCCCTATTCTTTTCTGCTAATACTCGTGTGGCCACTTATTAACTTTAGTGATACTATAAATTTGTAAACAACAGAGAAGTGATTTTACAGAATAATTACATTTTCAACTCTTATGGAGGTCCAGATATGTAAACATGTATGGAGTATCTACATTGAAACATAGCAAAAATACCCAAAACAAAACCTTGCACAGCTCATTCATAAATATCCCCAAGCCAACTCAAATCTCTCTCTCTCTCTCTCTCTCTCTCTTTCAACTTTCAGCATAAGATTAAAAAAAAATCCAGTCAATTAAATGACTCTGGAATTCTACAGAATGGAATACTCTTTTGCTACAACTCAGTATCACCACACCTTTTTAAGTGCTTTGCTATTGTGAATCTTGACTGGACAGCTCATTTGACTGAGTGACCCCATGTGTATGTAGCTCATTTCTTGACATATATAAGACAGATATAAAATTAGATTGGATTCACCGGATACAGCAATAGCTGCATGAACAATACGACTTCTGCATTTAAATGTAACAACTGATATTAATGTATTTGTCAGAGGCATAATAGCCACTTTTCCAATTATTTAAGATGCCACAAATAATGCAATCTCTCTGACCGTCAATTCCATTAAAACATTTCCTTCCATTTGTATTGAAAATCTAAACCAATTTTGAAGAAGTGTTATGAGTCTGATCACGTATCACTTTCATAACTCTTTTGATTAGAAGATATGCCTTAATGATCCTTTTATACAATAAAATGTTTTAGCTTATTATATATTATAAACACTCCATAGTAGATTAAAATTATTATGGCTATTAAGCTCTTCAAAAGCATTATGCAAATTCTTTTTCAACTATAAAACTATTTCATGTATCTTGAAGCACTGAAAGATTGGATAGTTTAATTGTAAAAAAAGAAAAGAAAAAAACTTATTGTATTCAAGTGGACAAGTGCAGCATACTTTTGAATTTGAGCAGCAAAGCTGAATAAAGAGATTATCATGCAACAGTGACACTAACTTATATTATTTCTCTTTTAAAGATATGCCTACTGTATTGATGTTATTAATTCACAGTGTTAAACAGCAAATGAAACAGTAGTATAGTTAGAAAAATTATTGGTTGCAATTAATGCAGGAGAATACCAAAATTTAAAGCAGAGGATCAGGTAAACTGAAAATGGTAATTGAAAATGGGATATCTCACATGCAGTGACCATTGAAGAAGTCTTTAATAATTCTCAAATTATGGTCCATTTTCTTGTTCTGGAGAAAATTAGGACAAAAAAGTGCAAACCAACTATGACAAAGATTATGAACTTCTATGGCAATTCTCTGTATGGTTTCAAACCATTTCAATCCTTTAGGGGCCCTTTTACTAACCTGTGCTAAGAAATGGGCTTAACACATTCTTATGTGAGTCTTTCCGGCATGCTATGCTCATTTCTGTTTCTTGAATATATGGCCATGCACTAATGTTAAGCATAAAATGTAAGAAGAGCCTTCAAAAATGGGATAAGTCCTTTTATTCCACAGTGTAGATCAATCTTATACATCAGTGACACAATCTTGTACATCAATGACCTGACACGGGCCGTGTTTTGGTGCACAACGCTTGCGTCAGAGGTCGTATGACTTCAAAAGTCCAATATGGGCATGCCCAGTATCTTAGCTAAAGGCAAAATGTAGAATCCTTGTCCCAACACTGTGTAGGGTTACCAATGTGGTGTAGCTTCGTAAGTATACATACAGAATGTTATCATTAGCATGTGGCCATTTACTGGAGGAGCACTTATTGCTTCCTATTTAGAAGGCGCTAGAGGGTCCCTTTGTTATGGACGTGCTAACCAGTGCAGTGGTAATATCAGTGTGCTAGCTAATTAGCTCATCCATGGAATTCTTCACCCCGACATGTGTGACTCCGCCCCTCCTGCCTGAGTATGATGACCGGGTTCCGGTTGGTAGGATGTAGGCAGTCGTGGCAACCTTTCCGGAATTCAGTTCTCAGGAAGGAGGAGGGAGTAACAAAAACTAACCACATCCTTGGCTCCCTAGAAACCAAGGAGGAAAATAAACTAAATTCAGGATTTCCTTTAACTTCTTGGGTGGCAATAAGGAGGGATTAGATCTTCAGAAACAATATAACAATTTTATTAAAACATTCTTTTACTTTTGGAAAGAGCAACAAATCAATTACACGGCACACCAGAATTTCCCCTTCCCCCTTAAATATTAACTTTGTATCTTTTCAACCTGGTCTCCCAATAATAACCTTATTTTACATGTATTCTTTTCACAGAAACCACCTTCATCTTTACAGAGCACTTTTCAGATAAGTATCTCCCTTTAGCAATAATCAATTCCTTAAATTAGATATAAAATATATTATTTATTTTTTTAATAACCTTTAAGAATTGATTCTTTGTGTATCCCTTTTCATTGTTTTCACAGGTACTCTGTTCACTATTCCTAAGGAACAAGGTAAGTATGTTTTTTCCTTTTCTTTTCCTAAATGTCTTTCTCTACTTAAGTTTTCCCTGCGTTCTCAAAAGTCACTTAGCTGATACCGGACTCCACTCGTTGGCAGTGTAGACTTTCTTGTGGAGGGGCCCTTGTTTCTTTCTGTAAGTCTGGCAGTCTTATCCAGTCGAACCTTCTTCCTAAACTTCACGCTTAAAGAACTTAAAGAAGGCAAAACCCTATCTTTCCTATAGGTAGGATTTACACCTTTCCCTGCTACTGGGAAATATTACAAAAACTGTGGCCAAATGAATCTATTAAAATAAAATTAAGCAAAATTCCCTTTTCTTTCCAGGCCTGTACTGATATTTTTTAGTTCCCTAAGCTGAGAGTGACTGACAACTCTTCAGTCATATGCACAACACTCTCAACATTCCATGTACAGCTCCCTATTTTAACTTATCACCTGCTTTTCCATTACTTTCCAAATGTTTTCCTAACCAATCAACCTGCTTTCACAGCTTCCCATTTTCTGTTTCTTTAAATATTCCCCTGCCACAGTTACCTTGTTTCTTAAGCATTTTCTCCCTTCACCATTCACTCCACATTAACACAAAATTCACAAAGATTGTGAAACCTTAATCTACTCCCTTCCCAATCTCACCTTTACTACCACTCTCACCTCAATGCTTTCACTGCCAGCCAATCTCACTTCAAAAACTTTTAATTTCATTCAATCCCACACTGCCTCTCCCAGGGAAATAATGGCAGGAAAGAACATGCTCCTGCCCTCTCCCACCGCAGAGACCACTAGGGCCCTTCAGGTAGGCCCAGGGCAGCAAAGGCATCAGCTGCAGCAGTAGGGGGCAGCAGCATGGCGGTCGGGTGGGTGTCAGTCAGCAGCCGAGCAGGGGGCCCAGACCACCCTCAGTGCCCAGGGGCCCAGACCATTCTCAGTCCACCCCTGGTCAGCAGCATGGCCACATTACTGCATGCTTCCCGATTACCATGGGGTTAGCACATGAGCCCTTACTGCCTCCTAAATAGGTGGCAGTAAGGGGTCAGGCAGTAAATAGCCATGCATCAATTTTAATATTAAGCACACATTTACAGCCCCATTTTTAAAAAAAAGGTCTTTTCCCACCTTGGAAAAAAGTGGCCTAGCGCACACCAATGTCACATGCCAAAACTAGCGCAGGCCACTTTTTACAGTGGCTTAGTGAAAGGGCCCCCACGTGTGTCAACCTTTTATTTTTTTCCTCCTGTTTCCCTGTTTGTTTCCTTCCATTTTTCAAACACCTCTTGCTCATTCATAATCTGTATTTTTCCCTTCTGAATAGTTCTCCACCACAGCCTCACATCAGTCCCTTAAGAGCTGCTCTTTTCAAAAGTTGAAAATGAAACTCCATCTCTCAAATACTGAACTTTTTGCATGCCTGCAAGTCCTACATTATTTATGTATCCTGCTTCAGACAACCAGAAAACAAAACAAAAATTCATTTGGACATGTTGTCTAATTTTCTTGTTATCACTGCCTTGACAAAAGAAGCCCTTATCTCAGCCTATAATTTCCTTAAGAATTTAGATATGTTCTCATAGAAATTTGTTGTTTGGTTAGTTTGAATCTATTAAAAGGAAAAGCAATTTTACACTCTGGTGGGATTTTCCATCCATTTTTAATAAAACTTGCTTACAATTTGCTGGCAGACACCTGCTATAAAGGCCACAATAATCTTAGACTTCAAGAAATTAAAAAAAAAAAACAAGAGATCCTTTTACTAAACTACATTAAGCATTTAGGGCTAGATTCTATATATGGTGCCTAAAGAAATCAGCACCCAAAAGACCTGCTTAAGAGGTATTCTATAAACTGCACCTAAAGTTTGGCACGGTTTATAGAATTAACGCTTAAACGCAGAGGTTGCACGTAAATGTAGGCACCACCTTTTGCACCAATGAAAATGTGGTGCAAATGCCCGCATCTAAATTTAACAGTCCAACAAAAATTAAACACAGTGGGGGCAAACAAAGCTCATGTGATAACAACCCAGCGCTTAAAATTCACTTCCAGCCTTCCTAAAATAAGTGGGTATCATTCATACAGAGCTTCAGCAGCAACTTGTTTCATATAGGAGTATATCCTGTGACTTGCCTGCGTCGTCATCGGCTCATAATTGCACAGTGATGCTTTTTAATTTTTTACTTTCTTATAAAATCTAGTACACAAACATTAAGAACAATCTTTAGAACATATCTTTTAAATGTTAGACCCACGGCTAGAAGTGAATTTTAAACACTGGGTTGTTATCACATGCACATCTAAATGTACGCATGAAGCACCAAAATTCTATAATTATGCACGTAACTCAAAACCATGTCCCCAAAATGCCCATGACCTTTCCAATTCCACGCCCCCTTTCCAGGCCACACATACATTTTACGCAAATAGGTCCCAATTAAATCTAATTAGTCACAATGATTGCATGTTTAAAAGCCAATTACTGGCACTAATTGGCTCATTATTGTATTAAATTATGCACACAAAATTGGAAACGTGGTGAAGGCGGTTAGCTTAGCAGAGTTTAAAAAGGGGTTAGACGGTTTTCTAAAGGACAAGTCCATAAACCACTACTAAATGGACTTGGGAAAAATCCACAATTCCAGGAATAACATGTATAGAATGTTTGTACGTTTGGGAAGCTTGCCAGGTGCCCTTGGCCTGGATTGGCCGCTGTCGTGGACAGGATGCTGGGCTCGATGGACCTTTGGTCTTTTCCCAGTGTGGCATTACTTATGTACTTATCTTTAGCCACTAAAATATGCGCTTACAATTTACACACAAATCTGAAAAGGGGGCATGGCCATGGGAGGTGCATGGGCACGTCGGAGGTGTTCCTGGAATTTGGGCGCAGTGTTACAGAATAAACTTAATCCATGCCCAATTTAAGATGTGATAATTTATACCAGGTTTCAGTTGAAGTAAATACCTGGGTCCAAAATCGGGCACAGATTCAGTTACCAAATGCTATTCTATAAATGATGCCCCATTCTGAGCATTGTATACAGAATTTTTTTTACTCTGATTTTTTGGCACCATATACAGAATCTAGTTCTAAGTGCTTCTGCATTAATCAGGAGTAGATACCATGCATTATTCTGAATGTTAAAGCACAACCTGCAGTAAAAAGTAATGGGAATGACCCTGATAGTTGCATTAAATTTGCAGCTACTGTGCAGTAAAACCCCATCTCAATTCTTATTAACAATAACCACACAGGTTCTAGAGCCCCTAAGTGCATATTCCATGCTTACAACACACTGATTATGCCACAAAGGCAAGGTGAAATCCATGCTCTCATTAGTTGCAACGCATTCATGGTGGTCCTACACTTTTTCAGTAGACCCAAAATGAAGGTTTAGTAAACCAATATCTTTGATGTTTTCAAACTGCTCTCTCTTAAAAAAAAAAAAATCAAATCATTTAAAAAAACAACTAAACATTAAGGTCTGCACATAACTAAAGTTTTAAAAACGTCTCCTGAAGAAGTGGATTGCGAAACATGGTCCTTGTCAAGGCGCTATTTGCATGAATTTCAGAAAGATGTTAACATTTTATTTTGAGTATCTCTTTTTTATCTTAGTTCCAGTGCAATGATTATATCTTGTTGAACACAATGCCGTTGATCTATTTGGATTCTGATAGTCTCTCAAACCTTTTATGATCACAAATTATCTATTCTTCAAATAGTTACCGTATTTTTCGGACTATAAGACGCACCGGACCATAAGATGCACCTAGGTTTTAGAGGAGGGAAATAGGAAAAAAAAAATTTTGGACTATAAGACGCACTTTTTCCCTCCTCTAAAACCTAGGTGCTCCGGTGCGTCTTGTCCGAATCCCTCCCTCCAAGTTCGGGATCGCCCTCCCTAGGGTTACCTCCTCCCCCCCCCCGGCCATGTCACCACCTCTCCCCTTACTCACGCAATCTTCCCTGGTGGTCTAGTGATGTCGGGGCAGGAAAGAGCCCCCTCTTTCCTGCCCAGTGCGCTGCTCTGCATCCTCCTGTATGCTGCCTGTGATGACGGTCTCGGTGAGATTCAAAATGGCCACCGATAATTGAAGTCTCGGCGGCCATTTTGAATCTCGCCAAGACCGTCATCACAGGCAGCATACAGGAGGATGCAGAGCAGCGCGCTGGGCAGGAAAGAGGGGTTTTTTTCCTGCCCTGACGTCACTAGACCAGCAGGGAAGATCGCGTGAGTAAGGGGAGAGGTGGTGACAGGGCCGAGGGGAGGGCGATCCCAAACTCGGAGGGAGGGCGATCCCGAACTCGGAGGGAGGGCGGGCGGGCAGCCTGCCAAATCTCTACCTTCGGACTATAAGATGCACCCCCCATTTTCCTCCCAAATTTGGGGAGAAAAAAGTGCGTCTTATAGTCCGAAAAATATGGTAATATGTATATGAGGATGTAATTAACTCCCTGTTGGAGCTGCTTAACATTTTGGCCATCTCTGCTGGGACCCCCAGGAGAAAAGCAGTTTCTACATGTCAAGATTGGGAACCTAGGTTTTGGGACATCTATCTGTGGAATACTGATGTTAGCTGGTTTAGGGCCCTCACTGATGAAGGTTGTTTCATATCACCCCTTGACTCATGTCCATACTTTGGGGAGGGAAGTGTACACATAGGTGGGAGTCTCCGTGGTGGGGGTTGGGAGCCCACTATAATGTGGAGATTTCAGGGGCCCTCAGCTTGGGCCTTGGGGTATGTCTCACAGGGCAAAATACCAGCAATTGGAGCTGACAATGTTATATCCAATGAGTATGGGGTATGGGGCATGAGAGACCATCCATTTATGGGTCAACTGATGCTGTGGTGGCTCTCTATGGTCAGTGCACTGTCCTCCTTGAACACTGTTTTGTCAGAGATGTATTTGGTGTAGGGGTTAGGGCAGTGTCCCCTGAATGCAGAGGATGTGTTGTTGATTTGCACTATGGGTGTTTGGGGTTACTGTTTTATTTCCCCTGCCATAGTGGCTACAATGTGCTAGGTAGCTATGTGTCCAATAGTCAAAGTATCCCAAACACCTAATGTTAAATCATCTTTATCTATAATCAATCCTTTCACAGTGTGCTCATTTATATAGTCATCTATATGACTAATCGGGGATATTCAGAATCTTTAACAGCGCAACCATCCGAATCATTCTTCAATGTAATGATGGTGCTGTTTAGCTCGTCATAAATCAACCCGTTTTCTTATTTATTTTTTATTTTACCGATAATATAAAACTTTTCTTAGATAGTGAATTCCAACTTCTCAAATAGTAAACTTCAAGGTAAATAATTATAACTTAGCTTTTAAGCAGCTATACACAGCATTGATTCTCCAACTTCAAACCTCCGCCGACTTGGCCAGGTTTCGAATTTCTTCGTCAGGGAAGAGGTTTGCATCTTAGATATTGCTTCAACATCAAAATACAGAATAGACTTAGTAAGTTGTGCATGTAAATTCTAATTAGTGCCAACTAGTGCTCATTATTGCTTGTTATGTACTGTTATCAGTGCTCATTAGCTTGTTAAGTTACATACATTGTTATAGAATCTGCTTGGATTGCGGCACAGATTTCTAGGTGCACTATATAGAATCTGTGGGTATGTGTTGACTGCAAATAGTCAGAAGGAGATAGGCAGCTATCCCTGCTGAATATTCGTGGATAGCCAGTTAAGTGCTATTTAACCGGCCAGCAGCTGTTCCCTGACTGGTTAAATAGCACTGAATATCATGTGGATAGAATCAATACTTACAAATATCAATAAATAAAATATTTCCCTCAACTCCTTCATACTGACAAATCCCCTCCCCCAAAATCCCCTAATATCAAAAACTGAAATACTTGCAAATAACCATTTTTTAACATGTCATCTAAAACTAACAATTTAAACCAGCAATTTAGTCCACAAACCTGGTGCTACACCAGATAAACAAGAAATATGGAGCTAGATTCTATATATGACCCCTTTAAAATTGGTGCCAAACAAAACCCTCTTAAACTGTATTCTATAAGCCCCAAATACATCTCAGCATTTTATAAAATAACAGGAAGAAAGTGCTGAGGCTGTACAGTGATGAACCTTAAAAGATTAAGACTCATACCCATGTTCAGATAGATTTTCAGGCTCAGGTAATATTTGCCTTTCACCTTTTTTCAAAAAAGAAAAAAATCATCTGGTCAGATCAATGAACAAATATGTCCTTACTGTGGTTGTGGTTTAACATTTGTATATTTTACAATTAAAGTTGTACCAATATGCAAACTTCCAATCTCAAATGGAAAAAAATAAAAGAACAATTCAAAATATTATTGCTGTCAGACTTGAGAACAGATGAAACCAGAAAAATATTATTTCCTTGCTTATGGCTAATCTTTGGTGCCCTCAGATTTCAAGCAAATGGTCCACATTACTCTAATCTTGCATCTTGCTGCTTTTCTAAAATCCCAAATTATCATGAGATTTAACCCATAGGGAGAATAATTTTAGAAGAGCATATTTAGGCAGGGAAGGCATATATTTTTGTTTTTGAAATTTATTTCACACATCCATTATCAAGCAAGCGGAAAAGCAAAGTACAGATCAGAAAAGCAAAACACATATTCCAGTATCCCTCACCCATTTCCTACCTAGCAGACCACCAAAACTTTGAGGGATCATGAAGAAATCTTAGGAGCAACAAGAAAGAACTAGCTGAGAAAAGAAAAAAGACACATTCCATCCATTAGGGCAATCCTAAACTAATAAAGAGACATATTCTATCTCTGAATTCCCTGCCACTGGAAGCCTAAATTCTATTTGCCCTGTGGACTTCTAATGCTCCAGTCTCAGGCCTTCCCTGCTCATAACTTATGAAGGGCAGTTCTAAAACTGTTCATGCAACATGAAAATACATGCATAAGTACCAAGATAATTGTCACTTACGTGCACTATAAAGTAAGGGCATGGGTATGCATCCAAGTTATCTGTGTATCTTATAGTTTATAGTTCATTACAACTTGCTATACTGCCCAAACTGAATCGCAACTCGGTGGTATAGAATACTATGTTATGTGCAGATCATGGCAAACTTACATGCAAACATTCTTGCCTAAAACTTACCTGGCCTAATTGTCCATGTCTAACTTTAGTCATGTCAATACCACCTTAAGCTAGTCTTCTATAATGGGTACAGACTGTAGAAATCTGTCCAGCACTGACCTTGTTCTCCAACTACTGAAGCTGAATCTGGCCAGTCACTATCAGGACATAGACAATGGAAGTCTGCTCAGCAGTGGCTCTGCTTCCCAAATACCTGTGTTGTCACCTAATCTCTGTTAAGCTTCTTTGGCTCCATTCCTTCTAAACAGGATTCCTTTGTGTTTATCCCATGCAATTTTGAATTCCATTACCATTTTCATCTCCACCATCTCTCACAGGAGGGCATTCCAGGCATCTACCAGCCTCTCAATGAAAAAATACTTCCTGACATTATTCCTGTGCTGGCCCCCCTTCAGCCTCAATTCATGTCCTCGAGGTCTACCACCTTCCCTGTCTCTGGAAAAGGTTTGTTTGCGGATTAATACTATTCAAATATTTGAATATCTGTATCATATCATCCCTGTTTCTCCTTTCTACCAGGGTTTACATGTTCAGATCAACAAGTCTCTCCTCGTATGTCTTGCTACACAAACCCCATGCCATTTTAATCACTTTTCTTTTAACAACTTCAAGTCTTTTACAGCCTCCAAAACTGAACATAATATTCCAAGTGGGGCCTCACCAATGACTTGTATAGGGGCATCAACACCCCCTTTATTCTGCTGGTTGTGCCCCTCTCTATGCAGCCTAGCATCCTTATGGCCCCAGCCACCTCCTTGTCACATTGTTTCCTCACCTTGAGCTCCTCAGACACCATCACCCTAAGGTCCTTCTCCTGAGCCAATTTTACCAATCTCTCCTCTCTTATCTGGTACATCTCTTTTGGATTTGTGCACCCCAATTGCATCACTCTACACTTACTGGCATTAAATTTTAATTCCTATTCACACAAGGGGATATAGCTTTATATCAGAGTACGATCAATACATACAATTTACCATAAAGTACTCCAATAGATGATTCTGATAAGCATAAACACTTTTGTTACCTATATATATGCATATATTGTCAACAATATCTCTTGGTTTTCATGGAACTCACTTCCGCATTCCTTTCACAGCGTCATCCATACTGAGAAAAATGTAAAATATCATGATGTACCAAACGTTTGTCAATTGGTAAGCGACTAAGCCTTCCATCAATTTGGCAAACTGCAGTATAGTTGACACTGGTCTATAATTGGATACCTTTGAGTTTGATACATTCTTTTCTTTAGGAATAGGCATAATTATAATCTCCCCCAATTCTGCAGGAAAGATACCTAACTTCACCTGCATGTGAATCCATTCAAACAATTGAAACTTTTTGGAACAGACCATTTTATTCATTTATTTATTAAGATTTATTTACTACCTTTTTGAAAGAATTCACTCAAGGCGGTGCACAATAAGAATAAATCAAACATAAGCAGTAGACAATTATAGCAGTAAAAATAGTCAAATAACAATACAAAGTATGGCATAGTATCAGTGCAATTTTTCTAGCAAAAAAGGTGCCGGTACTCAAATGCCAGGCCACCCTTCAGGGGTGGGGTGATCACTGAGGGACTCACTCCACAATAGCCAGGCCCCCTGCAACCAGTCACAGAATCTATGACAAGGCAGAATTGGTGTCTTGAGCCTGAGCTCTTTCATTAAAACTTGTGGTCCATGGGTCAATTTTATTAGACACTGGAAAAGGTGCTGGTACTCAGTACCACCGAATACCCCCTCAAAAAAAGCCCTGCATAGTATACTACTTACAATATCAAAACACAATATGTAATAGAACATTTTAATAGACAGCATAGGGTATAAGCAAAGATGGAACATATAGATAGGTAAGAGAGTAAGATGAGTTAGAAAATAAGGTGACTAAGGAATAGATAATGGGAAATGAGGGTTGGAAAGTTAAAAGAGCAGCGGATAGCAAGAAGAGTCCTATTTGGTAGTGGTCAGGATTGCTTGAAGGTGCCTGAGTCACGTGGAGGGGCATTTTTGAAAGGGACGTCCAAGTTTTGATTTGGACGTCCCTGCAAAACGTCCCAATCCAGGGGCGGGGAAACCCATATTTTCGAAACAAGATGGACGTCCATCTTTCATTTCGAAAATACCGTCAGGGACGTCCAAATCCCTAAATTTCGCCATCCCTAGATTTGGACGTCGCTAGACATGGACGTTTCTGATTTTGGCGATTTTCGAAACCAAAGACGTCCATCTCAGAAACGACCAAATGCAAGCCATTTGGTCATGGGAGGAGCCAGCATTTGTAGTGCACTGGTCCCGCTGACATGCCAGGACACCAACCGGGCTCCCTAGGGGGCTCTGCAGTGGACTTCATAAAGTGTTCCCAGGAACATATCTCCCTTACCTTGTGTGCTGAGCCCCCCAACCCCCCCAAACCCACTACCCCAACTGTACACAACTACCATAGCCCTTACGGGTGAATGGGGCACCTAGATGTGGGTACAGTGGGTTCCTGGTGGGTTTTGGAGGGTTCACTGTTTCCTCCACAAATGTAACAGATGGGGGGGTGGGGCTGGGTCCGCCTGTCTGAAGTGCACTCACCCACTAAAACTGCTCCAGGGACCTGCATACTGCTGTCATGGACCTGAGTATGACATCTGAGGCTGGCACGACATATTTTGAAAAATGTTATTTGAGGGTGGGAGGGGGCTAGTGACCACTGGGGGAGTAACGGGAGGTCATCCCCAATTCTCTCTGGTGGTCATCTGGTCATTTCAGGCACCTTTTTGTGCCTTAGTCTTAAGAAAAACAGGTTCGGGTGAAAATGTCCAAGTGCTCGTCAGGGACGTCCTTGTTTTTTTTTTTAATATGGGTTAAGGACATCCAAGTGTTAGGCACGCCCAAGTCCTGCCTTCACTACGCCTCTGACACGCCCCCTTGAACTTTGGCTGTCCCTGCGATGGAGTGCAGTTGGGGATGTCCAAAATAGTCTTTCGATTATACCGATTTGGACGTTTCTGGGAGAAGAACGTCCATCTTCCGATTTGTGTTGAAAGATGGGCGTCCTTCTCTTTCAAAAATGAGCCCAAAAGTAGGAGAATACATGAGTTCTGTGAGGTAATTTAGTGGGTGAGAGGCCTGTAGATAGTCATAGATTGGGAAGGAAGGATGGGGAAGTCTGTCCCACCTTCTTTCCCTAAAGTTTTAATAGGTGCCATGGGGATTGGATGCATGAGGGTTGTAGGCAGGTGTAGGATGATTACATCTTTAGAGCGGGCAGGAGTTGGTATTCAGGGGGGATCCCAAAAGGGGCTGGGGGAACAATGGGGATGAAAAAGAATATTTGTGAAATGGGGATTGAATGCTCATGGGCAACACCTCCACAAGTGTTGGGTGTGACTTGACACCACCACGGGTCACACTGTTACTGATATTATGAATAATTGATGTTAAATTGAGGTTTGTTCATTACTGACTTGCAGATGGTGGGGTGGGGGCAGGGTTGAATACTACTCTGGGTGATGGGGGTTTGTGTATAGTGCTAAATAGTGATGTAATTTGATGTTGGTTTTTGAAGTTAATAAAGCTGCAGCCAATGTTTGGTCAGATGTTTTTCAGGTGGCATTTGTCAGTGTGTTGTTTGTAACATGGTTAAGAAATAAATGATGAAGGAGTGGAGGTACGAGTGCCGATATATGTAAATATTTTAGAACTGTACTGTAGATTGTACAACATCATTTATGTACTTCTTTATAAAATAAAGACTCAGGAAAGCTTCTCCTAGTTAACACTTAAACTGTACATTATAGAGATATACAGTTGTAGCTATCGAGTTATAAAACTAACAAAACATGCATAATTTGGGCAATGAAATTTTCCAATGAAGGCTAATTATTCGTGATATAGTCTACCCGTTATTTAGCTGAAATATAACTGTGAGTTTTAATTCATTTATATGGCTGAGTCTAACCACATCATTTTCTACCTTTACAAAGATCCTTTGTGAATGGAATGATACACATTTGAACGTGACAAAGTATTTTTGGAATGCAGGTTGATTTTTGCCCAATGTGTTTTTAGAGTACCATTGACTTTTCTTGAGAGATTCACGATACTGGATATAATCTGAACATAGCGCAGGCAGTGCCTAATGAATTGAAGCAGAGTAGTTCATCTTCATTCAATAAACTGTTGATATTGTGTGTATCATCTCCTGGATAGAACTAAGATCTTTTCTGAGTGATGCATAATCAAAGAGAAGGGAATAAAGATTAATCATTGTCCCTTGAGTGACTGGATTAAAACATTCAAAGTAGAAACCATGTGGACTGTGTCCAAGAAAGAAACTGCAATTTGCATCAAACCATCTATTACCTAACTGATTAGGGGTTATGTTTATATAATATATATGAGATATGTTATTTCAGCTGCAGGAGCCTTGATTATGGAAAACTATGGTACTGTATTTTTTCAAAAAGACACACGATAATAGGTGCCCCATAATAGAAAGTAGAAGGAGGTTTTGTATATACCACTGCTTTTGATAAAGGAAGTGCAAATTCAAGATAGATTTGGCTTTGAAGATTTGAAAGCTGTGCTGCCCTTGAAAAAGTTAGGGAGCTATTTACACTGTTTAGTAAATAGCATATTAAGCAGCAGCAAAAAAGGGTTCAGTTAAATGTTGACAAAGCCATTAATGCAATGTAATGTAATGCAGTGAAAATCAGCATTCATATTCCACTTGACCCTGAATCTTTGACTTGAAAGCAGATTACAACTTTAAAAAAAAAAACTTGTCACAAACTGTCAATACTGAATTATTACTCATGATTTATGGATTATTCTGGGTTTGATATACTGTTCTCGGTGAAGATGTCAGAATGATTAACAAATAAAGGAGGGACCCTTTTGCTAAGCCGCAGCAGGCTCTACGCACGTGCAGCGTGCACCAAAATGAGACTACTGCCAGGTCAGCACGCCCTTCTGGCAGTAATTTCAGGTTTGGCCCATGCCCATAACACCTGGATGAATTATTTATTTATTTCCTCCTATGGTTCTGGCAGTAATTGGCACTTGGTGTGTGCCAATCAGTCACTTCACGTGTAGTGTGTGAGCTTTTACCTCTAGATCAATGGGCGGCGTAACTGGCCTAGCACACACATAATACATGTGCCTACACTACTGCAGGCCGCTTTTTACTGCAGCTTAGTAAAAGGAACTCGGAGTCATTTTGCTAAGCTAAGGTAAGCACTAATGCGTACTTACCATAGATTAAACTGCACTACCACAGGGCACACTCAGGTATCTGGTGGTAGTTTGGCATGTGTGTGTGCTAGTAATACGCTAAAAAATATTTTTTTAGTGCTGGCTGGTTCTGGTGGAAGAGAGTAGGTATTAGCTTGAGGCAATCGAATGATCCCGAATAATCCCAATGGGGACCCATTTCACCACTCGGCTTCGTCAGGGGATTTAGTTTCCTGCCAGCATAGCAACTCTGCTAGATTGAATACTTGACAGCATGGAGTTGCTACGCTGGCAGTAAATTAAATCCCCTGATGAAGCCAAGTGGTGAAACAGATCCCCATTGGAATTAATCAAGATCATCCGATTGCCTCAAGCTAAATTCAGCTGTTTAGCTACACATTTTCATGTTCACGAGGAAGCTGTGCATGCTTGAACAAAGTTAACCATGCCACAAAATTAATTCAAGCAAAAAAAGTTTCTACAAAAATTAACAATAAAAGGTTTGTGTTTTGTTGGAGAATTTTTAGACCAATGATAGAAGCTATGAACTGTGGTTCAAATATTATGATATAGGGTTATTCGATTGATACCACAGTCAACTGAGGTCTTTTTCCTCCATTATTCCATTTTGTTTTCTTTTTCTTTTTTTACTTAAGTGAGTTGATTTTTCACTCTTTTTTAGTTGATTGTTTAAAAAATAATGGCTATATGTTATACTGAAACACCACCTAGCTGGGTGTGCTCCAAGGTCTGGATTGAAAACCTCTGACCTATAAGAACAGATGCAGGTTGGGCAATACCTGAACGTGTGCTATATTTGGATATTAACAACAAATACAGTGGGTTAGTATTATAAAGGCTTCATTTTCCATTCTCAAAATTAATTACAGGCAGTTTACAGAGGTATAGAAATGCTTTTTCTTTACATTTAAAATACTTTGCATTTATTGTTTGCTCAAGTGATTATCGAATAAACACTGAAAAGCATATCTAAAAAAAAGTGATTCCACCATTGCCTTCAGTTGAAATTGTTCATAATTCCTATACAGAGATAAATAAATGGAGAAAAGATAAATGGCTATAATCAAAGTTCTGCAAATCTATGGATCTCTATTGTTTTCAATATCACTGCTCAACCTAAAGGGGAAAAAAATGAGCCAGATGCTTTGCAGAAATGTTGTAATTGTTCCCTCCACTCCTATATCAGCTTCTTCGTGTTCACTATATTCCCTACTTTTTACATCCATTCAAGTAGAGTTGAAGAATTTGCCTGTTTCCAAAACTTGGCCAATACATATTCAAAATCTAATTTGATTACATTTGTGCTTATTTCAGAGATAGGCAACTCCAGTCCTCGAGTGCCATAGGTAGGTCAGATTTTTACAATATCCACATGAATATGCATGAGATAATTTACAATGGAGGCAGTGCATGCAAATTTATCTCATGCATATTCATTGTGGATATCCTGAAAACCTGACCTACCTGTGGCACTCAAGGCCTGGAGTTGCCTATCCCTGAAGTAAAAGGGATTTTGGATACAGATCATATACCGTTTTGTTCGGACTATAAGACGCACCGGACCATAAGACGCACCTAGGTTTTAGAGGAGGGAAATAGGAAAAAAAAAAATTTCCTTTTTCCCTCCTCTAAAACCTAGGTGCTCCGGTGCGTCTTGTCCGAGTTAGGGATCGCCCTCCCCTACTCACGTCAGCGATGTTCCCTGGTGGTCTAGTGACATCGGGGCAGGAAAGAGCCCCCTCTTTCCTGCCCAGCGCGCTGCTCTCGGTCCTCCTCCGTCCTTCTGTATGCTGCCTGACGGTCTCGGCGAGATTCAAAATGGCCGCGTCTCTGGAGCAAAGTTCCTCCCTGACCCAAGGGACCTCTATTAAGGTCCATATTCTGACCTACCCCTAACCCCCCTGATCCCCTGCCAATTAATGAAGCAACCCCTAGTAATCTAGTGTATAGGGGAGGAGGAGTCTCTCTCTGCTCCTCTACCAGCTGAGTCCTGGGTTCAAAATGACAGCTCTGACACTTAACAGTTGTACTGAAACACTAAGTTCAAAGTTCAATTTATTTGATATACTGCAAATTTTCAAGAGAAATCTAAATGGTTTAAAATCTATAAAGTATACCAGGGTAGGTAAAACATAATAGGACAAAACAGCACAAAACACATAAGGAGAAAAGAAAGTTTACAAATTAAAACAAAGGGTAATATGGGAAAGGAAAATAAAATCAGGAAGCTTGGGACTATCTCAGCCACATATCAAAGATTAGAGGATGTCTAGAGGGAAAGCTAGTGAGAAGTAGGAAGTTTTCAGCTTGGTTTTAAAATTATTAAGAGTCTTCCAATTGCAAATACAACAGAACAACATTACATAAAGTTGGCACTACTATGCTAAAGCAGGAATTTCTGGAAATATCTAGGAAAATCTGACCACAGGATGGAACAGATAAGAGACCTTCTACCTTTGGAAAGAGTAAACAAGCAATTCACATCTACCCTTTCCACTCCATTCAGTATTTTATAGACCTCTATCATATCTCCTCTCAGTCGTCTCTTCTCCAAGCTGAAGAGCCGTAGCCACATTAGCCTTTCCTCATAGGGAAGTCATCCTATCCCCTTTATCATTTCCATTGCCCTTCTCTATACCTTTTAGAATTCAACTGTACCTTTTTTGAGATGCGGTAACCAGAATTGAACACAGTATTTGAGGTGTGGTTGCACCATGGAGCGACATAAGAGCATTATAACATTTTCATTTTTTGTTTTCCATTCCTTTCCTAAGAATTCCTAACATTCTATTTGCTGTCTTAACCACCACTCCACACTGAGCAGAGGGTTTCAGCGTATTATCAATGATGACACCTAGATCCTTTTCCTGGGTGGTGACTCCTAATGTGGAACCTTGCATCAGGTAGCTATAGTTTGTGTTCCTCTTTCCCACATGCATCACTTTCAACTTGCTCATATTAAACGTCATCTGCCATTTGGATGCCCAGTCCCCCAGTCTCATAAGATCCTCTTGCAATTATTCACAATCCACTTGAGATTTAATGACTGTGAATAACGTTGTGTCATCAGCAAATTTAATTACCTCACTAGATATTCCCATCACAAACTGACACTATTTTATAACTTGCGTGCCCGCCTTTGTGAGATAAGCATAAAATTGGGCCTGCAACATTATAGAATTGAGAGGATGGTGCCGGAGTGGTCTGTGAGCGGTCTATGGGCAGAGCAAGGTATTTCCAGGAGTTATGTGATTGGCAGCAATGTTTATTCTACTAACCGGATAACTATCCCAATAAAGTTAGAACAGCAAAAAGACTGTCCTAACTTTATCAAGTTAGCTATCTGGATAGCAGACTAAATATTGCTGTTCTCTCAAAAGCACCAGCACTGATCATCCTGTCCACATATTTAATGCTAGTCACTATCCGCATACCAGTGATGAATATCTGCATTTATCTGTAGTGACCAGCATAAAAAAAAAAGCCGACTACCACAGTTCAGTATTGGCCTGTACATGTTCTTCAGCATCTATTCATGCAAATAGCAGTATTGTGCATTCATATGTTTTAACTTGCACTAAAATGGTTTAGTGTGTATCAGATATACAGCATGCACTAAACCAAAATGGAAAACAATTGGATGCTACCTGCAGTGCAGTATGTATAGGTCTGTACAATGCACAGAAAGCCAATTCTGCATACAATGTAAAGTGCAATGATGTGTTCAAACTCACTGACTTGTCTTAATCTTGGTCACCTCCATATCCACAGATTCAAATGATTTTACTGACTGCATGGCTTTATTATGGTCCACAGGCTGCTAAACATTCATGATTTCAATAGCATGATGTCATTTCTATAATGTTGACTAAATGTCTGCCAAAATAATCACCAACACCTTGCTTACTGAGATAGTTAACTAATACATCCATACAGTCATTGCAGGAGCTTATTGAGGTAGTCCTAGCATAAGTATATAAGTACATAAACATGGCTGTACAAGGACAGACTGAAGGTCCATCAAGCTCAATATCCTGTTTTCAACAGTGGCCAATCCAGGCCACCTGGCAGGATCCCTAAAGAGTGATAGGTCCCATGTTACTTATTCTAGAAGTAAGCAGCATATTTAATAACTGTTTATGGACTTTTCTTAAAGGACTTTGTCAAACCCTTTCTTAAAACTCTTCTATTCTCATAGATTTTATCACAATTCTATAGAACTGAATTCCAGAGCTAAAATTATATGTTGAGTGAAGAAATATTTTCTCCAATTTGTTTTAAATGTACTATTAAGTAACTTCATTGCATGCCCCTAATCTTTGTACTTCTGGAAGAGTAAACAAGCAATTTATGCCTACCATTTCCTTTCCACTCATTATTTCATAAACATCTATCAAGTCTTCCCTCAGCCATTTCTTCTCTTTGCTGAAGAGCCATAACCTCTTTAGCCTTTCCTCATAGCGAAGTTGTCCCATCTCTTTCATCATTTTGACCTTCGCTGTAACTTTTCTAATTCAGCTATACATTTTTCAAGATGAGGTGACCACCAGAATCACATACAATATTAGAAGTATGCTTTCACTGTACAGCAATATGAAAACATTATAATATTGTTTTGTTCTCAGTTCCTTTCCTAATAATTCCTAACATTCTATTTGCTTTCTTAGTCATTGCTGCACACTGAGCAGAGGGTTTCAATGTATCATCAATGATGACAGCTATATACATTTTTCCTGGTTGGTAACTCCTAAAGTGGAACCTTGCATCATGTAGCTATAGTTTGGATTGTTCTTCTCTACATACTTGCTCATATTATCTGCCAATTGGATGCCCAGCCTCCCAGCCTCATAAGGTCTTCTCACAATTTCTCACAATCTTCTTGTGATTTTAACAACTTTGAGTAATGTTGTGTCATCAGCAAATTTGATCACATCACTAATTATTCCTTGTGACTGAAGAGTGTGTGTTTTAAACCTGTAAAATTGCCTTTATTAACTCTTGAAGTGCATTTCTCTATTTTTGCCAGCAGGTGGTACATGTTTTATGTTAAAGCTGTTATAGAAAAGGTTTCACTTGCTGAAGAAGTGAATCTACAGTACTCTGAGCAGTTTACTTTTAAAACGTGTTCACTGGACTCTGATTGGCCTGGAATTTGAAATTACCCAGCAGTTGTTGCTGGCTGTTGCTTCAGTTTCAGCTCAGAAGAAGAGAGAGAGAGAGATCTCTTTGCTGAAGCTCTGTGAATAGCCTTCCTCAGGTACTTTCTAGGAAGTAAGCAAATGTGTAATGCTTCCGCAAGGAGAGGTGAGCCCTTGTACTCGATGAGGGAACCCCTCACCGGGCTGTCGGTCAAAACCCCGAGTTCCCCCTGTGTCTCCCACCATTCCCCAGGGGTTGAGCCCGAGTGCGGGTAGCCAACAGCAGAGAGAACAAAGTCCAGCACAAAGTCCACAGGGTTAGACCAGGCAGCAGAGAACAGAAGATCCAGGGACAGGCAGTGGTCAGTACCAGGCAGCAGACAATAGCAGATCCAGGAACCGGCAGAGGTCAACACCAGGTAGTGGTCAGTGGCAGATCCAGGGACAGGCAGAGGTCGATACCAGGCAGCGGTCAATAGCAGGTCCAGGGACGGGCAGAGGTCAGTACCAGGCAGCAGACAATAACAGAGCCAAAAGCACTGCCACTAATCAGCAAACTGAGTAAAAGCCAAAGCACAGAAGGACTGAGGGCAGAGTCTTAAATAGTGAATAAATCAGGCCTAAACTATCACAGCTGAAATCAAGATGGCTGCCCTCATCGGTAACACCCTACGCCCAAATATGGACTTCCTTCCTGAAGCTGCCCTACTCCAAGATGGCTGCCATAACCTAAGCTGCCCCCTACTAAGATGGCTGCCCAAACCTGGAACAAGCCCAAAACCAAGATGGCCGTCTGATCCTCTGGTGCCCATACTCTGCAGAGACAGGGAACATGACAAAATGTTTAGTTACTGTTATAATTCATCCGTATTTCAGTTACTTGTTATTGTTTGCTGATTGCACATTTTTGTTTGATCATTGCTCAATTTTAAGACAATGAGCAATTTAGTTTATTGTCTGTCTGTCTGGATTGATAAAGGATCCTGGTGGTTTGTTTATTGGGTCAGTGAGTGCTTCCTGGGAACTTTGAGACCACTGGGAGTGTGGCCCAGTAACTTAGAAATCACTGGAGATAATTTGAGAGCAGGAGACTCGCCCAGAGGCGGTTGTGATCCAGTCGGTGGGAGAAGGTTGCTGGTGTACAGCACAAGCGGCAGGTGCAGGCAGGCCTGAGCTGTGCTGAGGATAGATCCTCTAAATGACCGTTGGGTAACTTCAGATGGGTGTCTAGGCGTTTCGTGACATTCCCGTTTCCAGGTCATTTATAAATATGTTAAAAAGCAGCATTCCCAGCACAGGTCCCTGGAGAAACCCACTGTTCCCCCTTCTCCATTGATAATATTGACCATTTTTTTTTGTTACATTTGTACCCCGTGCTTTCCCACTCATGGCAGTCTCAATGCAGCTTACATATACAGGTACTTATTTGTACCTGAAGCAATGGAGAGTTAAGTGACTTGCCCAGAGTTACAAGGAGCTACCTGTGCCTGAAGTGGGAATTGAACTCAGTTCTCCACTTCCCCAGGACCAGAGCCCACCACCCTAACCACTAGGCCACTCCTCCACTCTTTGTTTTCTACTGTTTTAACCAGTTTTCAATCCACAGTAGGACATTGCCTCCTATCTCATGACTTTTCCTCAGGAGTGTCTCATGAGATTATTTGTCAAATCTTTGCTGAAAATCCAAAGACACAATAACAACTAGTTCACTTTTATCTGCATATTAATAAATACCTTCAAAATACTGTAGCAGATTGATGAAGCAAGACTTCCTTTGACTAAATCCATGTTGGTTTTGTCCCATTAAATCATGCCTATTTACGTTTAGTAATTTTAAGGCCCTTGTATTAATCCACTTTAAGCACATAGTTGGCCCCAGTGTCTCAACAGAAGTGACCATCTCATCCTTGTTCAGCTGATCACTTTTGAACACTGAAACTGGAAATATAACTTGCCACCAGACAAGGCAACCCCAGATGCTAACTACCCATTCTTAACTGCTGCCATCACTTCACTGACTTTTAACATACAAAAGATTACCTAAAACTAACGTATATACAGCTTGTCTCCTGGCTTGGCGGCCGGGAGGCCTAAAACGTCATTTTGTAAATGTAGTAGGTGCCTCCTTCAACGGGAAACAACGTGTATACAGCTTGTCTCCTGGCTTGGGCGGCCGGGAGGCCTAGAACGTCATTTTGTAAATGTGGTAGGTGCCTCCTTCAACGGGAGACACCAAGTGACATTGGGTGCTTGGAAAACAGCACAGGGGGCCACAGGGGCTTGGTACGGCTTGGCCTGTGGCCCAGAATATGCAACTACGTGTAGAAGCTGTGTACCCGGGTAGAAATGCATGTTGGCATAATGATTAGTAGAAGATGTAATGTAATTTGTTTAAGTTGTAACAATTTTGATGTTCCTGGCTGCGGCCAAAATAAATCCAATTCTATCGAAGATACGGCTTGTAGTGTGGTATTGAAGGGGGCGGGGGTTGATACGTCTGAGTGTGTGCCGAATGCCCGAGTTGAAATATTTGAAAGGTATTAATCCGCAAACAAATCTTTTCCGGAGATGGGAAGGCGGTAGAACGAGAGGACATCAAATGAGATTGAAGGGGGGCAGACTCAGGAAAGATGTCAGGAAGTGTTTTTTTCACAGAGAAGGATGGTGGATGCTTGGAATGCCCTCCCACGGGAGGTGATGGAGATGAAAACGGTAACGGAATTCAAACATGCGTGGATATACATAAAGGAATCCTGTGCAGAAGGAATGGATCCTCAGAAGCTTAGCCAAAATTGGGTGGCGGAGCAGGTGGGGGGAAGAGGGGTTGGTGGTTGGGAGGCGAGGATAGTGGAGGGCAGACTTATACGGTCTGTGCCAGAGCCGGTGATGGGAGGCGGGACTGGTGGTTGGGAGGCGGGGAATCCCGCTGGGCAGACTTATACGGTCTGTTCCCTGAAAAGACAGGTACAAATCAAGGTAAGGTATACACATATGAATTTATCTTGTTGGGCAGACTGGATGGACCATGCAGGTCTTTTTCTGCTGTCATCTACTATGTTACATCCAAATGAGTGTCACCTCAAACATGCATGTCACCACTGATGGTAAAGGTTTACTAAAATGACAGTAGATTATCAATGTTGATGTAACAATGTGGAACACAAGCTTTTCTGGGGTCACTTTTAAAGCCACTGTGAGTGTGTGTGTGTGTGGGTATGTGTGTGCATGCATATGTGCATGAAGTGTGTGTATTAAAAAAAAACATTTAAAAGTGTCATAAAGTGGCATATGGATGTTTTTCTCACCAAAACATCCAAATCGGTTTTTTCTCAACCCATTTTCCAGATGTTTTTCTATGCTGTTCATCTGCAGTGCATCCAGATTTCAAGGGGCGTGTTAAGGGTGTGATTTGGGCAATCCTAAAACTTGAACATTTTTCAGCCATTATGGAACAAAACAAAAAAGTTCAGGACCAAAACTAAGACGTTTTCAGCTAGATCTATTTTAATAATGATAAGCCACAAAAAGTGCCCTAAAGAACCAGATGACAACCGGAGGAATTAAGGAATGACACCCCCCCCCCCCGCTTACTCCCCCAGTGCTCACTGACCCACTTACTCCCCCAGTGCTCACTGACCCACTCCAACTCCCTAAAGATGTGAAAGAAACAGTACATAGCAGCCTCTATGACAGCCTCAGGTGTTAGAAACATAGAAACATGACGGCAGATAAAGGCCATATGACCCATCCAGTCTGCCCATCCTCTGTAACACCCAATTCTACCTGTTCCTAAGCAATCCCACATGCTTATCCCATGCCTTTTTAAATTCTGGAACAGTCCTAGACTCCACCACCTCCACTGGGAGGCCATTCCACTTCTCCACCACCCTTTCTGTGAAATAATACTTCCTTAGGTTACTCCTAAGCCTATTCCCTCGTAACTTTGTCATATGCCCCCTCATTCCAGAGCTCTCCTTCATTTGGAAAAGGCTCTCTTCCTGTACATAAATGTCCTTGAGATATTTAAATGTTTCTATCATGTCTCCTCTCTCCCTCCTCTCTTCCAGCATATACATGTTGAGGTTCATAAGCCTGTCCCTATATTTTTTGCATTCAAGACCGCTTACTAATTTTGTAGTCGCCCTCTGGACCGACTCCATCCTGTTTATATCTTTCCGTAGGTGTGGTCTCCAGAACTGCACGCAGTACTCCAAATGAGGCCTCACCAGAAACATATTCAACGGCACTATCAGCTCCTTTTTCCTGCTGGTCATCCCTCTCTTTATGCACCCAAGCATCCTTCTGGCTTTGGCCGTCACTTTTTCTACCTGTTTGAAAGCTTTAAGGTTGTCAGGCACAACCATCCCCCAAGTCCCGCTTTTCTTCCGCACACTGAAGCATTACACCCCCTATACTGTACCGTTCTCTCAGATTTTTGCGACCCAAGTGCATGACCCTGCATTTTTTGGGATTAAACCTTAGTTGCCAAATATCGGTCCATTCCTGTAGCTTTGCTCGGTCCTACCTCATGTCATTCACACCCTCCAGGGTGTCCACCCTGTTGCAGAGTTTAGTATCATCCGCAAAGAGACAAACCTTACCAGACAGCCCTTCTGCAATATCGTTCACAAAGACGTTAAAAAGAGCCGGCCCTAGGACCGATCCCTGCGGTACTCCACTGACGACATCCTTTTCTTCAGAGCAAGCTCCATATACCACTACCCTCTGTTTTCTACCATTCAACCAATTTTAACCCAATCATTTACTCTAGGTCCCATACCAAGGGCACTCAATTTATTTATCAGTCGCCTGTGCGGAACCGTGTCAAAGGTTCTGCTGAAATCCAAGTATACCACATCAAGCGCCCCTCCCACATCCAAATGTTTGGTCACCCAGTCGAAGAAGACAGTCAGATTCGTCTGACACAACCTGCCACTAGTGAAGCCATGCTGCCTCAGGTCCTGCATTCCATGTAGTTCAAGAAATCTCACAATCCTCCTCTTTAGAAGCATTTCCATTAGCTTACTGACCACCAAGGTCAGACTGACAGGTCTGTAATTCCCAACCTCCTCCTTCCACTGTTATGCAAAGGAACCACATCTGCCCTTCTCCATGTTACAGCCAGTCCTATTAGAGCAGCAAGCAGGTCTCTGGAGTAGCCTAGTGGTTGGTGCAGTGTACTGTGGAGAAGGGGACCCAGGCCAATCAGCCACTGTATAACACTTGTGGTGGAAAGTGTGAGCCCTCCAAAACTCACCAAAACCCTATTGTACCCACATATAGGTGACTCCTGCAGCCACAATGTCTATTATAGTGGTGTACACAGTTCACTTTTTGTATCAAAAAAGGTGCCGGTACTCAAATGCCAGGCCACCCTTCAGGGGTAGGTTGATCACTGAGGGACCCACCTCACAACAGTCAGGCCCCCTGCAACCAGTCACAGAATCTATGACAAGGCAGAATTGGTATGTACAGCCTGATCTCTTTTATTAAAACTTGGGGACCATGGGTCAATTTTAGCAGGCAATGGAAAAGGTGCCGGTACTCAGTACCCCCAAGTACCCCCTCAAAAAAAGCCCTGGGTGTACAGTTAGGTACAGTAAGTTTTTGATGGGTTTTGGAGGACTCACACTATATAAGGGAGCAATGGTGAGATGTGCACCTGGGAGCTTTTAGGTGAAGTCCACTGCAGTGCCCCCTAGGGTGCCCCACTGCTCTGCTGGATGTCTATGTGGCCAGTCTACTAAGAATGCTGGCTCCTCCTACATCCCAATGGCTTGATTCTGTGTATTTTTCACTTGGATTTGTTTTTTTTGTTTTTTAATGGATCATAAAGATAAGCACACAGAGTACAAAAACATCTAGCAAGTGGCCATTTTTGAAACGAAAAGATAGAAGTTTTGCTATTTTGAAAATCGCTAGATTTGCTGTTCAGATTCTGGATGTCATATTGAGAATTCCCCTCTATATGTATATTCAGCACTACTAAGGAAGGTAGTCACTAATTAACATTTTACCACAGCCTAATTTACTGCATGAGTCACTAACCTCTGGGTGCAAAATGGCTCTGGCTGACCCCTAGTATTAAGGGTCAAGCTGCTAAATAGTGACATGCAGCACTTATTTGGAAGCTTGATCTACTACCCACAATGGCTCTTACTGGCAGATTGCTTTCTGTTTGTGCTTCCACACAGCTCTTCTACATGTGCTGTCTTGCTGTAGAGTATCTAGTTTGCAGAACAACTTTCAGCACTACACCGTGGGATGCTGGCTGACTCTGAGCACTTCCCCGGTTGGCCTTCTTGCTTATACAGCTCCCTCTGGCCTGGATTTTTTTTTCCAGTGGCTCCTTCTGGTCACAGCCTTTCTTGCTACTTCAATCTACTGTAACTCTATCTTAAATTCAGATCTCACTTCTTCCAGGCTGCCCAGCACAGATTTCTGCTGCAGTTTCACTCCCAGCTCACACACTCAGAGTTTTTCTCAGCTTAACTGCTTTGTTCACTGTACCTGTTCTCTATCTATCGTTTTTGAACTTCTGATTAACTCACTCTACATGTCACAGTTCTGTTCTTCTGAATCAGCTTAACTGAAATACTCAGATGGGATCTTCTTTTAACGTTAGTCAGCCCCTCTTCTTCTCCTTGTGCTTCTTCAATCTTCAGGCGAGCTTCCTTTGATCTTTTGTACATGCCACATGCCTCCATGTGCCCCTTCCTTCTCCATGTGTGGTTTTTTTCTTCCATGTTCTTCTTTGTGTTCTCTTATTTGGTCAGACTCCCCTCTTCCTCCTCCTCCTGGGCTGTGAAGCTTGCTCCTCAGTGTAACTTTCTTTTGCAGGCTATTGGGGAGGGTGGCCTCTTTCTCTGGTCACAGCAGTGTTTGGGAGTAATGAGAACCTTCTTTCCTTCCTCTGTCCCTGATTTTGCAGCAACAGAATCTCTTCTTTTGTGGGAGGATTTGGGGGCCCTCTTTATTGCAGCAGTAGTTCAGTGCTATCCATGCTACTGCCTGAGCCTCGCTTCCTCATGCTACCCCTAGCTATTCAGGCCTCTTCCAGTTGCTTTCGTTCAGCTCAGTCACCTCTAAAGATCTCTTGTCCGGCCCCATCACTGTCCTTGCTCTTCTCTCCTTTCCATAGCTGCATCCCTTTTAAGGCAACTATAGTTATATGGGGGGGGAGGGGAGATGCCACCTTGGACTCTGGCTGTTGCTGCTGCTGCAATCACTGGGGTTGCAGGGCTCCTCTCTAATGGCTTTCCTCATAACTGCAACTGCTTTTTCGGGCGGGGTGGAGTTTTCCACTAGCTACAGACCTGCTTTCCCCCATAGTAATCCTCACTATGGCTGTTACTGAGGCTGTAGACCTCACATGTGTTCCTGCTTTTGCTCATTCTCCCTGCTCCTTACTGCAGCAGCCAGCCTGACTCACTTACTGGATTTTCTTGGGCTACTACCACAAAGGAACTATGGCATTATCTCCTGCTGTTTGCATAAACTATTTGCCATTCACTCCCAACATACTGGAAAAGGGGCTTGAACCATGGTAACCCTATCAACTGCCCTAACTATGATCCCTTTCTTAGGGAAGACCAGAGCTGCAACTTATGGTTATTGTGGTACGAGTGGCAAGAAGAAGAAGCAAAGTAACATTTCCACCTTCATTAATCTCACCTTCAAAATTGTATCCTATCAGTCTTTATCCTTTGATATCCTTTGATAGGGGAAAGTGGCCACTGTGAGCCTCACAGGTAATCATGAATTTATGGTGGATGCTGTGTAGGTCAACCTCAATAGACTTAATTTAGAGTGGACATAGGGGTAGCCCTCAACATTATGAGTGGTAAAGTATTGGTTCCTTTACCTACCTCCCCAAAGTAAGCAGAAAAACTAGAACAATGGAAACCCATCCTAAACCTGCTTTTATACACCCCGCAAACAGCCAGACACCTTGCCGTGGGCTTATCTTCTTGTGTCCCTACTGGATGTGCAGCTTGATGTTGCCATTATCTCCCATCTGTCCCTCTACTCTTCTGATTGAGTAAGCCAGCTACAGCACAGATAGGCAGTTAATTGAGGCATATGCATGTATGGCATGCTGCTGCTCAGTAGACAAGGATAGATGAGGAACTGTGTTTAAGTTTTCTTTATAAGAACAATGGATTCACTTTTACTACCCTGAAGAGTTGCTAGCACCTATGGATATAAGAAAATATAACCCATAGTGATTGCTTTTGTGTTAAACTGTGCATGATAGTTTTATTGCACAGAGTACTGTCTACTGAGGCACGGACAAACAGATTAATTTCACCTACCATTCACCTCAGGGTAGCTTAGAATGAAGGTTTGCAGATACGGGGCTGCTGCACTACATTGTGCATTTACACGTACCAATTCGCAGTCATCTAACCCTGCACTCCAGACAAAATTAAATTGTTAGCCATTTATAGGGCATCAAAAAACATCTAAATAAGAGTATACAAGACGCATGTTTCTTACTCTTTTTTTTTTGCACGTATCACAAACTAAACATCCAATAAACAGAGTCTGAAAAAATATGCTTTCTTTTCCATTCATAAGGAAGTAGAAATTGCAATCCTGGGAATGATCTAGAAATTAATGCTAAGCAAAATTCTCTTTATCTCATCATCAGCAGCAGCAGCAAAAACAAGATTTTCTTCCACTGCAGTTTTCATTTGTGCTAGCATTTGTCTCTGTGTTTGCTAGATATTTGAGAATTAGATGGAACACACCAACTGTAACGTATATTAGCCCTGAGGTTAAAAGCAAGAAATTCTCTGGTGCAAGACATGCCAGCAGGAACAGTAGGAAAAACTGGCAGATATCATGCAACTAATGGCACGAGAAGGCAAGACTGATGAGATCTGAAAAAATGTCCAGCCTGATTGGCAGCTTAACTCTCAGAAGTCTGAAAGAACATTTGGATTCCCAGCTGGCAAAGGGAAACAGCGGCTTTACATCCTCTTGTCTCTTACAAAGAATCCCAGTGCAGAAAATATGTTGTTTGTTATAATTAGTTTATTTTTTTTAACGAAACGGTTGCAAATGTTATTAGGGACAACAGAATTTAATGGTACATTTCAATTCAATTTCGGTTTTAATGGTACAGTGACAAAGCCCTGGTAGCAACACCTCTAAGCAGTTGGTTTTCAGTCTTCAATCAGGGCTCCGCAAAACATTATCTTCAATTAACTAAATTGTTATTTGACAGGACACTTGTAATGAAATACATGTGATAATATATGTGGTTAAAAGTAGAACTTGCAGTGAAGCATCTAGCTAAATTATAGGGCTTTAAAGGATAAAACATGCAAACAGGACAAGAGATGAAATGAATTTATAGTTCTTCCAAAACTAGTCTATCCTGTCAGTGGAAGAAACTGCGATGAAGGCACTTGACTGATATGTCACCAAATCAGCAGTTCTTTTATAGCAGGAGTGGAGATGACTCAATAAGTCAGATTTGTCATGTCTAAATACCATTAGAAATGTCAGCTAGGATATGAAGGCTGTACTACAGCAATGTGTTTGGAAACCTTGATTGCTCTTTATAATATGCCTGTTGTTTTCAGAGAACGCCGCTCCTGCATAAAAACGTTGAAAAGAGGAGCTCCATTAGTGGCACATTGTCAGGATAAGGGTCACGATTTTGAGTCCCTCTGTTGTTTCGCAATTGATTATGGTCCACAGAACACCAGAGGTGGGGATAGAAACAAGATTTTGATTTAAAGAAAACAAAAATGGATATACATACTTCAGTCCATAGAACCACGCGGCCTAAATATACAAGTAGAATGGTCTGCGTTTTTCAAAAAATATTTTTTGAATTAAAGTAAATTAAAGTTAATTGGTGGACATATGATGTCAATTACATCGATGCCTTTAATAGCCGGACTCTGTTTCTGGGTCGAGCTTTCATTGCCGGTGTCACAGAGAAAGTGGACGCCATTTCATAAGGTTGGTGGGTATCGTTGTTATTATGTATGTGTTTTCACTATGAATGGCACTTCAGTAATTTTGTGGTATCATTCTGGTTTTAGGTATTGTGACTAGCTATTAGTCACTTGGCCCCCTGAGGAAGCTCAACCACAGAGTGAAACGGAGAGCCCCATTGGGCAGATTTAAAGCTAAGTGACACTATTTAGATCTTGTGTAATTTAGGAACCAGTCACACCTAACTGACATACAGTATATTTGGAATAACTATTGATTGAGTATAAGAATAAGTGGAGTTTTTTGACCAATGATAAGAATGGAGTCTTAAAGATGCGGGCACTGAGTACATTATTTGTTCTGCTGCCACGCTGAGACTACTGAGGTCTTTTTCTCCACTTTACTAACTTGGTATCACGAGTAAAGGCAACGGTTTATGGTGATCAAGTTAGATTTGAGTATTTCAGCTTACTAACAGTAGTTTTCTGAGAGCAGCCATTTTCTATTAAGAAATTTGTCTTTGTTTGATTATTCCATCCCTTCTTGTCCATTTACCTCAGAAAAATCAAGACTATAAGCTGATTTCCTTTATTAAGAAAGTCACCAAACTAACAAGACCCCTCAAATAAAATATTAGGAATGAATATGCCTATAGCGAAGTTACCTAGTTTCAAGAGTGAGGCATTTTGACCAGTCCTATTTTTATTTATTTAGATTTTACTCATATCTTCTCATTGGTAGCTCAAGAAGAGTTATATTCAGGTATGGCAGATACTGTATTTCTCTGTTCTCAGAAGGCTTACAGACTAAGGCTACTACTTTAGCAACCTACGATAAAAGGTTGTTTTGTGCTCTGTTTTACTACCAGAAATTTTACCACAGGATTCACCAACCAATAGTACTGCATTTATTATACTATCCTAACCTATAGCTTGGAAATTGGCAAGGGCTTTCCTCTTCAAGCGTTTAGGTAGTTAGTACTACCCCAGAGTATCCCAGGAAGTACTGGAAAGCACACCTACTTCCCTGGATAAGGGAGATTACCATTCCATTGTTCTGACTCTTCAGAAAACCACCCCCGCAAGGACAAGTAAGGACAAGAGGGCAAATAGAATCTAAGAAGAGTTTTTATTTTGGGAATGTGAGGGAGTCTATAGGATGCTGCCCCTCTTCCTTGATAGCACTCCTTCACAATGTCAGAGCCACCTTAAAACTTACAGTGCTGCCCAGGGGGGAAGTGACATGGGAGTAGTGGAGTCAGGGGGGTTATGGTTCAGGAAGTATAAAGGCTAAGGCCCAGAGGGAAGCAGTGACGGCCCCATGGCCTCCACCACTTATATGTGAACTGCAACTGCTACAGTCAGGTAGGCCAAGCTACACTTGGAATCTTGCAGATTTTGTACTTTGACCTGAATAATCACTAGAGACTGACCTAGTAACTTTAAGGAACCAGGCCAGGGATAAGTAAAATGTTCTGCTGTACTGAGAGGCAATAGGGTACACAGTGGCCCTGCAGAAACAGGTCACATGAAGCCATTGTTACAACTATGGACCAGTTTTATGTTGCCTTTTTCTTCCTACCTATGAATGGAATAGGACCCCTGACCTAGCAGCTTTAAGAAATGCTCTCTTCCTTTATCTACAACAGCTTGAAGAAAAGGCAGCTGAGGAGAGATATGATAGAGGTCTATAAAATAATGAGTGGAGTTGAACGGGTAGATGTGAAGCATCTGTTCACGCTTTCCAAAAATACTAGGACTAGGGGGCATGCGATGAAACTACAATGTAGTAAATTTAAAATGAATCGGAGAAAATCTTTCTTCACTCAATGTGTAATTAAACTCTGGAATTCGTTGCCGAGAATGTGGTAAAGCAGTGGCGTAGCCACAGGTGGGCCTGGGTGGGCCGGGGCCCACCCACTTAGGGCTCAGGCCCACTCAACAGTAGCACACGTTTAGTGGTAGCTGGTGGGGATCCCAAGCTCCGCCAGCTGAAGACTTCCCCCTGATGGTAATGAAAACGCTACTTTTCACAATAACGGCACCTGCACATGCTCAGTTTTCAGTGCATGCCTGCTGCAGACTGCCAAGATAGAAAGAAGCATTTTCTCACCAGCTGAGATATTTTTTGGGTGGTGGTTGAGGGGAGGGGGAGAGAACACTTGGTGCCCACCCACTTCTTGCCTAGGCCCACCCAAAATCTGTTGTCTGGCTACGCCCCTGTGGTAAAGGCGGTTAGCTTAGCGAAGTTTTAAAAAGGTTTGGACGGCTTCCTAAAGGAAAAGTCCATAGACTGTTATTAAATGGACTTGGGGAAAATCCACTAGTTCTGGGATAAGCATTATAAAATGTTTTGTACATTTTGGGGATCTTGCTGGGTATCTGTGACCTGGATTGGCCAAGGATGCTGGGCTTGATGGACCTTTGGTCTTTCCCAGTATGGCAATACTTATGTACTGATGTTGTGTGGCTCTGTTACATGGGCTCCAGGCCCACTCTCATTCATGTTACAACTGGAAACAATAATGATAAGTTCAACTGTTTGCTCAGTCCAGTATATTACAGTCAGTCCCAAAATATTATGCTATAACTAGGGATGTGCAGCCATAAAAAATAGTTTTGTGTCTTTTTCTATGTCAGTTATGGAAATTTTAATTTTATTCAGGTTTTTCTGGCTATTTGTCATTTTGTCAGTTTGTGCATGTGCAATGGTTCACACAGGCGTGGTGGTTCCACTTTCGGGAAAGAGTGTACTCGTTCCACATACTATGCACTATTTCTAAAGAGTGCACACTATTATCAGCAAATTACAAAACACAACCCCCCCCCCCCCACCCTGTTTACTAAGCTGCATGGCAATACTGAAACAGCCCATTCAAAGTAACTGGGCTCTGTCAACATTAGCGCACGGCAGCCACTAACGCAGCTTAGTAAACAGGGGAGAAAATGTCATGTTTCTGCTCATTTTTATTTGGTAAATGACTTGCAATAACATAGGATATGTTGTTACAAACAGCAACCCATCCCTTATATAAACTAAACAGGTCTTAGCAGACTGTTGAAAACTGATGGCAACCTCGCTCTTCCAAGAAGCATATCTTTGGCAGATCATTCCCACTCTCTCTGGGGCTTTGTCTGATGTCTCTCTCTCTTTCTCTGGTCCTTGATCTATGAGGTTCCTTCTTCCATCTGCTGTATAGTCCGATACTCCATTCTAGAGTTTCAACTGCTAACATCCAGTCTTAAGCAGGTACATCTCAAATGAGTTTTCATTGAGTTACTTGTTGATGGCATTGTTGAGTGACTGCAGGCTCTTCTAACTGAAAGAGACTGCCCTCTTATATCAGAAATTGTTGGCTGGTTATGCAAGATGTCCTTCAGATCTGAGATGGTCATGTACCTTTCTGTCCATGGCTCATGGGACTTTCACTACTAGAGTGGATAGGGGATTATGTTATATTGTGTAAATTATGAGTATTTATGAGTTTAGCATGCTAACTGTTCTTCCCCCATTGTAAGGGCAGCTTGCGCTGTCTGTGTGTGAGCCTGACGTCTGTGCTGAGCAAAATAGTAGAGACTATTATAAAGAACAAAATTAGATAGCATATTCAAAAGCATGGATTAGTGAGACAAAGGCAACATGGATTTAGTGAAGGGAAATCTTGTCTCACCAATCTACTACATTTCTTTGAAGGGGTGAACAAACATGTGGATAAAGGTGAGCCAGTCGATATTGTGTATCTGGATTTTCAAAAGGCATTTGACAAAGTACCTCAAGAAAGACTCCAGAGGAAATTGGAAAGTCATGTGATAGGAGGTAGTGTTCTATTGTGGATTACAAACTAGTTAAAAGATAGAAAACAGAGGTTAGAATTAAATGGTCAGTATTCTCAATGGAGATGGGTAGATAGTGGGATTCCATAGGGCTCTGTGTTGGGACCGCTTCTTTTTAACGTATTTATAAATGATCTAGCTATGGGAATAACTAGTGAGGTAATTAAATTTGCCAATGATACAAAATTATTCAAAGTTGTTGAATCACAAGAGGATTGTGAAAAATTGCACCTTATAAGACTGGGAGACTGGGCATCCAAATGGCTGATGATGTTTAATTTGAGCAAATTCAGTGATGCACCTGGGAAACAGGAACCCAAACTATAGCTATGTGCTACAAGGTTCTGAGTTAGGAGTCACCGACCAGGAAAAGGATCTAGGAATCATTGTTGACAATACTTTGAAACCCTCTGCTCAGTGTGCTGTGGAGGCAAAGAAAGCAAATAGAATGTTAGGTATTATTAGGAAAGGAATGGAAAATAAAAATGAGGATGTTATAATGCCTTTGTATCGCACCATGGTGCAACCGCACCTTGAATACTGTGTGCAATTCTGGTCACTGCATCTCAAAAAAGATAATAGTGTAATTAGAAAAGGTACAGAGAAGGGTGATGAAAATGATAAAGGGGATGGGATGACTTCCCTATGAGGAAAGGCTGAAATGGCTAGGGTTCCTCTGCTTAGAGATAAGATGGCTGAGGGGAGATATCATAGAGGTCTATAAAATAATGAGTGGAATGGAACTGGTAGATGTAAATCGCTTGTTTACTCTTTCCAAAAATACTAGGACTAAGGGGCACACAGTGAAGCTACAAAGTAGTACATTTAAAATGAATCTGAGAAAATAATTTACTCAATGTGTAATTAAACTCTGGAATTCATTGCCAGAGAATGTGGTAAAAGCAGTTAGCTTAGCGGGGTTTAAATATTTTTGGGATAGCTTCCTAAAAGAAAAGTCCATAAGCCATTATTAAAATGGACTTGGGAAAATCCACTGCTTATTTCTAAAATAAGCAGCATAAAATGTATTGTACTGTTTTGGGTCTTGCCATGTACTTGTGACCTGGATTGGCCACTATTGGAAATAGGATAATGGGCTTGATGGACCTTCAGTATGTCCCAGTATGGCAACACTTATACACTTATTTACTTATTACGTTATGTATATGGATCAGACCCCTGTATTTCTGTGTTCATCTCTATTTAGACCTTATGAACACCTTTGTTTTGATCTCAATGCCTTTTGGAGCTTTGTAGTTACTGCTAGCCTCAGTGCATGCTGGAAGGACAGAATTCCCTTTCCCTTTAATTGTTCTCTGAAGGAAAAATTGAGTGAGATGGAATTTGTACCTATGTCTTAGATCCAATGTGTAAAGGGCATGAGCTTTCCATATTGAGGCTGTGAACTGCTGCTTGTTTTTTTCTCTCAGGGACCAGGGTAGAAAGCAGTAATTATTTTTTACCTGTGTGGATGCTGCTAAACTGCTGTAATTGTTTGCTGTTCCTGTGGTCAGTGTTGTGTTTCAGTATTTTATTTTTTCCAGCCATTGACAGTTCTTCCTTCTCTCTGGGAGAGGGACTAACCACAGAAACAGACTCACTCTGTATATACAGAATCTCTAATACGGCTCAATGTAACTGTACATGAATGATTTGTTCCATTTTGTCAGCAACTGGATTAAACAGTGAATTAGATTAAGGTTTAGCATTTCCTCCTTGTCAGTAGCAGCCCCAGGTTTAAGTCTATGAATAGACTCAGTATTTAACACTAAAGTTGAGGTCATAAGACTAACCATTACCTCTAGAGTTTCCTTTGAAACCCTCAACTCTATTTCTAAACATCTGGGGTTAACAGCAATTGATGCAGAGTGTCTAAAAATAGTTAACTGATAGCAATAAAATAATTATGAGGAGCAGATGTAGCACAAGGAACGTTGAACAAATGAAAAGTAATGCTCATGTAATCTGACCTTTCAAGCAGTCCTAACTTAAACTAAATTATAAATTACAAAATGATCAATTTCAATTATCATTTCTTCTCCCATTTATACTAAACTAAGCTAAGTTACTAACCACAATACCTCAGTGTTTTTTTTTTATAAACTGCTGCAGTCAAGAACTTAGGTGGCAATTTTATAAAAGGGTACAAAGGTGTAGGTACCCTGATTTAGCATGGGAAGTGCCTATTCTATATCAGCATCACGGTACCCATGTTCTGTTATAGAATACTAGCGTAAACCTGTATTGGCAACCTAAATGTTGGTGCACCATAAATGTAGGTGCAGGCATAAATGAACACAACTTAAGTTCAGCAAGTATTCTATAGTTGTATACATAATGGGACTAGACACCTGTGTTCCATTCATGTACAAACATATAAAGATATACCTCTAAATTATATAGGAGAAAATAAACTCAAAAATGAAATATCAACCTATCAAAAGGAGTTTACTTATAAAATCATATATAGAGATGGTATGCAGGTGTCCCTTTGGATTGATAAATAATATTATCAAAATGAACCTCAAACCTCCTAACAGGGAATCATACAAAGTTATTGCTAAACCCCTGCGTAAATAGGAGTAGAGTACTATCATGGGTTCTGTTTAAGAGAGTCAAGAGAGAAAAAATCCCAACGTAAAAACTCATAAAACATGAGAAAACCGATGGGATAAAAAACTCAATCCCCCTCTCAAAAATTCTATATCAATCTTGCAAATGGACACCTATCATCTAACCACCCTGAAAGACTGACAAAAGCCAGTAAAGGACTGTCTAAAGAGAACCCTCAAAACAAGGATACACCCTGAGATATGCTAAGGTACTATTTGTTGTGTAGTAAAGCAAAACAATGGTAAGTATAAAAATCTTTTTAACATTTTAAACCATCTTGAAACTTTGCTTATGCATTTTGCAACAAGTAGAAACCCACTCAGGCTTAACCCCAGATATAACAAGTGTGGAATACTTAGCTTCAACCAGTTGTAACACCCACAGGAGAAAGACTATAACCAAAAAATCCCACACTAAGGGACCAACTGAGTTTTGCAGATGTATGGTCTGATATCAGACAAACGGAGGGTCAACATAAAAAATGCGGGCACTGTTCTATCTGTTCCATTACATGTGAATGTTCAGAATTTAAATCTACAAATGGAAAGTCTTTCAAGTTAAGACATACAACTTCGTGTGAATCTAAAAATGTGGTGTATCTCTTTAGATGCCCATGTAACCTGCTTTATGTGGGACATACTACTCGTCAATTTAAAACCAGGGTTATTGAGCACAGACATTGTATTACCAACTGTAAAATGGAAGCTCCTATGACTAGACACTGTGAGCAAGCTCAACATCAGTTTAATCAGCTTCAATGTATGATCATTGATCAAATATATATAGGTAAGAGAGGGGGGGATTTAAAAACAATTCTGTGGCGTAGAGAACAACACTGGATCTACACTCTTGATACAGTAGCCCCTCGTGGGTTAAATAGAAATATTGAATGGAATGCCTTTTATTGATATTGAGTGTATTCTTAGGGGGGTGTGATTCTCTTTGTTATTTGAGTATTATGATTGGATACGTCGTGACGTCATGACGTTTTCTATGTATGTACGCTGTGACGTCATTACGTTTTGATACGTCACGCTGTAACGTCACCCCGTTTCTATTCGGGGGGTGTATTATAAGCTTCATTCTCCTCAGAGTTCTCGTTCCTGCACCATCTTTAAGGTTCCATACAGCTGACGATTTAGTTTTCAGTGTTAATTTGGTTTATCTAGATGGTTTTGTAGCGCTCTTCCTGAGGCAGCCACGAGGTTGGCGAAACAAGGCGCTTTTGTCGAGGGGCTGGCGTTTTTTTCGCCGCTGCAGCAACCTTATAGGACTCCGGAGTCCCTTAGTGTGGGATTTTTTGGTTATAGTCTTTCTCCTGTGGGTGTTACACCTGGTTGAAGCTAAGTATTCCACACTTGTTATATCTGGGGTTAAGCCTGAGTGGGTTTCTACTTGTTGCAAAATGCATAAGCAAAGTTTCAAGATGGTTTAAAATGTTAAAAAGATTTTTATACTTACCATTGTTTTGCTTTACTACACAACAAATAGTACCTTAGCATATCTCAGGGTGTATCCTTGTTTTGAGGGTTCTCTTTAGACAGTCCTTTACTGGCTTTTGTCAGTCTTTCAGGGTGGTTAGATGATAGGTGTCCATTTGCAAGATTGATATAGAATTTTTGAGAGGGGGATTGAGTTTTTTATCCCATCGGTTTTCTCATGTTTTATGAGTTTTTACGTTGGGATTTTTTCTCTCTTGACTCTCTTAAACAGAACCCATGATAGTACTCTACTCCTATTTACGCAGGGGTTTAGCAATAACTTTGTATGATTCCCTGTTAGGAGGTTTGAGGTTCATTTTGATAATATTATTTATCAATCCAAAGGGACACCTGCATACCATCTCTATATATGATTTTATAAGTAAACTCCTTTTGATAGGTTGATATTTCATTTTTGAGTTTATTTTCTCCTATATAATTTAGAGGTATATCTATTATTAGGTGGGGAAATGGCACAAAGTTGGCAGAGTGGGAAGAGATTTTCTGAGGACGAAAGATCAGCTATTTTACAAGCTCCCACCCTCTCCCAGATGGGGTCTGATGTGGGGTTTGAAACAGAGTGGTCACAGATATTATCAGAGTTTAAGGATTTAGTTAGATTGGAACTCCACAGTGCTACCCTGGTCGATTATTGTAAAAAAGAGATTATTCCTAGGGGTTTGAGAATGACAAAAGCCCCGAAATTGTTTCCAGATGATCTGGACTTTGTCACACAGTGGAACAGCATTTTGAACCAGTGCTCACTAGACCTGATGTTATTGCTTATTCAGGCTATTCAGGTTAAAGTATCACAAAATAAACCTAATTTAGAGGAAAAGATGGAACATCTCAAATCCCTTGCGGACTATGATAGATTTAAAGAGGACTTTGATATTAAACTTGACAAATTCAAAAAAGAAATCAAATCTGTTAAAATCAAAAAAATACAAAGGGACCAGAAAGATTACAGCGAGGGATATGTTTACAGTTGGCAGAAACCAACAAATATTAATAAGACTCTTGAGAAAGGTAAACATGTAGGATTCCAATTGTCATCAAATACCTCTAGTGGTGAGGAAGATAGAGAAGAAAAAACGGATGGGGAACCACATCGGGGAATCTCCACCAGACGTGGAAACCAACGAGGACGGAACAGTTGGAGAGCCCGCAATCGAGGGGAATCGAGTTACAGAGGAACGAGATCCCGACGGAGAGACGACTCGCTGTAATCAATCTCTCAAGTTATTCTTTGACTCCAATAGAAGAGAATGTCTTAGCTCGTGGGTTATCTTTTGTCCCTACTAATCGACATGTTCCATTCCAATTTAGAGTGGACTTTGAAAAATTTTTAAGAGCATTACAGTTGAAATTATTTTTCCATAATAGTCAAGATTCTAAGGGATCATATTCAGATTGTTTAGCAAGAAGTACTTGGATCCCTCCTGGTCCACTGAATTCTGCTCTGGTGATATTTAAACAATTGGTTCTGCAGGATATACAAAAACTTGAGGATACTCAGTTTTATGGTAGAGGTAATATGTCACGCCAAGAATTTTGTGCTCTGCGCAAACTGAAGAGTGAACAATCAATTGTGATACGTAAAGCAGACAAAGGGGGTGCGATAGTAGTCCAAGATAAAATGGACTATCTGGTGGAAATTCGGCAACAACTATCGGATGGCAATATCTATAGTAAGCTTATGGAGGACCCTACTTATTGTCTAATAATGAACATACAGACAATAACCAAGGAAGCTGTACAACAAGGTTTCCTTACTAAGAGAGAAAGTCTATTTTTGTGTCCTGTTCATCCGGTTATTCCTATTTTCTACACAGTTCCAAAGATCCACAAAAGGTTGCAAGCTCCTCCTGGAAGACCTATTGTATCCTCTAGAAATTCTTTACTTGAACGTGCCTGCAAGTATGTGGACTATTTTTTGCGGCCCCTTGTGCAAAATATACCGGCATATATCAGAGATACCTCTCATTTTCTACAAGTGGTGAGTGGATTGAACATCAACCATGATAGTCTGTTGGTGACTCTTGATGTATGCTCGTTGTATACTTCTATACCACAAAGGGAAGCCCTAGAGGCAGTAAGGAAAGCACTTGAAGAACGCCCTCGTCCACATGTGGTTCCCACGGATTTTTTTATCCATCTCACTCAACTGGCTCTTTATAATAATCATTTTATTTTTGAAAATGAGTTGTATCTACAAACATCTGGGATAGCCATGGGAGCGTCGTTTGCCCCTTCTGTTGCTAACATCTTTATGGGGCAGTTTGAAGATCAGTACATATATTCCCACCCAGGATTTGCTTTGGTACAATACTGGGGGCGATATATAGATGATGTGTTTTTAATATGGCAGGGCTCTGAACAACAATTGCAAAATTTTGTTACTAATCTCAATACATGCCACGCTACTATCAAGTTTGAAAGTAATTTTCATGTTAAAAGTATTAATTTCTTGGATGTTTTAGTCAGGAAAGATGGTGGCATGTTGAAGACAGATGTCTTTGTAAAACCAACAGACAGGAATTCTCTATTAAGATTTGACAGTATGCACCCCTACCATTTAAAACGCAGTTTACCTTATTCGCAGTTTTTGCGGTATCGCAGAATTTGTGACACTACACAAACATTTAGAGAATCAGCAGAGAAACTTCATGGCAGGTTTCAGGATAGAGGATACCCAAATAAACTTATTAAACAATCATATAAAAGAGCCTTATGTCAACATAGGGATCTCTTAATTCAAGATGACCAGCCAGGTGGATCTAAGAACAATGATAAGATCATGTCGTGTGTTTTGAAATTCACAAATAGATCTTCTCAAATTTCAGCCATACTTAGGAAACATTGGAATGTTATGCTTACCCAGGAAGCGTTGCAGGATCATCATCTTAGACTCACTTATGTTCGCAATCAAAATCTACAAGACCAACTGAGTTTTGCAGATGTATGGTCTGATATCAGACAAACGGAGGGTCAACATAAAAAATGCGGGCACTGTTCTATCTGTTCCATTACATGTGAATGTTCAGAATTTAAATCTACAAATGGAAAGTCTTTCAAGTTAAGACATACAACTTCGTGTGAATCTAAAAATGTGGTGTATCTCTTTAGATGCCCATGTAACCTGCTTTATGTGGGACATACTACTCGTCAATTTAAAACCAGGGTTATTGAGCACAGACATTGTATTACCAACTGTAAAATGGAAGCTCCTATGACTAGACACTGTGAGCAAGCTCAACATCAGTTTAATCAGCTTCAATGTATGATCATTGATCAAATATATATAGGTAAGAGAGGGGGGGATTTAAAAACAATTCTGTGGCGTAGAGAACAACACTGGATCTACACTCTTGATACAGTAGCCCCTCGTGGGTTAAATAGAAATATTGAATGGAATGCCTTTTATTGATATTGAGTGTATTCTTAGGGGGGTGTGATTCTCTTTGTTATTTGAGTATTATGATTGGATACGTCGTGACGTCATGACGTTTTCTATGTATGTACGCTGTGACGTCATTACGTTTTGATACGTCACGCTGTAACGTCACCCCGTTTCTATTCGGGGGGTGTATTATAAGCTTCATTCTCCTCAGAGTTCTCGTTCCTGCACCATCTTTAAGGTTCCATACAGCTGACGATTTAGTTTTCAGTGTTAATTTGGTTTATCTAGATGGTTTTGTAGCGCTCTTCCTGAGGCAGCCACGAGGTTGGCGAAACAAGGCGCTTTTGTCGAGGGGCTGGCGTTTTTTTCGCCGCTGCAGCAACCTTATAGGACTCCGGAGTCCCTTAGTGTGGGATTTTTTGGTTATAGTCTTTCTCCTGTGGGTGTTACACCTGGTTGAAGCTAAGTATTCCACACTTGTTATATCTGGGGTTAAGCCTGAGTGGGTTTCTACTTGTTGCAAAATGCATAAGCAAAGTTTCAAGATGGTTTAAAATGTTAAAAAGATTTTTATACTTACCATTGTTTTGCTTTACTACACAACAAATAGTACCTTAGCATATCTCAGGGTGTATCCTTGTTTTGAGGGTTCTCTTTAGACAGTCCTTTACTGGCTTTTGTCAGTCTTTCAGGGTGGTTAGATGATAGGTGTCCATTTGCAAGATTGATATAGAATTTTTGAGAGGGGGATTGAGTTTTTTATCCCATCGGTTTTCTCATGTTTTATGAGTTTTTACGTTGGGATTTTTTCTCTCTTGACTCTCTTAAACAGAACCCATGATAGTACTCTACTCCTATTTACGCAGGGGTTTAGCAATAACTTTGTATGATTCCCTGTTAGGAGGTTTGAGGTTCATTTTGATAATATTATTTATCAATCCAAAGGGACACCTGCATACCATCTCTATATATGATTTTATAAGTAAACTCCTTTTGATAGGTTGATACAAACATATAAAGAGGAATCCAATAAAATTTATATGGAAATATGATGTTTGATTTTAACAAAATAAAACGCCTGACCGCTTACTTTCAGTTTTCGGCGGCTTTAACTGGGGGCATGGTATTCATCACTGGTCATAAAAACCTTGCTTGGAAAGAATTATTTTAACTTTTAATTTATTTCCAAAAAGATTTTAGCAAATTTGCTCTTTTTTACAAAAAAGTTTTTTTTTAATATATTGACAATATCAATGCTAACTTTAAAATTTATTTAGTTCATAAAAACCTTCACTGATTCTCATGAAGTGCTATAAAGCAGCTTTACAAACATAAAGTAAAGTCGAGCACTTATCTGTTGCCCGACGGTGGCCCCATCCGTTTCGCTTGTAGGCTTTTTCAAGGGCTGTACTTCGACAAAGAAAGTATTGAGAAAATTTTTTCCTCTCTTTTGATCTGATCATGGCTTAGTTCAAAGCAGCACTAAGCCATGATCAGATCAAGAAAGAGGAAAAAAAAATTTCTCAAAGCGGTGGGGAGAATGTGTAGATCCTGATTCTATCGTTTAAAATCAATGCTGCAGGTCTAAAAATGCTTCAAGATGTAGTTTCTCAGAATCTAGAAGTGGACTAAAATATCACTCCTGGGACTGTGTAATGTGGCATCACTGTGTGTGTAAGATGTATCTACCTCTGTACAGTCAGCTATGACCAGCTCTGGCTCCACCCCCTTTTCCTTTAACAGGAAACAAACAAAAAGAAAACATACTATTATAAGTCAATAAACAACAAGATAATTTAATCATGTGGAACAAAGAAGGTTACTTATATTAAATACCCTTTTTTTCAGATTCGCCTTTCCAAATGTGTAAGGAGGATAGAGGAAGCAGTGCTGTCTGAGAGCATATATTCTCACAGCATAACAAGTCTGTCCATGTATGGGGGCTACTGGACAGTTCAAACTGTTCAAAACAAGGCAACCAGTCTGCAATCATAGTCCACGATTATGTCAGGTAGCATCTTGGTCATGGCCTCACTAGGACTAAATAGACTGTGGAAACAGCCAAACTCCCCATTATGCCCGACGTGTTCTCACTCATTTGCCCTCATGAGTCAGTTACTTCTCTTGCAACCTGCTCATGTCCTCTCTCCTTATCAAACAAAGCAAAACCTCATGAGTGACAGGTGTTTATGGGTATCATAAGTGCATAGGTGATCTGAAGAGAAGTTTTCTTCCAAATCCATTGCATGCCATAGATAAGCAAGGCGTCAATCATCATAAACAATTTTCCCATGTTTGATATCAACAGGCAGCCTCAAGGCAGGGCAGTCAATCAAGACCTGTGGACCATGGCTACACTGAGGCTAGAAGGGCCCTAATGACAACTATATTTATCTGGACATGCTCACTCTGTTAAGATCCTCTAACTTAAAACCAGAAAAAGGTTTGGGTCAGCTCTGCTCCTTTGTGATAAAGGCCAAACCAGATAGGTAAATGTGCAACAATCATCTGGAGACACATGATTATTTGACAAACAGAACACAATTTATTAGTAGTGATTTCCAGCCAGCTTACACCAGTCTTTACAAGTATCAGCTGCACTTTTTCCTCATTTCTAATAAGGAAGGTTCCTACACATTAGTATCCTAGGTGTAAGAGTGACAGATCTACGTTGCAAACCCCAAGATTATGATGGTCTCCAGAAGATCACTTCGGTCTGTTGTGTATCTGTTCCTGATACCTGTTTCCTGAACACAAATCGTCCTTTTCCGTATGCTACAAGTGTTGTCATTATGTTGTCACACCGTAGGGTTGCTTCTGAGGAGTGCTACTTGGCCTCCCTGTGGAAGACATGGGTCACAGAACCCACTTTGGTTATAGAAGCAATCCACAATGCTTTTTGCTTTCATAAACCAGCCTTTAGGGCCATCCAGAAAGCCAGGGGGTAGAGATTTTAAATCTCATGTTAATATACTTTGATACTTTTTATGTTGATCGGTACCATTGTTGCCTCCTTGTTGTCTCTAGATACCCCTAATTTAGAAATGTAGTTAGTGTTTGTGGGAGAATTTTTGGAAGGCAATCAAATGTGTCATTGAACCTTGAAACCCTGGCTGCAGCCCCAGTATATGCATTGTTGCATGGTCTCAGTATAGGCACAGGCACAATGAACTGAATTCACAAAACCGATAAAAGTGTTAAAAGACATATTATTTGTCAGGAAACAACCTTGGCAGGGACCCAATTTGTATCCTAGGGCTCCTGGGTTTATCCTTGTCCCGGTGAGCTGTCTCATTTCCACTCTGTAATTGAGAGGATCATAATTTATGTCATTCACTTGGATAGCTGCTATTCACAAAGTCACAAAAGTAATTATTAAAAAAAAAGTTATTTTCTTTTAGCACTGTCAAAAATAGATCAACAGTCACAGCAGAAACTGGTTCAAGGAGAGCACAAGGCAATACTTGTTTGTAGGGATATATTTATTGCCATACTTATAAGCACACAAATGCCTTGTCAACTGGCATTAAATTATGATAGGGGCCGATTTACTAAAATAAACATTAACTTCATAATCCCTTATGTTTCTTGTTTGTCTGTTTTGAATAGGTTGTAAGTATAGTAGCATTATAGAAATGATATTGGGGCCCTTTTACAAAGCGGTGGTAAGCCCAACATGGGCTTACCAGACTCTAACCAGGAACTACTGCCTTGAGTCACTTCACTCAAGCTGAACTCCAGTACTCCATTCTCGGGTACTCCGTTCTGTGGATAAATCTCTCTTGTCTGTCCCCTTCTCCTCTACTGCTAATTCCAGATTCAGTTCTTTTTATCTTGCTGCACCTCACGCCTGCAATAGACTTCCCGAGCCTGGATGTTTAGCCCCGTCTTTGGCCGTTTTCAAATCCAGGCTAAAAGTCCACCTCTTTAATGCTGCTTTTGACTCCTAACCACTACTCACTTGCCCTGTACCCTTTTATCCCCACCTCTTTAATTCCCTTACCTCTTAGTTGTTCTGTCTGTGTGCCTGTCCTATTTAGATTGTGAGCTCTTTGAGCAGGGACTGTCTTTTCACATATGGTGTACAGCGCTCCGTCGAGGAGCAGACCACCCGGAACCCAACCTTAAAAGAAGAATCGGACGGTCGGTGAAGCGCCTCACGTCAGCTGCTCTCTCTGCCCTGCTCTGCTGCAGCTGTAAAGCGATTTGCTCGTCGGCCCTTCCTTCACCGTGTCCCGCCCTCTGATGTAAATTTCTATTTCCGTGAGGGGGGGACACGGTGAAGGAAGGGCCGACGAGCAAATCGCTTACAGCTGCAGGCAGAGCAGAGCAGAGAGAGCAGCACAAGCGAGGTGCTTAAGATGGAGCATTAGCAGCAGTGGGGTGTCAGAGGGAGGGGAAGGGAAAGAGGTCAGATGCTGGAAGGAAAGGGTAAGATGGCAGAAGGGACAGGAGCTGGATGAGAGGGTCAGAGTGAGAAAGCGAAGGGACACATGCTGGTTGGAAGGAGGAAGAGAGGGGCTGGATGGGATCCTGAAAGAAAGAGTCAGAAAGAAGGGGAGGAGGAAGATTTGGAAGAGACAGTTACTGAATGGAGAGTGGGAAGGAACAGGTGCTGGTTGGAAGGGAGAGAGCTACTGGACATGGGAGGGAGAGGAAGAAGGGACTAGAGGGAAGGAAGAAAGCTGCTGGGACATGGGAGGGAGAGGAAGAAGGGATTGGCTGGAAGGGAGAGAGCTACTGGACATGAGAGGGAGAGGAGGAAGGGGCTGGAGAGCTACTGGACAAGGGAAGAAGAGGAAGAAGGGACTAGAGGGACATGGGAGAATAGGGAGAGAAAGAGGGGAGATGGATGAAAGGTTGCAGAGAAAAAGCGGAGAAACTAGAAGGATGTGGAGAAAGGGAGGAGACTTAACAGAAAAAGGTAGAGAGATAGACACTGGATAGGAGAGGGGAGATAGAGACACTAGATGGAAGGATCAGGAGAGAGGGTAGATGAATGGAAGGATAAGGAGAGAAAGAGGGAAGACACTGGATGGAAGGGTAGGGAGAAAAAGGAGACGCTGGATGCAAAAGAAAGAGGGGAGACACTGGAAGGATGGGGAGAGAAAGAGGGGAGCTGCTGGATGGAAAGAGGGAAAGGACAGAGTAGGGAAAGACTGGAGAATAAGAGGAAGGGGCATGAGATCAAGGGTGAGGAAAAGATGAAAAGCCATAGGTGATGAATGGACAGGAAACCCTGGCAACAGAAAGACGAAGGAAAGCAGAATCTAGAGACTGGGAGCAACACAATGAGAAAAAGTAAATGGCCATACAACAAAGGTAACGAAAATAATTTTATTTTTAATTTAGGATAAAGTAATATGGTACCTGTGTTAATAAAGTTTCAGAGACCAATACTTCCTTCCTTCCTTAGGTCTGGAGAGGATACCATAACAGCATTATACTGACCTGAGGCAGGAGGTTTTGGCCTCTGAAAGCTCATTGAAAAGGGTGTTAGGCTATTAAATAAATTATTTTCTGAAACCTGATGCATTGAAAAGCAGCACTTTACCCCTGTGTTAAAAATGCATCTGATTAGTGTGACTACATTTTGCTGGGGAAGGGGGGTAGAGAGAAAATTTTGTGCCCACCCACTTTAGGTTCAGGCCCATCCAAAACTGGCAGTCTGGCTACGCCACTGCAGAGCATGCGTGGCTCCCGGCATTGAATATCCAGATTTGTGTGCTGACCCTGAAGTTAACTGAGCACAGGCCAATATTCAGACCAATGCCCAGTTAACTCACCACATAAAGTTAAGACAGCCTTTTTGCTGTCCTAACTTAATGTGCTTAGTCAGGGAACTGAATATCTCCAATAACTGGCTAAGTTGTAGCTCTTCCCTAACTCCACCCTAAACTGTTCCTAACCTTTTGAGTAGGGAATGGCTGGGTAGCAGAGGTATTCAATGGCACTACCCACTTAAGTGTCACTGAATAACAGCAGCCAGCCATCTCAGCAGGTTTAACCCAGCAGGAGGCTCACCTGCTCAGTTAAACCCCTTTGAATATCAGGCCCTAAACAAAACATTTACATGGATATCAATGGGAAATCTTAGCCCCTAAGGACACAGAAAGAAACGATTTGTGATACTCTTGAATAGTACAAGATACATCAGGGTAAATCAGTATTCTTTGGCCTAGGAAAAAGTATTGGAATTCTTAAAGCAAAGGTGGATAAGCAGATTGAAGTCTTGTTCAAATATACAACTAATCAAAAATGTTGATCTTTCTTGAACCTGTTCTCTAGGTAACTCTAAAATCGCTGATACACCCAGTGCTTCATTACTTTGTAGCTCTTGATTACTTCTTTGTGGAAGAAAATATGCTTTATTAAAAGGTGGCATATTAGAAATAGGTATATTTAAAACATCCAAAAATATTTTTCCAAGTTTCCTGTGGGTTTGACCTAAAACTTTAGGAAAGTGTGCTACTGTCATGTTTAAACGCCTGGAATAATTTTCCACCTGCTTCAATTTTCCATGCAAAATAACCTTTATCTTGAACAAGGACATTAATAGATCATTTAACATCTTTAGAATCTTTCTCAAAGGTTTCAGTCTGCTGTAAATGATCTTTTTCTACATTTGCATACGTATGCACCAGTTTTGAAACTGGACTTAAATCCATTCTCTGCACCAGCTGGAACACTCTGGGTCTCCAGTGAGTCTCCCATGGCAGACAACCTTGCATCACATCATGGGAAAATCTCTTCCTTGCAGAAGCAGCCCATTCTGGGGAGTGATAAGTCTATGCAAGCCAAGAAGCACCCACTCCTAAGGGGCTCTGAATCTCTACCTTGACAACCACAGCAGGAGACAAACCCATGTTTGCACTGGGAGACCTCTGAGCAAAGCTGTCAACCTGAGGCTTTGAGGAAACTGAAGAAGAAGAGGAAACAAAAAGTGAAAGCGGAAACAGAAGTGTCTCATAAACAAACTTGAACAAAAATATTTGAACTATGAAGGCATTCTTCTAATGTAGTTTCAAGTTTAAATTTAGGTGAATAGGGGTATCATACTTGGAACCTGCAAAGATTATATCAATCAATAGCCAATTTAGCGCAAAGGCTATATCAGTCAATAGATAATTTTGTGGACAATCTATTCGCTAAATTAGCTATTGATTGATATAGCCATAGCAGGTTTTAAGTATGATACCCCTATTCACTTCAATGTAAATTTTAAATGATATTTGGAGAATGCTTTTTGCTGGTTTGTTTATGAGCTATTTCCACTTTCACCTTTATAGTTGATTTGCATTTTATGAATTACATGGGTATACACAAGAGTACGTGCACACTTTAACGGCTTTTTTAGACAGGTATAAATTTGTGTATCAGTATTAGTGCACCGTTGGGGCTGGTTATAGGAGCGTGGTTTAAAAAAGGTACCTAGCACCTATATGATCTTAATATTTGTCCTGTTTGTCCTAATTAGATTGCAAGCTCCGTCGAGCAGGGACTGTCTCTTCATGTTCAAATGTACAGCGCTGCGTACATCTAGTAGCGATATAGAAATGATAAGTAGTAGTAGTAGCCTTACCTCTCTTTTTCAGTGCCATAGCACAAGCAGGAGAGAACCAGAACTCACAGATGTGCTCAGGGCTGCTCTGCCATCTTCGCTGCACCCCATCCTAGAATGTAATCATTTCATCCTCTTTGCTCCTCGTCCATAGTTTGTATATGAAATAAACCTCATCCACCATTCTTTCATGGAAGATAAAGCCTAGCTATATCATTTCATGGGTGCAATATCCACTCCATTCCCAGATATTCCCTCGGCAGTCAACTGCAGTTCTTCTCCAAGATTTTCCTCCATGAGCACCGATGAGAAGTAATTGTTTAGCACGTTCGCTTTATCCTCATCACTCTCAACATAGCCATTCTCATTATCTTTCAGTCTTGCAATTCCATTCCTATCTTTTCTCCTTTCTCCAATATATCTGAGAAAGGTCTTGTCACCTCTCTTTACTTCTTTGGCCATTTTTTTCTTCCGCTTGTGCTTTCGCTAGTTGTATTTCCCTCTTGGCTTCTTTGAGTTTAATTCGATAATCTTTTCCGTGATCCTCTTGTTGCATTCTTTTGTATTTCTTGAGCAAAGCCTCTTTTGCTTTATTTTTTCAGCTACTTGTTTGGAGTACCATATAGGCTTCCTGTTTCTCTTGTTTTTGTTTACTTTCCTTGTGTAAAGATCAGTTGCCATATTTTTTAGCAGCCTTTAGCTTTGACCACTGATTTTCCACTTCTCATATGCGTTCCCATGCCAACAGCCCCTTCTTCAGGTATTCCCCTATTTTATCAAAATCAGTACGTCTGAAATACACTACTTTAAGCTTTGTGCGTCCACACTCCACCTTTGCCCTTATATCAAACCATATGGTGTGATGGTTACCATTACATAGGTGGGCACCCACCCAGATATTGGAAACACTTCCTCCATTCATGAGCACTAGATCCAGCATCAGCCCTTCCCTCATGGGTTCTGTCACCATTTGTCTGAGCAAAGTGTCCACAATCTCCCTTCTTCTTTCCGATTCTACAGACAGGACGTTAAAATCCACATCAGATAAGATGCAAGCTCCCAACAGTAGCACCTCCCCTTTCATACCAATCTTTTGAATATCTTCTAACAGATCATTGTCTAGCTTCTCCGTTTGTGCTGGAGGTCTGTAGATAATCCCCGTGTGGATACAGGTTCCATCTTCTCTTTCCAGGACGATCCAAAAGCTTCTTCCTTTCCCCAGGTTCCCCGCATTTTTGGTGTGCCATACCTGCATCATATCTATATAGACTCCAATACCTGTATCACATCACTCCCCGCAATCTGACACCGACTCTTTTCTGCCTGCATATGCCGAACCACATGCTTAACACAGCACAAAAATGTTTTATCGCCCAAAGTTTTCCTCAAGGACTTATGGAGGTTTGACAAACTGAACCCCACACTAGAACCCACCCCAACCTCCCTTGCACCCCCCACCCCCCTACAACTCCTGCCCCACACATCATTCTGTCAATAGCATTTAACAATAACTCACCAGATGATTCTGCTGGGGCAGGTAACTCCACAATATTAGGCACCACCAAAGGAACAACCACATCACGCTCCAACTGCAATGTCCCTGGTTCCGCAGAGTCAGGTCCTGCAGAGTACGCACCTGCAGACCAGCCCGGCTCTGATGCCCCCCTAGGATAGTCCACAGACTGGACCACAGAACCTTGGTGAATCCTAGTCCCATGGCCCCTGGAATAAAAGCAAGCAATTCTCCATCCCTCACCCCTCCCCACCCCCATGACCTCTGTGGCTGCCCACACCAGCAGCAATCCCCGCCCCCCCCCCCCCGCCCATTGCCCTGGGACCCACGAGCACCCCCTGAAACTCTCCTGGAAGCCATGGAAACCATGCGATACTGCAAACCCACCACAAACCAACTCCCACCAGCCACTCTGAAACACCAACCCCACCTATAAAATAATGAGTGGAGGGGAATGGATAGACGTGATCGTTTGTTTAAGTTTTCAAAAAAAATACTAGGACTAGGGGGCATGCAATGAAACTACAAAGTAGTAAATTTAAAATGAATCAGAGAAAATTTTTCTTCACTCAACTTGTAATTAAACTCTGGAATTCATTGTCAGAGAATGTAGCAAATAAAAGCAGTTAGTTTTGCGGGGTTTAAAAAAGGTTTTGGATGGCTTCCTAAAGGAAAAGTCCATAGACCATTATTAAAATAGACTTGGAGAAAATCCACTGCTTATTTTTAGGCTAAGTAGTATAAAATATATTGTACATTTTTGGGAACTTGCCAGGTACTTGTAACCTGTATTGGCCACTGTTGGAAACAGGATGCTGGGATGGATGGACCTTCAGTCTCTCCTAGTATGGCAATACTGGTGTACTTATATAATAAATATGCAATTTTGTGGCCAGTAATAAAATAACAGCATTATTAATTGCTTTAAATATTAGTGTCAGAACTTTAAATTGCACTCGGCTTTTAATTTGGAGCCAGTGCAATTCATGCAACATAGGAGAAATATAATTGAATCTTGTAATAATGCATGTTCAAAATCCTGAGAGATTCCACTCTTCTTTGGTTTTATTTTTCTTTCTAAACTGGCTCTTCCTGCTACTGTGTGAACACTTGTACATGTATTTCCCAGTGTTCTTATATACATTTTACATAAGGATCTATGTTAAGCAATACATAAGAACATGAAGTCTATCAATCCAGCCCACAAGTATCCGCAAGATCCCAGAACAGTAAAACAGATTTTATGCTATTTGTTCTAGGAATAAGCAGTGGATTTTCACAAGTGTATCCTAAAAATGGCTTATGGTCTTTTCTTTTAGGAAATTATCCATACCTTTTTTTTAAACCCTGCTAAAATAACTGCTTTTACCACATTCTCTGGCAACAAATTCCAGAGTTTAATTACTTATTGAGTGAAGAAATATTGTCTCTGATTTGTTTTAAATTTACTACTTAGCAGCTTCATTGCTTGCCTTCTAGTCCTAGTATTTTTGGAAAGAATAAGCGAGTGATTCATGCCTACCTGTTCCAATCCACCCAGTATTTTATAGGCCTCTATCATATCTCCCATCAGCCATCTCTTCTCCAAGCTTAGGAGGAAAATTATCAACATTTTATTTATTTATTTATTAAGATTTATGTATTATCTTTTTGAAGGAATTCACTCAAGGTGGAATACAGTAAGAACAAATCAAACATGGGCAATAGACAATTATAGCAGTAAAAATATTCAAATAATAATAATACAAAATATGGCATACATGGGCTACCATTAAGACGTATTAGTTTGTTGTTAACCCCAATTATTAGTAACTAGTTCTCATAGCATAAAATGGAACTTGTGCTAAAAGCACTTTAATAGCAAAATAACCTCCTTTTGTGGGAAGTTATCAACATGGGCTAAGATGGGTTATTTTACTGTTAACCTATTGCCCTTATATGGAAAGATGGCTCCTAGCTCTAGTACTGCAAAACTATTGCAAGGGCTTGCCAGTTCCATTTTGTATCCCTGCATCAACAGGGCAGGAGTGACTTGGGATTGCTCCTACCTGCCCCCTAGACCACCATCGAAATGTAAAGGTACAGTGAGGGTGGATCATAAGGAGGCGTGTGTGTGTGTGTGTGTGTGTGTAGGGGGGGGGGGGGGTTACTAGACCTGGGAGGTGCCCTTAAGGGTTGGTGTTATTTATTGGGGAAGGAGAGTATTTGGGACATTATTTGGGGCATCTTGATGAGGAGAGCATTCGAAGGATGAAGGCTTATGTGCTGTCCTTTTACGACATGGCATAAAGCATCAGGCTGCAATTTGGAGGCCCGATGCCCCCAGGCCAATGGACTTATGCTGCTTGTGAAGTGATTCACATGCAGCATTCGTCCATTACTGCTGTAGTCAGCAACCTGTGATCCTGAGATACCGCCAGTTGCTGACTCCTGTGGCAAGTCAAGCAACAGTAAAAGTGTGCCTTTTTCTATACGTTGACAACTGTCTTCCTTAGGAGGGAAGTTACCAACATGAACTACTCTTAAGATGAGTTATTTTACTGCAACTTGGGCTATTTCATTACAGGCCCCATTTTATGCAATGAGACCTAGTTATTAATAACCTGGGTTAAAAGTAAAATAACTCACCTTAACAGTAGCCTATATTGATAACTTTCCCCCTTAATCACCATAACCATTACCAAATCTACACTGTTACAAAGCAACAGTAAAACTCGCTCTCAGTCCTGTGGATTCAAGACAATACACATTTTGACAAGAAACAGAAAAGAAATGGAAAATTAAAGACTGCTATTCTCTTTCAGCATGCACAATATTTATTTCAATAATTTCACGATAATATTTTACAATGTACTTTGAAAGCATATGCAGTGAATGGTACCATTCCTGTAAAACATACACTTAACCGATCTGTGAATTGAGAGACTCAGTTGTATAGGGAAAGATGAAATCTATTGAATATATCCTACCCACGTTTACTGCATCATCTGTTCTAATGTAAGCACGCTTCGTCTATAGCTGTATTTCTCTAAGTTACGACTGCAAGCATAAAAGATGTGCATTAATTCATGGTACAAGGAATATGCTTTATACTCAAGGTTAGTTATGAAACAGTGGCACCTCTATTCCAGCATGATATGAAGCTAAGGTAGCATTGCTAAGGCTGTTATAATTGCATCAAAGAATGTACCTCATACAAGAGAAATATACAATAATTGATTTTCAGGCATTAAAGTTAAAACTCCTATGGATGGATTCAGCAAATCTCGGGCCAGAAAAGAGTTTGTGTGCAAATAGTTATTCTGGAAGCTGGAGACGTTTCAGGTAGACAGGCCCCATGAATAACTATTAGCCAGATAGACTTGGGTACAAAGAGGAGACATGGGAACTGCTTAATTCTAGGCATAAGCAATATGAACGTACTTTCTATTGGGATCTGTCAGGCTTTTTCAAGCGATCTTGATATGTTACTCTCATTAGTCTTACATAGCATACCATCTTTATGTTCTTATATTTTTTTATGAAGACATGGTGCATTTAGTTTTGCTTTTTCATTTCTTCAAATAGTCATCCATAAGAACATGGTGCATTTTAAAAAATCTTGAGAAGAGGCAGAATGGAAGAACAAATAGTGTTAATTAGAGTGAAAAGAATGCATAACGAGACATTTAGGGCTGACCCAGTGCCGAGGTGAGGAACGCACTATAGCCTCATTACATGCTCTAAAATAGGCATGACATTATCCCTTTCAGTACATGCAGTCATTGTGGCGATCTGTCCCCTATTAGAAAAGGTACAGAAACCACATGGAGAATGTGCTGGCTTTAACAACAGAACTAGTAATGGCAAGATGCCCAAAATATATACACTAACTAATTTGTCTATTTTACAAATTACTGTCCTATCTTTGCAAGGACAGCACTCAAAAAACTTAATATTTTCTCCATATACACCATGTATTTACCCAACTATGTAATTCCTTTCTATGTGTCTACCTAGAACAATAAGGAGGGAAGTTACCACACCTTGATTTATCATGAGAGTCACCAACCTGTAGTAACTGTATCACAAGTTGCTGACTCCCATTATAATGGATGAACGCTGCTTGAGAGCCACCTCACAAGCAGTATCACTCTAGTGGCCCAGAGCATTATGACTTTCAGCCCCCCCCCCCAATCAGCCTCCAAAGAAGAGCTAACCCAAACAAGTCCCCTGATCCACCCCCCATTGATGCACCACCCATAAAAGTAGAACCCTTCCCTGAAGTACAGCCATTATGAATAAGTTCCTTATACAAAAACGTGATCCCTGGCGGTAGTTGCATGATACTACCTCAAGGGGTGCCATTTTGAGGAACAGTGCCAGAAGGGCAGGAGCAACTGGGGATCACTCCTACTCAAGGATCCCCCTAGACCACCAGAAAATTAATATTTTAATAACATTTTACAAAGACAGGTTAGGAACTGTAGCCTTTATTAAATAAGATCCAAGAACCAATCCCCATTTGCCTTAATTCTGGAAAACTGCACACCCAAATTTGTAAACTAGCACCCAAATTTACATGCATAAGTTATAGAATAAGAGCAGTTTCACACATAATTTAATGATAAGCTGATAATTGGTGTTAACAAGCAATAGTAGGCTATAATAGGCATTAATTGGCACCAATCAGCAGTTATACATGTAACTGTCCTTAGTTACTGTTTTATAAATTGCATGCACAAATTCCAGAGCAGTTGGGCCTGAGCATTTATGCTTACTCCTAAAGTTAGATGCATAAATGCAGACATGCTAATATTCTATAATGGCAGTTGCATACATAACTTCTAGCATAGAATTTACACTCATACGGACAGCCATATTGGGTCAGACCAATAATCCAATTCAGGTCACAAATACATGACAGAATCCCAAATGGTAGTAAGCTTCATGCTACTGATCCCAGGGCAAGCAGAGGCTTGGACGTTTCCTCCAGGAACTTGGCCAAACCTTTTTTAAACCCAGATACACTAACCACTGATACCACATCCTCTGGCAACAAGTTCCAGCGCTTAACTATTCGTTGAGTGAAAAAACATTTCCTCCTATTTGTTTTAAAAGTATTTCCATGTAACTTTATTGAGTGTCCACTAGTCTTTCTACTTTTGGAATGAGTAAAAAATAGATTCACTTCTACTCGTTCTACACCACTTAGGATTTTGAAGACCTCAATCATATCTCCTATCATCTGTTTCTTTTCCAAGCTGAAAAGCCCTAACCTCTTTAGCCCAGACCTGTCAGACAAGTGCTTAAATTTGCATTCTATTATCTCTGATCATAGGTGCAGTAAAGCCCCGTGCTGTTACAGCGCTATTCTTAGAGCGCTGTTTGGAACAGTGCAGGGCTTTCAATCATCTGCCCATGAGTTTGGTTATTGTGACATTTCTATAGTTAATATAATAAATCATGCAATATTTCTTGGACATTTGATCTGCTGTTGTATTTGTTGTTGCTTTATAAAATACATGCATTCATCGCAACTCCTCCTCCATCACTGCACCCAATCTATGCCCCTAGGAACATCTACATACAAATCTTGCAAAAGCAGGTACATACTTTCTATGCATGATGACTTATCTCTGTGTCTGCAAGTGTTATTTTATTTGGTATCTGGTATATTGCTGGGATACCTGCTTGTGTTCTTCATTCTTCTGTGTGTCCTGTGGTCCAGTTTTCCCATCGTGTATATTTATGTATGGGGGGGGGGGAGGACGGGGTAAGGGATTGGGTGTTAGCATGATGCAATTTCTTTCATCAGCTGTCTGTTATGTACAATGAGAAGAAATGTGCTTATCATTGACATTTGCACTTCAGTCAGTCCTTTTCACACACTCCTGCTAGTAATCAAATAACACCATAACACTTTCTTTGGAATAAAATTTGGCTGCAGCTTTAATCACCAAACATCAGTAAATCTCAACCTCACCTAACATTGTCTTTGTAACATATAAATCTTTTTTAACCAGGTTAATTGCCCATAGTGGTTCAATAGTGTTAAGCCATTCGGTAAGGAAACTGGCTCACTTTCCCCCCACATAATCCCCTTTCTCCCCATGTGACTTACTGTGCCGTCAAGCCATATCTTACCCGTGGCGGTGCCGCCCCCGAGTTCCTTTCATTCCATATATTTCACAATATTCCTTTAACCGCCTCTGGTGCCTTTTAACCCCTCAAAGAGGCACCCTTTGTAAAAGCTGCTACCATTTCCCAACTACCCCCGACCCCCTCTAACCTCTCCCCGTTAAACTACCTTGCACCCCTTCCATACCTCTTCAATGCATACATCGGGCGGGCTGGGAAGGGGCATCAAAACACCTTTCTATCCACCCTCACCCTCTCCAACCCTCCCAAATAATGTCTTTTGCGCGCCAAACCCTTCTTACTCTTTCTAATCCTCTCCCCTTTCCACCAATCCCCTTCCTTCTTCATTAACCAATCCCTTTCCTTTCCCTCCTGTTGCCAACCTGCCTACCGTCCTCTGCCCTACCCACCACCTTCACTTTTCCCTTATTTCAACCACCTATTCCCTTCCACACTTGACTGACTTTGCCTTTAGTCAATGTTATCACCCCCACAGCTTAGGCTGTGAGGGTTCCCTTATCTGAGTAATGTCAAAATGGTTCACTTTCTTTGTTACATTGCATGTTTTCACTATCCTGTGTATCTTGCTCTTCCATTCATTTCAAATTTTATATACATAACTATTATAACCTCATATCACTTCCTACTTCCTTAGCATATGAAAGAAAATGAATTTGGAGTAGGCCAAAACAATTGTTTTATCCACATGCAGGATAATTAAATAAAACTTTTCTGTTTGCAATGCCTGTTGGCATGCAAAAAGGCCTTTCATAAACTCCTGTGACAGCAAAGATGCATAAAAGAAGGCACCTACTTTCATAGTAAGTCAGACAAAGATCCTTAGAGCCCAGCACCCTGCCTATGAGGGTGGGCAGTCTGAATCACAAATATGTGGCAAATCCAAAAAGAAAACCAAAATCCCATAGTTCATTTCCAGATTTGAGTAATGAGTCTTCCAAATCTAATTGGCTAATAATATTTTATAAGCTTTTCTTCTAGGAACTTGTCCAAACCTCTAAATCCTGCTATGTTGATCACCTGGAGGGCATAATCGAACGCGGACGACCATCTCCATGGGCGACTATCTCCGAGGACGGGTACGCGAAGGGGCGGGACAGACCGTATTTTCGAAAAAGATAGGCGTCCATCTTTTGTTTCGATAATACGGTTGGTGCCGGGCAAATGCATTGGATTTGGGTGGATTTGAGCTGGGCGGTATCGGTTTTCAGCGATAATGGTAACCAAAGCCACCTAGCTCAAAAACAAACACATCCAAGGGATTTGGTCATGGGAGGGGCCAGGATTCTTAGTGCACTGGTCCCCCTCACATGTCAGGACACCACCCGGGCACCCTAGGGGGCACTTGTAAAAAGTAAAATTAAAAATTAAAATACCTCCCAAGTCCATAGCTCCCTTCCCTTGGGTGCTGAGTCCCCCCAAATCCCCCCCCAAACTCACTCCCCACAACACTACACCATTACCATAGCCCTAAGGGATGAAGGGGGCACCTAGATGTGGGTACAGTGGGTTTTGGGGGCGGTTTGGAGGGCTCCCATTTACCAGCACAAGTGGAACAGGTAGGGGGGATGGGCCTGGGTCCACCTGCCTGAAGTCCACTGCAGCCAGTAACAACTGCTCCAGGGACCTGCATACTGCTGTCAGGGAGCTGGATATGACATTTGAGGTTGGCATACAGGCTGGCAAAAAAAGGTTTTAAAGTTCTTTTTTTGGTGGGAGGAGGTTAGTGACCACTGGGGGAGTCAGGGGAGGTCATCCCCGATTCCCTCCGGTGGTCATCTGGGCAGTTGGGGCACTTTATGGAGATTTGTTCGTGAAAAAAAAGGGTCCAAAAAATGTGGCCCAAATTCTTGCTGCTGCCGCCCTTCTTTTTTCCATTATCAGCCGAGGGCGCCCAGCTCTCCTCGGCCGATAAACACACCCCAGTCTCACCTTCACCACGCCTCCGACACGCCCCCCCATCAACTTTGTTCATTCCCGCGACAGACTGCAGTTGGAGGCGCCCAAAATCGGCTTTCGATTATACCGATGTGGGTGCCCATGAGAGAAAGGCGCCCATCTCCCGATTTGGATCGAAATATGGGCATCTTTCTCTTTCGAAAATAAGCCTGCTGGACTTCATCCTATTCCCCATATATGGAAGCCTGATCCCTAGTGGTAATACCATGATATTACTGCTTGAGGTCTCAGTAGCTATCTGCAGTTGGAGCATGTGGCCAATGCTCCTGCCCTACTAGACCCCAGGAACCAACTGGTAAGCCCAGAGTGGGACAAGGGTGGGAGGTGTTGGTGTTATGGAGGAGGAGGGGAGATTCTCTGGCTCTTCTATTTTCAGAGTTTGGAGGGATTAGGCCTCAAGGAGTGTGTACCACATGGTGAGTGCATGACCTCCACATAGATGATCAAGGGGGATTATATTGAGGGAGAGGAGTATCACAGTGGTTCTGTCTTCTGTCAGAGGGGTTGACACATTTTGCCCACATATGGAAGCCAGGCACCTTGCAGTAATACCATGATATTGCTGCTAGAAATCTTGGTGGCCAATTTGAGGGCCAGCATCATTGTGATAGGAGAAAGTGGACATGTTTCCTACCCACTAGACCCTATGGACCCCCCCCCCCCCAATAAGCCCCAAAATAGAGTCAAGGGTGGAGGGTGTTGGGGCTGGGGCTGGGGGAAGCATTTTTGGCCCTTCGGCTGTCAGATTGGGGCTTTGGGTATTGGGGGGTAGACACCACATGGGAAGTTGTATTTGGGGAGTCCAACGAAGGATCTCCTGCCAAGGGGATGATGTGTCAGAGGGACAGTGCTGCAGGTGAGTCTTCTGTGAGGGGAGTGTTGCTGAGTGGTGGATGCCATGATGGTTGATACTGTGGGAGGATCTCAAGGGGGGCAAGAAGGAACAGTTTGGCAGAGAACAGTTTTAGACAGTCTATTATAATGTGAGAATGTTGAACATCCTAACTTGTACATACTAATTCCCCTCTCCAAAGTTTGTGTGCTATAGGTAATTTAAGTTATACTTATCTGGAGTACTTTTAAGTTCGTGAATTATGGAAATTGTAACAAACCTGTGGGAAAATTTAAGGGTCCTTTTACTAAGGTGCACCAAAAAATGTCCTGAGCTGGTGTAGATGCATGTGTTGGACGTGCGCAGGTCCATATTTCAGTGCACCTGCAAAAAAGGCCTTTTTTTGGCCAAAAATGGATGTTGGGCAAACTAAAAATTGGGCCTGAGACCTTACCATCACCCATTGATCTAGCAGTAAGGTCACATGGATTAACCAGCGATAATAGTCTACACGTGTACAGTGCCAATTACCGCCCGGTTAGTGCCGCACGCTGGAAACTTTCCGGCGCACTTAGTAGGCGTGCATAAAAAATGAAATTACCACCCAGGCCACGTGGTAGCCAGGCGGTAGTTCAAAACCTATGCAGCTTAGTAAAAGGGCCCGTAAGAAAACAGAACATTTAACATTAAAATGTAAAGTTCAGCTGAACTAACAATTGAAGTTATTTGGGGTTTTTTTCTTCTGAGGATTTACTGGTTAAAGTTAAATGTTACATTTATGAACAACTTTTAACTACTGCTGCAAATTAAAGCTATTAATTCTAAAATAACATCATTGCTGTTGTGGCTTCTTTCATCTAGAGGAAAATTCTTAAATGTTAGTTTCCCTTTTCCTCCTTGCAGCTTTGAACTGTTTGGAAGTGGTTAGTTTATGTTGTGTAACTCACTCCTTAAGCACAGCTTGAGATATCCATCACTAACATTAGGTATAGTAGAGCTGCATACCTTCAGGAACGAGGTAACCACTACATTACCCTCCCAACTGCCACAATAGTGCATCTTGGAATCCTATGCTGTCATCCTGGTTCTCAGCCCCAAGCTTCACATTTGAGTAAGGTTATACTGTTGTAAGCTCAGTCCCCACATGGTGGAAATGTATCTGAAAAGCTAGTGGAAAAGGAACATTTCATTTTTGCCTGGAATACTGTCCATCCTCAGAGACTGAATAAAGAAATTGAATGAATAAGTGGTGCTCGGGGCACTTCTCTCTCTGTCCAGGGCACTGCTCTCTGTCTGGGGCACCTCTCCCCCTCTCGCTCTGTCTCTCTGCAAGCAGAGCACACAGGGTTCTGCATGCACTTCTTCTCTCTCTGTCTTTCCCCCTGCACCTACCCATCTCCAGCCACCAGAGCTCCGGCTCTGGCCCCCTTCTTCCCCAAAGCTTTCTCTCCCAGAGCACAGGGCTGTGTTTTCTTAGGCCCTTCTCTCTCTTCCTTTCTCTCTGCACACATATATATACCTCTTGCAGCACAACCCCAAGGCTTCTCTCTTCCTCTGAACAAACACCCTATCCTTTCTTCTCTCTCTAAACACACACCCAGAGACAGCCTGTACCAGTTACCCGTACTAAGTGCGGTGAGCCTATATATATCTGCAAAATATAATATACTTTATATATCCAAACCCGTGTGGAGTGTGTATTCTTTGGGAAGCCACTGCCTCTGTGAACTGGACCCGGGACCAACCCTAGACAATGATTGCTGACTTATTCATTAATTCTTCCAGAATTTTAGTAAGTTTCTATTCACAAATGAAACTGTGTGCCAATCACAGTACTAGATTTTAATGACATCACTACCCAAAGTGAGATTGATTTTTTTGTCAGTTGATCCATAGCATAGTCCAAATAATTCTCTTCCATTATATACAAATTTCAATTTAGGTTTTTTTTTTCCCACATCCCCTAAGGAAGCTTATGGTGAAACACAAATTTGTGTTGGGGCATGACAATATGAATGCCTTAACTCCAAACAAAAGACTGGCTATTTTGAATTGAGAAGGATGCTATCGTTCTTTTTGCAAGCAGCGCTTTTTCGCACATGATATTTCTGTGCAGTACTCAGATAAGTATACCTTTGATTTTTTTTTACTTTTTTGCAGTCATAATAGAACATAATAATATATTAATTTCAGTCTATTAGAGTGCACATACTGATCTAATGTGCTAAGATGTGTTACAAGCTGCCTTATCATTCATTTGATATGTGGCACTTTAGAATTACTGAGCGCATTACATGAATAATATAATTGTATTCATCTCCTAATTCTTAGGCAGGTTAGTGTAATCATTAGATACATATGGGAAGGGCAATTACCAGTCTCCTTGCAGAGTTTTCCTTTCAGGTTTTTTTTTAAAGGAGTTTTTTTTTTTTAATTAATTGTTTTTATTGTTAGCTGCTCTGATATTGGCAGAATCATAAGGTGAGATATCAAATTTTAAAAAATACATATTTACTGGCAAAAAGTTTGTATGAGCAAACACTGCTGGGAAGTAAATATGTGGCAAAAAAAAAAGAAAAAGTGGGTGAAGGCACAGTACTGAAAGGGACTTTCTCAATAAAAAAAACAGTTTTTTACCCATGGATAAACCCTTTGAAAATTACCCATAAAAAACTATTGTGTACCTGTGTGAATATCTGTAGTCCTAGTATGTAACATTGGGAAATGTGATAATTTTTTTCTTGAATATAATACTTTTTTATTTTGTTTTATCTTTTCTCCAGTTTATAAGGAAGGACCATTATCTTAACATAAAAGTTACTAATACTTCATTTTTAATTAAAAAAACAGCATGGCTTTTGCTTCTCAATGACAGTGAAAACAATGAACCACACAGAACATTGCTAGTCAGGGATTTCAGACTGTTTAGAAAAGAGCTGAAAAAAGAAATGAACACTAAATTGGCAAGACTGGTATTACAATAATTATTGGTGGCAAAGGTCTGCGGGAACTTGTTATTAAATTTAAACGGTCAGATTCGAACATGGCCTGAGTGGCCATTAACCCGCAATAGCCCAAACTATATATTTATGATTATGAGTTCAATATTCAAAGACCTGCTGAGTGCGTAGGATAACAGGAAAAATTTAGCTAGTTAGGCAAATATTCAACTGAACATAACTAGTTAATTTCTCAGTTGAATATTTTGGGGCCCTGTTTACTAAGTTATGCTAGTGTAGATGACCATAGGAATATTATGGGTATCTACAAGGTTAGCACGCACTAAAAATGCTAGCGCACCTGTAGCACAGCTTAGTAAACATGGCCCTTAATCTGCTAGATTTAGAGCTAGTTATAGAAAAGTGCTTTAATATGTTAGTGTATGCTAATGCAGTTAAAATACGTTAGTAGTAAATTTACCAATTGCATAAAATAGGATCTGAGGTTAAGAACATGTTTTAATACATACTTGCATATAGTAACAGGGAGCTCATTTTAGCAAATTTAGGGGTCCTTTTACTATGTTGTGTTAAGCACTAATGCGTGCTTAACACAGAGAAAAAAAAACAAACAAAAGAATGTGGGATGTGCTAAAGAGTCCTGCATTAGTTTTGGCATGTGGGTACACCAATCATGAGTTAATTATTTTTTAGTAAGGAGCCCTTTTACTAAGCCACGGCAAAAAGTAGCCTGCGGCAGTGTGAGCATGTCTTTTGGGCATGTGCTGGGCCAGTTTTTACCGCATCCTGGAAAAAAGGGCCTTTTTTAATGGGCTAGAAAATGGATGTGCAGCAAAATAAAAACCAGCATGTGTCCATTTTCAGCCTGAGACCTTACCGCCACCCATTGACTTAGTGGTAAGCTCTCAAGTGCTACCCGGGCGGTAGGCGTGCAGCGCACGCCCACTGCCGTTTATCGCCATGCAGTGGAAAATAGGAAATATTTTCTACCGTATGTTTTTGGCACATGCCAAATTCAGAATTACAGCCCGGGGCATGCGGATATGTCAGGGGTAGAGAGTGATAAGCAAAAAATAGTTTTTATCGAGATAGAAGACCTCAGTTTAATGAAATGATGGGGTATTCTTTAGTCCCCCCATTCTAATCCTCACTGGTCTCCAAAAAAAGTTTTTAAATTTTTAAAGAAGTTTTATTTATTTATTTATTTATTGCGTTTGTATCCCACATTTTCCCACCTCTTTGCGGGTTCAGTGTGGCTTACAATAAGATATGAATAGTGGAAATACAATTGTACAGCTTGGTTATGGGTTACATTGTACAGGTTATGCGAGACCATCGAAGTATCGTTAGGAATATTACAATGGGACATCAACATTGAAACATTGGAAGGAGACAATGGGAAGCTTAAGGGCAGTAGTAAAGCACAAAGACGTATGGTGTACATATTTCTGTGAGTATATGTATTTTAATTTTTAAGGTAGTTTCTACTAATTTCACAGTCAACACTAAGAGTTATTCTTCTGTTTACATCCTAAGTCATCTTATAGCCACATATCCTATATAATAATTCTCACCTCCAACAGGAAGTGCTTGGGACCGTGCCTGCCGGAAGTGGTCTGCTAGGCAGGCAGGCACTGACCTCAGTAACATCAGTGACAGACAATTTGGCAAAGCAAAACAATCTGAGTGCTGGCCATTAGGACACAGGGTTGATAGGAGAGTTTTAAAAGACTGAAGGGACCGAAAGTGTTAAATGGGGGGGGGGGGAGGGGGGAGTTCTGAACGACTGAAAGACATGAACATTTGGCAAAGGAAAACAATCTGAATGCTGGCCATTAGGACACAGGGTAGATAGAAGAGTTTTAAGAGACTGAAGGAAACAAAATTGTTAAACTGGAGAAGGGGGGGGGGGGGGGAGTTGTGAATGACTGAAAGACATGCAAATTTGGGACAGGAAAACAATCTCAATGCTGGCCATTAGCACACAGGGTACAAAGGAGAGTTTTAAAAGACTGAAGGAACCAAAAGTGTTCGGGGGGGGGGGGGGGGGGGGGGAGTTCTGAATGAATGAAAGAAATGAAAATTTACAAGAGGAACACAATCTGAATGCCGGGCATTTGTACACAGGGTAGATAGGACACTTTAAAAAAAAAATGAAGGACGTGAAAGTATTACATCTTGGGGGAGGGGTGAGGAGGAAAGCGGTAGGGATCCAGATACTGGGCGTTAGGGCCACGGGGGTACATAGACTTTTGAAAGCCTTAAGGAACCCAAAGTTTGGGAAGGAGGAGGAAAAGGAGGGGAGGGAATGGGGTGAGGGGCATTAGGAACAGGGGAGGGAGTGTCACACACTCTCATTCTCACACACACACTGTCACACAGACAGTCTCACTCTGTCACACACCCGCACATTCACTCTGGCTCTCTCTCTCAAACATACACACTCCCAGGAAAACCTTGCTAGCGCCCGTTTCATTCCTTACAGAAACGGGCCTTTTTTACTAGTAGTCATATGTGACACTTAGCTTTCACAAAGTATTTCCCAGGGGAAAGTATTGTCCGACATAACGTCATGTTTCACCATATGGCTGCTTCAAGGATATCTCCCCACCAACTTCCCCGGTACTATCTCATTCTTAACCAATGTAAAATGGCCACATCGGTTAAGAATGTGATAGTACCGAGGAAGTTTACTGGAGCCCAGTAGAAGGAGAGGATCATCTTTCCACTGGATTGAATATTTTGCTGGTACAACTGATAGATATTGGTACCTAGTATTCATTTGTTCACTTCTTTGTCAATTGACCCCATTGAAAATTGAATAGAGATCAGACGGTGGAAGGGGATAAATCCCCATTCAGAACTACACTCCACATAGCAATGTCTCTGGTTACACAGAAGATAAGTGCATACATGAATACCAATGCCAATAACTGTCAGCTGTGTTGGCACCTCATTTAGCCCTGGGGGATGAGCTAAGAAATTCTCCTCCAGGAAATATTTGGGGGCATCTTTGGGGAGAAACACAGAAACATGACAGCAGATAAGGGCCAAATGGCCTATCCAGTCTGTCAATCCTCAGAAACCACAAATTCATCCTTTTCCTAAGGGATCTCACATTCCTGTTCCACGCTTTCTTAAATTCGGACACAGTTCTCGTCTCCGCAAGCTCCACCAAATGGAGAGGCAGAGCTTTAGAACAAATCCTACAAATTTAACTCGGAAGTGAAAGGAGAGAGAGAGTCATTGATGGAGGCAATGTGCTGGGATGAAAACAAATGAGAAAACATACAGCAGAGCAATTATGATTATAATGCTCCTAGGGAAAATGGTGCACCTTCAGTAATTGCAAACTTTTGAATTAGATTTTCTAAAGTAGGCTACCTTATTACTGTGTGCTACTGCTGTTAACATATTTTAAGAACATAGAGCAAGAGAACTGCCGTAATCGGTCACACCAAAGGTTTGTCAGACCCAGTTTCCTGTTTCCAACAGTGGCTAATCCAGGTCAGACATACCTGACAGGATTCCAAAAAGTAGCTGCATTCCATGCTGTCTACTCCCAGGTTAAGCAGCTACTTTTCCCAAGTCTTTCTTGTTAAAAATAGTTTCCTCCGGGAACTTATCGAACCCTTTTTTAAACAGTTGAAATATCTGCCTTTATCACATCCTTGGCAATGAATTCCAGAGCTTAATTGTATTGAAGTTGAAGGAAGGTTGTGAGAAAGAAGTGGGAGGAAGGGAGATGGAGGCGACCTGTCATAGAATTACTCAGCCATGGGTAGCAAATGAAGGAGGGTTGGAGGTGGAAGCACTTTAAGAAAGGAGTTCAGTGTAGCAAGGAGACAATGGGGTTTGCAGGCAAGAAAGATTGTCAAATTGATGTGGAGGGGCATGTTCAATATGATGTCTAAATCCAATTTTGGATGTTTTGCTGAAAACGTCCAAAAATCAAGTGCCGGACATAGTGATTTTCAAACCAGAAAAATGCCTATCTTTTTGTTTCAAAAATAACCATTTCCTAGATGTTTTGTGCTCAGTGCATTTTGCCTTTTTTGACCATTTTCAAAAAAAAAAAAAGTCCATGGGAAAAATGTAAAAACACAAGCCATTGGGACAGTTGAGATGTGCTCAGACAGAATGGAGATGGATGAATAAAAGGAAGATAAAATGATTTTAATCTGTTGGATATTGATTGGGAAATCACAGCTGTGGAGATGTCTAGACTTAAGAAGATCCCAGATTTTCTAGAGGGACTACTGTTTCAAAATCTTGTAAAGGAACTCACATGGCAAGAGCAATACTGGACTAGCACTTGTGAATGGGGAGAGTATTGCTGCTATTATAGGAGATGGCCATCTGGGATCCAGTGATCTCCCAATGGCGTAATTCAGTATTATAGTTCTAGTGAAGGTGTTTCATGCAAAAATAAGGATCTTAGACTTCAGGAAAACTAACTTTTTAAGATGGTAGAAAACAAATTGTGAGGAAAGTGAATAAAAGTGTGAGGAAAAGGACACCACTATGATTTTCAGTAGATGTAGCTGAAAAGATAAGGGAGAAAAGGTTAGTATTCATAAAGTATAACAGATCATAGAAAACAGGCCACAATAACTGGCAAAGATAAGAGAAGCTGAGAACATAGGATAGCAGATTCAAACAAATTGAAGAAAGGATATTTGAAATGGTAAAACAAAGGTACAACTCTTTGATATGATTATGACAGTTGCAGGAGGACATGCAAAAATAGCACTGCAAGATTCAATAGGGAGGGGTGGGATATGTAGAGGCTGATGAGGAAAACATGGAATTCCTTACCAAATATTTCTGTTTATGCTTTGCTGAAGAAGTATCAGGAGTAGGACCATCAGAAAATGGACACAAACAGGAATGGAAGTGAGATAGATCTGATTCTTGAATGAAATTCTGAGCTAAACTAAAAGTAGACAAAGCAATGGGACCAGATGGGATATATATTAGGGAATTATATATATCCTCGTGGCTCCACAGTCTGGCGTTTCAAATCTTACTTAGAGTCAGAAGTAGTTATGGTAGACTGTAAATGGTCAGATGTCTCAAGTAAGAAGGCGGCTGAGACCTACGCACGTTAGTCTGATCTTGTGGTGAGTAAATTAATGGAGTTACTACTAAAACAGAGGATATGATCAATTTCTTTGACTGAATGATCCAAGAGCTGGATCAGGGACAGTTCTAGATGTAGTATTCTTGGAGTTTAGCAAGGCCTTTAACATGATTCTGCATACATGACTAATAAATAAACTGTGTCCTAGGCCTGGACCCCAAAATAACTGACTGGATTAGAGAGGCAACAAAGAGTACTGAAAAATGGAGTTCACTCTGATGAAAGGGGCAATATGAGGGATGATATTAACATCTGTAACAGTTTGAAATTTCTGGAAAACATGAGGAGGAATCCAGTGAAGCCTGAAAAAACAATCTGGAGTTTGGTATAGGATAAGGGTGAAGCGAGCAGACTTAGGCATGATCTAGAACATAAGAATTGCCATACTGGGTTAGACTAAAGGTCCATCTAGCCTAGTATCCTTTTTCCAACAGTGGTCAAGCTAGGTCACAAGTATCTAACAAAATATTTCTTAATAGGAAGGATAGTGAATGCATAGAACAGCCTCCCAGCGGAGATGGTAAAGATGAGGACAGTATAAGAATTCAAGAAAGCACAGCATAAGCATGCATGACTTCAGAGGGAAGAAAGGTTGTATATATTTGGGCTGTTGGCTTAGATGGGCAGACTAAATAGATCATACTGCCTTTTTCCATCACTATTTTCTTTATTTCTATGATTATCTTTTTCTCATCTTAACACGTCAGAGGAAATGTTATCGGGTCTGTTATTCTCATTCTTCCTTCTCTGCTGGAATGTTATATCTATACTGCACTGCAATCTTCATCTCATCTCCATTCCCTCCTCTCTTATCTGAGAATTACACTCAGTGCAGAAAAAAGAATCAGGTAAGGGTGGTGACAAGAGCTGAGGTCATCTTATGAAAAGGAAAGAAGAACACAATCAGCCAACGGAGACTTCCTTTGATAGGCTTTGTCTTCTTCTCTGTGGTAGAGTATGAGGCGTAGAGAGCATTCCATTTAATTTGAAGAACAGAAAATTATATGTGAATGTCATCACAAAGCTAAGGAAGTTGATCTTGAAAAAGAGAGCGTATGTATTTCTCTGAGTCTGAGGCTTAGGCTGAAGGGATAAATTTGTTCTGCACATTCTATGCAGCCTTATCAGCGACATTATAACAGCTTCCTCTGATTTTGCTGTATTAGAGAAACACGTCAGTGAGTGCCAAGATAATCCACTGATAACTCCCATCAGTTCTGCATTTGTATGTGTAAATACCTCCTGATGCTCTCTTAGCATATCCCTATTCATGTCAGTGGCTCAGTAGAGGATAATAGATAGCTGAAAAGGTTTGTGACAGCATTAACCATACTGTGACAGTAAGCGAATGACATTACTAAGCATATCTATCCCATAATTCCTACATTTATCATGGTTATTTTGTGACAAAACATTGATATTTCAAAGCTGTAAGCTACAGGTTTCAAATGTTTTATGCATTAAGACAATTTTAGTCTGTTTTGAATTTACAGATTAAAAGGAAGAAAAGCTATTGAAATAAGTATGCAGAAATATTTCTTTGAAAGGGACATCTGTGTTTTTGTGTATTTTCTCTGCAATATCACTTCCAAAAAGCAGCTTTCAAGTGAAAACAAGTGTGGTAATAAGTAGCTGCAAATGGAATTATCATTTCCAATAAGGGGGCAGTTAAAATTCAGAGAAGAGAGCTGCCTTCTGGCCCTGTTCTTATTTTGACAAATGTAATGTATGAATAGAAAAATTCATTTTTCAGGATTTAATCTAAGAAATATGATAGGAAAAGTAACGGTCTAGGACTTAAGAACATTAGGATGTGTTATGCTAGGTAAAAACAGATCTATCAAGAAGTTCAGCTTCCTGTTTCTGACAGCAGCCAATCAAGGTCACAAGTACTCTTTCCCTCACCTCCTTGGTGTCCACAATGATCTGGACATTACTGCAGGAAAAATTGGTTAATGTCAGAACCACTTTCCCTCACTTCACTAGTATCTAGATATCTTTCTTAATGATTCTTCCTTCCTTATTCTTTTCACTAATGCAGACAATCTTTAAGTCTTCTACTGCTGCTAGAATTATCTTAGAGAGAGCTCAAAGAGGTTCTGGCAGATCTTTGCAAACAGAAGTGGTCCTGTGGGACTGGAGAATTGTAGATGTAATTCTTCTTTATACTGCAAGAGGTCGCAGCAGCCATTTTACCGAGGCACTGCAAGGGGCAGGAGTGAGGGAGCTGTGCTCCTGCCCTCAATGACCCCGCTGAACCACCAGGGATATAGGTAAGCCTGGAAGGCTTGTCTTCACTGTTGGAGGGAAGTGGGAGTGGAGGGTCTTGCAGGGGAAGGGTCTTAATGCATAGTGGGGGGAGAAGAAGGAAAGAGGGGGCATTGGGACATGAGGAGATTTGGGAGCATTTTTTTTTTTTTTTAAACAACGAAAAATAATTATGCAAGTGCCAGCCCAATATTCAGAGCCGGCACCTGCATAGCTACGTGGCTCTCCTAAATGAAGAGCTATCCTAAATGAAGCCACTTAGCTATGCAGGTGCTGGCACTGAATACTGGGCCGGCACCTGCATAACCTGGGGCTCCTTCCCAGGGCCACCTCAGTGCTACCCCTGACCTGCCCACTTTTTGTTTGGGCAGTCTCAGGAAATATTCAGCAGCACTGTCCAGTTAAGTGCCACTGAGTATCCCCGGTTAGGCTCCGGGAAACTATTTAAGTAGGCAGGAGATGTTCCTGCCCACTTAGATCACTTTGAATATTGGCCTTATAGACTTTAGTCCTGCCAAGTCACTACTACTACTTCTGCTATTATTTAACATTTCTATAGTGCTACTAGATGTATGCAGCACTGTACACTAAACATGTAAGAGAGAGTCCCTGCTCAACATAGCTTACAATCTAATCAAGATAGATAAACAAACAGGACAGATAGGGGATAAGGGAATTACTAATGTGGGAATGATAAAACAGACGTGGGTACTGAACAATGAATAGGAGTTAGGAATTAAAAGCATCCTAAGAAAGGCGGGCTTTTAGCCTAGATTTAAAGATGGCCAGAAATGATGCTGGACATGCTGACTCAGGAAGTCTATTACAGACTTATGGTGCAGCAAGGTAAAAGGAGCAGAGTATGGAGTTGGCAGTGGAGGACATGGGTACAGATAAGAAAGATTTAACTGATGAACGGAGTTCCCAGGGAGGAGTGTAGGGAGAGAGAAGAGTAGAGAGGTACTGAGGACAGCAGAGTAAAGGCACTTGTAAGTCAATAAGAGGAGTATGAACTGTATGTGGAAGTGGATAAGAAGCCAATGAAGTGACTTGGGGAGAGGGCTATTATGAGCGTAGTAACAATGGAAGAACATAAGTTGTGCAGCAGAATTTGAACAGATTGAAGGGGAGAGAGATGGCTTACTGGAAGACTGATGAGAAGCCAATTGCAGTAGTCTAAGCCAGTGGTATACCTAGGGTAGTTGACACCCAGGGCTGGTCGTTTTTTAACAACCCCTCCAAAATCCAGGCATACCGAAAATACAAAACACTCAGGACCTATAGAGCAATTCTATTATACCATAAGCAGTAATTTCTATGAGTCACACAAGGAAAAGGAAAGCATGTTAAATGCTACAGTGAGCACTAGAACATCAATTCAAATTAAAATGAAACCAGACAGAATAATACAGATCATGGATTCTGCACAGTCAATGCCAACTGAAAGCCATGTCTTTTTCACAAACACAGATACACCCTAATCCACTATAGAATAAGTAATCATAAACTTTCTATTTAGACAAAAATTAAGCTGAACCCCCAAGATGCCAGACTCTGCATACAATGCAACACCACAGAAACAGAAAATGTCCCCTAGTACTGTGCAAAGTATAAAGACAGCAGATGTAAATTTGAAAAAACTAACAAATACCAACCAGCACTTTACAAATTAACAAATATAAATAAAACAAATAATATCATTTTATTGGACTAATAGATTTAGCTTTCAGAGGCCAAAACCTCCTTCCTCAGGTCAATACAGTATAGTGCTGTTACAGTATCCTATCCTGACCTGAGGAAGGGGTTTTGTTCTCCGAAAGTTAGTCAAAATGTATTAAAATTAGTCCAATAAAAAGATTACCTTATTTACATGTTCTATTTATAAACATTTATTAACACAGCTACAATACTACTTTATCCTAAAGCAATATATATAGATAGATAGATAGATAGATAGATAGATAGATAGATAGATAGATAGATAGATAGATAGATAGATAGATAGATATAATTTACAGTTTGTTGTCTCTGGTTTCTGCTTTCCTCATCTTCTTTTCACTGTCTTCCTTCTATCCAGCATCTGTCTTCGCTCTCTCTCTCTCTCTCTCTCTCTCTCTCTCTCTATGCCATCCAGTGTCTGCCGTCTCTGCTGTCCCCTCAATCCAATGTCTGCTCTCTCCTTTTGCTTTCCATCCAATGTTTACCCTTGCTGAAAGTTCTGATGTGGAGAGGTAGATCTGGGAATTATCAGCATAAAGGTGATACTGAAAACCATGGGATGAGATCAGAGCACCAAGGGAAGAAGAGGTCCCATGACAGATCCCTGAGGTACACCAACTGATAATGGGATAGAAGTGGAAGAGGATCCACCAGGGTATAGGCTAAAAGTATGAAGGGAGAGATAAGAAGAAAACCAGGAAAGAGCAGAGCCTTGAAATCCAAGTGAGGACAGCGTATCAAGGAATAGGCTGTGATCAACAGTGCCAAAAGCAGAAAATAGATTGAGAAGGATGAGGATAGAATAGAGATCTTTGGATTTGGACAGGAACAAGTCATTACTACTACTACTACTACTTACCATTTCTAGAGCACTTCCAGGGTTACGCAGCACTGTACAAAATAAACAAAGAAGGACGGTCCCTGCTCAAATGAGCTTACAATCTAAAGAATGAAATGTCAAGTTGGGCAGTCTAGATTTCCTGGGTAGAGGTGTAGAGGTTAGGTACCGAAGGCGACATTGAAGAGGTGGGCTTTAAGCAAAGATTTGAAGATGGGCAGGGAGGGGGCCTGACGTATGGGCTCGGGGAGTTTGTTCCACGTGTGGGGTGAGGCACGGCAGAAAGGGCAGAGCCTGGAGTTGGTGGTGGTGGAGAAGGGTACTGAAAGGAGGGATTTGTCTTGAGAGCGGAGGTTACGGGTAGGAACGTAAGGGGAGATGAGGGTTGATAGGTAAGGAGGGGCTGCAGATCGAGTACAGGAACAGGTCATTGGAGACTTTATCTAGGGCTGTTTCAGTTGAATTAAGAGGGCAAAAGCTAAATTGAAGTGGATCAAGATTAGCTTGAGATGAAAGAAAGTCAAGACAATGGCGGTGAACAGCAGATTGGGCACAGGAACGTAGGTATCGGATTCTAGCTAAGGCTGTGGTTTGGTACACCTTACAGAATGGGGAATGGGAAGAGTGAGAGTATCCAGAGCAGAGAATAGTATTATAGGAAGAGTCAGCCTCACTGACAGACTTTGATAACATAGTTGTTGAGAAGAGGTTTGAAATAATGGAGAACAGAGTAGTAGAGTCAATAGCCTGAAGATTCCTAAATGTATTGGTGGAGATTGGATGGGACTGGGTGGGAGGGTGTTTAAGTGTGAAAGTTATCAGATGATGGTTAGAGAGAGGAAGAGCTGAGGCACAACTGGAGAGTGGGCAGTTGGAGAAGAAGATAAGATCAAGACAGTGGCCATTCTGGTGAGTAGGGGTAGTGGAGCACAGTTGAACATTGAAAGATGATGTCAAATTGAGAAACTGAGAAGCATAAGAGTCAAAGGGATCATTAGCATGAATGTTAAAATTCCCCAAGAATGAGGTAAGGAGATGAAGGTTCAAGAAAGAAGGAAAGCCAGGAGTCAATGACAGTGAGAAAGGAAGAAAGGGACTTATCAGGGGATCGATAAATGACTTCTACTCAGAGAGGTAGAGGAGTGAATAGACTGATGGGGTGGACTTCAAAGGAAGAAAAGCAGTGAGACTGAGGTGGAAGAAGAGGTTGAAATCTACAAGAGGGCCTTAATGTTACTTATTAAGGATCAGAAACATGATCAGAAAAAAGCACATACAGTGGGTTTACTGAATAAGCACAATTCTAAATGTAATTTTGTCACAGCTGAAATTAGGGAAGGGAAGACAGGTTTCATCATTAATCTAGTCTAGACTAATCATAGAAACAACAAAGAAAGCTGTGGGGAACTTTGAAAAAATCTTCTAGCTAACAGATGAATCTCTAATATGTTATTGCAATTCAAATCAGAATGGTGCATTAATTAATAACTCTGTAGCTGCTGCAAACATGTAAATCACTATTGTGTTCTGTCTTTGTTAAAAATTTGTCTATAAATCCAAGAAGTCCTAAATTTGCTGTGCAAATTAAATTTATCTTCAATTTTCTTTTAAATGCATTTGATACATTGTAAAAAGCAATTAATTATTTAAAATTCTTGAAATAATCATGTTTCGTGTCAATCATTTTCTTACACATAGTTTGCTACCACAGATCTGTGGACCTGTATATTTTAGATCTTAATATTCAAGTCTTCCATAATTCTATTACCAGAACAATCTAAAACCAGAGATCAATCTATCTAGGCTCAATTCATCCAAATTATTTTTAGCTTCTATAGGACAAACAGAACAAAAAATCTGAATAGCAACTGAAGATAATTGAAAGATATAAATTTTTTTAGCAAAAAAGAAAGAAAATATTCTTTGGAGTGTGCAAGATGAAGTGTTACCACAGACTATCCAGCTTATAATCGAAAGAGAAAAACGCCTATATTGCGACCCAAATCGGGAGATGGGCGTCTTTCTCCCGTGGGTGCCCAAATCGGTATAATCGAAAGCCGATTTTGGGCGTTTCCAACTGCAATCCGTCGCAGAAATGGGTAAAGTTGACAGGGGCGTGTTGGAGGCGTGGTGAAGGCGGAACTGGGCCGTGGTTATCGGCCGAGGATAGATGGGCGTCTTTAGCTGATAATCGAAAAAAAAGGCATTTTTACAGCGATTTTGGGTCACTTTTTTGGACCCTTTTTTTCACGAACAGGTCCCAAAAAAGTGCCCCAACTGACCAGATGACCACTGGAGGGAATCGGGGATGACCTCCCTGGACTCCCCCAGTGGTCACTAACCCCCTCCCACCAAAAAAAATCCACTTTACAAACTTTTTTTCCAGCCTCTATGCCAGCCTCAAATGCTGTACCCACCTCCATGAGAGCAGAATGTGTTCTATCCTGTGACAGCCTTTCCCTGGTTCTGATGTGGCTCTCGGGTGAGTGTGACACCTTTTCTGTTATGCGCACTGCAGAGTCACATCAGCAATGCATTGTGGTGGGTGTAGGGTATTGGGCTCCGTGATTCCACTAGCTTGTGGCAAATGCTCACGATGTTGGTAGTTGGTAGGCTCTACTCCCATGGTGCTTTTCCTCCTGCTTACTGGGTCAGAGTGTGCCCTGTTTTATTTCCGGTAGTCCATGAGGTAGTGGCCATTTTTGTAAGCCAGTTTTAGATCCCTTTCACGTGTTAGCCACGTTACAGAACTTAGTTCTTACCTTGAATGTGGCTGAAAGAGGGCATTGTACACCATTCTGCCAGCTCTGACCTACTGCTCATCTCAGTACCAGGGACACTCGTTGCCAGTGGGGCACAACCTCTGATCTGCAGTTAACTGTGAGTAAAAGCGTGCTTATTCCAATAAAGGATGTTTTTGGAGAGATTAGTCTTCAGGTGTCAACTGGTGTGCCAATGTTATATAGCAGCAACAAGTCCTAGATGCCTGCATGTATGCAGGTCCCTGGAGCACTTTTAGTGGGTACCGCAGTGCACTTCAGCCAGGCGGACCCAGGCCCATCCCCCCCTATCTACAACACTTGTGCTGGTAAATGGGAGGTCTCCAAAACCCACTGTACCCACATGTAGGTGCCCCCTTCACCCCTAAGAGCTATGGTGGTGTTGTACATTTGTGGGATTTGGGGGAGGGGGGTTGGGGGCTCAGCACCCATGGTAAGGGAGCTATGCATGTGGGAGCGTTGTCTGAAGTCCACCGCACTGACCTCTAGGGTGCCCAGTTGGTGTCCTGGCATGTCAGGGGGGCGAGTGTACTACGAATCGTGGCCCCTCCCACGACCAAATGGCTCGGATTAGGACGTTTTTGAGCTGGGTGTTTTTAGTTTCCATTATCGCTAAAAAAAACAAACGCTCAGCTGAAAAACGTCCATTTTTTCGAAAATACAGTCTGCCCCGCCTCTTCATGTACCCCTTTTCGGACATAGACACTCATGGAGATAGGCATTCGCGTTCGATTATGCCCCTCCACTTATACCATCCATGCTACTCACAGACCTGCATATAAACCTACATTCAAACTCAAATCCATATCCATATATGTATTTTATTTACCTTGGAGCGGTTCCAAAACCATATATGTGTATTCTTTTTCCTGCAAAAATCATCGCTGGTTGGTGTGAAGTATATGTATACAGTATATCAGGGGCGTATCTGGACTCTGGCAGTAGGGGGGCCAGGGCCAGAGGGAGGGGGAACATTTAGCCCCCCCCGGCACCACCGACCCCCCCCCGCCATTGCCAGAGCCCCCCCGCCACCAATGACTCCCCCCCGCCATTGCCAGAGCCCCCCCCCTGCCACCAACGACTCTCTCCACCTCCTCTCCCGCTGCCAACCCTCCCCCGCTGATGTTGTTTACCTTTGCTGGCGGGGACCCCAACCCCCGCCAGCCGAGGTCCGCTTCCGCCTGCTTTAAAAAATAATTCTTCAGCTGGCGGGGGACCCCAACCCCCGCCAGCCGCCGAGGTCTTCAAAGTTCTTTTTCGTCGTCCTCCTGACCTCCGTGGCCATGCTGTACGCTGCTGATTCGGAGTCTGTCTGACGTCGCACCACGTTGTACGCACGTACAACGTGATGCGACGTCAGACAGACTCCGAATCAACAGGGTACAGCATGGCCACGGAGGACGACGAACAAGAACTTTGAAGACCTCGGCGGCTGGCGGGGGTTGGGGTCCCCCGCCAGCAAAGGTAAACAACATTAGTGTGGGAGGGTTGGCGGTGGGGGGGGCCAGGGTGCAGGCCCCTGTGGCCCCAAGCAGATACGCCCAGGGGCGTATCTGGACTCTGGCAGTAGGGGGGGCCAGGGCCAGAGGGAGGGGGCACATTTAGCCCCCCCCAGCACCACCGACCCCCCCCCCCGCCATTGCCAGAGCCCCCCTGCCACCAACGACTCCCCCCCGCCATTGCCAGAGCCCCCCCCGCCACCAACGACTCTCTCCACCTCCTCTCCCGCCGCCAACCCTCCCCCGCTGACGTTGTTTACCTTTGCTGGCGGGGACCCCAACCCCCGCCAGCCGAGGTCCGCTTCCGCCTGCTTTTAAAAATAATTCTTCAGCTGGCGGGGGACCCCAACGTGGTGCGACGTCAGACAGACTCCGAATCAACAGGGTACAGCATGGCCACGGAGGACGACGAACAAGAACTTTGAAGACCTCGGCGGCTGGCGGGGGTTGGGGTCCCCCGCCAGTTGAAGAATTATTTTTAAAAGCGGGCGGAAGCGGACCTCGGCTGGTGGGGGTTGGGGTCCCCCGCCAGCAAAGGTAAACAACATTAGCGGGGGAGGGTTGGCGGCGGGAGGGGGGCCAGGGCGAAATCTGCGGGGGCCCAGGCCCCTGTGGCCCCACGCAGATACGCCCCTGGATACGCCCCTGCAGTATATGCATTCTCCATGACTCTGCCTGTCTTCCACTCAAACTCCTCCTCAAACATGCCTACATTCACTTTGTGTAAAAGCAAGCACAAACTCTCTCTGTGCCTATATTATAGGATACATTCTCTATAGATTGCTAAAAGTTAGGCTTAAAAAAACTTGGTGCTTAGCTAGTATTCTATAATGGCACGTTAGTTGTCCTGAACCTGTGTCTTGCAGGGAAGGGCCATTTCCTGGGGTGCTTGAACTGCCTGGGAGAAAGCTTTGGGAGCACATGTGTTTTGCTACACTGCACACCTCTGAAAGATCTCGCTCTAAATTATACATTTCTGATTTTGCTCTAGTAAAGAATTTCATACTTGCCTATTTCCTCTTCACTTTCCTACATTGCTTGTTTTCACTCCTGTTTACCAGGGTTTCCTAACTGGGCTTAAATCTCTCTTAAACAGCAAAATAAAACAAACAGATAAACTCCTCTGTTCCTTTACTATTTTGGGAAGTTTGGTTCTTTATCTGACTTTTATTCCCTTCCACCTTGCCCCTTACCCTCACCCCCACCCCATAGCTTCCAATTCCTATATAGCACTCCCAATACACCACTTAGCACCTGAAAAAGAGATCTAATTGCATATTCCTAGATGATTGGTATTCATTATCATAGTTAGGTGTACTACCTCACTCCATCCAGGCAACATGAGTTTCACTGTGTGCAATAACTGTGGTGCCTTCGACCCAAGGCAAACCATGTGGAGTCTTAGAGCTTGTCCCATCTGTCTACAAATCTCTGCAATGGACGGGGAACTTACCAAACTGAAACAAGAACTGGCTGTAATTAAAGCAGCTTCCAGGAATACACACTATCTGACCGATTTACCCCATTTTCCACAGAAAATAAAACAATCTATACCTAAATGGAATACAGTAGGCTCTGGTAGATTGTGACCTGTCACACAGAGGCATCCACCCTACCAAAAAGTCAAAAGGAGGTGAGAATGACCACAGGACAATGAACTAGGATGATGGAAACAAATCTTTTATTCAAAATGGTGACTAACAAGCACAGAAAGTAACTACCTCTATGGACCCAACATGGGTCGTGTTTTGGTGGCGAAGCCCTCCTCAGGGGTCATCAAAAAATAACAATAAAAACATCACAAATATAATAAATTAAAACCATTTATCTAAAAATAATACATCTAAGTTAAAAACCAAAATAAAAGGAATGCATAAGCAAAAATCTAAAAAGAACTAGAGAGGAGTACACAGAAGAGATAATAAATATAAAGAATTTAAAATATTGCTCAAAATAACCACAAAGAAAAAAAGTGATGAAATGTGTCAGAGAGTGAATAACAACTGTAGAAAACAAAAAAAAATAAATTATATGAAGCCATAAAAAGAAAGTGAGAAAAATATAATAGTGAGAAAAAATAATAGGGCCATAAAGGGTGCCTATGTGCCATTTTCTGAGGGCCCCCGAAGAAGTCCTCACTGCCGAAACATGACCTGTGTTGAGTCCATAGAAGTGGTTACTTTCTGAGTTTGTTATTCACCATTTTGAATTAAAGATTTGACTCCATCATCCTGGTTCATTTGTCCTTTGGATATTCCCATCCCCTTTTGTCTTCCTTTTTTAAAATGATATTCAAGAAATCAGAAATAACCCCCCCCCCCCTGAATGGGTTGTTATGGCATTACCGCACCGGCAGCCGCAAGCACAGCTTTGTAAAAGGGGGGGGGGGGGGGGGGGTTGGGATAGTGAAGCCAGAGTCCAAGACAGTAATTCAAAGGAAAGCAAATTCTAGAGGACTCCATTATCCGAGGCATTACATTGGAAGTGGACTTCATGGGCCCCAACAAAGCACTATGCTTTCCAGACTCCTCAACTAGAAGAAATACACACCAAATACTGAATGCAATTAGAGAAGAGAGTAAATAAGGTTGATGATGTAATACACGTGCAAACAAATGACTTTTCCCAGAGATAGTCACATGTTATTGACGTTTTGCAAAATGCAACACAGCATTTCTAAAACAGGAAATGAGCTACATAAATATGCAATGCACATCCTTACCTATGTTTGTTTAGCTATTTTTGCAAAACAAGGGAGTTATAATTAAGCTTCTCTGCAGTGAAGTCCACCATTTAATGTGAACTTTATTGTAATAAATGTACTGCAAATTTGATTTGCATAGCATTTAAATGACCCAGTAACATGCCTTTGTTTCCCCGCATTATGGGCTCAGACCACTCTGCTGCTTAGTAAATCAATGAGATTACTTAGACTGATTTATTCATACATTACTACTAACGCTATAGGCTTGAAAGAAAATCTCTGACACAAGAATGTCAGCTTTTTTTTTTTTAGGTCCGGTGATTTTTCAGGAGGTGAACAGGAAAGTGCCTGAAGATTTTTGTCTACCACCCACTTTCTGGTGGCAAGAATACAAGCAGTCTGTTCTTCCCTTATTTCTTCACTTCTTACCATGAAGATGCTATTCTGTAGATGATAAATGATAAATTGGTTGCTACAGAGGAACATTAAACCTTCCTGAAACATTAACCTACAATTACTACAATATGAACATTGGCTCCATTAAGTTCAATAATGCAATCAGATGAAAATACAAGAGGAAAGTAATGGCATTTGATATTACTTCTGATTATAATATGATCATGAAAAATAGAAAGCATAACAACATATAGGGCATGACTTACTAACTGTTTTCTTCTATTCTGTGTCTTTTGGAAGAAAGCTTAGTGAATCAGCACATAACCAGTTGAAAGGGCCACCCTTATAATGTGACACAATGGTGAGTTTCCCCTTCCATTGTTTGCAAAGTTATGCAGGTCTGTCTGTAGGACTCAGTGGGAAAAGACATAGTAAAGCAATGCTTGTCCTGGGGGCACCCCAGCCAGTCAGATTGTCAGGATATCCACAATGAATATTCATGAGGTCAATGTAATACACTGCCTCCTTTGTTTGCAAATGTATCTCTACTACTACTACTACTTATCATTTCTATAGCCCGACTAGACGTACACAGCGCTGTACACTTGAACATGAAGAGACAGTCCCTGCTCGACAGAACTTACAATCTAATTAGGACAGACAAACAGGACAAACAAGAGATAAGGGAATATTAAAGTGAAGATGATAAAATAAGGGTTCTGAACGAGTGAATAAGGGTTAGGAGTTAAAAGCAGCATCAAAAAGGTGGGCTTTTATCTCATGCATATTCACTGTGTATATCCTGACAACTTGATTGGCTGAGGTTCCCCCTGGACAGATTTGGGAACCCCTGTGGCTCTGTAGAATTTTAGAGATTATATGGATTTACAGGGGCTATATGAAGTATATGTGCCATTGTGTATATTTATTATTTATCTTGAAAGAGTATCTGCAGAGATGTATGTGTTGGAGGGGATTTGTATGTTTTGGGCGTATAGATGTGGGGGTTTTGAAGGTGGTGTGTGTGTGTGACAGAGGCGTAGCTAAGTGAGGCTTTAGGGGCCTAGGCCCCCCATTTATATCTCAGGCCCCCTAAAGTGTGGCCAGCATGCACGTCTCCCCGCTCCATTCTCTCTCTCTCTTTGCTCCTGTTATTATGGATGTGAGCCCTTGAGCCCAGGCCAAGGCCTACGGTGGACCGAACAGGCTGTATGCACCACCCCAGCCACCAAACCCTGCACACTCAGAACAGCCAACAGACACCACCATAAAGGGAATGATAGATCATTTAGGCAAGCCTCATGGCCGACCAAGAACCGATTCACACTCTGGGAAGTGAGAAAGAATAACAAGGGTTCCACACATAATTGGGCCACAAGCAGCGCACACAGAGCAGAGTAGAGTCACAAAGGAAAGGGTGAGAGGCAGAAGCCTCTAAAGGTATACAAGGCTGTGCCACAGGCAAACAAGAATACAGGAAGCCCCAGAAGGAAACACTCTAGGCTTATACAACACAGCACTCAAGGAAAAAGGAAACCAACTATAGGAATACACTCTTGGCTGAACCATTCAGCACACAAGGGAACTAGACTGTACCTTCAGCATGCAACAATACAGGGAGTCCCCACAAGGGAATACAGTAGGCTGACTATACAGCATACAAAGGGAAAGGGAGAACAACCTAAGGAATACACACTAGGCTGAACCATTCAACACACAAGGGAACTAGGCTGTACCTATAGCATACAATGTTACAGGGAACCCCCACAAGGGAATACACTAGGCTGACTAAACAGCATACAAAGGGAAAGGGATAACTACCTAAGGAATACACAAAGCTGGCCCCATAACACCCCAAGGGAAAAAGGGAACTGCTAAAGGAAAAAAACAGAACAGTGCTACTCAGCAGACCAGGGAAACAGGGGAGAGATAAGCAAACAGGGGAAGCTGCTTAAACACACACACACCAGCAAAGGCACGCTGCACCCAGTACACAGGAGACATCTACAGCAAACAAACAGAACTAAAACAAACAAACAAGAGCAAAATACAAGGACAGGGGAAGGCCAAAACCTCAGGGAGCAGAGCAGAAGCTCAGCACAACAAAGGGAACACCAAGGGAGAGAAATTTAAACAAATAAACTGAAACGACTTAAGGCACAAGCTTACCCAGACGGTACTATGTTAGAGCAGGAGAAAGCAAACCAGGTGTGGAGTGTGAGGCAATCAGGCTCATGCTGGGAATACCCAGCACACACACACACACACACAGAATAAGCAAGCACGAGGAGAAAGGCTAAACTCCAACGTGAAGGTAAGCGCAGGCTGACTTCAGTAAAGCAATCAGAGCAATCAACGCCAAAGCAATGATTGTAGGGGAAAGGCAGACTTAAATGGATCAGGCTTCTGTCGTCTGCTGGCTCAGCCCCTAACAAGCCAATCAGGAGTGAGTCCTAAACATTCCCCTGCCTATCCAGCAGAATCATAACAGCTCCTCCGGTGGGGTCCGATTTCAGCAGCATCTTAAATCAAGGCAGCCTTGCCGCCTGTCTGCCAGCCCCGGAAGTTGTCCCTTTGCACAACTTCCTGTTCCCATGTAGGCGGGCAGACTGCAGACAAAGGCTTTGAAGAGAGAAAGCTTCCGGGGCTGTCAGGAGGCGAGGGCGCTTTGATTGCCGACGCTGCCAAAATCGGACAATTGGCAGCACCAGAGGGTGGCCACAAGAAGAAAAGATGCCAGACTGTGAGAGGATAACAAGAAGGTTAGATTGAGAACAGGAGTTGGCACGACCGTCAAAAAGCTGATGCCAGTTAGGTTTGTCTCCATTTCCCTCTCCTCCCCACAGCCATGTCATCCCTGACCACCCAAAACAAAGTAAGCAAACCTATGAGCTGCTCTATCCTCATTGTCATTCTTTATTGTTGGTGGCATTTTTATTTAATTTCACTTATATTTTCATACATGTCAGCATGTGCAGCATACAATGTACACAGAGGAAGTATTGGTTTCATCAGTTAGAATACTAATTTGTTCTACATTTTAAATCATTGTGTCATTTGGATGGGGCTGGTTATAGGGACTCCCTGTATTCATGCAGAGATGTTTTCATATAGTAAAATGCCACCAAAACAGACATGTTATGTGAATCAGGTGCTTATCAATATGGCTTACTATTTATAAGTACAATTTAAGCAAAACAAACAAAACATGAATTAGGTTGAACCCTGGGAGCATTTAACATCTTTTTTCCTGTGTGGAATGCAGTGATATATTATAAAAAGGCACTTGCCTTTTTTTATTATTACTATTTCACAGGGGGGGGGGTATTGAATAATGAGTGAATGGCTTTCTTCATGCAGAAGTTATGTCCAGAGTCTGTCTAAGTGTCCAGTTCAGCACACTATTAGCCGCAAAGTTCATATAAACTTAATTATGTTCATTGGAAAATAAATATGTTGGCTCAGGCTGCTTGCTGTGTGAATATTCCATCACTGTTTCATTATTGCTACCAAGTTTTGGTAGCAATAAGGAAACAGTGATGGAACAGTATTACATAGTAAGGGCGTTTACTTTAAACTTTGATTTAATTCATTTATCTAGTCTTTACTTTTACATGGTTTTGCTTTTTAAACCCAAAAGTGAATCCTAAGGGTGGTTGAACAATTAGGTTTAAACTGTGTTGTTTCAGACTTTACTTTTTGGACTGCTTTGGGTTCTACTGATCTATACATCTGCCATCTAAGGTGGAAATGAGGAAATAAAAATTAAGTTTTGGATGTACTCTGCAGAAGGTATTGTTTACTTTTGCAGTGTGTATATGGATGCCGGTTCTGGTGTGTGCATGCAATAATGTTTGAATAACTGTTTATACTTATGGCTGTGATTTCTGAACATTTGGCATCATTAAAGGACAGACTTTTAAATATCCAGTTGGGTATATATACTAATCTCAACTTTGTTAAATGATTCAAACATATCCATCTACTTGCGTCCATGATATAACTGAATTCTATTATTCTGTCTCACTGGTGGTTGGGGAGTGGCACAGGAAGGAAAGAGATTCTGGACCACAGTGGAGGTGGAGGGTCTGAGTGAGTGAGAGAAATTCCTTAACTGCGGGTGGCAGGGGAATGAGGAATGGAAGGGTAAAAAAATGCAGAGGGGGAGAGGCAGACAGATCCCAGATCATGGGGGCTGGAGGAGGGAGAGGTGAGAGGGAAGCGAGAATTGGAATGATTGGGGGGGGGGGAGACAGACATGGGGAAAACCCTGGACCCACTGAGTGGAGAGGGAGAGAGAGAGAGGGGGGGAGAGAAATATTGGGATGGGGTAGGGTTTCAGTGGAGGGAAAAGAGCAAGAGACTGGACCAGGAGGAGATGGGGCCCTGGAGTGGGAAGTGCAGGAGAAAAGGAACAGAGGGGGAGAAATTGGGCACAGTAAGGCACAGGTTCATGGAAGAAATGATGATGGACAGGAAACGCTAGAAAGAGCAGATGGTGGATAGGACGGTGGGTGGGGGAAGAAGTGGAATAGAGCAGATGATGAATTGGAGGGGGAGGGGAAAAGATCAAAAGATGGATGGGACTAGAAAAGAAGGGGAGTAGAACAGAAGATGGATGGGTCTGGGGAAGAGGGAGAATAGAGCAGATTATTAGGACTTGTGGGGGGGGGGGGGGGGGTAGAGCAGAAGATGACTGGACTTGATTTATTTAATGGGATAGTGTCAGGGACCAGGAGCAAGGAATTATGGATGGGAAAGATGGAGTGGGAATTTTGAGGGGATGGTGAGTACTTGGCAACTGGTAGATAGCAGTTGGGGTATGTTGATGGGTTGGGGAAATGAGTGAGGGAATGAAGTGAGGAGTAAGAGAAAGGGAAAAGTGTGGGAGAGGATGAGAGATATTGAAATGGGATGGGTGTTCTGGGTAAGGGTGTGAGAGGAAGGGGATAGGTCTCTGAAGGGGCTGAGTGAGGGCAGAAATGGGGTTAAAAAGATGATGAGAGATGCAGTAGGAGATGGATTAGAGGGTAAGAGAAGAATGGTCTGGAAGCAAGGGAAGGAAGGATAGACAGGGATTGAGCTGGGGCTGGTGAGGGGCTGAGGATAGAAATGGGGGACTAGGGAGTGGGTTAAAGATGAGAGCAGGACAGGAGACTGGAGAAGGAGAGAAACAGAGGGGCCAATGGAGATGGAAATGGGAAGAGTCAGTAGGTAGATGAGATGTGAAAATGAGAAGACTAAGCACTAAAGGTGAGGAATGAATGAAATCTGAGCAGATAGGCAGAAAAATAAATGAAGGAAAGCTGAAAAGAAAAGATCATGTCCTCTTCTACATCCATCTCTGACTTTGAAGAAGACAGGAAGGGAGAGAAGAAGTGGCAGATGAACTGGAGACTTTAGAAAGAAAGTTAAGAAAATACAGAGGAAAGCAGATCCTGGAGACTTGCATAAACATGACCAGAAAACAAACAACAACAACACCCCCCCCCCCCAAAAAAAAAAAAAAAAATGACCAGACAGCAAAGGTAGAAAGAAGAATTGTATTTGTAATTCAGTTTACAGTAGATTTACAATGCTTTATTTATATTTTGCAGAGTTTATGGCACTTTTTCTCTTTCTCTTTAGTGTTGCACTGCCTGCAGAATATAGCTTCTTGGGATTTAAGTTTAATTTCTGTCTACATATTCATATTTTAAGCTTGTGGTCACCTATTCTGTACTTGGCAAGGGTCTATTTGTATTCAGTATTTGTGACCAAGACCAGGAATTATGTTTGCATGGAGTTTCTGTTTCAGCATCTCTAATAATTCAGCTTGTTCAGTTTCCCAATAGGTTATTACTACTACTACTACTATTTTTTAGCATTTCTATAGCGCTACAAAGCATACGCAGCACTGCACAAACATAGAAGAAAGAAAGTCCCTGCTCAAAGAGCTTACAATCTAGTAGACAAAAAATAAAGGTTGATGTTCTATGTCCCACTGCAATATTTACTGTGTTGCTTTTTCCTAGGTAGGGTCCTTGTTGTGTTACTTCTGCAAGTTAGTGGTGTTATAGTAAACTAGAACTTTATTTTGTATGGTGAGTTCCTGGGGGATAAAGCATTTATATTTGTTAGAAAGAAAAGTTGAAGATTATGTGCCACTGTGGTAATTATTTTGCAGGATATGTGATGTGTGTTGCGATGTTGACCAGATGCAAGTCTACTCTAATGGCAAAGTTTAAGTTATGGGATAATGCGAAAAATGTTAGTGAACTTACAAGTTTCCATAAGTGTGTATGTGGCTTATGTTGATGCAGGACAGACTGTTTACTTAGAAGTCCATCATCAAGTACACTATTCAGCATTATTTAGAAGTATACTAAGCACTACTCATACCTATATGCCTAGTGCCCCCACCATATTAACTCTGCCCCCCCCAAAAAAATGTCAGGTCTGGCTACGCCATTCCATTGGTGTGTGGTGGTATATGAGAGGAGTGAGATGTGTGTGTGTGTGGGGGGGGGGGGGCAGACATAGGGATATTGGTACCGGTGTATGCCTCTTTCTGACCCCTTCTGTCATGTACTCTTCCCTGCCCCTTTGCACTCAGTTCCTCAACTTCCTAGCCCCTTTAACTCTTTCCTTCCTCCTTCATTATCCTTTACCTGCCCTCCATTCCTCTTCACCTCACACTCTCTCCTCCTTCTCCTCCACTTTTTTCCCAGTTCCATTCTATGTTTCCTCTCCCCATCTTTTTTCATCCTCTCTACTCTGTCCTCTCCCTCTCCACTCAGCTCCCAATCCCTTCTTCCCTCATTACCTCTCCTCACATCCTCTCCCTCATTTTATACAGCCTTTCTCCTGTCTCCCTACCCCATCCCCTTTGCAATCTATCTGGGACACACCAGCAACTGCAGAAAGATCCTATGAGTCTCTGGTTTATCCTCGTTGTGCCAAGGAGCGAAGCAACATTTGGCAATAAATCACACCAACAGGAAGATATTTGGATTGGTTGTGTTTCAAAAGTAAAGAAAATGAAAGATAAAGATCTAGAGACCCATGCTCTGTTTTTTTAGTAAAGCAGATTAAATGTTAACTTTGCCTAAAATGTTATTTACAAATAAAAGCTGATAGAAATCTATGTACCTGTTCCATTTGATAACATAAACACAAAAAGTGGAGAAGATTTATAAAAATGATCATCAACTCAATCCTCTACATGTAATTAATATGAGGAAAGGTGAGGTGTCGCCTCAAGAAGGCATTTGATAACATGCCATAACCAAACAATTCTTCAAAGTATCATACAGTAACAAAATTAACATAATAACCATCATAAATACAGTGCAAAAATCCCCCATCACCCCTCATTTCATACCTCTTAACCTTGAAAACTTTAACAGATCTCAGAAGCATACACAGGTTATGCACTACTGATCATTGCACTTAGACATATGGGGTAAATTCTTAAAAAGTCACTGAAATTTAGGCGCTGGGATGATGTGTGCTAAACATGAATTCTACAACAGCAGTTACATGCTCAACAACTGTTATTAGATGCACTCTCTTATGCCAGATCAATGGCTGACATAATTGCTCATCCCTAACTGTAAGCAGTTAGGCACATAAATGATAATATTCTATAACCTGTGCACTTATCCGTGGATTCTATATAGCATGCCTCGAGTTCTGTGCCAAAATCTAAGCATTTTTCATAGCAATGCACATAACTTAATTGGCTTAACAAGCTAATCATCATTGATAACAGCACTTAATCAATAATGAGCACTAACTGGCAATAATTAGAATTTACACACACAATTCGGTAAGCGTATTCAGTAATGTACTGTGCCTAAATTCAAATGCGTGCAGTTCAAAAGGTGCATGGAAATGGGTATTTTGTGGGCATTCTGAAATTTATGTGTGCAGTTATAAAATATGGCCCAGTGTGCGTAAATCTGTATGCTACTAGAAATACAGCTGGCTTGAATTGAAAAAAACTGTCCTTTGTGGGACTAATCACAGTGCCGGTGTATAAATCAAGTGTTTCTACTCTGCTATATGTTATCTGCTCCCAAAAGCCACTGAATATCTGCACTAACTGGAACCTGGTCACAGAGAGTCATTAATGGGGTGGAGTCGGGGGAGGAGCCAGCAGTTCTACAGGAACCACCAGTATTCAGTACTGGTACTCACATAGCTGAGTAGGTATATTGGACCACACAAAAACCACTTCTAAATATGTCCACTTAGCTATTCTGGTCCTGGCACTGAATATTGGCCACATAACTCTCGGGTAGCAAATCCAATTGCTTCTGCTTTCCACCCTCACCTCCATCCCTTCACACTCATCATCAACCCCTCATCATTTTGATTGTCTCCATAGTCCTTTCCTTCATGTCTGAACATTCCTCCTTTCCAATTCCCCCCACTCAGGTCACCCCAACCCACCAAGGTTCCAATCCCTCTGATCCTCATCCCAGCCACCTCCATCCCATGTATTAGAAGCTTCAATCCTTTACCAAACTGGAAGGCTGCCCATAACCCAAAACTGACCCCTCCCTGCACCCCTCAGACCTCCTATTACTCCCCTTCATCCTCATACCAGAGAGATTGCTGGTGGCTAGTGGGATGTGGCTGGAGCGATACTCATCAGCTCCAGCTATCAAAATATCAGTGCCTCTATTGATAGGCCATAAGCCTATTGCTAGTGATGCTGTCATTTTGATTGCCAGAGAAAGCAGAAAGGGGACCTTCCCATCCCTGTCCCATTAGTCACCAGCGACCTTCCTGGGGTAAGTTCCCAGGTTGAGAGGTGATGATAGGGAGGTAAGAGGGTATGGGGAGGAGGCTCAATATCAGCTGGGACCCATATAAACAAACTCATGGTTTGTCAGACATTGATATTCAGTGCCAGCACCTGGACATGGGCCGGCATTGAACATCTAAGTCTAATTCTTCTTATGATGGTCAGTACAGTAAAAAAATGTTAACCACTGCCAGCTGAATATTGACAGGTATGTTTCTAAAAAGGCTAACATAAAAATTGATGCTCAGGAACATAAATGTTGATATTGCTTTCTCATACCATAAATGTTCATGTGTTGTTGGCACATAAACGTGCATGTTAATAATGTATTGGATAATATAGCATATTTGTTATCTAACTTGTGCACATATTATTCTGTCCAAATTGATGTCACGATTTATATCCCATTTAAACATGATCTAAACGAAATCACCGAGATCAACCAAAGCCTCCAAATTATGCACTCTTGGGCGGATGCATTCCAGCTAAAACTTAACGCAGAAAAAACACAATGTCTTGTACTCACCTCACAACATAACACAAACAACTTCACCACCATACCCACACCATACTGTTCTCTTTCCGTCTCATAAAATCTGAAAATTCTTGGAGTTACCATTGATTGAAACCTCATACTCGATACCCACGTGAAGAATACGACAAAAGAGTAAAACCTTTCTTCCTGAGATACATCTTCCGTACCCTGGTACAGTCAATGGTACTAAGTCACCTGGAGGGGCAAAATGGAAAGATCGTCCAAGTACGAATTAGGGCGTTCTTACGATAACGTCCAAAAATAGACCTGTATAATGGAAAAATAGTGTGGGCGTTTTTCGACAATCGATTATCCCTGTAAGAAAACAATCAAATGACGAGCGCATAAGCGTGACTAAATTGGGCGCCCTAACACGGTCGACTATTGCAGGTGCAAACGACCAAATCACGTGGTGTGTAAAATAATGTACATAGGTGTATCGCAAGTACAGTACATGTTGTTCAGGCCATCCAGGTACGGAATATATGACGAACGCATATATGTGTCAACTACAGACATATCATGCTGCTCCACCCATACATTCATCATATGTGCCCATCTAAATGTGCGGATCTGCATGCACTGTACACCTACTGAACATGCAGTAAATGTATATTGTGTATATGTGAAAAGGGTCGGGTGGGGTGCGTCATACTCATCTATAGAAGGCACGTTCACACTCCTGCAGGCATGTGCACGTCAAAGACGTCTATGCTTACGAGGGCGTCCACGTGCTGATAGGGGCCATATATGGAATGGTCATCCATATATGGAGCTGTGCATGAAACGACGTCCCTCACGCAAGGTCGTCTATATAAGGCACTTCTTTTCCAACACGTGGAAAAATGGCACAACGCAGGGAGCCAAATTTTGGAGAAGAGGAGAGCCTGCTGCTTGTCCGGCTCTGCCTAAGGCACCGCCATCGCCTTTTCATCCAGCACCACCACCTGCCCCCCAGGCTGCAGGCCATGCGAGCCTGGTCCCGCATCCGGGAAAGATTAGAGAGGTAAGGTTATGGCCCAACCCCCCTCCCCTCCTGTACCTACACATATAACAGCTCCGTCATCAATGTTACCAGCAGTAACTGGAGTGTCCATGCAAGGATCATGAGTAATATAGGAACATGCACAATCACCAATAATTTGTATGTTATTGAAACGACCACCATTCCCACATCCCTACAAGAATGTATTTCGTTAGGTTAGGTATGTGACTATTCTATTAGTGTTATGTGACAATTTCGTTAGTTATGTGAAGGCCACATTTTCCAACCCCTCTTTGGAGCCTCTGAATAGTGGAAGCATGAGACCAATGAAACCTATACCATACTTTATAACATGGTCATGATAACACATATAAAGTAGTTTAACAAGCATACATTATAATGTATACAAACGGTACTGTCTGGCCTCATGGCCACCTCTCTGGCATCATCTGCATAGGAACCAACTCGGTGGCTGCTGTGGGTGCTTCACCACCCCACCCTCCAATATCAAATATGTATGGAGGGAGGGGTCATCTCCACTGGGGGTTCCACCCCCCAAAATGGAAAAAAGGTGGCTCCTATGATTCACTACCAATGGAGGTGCCCCCCCCCCCCAACACTGTAGACCCTCTCTCTCTGGTATGTGAATAGCAAATGAATGTGTGCAGGGGACAAAAAGGACCAACACCCCTGACCCCTGCTCTCCAAACTTATATCTTACAGACGCTTTGGAGTCCACCGGGACCTCGAGTCCCTGCGGAGGCGGTTCCGCAGGGTGAGGCGGGAGAGGCCCGACGTCATTCGGGCGGTGCGAAGGCACCTCAGGGCTCGCCGTAAGTATTTTGAAAAACAGGACACCTGTACAGATTACTACATACATTTCATGAATAAAGCAAATGTGTTGTACAATATCACTTCCCATGTGCCTAATAGCCACCTAGTAATACCATATCTGTCCCAGATCAAGGATGCAGGTTGCAGGGGTTCTCCCATGAGCGTGCTTGCAACGTCCGACCATCCCCCCCGAGATGAATGAGATGATATGCCACACTTTACTATTCCCCTTACTGTGGTGGCTGATTAGTGTGTCCTGGTACAGTTGCCTGAGGCCCTACTTTTACTGCATGTTATGGCCTAACTCACATAAAAGAATTGTGCTCAACACCCTTCCCACTGCCCCCCCCCCCCCAATAACTCCTACAACAACTGCCCATCAACCCCTCGTTGCATCTCACAATGCAAACATGCTGGTCAGCAATGAATTTGGTATGGCAACATGTCCTGCGTGGTGTGTATCAGAGGAGGGTCCAGGGTTCTGTGTCATGTCATCTGATGCAGCTCATTCCCCATGGGCATAGGCTACGCCTTACCACACCCTGCCCCATCCCCTGCCTCACGCCACCCAGCTACTGCACTATGCAAGCCATGTTGTATGCACTGATCTCAATCACACTCCTTTTACATACACAGGGCTCCACCAGCAGGAAGCCGAGCGGGAAGATGAGGAGGGCCACCACCTCCAGGAGGAGGAGGAGGAGGAGGAGGAGGAGGAGCAGGAGGAGGAGGAGGAGCAGGAGGAGGAGGAGGAGCAGGAGGAGGGGCACATGGAGGAGGAGGAGGAGCAGCAGCCAGGCCAGGAGGCGGCCCACCAGGGAGAAGAGGAGGAGGAGGACTCGGAGGAGGGAGTCCTCATCATAGACATTCGTGAGGACCCCTCCCCACCTGCAGCTCCTTATGAGGGCTCTCCCTCCCCACCTGCAGCGCCATCGCCTGGCCCACCTCCATCCCCTGGGCCAGCTTCTGTGTCCCCTGGCCCACCTCCATCCCCTGGGCCAGCTTCTGTGTCCCCTGGCCCACCTCCATCCCCTGGGCCATCATCCATGTCCCCTGGCCCACCTCCAGCCTTTGGGCCAGCGACTGTAGTGCGCCTCCTGCAGCAGCTGGTAGATGGCCAGCAGCAGATTATAGTTGGCCAGCACCAGCTGCTGCAGGAGGTGACAGCCCTACGGCAGGGCAATGAGCAGCTCCAGGGCCCACTAAGGGTACTGCTGGGGCTGCTCATTGCCCTGCTACAGAGGGCCTTACTAAGAGGGCGTGGCCGCCCTTAATTTAAATAGGGGGGCCTGTTGGTGTTGTGTGTGTGGGGGGAGGGAGGGAGGGAATTGTTGGGGTTGTGTGTGTGGGGGGAGGGAAATGTTGGGGGTTCTGTGGGGGGTGGGGGAGGGAATTGTTGGGGTGTGTGGGGAGTTGGGGGGAGGAGGGCATTGTTGGGGTTATTTTGTAGGGGTGGGGGTGGGGATGGGGGGCAAATAAATTTTGTTATAATATAACTATCAGGGTGTGTGTGTGTGTGTGTTTGTCTCCCTTGTGCATTACATATCACCAAATGGTGCTGTTGAGTTGAGAGGAAGGAGGCAGCAATATGCATAGCATTAAATGTGCTGTGTGAATGAGAAGGTGATGTATGTCTGAGAATGTTGGCCAGACAGAACGCCACCTGTTCATTCCAACCTGCATGGCCCATATGTGCAGGGGGGTTGGGCCGGGGAGGCTGGATGGATATTTGTGTTCATTAATAAAAATGGCCAGCCAGCATCTCTCTCTCCCTTCCTCCCTCCCTCCCCTCCACCATACTGACCCACATTACAGAGTGCCATCAATAAGAGATTAATAGTGTACCACGTGTGATCTGCCAGGTACACACTTCCACATAACTCCAGGTACCACATACACAGTGTTTGCTGTCTGATGGACACATATCTTTACCCACAAGCCACATTGGTGGGGTGGGGGGGGGGCCCAAGAAGGACCTACAAACAGCTGGCTCATATTTTCACATTGAATACATCAGCTATGGTATATAATGCTGAGGAGCAAAAGGGAAACAATGGGAAACCCAATAGATGGATGGTTACTTCATCACAGTTGCAATGTAATACTTGTGTTAGGGAAGGGCACAAATAACAATGGTGCTCATTATTTGCAGGTGTGATCACACTTTCTCCAGTAGTGAACCAAGGTGTGTTACATTCAAGTATTCTGGGTTTGTGTCCAACTTTGTCTCTGAAGTGACTTGCCTTAGGTGGGATTTGAACCAGCAACCTTATGATTATAAGGCTGGTGCTCTAACCACTAGGCCACAGCAGCCACCAGGCTTTATCCACCACCAGTTACTTTGGGTTGGTACCTGTACACACACCCCTGTCCCTCACCACCACGTCATAGGCCTCAGTGGCACTACCTGTAGCCACCTCGATCATTTTGTCCAGGCTACCGATTAAAAACAATGTAATGTGCATGTTCCCTACCCTACTACCTATGGAGCAATTTAGGAAGGTGTTGCATAAAGTGCTATACACATCCATTGCATTAATCATTCTCCCCTCCCCCGCCTATGGACCTTGAGAATGGGTGGCCACTTCATAAATGGGGACTGGGGTACACCACATAAACAAGGAAGATGGAAGCTACCGGGAACCAATACAGCACCTCCAACAGCTGGCCCACACCACTGAGGACCTGCCAACCCCACAGTACAGTGCACAGGAACCTGGTGAAAACAGAGCTACCTAACATCTGACTCCAGACTACATACATACAGTGAATGCACACTCCTTGACTATGAGCACAAAGAGAAGAGGTGGCAGACAAACGAGAGCTTACCATGAACGTCTGTTTCAAGACTGTGTAGTGCGCCTTTTATCTTCTGGAACATTAGCTGCACATCTCCCTGATTGAAATGACCCTTACCGAGGGGTGCTTGATTTGGGGTGAGTGTAGCAAATTCGTGGCCCCCACACACTGCCTGCTACAACCAGGCAGAGAGAATGGGAGAAAGGAAGGGAGCATCAGGCGATGTGGAAGACAGGAAACGGAAGGCGTGGTGGCTGAGGGCCAACAATTATTCCCCCCCCCCCCCCTAAATACACAGGTGTACCCAAGCATGCTAAGTGAGGGTAAAACCCTGTAAATGATTATTACGAACAACCGGCAAGGTCTCAGTGCAGGAAATGGCAGGTAAAATGGCAATGAAGAAAGGGAAGGCAGGTGGAGACGCCCATACTTATCTACTCATAATCGAAAGCATGTGTTCCTAATCGCTATCTGAGCTGGGCACGCTTAGGAATTATGTGTATAATTGAAAAAGTAGCGCCCAAATCAGAAACGCCTATTCCCCCGTCTCAATGGGCGTTCTTGGCGCCTATATAAACGCCCACTCCGTATTTTCGAAAACACCATTGGTACAATGCCACCACGCATGCCGCCGACCCGGAAGGGTAATTTTCTCGAGGCAGAGGTGGAGCTCCTGGTACAAGAAATTGTACAGCGGCACCGGAGTCTGTTTGCTCCCACAGGGCAGAGGCTGGCAGCAACAGTAAAGCAGCGGGAATGGGAGGCAGTACGGGACAGCCTGAATGCTGTCTTCCATGCTGGGAGAGACGTGGAGGACTGCAAGAGGAAGTGGCGGAAGCTGAGGAGGGATGTTCGCAGGAAGGCAGGGGCCAATCCCCCAGGCAATGACACTGCCAATCTTACACCAATGGAGCTGATGGTGTACTCCCTCCTACCCCAGGAGGGCATCCACGGGATTGGCTCCATGGACACCTCGGGCCAGGCTGAGGACTCAGGTAGGTGTTTCATTATGCAGTTGGGGTATCTGTTGTGCTGCAGTACACTTGTGTTATAGAAGTTGGGGTCAGGGGGAGGGAGGTGAGGAGTGGGGGGCAGGAGGAGGGAGGTGGGTGTGGGTGTGGGTGGGGATGGGGGGGGAGTATCTCTGGCTGTCTTTCTGTATATTAACAGGCCACCTTTATGATGCTGTTGTGACCTGGTAACCCCTACTCACTAGCTCTCTACCCTTACTCCCTATCCCTACCGTTGTCATTGGGTTTCCTCTTACTTGTCCTGTGTGCCCATATTTATAGAATTAATTGTAAGCTCTATTTGAGTAGTGGTAGTGGTCATGTGTGTTATAGGAGCAAGCAGACAGGGTGGGTGCTGTGTGTGTGTGAGAGCACCCCCAATATTGAGGAAAGATCATGTAGCTGTGCAGGGAGGAGTGTTGGTCACTGGGCTTAGCACCCCCAATACTACTTTCCAGTTGGCTCCTATGGGTGTGTGTAGGTTACTACTGTGGCACAACTCTGGGGGCCGTCCTTCCCTACTACTCCCTCCTATTTTCCCATTACCAAACTGTGCCTAGTTCCTCCTGTGACCTCTGTGCTCTACTGAGTGTGGGCCACATGCATTCAACTGAAGGAGCCTGTAATGGGGGTCATAAAGCAGTTCTATGCAGTTTAGCAAGTCAGTAGTAACACAACACATGCTGCAATGTTGTTCAATTTAACAATTATACAACTAACAGCTTGTGCACAACGTTGTGAGTGGTGTCCTTCTCTTGGCTGCTCATCCACCACCTCTACCCAGCTGCCTGCGGGCCTCTCTCTTTCGTACCCGTGTCAATTCCATTTCTCCTCACCATCTCTTTGCTGGGTCATCAGGTTGGGGGACATACCAATGTATATGAATGCTGAAAGACAAAAGTGGGTTATTTGCACCAACACTATTCCTCACTCTTGTGCTATACAGGTGAAGACTCAGAGGAGGCTGGCCCTAGTGGCCTGCAAGGCCAACGCCCTACACCATCTGTCCAGCCTCAACCTCCACAGCCTGCAGCACCAGCAGTCCAGCCGCCACCACCTGCACCAGCTGTGCATCCTCCGCGTCCACCACCACCTGCACCAGCTGTCCAGCCTCTACCACCACCAGCTGTCCAGCCTCTGCCAGCACCACCACCACCACCTGCACCGGCTGTCCAGCCTCTGCCAGCACCACCACCACCTGCACCGGCTGTCCAGCCTCTGCCAGCACCACCACCACCACCTGCACCGGCTGTCCAGCCTCTGCCACCACCACCACCACCACCACCTGCACCAGCTGTCCAGGCTCTGCCACCACCACCACCACCACCTGCACCAGCAGAGGCCGCACCTCCAGCACCGGAGGACTTTGGTGAGGAGGAGGAGGGCCCAGCTCCCCGCCAGAGGCCATCCGCCCAAAGGAGGCAACTCCTGCGGCTGGCCACGGAACTACTCCGCCACAACGTGCGCTTGGAGGAGTACCGCCAGCAGAAACTGGAGCTGCAGCGCCAAGCACTGGAGGCACAGCAGCGAGCACACCAAGAACTCCTCCAGGCGCAACGTGAAGGCCACCAGGAGGTGCTCCAGCAACTGAGACGGCTGGAGCAGAGCATCCAACACCTGCACCCTCAGGGCACCGCGCCTACTCCAGCCCCCGTGCTGCTGGAGCAGCCCCTGCCATCAACCTCCTCCTCCACTGACCACCAGCAACCACCACCAGCTAAGAGGTGGGCATTGCGCTCCTCAGCCTCTGCACCCACTCCTGCTGCTCCCATTCTGGGTCCTGTGGCCAGACCACTACAACCAAGAAGGTGGCCCGATTTCCACGGTGCAGCCGAAGCCGCAGGCTGCCGTGGGGATAGGGAGGAGGACACTGGGAGCAGCAGCTCCGAAGAGGGGGAAGAGACTTCCCGTGCAGCACCAGCTGCAAAGGAAGGGCGTGGGAGGGGTAGGAGGGGACGGGGGAAGGGAAGGGGAAAATGATGGGACATGCTGTAGGGTGAGGGTTGGTGGGAGGGGGGTGGGTGTGGGAGGGAGGGGGGTGGTGGTGGTGGTGGTGGGGTTGACCAAACACATATGCACTGTATGTAAATAATAAATGCTCACTTACATTCACCTAAAACTTGTTTCAATGAGTCTTTGTCTTGCTCTTACACCAAGCTGGTAGGCATTGAGCTCTGCTCTGTGGGCTGGTGGTGGAGGGGGCTCCTCTTCCAGCTCATCTGGGGCCTCTTCTGGTGGTGGCTGTGGCTCCTCTGGGAGAGGCTGTCCTCTGCGCTGGGCCAAATTGTGTAACATACAGCACGCCACAAAGATCTTGGCCACCTTTTCTGGACTGTAGAGCAGCTCTCCTCCAGACCGGTCCAGACAGCGGAAGCGGTTTTTCAATAAACCAAAGGTGCGCTCAATGATCCCCCGGGTGCTGCGATGTTTCCTGTTGTAGGTTTCTTCTGGCCCTGGTTGTGGGTGGATCAGGGGGGTCATAAGCCATGTCCTCTGCGGGTAGCCTCGGTCACCTTTGCAGAAAAGCAGAATGAGATAGATGAGTGTGTATCGCTTGGAGCAGGTACAGGGGGGGCGGGGGGGATTTGGATAGTGGGTTGTGGTGGAGGAAGCCAGGGCGGAGGGTTGCCCAGTGGAGGAGGTCTAGTATGGGTGGTACATGCATGTTGCACTTACCTAGTAGCCATCCACCAGTGAACTCCCCTTGCTCGAACCTGCGGAAGATGCCCGAGTGCTGTAGGATGTAGGCATCGTGGCTGGAGCCGGGGTACCTGGCACACACGTCTAATATCTCCCCCTGGGCATCACATACAACTTGCATGTTCATAGAATGAAATGCCTTCCTATTTCTGTAGGTGGCTTCGTGTGCCCGGGGGGGTCTGAGGGCTATGTGTGTGCAGTCTATCACACCGATGACCGAGGGGAATCTAGCAACAGCATAGAAGGCGGCCATGTTGTTGTGCAGAGCCTGGGGGGTGGTGGGGAAAGTGATGTAGTGTGAGGTGTGAGTTATGAAGGCATCCAGGAACTGGGTGAGACAGTGTGAAATAGAAGCCTGGGTGAGGCCTGTGTTAGCAGCTAATACGGATTGAAAACTGCCAGTGGCCAGGACAGAGAGAGCGGAAGTGATTTTGAGGTGGGCAGGGATGGGGTTATTCCTACGTGTCTGGGGCTGAAGGAGGGGTTTCAGCTGCTCACACAGCTGACGAATGGTGGCCCTATCAAACCTGAACCTTGTTAGACACTGCTGGTCAGTGAGTTGTAGGAAGGTGGTGCGGGGCCTAAACACTCGGGGCCGTGAATACCTCCTGCGGTGGGTGGCCTCTTCGTGTAGCATGAATGCCACAAGTGCATTAAGTGCATCCATATCCCCACCACCAGTGCAAGTATTAGGACTAGTAGTCAAAAAGCAACACACACAGATCTGTCACTTCCAGCCACCACGCCCCTCTGGCCACTCACTCGCCAAACAGTACAGGCACACAGAGACAAACGGAGGTCAGGGAATACAGTATACACGTGGGAAGAGTGAATGGGGAGGGGGAGGGGGAGGGGGAGGGGAAGGGGCGATAGAGCAAAGGAGTAGGAGTAAGACACAAAAAGAGGCAGGGCACACAGACGACCGTCACAGGTACTGAACACGCTCGGCTTTCTCTCTGCAACCACCACTTCAGCTCTTCCACCAACAATATCGCCACTCTCCAACTACACACAATCGCTAATGAGTCTAAAGACGCTTTCCCCCTTGCTCTGGTCGCTTTTATTTCGGGTCCATCATATTACGCCCATCTTCCCGCTCAACCAGAGCCATTTCGCTATTCGTTATACGTTGTACCCGTCCACGTCGTATCACCGCCCCTAACACGCCCCCGACACGCCTCTTATTTGGGCGTTTTTACGTCCACGTACGAGCGACACGGACGCACTGAAACATTGCTTTCGATTATATGGATTTACTCGTTTTTGTGAGATTAACGTCCATCTCCCGATTTAGGTCGGCTCTTGGGCGTTTTTCTCTTTCGATTATAAGCAGGCTGGACTACTGCATCGCACTTTACACTGGCTGCAAAGAACAGAATATGAAAAAACTCCAAACAGTCCAGACTACCGCCACCAGACTCATATTTGGAAAAACTAAATATGAAAGTGCAAAACCCCTAAGAGAAAAACTTCACTGGCTCCCACTTAAGGAACGCATCGCGTTCAAGATCTGCACGATAGTACACAAAATCATCCACACAGACGCCCCAACCTACATGCTAAACCTCGTGGACCTGCCTCCCAGAAATGCCAAAAGATCATCTCGCAAATTTCTTAATCTACACTTCCCCAGCTGTAAAGGACTAAAATACAAGCTGATACATGCAACAACCTTCCCTTACATGAGCATGCAGTTGTGGAATGCATTACCTACTGCTTTGAAAACTATTGACGAAATAACCAACTTTCATAAATTTCTGAAGACATATCTCTTCAACAAGGCCTACAAAGAGAACCTATAGCCTTACTAAATCTCCTCGCCAGCCCACCCCAGTTATGAAAGTCTACCTTCTACACTAATCTGCCTAAATCTTTTCCTTTTTTCCCTTACTTATCTTTTTACATCACTAATTGTATCTGATATCCTGGAATGACAATGCCATAACAGGACTCTGTAAGCCACATTGAGCCTGCAAATATGTGGAAAAATGTGGGATACAAATGTAATAAATAAATAAATAAATAAAATCTGGTCCACACCCTAGATTATTTTTTTGTACCAGAATAATTTTTTCAGAAGCAGTATGTTAGCATGGAGAAAATACTGCCACTGCTATTGTTGGATCATTATCATATCAGGTTTATATGTAGTTCCATAATAATATAGAAGGAGGATATGGATCAGATAGTAATAACATGAATCAGAAGAAAAGTTGACTCCGTATGATGGGAAAATGAAATGTTAGAAGCAAGAGAGCTGGATAAAACTTCAGATATTAATTTATTAGTAGAAGAATGGTATAATTTGTGAAAACAAGAATGATTAACACCAGGATTTTTTTTTAAAGTTGATTAGACAATTGGTAGAGAAAAAATGGTATACTGAACAGTTATGGCATTATTTAAAAAAAAAAACGGATTAAGTCCTTGGAACAAAAACATGACATGAAAAGAATGTTTAGAATAGAAGCAAATAAATATTTGGTAGAGGTTAGACTAACAAAAAGGGCTTATTTTTCAAATTCTATCCCCAATGCTATGAATAAACCTAAATAAATTAATTGGTTTTGTTAAGGGCTTTCTAGGGGTGGATAGAGACAGTGTTAAGGCAAAGAAGGGGGTTATGGATAAACTGGCATACTTTTTTTTTGAGAAAATGGACAAAATTAAGCAAGATATAGCAGTGATGATTAGAAAGAAATAGGAAACTAGCTGTAAAGAGAAGTTGGTGAGAGTATGTATGGATACATTTTACATGGTCTCTATGGAAAAAATACAGAGGTTAGTAATGGCATTAAAAGATAAGTATTGCTGGATTCAATGCCTTCTATCTATTATACAATTAGGCCCTAGAAGATTTGGGGTTGGATTAAGGACTTAACCCCAGATTCTATATATGGTGCCTGCAAATCCACATGGAAACTGAAGTGTATTCTATAACAATACTACTACAAATCATTTCTATAGCGCTACCAGTCTTACGCAGCGCTTCACAATTGAACATGAAGAAAAGACAGTCCCTGCTCAAAAGAGCTTACAATCTAAATCAGGACAGACAGACAGGACAAATAAGAGATAAGGGAAGGACAAACAGAAGGACACATAGGGAAAAGGGACAATACCCATAATTAATTGGTTAACCAGCTAATCAGCACTGTTAATTGGATGTTAACAAGCAATTATCATCACTAATTGACATTAATTGAGATTTCTGCCCACAACTCACTAAGTGGGTTCTATAACATGGTGCGCCTAAATTTCTAAGTTGCATCGATGAAAACGGGGCATGGCCATGGGCAGAGCATGAGTGTTTCTAAAATCTATGCACATTATTATAGAATACACCTGATCTGTGCCTAATTTAGGCATCGGGATTTACACCAAGTAAAACGTAGCCTAAATGGACACAACCAAATTTAGTTGCATGGCGATCCTCTCAGCTTATTCTATGTACCAGTCTATTCTATAAAATTTGGGTGTACTTTAGAGAATATACTTAGGCATAATTTATTTCTGCACAGATTTTCAGGTGTCATAAATAGAATCTAGCCTTTAATGCTTCTTAGGAAAAAGGACTCATACCTTCCCTATTGAAAGAAGATGTAGTTACTCCAGTCCCGAAAAAGATATGATCTGATGTTAAAGGTTTATGAGATTGTAAGCTCTCATAATTTATAATTATGAGAATTATAAACTGAGTTCCAATTTATCTGTAGTACATTGGTCAAATTGACAGGAAAAAGTCCATAATCAATTAAGAAGAAGATGACTGTTTGGATGTGGCCTAGGAGGGTTTCATTTAAAGAGTGTGTGAAGGGGGGAGGGGTCATCAGGGTTCCTCTTTAGCTCTGCTTTTGTTATGTATTTATTTAGCACCATTAGATCTTTTGACTTTTTAGTTTATATATATATATTTTTTTTTTCTTTTTAAATCTATTTTTAATCTCTCTCTCTCTCTTTCTGTGCTACTGGTGTTGGCAAAAATAATTGAGAGAGCTGTTCCTGATCAACTTATTGAATATGAGGATAAACACGATTTATTGGACAGTTATTAATATGAATTTTATAAAGGGCATAGTACAGAGACATTATTATATGTTTTTGAAGTCCTTAGAAAGGGTTTGGATAAAAATATTACTTACTATTTTCTATCAGATGTGCCGCCATAGAACTCTGCCAAAATCAAATATATGTTCTCCATTTTTTATAGATATATGCCTATCGCCCTTGACGAAGCAAACAATAGCGAAACAGGCTCCTGTCGGGTGGGCATTAATCTTGGAGACCGGATCAAGTTCTATAAGTGAAGCCTGAGGGGTACAACAATCGTTGGATTGAAAGTAACATAAGAACCCACAGCTTCCAAGGATAATTGAGATAAGTTCATACTTGTCCTTTTTCATACCGCTTTATTTTGACTTCAACAGTATAACTAGTATTGTAAGGAAAGACTTTAAACCCCGTGAATGCACTAGTGAGAAAAAATCACAATAAAAAAAGAGTGATGATCATAATGCGATATTAAGGCATCTATATTTAGAATTCAATATAAGGAACTTCACAGCAAATAATTCTAGTGCACCACTGGTGGTTGGGGGAAGTCGATGATTACATTTCGTCACGAGCACATAGGCTCAATAAAAGCTAGACGCATACAAGTGTCGCAGTGATTGGATGAGACGCCCTTTTTTCAAGATATTGCTGTTGAGCCAATCAGCTCTCCTTTTTCAATTTGTGTAGCCTAGAAATAAGCAGTGGATTTTCTCGAGTCCATCTTAATAATGGCTTATGGACTTTTCTTTTAGGAAATTATCTAATTTTTTTTAAACCCTCCTAAGTGTGGGAAAATGTGGGATATAAGTAACAAATAAATAAATAAATAAATAATTGTTTTTACTACGTTCTCTGGCAATGAATCCCAGAATTTAATTACATGGTTAGTGAAGAAATATTTATCTGGTTTGTTTTAAATTTACTAATTAGCATCTTCATTGTGTGCCCCCTAGTCCTAATATTTTTGGAAAGAGTAAACAAGTGATTCACGTCTACCCATTCAATTTCACTCAGTATTTTATAGACCTCTATCATATCTCCTCTCAGTCATCTCATCTCCAAGCTGAAGAACCCTAACCACTTTAGCCTTTCCTCATAGGGAAGTTGTCCCATCCTCTTCATCAATTTCATCACCCTTCTCTGTACCATTTTTTAATTCCATAGTATCTTTTTTGAGATGCACTGACCAGAATTGAACACAGTATTCGAGGTGCAGTCACACCATGGAGCAATACAAAGGCATTATAATATTCTTATTTTTGTTTTTCATTTCTTTCCTAATATTCCTAACATTCTATTTGCTTTCTTACACACCGCTGCACAATGAGCAGAAGGTTTCAAAGTATCATCAACAATGACACCTAGATCCTTTTCCTGGTCGGTGACTCCTAAAGTGGAACCTTGCATCACGTAGCTATAGTTTGGGTTTCTCTTTCCCACATGTACTTGCTCACATTAAACATCATCTGACATTTGGATGCCCAGTCTCATAAGGTCCTCTTACAATTTTTCACAATCCTCTTGTGAGTTAACAACTTTGAATAATTTTGTGTTGTCAGCAAATTTAATTGTCTCACTAGTTATTTCCATCTCTAGATCATTTATAAATATGTTAAAAATCAGTTATCCCAGCTCCTGGAGAACCCCACTATCTACCCTTCTCCATTGAGATTACTGACTATTTAACCCTCTTCTCTGTTTTCTATTTTTTAACCAGTTTTTAATCCACAATAGAAATTGGAAGTGAGTTACAGGATCTATGCAGGTGACATCCAGTTTTAATTCCCGGTTGATAGTGAATTTGTGTCAGGATGTGTTAATCTGAATTCTTTAGAGAGCATATAAGAGTGTATGGTTATAAACAGACTGGCTTTGTAAATATCAAAAACTGAAATTATGATTGGGAAAATAATCTCTGAGAGTGGTGGGTTATGTTCCAGTTAGATTTGGAAATGTAGCCATCCCAGTTAATAAATCTTGGTATTATTATAGACTCTCAATTGAATATGAAACTTCATATTTGATGGAGATTGAAGTCTGTTTTTATAAGCTGAAGGTATTGAGTGAGATTAGAGCGATTCTCTCTAAATCTGATTTTCAACTGGTGCTCCAAAGTTTAGTACTATTCAAATTAGACTATTGTAACAGTTTGTATTTGGGCATTTGACAAGCTTGATATAACGTGCTTCAAGTGGTCCAGCATGCTGCTGTGCGCATTATCAGTGGTTTGCATTATTTTGACCATGTCTCCATTTCAATGAAGGCTCTTCACTGGTTCCCTGTTTTTTTACAGGGACCAGTTTAACTTGTTGGTGCTTATTTTTGAGACCCTGAGTGGCTTGGTATCTGATATTTCACTTGATTTTTATACTGCAGTGTTCTTTCAGATCAGAAAATTCACAACTTGTGGTGCCTTTACTGAAGGAGCAACATTATAATGTTACTGCAGAAGCTGCATTATCTTTTATAGGACCTCTGCTGTAAAATAAACTACCTTTGAGAAGGTGATAATTAAGGACCCCTTTTACCAAGCTGCAGAAAAATGGGGCCGATACTGGCATTGGTACGTGTTTTACATATGCGTCGAGGCCCCCTTTTACCACAGCTGGTAAAAGGAAAGTCTCACTTTCCTACAGGAAATGGCAGGGTGGCAAGTAAAGCACTTGCCGCATGGTCATTTCAGGGGAGATCCCTTACCGCCACCCATTGAGGTGGCGGTAAGGGCTCCCACGTTAACCCGGCGGTAACCAGAAAGTGTGTGGCACTGCCCAATTACTGCTGGGTACACTCCAGAGCTACAAACATAAATATACTTTTGTAGTACCAGAAATGACGGTTCACTAGGGGTGGAAAGTACTGCCGGGCTGCTGCGGTAGCCCGGCGGTACTTCCTGTATAGCAAGTGATAAGCCCATGTTGGGCTTACCGCCTCTTAGTAAAAGAAGCCCTAAAAGAATTAACTGCATTTATAAAATATCTTAAAGCATATTTATTTTGTTGAGTCTACTTTGGTGTTAACTGAGGGAAGAGACTGTATTTTGAGAGTTTGATTTGCGGTGTTTTGTTTTTATGTTTTTTTTATTGTGCATGTACATTATGAACTGTCTAGTTAATAGGCTGACTTTATATATATATATATATATATATATATATATATATATACACACACACACACACACACACACACACACACACACACACACCATTGGAGAGGATAAAACTGAAGTATTAGCTAGGTTACATGTTTGTTTATTGAAGGTGAAGATATGATTAGAGAAAAATAAATTGAAACTGTATATGTCAAACATGGGTGACATCTTTATAGGAGAAAACAAAACCCAACAAAGAGTAGAGAAACAGAATCCGCTATGTGGATAAAAATAGAAGAACAGCAAAAAAGTAGCGAGATCAACACGACACTCCCAAGACACCATGGGTACGAGTAATAAAATGTTTAATTAAATGAAAATTTAAAAAGACTCGACACAGGGCCGTGTTTCGGTGAAAAACGCCTGCTTCAGGAGTCTGTTTGTTGTGCCTCCACACTGCTAGTTTAGCGACACTGCAGCTGTTTTCAGCTCCAGTTTTGAATGATTGTTTTTTAAGCACATTCATCTGTCATTAGCCTTTTTAAAGGCTTGATTTGACTACCTCATTTATGGTGTTCCATTCATTGGTTTACACAACAAACAGACTCCTGAAGCACACAATTTACGCCGAAACACGGCCCCGTGTCGAGTCCTTGGTATATTTTAAAATATATATATATTTTAATATATGTGAAATTGCAAATTGAGTAGAGAAGGAATGATATAAGGCAGGGAGCATGAATCACTTTGTAATATGTCTGTTCAGCAAATGGTTGCAACAAACTGCAAATTCCTCCAACTTTGTTCATTCAGACTTCAGCATGGAATCAATATTCAATTCAGAAAGAATGCCATTAATATCTCCTTTCAGCTCAAGAATACATCTTGACATTTCATAGGTGTTGTTCCACTGTGTAGGGCAGTCATATGTAATTCCTTCAACACACTTATTATAAAGTCTCTCTGTAGCCACGTAACTTTTTCTGAAGTTAACTATCTTGCATGCCTTTATCAGGCTATCAACATAGCTAGTTTCGATGTAGATTATTAATAGCCAACTGAATCGAATAAGCCATAAATGTCATCCATGGATACATCGTATTATGAAGAATTTTAAATTCTAAAGTCAGTTTCTATCAGATTCAGAGTCACTGATATCAGGATCAGAATTGTTTTCTTCAGCTTTATCTGAATTAGCAATAGGTGATCTATCTTTTTCCACATTACCATTTTTTTAATTATAACTGTTTCAAAGAAGGCAAACTGCTTTCACTATATTTGTGCCATTATCAGTTACAATTAACATTACTTTATCAGGCTTGATATCCCTTTCTATCAGACTTTTGTCTAGACATACTGCATCCCCAGTATGTGGATGAGGTAATTTCTTAAAGTTAAGGATGATATGTATAAATTTAAAGGTTCCTGGGTCAAAGAAGTAAGCTGATATACCAAGAAATGAACAAGAGAGGCCTTTTTTTGTCCATCCATCAAGGCATCCTATGACCTTTCTGCTCCTAGTGATCATTTCCTTCAGTTTCTCTCCTAAGGATGCTCTGTATTTTTTTCAAGGCTTTGGCACTGTCACAAAGTTTGAATTTTGGGATCCAAGGCTGTAAGCATGTTTCTAAATTCAGGTGAATCAATAAACATCATTGGACTGCTAGTAGCAATAATCATATCCAAAACTTATTTCATGTATACACATTACTGGTCAGATTATTGGCTTTGAGACTCATGGATTTAGAAATGGTAGGATTCAGATTTACCGGATTATTTTGGTTGGTGGTCATTGAAGCATCCAGGTTTTTGTTTTGTGTTTTCTCACTGGCTCCTGTGATAGTAAGATTTGAGCTTCTGTTTTACGAAAATGCTCCTGTTTTCTAAGATTGGTTAGGTTTTTCCCCGCAATGAGCACATTGCATTCACACTCACTGTTGCTTGTAAGCCTGATCAGGCACTTGCTTTTCTTTGTATCTTACTACTACTATTTAACATTTCTAAAGCGCTACCAGGGTTACGCAGCGCTGTACAATTTAACAAAGAAGGACAGTCCCTGCTCAAAGGAGCTTACAATCTAAAGGACAAAAAGTGCAGTCAGTCAAATTGGGGCAGGCTAGATTTCCTGGATAGAGGTACAATGGTTAGGTGCCGAAAGCAACATTGAAGAGGTATCTTCATAGTATTAAAAAAAATTTTGCAGCCTACCACTTTCCTTCTTTCGTCCAGCAAATAATTTGGACTAACTCATTTTATTCTCCCAACAGTACAGAAAACACTATTCTTTGGTTGGGCATTTCAAACCTATGCACAACAACTAACTTACAACAAATGGCCAGAAAACATGATTATAACTGACAATCCAGCTTATTTTCGAAAGAGAAAAACGCCTATAGTGCGACCTAAATTGGGAGATAGACGTTTGTCTCGCAAAGGCGCCCAAATCGGTATAATTGAAAGCCGATTTTGGGCGTTTCCAACTGCACTCCATCGCGGAAACAGATAAAGTTGACGGGGGCATGTCGGAGGTGTGGTGGAGGCAGAACTGGAGCGTGGTTATTAGCCAAGGAGAGATGGGCGTCTTTAGCTGATAATCGAAAAAAAGGCGTTTTTACCACGATTTTGGGTCACTTTTTTTGGACCCTTTTTTTTCACGAACAAGTCCCAAAAAAGTGCTCCAACTGCCCAGATGACCACTGGAGGGAATCGGGGATGACCTCCCCGGACTCCCCCAGTGGTCACTAACCCCCTCCCACCAAAAAAAACCCCCACTTTACAAACTTTTTTCCAGCCTCTATGCCAGCCTCAAATGCTGTACCCACCTCCATGACAGCAGAATGTGTTCGATCCTGTCACAGCCTTTCCCTGGGTCAGATGTGGCTCTCGGGTGCAGTACAGGGTCACATCAGCATTGCATTGTGGTGGGTGTAGGGTGTTGGGCTCCGTGATTTCATTAGCTTGTGTTACAGTCTCACGATGTTGGTAGTTGGTAGGCTCTTTTCCCATGGTGCTTTTCCTCCTGCCTACTGGGTCAGAGTGCGCCCTGTTGTGTTTCCTGTTGTAGTCCATGCGGTAGTGGCCATTTTTGTAAGCCAGTTTCAGTTCCCTTTCCTGTGTTAGCCACGCTAGACAACTTAGTTCTTCCCTTGAATGTGGCTGAAAGAGGGCATTGTACAGCATTCTGCCAGCTCTGACCTACTGTTAATCTCAGTACCAGGGAGACTCGTTGCCAGTGGGGCACAACCTCTGATCTGCAGTTAACTGTGAGTAAAGGCGGTTATTCCAATAAAGGACGTTTTCGGAGAGATTAGTCTTCAGGTGTCAACTGGTGTGCCAATGTTATATAACAGCAACCAGTCCTAGAGGCCTGCGTGTATGCAGGTCCCTGGAGCACTTTTAGTGGGTACCGCAGTGCACTTCAGCCAGGTGGCCCCAGGCCCATCTCCCCACCTGTAACACTTGTGCTGGTAAATGGGAGGACTCCAAAACCCACTGTACCCACATGTAGGTGCCCTCTTCATCCCTAAGAGCTATGGTAGTGTTGTACATTTGTGGGTAGTGGGTTTTGGGGGAGGGGGGTTGGTAGCTCAGCACCCGTGGTAAGGGAGCTATGCATGTGGGAGCTTTTTCTGAAGTCCACCGCACTGACCTAGGGTGCCCAGTTGGTGTCCTGGCATATCAGGGGGGGCCAGTGTACTACGAATCCTGGCCCCTCCCACGACCAAATGGCTTGGATTGGGACGTTTTTGAGCTGGGTGTTTTTAGTTTCCATTATCGCTAAAAAAAACAAACGCCCAGCTCAAAAACATCCATTTTTTTGAAAATTCGGTTCGGCCCGCCCCTTCACGGACCCATTCTCGGAGATAAACGCCCATGGAGATAGGCGTTTCCATTCGATTATGCCCCTCAATGTGAACCACACGAAGGACTAACAGACCGAATGCTTTTTGTGAAAATAGGAACAGTACATGCACAACTAATACACACACTTTAGTGGCCAGAAAATGTGGTTATTATAATAGCTGACAATGTGTGGCTGACTGAATGCTCTTTCTGAAAATAGAACTGTGCTGATTACTGATCTGAACTATTGTCATGTCAGTATGACACAGGTCATTCAATCTTGCCTTGAGATCTGGCACTGAAATAAACTCTTCTACAACTTGGCAGACAGCAGTTTGGGTGGGTCTGGATGGGCCAGTAGGTGCACAGTTGGCACTTGGGCCCAAGTGGACCAGCAGGGGCAGGCACGCAGACAGCAGATTAAGAACATAAGAATAGCCATACTGGGTCAAACCAAATGATCTATCTAGCCCAGTACCCAATTCAGGTCACAAGTACCTGGCTAAAAACCCAATGTGTAGCAACATTCTGTACTACCAGACTGGGCTGGTCTGCAGATGGCAGATTTGGTGGGCTCAGGTGGACCAGCACTGCAAACATGCACATGGCAGAATGGGTGGGCCAGGGTGGACCAGCAGGCATGCAGACGGCAGATTGTGTAGGTCCGGGTGGGCCAGCACTGCAGGAATGCAGATGGCAGATTGGGTGCACCTGGATGGACCATCAGACATGCAGTTGGAAGATTGGGTGGGCAAGCAGGAGTGGGTACACAGTCAGCACTTGGGCCCCAGGTGGACCATCAGGCATGCAGACAGCAGATTAGCTAGGCCCAGGTGGGCCAGCACTGCAAGTACACAGGCAGCAGATTGGGTGAGCCCATGGGGGGTAGCACTGCAGGCATGCAGATGAGAGATTGGGTGGACCTAGGTGGGCCAACAAGCATGCAAATGGCAGATTGGGTAAGCCCAGGTGGGCCAACAAGCACACAGCAGATTGGGTTGGCCCAGGTGGACCAGCATACATACAGGCAGGGCCGGTCTTAGCAAGTGCGGGGCCCTATGCAGACCAATTTGGTGGGGCCCCATCCTAGCCATGCCCCATCCTAGCCCTCCCCACTCCAGCTCCACCCCATTGATAATATTATTCAATTTTTAGAATTTTTTTTATTTATGAAATTTCAAATAAAGACAAATGAAGCTAAACTTGTACAGAAAAACTGATTGAAATAATAAGCACAATGCTATCATGACCCCCCCCCCCCCGAAATTATTCAGTTCAAGTCCACTACAATTAGTTCCAATTCTCACAACCCCGGGGTGGGGGGGGGGGGGGTCAGAGGTGCGGACACACAATCTCTCCACTGCAAAACACTATACACAAACTTGTGCAAAAACACACTCATAACCTTACCAAACCGTAACAGCACTAATTCCATGGACAGGACGAGAACAACCTTATGCGTGGAAAGGCAGAACTGTAATTACACCAGGCTCTAAAACACCAATACACTACCTCGTGAAAAAAAACAAAACAAAAAGGGCTGCAAATGCTACACGCTAGCAGGATACTGCACCTTGATCACAAATGACACAACAGATATGAAGGCAAAATACGGAACTGAAAAGTTACCTCAAGATATCAGACTCAGCATGCAGCAATACTAGAAAAATTGAAACTTACATGCAAAATATCACAGATGCACATTTCCAAAAGCTGACATATTCCAATTAATAAATTCTGAATAAAATACTTTTTTCTACCTTTGTTGTCTGATCATTTGTTTTTTCTATTCGCTTTGGTCCCAGTGTCTTCTGTTTTATGCAGTGTTTTCTTTCCATTTGATATGTGTCCTGTCTACCATCTGTAGCCCTGTCCCTATCCTTTCTCCAGTTTCAGCATCTGCCTTCAAAGTGTTCCGATCCAGCCCTTAAATTCAGCAATTTCCCCTCCATGCATATCCAGCATTTCTCCTCACTCCCCTCCTTCCATGTACATCTACTTTCCTCCCCTCCCCTATATCCATGTCCAGCATTTCTCCTATATCCCTTCCCCTCCATCCATGTGCATCTCCTTCCTTTGTCTTTCCTTCCCTCCATTCCTGCCCAACATTTCTCCTCTCTCCCCTGCTCTCCATGCCCAGCAATTTCTCCTCTCTCCCTGGGCCCTGCCCTCCCATCCATGCTCCTCTGTCCCCTGCCCCCTCCATTGATCCCTATCCAGCAATTCCCCTCTCTCCCTGAGCCCTGCCCTCCCATCCATGCTCCTCTCTGTCCCCTGCCCCCTCCATTCAGCCCTATCCAGCAATTCCCCTCTCTCCATGAGCCCTGCCCTCCCCTCCCATCCATGCTCCTCTCTGGCCCCTGCCCCCTCCATTCATCATCCTTATCCAGCAATTCCCCTCTCTCCCTGAGCCCTGCCCTCCCATCCATGCTCCTCTCTGGCCCCTGCCCCCTCCATTCATCATCCCTATCCAGCAATTCCCCTCTCTCCCTGAGCCCTGCCATCCATGCCCAGGTCCTCTCTCCCTTGCCCTCCTGCTCCCATGTTCAACTGCCTGCCTGTCCGCCCTGGCGCCCTTTTCTTCTTCCCCCAACCAAGGATTTTTCTTTTAAATTTACCCTCCGTCGCCGGCATCCCACAGCAACGTGCATCACTGAAAGCGCTCCTCACCCGCCCTCGAGGGCGGGACACTGAGAATGAACAAATCAGGAAGAGCTGCGTTCTGCTAGAGACGTCGGGGGACTCGGGAGGTGAGGAGCGCTTTCAGTGACACACGCAGGACACTGCTGTGGGATTCCGTCAATGGAGGGTAAATTTAAAAGAAAAATCCTTGCTTGGGGGGGAGAAGAAGAGGGCGTCAGGGCAAACAGTGGCGGTAAGCATGGCACGACGGCGCCCTCCAGCCATGCTTACCATCCGTGTCGGAGTCGGACCGGCCCTGGGAAGAGGCTGACTGAGGCACGCCACGTGGGGCCCCCCTAAGCGTGCGGCCCTATGCGGCCGCCTCGGTCGCCTCGGCCTAAGACCGGCCCTGCATACAGGCTACAGATCATAGCTCTGCAGTCTACTGTGTCTCCTTGACCTGCACCAACACCATTAACTGATCATGTGTGTGGTTGCTGGCATTGGAGGTCTCAGGGAGTAGTAGCCTGCAGAGCAAAAGAGCAGCATTTTTTTTAGCTTCAGCAGCAGGCACAAGGTCTCAGTTTGGTTAGGAGGAGTCATAGGAGGGGAAGACACTGTGGACAGCACTACACAGTGATAATTTTCATTCTACTGTAAGGAATTTTCATTAAGAGGAATTAATAATTTTAGTTCTTATTCTATAAAATTTTGTATTCATATCCGATTTTTGTTCTTACAAAAAAGAAAATGATAATTTTTTGTTCTAGTTCTCCAGAACTAATGACCTAAAATTTTCATTCTTATTTGTATTCTTGATAGCAAAAATATCCTTGCTACAACCTTTTTTTTGGAGAAATCAGCATTACTGATGATGATGCATGCTCTCCTAATAAGTTTGTTCGATTATTGTAATGTGCTATATTTAGGTGTAATGGGAAAACGTATTAGACAACTACAAATAATTCAAAAAACAGCAGCTAGGTTTCTCTTAGGGAGAATTGGAGAGTGCACATCCCCTTCTTAGAGAACTTCATTGATTAATGGTTAGGAAATACTTTTTGTTTAAATTGATGGTTTTGATATTTAAATGATTTTACACTCAAAAACCAGCTTACTTACCTGGGGAAATTCATCAATATGAGCCATCTTCTGTATTGAGATCTTTGGTTAGAAGACTGTTAGAAATTCCTTCTTTGGAATGTTTGCCCAAGATTGAGATGAAGAAATAAAGATTTTAGGGTCCCTTTTACTAAACCATGGTAAAAAGTAACCTGCACTAGTTTTGGCATGTGAAATTGTCGCACTTCGGGCTACTTTATACTGCAGAGGGGAAAAGGCCTTTTTTAAAATGGGGCAGTAAATGGCTTGTGCTAATATTAAAATTAGCATGTGGCTATTTACTGCCTGAGCCCTTACTGCCACCTAACCACGTGCTAACCCCGTGGTAATTGTTCAGCATGCGACAATGTGGCTATTCTGCAGATTACCATCAGGAACGCACCCCCCCCCCCCCCACACACACACCGGTAGAAAATAGACAATTATTTTCTACCATGTATGCCAAGAACTACCAAAGAAGAAATCCGCCAGAAGATGGAGAACTCAAAATGCTCCACGGTAGATACAACAGTACAAAAAAAGTGGGAGAGCGACCAAGGAAGCCAAAGACAGGAAGCTGTACATTAATAAGAAGGTTTATTTGAAGTATAAAGACTAGACACAACGTCATGTTTCAGCCGTTAGGCCTGCATCAGGAGTCTATAAAAATATATATACATGATAAAAACAAGTCAAATATAAAATAATGAACGTATACAGACACAATGCCCAAAATATAAATTTCATTTTATATGTATTTTAATTCATTTATATTGAATTATTTTTACATTTATATTTACATATACTTTATTTTATCCTTGCAATTATATATATATGTGTGTATTGTATTTTTATTAATGTACATCTTCCTGTCTTTGGCTTCCTTGGTCACTCTCCCACTTTTTTTGTACTGTTGTAACTTCAGAACTACCGCCAGGCTCCCATGCTTCTCTGGTGGTAGAGCTGATTTGGCACTCTGTAGCCTTACCACACCTTTGGAAAAGGGCCTCTTAGTGCGATAGGTCCCAGTTACTGGAATAAATTACCTACAGAGTTACATGAAATGAAACATTAATATCCTTTAGAAAAGGTCTGAAAACATTTTTTTCTTCTCTAATACTTAAAGCTATCAGCCTTATAGCTTCTATTGTTTGTTTTATAAAAGGACTAGGGATGAATAAGGCCATAGATTGGAAATTTCTGTCAGGTGTTTTCATATTTTCTAGCCTTATTTATTGTGCTGTAACCATTTTGAATGGCTTGCATCACTATAAAGTAGGATAAACACTAATTATGGTGATGATGATGATGTGATACAGGACTGGAGGTGAAGGATTTATATTAAGATTCTGCCCCAACCTCTATAGACTTAAGAACAACAATGAACCGGCTTAGCAGGAAGAAAATCAAGTGCCGCAGTCAAAATCAGGACTTGAATCCAATAAAAAATCTACTACTACTACTTAACATTTCTAAAGCGCTACTAGGGTTACGCAGCGCTGTACAATTTAACATGGAAGGACAGTCCCTGCTCAAGGAGCTTACAATCTAAAAGACAGGTGTACAATCTAAAGACAAGTGTACAATCTAAAAGACAAGTGTAGAGTCAATCTGATAGGGCATACTATACTTCTCGAAAGGTTAGGTGCCGAAAGCAGCATTGAAGAGGTGAGCTTTAAGCAGAGATTTGAAGATGGGTAGGGAGGGGGCTTGGCGTAGGGGTTGAGGAAGATTGTTCCAGGCATAGGGTGAAGCAAGGCAGAATGAGCGGAGCCTGGAGTTGGCAGTGGCGGAGAAGGGTACTGAAAGGAGGGATTTGTCCTGTGAGCGGAGGTTACGGGCGGGAACATCTGTGGTAAGACTTGAAGACTGCAGTTCACAGATGATCCCCAACCAATCTGAAAGAGCTTAAGTTATTCTGCCAAGAAGAATAAGCAAAAATTGCACCATCCTGCCTGCAAACTTGGTAGATACTTGTTCTATGTGATTCATGGCTGTTATAACTGCAAAAGGGACTTCCACCATGTACTGAGCCAAGGATTGCAGAGACTTATACAACAAAGATTTTTGGTTACTTATTCTTGTAACTAGGAGTGGGTAGAATTGTTTGTTAGATCACCTAGGTGGTTTCAGGACCAGGGCCCAGGACTGAGTTGCTCCAGGAAGCCAGAAGGCAATTCCCAGACACACACAATCCTCACTCCTTATGTAAAGCAGACCACTCCAATATCTGTGCTCTGAACAAATACTTATGTATCCATTGACCAACCTGTGGTAAAAGAGAGCCAGTGCATGTTTTTGAGACATGCTGAGGCCCCCTTTTACCACAGCAGGTAAAAGGCTTGTCTTTTTTGCAGAAAAAGAAATGGCCATGCGGTAAGTGAACCACTTGCCGCATAGTCATTTCGAGGGAACCCTTACCACCGCCCATTGAGGTGTCGGCAAGGGCTCCCGCTCTAACCCAGCAGAAACCAGGCAGCGTGTGGCACTGCCTGATTATTACTGGATAAGCACCAATGCTACAAAAATAGAAATATTTTTATAGCACTGGAAATGGATGCATGCTATGGGGGGTATCTACTGCTGGACTCCTGCAGTAGTCTGATGATAGCTCCGGATTGGTGCGTGACAACTTGGCCCTTAATTTTTTGTTGCAAAGAAATGGGACAATATATATGTGCAACAAATCACCATAGCAAAAGCAGACAAACTATTTACAATGTCTCCCCTTTTTATCTCCCTTGAGTCTTTAAGAGATAGTATGCAGACACTGTTCACCCATGTCCTTTTTGACACTGTTCCACTTTGTATCCAGTAGATATTAAAACAGTTAACACTTAGTCTCATCTGTTTATCTTTCTTTAGAGGATCAGGGTTCCTGAGGCTTTATCAGCTCAGGAGATGTTACTTTGCCCTAGGGTGGAAAATGTACCCAGGGGGCAGATGAATGCCAGAGGATCTCTTTAGTTCTTCTTTCTTCAGCATTATTAGTTTAAATCCAGGACCTGTAGAGCTCAGTTGGAAGTATCCCTCACTCCTGAGCTCTGATGGGCTGGTGCTCAAAATCTAACACTGGCACTAGAGGCAATTAGTACCAGAATAGAACCGGTGTTAGGGTGCACATAATGTTCAGAGGGCACTAAAGCTAGAGACAACATGCACGCCAAAGAGGGCCGCAAGTAGCATAAAAATGTAGTCAATTCTATGCAAATGAGGTCCTTAGTTATTCCTTCCCAAATCTTAGAAACAGTACACAAACTGAACCTTGCCCTTACCGCTGAAAACCTAACACTAGTTCAGAGCTGGCATTAGGGTGTCTGAAGAGAGATTTCTAATGCACCAACCTGTACATGTTTCATGGGGAGTGGGGGAAGGGTGACAGTGAGGGGCATCATCGAATGCGAACGCCCATCTTCATGGACGACTGTCTCCGAGGACGGGTACGTGAAGGGGCGAGACAGACCGTGTTTTCGAAAAAGATGGGTGTCCATCTTTTGTTTTGATAATACAGTTGGTGCCGGGCAAATGCTTCACTTATTGGTGAAGGGGGGCACCTAGATGTGGGTACAGTGGGTTTTGGGGGGAGTTTGGAGGTCTCCCATTTACCAGCACAAGTGTAACAGGTAGGGGGGGTGGGCCTGGGTCCACCTGCCTGAAGTCCACTGCACCCACTAACAACTGTTCCAGGGGCCTGCATACTGCTGTGATGGAGCTGGGTATGACATTTGAAGCTGGCATACAGGCTGGGAAAAAAAGTTTTTAAAGTTCTTTTTTTGGTGGGAGGGGGTTAGTGACCACTGGGGGTGTCAGGGGAGGTCATCCCTGATTCCCTCGGGTTGTCATCTGGGCAGTTGGGGCACTTTTTGTGGACTTGTTCGTGAAAAAAAAAGGGTCCAAAAGAAGCGGCCCAAATTCTCGTTTCTGCCGCCTTTCTTTTTTCCATTATCAGCCAAGCACGCCCATCTCTCGGCCGATAAACAAGCCCCAGTCCCGCCTTCACCACGCCTCCGACCTGTCAACTTTGTTCGTTCCCGCGACAGACTGCAGTTGGAGGCGCCCAAAATCGGCTTTCGATTATACCAATTTGGGCACCCAAGGGAGAAAGGCGCCCATCTCCCGATTTGGGTTGAAATATGGGTGTCTTTCTCTTTCGAAAATAAGCCTGAGTGACACTGAAGTTTAAAAAAATAAGATGGTATAGGACAAGTGGGAAGTGACAGTACTCTGTGTATTGGTCCTGAAGTTAGCCCCCAAACTCCATCATTTAAAACATTTGCCTAATGATACTATCCCTCTCACTGCCTCCAGCCTCTGGTTCTGACTGAGTATGCACACAAGAGTTGTGCTTACCGCATTGCTCTTATGTGCATGCACTAGTCATGTTCCTATCGCTTAACTTCCCAATACTCAATGCTAACAGCGGGCATATAATTAGTGTTGAGCATTGGGAAGTATTTTTCTGTGCTGTTCCCATGGTATTTCCTGATGCTGTTCCCTACAGCTCCAGAGTTCTGAGTATCGGCCCGTGAGAGTAGAATCATCTGCTTTTACTGCCCAGATATAGTGCTATTTTTAGTGACATTACCACAGCTACTGTATATATTCTTAGACTCAATAGCAGATTGCCCTGGTGTGGATGATCAGGTTTCTCTATACTAACCTAATGTGTGATTATACTGCTAGGGCTTAAGGTTGAGGGGCACTCCCTTGCGATGTGGGTCCTGGCTGGGAGGCAAAAACCAAGAGACAAGGATTCAAACTGTGCATCAGGCATTACAGTCCTGAGCCATTCCCTCCAAAACATATCACAACCCTTAATCTAACTACTGGCCAAAGGAATTCTTCTTTCTTTTTGGACTCTTCCTTTGTGCTGTTATGCTCAGTATTTATTCTGCCCAGCAACTCATGATGTAACTGGTGAAATTTCTCCACTGCTTTCCAATTGGGTCTTAGTTACTGAAAGTATTGTGACTGCAGAGGTTCCCCAAGGTCTCTACGTTCTTAATTACCTTTTGAATATTTCTATTCCGTTCTTTCATATTGAAAGTTTAGGGTAAGTTCTGTAGCTCGGTGGAACAAACTTGTTCTTTAATGCATTTTGAATTTAATGTATTTTTAGAAAGCAGAATGTGAAAAATGTACAAGGGTATGAAAAATATTATAAGGTACTTTGTCTAGAATCTATTGTGCAATGTGACATGTTTTACATTCAACTGAGCAACTGTGAACAAGTGATTCAAAAATACAAATAAATGAATAATAGCAATCATATTTTATGGCTATGAAATAAAGTAGATAAATTATCCTCTCTGAGAAAACTTAGATGTTTAGTTCGAGATCAAAATGTAGATTTTGGCACAGAAGACTATATTATATTGTATTTTGTTCCAATCAAGGTCCTTAATGAGGTATGAAAATACATCTTATTTTTCGGATATTCACAATATTCATCATATGTGATCTAAGACCAAAGCTAATTTGCCTAGCATGGTTATCCTGGAAACCAGATCTGCTGCAGCCATCAAGGACTAGAAATGAGAAACCTTGGTCTGTATTTAAAAACTAAGAGGCCCTTTTATTCAGCTGCACTAAAAAATGAGTTTAGTGCTCCCTTACATGGGACTTTCTCATGTGCTAAACCCATTTCTAGCATGGCCTTCAAAAAGGGCTCTTTCCTATTTGTTTTATTTCTGGCCATGTACTAATGTTAGTATTAGTGTACGGCCGTTTCAAAAAATTACCATGCAAGCACTTATTATCTCCTGTTTAGAAAGGCATTAAGGACTCCCATGTTATGGATGCACAAACCAGTTAGCATGTTAGTAATGTCAACATGCTAGCTGGTTAACACATCTATGCCCATTCTCTGCCCCTGACATGCTCTATCCCCCCCCCCCCCCAAAGAAATACTACTCGCTTAGTACACGTAGATGGCAAAACTGACATGAAATGCTTTAGTGCATCCTGTGTTAGACCATTTTTGTTGTGTTAAGCATGTATTACTACTACTACTAATCATTTCTATAGTGCTACAAGACATAGTCAGTGCTGTACACGTTATCCCCCAGATTCTATATAGCGTGAGGGGTTGCGGAAGGGCCTTACGAGGCTGGGAGACTGGGCGGCTAGGTGGCAGATGACGTTTGGTGTGGGCAGGTGCGGGGTGATGCATGTGAGAAAGGAGAACCCGAATTGTGGCTGAGTGTGGGGATGTTGTAATGCCGTTGTATCGCTCCATGGTGCGACTGCACCTTGAGTATTGTGTTCAATTCTGGTTGCCGCATTTCAAGAAAGATATAGCAGAACTGTAAAAGGTGCAGCGAAGGGTGACTAAAATAATAGCGGGGATGGAACGACTTCCCTATGAAGAAAGACTAAGGAGGCTAGGGCTTTTCAGCTTGGAGAAGAGACGGCTGAGGGGAGACATGATAGAGATATATATATATAAAATTATGAGTGGAGTGGAACAGGTGGATGTGAAGCATCTGTTCACGCTTTCCAAAAATACTAGGACTAGGGGGCATGCGATTAAACTACAGTGTAGTAAATTTAAAAGAAATTGGAGAAAATGTTTCTTCACCCAACGCATAATTAAACTCTGGAAATCATTGCCGGAGAACGTGATGAAGGCGGTTAGCTTGGCAGAGTTTTAAAAAGGGTTAGACGGTTTCCCAAAGGACAAGTCCATAAACCGCTACTAAATGGACTTGGGAAAAATCCACAATTCCGGGAATAATATGTATAGAATGTTTGTAAGTTTGGGAAGCTTGCCAGGTGCCGTTGGCCTGGATTGGCCGCTGTCATGGACAGGATGCTGGGCTCAATGGACCCTTGGTCTTTTCCCAGTGTGGCATTACTTATGTACTTAGAGATCGGCGCCAAAATCGGCATGGATTCTATAACTGCATGTAATTTAACAAGCATAACAAATTAATGAGCACTGATCACAGCACTTGTCAGTGCTCATTAACTTGTTATGCTTGTTAACTTGTTATGCTTGTTAAATTAACAGCACTTAACAAGCAATAATGAACACTAATTGACACTGATTAGAATGTAGATGCACAACTGGCTAAAGCATATTTTCTAACAATGTGCTCTGAGCTTCTAACATGCCCAGGCAAAAAGAGGTGTGGTTATAGGTGGAGAAATGGACGTTTCGTAGGCATTCTGAAATTTACATGCCTAGTTATAGAATACTAGTAAAAAAGCCCTGTTTCTGATGCAAATGAAACGGGGGCTAGCAATGTTTTCTTCTGTGTGCATGTGGGAGTGTGTGTGTCCCTGCCCTCTGGCCTCTCTCCCCTCCCCCCTCTGAGTCCTTCACTGTTACAGAGCCAGCGATTTGATTTCGTGCTCTGCTGTTTTCCTTCACTGACTGTGTTACAGAGAGGGCGGGGCAGACACTCATAGGGAAACCGGATATCTCGCCCCCTTCACACTTCCAGCTGGAGGCTTCATAGAACGTTGGTGTTGCCTTTTATATAGAGAGATGGTCCAGTTTTTGTTGGTGTACATGGATGCCCATAGATTTAGGCACTAAAATATCAACTAAGCGTGTTCTATAATCGGCACCTAAACCTAGGCACTGATTATAGTGCTGATTTTTTAGGTGCCATATATGTAGGTACTTTCTCTGTCCCTAGTGAGCTCACAATCTACGTTATTTTTGTACTTGGGAAAATGGAATAAGTGACTTGCACAAGGTCACAGGGAGTTGCAGTGGGAATTGAACCCAGTTAGCCAGGATCAAAACCCACTGCATTAATCATTAGGCTACTCGTTCTTTATCACCTGATGCAGTTTAGTTAAAGGGCCTCTAAATTATTAATTATATTAAGAGGGTGATCTAAAGGGAAAGCAATGTTCAAAATCATTTCTATGCATAACACAAGGTTTTATATGCAGAGCTAGGTTTTTTGAAAAGTGTTCACCTGAAATGCAGGCGGAATTATATGCCTACAGCCAACATGTGTCTAATTGTGTAAAAAATAAGATGGTATAGAAAAAGTGGGAAGTGACAATAGATCTTTTTTTTTTTTTTTGTAATTCCCAGACAGGGAGGAATTGGTGCAGAGAGTACACATTGGTACATGCTTTTTTTCATTTCCAAAATATATATGTGAGTTTTATTATAAAAAATGCTCACACAAAGGTAGGTGCAGATTTGTGCATGCATTTTTTGTGTTCTGTTTTTAAAGGGAATATTTTCTTTAGGAAATAATGTAGGTCTGCAGATAAAAGATACCACAGATTTCACAATAAGACATACATTTTGAAAGTTGTGCTCATGGGAGAATGACGCTTTAGTAGGTGCATAGGAGAGAGTGCAGAGACGTTTCTCCTTCATCCTAATAATTGCTTTCTTGCTAATTCCCAAATTTATTTCCAAATCAGAGGCAACAGTGTCAGAACCTCAAAAGTGATTTTTATTATATTGGCAGTCTGCTTAACATGAAGCAATGCTGCCTTTTACCCAGTTCTAAGAAGGAACTGTTTTACTGACAACTTATTTTGAACTTATATCCCAATTTATGCTGGTATTTACACTCCTGATTTTACCCATTAGAAACAGTGCTTCAAGTACAACAATATTCGGGATGTTTTTTTTTTTTTTTTGGGGGGGTGCTGAAACCCTGGGCTGGCCTAAAATGTCCCTCCTGGATCTAAATACCATTGCAGTTATCTTATAGGTTAATTCTATAACAGGCCACCCTGTAGGTGCCTATTCTATAAACAAATGTAGGTGCCTTTAAAGAATACTAGACTAACCAGGTACATATGTGCTTGAAATGTAGGCACAAGAGGTTTAAGGACAACCAGCAAAGGTGGAAGTGGGAATGTTCCGAATGACCAAGGCAAACAACTAAGAGTATACAAAAGTTTATTGCCAAAGAGACTGACCCAAAAAGACCTAACATGGGCCATATTTCAGCTAAAAGGCATTCCTCAGGGATCTACAACATAACATATAAATATAAACACAACATAAATATAAGTAAAGATAAAAATAAACATAATAATAAAACAGATAAAACAGATAAATAAACATTATATTATGAAGATATCAGAAAGCAGGCACAACGCATAAAAAATGCCATAGAGCTGTTATAAGGGTTAGCTGCTAAATAATGGAGATCCACTCATGTATTTGCAAAATAATGCTTGACATTTACCTGTATATGTGCTCACATACCTAAGTAAATGTCATTATTCTAAGAGCCAATAAGTATACAAAACATAGAAGATAAAACAGACAAAAACAATCATACAAATATCTTCCAGAAAAAAAAAGCTGTTTTTGAAAATATGTTGGACATCAAACAGCAGGAGAGCTCTTAAAGAGAGAGAGAGAGTGCATTAGTTAAATCAATACAACTCTGAATATTACCATATGTCCAGATTTTTTTCTATATATATTAAAAACAATCCAAACTTCAAACAGTTCTTTAAAAAAGTGTATCAAACAGTGCATTTACCTTAGGGGCCCTAAGCTGTGGTAAAAGGGGGCCTGCGCTATCCATTTGAGGAAAAATAAATGGCCTTGCAGTAAGTGAATCACTTGCCACACGGCCATTTCGGTGGGGAGCCCTTACTGTTACCCATTGAGATGGTGGTAAGAGCTCCAGTGCTAGCATGGTGGTAACTGGGCAGCCCGTGGTGCTGCCTGATTACCACCAGTTAAGTTCCGGCACTACAAAAATAAGACATATTTTTGTAACACCAGAAATGGCACACACTAGGGTTGGGAACTACCGCTGGGCTCCTGCGATAATTCTGGATTGACATGCAGCAAGGCCGCAGTGGGCTTACCTCTCCTTAGTAAAAGGGCACCTTAGTAATTAAGCTGTACAATCAGTCAACTTACAGAATTTTTATCCACAAAAACCTCCATCTGATATGAATTCATGTTTCGATGAAAAAAAAACCCATCTGCTTCAGGAACTACTTTTGTCCAAGCAACAGAAAATGGCTTCCATAATAGAGTTTGAAATCAAGGCAAAGGTGAAGATGACATGCTAGAAATCATTTTCTATTGACTGAAAAGCAGTCTCTGAAGCATATATATTGATTAACTGAACTTGTCTGGCTGCAGATATCAATCTGGCAGCAATGACTCCTAATGGTAGTCTTGCAGTACAAACATTAGGAAGACAGCCCTCTATATAAAGGTAAATTGCTGTTATATAGAAGGCTGTGACCTTATTGCTAGTACTACAAGATTACTGCTAGGGGTCATCAGTGCTACTGCCATATGGAAAACTGACCTCTGGTGGTAGATAAGGGGGCGGGGATCAGGGAAATGATTACATTGAGGGATGCCTAGATCCAGAGGGCAGGGATCAGGTGAATGTTCCCATTGGGGGGGGGGGGGGGCATGGGGCTCAGATCCAGAAGGGGTATTGGTGGTCCTATTTGTAGGGACATTCCTGTGCTACACACTGCCAGTAGCATAGCTATACTTACCGACATCCTGGTAAGTGCATCAGCTCTATCTGCAGTTGTGACAGCTAATGTGCATGCCGACTCAGTGTATTAGCGGTCACAGATGGCCATAATACTATTACCAACCCCAGGAGCAGATGTAAATCCTGCCGTTCTTTTTTTTTTTTTTTACATAGATGAACACTCCTCTTTTGAAAATGAGAATACAGGTTTATGCTTTAATTCCGCCCTGGTCTCTTTCTTGTTCTGCCCAAACCAAGCCCCTTTCCACAGGCACATAAAGATGATTCAGACATTTAAATTCCAGTTTTTAAAAATGAGCTTTAAACAATTGTGCACGTGTGTACTATTGGGAAAGAATGTGCACTTTTCATGAGTAGTACACATTCTTTTGAAAGAGTGTGCATTCTTTCAAACAGTTCACATTCTTCATGGCATTGCTTCCGTGATGTCCATGATGATATAATGAAAAAAAAAAAAAAAAACATTACCGGAAATGACATAGGAAACAACATGAAACCAAACATTTTCTGGTTGCACATCCCTAGTTAATTCTAGTATACTCAAATCTATGAACCTGTTTGCATGCTAGACAGCATAGCACTCTCTAACACTGTGTGTAGAGCCTGAGCTCGTTCATTAAAATTTGGGGTCCCTAGGTCAATTTTAGCAGACAATAGAAAAGGTGTCAGTACTCAGTACCCCTGAAGCAGGCAATTACACCGAAACACGAGTCTGTGTTGAGCCTCAGTGGTGTTTCACAACAATAAATATTAATCCTATGGAACTCTTTAATTTCTTGGTGTTGTGTTGGAAGAGACATTACACACCCTGCTCTTTTGCAGCTTCTCAGAAGGCTGGATCATTCTGCCTGCTTCCCCACTTCTTAGACATGAAATGCAGGGCTCTGGCAGTGAAACTTCAATTGGTGGGGCTTAATCAGCCTTGCCAGCAAAGGTATGATCGGGGGTGGGGGGGAGCACAGCAACAGCAGCAGGGGGAGAGGGACTGAGAGGAAATGCTTGGCCCCCCAGACCACTCCAGGGCCCCCAAAATAAACTTTGGCTATGCTCCTGCTGCATTGATTACTTGTAGCCCAATGTAGGAAACTTAAAATCTGTTAGTTACTTTTTAAAGTATTAAGAAGGAAAGTGGACTGATTCTCTGCTCTTAGTCCTTCACATACTGGTGAATTTGGTTTGTTTGTGAGATTTAGCATTTCATTGTTGTATTGATATGATTTAATAGATTTTGGGTTTTCATATGTCATTAATAGTGCTCAGTCTTTAGTTTGCCTCCTTTCAGAGAGCACGCTTTTCTCGAAGAATGTGCCCACATTCAAAAGAGTATGCCCTCTTTCTAAAAGTCTGTGCTCGTTTTCCATAAGAGAGCACACTACCAATGATACAGCTTTTTATGAGTGTAGCAAAAATAGTGAAGAAAATTCTTGGGGGGGGGGGAACAAATAAGCAAAAGCTCCAATAAAGGATAAGGGAAACAATATAAAATAAAAATTATTTTGCTCCAATTTTTTAGGCGCCAATTAGTGAATGTAATTCTTTGTGTGAAAGAGGTTCTGCTTCCACCATGTGACCCAAATGAGATCCTTCTAATACAGGTAGCTACATCTCATATCTTGTATCTTACTCCAGGCCTAGACACTGCTTCTAGTCTTCCTGGAGGACATATCCTCTAAATTTCAGAACCTGGTTATAATCAGTGACTTTACCTTGCATGCTGACATACAAACTAGAGTGAAATATAAGACTCTGCTAACATTGTTGGAAAAGTTGGAGTTTCAACAACAAGTACTCATCCCTACACACTCCGGCAAGCACATATTAGATCTAATCCTAATGACAATATTTATTGCAGCCTAACAGTCTGTCCATGAGGTCTTTCTCTTGGTCATACCATTGTCTGGTAGGGATGCACATTCATTTGAATTTGTGTCATCTTTTGCCTGAAATAACAGGAAAATACCCTGAAATTTCAGGATGTTTTTCTGTATCATAAATAGTGTACATTCTTCCAAAAATGATTGGGGATCCCTCCTATGCCTTTTCTCATCTTCAATAAGTTGGGGTAAGCTTGAAGGAATAAGGGATGGGGGGAGCCCCTAGGGGACTTTGGTGGTCACTTGTTCAAGGGAGTGGAACCCAATAATTTTAGGGCTCCATTCCCAGGATTACTTGCAATCATTTTGGGAGCCTGTTCTGTAACCAAACTTGGCTGGGAGTGGGACTCCTTACCACCAATTGGCCAGCAGGGAATTTAGCATTCAGGGAGATTTTGACAAGGGCTTTTTGTCCCCTTTAAAGTTCCTCCCATAATCCAAAAGGCAGCTGCAGAACCACAGAAAAATAACATATAAATGCATCTCATTGAGATATGCCTTAACATTTTAGCAAAGATAAGCTATGAAGCACTTAATTTTAATCTGAAATCAAGGGAACAATGTTATAAAAACTTATTTCTGCATATAGTGGACCTTTTACAAGGGACCATTAACGTTTTTAGCATATGCAAATAATAAGCATGTGCTAAATGCTAGAGAAACCCATATATGCAAATAATAAGCATGTGCTAAATGCTAGAGAAACCCATATATGCACTACCAACTAACGTGAAAACAATCAAAGAAATAACTAACTTCCGCAAATCTCTGAAAACCTATCTCTTCAACAAGGCCTACCACGAGAACCCATAGCTTAATTATAACACTTCACCAATCCACCCTTACTCTGAAATTCATATTTCTATAACTGTTTGCGTAGATCTTTCCTGTCATCCTTGATCTTTTTGTAACACCAATTATATCTTTTACCCTAGAATGGTGTTGCCATAACAGGACATTGCAAGCCACATTGAGCCTGCAAATAGGTGGGGAAAATGTGGGATACAAGTTCAATAAATAAATAATATATTCCTATGGGCATCTCAAGTATTTAGTGCATGCTAATCAACACATGCTAAAAACGCTACCGTGCCTTTGTAAAAGACCTCCATAAAGCACTATTTTGAGTGAGGAAATACCTTGTAATATAATTTTTAAAGACATTTTTGGAGTTTTCTTATGGAAGAACAACTGTAATTAGCATTTCCAGCTGTACTTGTAGAGCCCAATACAAATGTTTCCTTTCAGTTTTGACTACTGAAACATTATATTTTCAGTCATTTTGCCAACTGATAGTTTCATTTTGGTTTATCCCTTTGATACTCTCACATCCACAATGAAAATGCAAAAGGTTGAATCTGTGGAACCCTTAGATAATATGTAATAAGCCATTGGCAGGTAAATGAACACAGGAGCCCTGAAACCTTTCCAAGGCATTGCGCTTTTTTTGGCAGTGCAGCCTATTAATTCAACCATCTCTGCTGACTGCTTCTACTTCCTCCTTTTGTCACATAGTTTTGACTCATCATGAAAAAAAAACATCTTGCCGGCTGATCCAGAGAACCTGTCACGAGAATAATCTCTGATAAATCTGCCTGGGGAAGAAGCAAACAGCCTAATAATGAGGCTTCCCCATCAGACCCAATTCATTTGCCAATTCCCAGTCTATTACCTATCATTAGTCACTTTAGCATAAGGACTGAGCACCTCATGAGTTACTTGTCAAAGGAACCAAGAAAGAGGTAGGAAATGATACTAAACCATTTTCCCTTGGTGGCACAAACACAGATGGAGACTTACTTTTGACCATATTGTTTAATTTAATGTCATCCCCAAAGTCATTAACTATCATAATGATGGTGTTGAGGTAATTTATTTTCTACAATTTCCTTGGCCTTCGTGAATGCTTTTTTTTTTTTGGTCTCATGCCACTGCTGGGAATTTTGATACATTCTGTGTCATTATTTGCCCTTGAATACTTACAGTAAGAACATGGGTACTGTGGTACAGATGTGCAAAGACAGAAGGCTTTTAAAAAGACACATACATTCTATAGTTCCTAATATAGTGTATGTACAGGTCTCATGTCTTCCAAGTATATTCTTAGGTATTCTGCACATCACGGTTTCTTCAATTATGTAATAAACATAGGAAAATTAAGAAAATGGGTTTGAGTGATGCAGAGGAGGATTTGGACATGTATAAATCTGATTTCAATCAGATCAACCCGGTAGGGTAATTTTTAAAACCATCTTCATGGGAAAAGAGTGATTTACTTGTAAATGTTGGCTGTATGAAATAAAGGTACTGAAAGGTAGCCACCTTTAGTTAGATAGTGTTATCCTTATACCGACAAAATATTTTCATCTTTTTTCCTCATTCTTATATTGAAATGGTGTTCTTTTCCTTTCCCCTTGACTATATTATTGTAAATCACGTTGCTATTTTGTTAGGAAAGGTGGTATACAAAATAAACTAAATAATATATTATACCTATAGATGGATAAAAGCTGATGGAAAAAACCAGTCAAATTTGAGTCTAACCAAAAAGGACAGGAAAAAAACCCCTTAAATGTCAAGTTTCTTTTCACTATCACTAAACCTTAGCTTTTGTTTTCTAGTGTTAATAGCTATCAGACAGGAGCTGATTTTAAACTTGTGATCCTTGGGTTAGGAGACAGCTTTTTTCAAGGAGAAGTTATAGCCAGCCCATTTATAGCTGTTTCTTGTATTTCCAATGTACTTATGGATCGATGATCAAAGGCAGATGCGGGCACTAGAGGCCATTAGCATCGGACTAGCACCTGCATTTGCCTTCGCCCTATGATTACAGCCGGCAAGTGTGTGCAAGGGAAAAAGGAAAGGGAATGGCACTTGAAATACCGTCTTTCTGTGGTTACAATCAAAGCATTTTACATACTATACAGGTCCTTATTTTGTAGCTGAGGCAATGGAGGGTTAAATGACAAACAAGGAGCTCACAGGCTCTGAGTGCAAGTAGCATGCAAATGCATGGTAAACAGGGCATTAGGTATTCCTCCCCAATGCACAGTAGGAAGCACACCAAACATTGGTGCTGTTCCCATGGCAAACCCTATGCCACCTCAGAGCTGGTGTTAGGGTTTGTGGAGCATTGGGGAGGAATAGGGATTCATAGCTTTCGTTTAGTTGATACCAAACATTTTGAATTAATTCAAAATGGCACACAATCTAGTTGTCAGGAAGTAATAGTAAACTGCTTTATATTGCATCTGAGAAAACCCAGTGCTGTGTACCTATTCCCAAACAGCCCAAAAGATGGATGCCCTACCTCATATACCACTTATGCCATAAGAAGTGATGTTCTCATGGCCACAGCATAAACATCTCAGTAAGCATCTGGGACCATACATGGCAAAGTCACAGAGTTCTAACTTGCTTAAGTGGTGTATCTCACAACTTTTATAAAATGTAGCACTGCCATTATGAAGGTACACACACCACCCTTCAAAAGAAGTATCGGTCTTTCCATGAGGGCGTTGGCCTGATACTCCACACATAGAGAACCCTAACACTAGCCAGAAGGGCAGAACAGACCACCTGTTGCCTCATGCCTTAACTCCCTCCCCTTACTCCTCCCTATCCAACCCTACCCTCTCCATATATTGTTCAGGGTACTGCAAAGAAAATCACTGCAATAGAAATCCATAAGCAATATTTAGAGTGGTTGTGAGACATATATGATATATGTGGACTGCATTCCACCCAGAGAACATATCCACGGAGCTCATCTAACTCCCATACAGATGGCTCAGCATCCATTTCCCACACCAGTCTCTAGTTCATTCACAGTTGTTCAGCTCTCAGAACTCTGTGCAGGCTACATGAACCACCTATGAATGTGTACATTTGCTCATATTGATAATGGATGCCTATATTCCTGAATTACATGGTAGCTCTGCAGCTGAGCATGGTCATTGGTCAACAATTTCCAGCATAACATATGTGGGATCTAGACATTCATATCATGTGGACATTGCAGCTGTGATACATCATTCTAACCCCTCATGGAATAAATCAGGAAGCTGTTTTTTCTGTGTTCCTTTTATAATGATTAGTGTAAAGATTATGGTTGCCTGCAGTCCTTTTCTGAAGTTTAAAATACGTTTAGTATAGAGTTCTCACATGATTTTAATGATAATTACTTGATTTTGCCTTTGTAATGTTTTCATGTGTAATTTTTAATACATTTTAGTATGGTTTACTATTTGATATTTTCTATTATGAATTTATATTTATGCGATCTTCTTATAACAAATTTAGAACACTTACATTAGCAAGATATGTTTTATATGTTTCTACTACATGCCACGTTTACTGATTCATAGTGTTTTTTAAATATGTATTTATCATTTTTATTGGCCAAAGTTAATTTTTAGATATCTTTATACATTTCTGAGATCTTAATCATTGTGAATATGGGATTTGAACCAATATTCACCAGACTCAAATTGAAACTCCACAGGTTTTTTTTTTAATTTTCTATATTGAATTATCTTCTCAGCCAGTACAGTGTATGTGGTCATATGACCCAAAATAGCTCTACCTGGAATGCTGATGTCTGTAAGTCTGAGGGTCATAGGGTCAAGACTAGCTGTTGTATTAATAAAAAATTACATGTTGGGAGATTTAGAGTCAGAAATGTAATGGGGTGGACAAGAAACTTTTGGGAGCTGGAAAAAAAAAAGGTGCTGGTACTCCGAGCTGCTGGCTGAAAAAGAGCCCTGATTGAAAGCATTTTTGAGCTATTTTAGGCTTAAAAAAATTTTTTTATGTGTTTTAATGGCAGTCATTGTTAGAACATAATTTTGAATGGGTTATGACCTGGTTTAAAACTACCTGCAACCCAACATCAATAAAGTAGTGTTTCTCAAACAGATTTTTTTTAACTTGCTAGTACCTTTTAAAACAGAAATAATCTACCTCTGTAGATGTTTTGAATTTTGAATCTACTAGTTTTAACTTTACTTTTAATGCATATTTATTTATTTATTGTTATTCTGATGCAGCAAGTATGGTATTTTGTTTAGGGTGCACCTTGAAGCTAGACTGATTCACTACTTGGAAGCACTGGTCAGGGATACTGGTGAGTACGCACTCCAGTCCATTTCAATCAGCTTTTTAAGTTGATTATAAAATGTTTTAACTGTTACCTTACTAAGTTATATTTGATTATACACCAATATTTACTAGTTTAGTGAAGCTCGGATTTTTACACCAATTGGGTAAGCACACTTTTTTTTGTATCTATTGGTTAATACATGGTTTTGATATCTTTTAGTTTACAGAATGAAAAGCAGCACCAAGAGCCTTAAAAAATGGGACATGATTTCTTTAAATGTGTAACTTGAAAACAATCTTCAATTAGTGACTCGTGTTTCAGCGCACAGCCCCTGCATCAGGGGTCTGCATCAAACACAATAACAGTATGAACATAACATAAAAAACATTTTAAGATAAAAAATGGACATACATGTGAAATATATTGAACATATCAAATATACCATATAAGCATGCGTCAGCACATAGGAAGTTTGTTAGGTAAGACAGTGAGTGAATGTTGACGTTTTATCTGAGCTGAATGCATTTGTCGTTCAAAATGTCTTTTAATGTCTCAAAAATATATTGAATAAAGATAATGGCATATATGAAATAAACATGTGTTTGATAAGTGTTGAACATGCAATATGGACATGTATCAACGTATAGAAAATGTGAAGATATGATAGGATTATCTAAACTGATTTCATTAGTCTTACAAACAGTTCAAATGGAACAATCATGATGGCTGACTTAATGAGCATTGCCTGATTTTGCTAACTCACCAAGGTGTGTTTGCGCTTTTAACGCGCTTTTAAAGTTAAGGGACATTAAACGCTAATGTGCCAATATATTCCTATAGGCGAATAAGCGTTTGACTCATGTCAGCATTTAACGTGCATTAAAAAGGCTAACACGCCTTTGTAGACACAGGCACAAATGTGTTGTGACATCTCATAATATTCAATGTGCAGTGATGGAACTTATCTCTTAAGAGATAAAAAAACATAATGTAATAAAATACTAAAAACAAAGGCATAAAATAAAATATTTGTTAGAAAACAATTTGAGGTTGAGAAAGGCGTTAAAATAAAATGTTCATCTTTGGTACAGCATTGTAACTATACTTTGAAAAAGGAAAATGAACGAACATGTATATAAAAAAAGAGAAAACTATTTGGGGTTAAAAAGGCACCAAAATAAGTGAGCCTTTGTTTAAGGATAACGCATCTTACTAATACTACTACTACTTATCATTTCTATAGTGCTACTAGATGTACGCAGCGCTGTACACTTGAACATGAAGAGACAGTCCCTGCTCGATAAAGCTTACAATCTAATTAGGACAGACAAACAGGATAAACAAGAGATAAGGGAATATTAAAGTGAGGATGATAAAATAAGGGTTCTGAACAAGTGAATAAGGGTTAGGAGTTAAAAGCAGCATCAAAAAGGTGGGCTTTTAGCTTAGATTTGAAGACGGCCAGAGATGGAGCTTGACGTACCGTCTCAGGAAGTCTATTCCAGGCATATGGTGCAGCAAGATAAAAGGAACGGAATCTGGAGTTAGCGGTGGAGGAGAAGGGTGCAGATAAGAGAGATTTACCCAGTGAACGGAGTTCCCGGGGAGGAATGTAGGGAGAGATGAGAATGGAGAGGTACTGAGGAGCTGCAGAGTGAATGCACTTATAGGTCAATAAGAGGAGTTTGAACTGCATCTTCCTGTTTAATTACTTGGGATGAATAAAACTGCAGGGTAAGGACTAACCATGGTAACTCATTGTTTAGAAAAACAATGCTCATCTATTAGAATCTGTATGCACAAATTGGTTGAAAATAAGTCAACTTTAGTATTTTCGAATTCGATATTAATTGTATCCTTGGTGTTAAAGGGGTAACAATCGAGCTGCTCATAATGCAGCTACTACCTTGGTGGTCCCGCCACAAAATGTTTGACAAAAACTTTGCCTGGACTAACTTTCAATAATTGATGTGAATAGTAAAGATTACATTAGTATAGTTTGTGAAAACTTTGCTGAAATAGGACTTTCTTTTAGAGATGAGTAACGAGTATATTTTACAATGGACACCCAGCTGACTCCCATGGTCAACAGCAAACTTGGAAATTCAATGCTGGAGCCATATCTGCTGACCAGCATTGAATTTCCTGGTTTTATTTGACTGCTAAATCATAGCCAGTTAAGGCAATATTCATCAGCTGACCAACTAAGTTATAGCAGCCAAAAATAGATCTGCTATTTATGCAGGTCTATCTGGCCACTAAACTCAGCCAGTCAGTCAATGAATATTGGTGCTAACCGGTTATGACACCCTAGCCACTAAGCAGTAATATTCAGCCGAGATAGCCAGCTATCTTGTAGCTACGTGGGGCCACGGGGGCCTGGGCCCCCGTAGATTTGGCCCTGGACCCCCCTGCCGACGACCCTCTCGACCCCCCTCCCGCTGTCAACCCTGCCCCGCTGCTGCCGTCGCCTACCTTTGCTGGTGGGGGACCCCAACCCCCGCCAGCCGAGGTCCTCTTCTTCCTTCGTTCTGTTTCTGAGTCTGACATCTTCTCTTGAGCTCCACGACTGTCCTGGGACAGGCTTTGTTCCCTATCACAGTATCTAAATGCTAAAAATACGTTCTACATTAATCACACATGTAAGTGTGAGTCCCACTCATGTTCCAACCAGAGTTATGCCTACCTTTAAACTATGTGCTATGTAAGACACTAACATATTTATAGAATATTGCTTAGGCAAATTTGGGGCATTTATGAGTGTAAATGTACACACATGTGCATATAATAAATCCTAATAAATAAATATGCCATTATTCTAATCATTTATGCATGTAATTGGCATGTAAACGTTAGCACCTGTTTTACCGAACTACCCCCTCAATGATTGCCACATTTTCATGTATATTTTTTGATACCCAAAAACCTACTATCAAACATTGTGAGTTCTGATATCCATGATTTTATTATTTCTGACCACTCAGCGGTGCCTATTACTATAGACTGGAAACCTTTGCAGCCTCATCGCTATCGTGGAGATTTAATGCTGCTCTCCTCCAAGAGGATAGTTTTTGACAATAATAATTAAAACTACAGAGGAGGAGTATTGTCAAAAAATGACATTCAACAAATATCTATTCGACATCTGGTGGGATGCCTAGAAGACTACTCCCCAGGGAGTTATTATAACTTTTGTGGTTGGGAAGTCCAAAGATTAGAGAAAAAGATTAGAACAGCTGGAAGGAGAAATCAAGCATTTGGCAGATGAGTATTCGAGGGAAGGAAGAGTTGAGATGTTTATTACACTACTGTGAGATAAATATATTTATAATGCTTTGTTGAGTAGGGAGGCTAGCAATTCATTCTTTATGCAAAAATCATTATAGTATGCTGAAACCAATCTTGTTATGTGTTAGCCCAGTATCTGAAATCCAGAAGAGCAGAAAACAAATCCCTCTTACAACTGATTCACAGGGAGCTTAATTTATGCACTTTGAAAAAATTACGTCCCACTTCAAACAGTTTTATGAGAAACTTATGTTAACTTTTCTGACGAAGCCTTTTGTGACCTAATAGGAAAATTAGACCACCCCAAGATCAGTCTAGAGCAATGTCTATATGTAGAAAGCAAATTCATGCTTATTGGTCATCTATTTGTCAATAATTACCCTTTTTAAGTTTAGTAATATACGTAGAGTTCATTAGAACAGGAGTATTCATAGGTGGTATGTCAGTGTTAAAGATTACATCAAATGAATTCATGCCACTCAAAAGGGCTATCCAAAGTAACCACACCCAGTGCATTTTGAGAAGAGCAAATCAACCAACTAAAATATAAATTATAAACTAAAAATACATTCAACTAATTGCATAAAAAAGAAAACTACATGCGAAGTTACCCTCAAAATTGCATACAAAGTTGCATATAAAGGGGCATACAAAGGAGGAGCATGCTCCTTCAGCACAACACCTGAGGCATGACACTTCAGAAACTGGTGTCTACTTTATATACGTGGGTGAAGTCATCAACCCATGCCGCTGGTCTGGGACTGCCAGTTCCTCCCTTCCAAGCAATTAAAGTTCCGCAAGTGATCACACTCAAGGAGAAATAACAGATGGTATTGCACAGAAATTGCTGAGGTAATGTTTCCCTGTTGCTTGCTTCAGGAACTGGCTTCTACTTTATACACGCGGGTGAAGTCATCAACTCGCACCACTGGTCCTCTTTTCCAAGCAATTAAAGTTCTTCAAGTGATCACACTCAAGCAGAAATAGCAGATAGTAATGCCCAGAAATTGCTAAGATAATTGTTTTTATCTTATGGTCTAAACACATATGCACAGTAGAACATTTAGCTAGTTTTAAAATGTGAGGTGCCTTTCAGGCTTATTTTCGAAAGTGATCGCCGGCGATCTTCCGACATAAATCGGCGATCTCGCAAAAGCGGCCAAATCGGTATAATCAAAAGTGGCTTTTTTGACACCATCGCCGCTTTCCTGTCGCCGTGTCGGCGAAAGTTCAACGGGGCGTGTTGGCGGCGCAGTGAAGGCGGGACATGGGCAAGCATGGGCGTGGCTACCAGATGGCCGTCTTTCGCGGATAATGGGAAAAAAAAGCGGCGTTAAGCAGTATTTGCCGGGTTTACTTGGTCCTTTTATTTTCACGACCAAACCTCAAAAAGGTGCCCCAACTGACCAGATGACCACTGGAGGGAATGGGGGATGACCTCCCCGTAGTCCCCCAGTAGTCACCAACCCCCTCCCACACTAAAAAATATATAAATAAAAACCTTTTTTTACCAGCTTGTATGCCAGCCTCAAATATCATACCCAACTCCCTGACAGCAGTATGCAAGTCCCTGGAGCAGTTTTTAATGGGTGCAGTGGACTTCAGCCAGGCAGACCCAGGTCCACCACCCCCCTACCTGTTACACTTGTGGTGCTAAGTGTTGAGCCCTCCAACCCCCTCCAAAACCCACTGTACCCACATGTAGGTGCCCCCCTTCACCCATAAGGGCTATGGTAATGGTGTCACCTTACTTTCTAGCTCATCTTACCTATCTATATGTTCCATCTTTGCTTTACCCTTCACTATCAATTAAAATGTTCTATTACATATTGTAAGTAATAAACTATGCCATACTTTGTATTGTTATTTGAATATTTTTAGTGCTGTAATTGCCTATTGCTCATGTTTGATCTATTCTTACTGTACACTACCTTGAGTGAATTTTTTATTTTATATTTGTACCCTGCACTTTCCCACTCATGGCAGGCTCAATGCAGCTTACATGGGGCAATGGAGGGTTAAGTAACTTGCCCAGAGTCACAAGGAGCTGCCTGTGCCTGAAGTGGGATTCAAACTCACTTCCTCAGGACTAAAGTCCAACACACTAACCACTAGGCCACTCCTCCACTCCTTCAAAAAGGTGGTAAATAAATCCTAATAAATAAATTGACTAAATTTAATTATGTATTATTTATTTATTCATGATATTTATACCCCACATTAGCCCGAAATACACCTGGAAGCCCAGGCCAAATATATTCTGCGTATTAGAAAAGGAGGACGGAAGACGAAACGACAGCCGGCATGGTTAAAAAGTGAGGTGATGGAAGCTATTAGAGCTAAAAGAAAATCCTTCAGAAAATGGAAGAAGGAACCGACTGAAAATATTAAGAAACAGCATAAGGAATGTCAAGTCAAATGCAAAGTGCTGACAAGGAAGGCAAAGAGGGACTTTGAAAAAAAGATTGCGTTGGAGGCAAAAACACATAGGAAATTTTTTTTTAAGTATATTAAAAGCAGGAAGCCAGCAAAAGAATCGGTTGGACCGCTGGATGACCGAGGGGTAAAAGGGGCGATCGGGGAACACAAAGCCATAGCAGAGAGATTAAATTAATTCTTTGCTTCGGTCTTCACCGAGGAAGATTTGGGAGAGATACCGGTGCCAGAAGCGGTATTCAAAGCTGATGAGTCGGAGAAACTGAATGATATCTCTATAGACCTAGAGGATTTAATGGATCAATTTGACAAATTGAAGAGTAGCAAATCTCCTAGACCGGATGGTATTCATCCCACTAATAGAATTGAAAAATGAACTTGCAGAACTATTGTTAGTAATATGTAATTCATCCTTAAAATCGAGCGTGGTACCGGAAGATTGGAGGGTGGCCAATGTAATGTTGATTTGAAAAAAAAAGTTCCAGAGGAGATCCAGGAAATTATAGACCAGTGAGTCTTACTTCGGTGCTGGGCAAAATGGTAGAGACTATTATAGAGAACAAAATTACAGAGCATATTATGAGGAACCCCTGAGGGTCAGGGAAGAAGGGATTCGGGAGAGGAGCAAGATGGGTAGGTTTCATACCCGGGATTCCAACTAGAAGTCCCAGGATCCTAGGGGCTGGGAAGCCACGCCCCCACAGAGGCATAAGTTTCCGAAGAGTTGGAGAAAGGAGGAGGACTACAGTTCCCAAGAACCCCTGCAAAGCCCTGGGGGCAAGCAAAGGGAGCAGATTCCCCGCATAAATTTACCAGTAGGTGGAGGTGACCTTGGACAGTGCAAATGAAGTTGGGGCCAACCTATGAGATAAGTAATGAGAGAGGAAGGACTCAAACATACCATGTTAATATCATGAAACCTTGGCGGGAAAGAGAGGTTTTGGCTGCCTAGGGGGTGGAAGAGCAACAGGAGGAGTTGGGGCCCCATTTTGGATATATTCAAGCCGTCAGAGCCCCACATTAATATGACCTTAAGCCCCAGGCAGCAGGAAGATGTGCAGGAACTCTTAGAAGAATTTTGGGATATGCTGACCCCCTGTCCAGGAGAAACGCATCTTTATAGTGCATGAGATCATAATGTAAGGGGGCAAAGTGGTAAAACAGAAACCGTACCGATTGTCTCCGCTTAAAAAAACAAGCGGTCATATGGCAGGTGAAAGAAATGTTAGACTTCCGGGTAATTGAGGAGTCCTATAGCCCTTGGTCGAGTCCGGTGGTGCTGGTTCCCAAGGCAGATGGAACCTGGCGGTTTTGTATAGACTTCTGCCAAGTGAACACCCTGGCAGCGCCTGATGCCTATCCAATGCCGCGGATAGATGAGTTGTTGAATAGGTTGGGTACAGCACAGTATCTGTCCACCCTAGACTTGACCAAGGGCTATTGGCAGATCCCTCTCTCGGCCGAGACACGGCCAATGACGGCGTTCTGCACTCCGCTTGGCTTATACCAGTTCAAGCTTATGCCTTTCGGCCTTAATTCGGTGGCGGCTAGCTGCCAACGCCTCTTAGATAGGGTGCTGCGGCCTCATCAAGAATACGCTGTGGCATATATGGATGATGTGATAATCCACAGTCCAGATTGGGGCACTCATATAATTCAGATAAGACAGGTTCTTACCTTCTTCTGGAGAGCAGGGCTCACTCTAAATCTCCAGAAATGTCACTTTGCACAAAGGGAGGTCAAATATCTGGGGTATCAGGTGGGGAACGGAGAAGTAAGACCTTTGGTGGATAAGGTCTAGATCATTAAGGGGGTCCCTTGTCCTTCAACAAAAAAAGAGTTAAGGGGCTTTCTGGGGTTAATTGGGTACTATAGGCGATTTATTCCCCATTTTGCAACGCTGTTGACCCCTCTGACCAACATGTTGAAGAATAAGAAGCCCAATCAATTGCGGTGGGAGGGAAAGGAGATAGTAGCATTCAAGAAGCTTCAGGTAGCCCTGTTATTTTTTCACGGAGAGAGTAGTGGATGCTTGGAATGCCCTCCCGCGGGAGGTGGTGGAAATGAAAACGGTAACAGAATTCAAACACGCGTGGGATAAACATAAAGGAATCCTATTCAGAAGGAATGGATCCTAAGGAGCTTAGCCGAGATTGGGTGGCAGAGCCAGCCGGTGGTGGGCGGCGAGGATAGTGCTGGGCAGACTTATACAGTCTGTGCCAGAGCCAGTGGTGGGAGGTGGGGCTGGTGGTGGGGAGGCGGGGATAGTGCTGGACAGACTTATACGGTCTGTGCCCTGAAGAGGACAGGTACAAATCAAAGTAGGGTATACACAAAAAGTAGCACATATGAGTTTGTCTTGTTGGGCAGACTGGATGGACCATGCAGGTCTTTTTCTGCCGTCATTTACAATGTTACTATGTTAGATTTGTGGGGAGTGGGTTTAGGGGGGATTTGTGGGGCTCAGCACCCAAGGTAAGGGAGCTATGCACCTGGGAGCTATTTGTGTATTTTTTGAACATTTTTAGAAGTGCCCCCTAGGGGGACCGGTTGGTGTCCTGGCATGTCAGGGGGACCAGTGCACTACAAATGCTGGCTCCTCCCATGACCAAATGCCTTGGATTTCGCCGGGTTTGAGATGGCCGGCATTTTTTTCCATTATCGCTGAAAAACAAACCCGGCGATCTCAAACCCGGCGAACTCTGACATTTGCAGGGCTAAACCATATTATCGAATAAAAAGATGGCCGGCCATCTTTTTCAAAAATACGGTTCCGGCCAGCTGTTGCGCCGCCGCCAAAATAGATCGCTGGCGACGTTCGATTATGCCCCTCCACGTCACCTCTCACCTTAAAAGGAGAAGCACTGTGGAAGTATATTTCCTTGCCACAATATAACCTGGATCAGATTTTAACTTATTTCAACCTACTGTTCTGGCTTATGATGTCACCTGACTGCACAGTGCCATGTGCCAGACACATGACTTGCCTTGCATCTATGACGGACTTTGGGCCGTGACACTGGCCACTATCTATCCAGTAACATATCTGGCTCAATTTGGAGGTATGCAGATAACCTTGGAAAAGTTTATGTAGCTCCAGCAATTGTGGAGATATCCAAGATTACATCAAAGACATTCTTGCAGTTTCCCATAACTATAACAATAGGGCATGAACCAATCACCTATCATGATGGTATCATGATTTGAAGGCCCCTTCTGATAAAAACTTGTATATAAGATGCACCTGCAAAAGGCACATTGAGAACATCAAGAACATCAAGAACATGTGTCACAATAATCAAGAAGTGCAGATTACCACTGACTTGCAACTGCTTCTCTAGCTGCAAGTGTGAGATGACCTGATACCAAGACTGCGGTCATATTTTATATTTTAAGGTCTGTGATTGCTAACATTTGGGCTTTTCAGGTGGCTCTTTGCCCATAGTGTGTATGTGTTATTCCATCTGATTTCTGTTCATTTTATTATCCTAAGTGCTTGTCTTAGAGACTTTTTAAACATTTATTTATAAAATGTTATGTATCATACATTCAATAACCCAAATTGAATGACAGAAATAGAATTAAAACAAACAGGAACAATCAAATATTAGTCCATAACGGAAGGAACAAGAATAAGGTAAATCAATATAGGAAAAGAAAAAACAATACCATAAAAGCAACTAAATGAATATAGCTAGCCAATTAAAAATTAACTATGAGAACTGCTAAAACATTCAGTAGCCTTTTCTATAATTAAATAAATCCTGAAGCTGTTTTGGAGTGAGGAAAAGAAAATATTATCCACCATCAAGTACAAAACAGAGACAAGGAATTTTAAAAAATCAATTGTCCCACCCAAAGCCAGGATTTGAGATTTTAAGGCCAATAAGTCCCTCTTTCTGGGTTGGGTCCATCTACAAATAAAAAAACAAAATCAGGAAAAAACACTGAACAATGCTCCCCATAAACAGATCCCTCAAATGTCCAAAAGGCATAATTCCAACACCATAATCTAATCTGGATCCAGTAGAAAGGTTAGTGATAGAGTTTTTAAAGTTACTAACTCCATGGAATTCTCCATAAGAACCATTAAATTCAAAGAGTCACTTTATGCTGACTGTTGTCCAGACTTACAAAGTCTAGACACTCACCAAAGTCGATTGGCAGTAGTATCATAATTAAGATGTAGATAATCATAAAGATATCTCACCTGTACAGAAGAGTCAATTGTTAGAATAGTATTTCATAGCCAGTGCAAAATGACATCAGATCTTTCCGCATCTAGGCTCAGCTAACTGGCAGAGGGATTAGGCTGACCCCAGGCAAATACACTGTTTATTCCACTCCAGCACTCCTGTTTTTCCCCTGTACTAGGGAAGAGGCCACCTTGATGTTCCCCTTCACAGGAGCAGCAAACTTTATTCCTTTTCAAATAGTGAGTCATCCTGAGCTCCCAGCTGGAGAGGTTCCAGGTTATGGAGGTGTGCTTCACACATCTGTCTAACCAACATATATTCCAAGCTCTGTCCTGACCTCTCTGGGATGCCCGAAGCCACACTCTCCTCTGTTAATGGATGGACACCATGGTTCTTACAAGTTGGCCGGACAATGTGGGGAGGGTCCTTGGGCATGGAAGGGTTAGTCTTGGGTTTCCCCTTTCTCTTCCCTATCTCAGTACTGGAAAATCTCTGATGATCATGGTGCTCAGTCCAACACAATCTATTCTAGAACCATCTTGGTCCTCCAGTAGGTGTGGGACACTCTTCATCTGGTTTCTCCTCAGAGGCCTTTCTGATGGAGAGCTATGTTGTAGGAATACCCCTAAGTCATAGAAACATGCAAGACCCTCCATCACAACAAGGTCGTGTCCGTTCAGATAGGAGGGACTTATACATCTGTGCTAATCTTTACTTCAGTTTACACTTGGTTCTGCAGTTTATCTCTGTATATAAATCCTTTTATATTTACTCTGTATGGTCCATATGGCTGATCAGTGAGGAAGAGGGAATTCTTAATTTTGGGACTTTTTTAAATGGATATGTTCTCCTAGATTTAGTACCATTATATACACATCTATATGATATGTTTCCCAGTAAGGGGCATGCCTATCTGTACCCTCATATAGTTACTTTTGGAGAACACATTGGTGCTGACTTATCCTCTCTGGGCATATCCTTCTTGGACAAAATGTATTTTTCTAGATGATATAAGAATACTAAAATCTATCACCAAGGTTTTCAATCAGTTTATATGGTGGACTAAGACTGGCTGCATGGGCAGAATCACTACCAATGTCAATATGGTATTACCCCTTGCTTAGAATTTAAAACTCCCTCATTAGCTGGCCATTGTGTCAGAGAAGAGGTGCCTGTGTATTACAGTAGACCATGTGATCTCAGACAAGAGAATTAAAAGCATTGAAGTACATTGCAAGGAATTTGGTCTTCAAAACACACAATGCTTTCAATGGTTCCAGCTGAGGTATTGTTTAATATGCAGTGTCTTATCAGCCTCCAAGTCTACCATGGAACAAATCTGTAATGACGTCCTCTCATCCACTAAAATTGTTTCAAGTTTTTACAAGAGGGTCTTTTACTAAGGCGCGTTCACATTTTTGGCGCGTGCTAAAATTGTGGGCACGTTAAACGTTAGAGACGCCAATGTATTCATATGGGCATCTCTAATGTTTAGTGTGCCCACAATTTTAGCGTGCACTAAAAACATGAGTGCACCTTAGTAAAAGACGCCCAAAGTCATCTGATTAACATTAGTACTAAAAAACTATGGGAACATGATTTGGGAGATCTGTTAATGAAGGAGCAGAAGAAATTCTTTTGGACTTGCTGCATCCATCCATCTCCAGCAGCAATCATAGTCCTTTTTCATAGCACATAGAGCAATATGGACCCCTTCTATGATTGTGAAATTACTAGATGACAGATCAAACGCCGGTGTTTCCATACTGATATTGGTACCTTATCATTTTACTGTGTTATACTACTAGAGTTATTGGCAGAGTCTATGGTTGTAATGTTTTCCCTATATATGAGGACATGAACTATAAATCTGTTGTTTGGAAGATATTAGTCTTGTCCACATCTATACCAAAGAAGCATACCAAACTCTTTGACTTCATGATAAGTCTTGCTATCTATTTAAATTACCCATGAGAAAACAATTTTAGATTTTCTATGTATGCTTGGTGGGGTCTACTTTGTTTTTCTCATAAATATGAATACTTTACAGATGGGAAAGGGAATTTCTCTTTCTGCTTTGCAAACATGTGAGATCCTGTAGATACCTTCAATAGGGTAACTTCATGAATTGTATCACCACGGTATTTTCAGGCCCAATATTCAGCCAATGGCGATTAGCGTTTTGTTGACCATGACCAGCATTAAACCAAGTAATTCAATGCCGGCATTGTCCAGGCACCAGTATTGAATTTCTGGGTTTCCAGAGCCAGGTAACACATAGCTAGTTAAGTACATTATTCAGTTAAGTGTTGCTGAAAATTAGTGGTTAGCGCTAAACAGGCAATGTAAGTGGCCAGGAGCCATTTCTGACTGGTTATCTCACATTGAATATCAACCATGTCATCATTAAGCAAATGCTATTACTGTTGTACTGATATACAATACATTAACATTAACAGTTTCCACTTAGTATATTCTAATTCTGCACATTGCCTTTGTTTTGAAATGTTCTTTTCTATTAACATACCTTACTTGAAATGAAATCGATTGAAATGAAAAGAGTACTTTGAGCATTTCAATGCAATTTGTGCTTTATAAGGTTTGGCAGCTTTATCTTGAGATCTCCAAAGTTATCTGTTGAAAGTTTGGGCCTGTTAATGTTTAAGCTACATAGGCTCTTCATCAAACGTTGTGTCATCAGGTGACAGCTATTTCACACAGACTGAGGACTTCAAGCACTGTTTCTGTCAAACAAAATTGTTACTTGAAGCTGGGAAGGGAAACTGTAATGCCACAGAGTGTCATTTCTAAACAGATTAGAGATTTGATCACTTTTCTTGTTTCGCTGATATGCAGTCACCTACAGTTCTCAAGAGTGATAGTGTGATTCCTAGCTATAATGATGAAGTATGGTTATGTAAGGTACCTCTCTTGTTAATGGGAGTGAAGGTGTTCCTAGAGGCATTACATAAAAGAAAAGGGTACTGGCACTCAGAAAACAAAAAGAAAAAACCAGTGCTATTCAAGTTTAGGTTTATTCAATATACCACATCAACAGTAGAACTACGTAGGTGGTTCACAAATTTACATTACAGTAAAAACAATGAAAGGAACTACAGTTTTGATAGGACAGAGGAACAAAGGAAAAAATGAGAAGAGACAGAATGAAACAGAGGGGATGACAGGAAGGAGAGCAGTATGCTATGCTACACAGTTATATTCCACAATACCAAAAAATAATTCAATGTGGATTACAATAACAAAATAATTGAATAAATAATCCAGGAATTTACAAAAAATACAAAAGTTACAGAAGGAAGAACCTTGAGGTCTAAGCTGAAGTGAAAAATATTAAAACACTCTCAAAATGCTATCTTTAGATAAAACACCTTTATTCTTGATCACCCAATTAAGTACATACAATACAAAATAGGGTATATACAATAGGAAAATCAAAAAAGTAGGATCAGTTAATACCCCCACAGAATTTGAAGTTCAAGCCCCGAGACATGAAGTGATTACTCTGGATTTCTCCTTCGCTCTTCTTGTAGGTCCTGTGTAAGGCACTTCTGACTCTTTCAGGAGTATCTGCAAAATACTTGCAAAAAAATATAAAACTCTGTCTTTCTTACCTTAATTGGGCATAGCAACTATCTCATGCTCTGGACAATTAAGTAAAATTTAAAAACTCCTTCAATACTGTACCTCCTAACTCTGGGCACAAACTTTGGGGAAATTTGCTCCCCAAGACCATAAATGTAGAAAAAAAATCTAATTAAAACAAAAAAAGTTAAAATCCTCCAGAATGTACCTCAGTCACCGTTCACTAGCACCTTGGGTCTGGATCTTTCAGTGGTAATGGTATCATGCACTTTATTGGCTCCGCTCATCATAATCAATTAAAAAATAAATAAACACATTCCTAATGCGGATGGACCTTAAGCTGGGTTTTAGGTACCATGTGTTCCAGGATTCTCTTTAAGTTGTTTCTTCAGGTCTCTTCTACTTCTCTCCTCTACTTCAGTTTTTATCTGTGATTAGACCTAGCTGGCGTATGGTTAATACTAGTAGGTCATCGAGCAGGCTACTTTTAGGCTGTGACTCAGTCCCTTTGGGTGACCTTCAGCCTCTGCTCTCCCACTGGACTGTGAAGAAAGATCCTGAGTCCCTATAATACTGAGTCTTGTATTCAATAAAATAGCCACCCACTGACCATTGACTGACAGAGAAGTACATCCTCTACTACCTCATACTGCAGACAGGGTCATATATATTTCTCTGAAAAAAAAGAGGACAATTGGAATGTCCTGTTACAGTTATATTGCTGGCTTTGTGAATACTGATGATCTTTATACCACATTTTTGAGGCCTTAATGTTCATTCTTCTTTGGGATCTAGATGATTTCACACTTCTTGCTGCATCCTCTGCACTTATCATCATGGGGTATCAATGATGCAGGTTGAATCCACTAGATAGACAGCATGGACCCTTCCCACATATATTTTTCTATAGTTTCATACCCCTTTGAACTCTAGCTTTAAAGATTTATTTTTTCCTTATGGTGCTTACTATTTACTTTAACGTGCAGGAGTGGGAAAAATGGAATATGAACATATCCTCCCCTGGTTCTTAGTCTGCTGCTTTAACTACTAAGCTACACCTTTCTCAAAGTGTCCCTCCTCCCATTCTAATATTAAAAAAGCATAGTTCCCTCTAAGGAACGGGTTGAAGTGAGCAAAAAATGCTTCTTTGAATGCAAAAATGTTCAGCGACATTACCCTATGAACACAACTTGCTATTATGCAATTTGGTAATTCATTACAGAAAAGATTTGAAAATGTATTTATTGAAATTGCATGTTTATTTAAACTATTCCGGCATCAGAAGAGTGTAAAATAAAAATAATTTCATTTTCAAGTGTCATGTACCACTTCAGTATATATTCAGGGCTACATGCAGGGCACAGTTTTGGATCACCACTGCTATATCTCATGTTCATTGTAACCAGGCGCCTCTCTTGTGCAGCCAGGGATAGAACAATCTCCTCCAGCCACAGGCTCCCAGTACAATGAAGAAATAGATATCCACCCGTAACTTCAAACTCAAGGACTTTATTCCATGTAGGTTTCTAGTACACAGTTCCAACAGCAGCATTCACCTTCAATCCTAAGCACCTATAAGCCACCTGAAAGTGTGTGGCCAGTAGTTCCCTTTAAACAGAAGGCTCTTAGCACATGTCAGGATTCAATACAGGCTTACAGTCAGCTCCAGTCTGGGATCTTTATCCAGTGCACAATAAACAGCAGTTCAATTCCAAACAGCAGCAGTCCATTCAATTCATCACCATAGTTAACTCACAAAGCAGCAGTTATACTTCTATTCTCTTCACCCTCATAATGAGCTCCATATTTTAGGGACTTCTCACACCCAAGGGATTCTCCCTGCAACAGCTTCACTAGTAAGTTCAATACTTTAGGGACTTCTTCTTACCCAAGGATTTTCAGCCTGCAGATACTTCCGAGACTTCAGTACTTTAGGGACCTCCCTGCCCAAGGGTTTTCAGCCTGCAACTGCCTCTCAGACTTCAGTACTTTAGGGACCTCTCTGCCCAAGGGTTTTCAGCCTGAAAATACTTCTCAGACTCCAGTACTTTAGGGACCTCCCTGCCCAAAGGTTTTCAGCCTGCAACTCCTTCTCGCCTTCCTTGCTGCTCTCCCTGAACTGAACTACTGAGACTCCTTCCCACCTGCCTAATCAATCCCTGGCTTCTGCCTTCACAACCAATCATTCTCCACTCATTAGCTTCTCTACACACCCATACCAGCTGAGTTGAGCATGAGCCTAATGAGGAGCTCCTGCACACAGGATTTCCTAGCTCTCTTCCCCCCTAGGGGCAGCCAATCTACACATCCTGTCAGCATTCCCTTGACTTCCCCTATTGCAGCTAGAAGCCCAGTCCGGGTTCCTCATCTCACCCCCTGGCTCCTTGCCTGCAATGCCTTCTGGGACTTGTAGTTCAGACTGAAACTGCCTTAACCCAACTATCCTGGATGTGACTTTATCACAATGTTCATCCATTCCAAACTCATCGGAAACAGACACAAACAAGTTGAAATATACAGAAACAAACTGTTAGTATGTCCTCAAACATTTGTATTAATCTACTTTACAATTTTCTCAGATAAAAGTAGCATAAATTCTGAATACTGTCCATAGAGTTCCTTTCCAAAAGAGGTTTGATCTTTGTTAAACTATAGTATCAGCCAATCTAGCTGATGTCCAATGTAAAATCATCTATATTGGAAGCGATCTTTATCAAACACAGATCATTCTCGCAAGTTATGGTCTGGCAATCTTTTATCATTATGAAGTAATCTAGAGAATGGAAGTTGTGTTAAAAAGAGAGCTTAAAGTGAAAACAATTCTAGTACAGCAACACTGAAATGAATCTTTTCTCCAAGATACTGTAGCCTTAGTTTCCTGGTCTTTGCTTTTGCAAACTGAAATGTTTCCGCTGTAGTCAATGGACTTCTTAAAACATCATTAAAGATAACCAATGCTAATACAATGTTCTGCTTTATTTTAATTTTTCAAGGCAGAATGTATAACCTGGGTCATTGACTTCATCTACTTGTTCTCTGCAATACTCTACCATTATGGCATAGTTCTTGACTGCAGGACATAGAGCAAAATATCAATGCAGCCATCTAACCTTGTTCAGTGGTTTAAATGAAATAGCCTTAGCAATGTAAATGGTGCATCTAAGCATTTCCTGCAATTTCTTGTAGTTTATAAAAGCTAACCTCTTTTTCCTTACCTTTTCAGCTAATACACATGAACCAAATGATCTGCAAGTCTGATCATAGCAACCGTACCAGCTGTTTGCATCCTCTGAAATCAGCAACTTTATTTATTTTATTTATTTTATTTTATTTATTTGTTGCATTTGTATCCCACATTTTCCCACCTATTTGCAGGCTCAATGTGGCTTACAAAGAGGGGCATAATCGAATGGCGCCGGCCATCTATATGGCCAGCACCGCAAAGGGCGATCCCGAACCGTATTATCGAAAAAGATGGCCGGCCATCTTTCGTTTCGATAATACGGTTGGGGCCGGCCAAATGTCAGAGATGGCCGGGTTTGAGATGGCCAGCATCGGTTTTTGCCGATAATGGAAACCAATGCCGGCCATCAGAAACCCGGCCAAATCCAAGGCATTTGGTCATAGGAGGGGCCAGCATTTGTAGTGCACTGGTCCCCCTGACATGCCAGGACACCAACCTAGGGGGCACTGCAGTGGACTTCAAAAATTGCTCCCAGGTGCATACCTCCCTTACCTTGTGTGCTGAGCCCCCCAAATCCCCCCCAAACCCACTCCCCACAACTGTACACCACTGCCATAGCCCTTAGGGGTGAAGGAGGGCACCTACATGTGGGTACAGTGGGTTTTTGGGGGGGGGGTTGGAGGGCTCACATTTACCACCATAAGTGTAGCAGGTAGGGGGAATGGGCCTGGGTCCACCTGCCTGAAGTGCACTGCACCCACTAAAAACTGCTCCAGGGACCTGCATACTGCTGTCGTGGAGCTGGGTATGACATTTGAGGCTGGCAAAAAAAATGTTTTTTAATTTTGGGGGGGGGGGGTGAGAGGGGGTTGATGACCACTGGGGGAGTAAGGGAAGGTCATCCCCGATTCCCTCCAGTGGTCATCTGCTTAGTTGGGGCACTTTTTTGAGGCTTGGTCCTAAAAATAAATGGATCAAGTGAAGCCGGCGAAGTGCTCGTCGAAGCCGGCGAAGTGCTCGTCAGAGCCGGCCTTCTTTTTTCCATTATCGGCCAAAGCCGGCCATATATTGTGGTTTACCATGTCGAATGCACTGGACATGTCGAATTGGAGGAGAAGTATGCTCTTTCCTATTGCTATTTCCTGCTTGAATTTGGTTAGGAGAGCAATTAATACTGTTTCAGTGCTGTGGAGGGGGCGAAATCCTGATTGTGACTCATGTAGTATTGAGAATTTGTTTACGTAATTAGTGAGTTGTTTGGTTACCATACTTTCCATCAGTTTGACTACCAATGGGATGGATGCTACTGGGCGGTAGTTTGAGATTTCGTTTGTTTTCTTCTTGGTGTCTTTTGGTATTGGGGTGAGTAGAATGTTCCCATTTTCCTTAGGGAATAGCCCTTGTTGGAGCATGTGGTTTAGGTGGGCTGTGAGGTCAGCTATGAAGCGGTTGGGGGCGAATTTTAATAGGTAGCTGGGGCATGTGTCCAGTTTGCAGTGAATGTCGGAGGACCTATTAATCGCCTGGGTGACTATTTCGGCCGTGAGGAGGGCGAAGTTTAACCAGATTTGATCCGCTGGGTATTCTCCAGGGGTTGGGTCCAAACCATTGATGAAGTATTCGATATTGATGGTGTCCTGAGGTAACGTGTTGCGTAGGTTTGCAATTTTATCATAGAAGTATTTGGCAAGTTTGTCTGCCGATGGGATGTCTGAGTTGGTTGTGGTGACCAATGTGGTGTCTAGTAGTTTGTTCACGAGTTTGTATAGTTTCTTCATTTTGAATGTAAATGTTATTCTTCCACAACAGCTTTGTACCTTTTTTGGAGTCTTGAGTCTTTGTTGCACTGTTACTAGTGCTTCTTTATACTTTATATGTTGCCCTGCGGTCTTCTTCCCTCCACAGTACAAAAAGGAAAATATTGCTGTGCCTCCCAGGACCCAATTACCTAGGGACCAATTCAATAAATGGTGCTAAAAGTTAGGCACCAAAAAAAACCTGGGCATAAACCAAGTATTCTATAACGGCAAAGTTGGATGCCAAATCTGTTATAGAATGCCAGTAGTGTGCAGCTATGTGCCAAACTTAGGTGCAGTCACTTATGCTATGTCTATGGCTGGCGCAAGTGGCGGCAGTTGGGTGTGTAAATGCAACTATTCTATAAAGTGCATGCAAGAATAGCCAGAACATTCCTGACATACCTATGCCCCTCCCACATTAACACCCCCTCTGCATTAGCATGTGAGGGAAGTTAGGCAGGCAATTTATAGAATACGAGCATAGGCCTGCGCACAACTGCAAATTAACACAATTAGTGCTTGTTAACACCAGTTATTGGTAGCTATCACCAATTATTTGCCAAGTTAGTGTCAATTAGTTAATTATGTTATACACGTAACTGGTCCTGTTCTATCACTACATGCCCAATTTGAGTATGAACACTGAATGGACTTCAGGGGAACAATGCAAATTGAATTTAATATTATAGGTTGTTGCCTTGGTAAAAAGCCAAATGAAGAGCTTAGCGGGTGTTTCACTAAGCCACTGTAGCATTTTTAGCTTGTGGTAGAAATCAGATGCCGGTAAATGCTGAGATGCCCATAGGAATATACTAGGTGTTTACCACCAGCTGATATCTACTGCGAGCTAAAAATGCTACCACAGCTTAGTAAAAGACCCCCTAAGTTTGCATCATAGAACAGTCTGGTATGCAGTTTCCAAAGAGGAAATCACAGGATTGAGATGTTCCCCCCCCCCCCCCCCCCTTGAAGACTATTAAACTTTTACCACCTGTGAGCTACATGTATGTGCCAATGGCATAGGAAAATGTGGGATGGATGTTCTGGTAGCCAATTTAGGCTCTTAGGTAGAAAGCTGAAATCCAGATCCTCCAGGGTAGCATTTTCAGAAATGCTTTCCATTCCACATGAAGGGCCCAAGCTACAGGCAGAGCTCTGGAGTCTCAATGCGTGGATATGACGATGGTGCAGGGAGGAGGGTTTTAAATTTGTTAGGAACTGGGCAACATTCTGTAGAAGGGGGAGCCTATTTCAAAAGGATGGGCTCCACTTTAACCAGGGTGGGACCAGACTGCTGGCATCAGCATTTAAAAAGGAGATAGAGAAGGTTTTACACTAGAAACCAGGGGAAGGCCGAGAGTTGCTCAATATACATGGATCAGAATAAGGTATCTTTCAAAGATATCACCAAAACAGCGAACATAGGGCATCCCGATAGTGAGGTTGCAATAGAGACCATAGTAGACCAGCGGGCTCATTTTTGAAAGAGAAGGACGTCCATCTTTTGATATAAAATGGAAGATGGACGTCCTCCTCACAGAGACGTCCAAATCGGTATAATCGAAACCCGATTTTGGACATCTCCAACTGCAGTCTGATGCAAGGATGTCCAAATTTCAAGGGGGCATGTTGGAGGCATAGCAAAGGCGGGACTTGGCTGTGCCTTACACTTGGACGTTTTTGACCCATAATTGAAGAAATCAACGATGTCCCTGATGAACACTTGGACGTTTTCACCCGGACGTGTTTTTTTAACGAATAAGGCACAAAAAGGAGCTTGAAATTACCAGATGACTACCAGAGGGAATTGAGGATGACCTCCCATTACTCCCCCAGTGGTCACTAACCCCCTCCCACCCTCAAAAAACATCTTTAAAAATATTTTGTGCCAGCCTTTATGCCAGCCTCAGATGTCATACTCAGGTCCATGACAGCGCATGCAGGTCCCTGGAGCAGTTTTAGTGGGTACTGCAGTGCACTTCACAGGCAGACCCAGGCACATACCCCCCTTACCTGTTACATTTGTGGAGAAAACAGCGAGCTCTCCAAAACCCACCAAAACCCCACTGTACCCATATATATAGATGCCCCCCCTTCACCCGTAAGGGCTATGGTAGTGGTGTACAGTTGTGGGTAGTGAGTTTTGGGGGGCTCAGCACACGAGGTAGGGGAGCTGTGTTCCTGGGAGCAATTTATGAAGTCCACTGCAGTGCCCGCTAGGGTGCCCGGTTGGTGTCCTGGAATGTCAGGGGGACTAGTGCACTACAAATGCTGACTCTTCCCACGTCCAAATGGCTCGCATTTGTACATTTTTGACATGGACGTCTTTGGTTTCGAAAATCACAGAAAGTCAGAAACGTCCAAATCCAAGGACATCCAAATCTAGGGACGTCCAAATTGAAGGATTTGGACGTCTCTGATGGTATTTTCAAAACGAAAGATGGACATCCATCTTTTTTCGAAAATATGATTTTCCCCACCCCTGGATTTCAACGTTTTGCAAAGACGTCCAAATTGCAACTTGGATGTTTCTTTCGAAAATGCCCCTCCAGGCATCTTTAAATAAAATGCAGACATTATCCCTGCCAACTGCTGAGCAAGATATAAATAAGAACAACAAACATAGTTTGAAATGTCTATATGTGAATGCCAGAAGCCTAAGAATTAAAATGGGAGAGTTAGAATATATTGTACTATATGAAAAAATAGATATAATAGGCATTTCTGAGACCTGGTAGAAGGAGGATAACCAGTGGGACACTGTCATACCAGGGTACAAATTATATCGCAGTGATAGGGTTGATCAAATTTGTGGATGACTAGCATCATATATTAAGGAGGGCCTTGAACTGAATAGACTAAAAAACCTACAGGAGACAAAACACATCTTAGAATCCCTATGAATTGAAATTACATGTCTAAAAGGGAAAAGGATAGTGATAGTAGTGTACTACCGTCCACCTGGCCAGGATGAAGAGACAGATGTAAAAAATGTTATCAGAAATTAGGGAGGCTTATGCTTGTGTATTATAAATTGAAAGAATAAAATAATAAAAAAAATTAGGGAGATTAACAAACCGGGGAACATAATAATAATAATAATGAGTAATTTCAATTAGCCCAATATTCACTGGATAAATGAATATCAGTGAATATCAGTGCATGCTAGAGAGGTGAAATTCCTTGATTGAATCAAGGACTGCTTTATAAAGCAGCTGGTTCAGGAGCCAACAAGAGGAGGAACAATTCTTGATCTAGTCCTTAGTGGAGCGAATGATCTGGTGCCAGAGGAAATGATGCTGGGGCCTCTTAATAACAGTAATCATAACATGATCAGATTTGATATAAGCTCTGAAGTAAGTACACACAGGAAATCAAATACATTAGCATTTAACTTTCTAAAAGGGGGCTATGATAAAATGAGAAGAACGGTGGAAAAAAACTTAGAGGTGCAGGTGCAAAGGTATTCCATATATTAAAAAAGGAGGAAGGAAGATCAAACGACAGCCAGCATGGTTAAAAAGTGAGGTGAAGGAAGCTATTAGAGCTAAAAGAAAATCCTTCAAAGCGTGGAAGAACGATGCAACTTAAAATAATAGGAAACTATATAAAGAATAGCAAGTCAAATGCAAAGCGCTGATAAGGAAGGCAAAGAGAGACTTTGAAAAGAAGTTTGTGTTGGAGGCAAAAATTCATAGTAAAAACTTTTTTAGGTATATTAAAAGGAAGAAGTTGGCAAAATAATTAGTTGGATCGCTAGATGACCGAGGGGTATAAGGGGCAATCAGGGAAGACAAGACCATAGCAGAGAGATGAAATTAATTCTTTGCTTTGGTGTTCACCGAGGGAGATATGGGAGAGATATCGGTGTCGGAAATGGTATTCAATGATGATGAGTCAGAGAAACTGAATCAAATCTCTGTAAACCTTAAAGATGTAATGGGGCAATGTGACAAATTGAATAGTAGCAAATCACCTGGACTGGATGGTATACATCCTAGAGTAGTAATAGAATTGAAAAATGAACTTACACAACTATTATTAGTAATATGTAATTTATCTTTAAACTCAAACATTGTACCAGAAGATTGGAGGGTGGCCAATATAATGCCAATTTTTAAAAAGGGTTCCAGAGGTGGTCCGGGAAACTTTAGACCGGTGAGCCTAATGTTGGTGTCGGGCAAAATGGTGGCGACTATTATAAAGAACAAAATTACAGAGACAAATGATTAATGAGACAAAGCCAACATGGATTTCCTGAAGGGAAATCTTCCCTTACCAATCTATTACATTTCTTTGAAGGAGTGGATAAAGGTGAGCCAGGCAATATTGTGCCTCTGGATTTTAAAAAGGCATTTGACAAAGTACCTCATGAAAGACTCCAGAGGAAATTGGAAAGTCATAGGATAGGAGCTAGTGTTCTATTGCGGATTAAAAACTGGTTAAAGGATAGAAAACAGAGAATAGGTTTAAATAGTCAGTATTCTCAATGGAGAAGGGTAAATAGTGGGGTTCCACAGGGGTGTGTGTTGGAACCACTACTTTTGAACATATTTATAACTGATCTAGATTTGGGAATAACTAGTGAGGTAATTAAATTTGCCGATGACATAAAGTTATTCAAAGTTGTTAAATCGCAAGAGGACTGTGAAAAATTTCAAGATGACCTTATGGGACTGGGAGACTGGGCATCCAAATGTGAGCAAGTGCAAAGTAATGCATGTGGGAAAGAGGAATCCAAACTATAGCTATGTGATGTAAGGTTCCGTGTTAGGAGTCACCGACCAAGAAAAGGATCGTTGACGATACTTTGAAACCCTTTGCTCAGTGTGCTGTAGCGGCAAAAAAAGCAAATAGAATGTTAGGTATTACTAGGAAAGTAATGGAAAATAAACACGAGGATGTTATAATACCTTTGTACCACATCATGGTGCGACTGCACCTTGAATACCGTGGGCAATTCTGGTCACCGCATCTCAAAAAAGATATAGTGGAATTAGAAAAGATAAAGAGAAGGCTAACGGAAATGATAAAGGGGATGGTACGACTTCCCTATGAGCAAAGGCTGAAACATCTAAGGTTCTTCAGCTTGGAGAAAAGATGGCTGAGGGGAGATATGATAGAGGTCTATAAAATAATGAGTGGAGTGGAACGGGTAGACGTGAATCGCTTGTTTACTCTTTCCAAAAATACTAGAACTAGGGGTCAAGCAATGCAGCTACAAAGTAGTAAAATTAAAATGACTCAAATATTTCATCACTCAGCGTGTAATTAAACTTTGGAATTCGTTGCCAGAGAATGTGGTAAAAGCAGTTAGCCTAGCAGGGTTTAAAAAGGATTTAGCTTCCTCCATAAGCCATTTTTAAAATGGACTTGAGGAAAATCCACTACTTATTTCTATGATAAGCAGCAGAAAATATATTGTACTTTTTGGGGATTTTGCCAGGTACTTGTGACCTTGATTGGTCACTGTTGGAAACAGGATACTGGGATTTATGGACCGTCGGTCTGTCCCAGTATGGCAACACGTATGTACTTATATACTGCACCAATTTTTTGACCAGTTCAATCTGAACTCAGTAGCCATTCCTATTACTCACAGGATAACAATGTTGCACATATATTTTTTTATGACATGCACTTTCCAAAGGCCAAAAATAATGCAGGGCTATGGTCTCAATTCTGAAAAAAATTCAAAACTCATGTAACAAGTTATATACAGGAATAGATCGTTATGAGACAGAGACAAATCTCCCACAAGTCAGTCTCAATATATTTTTGTTGCAGCATGAGACAAAATGCTGATGATCTAATATCTGCAGATATTCAGTCATTTAAGCAGGTGAGGGATTTTGCAGAATAGAGGCATATATCAATAGATGCATGGAGCAGTTCTTGTTAAGAGTTATCTAGTGGGATGAAAGAAACAGTGCAGCACAGCAGCCCAGATGTGAAACACAGTTTTCATCTAAAGAGATTATGAATGCTAGCAATTATAGTGCACACATTATCCAAGTCATGTTCTTGTGTTACTGCATTTTATTGGTTTGTTCCTGTTTCTGCATGTTTATCTAATCACCAGGAAAAGTATTCCCAGATGATGATAAACAATGTATGTTAGATACTATACTGAAAGTGATGTACAATAGAGTTAACCTCAATCAGCATTAATCAGATTAGAATAAGATTTGTTGCTGATAGTGTTCCAGGATCAAGTATTTTTATGACATATTCAATATAAAGTTGTTAGATACAAAATAGTAATAATTACATTAGCTGCCTATGTAATTATTGGCAATAGATTTTATTCAGCCCTATTCTGAACAACTTGAAAAATAAATTAGAGCAAAAGGAGAAGCTTAACTGTGATTTTCATTTTTGTGTTTTGTTTAAAGTTTGTCACCTAGGTAGATGTGCTCAGAGCAGGAGTAAGCCTTAGCACTCCCCTATTGCCTGTGCAGTTCCTACTGTTTACTATGGGTGGAAATTTTTAATTTGTATTTTCTTCATACACCGAAAAAAGCCAAAATCCAATACAGGAGAAACATCAAGAAAAGCAGAATGCATATAAACTCCCTGATTCTATTCAGGTCACCCAAATTTGGACCGGTATCCCAGATTTGCATATAAACTAATTAGTCAATTAGGTACTAACAATCAATTATTGGAATTAACAAGCAATTAATTGACAGTAATTAGAAGTTACACACAGATCTGCCTGATGTCCTATCCTATAACATGTGTACTTACATTTCATAGCGCGCAACTCCAAAGGGGGCATGGGCAGGTCAGGGACATTCCTGGAAACTAGGTGTGCAGTTAGAGAATAATTGCGTTTGTGCACTTGTCATCAGTTGGGTGCAAGCATTTACACTAGTCCTTGGCAGGCATAAATTCTCACACCCTAAGTTAGACATGAAATGTCCACGAAGGTGGTATACTATAAAGGATACTCCGTGCAGATCATTCCAGGACTTAACTTTGGGCACCATTTATTGAATCTAGACCAAAATGTTTACTTAAAATCAATCTCTATAAACAAAGACACCAAGGACATAGTCTATGACCAACAAACGCCGTGAAATCTTCAAGTATCATCAACAGCCCGGCATGTTTCAACATAAAGTCTGTGTTCAAAAAGAACTGGTCCACTGCAGATAAAACAGTTATAAAACAAAATGCAAGGACCACCAGCACACAGGGAAGGAAAGGAAAACATCTGGATTATGATGGTTTATTTAATTGGATTTTGGCTCACAAGTAGCAGCAGTGGGACTTGAACTAGCCACATCTGGATTGCAAGACCAGTGCTCTAACAACTAGGCCACTCCTCCACTCCGTTCCTTGGAAATTTGGCTGTCCCTGTTGGGGGGGGGGGGGGGGGGGAGGCAGTTCAGGACATCCAACATGTTTGAAAGAAGGATGTCCATGCCTTCGCTTTACCTCCGCTGACACACACATACCTCCCCTCCCAGGGACCTGCATACTGCTGCGATGGACCTGAGTATGACATTTTAGGCTGGCAAAAAAAGTTTTTAAAGTTGTTTTTTTTCAGGGTGGGAGGAAGTTAGTCACCACTGGAGGAGTCAAGGGAGGTCATCCCCGATTCCCTCCAGTGGTCATCTGTCAGTTTGCGCACCTTTTTGAGGCTTGATCGTGAAAAAAAATGGACCAAGTAAAGTCGGCCAAATGCTTGTCAGGGATGCCCTTCTTTTTTCCATTATCGGCTGAGGACACCCATCTCTTAAACACACCCTCGCCCCGCCTTCGGTACGCTGCCGACACCCCCCCCGGGAACTTTGGTCATCCCCACGACGGAAAGCAGTTGAGGACGCCCAAAATCTGCTTTCGATTATGCCGATTTGGGCGACTTTATTTTATTTATTGTATTTGTATCCCACATTTTGCTACCTCTTTGCAGGCTCAATGTGGCTTACAATGTATCATTCTTGGTGGTAGTAGATTAGAACGTAATCACTTATTGTTACATAGAGACATTGAATAACATATTAGAAGATTAGAGCAAGCAGATATTATAAAAGTAGTTACTTTTTTTTGTTGTTATATTTGTACCCTGTGCTTTTCTACTCATGGCAGGCTCAATGTGGCTTACATATACAGGTACTTATTTGTACCTGGGGACATGGAGGGTTAAGTGACTTGCCCAGAGTTACAAGGAGCTGTGCCTGAAGTGGGAATTGAACTCAGTTCCTCAGGAACAGAGTCCACCACCCTAACCACTAGGCCACTCCTCCACTTATTGTTAGATATAGATTTTGAGTGATATAGTAGAAGTATAAAGCAAGCAGATATTATAAAAAAAGTTCTGAGTAAGGCGTGGGAGATGTATACATTTATATTTGTTATTCTGTGTGGTATGCCTTTTTAAAAAGATGGGTCTTCAGTGATGTTCGAAAGTTTGTTAGTTCGTAGATCCTTCTCAGGTTGTGCGGCAGTGCGTTCCATAGCTTGCCACTCAAGTAGATGAAGTTTGCTGCATGCGTAAGTTTGTATTTTAGACCTTTGTAGCTTGGGAGATGAAGATTGAGGAATGTGCGGGCTGATCTTTTGGCATTCATTGTCGCTAAGTCTATCAAGTCTGACATATAGGCTGGGGCGTCTCCATGGATAATTTTATGAACTAGTGTACAAATCTTGAACGTGATGCGTTCTTTGAGTGGGAGCCAGTGTAGCTTTGCTCGTAGTGGTTTAGCACTTTCATATTTTGCTTTTCCGAATATAAGTCTGGCTGCGGTGTTCTGGGCTGTCTGAAGTTTCTTGATTGTCTGCTCTTTACAGCCAGTGTATAGTGCATTACTGTAGTCTAGGTGGCTGAGCACCATTGATTGTACCAAGTTACGGAAGACTGTCATTGGGAAGAACTGTTTCACTCTTTTTAATTTCCACATTGAGTGGAACATCTTCTTGGTTGTGTTATTCGTATAATTCTCAAGTGTTAAATGACAATCGATAATCACTCCCAGGATTTTTAGGGTGTCCGAGATAGGGAGTGTCAGATTTGGTGTGTTTATGGTGGTGAATTTGCTCGTATTGTGTTGAGAAGTGAGTATTAAGCATTGGGTTTTTTCTGCATTAAGTTTGAGCTTGATTGCATCCGCCCATGAGTGCATGATGTACAGACTTTGGTTAATATCGCTGGAGATTTCCTGCAGATCTTGTTTGAATGGGATGTAGATTGTTATGTCTTCTGCATATATGTATGGGTTGAGGTGTTGGTTGGATAGTAATTTAACTAAGGGTATCATCATTAAATTGAATAGGGTCAGCGAGAGGGGGGATCCCTGTGGAACTCCGCATTCAGGTGTCCATGTGGCAGATGTAGTCGAGTTGGATATCACTTGGTACGATCTTGTGGTTAGGAATCCTTTGAACCAATTAAGAACATTGTCTCCGATTCCAAAGTATTCAAGGAGATATATTAGAATACTGTGATCAACCATATCGAAAACACTGGACATGTCAAATTGTAGAAGTAGTATGTTTTTTTGCCAGTAGCGATCAGTTGTCTAAATTTGGACATGAGAGTAACTAGTACTGTTTCAGTGCTGTGGTTAGCACGAAAACCTGATTGGGAATCATGGAGTATTGAGAATTTATTTAAGTAGTCAGTAAGTTATTTGGTTACCATTCCCTCCGTTAGTTTGGTTATTAGGGGGATAGATGCTACTGGTCTGTAGTTAGTTATTTTGCTAGCCTTTTTCTTTGCATCTTTGGGTATGGGGTAAGTAGAATATTTCCTTTCTCCTTTGGAAAGAGACCATTTTGTAGCATGTAGTTCAGATGTTCCATGAGGTCTGTTATAAATTGTTGAGGAGCGAATGTTATGAGGTTGTTGGGGCATGTCTAATTTACTGTGAGATTTAGCAAATCTCTTGAGCGTTTGGGAGATGCTGCCTTCTGATAGCATCTCAAAGTCAGTCCAGGTTCTGTCCGCAGGGTATACACCAGGGTCTGGGTCTAGGCAGTCGAGGATTGTAGTGTAGTCAGTGGTGCTACTAGGTATCTGAAGTCGTAGTTTTACGATTTTCTCATTGAAGTATTTCATGAGGCTGTCTGCTGTTGGAGCCTCTGTACTGTTAGATGTGACCGGTGTGGTGTCTAGTAGTTTGTTCACTAGTTGGAAGAGTTTGTGTGTGTCTTTGTAATTTGGTCCGATTATGGTTTTATAGTATGTTCTTTTAGCTCTCACAGCTTCTTCTTTTTTTTAAAGCTTAATTTCTTTTATTGATTTTTGATACAGATACCATCAAGAGCTCACAACATAACAGCAAGTAACATTTTACAAAGTAAGGCAATATCATAGCTCACATGTAAGAAGCAGCAATCTACATTCAGAATCAAATTAAGTGAAAACAAGAGAGAGGGAGGAAAGAGGAAAAGAAGAGGGAAAGGGGAGGGGGGCTGGAGAATACAAATCAAAGTGTAAAGCATGCACATGTCAAAAAACACACATCAAATTTAGTACTTATCATTGTACCGTATCAAAATAAGCAACAAGTGGTAGCCATTTTTCCCTATATGAAGCAAAACGAGAAGATTTCTTTGCAAGGTGTGATTCGAATTTGGAAATTTGGAGCACTAAGTTCCACCATTCCTGTTAGGTAGCCTGATGTAAAGACTTCCAATGGGAGAAGATTACCTTCAATGCTAAAGAAACCAGGGTGCTAACAAGAGCCCCTTCACTAGGAGTCAGTAGACTCTTGTAATACTGATCCCTGAGAATCACAAATTGATAAGTGAGTGAGCCAGGAAGGTGAAAAATGTCTACCAGCTGCGACCAGATTTCCAGCCAATACCGACGAAGGCACACACATTCAAAGGTAAGATGCTTTACAGTACCCACTTGAGACTGGCAAGACCAGCAGATACTAGAGTTACAGGAATTGATAACATGCAACTTATAAGGTGCCCAAAGAGATCTATGGTGTATTTGTATTTCCTATGTAGTTGTTTCCAGGCCTCGTATGTGGAGTTGTTTTTTTGTTTGTTCCATGCTCGTTCTAGCCTTCTAACTTGTGTTTTAAGCTTTTTCAGGTCTTCGTTGAACCATGGTAGTGAGTTCTTTCTATGTGAGGTTCTGGTTTGGATTGGAGCTATGTCGTCTAATATGTGTTTGCATCTTTTGTCCCATTCTTGGAGGAATTGGTGTGTATCAGTCTTTATAGTCCATTCATTATCGTAGATCTGTTGCCAAAATGTTGCTGGGTCTATTCTTCCTCTTGTGGTGTAGGTTTTTCGTATTTGTTTGTCGGGTGAATCTTTCTTTCGCCATTGGAGGCGGAGTTGCTTTGCAGTGGTCAGACCATGGTGTAGGTGTCCACTTTGTATCAATTAGTACAAGGTTTAAATCGGGGTCGAATTTGTGTGTTATGATGTCTAATGTGTGTCCTTTATTGTGGGTTGGTTGCAACTTTGAGAGAAGGATGCCCATCTCCCGATTTGTATCGAAAGATGGGTGCCTTTCTCTTTCGAAAATGCCCCTGATAGGCACCTGTGTGTCTCTATGAAAAACTAGGGGTAAACCATCAGAAATCACTACAAGATTGAAGCCATAGACATTTATGCCTGCTTGGGAGCAGCTGTAAATGTTAGCATGTAAAGTCGGCATGTATGCGCATATTTTATAAAATACGCAGTCCATCTGCATTCCACCCCGGAACTCATTTACATGTGAATTATGTTAAAGTATGTGCCTTCTTGGCACTAAGCATACTTTTATGCACATAACCTTTGGGTAATGTAATAAAAAAACTTCTTACATGTGTGTTTGTTAAAAAAAAAAAAGTGGACAGCAAAAATAAGTCAGAAAAGAATTATTTCATAAATTGGCAACTTTGGATCTCACCCCAGTGACTTTGCAAGTTCAAAACAGGATAATGTGGCTCATGCATAGCATAGTAAGGTCAATATTGCAATCCATGGCTTAGACCCTGGCAGACTGGTAATGATTCATTAGATGCTCATTAGCTCCCAATTTGCCATTATATAGCCTCATGTAAAATAGCTGTTCCAGTTTTGAATGACATTTTTAAAAACTTTATATATTTCCCAAACAGTTGTTCATCACGGCCTCCTTTTTGGCATTAAAAAAAGAGGGAATCAATTACTGTAGAGCTTTTTTACTAAAGCGTAGTGAATGCTAACAGGTTAACGTTAAGCACACGCTAATTCCGTTAGTACATGCTAAGCTTTAGTGAAAGGGCCCTAAAAGACTACAACACAGCAATACATAATCAAACCAATTAGCAAATTTTAAAATATAATGTTTATAGCCTAGTGGTTAGAGCACCGGTCTTGCAATCCAGAGGTGGCCGGTTCAAGTTCCACTGCTGCTCCTTGTGATCTTGGGCAAGTCACTTAACCCTCCATTACCTCAGGTGCAAACTTAGATTGTGAGCTGTCCTGGGACAGAGAAGTATTCAGTGTACCTGAATGTAACTCATCTTGAGCTACTACTGAAAAAGGTGTGAGCAAAATCTAAATAAATACTACTACTTTTGTTAATGTAAAATTATTAGAATTTATTTATTTGTTGCATTTGTATCCCACATTTTCCCACCTATTTGCAGGCTCAAGGTGGTTTACAGTTTTCCGTCAAGATATTCGCCAATCCAGAGTGAAAGATACAATTGGTATTACATAAAGGATGACATAATAAAATTAAGCGATCAGGTATAGAGAGAAAACATTCAAAATATCATATAAGTGATGGTGCGTTACAGTTCCTATTATGGATCACTAGTAAATGAGGCCCGTTTCTGACACAAATGAAACGGGCGCTAGCAAGGTTTTTGTCGGAGCGTGTATGTTTGAGAGTGTGTGTGAGAGTGACTGTGTGTGAGAGAGAGAGAGAGTGAATGTGTTTGTGACAGAGTGAGACTGCTGGGTGCGAGTGTGTCTGCTCTATCCCCTGCCCCCCCCCCTGCAGCCACCCAGCGATTCTCCTCTCTCCCCTGCTCCCCATGCAGCCACCCAGCGATTATCCTTTTTTCTTGCCCCCCCCCCTGTATCCACCCAGGGATGCTCTTCTCTCCCCTGCCCCCCCTCCCGCCACCCAGCGAGTCTCCTCTGTCCCCTGCTCTCCTTCCAGCCACCCAGCGATTGTCCTCTCACCCCTGCCCCCCATCCAGACACCCAGTGATTCTAGTTTTTCCTGTGGCCCCCTCCAGCCACCCAGCGATTCTCCATTTTCCCTTGCCCCCACCGATGCTCATCTCTCCCTGGGCCGTGCCCCCCCTTCCAGGCATCCGGCGAATTTCCTGTCTCCCCTGCCCCATCGATTCGCTGCTGTGCACCCGCCCTCCCACCTGTGGTTGGTCAGCTGTTGCGTGTGATGTGCGTAGGGTGAGTGATGCAATTTGGTGAATGTCATTGCTCCACCCTCGACGTCATCACGTTGTGACGCGAGGGCGGGGCAGACACTCATGGGCAAACAGCGATCTACACAACTACACACTACTTCCAGCTTCAGGCTTCTGGCTTCATTAGAATGTTGGAGGTGCGTTTTATATAGAGAGATTGTGGTATGCCTTGTTAAAGAGATGAGTCTTCAGTGATTTACGAAAGTCGATTAGGTCGTAAACTGTTTTCAGGTCAAATGGCAGTGTATTCCACAACTGCGTACTCATGTAGGAAAAGCTGGATGCACGTATTAATCTGCATTTTAGTCCTTTTTCAGCTGTATACTAACAGACCCTTTTTTGGGCAGCCAGCTTTGGAACGCTATACCCAGACCAATCCGATTAATAAACCACTTCTTGCCCTTTAGAAAAATGCTGAAAGCTCATCTCTTTAAGCAAGCCTACCCAAATGCCCCAACCTAATCTCGCCAACTTCCACCCCCAATTCTGTTCTGACTTAAATACCAACCTCCCATCCTTCTCTTTCCATCTCTCCTTAATTTTATCCCTCCTTACCCTTTCTCCCAAATTACACTATCCTATCCTGTCTACCCTCTTTTATCCTAGTCATATATTATCTAGCTCAACTTATCATACACTACTATGCCCAACTTTACATTGTTTTACTACTGTTTTATTAAAATTCTAGGAACTTTGTATTTCAAATTACTATGTAAGCTGCATTGAGCCTGCATTGTGTGGGAAAGCGTGGGGTACAAATGTAATAATAATAATAATAATAAGTGTAGCACAAGCTAACAAAAATAGCGTGTGCTAAATGCTAAGAAGCCCATCGGTATAAAATGGGTTTCTTAGTATTGAGTACACACTAATTCCATTAGCATGCACTAAGGGGGTCTTTTACTAAGCTGCGGTAGTGTTTTTAGCTTGCAGTGGAAATCAGCTGGCGGTAAACGCCGAGACTGCCATAGGAATATGATGGGTGTCTCGGTATTTTCCGCTCGCTGATTTCTACCATGAGCTAAAAACGATATCTTGGCTTAGTAAAAGACCCCTTAAGCTTTAGCAAACGGGCCCCAAACTTTTGTGTCTAGAGCTAATAATAGAAAAAAATAGCTCTAATTCACCACGGGGATCTTTTTACGAAGCTGCAGTAAATAGTGCACTTATCATGACCTTAAGCAGATTTGTTTCCCACGTGCTATGGCCACATGTACCCCAGGGGTAAAATTTTCTATTTTCCCTATTAATTGCAATGCAAATGTTGCTATTACCATTAGTGTGTGAGCATTTACTGACACCTATTTTGTAGGTGGTAAGCACTCATATGCAGTTAGCGTACAGTAATGTAGCTGCACTAACTGATTAGCCCAGTTGCCCCCCCCCCAAGACACACTCCTTCTTCAGTGAGCAGTTTGCATGTGCAGATCAGGAAACTACTGCAAGATGCCTGAGCATGTCCGGATGCAAGCCATTTTAAATGGAGATAAGCATGCACTAGCACTTACTGCAGCTGTGTAAAAGGACCCCCATAGTTCTAAGATGTAATAACAAATTTAATAAAATAATAATTTTGTTTACCTAGACTTGGAAAAAATGTGATGCAACACTTTTATATCAAGTAGATCCCCCACCCCTCCCCAAAAAAAAAAAAGAAAAACCTTCATGCATCCATGAACTTTTGTCTTATGGAATAAAGGAATAACCTAATGCAGTGATTCTCAAACCTGGTCCTGGAGGCACCCCAACCAGTTAGGTTTTCAGGTTTTCCACAATGAATATTCATGAGAGCTTTTTCCATGCAATGCATGCAAATCTACTTCATTAATATTCATTATGAATATCCTGAAACCCTGACCCTTCAGCACCAGGTTTTGGGAACCACTGGCTTAATTCTTAGTGCAGTGGAATGAGAGCCTGGTGAACTGGGTTCAAGTCCCGCAGTAGCTCCTTGTGACTCTGAGCTTGTCACTTAAGGTCTCTTTTATCATGCCGCACTAGTGGCTTCCGGTGTGGTAATGCTGACAAAGCCCATTCACACTGAATGGGCTCTGTTGGCATTGCCGTATGGGAAACATTAGCCTTTAACTCTCCATTGCCCCAGGTACACAATAAGTAACCACAGGAAGGACGTATATTAAATCCCATCCTCTTTCAACAGAGATTTTCTTTACCTATGCTGGATATAAATTCATCAATGTTAATGTACTAGGTATTCAATTCTGGTGGGTAAATTTTACAAGTCAGGCACATTTTGAATCCTATTACAAAATATAAGCTCATTATGCAGATCTGATGAGTTAAGTCAATTATTTTTGATAAGGGAGAAAATTCTCTAAAGCAATGCAAAGCATCTTCTTTTGAATTTTGTTCTAAATCTTCTGGTGCCATCATCTTTAATGCTATGGCTTAGGGTTTTTTTTTTCCTCAGTAGAAGAGACTTTTTTTTTTGTAACTTGTTCAACACTGTGATTGGTGATATTGTGGTGCGAGGATATTGATAATGAGGAGAATGACTTTGTGAATGAAAGCTATTATTATTATTATTATTATTAATAATAATAATCATCATCATCATTTTGATATCACATACCGGGTGTACACAGTGCTGTACAGAAACACATAGCTACAGCCCCTTTGGAACTATCAATCTAATAAAGGTAGATAAGACACACAGACAAAATACATGTCTTTGCAGGGATCTTATGTTGCCAAGCTAAAAGGAAGCTATATGTTGCAGGAGCTCCCCCCACAGCACTTCTAAATATTCTGATGAAACACATAAAACTGGACATCTACTTGCTATCAGTATGATGGACAAAGTGGCAATTGAAGGATAGGTATCTGGGTTATTGGCAGATCAGCTGCCCAGGACAAATTATACAGGTAGAAAAGTGGAAGTGGAAAAGATCAGCCCTGCCAAAGCTCAGAATTTTGACAAGGAAATAAGCCTTTAAATCCTGTTATTAATGGATGTGTTGGAAATGATTAAGAACTTAACAAATTACTTGTAAGCTATGATAATAGCAAATGTGGATAGTAGGCTTGAAGAAATCTCTCTTAAAATCACTCACACGGCAACCACTATTCATGGATAGCTTGAATAAGGATTGAGGAGCCTGAAATATAGCTGAGTCACAGAATGGCAGCTTGATTAATACAGTGGGGGCAGAAGATTCAAGAACTGAGGGGGTCTTTTACTAAAGATTAACTTGAGTTATCTGCAGCAGGGCCCATAGGAATAAAATGGGACCTGATGCAGATAACTTGAGCTAAAAGACCCCCTTGAATGAAGAAGAGGAGAATGCTGAGAACTGAAATCAATGGAAGGGTGTATGGTAGGGGAGAATGTGTGAAGTTTATGCAAAAAAAAAAAAAGATCCTGCTGGTACTAGAAATTGAAATTAAAATTGGTTGTTTATATTTGAACTAGCCGTTGAGCCCATTAAAACGGGCTTTTGGGTCGGTGCTGGCCCCTCCCCCTCCCAAGTCGCTGCCGCCGGCCCATCTCTTCGCTATTCAACTTACATCTCCGGAGCAGGCAGATCAGCTGAGCTCCTGTCGGCCTTCCTTCTCTGCCTGTGTCCCGCCCTCGTGTGACGTAACGTCGGTAAGGGCGGGACACAGGCAGGGAAGGAAGGCCAACGGCAGCTCAGCTGATCTGCCTGCTCCGGAGATGTAAGTTGAATAGCGAAGAGACAGGCTGGGTGAAGGGGTGGTGGCAGTGACTCCGGGGGGGGGGGAGCGGTGGCGACCTTGGCGGTTCCCTCCCCTTCGCGCAGTTTCCCTCTCTGTCCTGCCCCCCCCCCCATCATTACGTATTGACGTGGGGGCGGGACAGAGAGGGAAGTCTACTGCGCATTTGCAAGTGAGTACGGTCACTCGCCGTTTATATGTTTGATAGGGCTCATCAAGTGTTCCCTCCTACAGAGGGAAGCAAACCAGGAGCTGTGATGGTACTTTGGCATAACTTTTAAGATACAATATCTGTGTGCTTGCTGTTGTCTAGAGTAATGGCAAAGTCTTCTATGGTAATAAGATTTTTTTTTCATGATTATGTGGCTGGAATTCAGAAGCGGTGCTGGAGCTTTGTAGCAGTGGAACAAAAGCTGAGGAACCACAAGATCAACTATGCCTTCTTGTACCCTCCTAACCTCTGAGTGGATTACAACAGTAAGACCCTACTGTTCAGCTCAGGGATGGAGGCTGAAGATTTTATCAGTGGCCTGGATGAGGTTGTTTCATAACCCAACAAGTATAGTGGCTGAGTACTGGACTAATCAATGTTGGGTAATGACAGCAACAGCTAAAGTGACAGGGTTTTTTGTTCTGTGACTCAAGCAGGGTGCTAGAATTCCAGGGATGTCTTTTGGATGATATGCCAGTTTAAAATTGATATGTTGCTCTGGTAGGAGGGTGGAATTGTAAAATGGTTACTGATTAAGGTGATGATAGTATTTATGATTCTGCCTTGGGAACTAGATTTAGCTTGGGATATGACTGGTTGAGGTCAGTGTTCCCTCTAACGAGTGACCCACTGTGTGCAAATTAATTTTTTTAGTGAGCACCCAAAATTGCCCAACAACCAAAAAAGAGCGTGTGTGTGTGTGGGGGGGGGGGGGGGGGGGGGGGAGAAGGAGATGATGTCTCCCTGAGCTATCTGAGGAGCAAATGTAATGCTAATTATATTGGTTTCATTAAAAGAGACCTCTGTACCTACCAGTTACCTTATATTAGGGAGTCTGCCACAATGTGCAGCAAGCAAAACACTAGACTATCACTTGAATTTTACATAACGAAGCATCGGGTTCTATTCTGGAATCTAGATTGATACTATCGCTACTGCAATAGTGTAAGCATTACTGTACAAAAATAATATAAAATGGGGAGGGGGAAGGATAAAATAAAATAAATTCACAAGGACGCTTTATCATGGGGAATTAATGGCACCGAACTGTTGTACCTACATTGCAATGTATAGCGGGAAGACAGCGCTGAGTAGGTGTAACGGTTCGGAGCCATTAATTCCCCTTGACAAAGCGTCCTTGTGAAACAGGCACCTGTCGGAGACACGGAGGCACGCCGACCTACACAGATAAGTAAAGCGCAGCCATTGACTAACTAAGATTATTGGCTTGCTGACTTGAGCAGGCATCAGATCATTAAGTACTAGAAAGGTGGGGGAAGGAGAGTCGATGATTAAGAACACACACAGCGCTTAGATTCACTGTAAGGTGAAGTATGATCAGCTGTTTACGATATATGAGACTCTTCCTGTAGAAAAAGAGATTCTCCCTGCACTGATAGATGCCTGCAGCAGCAGTCATTTCTCTGTATTGTAGCTCTACTTTTGTTTTGATTTGTTATTTCTAGGATAAGCAGCATAAAATTACTTTTTTTGGGATCTTGCCAGGTGATTGGACCTGGATATGCTGGTCTTGAACTTGTCCCAGTATGGCAATGCTTATGTTCTTATCTTCTTAACTTAAAACCAGGCTTGACTCGGGCCTAGCCTCCAGGATTAAAGTTTCACAAGGTTCTAAGATAAAACTTGGCCTGGCTGAATGAAGCTTCTGCTGCTTACACCTGTATGGGGGTGAAGGCATATGTTGGAGTGTTGCTGTTGTCCTTCCAGAGCCTCTCTGGCTTAGCTGTGCTCAGGGGTTTTATATTGCCTGGACCTTACCTTATTTGTTCTGCCCTCACTGAGCAACATCCTCTCTGCTCTGTATTGCAGGATTTAATGTAGCTTTGTAAAGGATTGTTATTAAGGGGGGCTGGTAATTTTCTATGTAGTTTTCCAGAACCTATTGTCTCCTATTATCCACAGGACCCTTTTTACATTATTATGGTACACTGTTCTTTATTTTTCTATTTTTTTTTTCTGCCTGCTGTGGCTACTCTCACCCCTCCTTGCAGGGCGGGCTATACCAGTGCAAGACTTTCTCTGACAAACTTGCTGTGCATTAGCTAAATTGTATTTCTCAGCATGTGACATTTTCTGTCTGCTGGTTTTATGTTAAATAAAAAGTTTATAAAAATAAGTATGAGTGCTATGATTGTGATAAAGCTAAACTGGATGGGAATAATTAAAGAAGAAGAAACTTTATTTGAGTGAAGTTGCAATAAATGAAGCCTTTTAAAGGGTATTTATAAGAAAAAAGTGGGCTGTGTGGGTGTGATTTTACAAGACATTTGAGTAGTACTATACTCAGAGAATCCAAATTGATATACTAAATTACATTTAAAGCTAGCTTAATACAATTTTCTGCAATTCTAAATAATTTACTAGAAACAAGAGAACATATTCATCTTTAGCTCTCCAAATGTTAAACCACAAACAGGACAACAGGACTTCCTTTATCATCCAAGCTGGGGCCACCACGGATAACTTTGTTACAAACGAGATAATAAATTGCTGTCATCCCACTAGAGCTACTGGAAGTAGCTGAAATTGATATTTTTGGAAGAGTTTTAAGATGCCAAACACAGACTCAAAGGACAGCCTACCTATCTGTTTATTTGTACAAAGTGCTGGCCCTCACATTGAGCGATTTATGTTTTTCACACATGGTCTTGCTTTTCTGCCTTGCTTCTTAGCCATACTTCTGCAACCCTCACGAATGGCTCCTGCTTTTTAATTTCAGACCTAAAACTTTCTCGTAGTTTGCTTCTTCCGGTTATTGCTCATTTTGCTTTATTCCAGGCATATAGGCACTTCGTACTTCGTTGGTGCTTGTGTTCATGTTCACAAGAAATCAGCACGCAAAGTAAGATGTCAATTGCTTAGCAGTTTTTGCTCTCACATTTTCCCCTTTTTCTGAATCTCTTTAAATGAATATAAGTAGGAATTAATGCTTTGAAATAGCTTTCAACTTCTTTGTTTCCTTTGTTGCATTGGCACTCCTGTTGTTGGGTGGCGGGAGAGGGGAGAAGTTTGGGTTTTTCACATGCTTTGCACTCTGGGTTTCTTCCTTCACTCAGGTTCCACATCCCCAGATGCTCTTTTTCCTATAGAACAGTGCGACTGTTCCCTTGACAGGTGTTCTGACTTATGACAGTGCAATTCATAAACAATTCTTACCTTTAGATAAAGGGTAAGATTTCTATGCTCAGAATGGAATGGCTGTTCTTTTTGCACCTGTGCAGTCTGGCCTGGTTCATCTCTCTCTCTCTGTCTAGTTTCTACATACCCTTTCTATAGCTCTGCCTAGTTTGAGCCACCAGGGCTAGGCAGATTATGTTTGGCAATCCCATATCACAGACTTGCGCCCTCAGGGTCCTCTTTGCCTTTTCCAGCAGAGTTAATTTTCTTTTCAATTCCTAGCTTTTTCCCTGGAGGATTACATTGAGCACATTCTGTAGTGCTGGTTCATTGCTTTGACTCACATTTCATTGTTGCTGTTTGTTGTGTAGGCCCATCACATCTTCCCTCTCCTCCCCCCCCCCCTCGCTTTGGAGGTACATCTGCAGACATTCAGGTGAGGTCCTGAATCCAAATTCCCTAGATAGAAAGTTTTCATTCTAATGGTTATGTCTGAGATTAGCAGTATAGTTAAAAGCTATTTGTGTAATCATTGCTAGCTCGGTGAGCATCAAGGCAGGTTACGTAAGCAAATTTTAAAATTTTGTTGTAAGGTCAGAGCCAAGGCAAGTTTACACTGGGAGGTTAGTTGGTTTATTAACCCACTCACCCAGCACCTCCCTGCATCCAATAAATCCGTCCAGGCCAGAGTTAAAATCCTGAACCAAAAATTTACTTAACTTGGATTTGGCTAGGCAAAAACATGGGACAAATGCTTATTAGGAAATGTATAAAAGTAGATGCACTAGAAAAAAAATCAGTTCCAATCACACAGCATCAAACTTTTTTTTCTTCCTTTGCATTTTCCGGGCTCTGCAGATACTTGAGTTGCACTGTATAGGAAGTTGGTGAAGTCTCTAAAAAATCAGGTGGCATTACCATGCTGACTCTAGATTTAGTTTGCGATAAGGGTGAATAGTATATGGGTGCAATGTATAGCACACAACAAATCTGGAATCTCCACTGCATTGAAAAATTACAGTTTAAACTCCTGCCATTTAGTTTGCTGCTCTGGAAAATTGATATATTCCTGGGAATGCTTTGTCAGGGCTCACAAGACTTGCTTTAAATTTCTATTTATTTATTTATAAAATTTATATTCCGCATTATCTGCAATACTAAGCAGATTATAAGAGTCACATACATAAAAACAAATACTAAACTATAATCACGGTATACACACACAGACAAAATATTATACTAAAAACTAAAACCACATCACTTAAAATTCACACTTTAACATAAAAGTCAATTAGTACACTAATCTATCACACTGAAAACAAATTATAAAGAGTTCTTTAATCAGTAGTCAGACTGTTGCCAAAATTCTGCTGAAAGAGAAATGTTTTCACAGCCTTTTTGAACATATCATGAGTTTTCATTGAACTTATGTTAAAAGGTAATTCATTCCAAAGTTTTGGTCTTGCAACATTGAAAATAGATGTCCTGTACTCTTTCAGCTGATTTGAACAAAATGATGGAACATCTATTAAGTTTGTTGAGGCTGAGCACAAAGATGAGAGGGGTTGATGGAAGTGTAGTCCTGAAGAAATGACCAATGCCTTAAAGCCCAATAATAAAATCATATAACAGATTCTAAATTTATTTATTTGTTACACTTATACCCCACGCTTTCCCACTCATAGCAGCTTCACTGCGGCTTACATAGTGGTAGGTTACAAAGAGGAGCATAATCGAACGAAAACGTCTATCTCCATGGGCGTTTATCTCCAAGAACGGGTCCGTGAAGGGGCGGACCGAACCGTATTTTGGGAAAAAAATAGACGTCCATGTTTTATTCGACAATTTGTGAGCTGGGCGTTTTTGTTTTTCAGCGATAATGGAAAATGAAAGCGCCCAGCTCAAAAACGAATAAATCCAAGGCATTTGTTCATGGGAGGGGCCAGGAGTCGTAGTGCACTGGTCCCCCTCACATGCCAGGACACCAACCAGGCACCCTAGGGGGCACTTTTACAAAAAAAAAAAAAAAAAAGGTAAAAGAGCTCCCAGGTGCATAGCACCCTTCCCTTGTGTGTTGAGCCCCCCAAATCCCCCTCAAAACCCACCACCCACAAGTCTACACCATTACTATAGCCCTAAGGGGTGAAGGGGGCACCTATATGTGGGTACAGTGGGTTTGGGGGTGGTGTGGAGGGCTCCCATTTACCAGCACAAGTGTAACAGGTGGGGGGGGGGATGGGCCTGGGTCTACCTGCCTGACGTCCACTGCACCCCCTAATAACTGCTCCAGTGACCTGCATACTGCTGCCAGGGAGGTGGGTATGACATTTGAGGGTGAACATAAAAAGTTGTGAAACGGCATATTTTTGTGGTGGGAGGGGGTTTGTGACCACTGGGGGAGTCAGGGGAGGTCATCCCCGACTCCCTCCAGTGGCCATCTGGTCATTTAGGGCACTTTTTGGGGCCCTATTCGTGGAAAAACAGGGTCCAGGAAAAGTGCCCTAAATTCTCGCTAAAAACGCATATTTTTTTCCATTATCGGCGAAAGGCCCCTATCTCTGATCGGCCGATAACCAGGCCCCAGTTCCGCCTTCACTACGCCTTTGACATGCCCCCATCAACTTTGTCCACATCCGCGACGGAGTGCAGTTGAAAACGTCCAAATTCGGCTTTGGATTATACCGCTTTATTCATTTTTGTGAGATAAACGTCTGTCTCCCGATTTGGGTCGCAATATAGGCGTTTTTCTTTTTCAACTATAAGCTGGAAAGTGTAGTAGAGGGAACGTGTATTATAGTGCATGTGAGATGAACAGGGGAAGGGGTAGTATTGGCAGGAGAAAGGTGGGGGATAGAGTGGAATTAATAGGGGATGGGGTATGATGTGGGATAGGTAGGGCGAGGATAAGGGCATTAATAGAGGACGAGGTCTAAGATAATATGGATTGTTGTCTGATCTGTTGTTGTTGTGTGGGAGGGCCCCTAGGTTAAGCCGGGTCATTTGGGGTAGGCTTGTTTGAAAAGGTGGGTTTTCAGCAGTTTCCGGAAGGGTAGATAGTTGTTGATTGCTCGGATAGATCTTGGATTCAATCAGCAACCAATGTAAGCGGATTAAAACAGAAGAAATATGATTGTACTTTGATAGACCAAAAAGAACTCATGTGGCCATATTCTGTGCTATCTGTAAAGATTAAAAGTCTTTCTAGGTAATCCTAAAAGTAAGCTGATGGCTCTTTTTCCTTTCACGCCCAGGGACGGTCTTAGGCAGGGGCGACAGGGGTGATCACACAGGGCCTTTTGCCAGCCCCAGCATGTCCCTCTCCCCACTTGAAATCCAGCCTATCAACCTCCCTCCTTGTGCTTAGTGTTTTGCCGTGGAGGGATTGTGTGTTGGCCTTACTAAGATGACTTTAAAACTTTAATTTAATTTTAGTTTGTCATAACATCAGACAGGGTTTGTGAAATAATCATCAAATGTAATACGTGTCAATTTTTACAGGAGGGGCGGAGGGCCCTGCAGTACTGGTCTGCACTGGATTCAGCAGTTGCTAAGACCAGCCCTATTCAAGCCAGTACATTTTGGCATTCTATACCCACATAAGTTCATGTACGTTTTAGTTACCCACAATTTCGTAAAGGATTGAAAACGTATCTTTTTAGTAGGTATCTAAATGAATAATTTTTAAGGCTTTCCTAACTTTCCAGTATATGCTTTGGACTCATGCATCCCACTAAGATTCTTTATTGGTATTAGTGGGATATAAATACCCTGAATAGAATAGAATAATCAAAAGTACAGACTCTGCCTCCAGACTGGCCAAAAAATCGCCGGCTTCAAGTTTTGAGGTTAGTGCTGATATTCAGAGGCATTATCCTGTTAAGTGTCTCTGAATATCATCAGATAGCCCCACTCAAGTGGTTTAACCAGGCAGGATCCTCTTCTGTCCAGTTAAATCACTTTTGTATATTGACCTTTCCATTTTTGAACTAGGTAACTTAGCAGTTCTGCTTAAGTTGGTGTGGGCACTCAGATTTAGCTGAGTTCTTGAATCAGTTTTTTTTTTTTTTAATTTAAGTGACCAAGTCAGTCTTTCAGTATCTTCACTTTGTTTGTTTCATTCTGTTACTGAGTCTCTAGTAGGGATTTCTGAAGATTGAATATTGGAATAGAACATTGGAAAGATTAGGATTGCTCAAGATAAATCTTAATGTCACTACACCTCCAAGAAGTTCATGTAATACAAAAGGGAAAACAAGGATTACTGAAAGCAAAAAAACTTCACAAGGTGCTGGAATCCTGAGCCCTCAGAAAGCAAATGCACAACTGAAGAAAAAAAGGACATTGAAGCAACAGGAAACAAGCCTGGTGATAGGGTTGAAGTGTCCAAGTCTGCCCTGGATTAGCCCTGTTGGGCTGTTCAGGAAACACGATCTAAGAGTACCAGGGATACAAGACAACACAGATAGCTAGGAATGACCAGCTACAGCCAGCTTCTTAAGAGATTTAACAGCTCCTCCTGAAAGGCAACTGCCCCCCTTACCCAAAGGTCACAGTTTCAAGGCTAGTTTGTGTCTGATAGCCAGCAATACTGGAAAAAATATCTAAATGAAACAACAGTGGAAAGAAACCTGATACTTTGGGTTTTTTCTTGTTGTTTCAGATTAAAAATTATATGAAAAGACGGTGTTTCAAACAAATGCACATATCTATCCTATAATGAAGGTGAAGATTTCCCTTGTAGGTAGTAATATAGAGATTCTATTCCCTAGTCCAATGGTTCCTAAACCTGGTCCTGGAGGCACTCCAGCCTGTCAGATTTTCAGGATACCCACAATGAATATTCATGAGAAAGATATGCATACAGTGCATCTACTGCATGCAAATCTATCTCATGAATATCCATTGAGGATATACTGAAAACCTAACTGGCTGGGGTGCCTCCAGGGCCAGGCTTGGGACCATTGGTCAAAATCAGACATTGTTTTGTGGTTCCTTAATGCTGGCCCATTGCAGGGCTTACCAGTGCTTTAGGCAGTCAAAGTCAGAGGAGGGCATGAGAATAGTACTGACTGATGGCAGGAGAGTATCCACCTCTAATCACATAATCAGTTGTGGTCCTTCTTTGATTGTGCAGCTGCATACTAGCAGCTGCATGCAAGAGACCAACAGCAGCATGAAAATGCTGTACTCTTGCCGCTCTCCCTGGAAATAAAAACCACATTGGTGTGTTCCCCTCTTGCCGCACCCCAGGCAGTTGCCAGTCTTGCGTATCCTTTCAATAGTTCCTATTCCCAAGAAATAAGTTCCGGCTACTATATAATAAAGAGTATTCCTTATTCTCTACTGCCTGGGAAAAGGTTATCTGAGATGCCAGTTTCAAAAATCAACTCTTTCTTTAAAATTCATACTATACAGAACTAGTTGCCTGCAGAACTTTTTTTTAAAATTTGACAAGGTCTATGTGACTAGGATCATGGCTTCCTTCTTTCCAAGATTTGTGAATGGGGTGATGACATCAATGAAATTAGAGATAAATATTCTATAATATCATTCAAGAGCTAAAACTTTTCTTATTTGCCTTTTGGATATGGGTACTGCATGTTCTTTTATAGCCGTAACCGTGGATTTCTCAATTTCACCTCCCTATTTCCTTGTATATACTCAAGATATCTGGCCTTACTTTTACCAAAGGAGCATTTCAAGTTTGATTGGCCCATTTGATTAGGTTTGCCCTCAGTTTGATCCTCTTCAAAGAGGACATTGTGATAGCTACTTTTATCTGATGAGTTTCCTATTTTCCATTATAAATCACAGCATTTTCCATATATATTGATATGTACTTCTGGTATGATCAGGATGCTCAATCCTTCAGGCCAAAAATGAGAGAGAAGTCCCGTGAATTCTGAAAAAATAATTTCTGATTGAAACAACCCCTTAGGAGTGGCAAAGGCTGTTTTTACCCATGAATCCTCCAACAGGGGGATTTTCTAGTAGTCTTTCATTAAGTCTAAGGTGCAAAGAAAAGCTACGAGAATGGTATGGGATTTGCGTTCCAAGACGTATGAAGAGAGACTTGCTGACCTGAACATGTATACCCTGGAGGAAAGGAGGAACAGGGGTGATATGATACAGACGTTCAAATATTTGAAAGGTATTAATCCGCAAACAAATCTTTTCCGGAGATGGGAAGGCGGTAAAACGAGAGGACATGAAATGAGATTAAAGGGGGGCAGACTCAGGAAAGATGTCAGGAAGTATTTTTTCACGGAGAGGGTGGTGGATGCTTGAAATGCCCTCCCGCGGGAGGTAGTGGAGATGAAAACTGTAACGGAATTCAAACATGCATGGGATATGCATAAAGGAATCCTGTGCAGAAGGAATGGATCCTCAGAACCTTAGCTAAAATTGGGTGGCAGAGCAGGTGGGGGGAAGAGGGGTTGGTGGTTGGGAGGTGTGGATAGTGGAGGGCAGACTTATACGGTCTGTGCCAGAGTCGGTGATGGGAGATGGGACTGGTGGTTGGGAGGCGGGGAATACTGCTGGGCAGACTTATACGGTCTGTGGCTTGAAAAGACAGGTACAAATCAAGGTAAGGTATACACATATGAGTTTATCTTGGGCAGACTGGATGGACCGTGTAGGTCTTTTTCTGCCGTCATCTACTATGTTACTATCAGGCTCATTTTCAAAGCACTTAGCCTCCCAAAGTTCCATAGAAACCTATGGAACTTAGCCTCCCAAAGTGCTTTGAAAATATGCCTCTATGTTAATATATCCAGTTTGATATAGTTAATCCAGCAATGTTTCTGCATTGTTCTTGGAGTAGGAGTTAAATATTGATATTTCCTTGATTTGATGGAAATGAATATAAAACTTCCTGATACTACCTGACTTTGACACCAGGACTGGCTTAAGTATTTCTTCACTTATATATAATCACTAATTCTTTTATTTGCCTTCTCAATTTCTTTCATTTTCAATTTGCTAAGCAATATATACCTCATTGCATTACAATCTCAGGCTCGGTATTTATGATGTAGATGACTTATCATGTCTTTCTAAACACTGGTGAGATTATATACAGAAAGTGGCTGATTAGTCATTGGATTTGGGAATTCATTTTCAAAGAAAATTGCCTACCTCTGGGAACTGTCCATTTGACTCCGATTTCATATAGAAACATAGCACAGAAAAACGATAGCTGATGAAGACCATATGGCCTTCCCAGTCTATCTATCCATCCACAGAAATTACTTTGCTTTACAATCCCTTCAGAGATCCTCTATACTTGCCCCATATTTTCTTGAATTCATATTCTGTCTTCACCTATACCATCTCCACCAGGAGGCTGTTCATTGCATCCTCCACCTTTCTGTAAAGAAATATTTGATTAGATTACTCCTGAGTGTACTCGTTTTTACCCTCATCCTATTACTACTCATTCCAGAGCTCCCTTTTCAGTAAAAGAGGCCCACCTCCTCTGCATTTATATCTGGGAGGTAATTACATTTTTTATCATGTCTCTCCATCCCACCTTTCTTCCAATTCTATGTATTTATAGACATTACAATATTCAGCTGGTGGCAGTCAGCATTTTATTTAAATACTGACTGCCACCAGCTAAATTAGACCTGCAATTCAATGCCAGGCCGTGTCTGGATACCAGTATTGAATATCTAGACATGTCCAGCTAGGAATTAGCTAACAGCTCTTATGCAGATCCTGTTTTATATTTAGCCAGGACCCACATAGGACACTTATCCAGGACCCGGATGTTATTGGCTGCGACCCAGATAAAATAGGTCTGTCAATTCACCCCCAAGATCAGGGAAGGAATAAATACAAAAAGTGATAACAGAGAACTAAAAGTTAGGTGAAAGATGAAGGGTGATAACAGGCTAGGGAAAGAATGAGACCCAGAGGTGGGAAGATTAGAGAAGTAGGAGTATAAAATATAAAGCTGGTACATAGGTGAAAGATGAGACTAAAGACTAGAGGGGGGACTGAAATTTAGCTGTAGGTGCATAAAAAGACAGATGAGGGAAATTGAGAGAGAAGGTGAATTAAACATATCCGTGTAAAACATAATGTAAGGGAGTGAGGGAAGAAAATGAGAAGCAAGAAGAAACAGAAAATGGAAATGAGATCTTGCAAAAATTATTAGCAGAAAACTAATAAGAGGAAATAATAAAGATTCAGCCAAGGGAAGTCTTGCCTCACCAATTTGCTTCATTTCTTTGAAGGCATGAATAAACATGTTGATAAAGGTGAGCTGGTTGATACAGAAGTGTATTTTCAAAGCACTTAGACTTACAAAGATTCATGGAGGGGCATTTTCAATATGACATCAAAGTCGAGCTTTGCATTTTTGTGCTAAACATCTCAAATCCGAATAGCAAATGCAACCATTTTCTAAAAAAAAAAAAAAAAACATCTATCCTTTTCTTTCAAAAATGCCATTTCAAACAAGGTTTTGTGCTTTGTGTGTTTACATTTTTAGGCCATTTTTGAAAAAAAAAATGCACAAATTAAAAATGCACAAAACAAACTCATTGGGATATAGGAGGGACCAGCATTTTTAGCAGACTGGTCCTCCAGACATTCCAGGAGAGCAATGGGGCACCCTAAGGGGAACTGCTGTGGAGTTCATGTAAATGCTCCCAGGTACATATCTCACCATTGCTCCCTTATCTTCTTGCTGAGCCTTCCAAAACCCACCCAAAACCCACTATGCTCAAATGTACACCATCACAAGAGGGCACCTAAATGTGGGTACAGTGGGGTTTAGTAAGTTTTAGAGGACTCACAGTTTCCATCACAAGTGTAACAGGTAGGGGGAGGTATGGTATTGGGTCCACCTATCTACAGTACAATGCACCGACCACCAGACTACTCCAGGGACCTGCTTGCTGCTCTAATGGACCTGGCTATAACATCTGATGCTGTCATAGAGGCTGGTGAGTACTATTTTTATTCACATTTTTGGGGGGAGGGGGGTTATTGACCACTGGGGGAGTAAGTGGGCGTCATCCCTAAATCCCTCCAGTGGTTATCTGGTCATTTAGGGCATCTTTTTGTGTCTTATTCGTTAGAAAAACAGGTCTAGACCAAATCATTGAAGTTTTCACCCTAAACGTTTTGGTTTTGTTCCATTATGGCTATAAAACATCCAAGTGTTAGGCACGCCCTAATACCGCCTTTAAAACACCCATCACATGCTCCCTTGTGATTTGAATGCACTACTGACAAATTGCATAGATAAACATCTATTGATGATACATATGGTACTTGTCTATGAACGTACTTTCAATTAGACCTTTTAACAAGTAACTCTCTCTTCTTTTTTATGGAGGAAAGAGTTCAGATTCTCTGCACTCACTTAGTTATATCATTCGTGAATTGCAGACTGCTTCCTATCCTTTATCGACCATTTTTTTAGTCATAAGGACTAGGTGCAGAATCCTCACTAGTCAGAAAATCTCCTAGATGACTGTTATTTCTAATTATTCACTTATTATTATTAAGTCATATATACACTTATCTGGGTGGTAGCTTGAACCGTTGGGAACGCTCGACAGCAAGCCTCTGTTCTCCCCGGCTGTTTTCTCTGCCCTATAATAAACGTGACATTTTATAGAGAGGACCGGAGTAATTGCTGTATGGAGTAAATTGCATGAAGCGCCTACCTGTAATGGGTCCAGCTTGTTTTTTCCTGCCAGAGCTATTATTTTAGCTGGTCCAATTTTATGAAATTCTCTAGCTCTTAAATTGCATTTTCAGTGCAATTTATTCATTTTATGTTTATTTGTACATTTCATAATTGACACTACAAGAAACTTTTCCAGGAAAATATGGATAGTGATGCCTAAAAATCATAAAAAAAGAAAAAAACATTATATATAACAAATCGTACATTTTTAGAATTTAACACATTTTCTTGAGACCATAAAGAATGAGGGATGGAGAAAAAAAGGAAAAGAAAAACTTCCGTAAGCAATGCAAGACTTAACATGAATATTTTGGAGCAATCTAAGCAACATTAACATAAAATATCTCACTATTTGGGTTTCTGCACTGTTGACAACAGGATATAGGGCTAGATGGACCATTGGCCTGACCCTTTATGGCTATTCTTATGTTCTTATATTCCCATATGTCCACAACCAAGAATCTTTTTGTATTCAAGAAACTATTAGATACTGTGTGTCAAAGAACATATAACTATTATTTTTAAAAATATAGCCGAACAGAAGTTCTTGTTGGGATGGGAGAGATGCAATCCTGCACAGCAGGTGTGTAGCCAGATCTCAAATTTTGGGTGTGCCAGAGCACAAAGTGGGAGGGGAACAAAATTTTGCCTCACCCTGCTCCCACTATTTGCCTCCCTACAACCCCCACATACCTGAGCTGGTGAGGGTCCCCAACTCCGCCAGCAGAAGTGCTCCTCCCACCTGTGGCTACTGCCACCTCCAGGTTGGGTCTTCCCCAAGTGAATGCTTGGTTTCTGAAAAACCAAGCATGCGTGGGAGAGCCCCGCCCATGCACATGCTCAGTTTCTTGAAAACTGAGCATGTGTGGCAGGGGAGAGACCGGGTGTGGCAGTAGCTGTGGTTGTGAGTGGAGGAGCCTTTCCATTAGTGAGGCATGGAGCCCCCTGCCAGCCAGGGGATCCCAAACACAAATTGGGGGACCCAGGACCCCAAGACCTCCGTGGCTATGCCCCTGCTGTATAGAGAAGGCAGACAGGGGAGATGCTAGACAGCTAGACAGGTATGTGTTTGTCTGCATATGTGTGTGTGTGTGAGAGAGAGAGAGAGAGAAATGAGGGGAGATGCTGAACAGGGCAAAAGATAGACAGAGACTGATGCTGATGGATACTTGGGGAAAGGAGGTGACATGTTAAATGAAGTGCTTGATGCTGATGGTAGGAAAGGGGCACTGTGGCTTGGATGAAAGAAAGGGACTAGAGGTTGATGCAGGGAATGGTGAAGGGAGAAGGGGCTGATGCTGGGGGAGTGAGAAGGAACAGAAGGAGAGATACTACTACTACTACTACTTAGCATTTCTATAGCGCTGCCAGGGTTACGCAGCGCTGTACAAGTTTAGACAAGGGGAAGGACAGTCCCTGCTCAAGATACTGTGGTTAGAGATTGTCACCAAATGCCAACTGGCGCACATCCATTACACATGCCCAAAAATTAAAAAAAAATTATTTTCAGACGCGCGTATCGGACACGTGCCAAAAATGAAATTACCACAAGAGCCACGCGGTAGTCGGGCAGTAACTCCATTTTGGCGCTTGTTGGGCTCATCTAGATGCTTACACGGCTTAGTAAAAGGGACCCTATATCTTTAACCAAAGTTAAGTAACAACCCATTGGCCTTTTTTTTTCTGTTGACTCACCGTCCTCAGTAGTTTGTGTTGTCTCGATTTTTTTTTCTGCTTTACAACCAGCCAGGCCAGAGTTCTCACCATGCTTCTAGTCCAGAAATAACAGTCCAAAAGGTTATGGTTGCAAGCTTCATTTAAGTAGAGTGAGCATAAGTCTGGAGCTCTGTATTTCTACATCACCTCTGGTCCCATCATATAATACCATCTCCCATATCACCATCAGCTTCCGATCCACCACCACTGTTCACAGAATGGGGACCCCAGCCAGAGAGGACTCCACAGTAGCTTTTTCCACAGAAGAATGTATAGGATACTCCTCCAAACTTCTTTCCCCACTAACAATTCCTGTGCTTGATTCTTTCAGGATTCTGCACTGAGGAAGTGTTTGGCAATTGATTGTACTCTCAAAGCATGAGAGGCAGTGGCACTCATCTGGGCTTAACAAGACCATAGAATCATCAAGTTCACTACTTCTGCACTTTTGCATCCGGTCACTCATACTAAAACCAGCAAAGCACTACCCTATAAGGAAGGAGATAAACTAGTTCTCACTTGCCATTTTGCTTCCCCAGTTCTGTTAAATGGTCAACAGACAAAGGAATTATTGGAACTCAGTGTGAGTTCTCTATCAGACAATCATCTTGCCCCATTCTCCTGCCCCTCCCCATCCTGAGTTTAAATAAAACTATATCATCTTGGCCTTAGGTTGCTTGCCTATAGAGGATAAGACTTGACATACCACCTTTCTGTGGCTGCAATCAAGGCGGTTTATATAGTATTCAAAGGTACTTATTTTGTACCTGGGGCAATGGAGGGTTAAATGACTTGCCCAGAATCACAAGGAGCTAACATGGGAATCAAACCCAGTTTACCAGAATCAAAGCCCACTGCACTAACCACTAGGCATATACCATTACAGCTCGGTAATGAAAAGGCGGTGTGATGAAGCAGGAAAACCTTACGTTTCAAGAGATCTAGATCTGATAACTGGTTAGAAAATCAACATCTTGAAGTTCATTTGAGACCAGCATTCTAAAGTTTTGTAAAGATAACTTTGGGAGTTTCCTGGACAAATCTTGTTAATTTTATTTTTGTTACATTTGTACCCTGTGCTTTCCCACTCATGACAGGCTCAATGTGGCAGGCAATGGAGGGTTAAGTGACTTGCCCAGAGTCACAAGGAGCTGCCTGTGCTGGGAATTGAACTCAGTTCCTCAGGACCAAAGTCCACCATGCTAAACACTAGGCCTCTTTCCTTGGCCCTGAAACTAAACACCGTGATGTTCAGCATTATCCAGGTAAACTTATCTGGTTAAGTTGGGCTGCCCAAATATTGATTGTACACTTAACCTGAACCAATTACATTCAGCAGCCTGATTTAACCAGTTAAGTCTGCTGAATACCCATTTTAATTTTAACCAAATATTGGGTCACTGGATATCAGCATCACAGTTTTTGTTTCAAAGTGTTTATTCATCTTTGTTAACCTCCTGTCCCCTTACCTTTACTGAGCTATAATGGTATATGCTTAAGATCTCAATGTTACTATTTTAAACCTGGTGAAACCACCCTGTTATTTCACTGAACTGATAAAAAGAGAATAACTAGTCATAAACATATTGTTAGTGCAAGAACACTATCACATGCACCTCCTTTTGACCCTGCACAAGTTATTTGACCCTCTATTGCCTCAGGCACAACTTAGATTGTAAGTTCACTTGGGCAGGAAAATAACTCATATAGCTGATATATGTCACCTTGAGCTTAAAGTTGGAAAGATTAAGAAATTAAGGAGGATATGGACTACTATTAAGACATACTATTTTACTGTTAACCCCAGTTATTAGCAACTAGGTCTCATTGCATAAAATGGGACCTGTGGTAAAATAACATCTTAACAGTTAGCTCACATTGATAATTATTACCCTAAATCAAAGAATGAAATCCAAATTTTAATTTACACTTGTTTCTACATATCTAGGTGGTCTAACAGAGGGACCTTTTACTAAGCTTCAGTAAAATGGGCTCTGCGCTAGTGGTGGGGGTCATTTTTGCCATGCACTGAGGTCCTTTTTACCACAGCAGGTAGAAAGGGATGAAACTAGCCATGGCCATGTGGTAAAGTTGCTCTTACTGTGTGGCCATGTGAGGGGGTGCACTTACCGCCACCCATTGAGGCAGGGATCCCGCACTAATGCAGCGGTAACTGGGTAGTGCTCAGCGCTGCTTGATTACAACTGGGTTAGCACCACGCTAAAAAATATGGGACGATTTGCCCTAGCACAGAAAATGGCCCATGCCAGGGCTGGAACTACCGCTGGCACCCGTGTTGGCCCAGCAGTTGCTCCAGAGTAGAGCGTGGTAAGCCCGAATTGGGCTTATTGCTACTTTGTAAAAGGGTCCCATAGCAACTACAGTTATTTGTTCAAGATAGAAGATACCACATATAGGCAACTGAAACTCATGGCGAATGAACCAATTGAAAGCGCTACCTCTACTTTCTCTCACAATGCAAGAACAATATCATTCTATAAGGCTTAAGATAGCCAGTTCTCTAGAAACAGTATGCAGCTGTAATTATACAGAAGAACTCTGCAAACTCACTTGACAGAAACTGAGGAATAAACTGTTCTAGTAGATATTCATAAAAACTGAAAACAAAATACTTGTGAGAAAAATACATGAGCAGATCTCAAACCTTAGGGAGCAGCTGGAGAAATATGTGTCAGAATTTCACCCTAAGAAACAATACAGATTGATAAGAAAGCAAACACAAAGACTCCCCCTCCAAAAAAAATACCTTAATGCCTTTATCCATAGCCATGTGGAGATTAATATCCCATTGTAGATCAATCCAATGAAATAAATCACCTGATCCACTGGATGAATACCAATGCTTGGGCCCTATCACATGAACATGACACTTACCGTAACTCCCACAAACAAACTTTCTCAAGCACTGACAGATGTGTGAATAAAGTTGAAATAATAAAATTCTCTAACCACCAACTATCACAGCATGAGGTGTGAGTACTGTCAGGAGTTATATTATCCTGCCTTCCACCAAACTAGATGATAATCAGCTCTGTTCTGACTTAGAACAATTCTTTAAAAAAAAAATGTAAAGTACATTTCTACAAAAAAAGAAAGAAAGGAAAACTTTGAACACCCTAGATTACAGATGCAAAAGAATAGAAACCTATTACATCACTACAGATAACTACACATAATGCTTTAGACACAGCACAGAAGCAATACTCTCCAATGAACAGAGGAAACTCTTATGCAACGTTTCCCCACAAAACATCATCATCACACGGTAGATAAAGGAAGGCTCTATAGTATAGACCAGTAGTGTAGCCAAGGGTGGGCTTGGATGGGCCTAGGCCCACCCACTTTGGGTTCAGGCCCACCCAGTAGCAGCATACCTATAATGTGGCTGGCAGGGATCCCCAAGCCCCACCAGCCAAAAACTCCCAACAAGTGTCCCTCCTTCATACCTTGCAAGTAGCAGATCTTCGCCTGCAGTGAGCAGTGACATACATACTGCTCGCACCGGCCCCACAGCCTTCTCTCTGATGTATTTCTGCCTAGGCGGAAACTGGAAGCTGCATCAGAGGGAAGGGTGTGGGGCCAACATGAGCAGTGTGTATTAGTTGCTGCTCGCTGCTGGTGAAAATCTGCTATTTAAAAGGTATACGGGAGAGGGGGGATGTTTGAGAGACCATATAGCATGTAGGCGAAAGGAGAGACCAAATCACCTGTGGGACGGGGCAACGTTCTTCTGCCCACCCATCTTGGGCCCATGCCCACCCAAAATTGGGTGTCTGGCTACGCCCCTGGTATAGACACACGAAATATATAGAAGAGTTATATTGGCAACTGTCAAATAATGCATATTTTATGAAACAAAAAAGTATCACTCAAAAGAATATACAAAAGAACTGAAAAATGTTAGCTTATCTCAAAAGAAGCTACAGTCACAGCTTTTACACTTGACACCAATACAATCTGAGGGGTATTTTTGATATAACATCCAAATCTGATTTTGGACAGTTTGCAAAAAAACATCCAACTATACAGTGTCAAACATAGCCATTTTTGAACCAGAAAAATGTCGATATTTTTTATTTGAAAATCACCCTATTTTAGACATTTTTGTGCTCAATGCATCTTTCTTTAAGGGCCATTTTTAAACAAAAAAACATCCAAGGAAAAAATGCACATAAACAAGCCATTGGGATGTCTGGGAGCCAGGGCCGTCAAGAGACACAGCCGGGCCAGGGGTAGAACCGGACCGCGGTGAGTGCATGCGCGTGCACCCTCCCATTCCCCCCACCTGGGCTGCTGCCGCCGTGCTGCGCTCTGTCCTCTCCTGCGCTGCTCCTGTCTGTACTGGGAGTCAGGACTCAGATGATTGCGTTAACATCATCCGGATCCTGGGAGGCACACAAGAGCAGGAAAGAACAAACCTGGAAGAAGGCAGGAAGAAGCTTGCTGGCGCCGGGCCCATGGAATTTTGCCCCCCTCCCCCCCCCCCCCCCCCCCCCCCCGGGGCCAGCAGTCTTATTAGACTGGTCACATAGCAGAGCAGTGAAGCAGCCTAGGAGGACTGCAGTGAACGTCACGTAAAAGATCCCAGGTGCGCATCACATTATAACCCCATTATATTGTATGGTGAGCCCTCCAGGAATAGCAAAAAATGTACTGTACCCAACTGCAACACTACTACAATAGTCCTTATGCCTGCAGGTATCACCTATATGTGGGTTCAGAAGGTATTTTGTGGTTTTAAGGGCACTCACACTTTCCATCACAAGTATACCAGTTAGAGTGAGATATGGGCCTGGGCCTGCCCCCCCCCCCCCCCCCCCCTTCTCTAGAATCCACTGCACCAACCACTAAACTACTCTAGGGACCTGCTTGCTATTATGTGAGGAATGGCCATTATATTTGCAGCTGTCATAGAGCCTAGCATGTAATGTCAGTTTCATCTCTTGGGGGTAGGAGTGGGAGGAGGTCAGTGACCACTGGGGGATTAAGGGGGATCATGCCTTTATCCCTCTAGTGGTCATCTGGCCAGTTTGGACACCTTTTTGGCACTTAGTCATTTTTGAAACAAGTCTCGCTAAAAACATTCTAATTTTTGCCCTAGACATTTTTACCATGTTCCATTATCGCAGAAAAATGTCCAAATAGTAAGCCCACCCTAGTACCACCCAAAACATGCCTCCAACATGCTTCCTTGAGATTTAGGCGGACTGCATAGAAAAACATCTTAAAAGTGAGTTTTGAAAATAGCAATTTGGACGTTTTTGTGAAAAAAGTCCATCTGCCACTTTGTGCCGGTTGTTGAACGTTTTTCTGTTTCAAAAATGTCTCGCTAACCAGCTCAGTTCTTTTACCCAGGTCACAAACAGAATTACTCCTTTCTTTACCAACTCACTTGTCACACCTCTTCCAGTCCTTCTGATTCGAAGTTGGGCACAGGTTGGGGCCGGATAAAGTTCCAGAAGGCTGTAGGATGTTAAGCTTGGCCTCTTTCTGCGTATCCTTTAACAGTCCAGAAACAGTTTCTATACTCTCTCTCTCAAAAGAATACTTAGCACACCAAGGGATTGTACTTTTATGCAAAACTTTACTGAACTCTGCAATGTCAATAAACCCAAATTTCAAACTCTTTATGTACAGTCAGCATTTGGTTTAAGAGGTTTCCCCCCCCCCCCCCTTTTGTCCATCCAAGACTAGTGGCTATAGTCTTATCCACTATATAAACAACTCCTGAAAGTAACTCAGAAATATGTACAAATGTACAGCTCCTCCAGTCCATCACCAATCTCTTCCAAGGCTGTTCTGATAGCGATGGTGATTACCAGCAAACTCCTCTGGGAGCACAGTCTCATGCCTATCCCCTTTTCCAGAGTTGCACCTCACTGGACTGCACCCTCTGGCCTTGAACAGGCTCTTCCCTACTTCTGCTCTCAAGCTGGGCTCCCCCTGCCCACCCAGAGCACTTAGTGTAAATACTGGCACCTAGGTTAGGTACGGAGCAGGTGTATTTTATAACTGTGCGTGTAAATTTTCGGAATGCCCACGGTCCACCCATTCCACATCCATGGCCACACCCGCTTTTTGACAGCATGCATTAAAATTTACATGCACCACTTTATAGAATACACCTAGCAAGTTGTGCACGTAAATTCTAATTAATGTCAATTAGTTTCAATAATTGAATATTAAATGGCAATTATCAGCGCTGATTGGCTTGTTAAGTAATTAATTTGTATGCGCAAATCCAGAATACGGCCAGATTTGCACACGCAATTTCAGTCAAGCTATAAAGAATCCAGAGGCTAATGGGGGATTACACTAGTAAACATTCACAGATCTGGGATCCATGGCAGATCAATTATATATGACTAGTAAAAAAGGCCCGTTTCCGAAACCAATGAAACGGGCGCTAGCATGTGGCTTTTTTTGTGTGTGTGTATATGTCACAGAGTTATTTTGTGTGTGTGTGTGTGTGTGTGTGTGTGTGTGTGTGTAAGTGTGTGAGGGTGCAGTGTGTGTGCAGGTTGTTGATGTCTTTTTTTGTTTTGTTTTGTTTTTTGCTTGGGGTTGGGGGATGTGCTGTGCTGTCCTTGGTCGCTGTTTGCTGCTGGCTGGGTCGCGGGTAATCCTTCCAGCTGGGCCGCAGCTTGTCCTGTTCGCCCACGTCCCAGATGGTGACGGGCACGTTGTTTTCCGGCTCCTCTGACTCCATGTCAAGCTATAGGCCCTCTGGCACTCTTCAGTACTGGCATTAAAAAATTTCTCCCCCCCCCCCCCCCCGGTCTATTTTTGCACATACCCACAGCAGGAATATTCTTCTCTCGTTCCAGCGGTGGTTCTGTGCTCTCCATGCTGCACAGATAATGAGCCATTCTGCTGGGAAATGCTCCTCCCTTATTGTCACGTAGTTTCCTCTGATTGGTCCGTCTTACGTTGCCTAGTGTTGCCTGGGAACGGTGTTGTGATGGTCCTTTGTGTTTCAGAATGTTGAGGGGGTTTTTTCTGATTGGTCCGTCATGCGAGGGCGGGGCAGAGAGACATGGGCAGTATTGTGGCTTCACCACCATGAATCCATGAACCCTTCAGGGAGTGACTGAGTGACTTCAGAACGTTGTCTTCAGAACGTTGAGGGTGAGTTTTATTATAGTAGATATTGGCACACCCACAGAGGAAATATCTGGACACAAACAGCTTCATATACAAGAGCACAGATTTCCTAAACAAGGTAAATAACATCAAATATCACCTGGGACCCTTGCATGAAGATGATATAACTGCACATTGCAGACTCCTATAGACAGGAAGGGTTTGACAAATAGGCTTTTCCCTGCTGTAGAGATGTAGTTTATTAGTCTCATGGATACATATTTCATTCCATTATATTGTATGCTGCTCTTTGTTTTGGCTTCACTCTCCCCCCCCCCCCCCCCCCCCCACTCTACTGGACCACCAAGGATCCCAGGTATGGAAGAGGCCCTATTGAAATTAGAAGGTGGTGTTTGAGTTGTGATGGGGGAGGGGCCAATAGAGGAGAGGGAATAGAAGGAGGGGGTCTGTTTTGGGTGGGTCAGAAGGGGATCAGAGGGGGTTAATTGGATGGCTTGAACAAAAAAAATAATAAACATTATGCAGGTTCTGGGCAATATTCAGCTGGGGCCTGCATAGCTAACCAGGGAAATTTGCATGATAAGTACTGTGGGTACCAGCACTGAATATTTCCAGAACCCGCAAAACTTGAGCCTCTCCTGCCCACTTAAATTGCTTTGAATATTGAGTCCTTAATTTTTAGACATTATCAGGCCAATATTCATAAGCATGTATTTGTTTATCAGATCTCAGAGCTCATTTGTTGTCTGTTAAGGGATCTGCACTACTGTCATGAGACAGAGATTGAAGAACTATGAAAGAATTTGCATCTAACACAGCTTCTGCTTTGCTTGTACAAACTCAACAGGCAACTGCAGCTAGTGCATTGACAGCCAATCTGGTATATGAGAATATGATTGTTCCAATGATGGGAATGCTAAAGCTGGATCCATTTGCTTGGATATTTTTGTAGGGACTGGTTTGCTGAGAAAGATGGCAAGATTGCTGGAGCTGTAAGCCACAAGTGCAAACAATGAGGGCTTCTTGTAAAGGTTAGCTGTAATCCTCAATGTTTTTGTGCAACTGGTAGAAGATCAGTAATTTTAAAAAGTAGACACCTCTAGTTCATAAGTACATAAGTAATGCCATACTGGGAAAAGAACAAAGGTCCATCGAGCCCAGCATCCTGTCCCCGACAGCGGCCAATCCAGGTCAAGGGCACCCTGCAAGCTACCCAAACGTACAAACATTTTATACAAGTTATTCCCGAAATTCTGGATTTTTCCCAAGTCCATTTAATAGCAATCTATGGACTTGTTCTTTAGGAAACCGACCAACCTCTTTTTAAACTCTGCCAAGCTAACCGCCTTCACTACGTTCTCCGGCAACGAATTCCAGAGTTTAATTCAATAAGTATCACTGCACAAAGAATTCAAAGCCTTATTGACAGCCCACCACAAAGTCTTGACATGCTTCCAATATGACATTGTCAGGATTCTGGACTTGTTTCAAAAACTGATGAATCAGCTCCTTCAGAGTCTGGATATTTTCTGCTGTTGTTTTGATGACATTCTGAAAATTGGTTCAAACGATAGCATACATATGAGCCACCTGTACGAGATGCTCAGCTGGCTAAAGAAGCCAGAGATGTGATTGAATGAAAGGGAAGGAGTCTTTCTGAATCATAAATAGAATACTCATGACACATCATCTTCAACAATGGGTTTGCACAACATCCAGGCAAGGTTAGGAACATTGTGGAGGACCCAGTGCCTAAAAATGTACGAGAAGTCAAAACATTACTACGTCAAACATGTCAAAAATAGTGATCTTTGCAAACCTCATATTCCCTTCTGGCTCAACTCCAGGGCTTCCTCAGTTCATGACCTTTGCCTGCTTTGTTCTGTTTGAGTGTAATTTTATAGCAGGTCACATAGGTTGGGAGGCCAAATAGGCACTAGTTTTAAGTTTATTTTACAATGACACATAAAGGCAGATTTTAGAAAGGATGTCCAACTCAGAATACGCATGTCCAAGTCTGTATCAGATATGGACATCCATTTCTCATCTAATTTAGAACAGGATGTGACGACATACAGTCTGCTCTAAAATACATAAGAAATGGACATCCACGTGCTGGAGACATCCAACCTGAACATCCATTTTACAAACTAGATAGTAAACTTGACATTCAAAATTACTAATGGAGAAAAACTGAACAGAAAAAAAAACTAGGGGCATGGATGTTTTTGTGGCAGTATAGGAACATCCATGTTATTTATTTATTGAGATTTATTAACCACCTTTATGAAGAGATTCTCCCAAGGCGGTGTACAGCAGGTACAGTTTAACATAAAACTTACAATTTTGTTAACAGCATAACAATGGTAAAATGACCAAATACAAACATAAATACAATCAGTGAGGTAAACTTGGAAACAGCAAATTGAAATCTAGTAATAGAACTAACTTGAAACAGTATCAGAAATATACGCTTTTAACAGCACTGTAATCAAACAAAATAAAGCATGGAAAAGAAAATAAGATGATACCTTTTTTATTGGACATAACTTAATACATTTCTTGATTAGCTTTCGAAGGTTGCCCTTCTTCGTCAGATCGGAAATAAGCAAACAGAAAGGACTTAACAAGGATCTGGGGTTCCTAGCCCATTATAAACCATAAAGCTGTATGTCTCTGTTGATCACCCCACCCCTCACCTATCCACACCCATCTTGTTAGAATATCAATGATATGCTTTGATGTCCCCATGCATACCTCCTACCCACCCCCATCCTCCCACCCTGTCAGACTGTCATAGTAATGCTTGAATGTTTTCACTTAAATACACTGTCAGCTAGCACATTTGCTTATTTCCGATCTGACGAAGAAGGGCAACCTTCGAAAGCTAATCAAGAAATGTATTAAGTTATGTCCAATAAAAAAGGTATCATCTTATTTTCTTTTCCATGTTTTATTTTGTTTGATTTCTATTGATAACCTTAAGAGTGGATTAACACGGCTACCACACTCCTCTACTTAACAGCACTGTAGAAACATCATATAACAGAAATATGATAAATGTCAGTACAGTACAATACAAACAATACTATGATAGACAGAGTGGAAGAAAATTCAAATAATAAGTATAATATGATGTCAGCATACTAGCAATGGAACACTTAATAAGCATTAGTTATAAAATGTCTACACAGACATGCAGAGTAGAGGGGTAGCCTACTGGTTAGGGCAAAGGACTGAAATCCAGGAAGCCTAACTTCAAATCTCACTTCAGCTGCTTGTGGCTTTTTGTTTTGTAATTGTGAGCCCTCCAGGGACAGATAAATACCTACTATACCTGAATGTACACCAATTCAATAGCCTTCAAGCTTGCAGGTTTCTTATATATTCACCTACAGTGACATATTTTTCTGTCCATGAAAGGCTCACAATTTAATAAAAAAACAAACAAACAAAGAGCTGAAATGGGATTTGAACCTTTGTCTCTTGGGTCTCAGTATACTATACTACCCTTTAGGCTACTCCTAAAACTGTGTGGAAGACTACTAAGAATGTTCATAGTTCCTAAAGCTTCCATATATCCTGGTATCCTTTGCCAGCTTCACATTTGAGGGAAGGAGGAGGAGAGCAACCACTGGGGGATTAGGGAGGTGACTTGTCTTAACCCCTCCAGTGGACATATGCTCAATTAAAGCACCATTCTGTAACCTGAACCTGCCAAGTACCAGGTCTAAATAGCAAAGTCCATCTTTTTAGACATGGAAACCCCTTCCCCTTCTAAGATTAGAGTTGGATGTCCATATTTTGGCCCCTCCCTAGTCCCACCCAAAGAACACACCCAGACCACACTCTCTTGCCATATGAATGTACTAGTTTTAGAAGCCCATATCCTGGCTTTATATAATCAAGATTCACACATCCATACAATATGGACATCTAAATGCCATTTTTTAGATGTTCAAAACAAAACTAGAGCTTCTAAAATAACCACATTGATGTCTTATAATGCTGTTGCTTCTGTTTAAAAAAAAAAAGCAAAAAGAAAGAAAAACTACTTGGATTTAGCTTGTACTGTCAAGATGAGCTACTTTCTAAGTTTGCACCTGAGGCTGCAGAGCATCAGTGGGATTTGAATCCAGTTGTCCCCAATTCTCAGCCTACTGCTCTGACCATTAAGCTACTTGTTCATTTCAGTTCATTGAAAACAAAATCCCATTGTCATAGTATAAATGTGATTGCATTATTGACTTTAATAGAAATAACTGAAATGAATCATTTGATGAATTATTTGATCTGAAAACAAGCCACACCCAAAAGTTCTCCCATGCACATCCTATTAACCATTAGATACATGGTTCTCTATGGTGAGTTTGATCAGGTATTATTAAGCATTAATTCAGGAAGGAAGGGTAGAGACAGAAAGAGATAGACTATAAGCTATCTAAGTAACCCTTACAGCCCCTCTCCTTCCCATGTAGGATCAGGGAACATAGCAAGGAGGTAGAGATTGTCAGTCATTAACAACAGAAGAAATGTTGACTTTTCCTCTTTTGTTTCCTGTCACTGGCAAACAAATTTGAGCAGGAAAAAAATACATGTATATTTTGGGCAGGAAGCTAGTATTCAGCCTGTCGCATGGGCCAAGATCTGGCACAAGCCACTGGTGCCGCAATCCAAAGCCACTCCGCAATTCTTTTACCCCCCTCACAATCAAAGCCCGCACTTCATCCCCCTCGAAAAGTAGATAATCATCCTTTCCTTGTAGCACTCTGACCCTCCTGTGTGTTCCATGGGCCTAACTGAATGTCCTTGGTAGATTAGAGGAGTCCATTGAAGCAGGAGCAATGCCCATTTGCTCTTGCCCATGGCCCCGCTGTATCCAATATGATGGCCTCAACCTTTTACCATATTCTCATGTTACTGCTAGGGATTGCCATAGTACCACAAAACTATGGTGAAAGATCTTGGTTGCAATACTGGATGAAGCACAGCCATGTGTATGAGTGAAGGCGCATCAATCCTGTCCTAAAGGCCCCCTCTAAACCACCAGGGATATTCATGTAAGCCCAGGGACCCATGGGTGTGTGTGTCTATGAGGGGGCATGGGGAGAGTATTGTCTAGTTTTCTACCCTTCAGGGGTCCATGAGGAGGGAGCACTGCACATTTTCATTTTGTGTCTCCTATCATGAAAAATGTTGGATAACTCCCCAACAAAATGAACATTCTTGTAAATGACATGGAAAATAAAATAAAAATGTTCTGATTGCCCATCATCCCTATAATGAAGATAAACTCCTGCTATTGGAGCACCAACAGAAGGGAAGAGCATAGAGCTTTTTGCACCTGCTAAGAAAGTAGGTGAAGCTTGCAAGAGCATAGCTGGTCTTCTCAGTGGCTGGTTGTGTTCAGATTGTCAATGAAGGTGTCTGATTCAGTTGTAGGGCTGAAAAACTTACAGACAAATAATTTTTTGATTGGACTAACAATATATATTTTGCTTTTTTCTTTTGTGTTAGCTCAATAAGAGGTATCAGTCACAACTTATTTGTTAACTCTCATTTCCACATATCCAAATGGAATAACACAGGAAATATTCTACTTTATTCATTTATTCATTATATCACAAATGTATCCCCTTAATCCAGGCAAGAAGTAAAACAATTTGCAATTATTTCCCCAGATGCAAACTGGATTAATAAAGGCAGGGGCTTATTCTTTTATTTTCTGCTTACTTTTGATTGAGTGTCCTAAATTGTTGTGCAGTGTTTTGTAGGCCTTTCATCACAGGACCAAATGAATTCTTTCAGAATTGCAAGTGATCTGGTTTTCCGTAGGTATTGCCTTTGGCACCTTACCACCCTAATGCTTTGTTAACTGACCCATAGCAACCCTGTATTGTGTGTCCTATTGCTTCTGTCATGGGAGTATATAAAAGCAAAACATTTTGACCTCTAAGACAATTTTTTTTTAGTCTATTCTAATTTGAAAAAGAATGATAAAGACTTTATTTTTGCATCCAGCAAAATGTGCTACAGTTGTCTTGCAACTGTTCTGTAAATAAAAATCTCATGCTGTTACTTTGTGGCATGACAATTTGAATTGAGATTTCAAACAGTACTGGATAAGCTCCATTAATTTTCCCACTATCTCGAAACCTGGCTGGTGGTGGTATGTTTGATCATTTTTTCATAAGTGAAATAAAAGACCATGTAGGCTATTATAAATGCATATGCAGTCAGTTAATAATTGGCATTCTAGTAAACTTTGCACATAATTTTCAGTTAACTGCCTTGTCGATTGCAGCATTTGAAAGCAGAATGATTTTCTTACTAGGTTTATTGGCTGTGAAGTTCATTAGTATGAATTATATCACGATAATCTCTGTTGTAACATAACTTTTTTTTTTTTTTTTTTTAAACAGACTAGCATAGAAACATACCCATGCCCATGATTTCAAGGTCAGTGTATTAATGACAACAGATTAGTCCTCAGGCCAGCCAACCCTCTGAACTTGGCAAAATGTTGAGAATTTTGCTCTGAGCTGTTTCTGAATTAAGTGTGACTGTTTGGCATGTGCAGGCTAAATAATCCCATCTGGTTTGTCCAAATCAGCCTGTGTTCACAAAGGACATGTCCTTTGCTAAAGATCAACAATTTATTCTGTTTTTTAGGTTGTTGTTTTTTTTTTTTCTTCTTCTTCAAGAAATCTTGTACACCCTAGACTGGTCCTTTGTTTGATAAATAACCTTTGCTGTTTCTGAGCTACAGTTCAGAGTATACCATGCCATTGCTCATGTCCAATTCAGTGTCTTTTTACTTCCCATTGTGGGTCGCTTCTTTACCTAACCTCCCCAAACTCCATAAATTGGAAATCAACAATGTCTTTTTATTCAAAAATAAACAGTCATTTAACTCATGCATTGAAGAAAATGTAGAGAAGAAAGTAGGTGTCTCTGCTCACTCGATTCATCAAGTGTTTCAGTATTCCACACAGCTGAGGACAGATTTGTATCACCAATCCAAATCTATGTCCTCAGAGAGACATAAAAAGTTTAGTGTTCAACAGAGCTCAAAATGTCCACCTGTCTCTCCATATCCGTTTACAATTAAAGCGTCAGTTAGAAAAGCCCGCTGTACATGCCAGTCCCTTGTCCCCGTGATTCTTTATATCTCTGCCTCTGATTATTTTACAGAGAGAAGACTGAGCCTTATGTTAAAAGCTGTATGTCTTATTCCAAAGTGAGGAAATTTAGGGTAGCAGCAAAGGCTAAAATACTAGATCAGTGTTCTTCAATGCAAGCCCCGTGGGCCAATGGTAGCCCCTGGTAAGGTTACCATCTGGCTCCAGAAAAAAGAGGACAGATTGAGCCAGCCCAGATTTTACTTCCATTGATAGAAGTAAACTTCAGACTGGCTCAATCTGTTCTCTTTTTTCTGGAGCCATATGGTAACCCTATCCCCTGGAGACCTCTGGGGTGGCCTCCATAGTCATTGTGTGTGTGTGTGTGTGTGTGTGTGTGTGTGTGTGTGTGTGTGTGTGTGTTTGTGTTTTCTACTCTCAGTCTTTCTACACAAACTTGTGATAGGAAGAAGGAAGTGTATTGGCAGAAGAGCAATTTGTTTGAAGGACAAGGCATTTCTCACTAGAAGAAAATGCTTTTGGAAATGCCCACCTCATTGAGGACACCCCCAATGAAAAGTTTGAAGGGGGGCTGGAAGGCATGGATGTTATTGATACAAGCTGCTCAGCATTGTTGCAGCCCCACATTAGAAGATATTTGGCGGCCCTCTTTAAGTGCATTTGGATCCAAATTGGCCCTAATTTGAAAAAAATAGTAATCACTGTACTAGACAGTCGATATTTAGCCTGCGGCAGTCAGCAGTTTTTGTAATGCTGACCATTGTGGGCAAAATCAGCCTTGGATATTCAATGCTGAGCCACATCTGGGCCCCAGCGCTGAATATCTGAGGCTAATTCATCTTAAGCTGACTGAATATCAGCCGGGGCCTGCATAGAAGAATCTGGCCAGTTCCTGATGATCCCCTCCTCTCTCCCTCCCATTCTCCTGAAACTGAACAAGCCTTTCTCCCTCCCTCTCTCCCTCCCACCCCCAGAGCCCCAAGGGCCTACCTGCCTAGTTCCTGGTGGTCTAGTGGAGGAACAGGCAGGAGTGCTACCCACACGCTCTTGACTGTCACAGCTGCACCTTCAAAATGACTGTCAGAATCTCTAGTGACAGTCTAGCAGTACTTCATAGTAAACATTATTCAAACTGGATTCTAACTGGTAAAAGCAGTTATAATAACTAGGTTTAAAAATGGTTTGGACAAATACCTGGAAAATAAGTCCTTGGACTCCTATTGTCATAGAACCGGGGAAAGCCATTGATCATCCCTAGGAGTAAGTAACAAGGAATCTGCTACTTTTTGGAATCCTACCAGGTCTTTCTGGTCTGGATTGGCCACTGTTGGAAACAGGATGCTAGGCTAGAGCAACGGTTTTCAACCGGTGTGTTGTGACAGCCAGCATAGAGAGCAGCTTTCTTTTTTTTTTTCCAGTTTCTAAGGTAGCACGCATCTCCCTTCATTTCTTTCCCCTCCCCTACTGCCAATGATCCTGAACATCTTTTTTGGCCTCCCTCAGCACCCCTGGACCATCAAACCTTTCTTTGCCAGTGCCTTTCTCAGTACCCTCAGTCAAGCAAACCTGTTATTCAGTGGCAGCAACAGTAGTAATACCCTGCTTGAGCTGAAGCGGATCCTTTCCTCTGCAGCATACCACCCCTCTGATGTAACTTCCTGTTTATGCGTGGGCGGGATGCTGCAGGGAGGGAAGAGAGAGGAGAAATGCTGGACATGGATGGAGGGAAAGGAAAGAGAAAAGAAGAAGATGCACATGGATGGAGATGAGGGAAAGGGAAGAAACTGCACATGGATGGAGAAAATAGACAAAAGCTGGATCCCCGTTATACCTCCTCCAGTCAATTCCATGAAGGACCCAGTTTTTACTTGTGGATGTAGGGCAAGAAATGAAGAAAGGAGAAAAGTAAAGGAATAAATGGAAAGGAAGCCCTGGAAACGGAGTTGAGAGAACAGATAGAGAGCAACAGAATCAGAGACTGGGATCAACATGATCAGAAAAACAAAGTCACCAGACAACAAAGGTAGAAAAATCATTTTATTTTCATTTTATTGTTTGGGATATGTCCAGTTTGAGAATTTACATCTGCTGTCTTATTTTGCACTGGGTATATAAATAAAATCACAAGTTCTTTTTTTCTCCTATACTGGTATAATATTTTCAATGATGCCTGTTTATATGTGCCATGGCTGGTATAAGGGGTGTGGCTAATGTGGGTGTGGCTATTATGGGGTAGAGCCATATGTGATGATCCCCACCCATAATGAGTACTGGTACCTTTTTTTCTACAAAAAAGCACTGGTTAGGCCTTTCCTATCTATTACTTGGCATTCCAATTTACTGCATCTTGTAGTTATTACTTTTAATGTAAACCACTCTGATTTGCCTGCAACATAGATGATATAACAAGTTTAATAAATGATAAACAAGTGAACTGCAGCTCCTTCTGCCTGCTTCCACCTGCTTCCAGGACCTGCAAAAGGCAAGTCTCAGAACCTGCAGCCCCAGTGAGTGATTTTTTTTTTTTAACTGGAACCTGTCACCAGTCCTCCCTACTTCATCACTCAGAATCAGAAAGGAGCTATGATGCCTCTACTAGAAAACATATTTGAGGGGACTTGTATATGCCCACAAGACAAAATAAACCTTAAGGATAACATTTTACAGTACATGTACGTTCAAAATATATCAAACTTACAGAAAGACAGTGAAAACATGGACATCTCTAGGATTCAAAATACTCAGTACCTGACTAGACACATGGCATACCTTTCAAATTCATTGTGTGGACAAGAAATGATAAGAAAGTATCCATTTAATTAAACAAGGAGCATGCTGGAAAACAGCGTTCCTCCTGGATAAGTATTAAGGTGGTAGCCTTCCACATCTTTCTGGGGTACATTTTCATTGGCAATATGACCAAGTTGACCATCCTACTTGTTCTTCTTCTTCTTCCTTCTTCATCTCTGGACTTTCTTGGCTGAAGATCCAGTAAGGAGCTAACTCCCCTTATTTGGTCCTTTCACCTCTGAGCAGCCCTCATCTGGACTTCATGATTTCTTCCAAATAATACCTGAACTCCCTGTCCTTAGGCTTTATCCACCTTCCAAGGATAGAAGATAAGTGAGAAGGAACTGAGTTTTGTTTACACCTCACTTTTGGAGACCTTCTCAATTAAAGGACTGTCTAAGGACAACTATCTTTTACTGCGTCACTCAGAGTCAAAAAGAGACACAGTTGCTTCTGGTAGGCGATCTATTTGAGGGAAACCTCGCATCCGAATAGAATTTGCAGCATGAGGAATGCACATAAATAGTTAGCTCTTGTGGTTGCAAATTTTATATTATGCATCTAAGCTGTGCCGGGATATTTCTCCCATATTACTGAGATCATAAATTTGGTGTTTTTACTTACATTAGTGAAGGATGAAACTGATCCTCATGTGAATTAGGTAGTTAAAAAATAATGGCTTGATGAGAATTCCTTTAACATTCATTGCATAATAGCATTAATCATGATGTAATAGACATGACATTGTGTACTATCATGGGAATTTGGAGCCTTTTATGCTGTATTTTCATGTTTTATGAAGTAAGCATCAGCCTAATAATTGCACATTATATATAATGAGGACAGAATAGTAACGGGGAAGATGTAATATGCATTATACACACCATAAAATGTATCAAGAGACACTTTAAGAGTAATTTTATAATAGGCCACCTAGTTTGAAAAGTCAAGAGGATACCTATTGTATGAGGACAGCACCATGGAATAGCGAGGGTGGGTTGTGGGCTTTCTACCTAACTCTATAGATAGTTGGTAGTATTCAGCTACTATGTGAACAGCAGTGATCACTGCCAGCTCAATAGATTGTTTTTTCCTTATAACTAGTGTATGTGGAATAATTTAGGACAGCAAATAGGTTTTCTTAACTTAAATAACATAGCTAAACTGCTAGTTGATTAGAGCAGCATTTTAGAAAGGACATGCAATCCTGATTATAGAAATCTAAGTCAGGATGTCTATAATCAAGCAAGTATTTTAGAAAAGGACCTGACAAAGGAGAACCTCTTCTAAAATAAATGTTTGCATGGAAATCCCTGCAGCAGCATTGTCCAGCAGGAGCACCCATTTTACAAATTCAAATGGCAAAAATAGAGATGCCAGTTTGGCACTACCTGGGCTAATTTTGGACCACAGAATTAGCAGTGCTGACTATTGCACATCCAGGGTAGCACCCAATTATCACTCTACCAATCAGACAACCCCCATACAAATACACCAGTCCTTCCAGGCACACAGTCTGACACCCCCACCTCGACACACAACTTGACTCTCCTGGCAAAAAGACCAATGCCCCTCCACACACAACCCAACCTCTTAGAAAAAAGGCCACCCTGGCACAAAAGCTAACCTGTACACAGTTTGACCCTCCTCCACTGGAAAGATGCCCTTAGACCCCCCCCCCTTCATGGGAAAGCCCCCATGTGAGGGTAGAAGAGCTCCCCTCCATGTACCTACCTCCCCAAGACCCCAACCCCTAGGCTCAAGGCTCTCATAATAGCCCAGCTGGGTACAAGACCCCTACTCCTGACCCATTCACTGGACTTACTGGGGGCCCTGGTATTGATGCCCACTCACTCCCACCTTTTGGCCTCCTGCTACCCAAAATGGCTGCCAGACCTCTAGCACCATGATATTACCACTAGGGTTCAGGCATTAGTGTATGGGGAAAACGCACAAATATGGATGCCTGAACCCTAGTGGTAATATTACAGTATTATTGCTTTCAATTTGTTTTCTAGGTCTTCCTGACAATGGCCAGAGTTTTATGGTGCAACCACTGCTGTATCAGGGCTTGTAAAGAGACCCACATATCCAGCTATCAATAGTCATATTGCACATAGCTTCATTTGCAGCATATCCATTGATTATTGAACACTGGAGACGTGGTCCTATTTACAATCCCTGATGCAGTGGTGGTTGCACTGTGAAACACTGGTCATCATTGTGTGGACCCTGACAACAAATTGAAAGTTAGGTCCTAAGATTATGATAAAACTTGTAAAAATAGTAATAAAAGTTTTAGAAAGCACTTTTGCTGATATGAGTGTAAACCTATTGGGAGGTTTTTTTTTTATGCCAGTGACTGAATGTGAAAGAGTATTCTGTTCTATTCTATCAAGGTCTTCTATACCGCTATTATTCAACTGAATTCAAAGTGATTAACAAATTAAGTAGGAAAAAACAAATATAAAACAATTATTAAAATCACTGTTCAAATAGGTAAGTTTTTAACATTTGCCTAAAATGAAGATAAGAAGGTGCTTGCCTTACATTTAGAGGAAGCTTATTCCATAATCTGACTCCTGAAAAAGGAAAGGAGGCTTCTAAGAGAGACTTAAGCTGAACAGGGACGACCATCTCTAAGGGTGCCCATCTCTAAGGACGTCCCGGTGAAGGGGCGGGACAACCCGTATTATCGAAACTATTTACTACTATACTACTATTTAGCATTTCTATAGCGCTACAAGGCGTACGCAGCGCTGCAGAAACATAGAAGAAAGACAGTCCCTGCTCAAAGAGCTTACACTCTAATAGACAAAAAATAAAGTAAGCAAATCAAATCAATTAATGTGTACAGGAAGGAGGAGAGGAGAGTAGGTGGAGGCGAGTGGTTACAAGTGGTTACTAGTCAAAAGCAATGTTAAAGAGGTGGGCTTTCAGTCTAGATTTAAAGGTGGCCAAGGATGGGGTGGGCGTCCATCTATCGTTTCGATAATACGGTCGGGGACACCCAAATCTCAACATTTAGGTCGACCTTAGAGATGGTCGTCCTCGATTTTCGCCGATAATGGAAACCGAGGACGCCCATCTAAAACATGACCAAATCCAAGGCATTTGGTCGTGGGAGGAGCCAGCATTTGTAGTGCACTGGTCCCCCTGATATGCCAGGACATCAACTGGGCACCCTGGGGGGCACTGCAGTGGACTTCACAAATTGCTCCCAAGTCCATAGTTTCCTTACCTTGTGTGTTGAGCCCCCCCCAAAACCCATTCCCCACAACTGTACACCACTACCATAGCCCTTAGGGGTGAAGGAGGGCACCTACATGTGGGTACAGTGGGTGTGTGCTGGGTTTTGGAGGGCTCAACATTTACCACCACAAGTGTAACAGGTAGGGGGGATGGGCCTGGGTCCGCCTGCCTGAGGTGCACTTCACCCACTAAAACTGCTCCAGGGACCTGCATACTGCTGCGATGGACCTGAGTATGACATTTGAGGCTGGCATAGAGGCTGGCAAAAAAAGTTTTTAAAGTTGTTTTTTTTGAGGGTGGTAGGGGGTTAGTGACCACTGGGGAGAGTAAGGGGAGGTCATCCCCGATTCCCTCTGGTGGTCATCTGGTCAGTTTGGGCACCTTTTTGAGGCTTGGTCGTGAAAACAAATGGACCAAGTAAAGTCGGCCAAATGTTCGTCAGGGGTGCCCTTCTTTTTTCCATTATCGGCCAAGGATGTCCATCTCTTAAGCATACCCCCATCCCCCCTTCGGTACGCTGCCGACACGCCCCCGTGAACTTTGGTCGTTCCCGCGATGAAAAGCAGTTGAGGACTCGCAAAATTGGCTTTCGATTATGCCGATTTCGGCGACCTTGGGAGAAGGATGCCCATCTCCCGATTTGTGTCGGAAGATGGGCGCCCTTCTCTTTCAAAAATAAGCCTGATAGTAACATAGTAAATGACGACAGATAAAGACCTGTACAGTCCATCCAGTCTGCCCAACAAGATAAACTCATTTTACATGGTATGTGATACTTTATATGTATACCCGAGTTTGATTTGTCCTTGCCTTTCTCAGGGCACAGACCGTAGAAGTCTGCCCAGTACTGTTCTTGTACTAAGTTCTGAAGCTAACATCGAAGCCCCTTAAAATTTACATTCCAGCCCATCCCCACTATCTTCTTAAAAGGTTTCAGGTTGTCCAGGACAGGTCAGTATGATCTGTATCTCAGACAAGCAAATCTGACTGGGTTGCCCCATTTCTTATTCAACATCACTGGCTTAAGATTTCTTTTTGGATTAAGTTCAAAGTATGTACTCTGGTCCATACAGCTTTGTATCAAGGTTGTCCTCCTTGTTCTACTCCTCATTTCCTGCTTTCATCATGTGGTTTTTGACTGATTCTCCTGCCAGTCTTTGCTGCCCAGCTGGAGTCCACCAGGACTAGTGGGGGTTTTTCCCCCTCCTATGACCTTTCCTATGGAATTCACTCCCAGTGAAGTTACAGAAGATTTTAAACCTCATTTTTTCTCTTTGGTGTATGAGGGTATTTTCTTAGGGACATATGATGCTATATATTAGCCTCCTATCCTTCTTTCTCTCTTTTTTTTCTCCCCCTCCACCTCTTCTTTTTTATTATCTGTCCTGTCTTGAAATGGACTTCTTTTCTATATTCTATTTTTTATATTTCTAAACCACCTTATTTTGTTGGAGGAAAGGTAGCATATTAAATCTGTAATAAACACAAATATAAACATAAATTTAAACAGAGAAAACCCTAACTGGCAATTTTAAAGTTATGAAAAAATGTACTGAGGAATGCACACACATCTTCATTTGGCACATAAATGTTAGCCAATATAATTAAATATTATTAAACTCCTCTACAATGATAACATATGTCCCATTTGAATCCAATATTGAATTATGTACAGTAAAAGAACAGTGTTTAGAAAGTAAAACATCTCCCTCCCCAGTATTTAACTGCATCAGTCAGCATTTTAAAACATCAGCTTCTGTGGTTAAATATAATCCAGATATTCAGCACTGGTACTTGAATATCAGTTGTTGCTGAATATCCAGATTCAGTGATTTCCGGTAGTGCTATCTGGTTAGTGTGGATAATTTCTGCCTTCTGACTCTCGACCCTATAAAAACTATACAGCTCATACATCTAAACTCTGCCTTCCGCCACAACCATTGACATGCACAAAGGCCTCAGTACACAAATGGGCCTGACAAAAGCATTGTGGGACTTTATATAATCAATTCCAAGGTATATAGAATTAGGGAACAAATTCGACAACCTAGGTCCAGCAACAGACCACATCATATCTCTATTACTAATTTGTGTTTCCTGTTCTGTATTTGATAAAGGTCTATCTGCATTTTATGTGTGTGCCCAATATTATAACTTAGATTACAACTTTGGAAGCCAAAATTCATATATTCCTAAACCTTGCTTCTGAGATTGATGGTACTCAAACACATGGAATTGGAAACTAATAGGCATGCTGTAACATGCATAGAGGGGCATAATTGAACGCAAACACCCATCTCCATGGGTGTCTATGTCCGAGAACGGGTACATGAAGGGGCGGGACAGACCGTATTTTCGAAAAAAATGGGCACCCATCTTCTTTTTTGATAATACGGTTTGTGCCAGCCAAATGCATCGGATTTGTGTGGATTTGAGCTGGGCAGTTTCGTTTTTCAGCGATAATGGAAACCGAAGGCGCCCAGCTCGAAAATGAACAAATCCAAGGCATTGGGTCGTGGGAGGGACCAGGATTCGTAGTGCACTGGTCCTCCTCACATGCCAGGACACAAACCGGGCACCCTAGGGGGCACTTGTAACAATTTTTTAAAAAGTTAACTACCTCTGAAGTCCATAGCTCCCATCCCTTGGTTGCTGAGCCCCTCAAATCCCCCCCAAAACCCACTGCACACAACTCTACACCATTACCATAGCCCTTATGGGTGAAGGGGGGGCACCTAGATGTGGGTACAGTGGGGTTTGGGGGCAGTTTGGAGGGCTCCCATTTACCAGCACAAGTGTAACAGGTGGAAGGGGGAGGATGGGCCTGGGTCCACCTGGCTGAAGTCCACTGCACCCTCTAACAACTGCTCTAGGGACCTGCATACTGCTGTGATGGAGCTGGGTATGACATTTGAGGCTGGCATACAGACTGGGAAAAAAAGTTCTTAAAGTTCTTTTTTTTGGTGGGAGGGGGTTAGTGACCACCGGGGGAGTCAGGGGTGGTCATCCCCGATTCCCTCCGGTGGTCATCTAGTCATTTAGGGCACTTTTTTGGGACTTGTTTGTGAAAAAAAAGGGTCCAAAAAAATGACCCAAATTCTTGCTAAAAACGCCGTCTTTTTTCGATTATCGGCCGAATGCACCCATCTCTCCTCGGCCGATAAACACGCCCCAGTCCCACCTTCACCACGCCTCTGACACACCCCCATCAACTTTGCCTATTTCCGCGACAGATTGCAGTTGAAGACGCCCAAAATCAGCTTTTGATTATACTGATTTGGGCGCCTTTGCGAGATGGGCGCCCATCTCCCGATTTGGGTCGAAATATGGGCGCCCAACACTTTCGAAAATAAGGCTGACAGTCATACAAATGTTTTGCAATTCCAACCAAGTAACAGGTCAAAATATCTCCAAATTACTCTTTATATTGTCACACCCCAGAATTGGTGAGCCCTTGAACAGTAGTTGGATTAGTGCCACCCAACTAACCCAGAGGTCAGGTAGGCCCCAACTGATGGTAGGTGAATCACCCAGGCTAGAGAAGCAGGAACAGAGAGATGAAGGGATAGTGGAGCTGGAGGTTGGAAGCTGGATCTTGGAGTTGGAAGCACACTACAAAGGTAGCAAGGAGACCTGTTGCAAGACAAAGAAGCTGTGACAGCCATCTCCTTAAATGGAGCTCCAGACATCTGATGTCATCTTGGGAACCTCCCAGGAGACCCATAAGTAGTATACAATAAGGCACATGCACCCAGAGAGGCCAGCAGAAGGACCATAGGACCCGCAGCAGGCCTCAGGATGCCCGGAATGCCCACACAGGCAGACTGACAAGCAGTGGAGGAGGGAGGAGACTCTGGGGAGTGTCACAGCACCTGACCCCGGCACCCAGCAGCAGGACCAGGTGAGTTGCGGTATAGAAGGACATGACAGGACCATGACAGTACCCTCCGAAAACTTCCCTTCCTGGTTTGGGCTTCGGGGGAAACATATGGTCAAACCTCCGGACAAGCAGGAAAACATGAACAAGGACCACAGGCTCCCAGGAATTCTCTTCAGGCCCATATCGTTTCCAGGCAATAAGATTCTGGAGTTTATCCCATAGCCTTCTGGAGTTGAGAATGTCCCAAACTTCATACTCACGGTCCAGATCAACAGCCACAGTGGAAGGCATAGGCGGCTTCTTTCTCCCGTTCGGGAGAAAGGCTAGAGGAGGAAGATGCAGTGGCAATCCTAGCCAGCATGACACCCTGGGCGGATCGCCAATGCGCCCCCCCCCGGGCGAAATGACCCCCCCCCCGGGTGCATGCCGCGGGGGGGGGGGTGCCGCGGCGCGCCTGTCAGCTGAGTTCGCTAACTTTGCTAACTTCCCTGTTCTGGGACAGAGGGAGCTGCAGCAAAGTTAGCGAAGTTAGCGAACTCAGCTGACAGGCGTGCCCCACGGCACCCTTCAGCAGCGTTCACCCAGGGCGGACCACCCCCACCGCCCCCCCCCCCCTCTTGGTACTCCACTGGGAAAATGTGAATTATTATGGATCTGTAGGTTGGGAGACAACTTCAGCTGGTAAGCCATGGGCCCCACTTGGCAAACAATGGGATATGGTCCGATGAGCCAAGCAGCAAACTTAGTAGAGGGAGTCTGGAGATGAAGGTTCAGGAAGGATAACCAGACCAAATCCCCGGGTCAGAACTGAGGAGCGGGATGTCTTTTCTTATCAGCCTGTTCCTTGTACCTTGCAGTAGCTTGAAGAAGAAGTTTGCATGTTTTCTTGCATAGCTTATCAAGAGTCATAGCTGTGGCCTCAACAGCTGGTATGGAGGCAAATGGAGGTACTAGTAAGGGTACCTAAGGATGCCGTCCAAAGACTATCTGAAAGGGAGAGGATCTGGAGGCTTCACTCACATGGTTATTATAACTAAATTTGGCCCAGAGTAGTAATTGTGACAAGTCATTTTGTTGAGCAGACACATAGCTATGTAGGAAAGTCTTCAGAATTTGGTTGACTCTCTTTGTCTGACCATTGGCTTGGAGGTGGTAACTGGATGAAAAGTTCAAGTTGATACACAGGGTTTTACAGAGGTTGCACCAGAATCTCAAAGTGAACTGGACTCCCTGATCAGAAACAATGGACTCTGGTAACCCATGCAAGTGGAAGATCTCTACTATAAAGAGGTGCAGTAAATCTAGTGTATAGGTAAGGTAAGTAAAATACAAATCAAATATGGTACACTGGAACAGGCTAGATCACTAATGTATTTTTTGAAAGGAGAGAATCCCTCAGAAACCTGATGGACTGAAAAGTCCCAGGCTTGCAACTGGTCTGATGAAGAGCCGTTGCTAAGTTTCTATCATGGGGATTGTCTTGACTCTCCTTTTTTAAATTATAATTTAAGGTGCTCGATGCTATGATTCAAAATAATAAGCATTAAAAACAAAACCTCAAAAGGCTGAATGAAAGCGCCAGTGAGAAAAGAGCAACACTTAAGTCCAATGGCGCCACCGTTTCACCTTCAGGGACTAGTGCTGCTATCCATAAGCGATATTCTAAGAGGAATGAGATTCAGTTAGCATAATCTAAATACGATTTAAACAGTGAAGACATCTTAGAGCATAGGTGCACATACATTCAAGTTACACTCCTAAAGCAAAAATGGCGCTGCTGCGTCACACGCTATGCGCCTTCTATAAATAGTTCATTGCGATCTGCTGTTGGAATTGCAATCAGCTGTTGATGGGGAACTGTGGTTAGAAGTGCGATGTGTTTGGATTGAATAAAGATCTAATAAAATACATGCCAATCAATTTTATTATTCAATCCTGACGGCTCCAGTGAATTCAGTTTGTGAGTCCATCTTGCTTCGCACCTTTGTAACGTTAATTTTCTATTACCCATGAATGCATTTGAACAACAGTGGATTATCAACTCTCCGTTCAACAGTAAAATACACAAGTGGTGGCGATTCATCGATGACGTTTTCATGCTTTGGAGTGGCTCTAGCAGTGAATTGTCCAATTTTATACATTGGTTGAACTACATTTAGTAAAGGTAAAATGTCATGGATTTGTTATACTGGATACAACCAAAGCTGTTTGCAGGTACTTTTTCTGTCCCTAGTGGATTCACAATCTAAGTTTTGAGTAGGTCCTTGGACCCCGCATGAGTGGAAAACATATGAAAAGGATTTTTTGTCTTCATGCACGTCCCTGTCAACAGTAGTGTGTAATTTTAAAATAAATCAAAATACAAAGAACAGTCTACCACACAGTATGGCAGAAACAAGGAACAGTGGAAGAGATGAGCACACAATGACCAAGAAATCAAGGTGTTGCTGTCACTCAAGTCGTGTCGAGTCTTGTTTGAGCAACCAATAAGGTAGTGACAGCAACACCTTGATTTCTTGGTCATTGTGTGCTCGTCTCTTCCTCTGTTCCTTGTTTCTTCAATTTTAAAATAATACATAATAGTGTTCATGTTCTCACAAATCTGTGAAAGTTACTATAAAATTAATTGAATTATAAATTCATTGTGATATTTGCAGTCAATGCTTAAGAGTGATCATATATGCAAAATATGTCCTATTAATGAAGAACTGGCTTTTTGCAGTTACCCAGTATTTTTCTCTGTCTCTGTCACTGTCTCTCTCTCTCTCTCTCTCTCCTGTTGGTATGAGAGGGCTTCCTGAGTTATCATGTACACAAGTGGCAAGGACAACAGAGGAAGGAAGGGTCCCATGAAGGACCTTTTCCCTCTTTTGTTGAATAACACTCCCTCTGGTTCTGCAAACTCAGTTCTTTTCTGCACAAACATTTGTTGCAAAGGTGGAGCTAAGCTGAAGCCTAGGAGGAAAGGATCTTAACTAGTGGAGCTGGTCTTGCAGTTGAGAGAGGCAAAGCTTATGCCGCCTTTAGTTGTGTAGGACCTAGAAAAGATGAGGCAGAATGGTGCTTTTTCTGTTACTGAGTCAGAAGTATGAAAATATGGGACAAATGATCATAGCTAATGATAGAAACATACAAGTCAGCCAAAGAATTTGAAATAAAATGGAATGAGTCATTTCCAATCCGTTATGATTCAGCATGTACTTGATTTATTGAAACAGAAATCCCAATATAGAAATGTTTTGCACAATTCGAAACAATTGACATTTTCAGAACCTTGACTCAGTCTGGCAAAGCAGTCTGAGAAAGTTCATATTGTTGAAATATACATATTTACCAAGGGGCTGATATTTAAAAGATTTCTCCAAGTAACTTTGGAAGTAACTCACACAAATTTTAGGTTTTGACCTTTGTTGCCCCCTAGACAATTTAAATATTTGATTTGATTTACTTAATAGACTGCCTTGTATAAATATATTAATCAGGAAGGGAGAGAAGCTTATTGTATCTATATCCCACTGTGAGATTTCTCTTCAGAATATATTCATCAAACTGGAAACTGATTTTCAGAATATTAATAATTAGATGGTTGAAAATGGTCAGAAATTAACCTTGATAAGACAGTGGTCTTACCTGTTGCATGTAAGAGACTCCAAGTATGACCCTTACATTGAAGAATACGGTCAGAAATCTTGTCACTTGTATTGATTCAGCTGTTTACTAGTAGATCAGGTTAGCACACTTATTAAAGAAAGCATTCATGAATTTACACTTGGGGATCCTTTTACTAAAGTGTGCTAATAGATTTAGCACACACTATTGATTAACCTGTGCTAAATGATAGGATAACCACTATATTCCTATGGGCATTTTATCAGCTAGCATGAGCTAATCATTAGCGCATGCTAAACCTGTCAGTAGAACTTGATTAGGCAGATTAAATCCTTCTTTGTCAATCTGATTTAAGACAAATTATGCAAGCATTTATCATCTCATGCTTAGACTACTTGGATATACACCTTGCAGACTGTTAGCCCTAAATGCAGTGGAGGGGCATAATCGAACACGAACGCCAATCTTCATGGGCGTCTATGTCCGAGAATGGGTACGTGAAGGGGCGGGACAAACCATATTTTCGAAAAAAATGGGCGACCATCTTTTTTCCAATAATACAGTTTGTGCCAGCCAAATGCATCGGAGTTGTGCGGATTTGAGCTGGGCGGTATCGTTTTTCAGTGATAATGGAAACCGAAGGCGCCCAGCTCAAAAACAAAAAAATCCAAGGCATTGGGTCATGTGAGGGGCCAGGATTCGTAGTGCACTGGTTCCCCTCACATGCCAGGACACCAACCGGGCACCCTAGGGGGCACTTGTAACAATTAAAAAAAGTTAACTACCTCTGAAGTCCATAGCTCCCTTCCCTTGGGTGCTGAGCCCCCCAAATCCCCCTAAAACCCACTCCCCACAACTCTACACCATTACCATAGCACTTATGGCTGAAGGGGGGCACCTAGATGTGGGTACAGTGGGTTTTGGGGGGGGTTAGAGGGCTCCCATTTACCACCACAAGTGTAACAGGTAGGGGGGATGGGCCTGGGTCCACCTGCACCCACTAACAACTGTTCCAGGGACCTGCATACTGCTGTGATGGAGCTGGGTATGACATTTGAGGCTGGCATACAGGCTGGAAAAAAAGTTTTTAAAGTTGTTTTTTTTTTGGTGGGAGGGGGTTAGTGACCACTGGGGGAGTCAGGGGTGGTCATCCCCCATTCAATCCGGTGGTCATCTGGTCATTTAGGGCACTTTTTTGGGACTTGTTTGTGAAAAAAAGGGTCCAAAAAATGACCCAAATTCATGCTAAAAACGCCTTTCTTTTTTCGATTATCGGCCGAGGACGCCCATCTCTCCTCAGCAGATAAACACACCCCAGTCCCACCTTCACCACGCCTCCGACACGCCCCCATCAACTTTGGCCATTTCCCCGACAGATTGCAGTTGAAGACGCCCAAAATCAGCTTTCGATTATACCGATTTGGGCGCCCACGGGAGAAAGACGCCCATCTCCCAATTTGGGTCGAAATATGGGCGTCTTTCTCTTTCAAAAATAAGGCGGTTAATGCAGAACTAGAATGGGCCATCTTAATTTGATTCTTGGATCCTGAGTGGTGGGTATCATTACCAGCTGATTTTGAAAGGGGATGGTAAAAAAAGCCGCCGCCATGTTTAACGATAAGAACATTTCAGCATTAAGAAAAGGTATTGTTGAATCCATTATTTAAGACATTTTTTTTGTTTAAACATTGCATCTTTAATTCTGATAATATATTTTTTTCCATATAGGGGGCTTCATCCTTGATAAAGCCACAAATCTGTGAAACATGATTCATGATGAGCGCTAATAACCCTCTACAGCCGATAAAGCAAGCTGAGTAACAGCTCATGTTTATTCTTTGAATTTTTGTCAAGTATTATTGAAGAAAGCACGGAGTTTTTCCATAGAAAGTTATATAGAAAATTTCAAGGAAGCACACGTATATACTAAAAAAACCTTTACAATGGACCAGTGATGAGTTTGGGTAGTTCAGAGTGATACATTATCACCTGATCCCCTTACTGAGGTCCGCAAAAAAAAATCTTCAAAATATAATTGATATACAAGCTTAACTTTATAGAGATGATTTGAATCTGCTAATGTTGCAATTAGTGCACAACCATTTTTAAAAATTACCCCAGGAGCACTTACCACCATCTATTATGTAGGCAGAAAGGGATCCTGCATTATCTGTGTGCTAACCAGTTAGTGCATAGTAATGCAGATGTTATAACTGGTTAGCATAGGAGTGCACACTGTCTGCCCCTGATAGGCCCTTTAAAAAATTCCAGAAAAGTATTTACTGTGAGGTTAGCATGCACACAAGCAAAAAATAATGTTTGATGATTTAGTGCATGCTGCATTAGTTGGGCATTAGCACTTCATGCAGTTTAATAATAAAATCCCTAAACACCCATAAATACATAAATACTTAAGTATTGCCATACTGGGAAAGACCAAAGGTCCTCAACACTAAAGTTTATAAGTGCAGTAGAACTAGTGTCATGGTACGGTAAATCTATACAAAACAAATATGTGACACTAGAAGAATGGCTAATCCACCAGTATATATTTTAATGAAAGGAGAGAATCCCTCAGATACCTATCAGACATATAGTCCTAGGTTTACAACGGATGTGTTGAGAACCATTGATGAGTTTCTATCATAGGGATTCAAAACCTCTCCTTCTTTTTGATTTTTTCTATGTGCTCTATGCAGAACTTCAAAATAGATTGCATTTAAATTTTGACTTGAATCTAACAGATAGGCTTAAATGAAAGCGCCAATGAATGTAAGGCAACACTTAGCTTAGGTCCGACGGCGCCACCGTTTCACCTCAATGTGGCTTCCTCAGGGACTGGTGTTGCTAATTCAGCTTTCTGTTTTCTGAAAGAATTGAGCTTCAAATTCAGTAGAGATTGGAAGGATGGGTAATGCATTGTGGGGATCAGATGGAAGGGAAGTGTGTTAGGGGGTACACTGCCATGGCACTTCCAATGACAGCAGGCATGCTGCCATATTGCTGACAGCACAGCTGCACTTCCTCTTGAGGTGGCAATAAGTGCTGCTGCACTCTTGGCAGTCATGACAGCTAACTGTCACTATTGGCCACTCTTCTGCACCACAACAGTCATGCCCACAATTGCCATATAAAGCAACTAGTGTGGTTTTCTCCTGTGCTGCCTGGTTTTATCATGCAGTGAAGGTTAGCACTGATCTGCGTTAACATCTACTGCACGGTAAAACTCATGCTAGCTTTTAAATGAAATTTCAGCCTCTACTGTAAGTTTATTAGTATAAATGAAAAAAAATCCTAACGTGTTAAAAAAAATCAATAAAAAGAATGCAAAAAAACTAACTTAAATAAAGGCCAAACATCAGGAAAATAGCCCAAACAAATCTAAAACGATCCACAATTTTTTTTTGCCATATGCACATCCTTGTCTTGCATCAAAGCAAATCCTGATTTAATACCATTCCAGTTTGTGAGTTAAATACCACCTGAGAGAACACAAAGTTTGTGCAACTTCTTTATTCTATCAAAAGAATATGATCAGAGACAGGCGAGCTTATAAAAATCAAGGTTGTTCCTGGTGAAATACTAAATGGATGGAGTGAAACAATAGAGAAATATTTTCTTTCAAGTTCTCAAAAGAAGTCTTTGACAAGAGATCGTCAGATATGCAACACTCTCATAACCAATACTAAATTTTCTTGGCTAAAACTTTGAATTGTTAAAGTAAAAATTGCATTTTGTCTGTTGAGTACAAAAAGACAAATACAATGGAAAATAAAAACTGACAAGGCTATCAAAAAGTACAGTTGTTAGTACTGTGGTCCATAAATAAAATATTATTTTCTCTCAACTGCAGTTCCATGTCTTTTTCAAGCAGACATATATGTATATTTTCATTGCTGTAGCTAGTTAATATAGAAACAATTCATTATTTTCAGCTCATTGCTTATTTCAGCTGTTTTTTTTATTTAATTTTTGTTTAATTTACTGTTCATCTAGGGCAGCAGTTCCCAAATTTGTCCTGGGAGTTCCCTAGCTAGTAGGGTGTTCAGGATATTCATGATGAGCATGCATGGCATCAATTTGCATGCAATGGAGGCAGGAAAAATTGGGTCAATATTTAGCAAGAGTTAACTAGGTAGGAGTGGCTCTTTCTTGGTTAACTCCTGCTGACTGGGTCTGGGGCAAATATCTTCAGATTCTGCAGTACCCTCTGAGTAGTGCTGGAGCAGTCCAAAGGCGTAGCCAGAAATTATCCATACACCACTGATATTCAGTGCCTGGAGGGATCACAATTATTAACAACTGTGAGAGAAAATGCTCAACTGAGAAAAAAAAACTGCAGTCTAACTATGACCACAACAAGTGAACCAAAAAACCTATCTTTAACCCCCTCCCCCCACACCCGAGTGGTGCATCACTAGACTTATCTGAAAAGAGGAGATTTGTTTTTCTTTCTCCTTTTCAATGATATGTCGTAGTGTTCCTATCCACTCGCTGTTGCTCAATCTCAATCATCATGCAACCGTTTAAAATTATAAACAAAACATTTCTTCGGTTGCTACGTATCAAAGTCTTACTCGACCAAATCTTCTACAAGAGTGCCTTGTTCCGCTGGAGTTCGCTGCTTCAGGAAGAATTATTAAATGTCAAAGATCACACTTCAGAAGGTGGCTGCGGGCTTTAAACAGACGCCGTTGAATCCATCGACCAATCAAAGTCACAAAATAATTTAAAGGTGCACATGCCTCAGCCTGATATGGGAGCAAGGATTCTTTAAATAATTGTCTCACTAGGAAGCTCTGAGGTCGTGGTTTTGATAATATTTACTTTATAAATGGACTGTGAGATAAACAGCTCAACTAACAAACTGGTTTTTGGATTTGTAGTTTTGCATAAAATTAGGTGCCATTTATAGAATAGTGCTTAGTGCTGGGAACCACAACTATATTTGGGTGCAACCATTTATATCAATGAAACCTTTGGTAAATCCCTGTGTTTAAAATAGACCATGGTTCCCTTTATTCTATAACAAAGTGCGTAAATTAAAAGAATGCCCTCGATCTGCCTAAGACCCTTCCATAGCCATGCCTTTTTGGACCCAAGCATAAAATTTACACAGGTATATTTTAATTAAATCCAATTACACCAGTAATTGCTTGTTAAGATCTCAATTAAATGCACTAATTTGTTCATTATTGAATTAAATTGTATACGCAAATTGGGCACACGCCCAAATTTGTGCATAAAATGTTTAGCAACTTTTAAGAATTTGGGGGTTAGTGGCTTTTATCCTGTATCATTATAATCAGTGTCTAGTATGTGTTCCAGAGAAGTTGATATATTTTTGACATTAGTGTTCCTCCACAAATTGGAATTTTATGACTAGTAAGTCAATGTTCAAATATTTGACTGGTTATCTTCTGGAATTAATGAGACAAATCCAAAGTATTCAATTTTATGATCTGCCAGCTACTTAAAGTAGCCATTCCCAATCCAGTCTTTGAGGCACATCTTGTCCTTTTTGCTGTCAGGATATCCACAATGAATATACGTGAGATAGATTTGCATGCACAATATTACAGCGCACAAACATAAGTATGGATTAACGAGACAAAGCCAATATGGATTTAGTGAAGGGAAATCTTGCCTCAGCAATCTACTACATTGCTTTGAAGGGTGAACAAATATGTGGAAAAAAGTGAACCGGTCGATATTGTGTATCTGGATTTTAAAAAGGCATTTGACAAAGTATCTCGTGAAAAATTGTAAGGTCATGGGACAGGAAGTAGTTCTATTGTAGATTTAAAAATGGTTAAAAAATAGAAAACAGAGAGTAGGGTTAAATGGTCAGTATTCTCAATGAAGAAAGGTAGATAGTGGGGTTCCACAGGGGTCTGTGCTGGGACCGCTGCTTTTTAACATATTTATAAAAGATTTAGATATGGGAATAACTAGTGAGGTAATTAAATTTGCTGATGACACAAAGTTCTTCAAAGTTGTTAAATTGCAAGAGGATTGTGATAATTTGCAAGTGGACCTTACGAGACTGGGCATCTAAATGGCAGATAACATTTAATGTGAGCAAGTGCAAAGTGATGTATATGGGAAAGCGGAACCCGAACTATAGTTATGTGATGCAAGGTTCCACATTAGGAGTCACTGACCAAGAAAAGTATCTAGACATTATTGTTGGCAATATGTTCAAACCTTCTGTAGGTTATTGCTTGTAATACTTTTATTTTCCTGATTTGCATTCACTCATAATGTTTATTGTTGTTATGATGTATGTGGGTTATCTAGGCTTTATATGATTTAATTACTTTATATGTTCCTGTGATATTTTGAGATATTGAATTTTAACTGCTAGACCCTTGACCATTCTTCTACTTGGAGAAACTCTTCTCATAGTTTCTACTCCTTCCAGGGTATCCACTCTATTGACTATTTTTGTGTCATCCTCAAACAATTTCCTTCTATTCCTTCAGCAATATCTCTCACAAATATATTAAACAGAATTGGCCCCAGCACCAACCCTTGAGGCACTCCACTACTCACCTACCTTTCTTCCAAGTGGATTCCATTTATCACCACCCTCTGTCACCTGTCAGTCAACCAGTTTCCTATCCAGGTCATCACTTTGGGACTAAGTTCAGCCCTCACAGCTTATTCATGAGTCTTTTGTGAGGGACAGTATCAAAGGCTTTGCTGAAATCCAAGTAGATTACATCTAGCACACATCCTTCATCCAGTTCTTTGGTCACCCAGTCAAAGAAGTCAATAAGAAGTCACCAAAGGAAAATCCTGCCCAAGATTTGTTGGGCAGGATTTTCCTTTGGTGAAGCTATGTTGCCTCGGATCCTGTAACCCGTTGACTTCTAGAAAGTTAACTATCCTTTCTTTCAGCAGTGACTCCATTATTTTTCCTACCACCAACGGGAGATGTACCAGCCTGTGGTTTCCCACTTCTTCCCTGTTTCCACTTTTGTGAAGAGGGACCACATCCACTCATCACCAATCCCTCTCTCGTCTCTTAAGATCTATTAAATAAATCTTTAAGAGGTCCTGCAGGGACTTCTCTGAGCTCCCTCAGAATCCTGGGATGTATCCTATCCGGCCCAATAGCTTTGTCCACTCCATTCCCAGATATTCCCTCTACAGCTGACCGTGGTCCTGCCTCAGGATTTTCTTCCTTGACCACTGAAGAGAAGTAACTGTTTAGCATGTTTGCTTTATCCTCATCACTCTTCACATAGCCATTCTCAGTATCTTTCAGTCTTGGAATTCCATTCCTATCTTTTCTCCTTTCCCCAATATATCTGAAAAAGATCTTGTCACCTCTCTTTAAATCTTTAGCCATTTTTTCTTCCACCCGCTCTTTCGCTGGCCATATTTCCCTCTTTACTTTGAGTTAATCCAATAATCTTTTCTGTTATCCTCTCGTTGCTTTCTTCTGTATTTCTTAAATGAAGCCTCTTTTACTCTTATTTTTTCAGCCACTTGTTTTTGTTTACTTTTCTTGCATAAAGATCAGATGCCATATTATAGCAGCTTTCAGCTTGGGCCATTGATTTTCCTCTTCACCTATGCCTACCCACGCCATCAGTTCCTTCTTCATGTATTGCCCCATTTTACCAAAATCAGTATGTGTGATATCCAGTACTTTGTCCTTATATCAAACCATATCGTGTGATGATCAGTATTAAATAGGTGGGCACCCACCCAGATATTGGATACACTTCCTCCATTTGTGAGCACTAGATCTAGCGTTGATCCTTCTCTAGTGGGTTCCGTCACCATTTGTCTGAGCAAGACACTTTGACAGGCGTCCATGATCTCCCTACTTCTTTCCAATTCTGCCGATGGGACATTCCAATCCGCATCAGGCAAGTTGAAATCTCCCAAAATTAGCACCTCCCCTTTCATACCAAGCTTTTGAATATCTTCTATCAGATCTTTGTCCAGCTTCTCTATTTGTGCCTCAGGTCTGCAGGTAACACTTATGTGGATACAGGTTCCATTTTCTCTTTCCTGGATGATCCATAAAGCTTCTTCCTTTCCTCAGTTTCCCCACATTTCATCCGCTTTGATATTGTTTCTCATATACAGCGCCATTCCTCCACCTCTTTGATCCTCCCTATCCTTCCTAAAAAGATTTTAGCCCAGTATGTTCACATCTCATTCATGGGAATCATTGAACCATGTCTCTGTAATAGCAACAATATCTAAGTTTTTCTCAAACATCAGGACTTGTAGATTTTGAACCTTTTTACTTAGACTACGAGCATTTGTGCTCATTGCTTTCCATGTGCTTTTTTGAGTTTGGGTGGTGTTCTGTATTTAGATGACCTTTCCTTCTGCCATCATGTTTATTCTGGGGTGACTTTCTGACTTCCCTTGTTTCTTTTTTGTATCCCCACCCTCGAGTTTAAATGTCTAGAAACATACTGTCTGAATTTGTTCCCAAGGATCCTTTTTCCTGTCACAGAAAGATGTAACCCGTCATTACAAAACAGCCTGTTATTTTTCCACTTATTACCCCATCCTCCTATGTATCTAAAACCTTCTTCTTTATACCAAGATTCAAGCCACTTATTGAATTCCACTGTTTTACGTAGTCTTTCCTCTCCCTCCCCACATGTAGGAATTACTAAAGAAAAAAGCCGCAGTATGAACCAACAACTTTACCCAATTAAATTGGCTTCTTTCTACTACTACTATTTAACATTTCTAGAGTGCTACTAGGGTTACGCAGCGCTGTACAATTTAACAAAGAGAGACAGTCCCTGCTCAAAGAGCTTACAATCTAATAGACAAGTGAACGGTCGGTCCGATAGGGGCAGTCAAATTGGGGCAGTCTGGATTCACTGAACGGTAAGGGTTAGGTGCCGAACGCAGCATTGAAGAGGTGGGCTTTAAGCAAAGACTTGAAGACGGGCAGGGAGGGGGCTTGGCGTAAGGGCTCAGGAAGGTTGTTCCAAGCATAGGGTGAGGTGAGGCAGAATGAGCAGAGCCTGGAGTTGGTGGTGGTGGAGAAGGGTACTGAGAGGAGGGATTTATCCTGTGAATGGAGATTACGGGCGGGAATGTAAGGGGAGATGAGGGTAGAAAGATAGTGAGGGGCAGCAGACTGAGTGCATTTGTAGGTAAGAAGGAGAAGCTTGAATTGAATGCGGTATCTGATCGGAAGCCAGTGAAGTGACCTGAGGAGAGGGGTGATATGAGTATATCGGTTCTGGCGGAATATGAGACATGCAGCAGAGTTCTGAACAGATTGAAGGGGGGATAGATGGCTAAGTGGGAGGCCAGTGAGGAGTAAGTTGCAGTAGTCCAGGCGAGAGGTAATGAGAGCGTGGACGAGAGTTCGGGTGGTGTGTTCAGAGAGGAAAGGGTGAATTTTGCTGATGTTAAAGAGGAAGAAGCGACAGGTCTTGGCTATCTGCTGGATATGCGCAGAGAAGCAGAGAGAGAAGTCAAAGATGACTCCGAGGTTGCGGGCAGACGGGGAGGATGAGGATGCTATCAACTGAGACAGAAAGTGGAGGAAGTGGGTTTTGGTGGAAAGACGATAAGCTCGGTCTTGGACATGTTCAGTTTCAGGTGGCGGTTGGACATCCAGGCAGCAATGTCGGATAAGGAGGCCGATACCTTTGCCTGGGTCTCCACGGTGATGTCTGGTGTGGAGAGATACAGTTGGGTGTCATCAGCATAGAGATGATACTGGAAACCATGAGATGAGATCAGGGAGCCCAGGGAAGAGGTGTAGATTGAGAAGAGAAGGGGTCCAAGGACAGATCCCTGGGGAACACCAACAGATAAGGGGATGGGGGTGGAGGAAGATCCATGAGAGTAAACTTTGAAGGTGCGGTGGGAGAGATAGGAGGAGAACCAGGAGAGAACAGAGCCCTGGAACCCAAATGAGGACAGTGTGGCAAGAAGTAAGTCATGATTGACAGTGTCAAAAGCGGCGGATAGATCGAGGAGGAAGAGGATGGAGTAGTGGCCTCTGGATTTGGCAAGGAACAGGTCATTATAGACTTTAGAGAGTGCTGTTTCTGTCGAGTGAAGAGGGCAAAAACCGGATTGAAGCGGATCGAGGATGGCATGAGAGGAGAGAAAATCAAGGCAGCGGCTGTGGACTGCACGCTCAAGTATCTTGGAGAGGAAGGGTAGGAGGGAGATGGGGCGGTAGTTGGAGGGACAGGTAGGGTCTAGTGATGGTTTTTTGAGGAGTGGCGTGACTACGGCATGCTTGAAGGTGTCGGGGACAGTTGCAGTGGAGAGAGAGAGGTTGAGGATATGACAGATGGAGGGGGTGATAGTAGGAGAGATGGTGTTAAGTAAGTTGGTGGGGATGGGATCAGAGGAACAAGTGGTGCATTTTGAGGAGGAAAAGAAGGCGGGCGGTTTCCTCCTCGGAGATATCAGGAAAGGAGGAGAAGGAGGTCTGGGTTGGTTGGTTGAGGGAGAGGGTTGAAGGGTGAAGAGGAGGAGGTAGCTTGGTAGTGAACTCAAGTTTGATCTTTTGTACCTTGTCGCGTAAGTAGTCAGCCAGTGATTGAGGAGAGAGTGAGGGGTGGGGGGTGGGAGCGGAGGGCACTTTGAGGAGGGAGTTAAGGGTGGCGAAGAGACGACGAGGGTTAGAGCTGAGAGAATTAGTCAATTGGGTGTAATAGTCCTGTTTGGCAAGGAATAGTGAGGACTGGAAGGAGGATAGCATGAATTTGTAGTGAAGGAAATCTGAATGGGTGCGAGATTTCCTCCAGAGGCGTTCAGCAGATCGGGTGCAGGAGCGAAGGTAACGGATGCAAGGGGTCAGCCAGGGCTGGGGATTAGTACGCCTTGTGGGACGGGAGGTGGATGGTGCAAGGGTGTCCAGAGCAGAGGAGAGAGTGGCATTGTAAGCGGAGACAGCCTCGTCGACAGACTCGGAGGACATGATGGAGGGGAGGAGATTAGAAATACTAGATGATAAGGTGGGAGGGTCAATAGCCTGGAGATTCCTGGAAGTAGTGGTTAATGTTGGGCGGGGCTGAGGGGGAGGGTGAAGAAGTGTGAAGGTGATCAGGTGATGATCAGAGAGAGGAAGAGCTGAGGCGTGGAAATTGGAGGGTGAGCCGGAAGAGGAGAGGACGAGGTCAAGGCAATGGCCATCATGGTGAGTAGGGGTGGTGGAACACAGCTGGAGGTTGAAGGAGAATGTTAGAGTGAGGAACTGAGAAGCAATTAAATCACATCAGGTACAAAATTAGATTGTGAAGCCATCTGGGGACAGGGGAATATCTACTGTAACTAAATGTAACTCACCTTGAGCTACCACTGAAAATGGTGTGAGCAAAATCCAGGTCCATTAACTTACCTTTGTGACACTACATTTCCCCGGTTTGCCCAAACTATTATTTGTCTGTCTTTCAGCCTTGACTAGATTATAAACCCCATAGAACAAGGTCTCTCTCCTAGGTGTATTTGTACAGGGTTGTGTACTCTATACGGTGTTAAGTACATGTTTAGAAGTAGTACTGGTAGAAGGAGAGGTTGGATGAATAATCAGGGCCCAAGAGGGAAGGTGACTGAGGGTGAAAGGAAGCTGATTGGGGATTTGGGATCAAAAAGAGGAAGATCACTAAGGTAGGAGTAGGCTGGTTCTACATTGTAGGAGGGGACATTTTAAAGGATCTGCCTAACTTAAATTAAGGTCTTCTGTATCCACTTGAGAGTTTGCTTTCAAAACTCTCAAGTACAGGTGTGAACCAACTGGGTTGTGACAGAAAGTTCACCCAATAGCCAGCTACGTTTTAGCTGAGTTAGGTCTGTTGCTTAAGTGCATGACCTATCTTTGCCACCCTCACTGTGGTGCACACAGAAATCTGCTCTTTCTGCAGCATGTCTGTCAAATGCTTGGTGAGATGGGTTGCAAAATGGCGTTGCTTAAATGAAACAGAAGCTAATCCTTTCTAAAGCACTATAGTATCAAATATTCCACAGAGTTCATCAAAGAATAAAATGTAAAAGAGAAGGGGATATTTATATGCTAATTATGTTTTTTGCCACTGAGATATCTGCTGGCTGTGTTAGCCTGCCACCATGAATTATTTGCAGTTTAAAGCATATTAGTGGCATAATATTCAAAGGCCTGAGGTAATAGTACTGAGTTCATTCAAGGCAGAGCCCCCTTGCCTAAGAGCTGGTCAATAAACGTTTTAGTACTTCTCTGTTCCAGTGATCTGAATTCAATAATGTTACTTTTCCAGGAGCTGCAAAATGGAAAGTGAAAGAATGATTTATGAAGCTTTGCTATGCATGGCCAGATAAGGAAGCTTTAACGGATGCTTGCAGGATTCACTTTAATGAAGTACAAGTTGCCAAGATAAGTTTAGGTAAATGAAGCCCCTGTCACAATATGTTACAGCTCCAGAAATGACAGAAACAGCGCAGCAGATGGAGGTTATTATAGAGCGCTTGTGTCAAGCAATGTAATCTAGGTAACTGCACAAAGACAGAGCAGATGCATTAGTGTTATTATTCTGTACAATTTCATAATACCAGCCCACATTTATGAAATCTGTTCAAATTAAACATAACAAGTTCTTTGTTTTCCTTGTCACTTAGCTCTCATCGAAATCATATTTCCATTCCATCACATTTTTTTGCTAGTTAATTCTCTTCTCTCAGGCTAACTCTTATTCAGATCATTCTGTTAACCTCAAACATCTAATGCTAATTTCTGCTAATTTTTTCATGCATGCTAACGGTGCTGCGAATGTTTTCAGATGCTGTGAGTCAATGAATGAATAAAATAATTACCTCTTTCCCCTGACATCTTGATCTGAGCACAGCTACCAGTCAACAGTAAAATGTGTTTGTTGGCCTCGGCTTATAGCCCTTAATGGACAGCAGTAAAAGTCCATATTAAAAAATCAATTGCCACTGTTTATACTCTGGAGATGCTTGCGACTGGGTCAATGAGGTAGACAAATTGTCTCTCATGTCTACGGTATATCAGATATTCTTCCAGGTCAGAGACAATCTTTGGATAGACAGTACGGAGGACGATGCTCACACTATGGTTATTTTTTTTTTACCAGGGCAATTTTTTGGATTTCAAAGAATTCTAAAATTCTGCATTTTGTGGGTTAGAGATTGATATCTTGTAATGCAATAGAAAATTAAAATAACATGACTCAAACTTATCAGTTTAATAGTCCTTTAAATAAAGTGTGTTAAATTTTGCAGTTACTGCACTTTAACGCAAAAAACAAAAACAAATTAACATGTGGCAATTGCAAATTTAAGTCACCACTTATTAGGGAGTGTGTTCATTTCTAGGTCACATGTTAAAATGTCCATTGGCATGTGCCACCCTGGTCACAGTTAGTGAGGATATACTTAGCAACTTCTACTTAGGAAGTGCTAATAAAGAACCTATAGTAACTGCAAAATTATCACTAACTCTCCACACTCAGTCATGTCCATGCCCTGCTTGATCATGCCCCCAACACTAAATGCCCTTATATTGTGAATTAGTGCAGGATAATTGCAAAAAATAATGCAAAAGCAGTTACTGTGGTAGCTGCTATGCAGTTGCTGTAAATGTACACCAATTTGCATGTTAAGGGGGGAATTCTGTAAATGGTGCTCAGAATTTGGTGTCAAAAATTATCAGCACTGAACGGTATTCTACAACAGATGCTCCAGGATTGGCACCCTTTATAGAATAGCACACAATGCTGGGATTTGCACTCAACTTTGTGCATGAGGAGTTACACCAACTGAAACCTGTATAAATCTCAGTACGCAAGTTGAGCATGGATCCCCTGAATTCTATAACACTGCCTGCATTTTATGGGAACACCCCTGGTTCATCCATGACCCTCCCATGACCATGCCCCTTTGCAAATCCATCCAGAAACACTTAGGGGCCCTTTTACTAAGGCAGGCCAAAACAATGGCCTACACTGGTCCATTTTTCAGAGTGCCTGAAAAAAAGGCCTCTTTTTTTTTGGGGGGGGGGGGGGCTGAAAATGGACATGCGGGAAAATTAAAATTGATGTGCGTCCATTTTGGGCCTGAGACCTTACTGCCACCCATTGACTTAGCGGTAAGGTCTCACGCATTAACCGGACAGTAATTGTCAGCGTGCGTACACTGCCAATTACCACACGGTTAGCACTGCATTTTAGAAATAAAAATTCAGATGCACGTAAAAAATGGAATTACCGCCTGGGGGCACGTGGTAGCCAGGTGGTAATTCCAAATTGACACACGTTGAACACATGTAGGCACCCACGCACCTTAGTAAAAGGGCCCCTTAGGCATTATTCTATAAATGGGCATGTAAGTGTGTTTTCACAAGGATCTGCCATTTCTGTCCTGTTTTGGTGCCTTGTAGCTCTTAGAATGCTTTTTCACACCACAAATTTGGTGCAGAATTAGCACCTAATGTTCAGTATCATATATAGAATTTTCCCTACGTGCCTTAGTAAAAGGGCCCTTTCTTAAGGCATGAGCTTCTGAAGATAAGAGTCTACTTCATCAGATGCATCTGAAGAAGTGGACTTTTGTCCTTGGAAGTTCATGGCTCAATAGATCGGTGACACCTTATTGACTAAATAATCTCTGTTGTTTTGGGACATCTGGTTTGGATTTTATATGCAGTATTTTGAATAACATCAAGGTGTATATGCCAACTTTCATAGAAACATGATGGCAGATAAGAGCTAAATGGCCCATCCAGTCTGTCCATCCCCAGCATATCACTATCTCCTCCTTTCCCTAAGAGATTCCGCATGCCTGTCCCATGCTTTCTTAAATTCAGACACAGTCCTCGTCTCCGCTACCTCTACCAGGAGGTGATTTTCTGTGAAAAAATATTTCCTCAAAATACTCCTGAGCTTATAACTTCTTAACTTCATACTGTGTCCTCTCATTCCAGAGTTTTCCCTCATTTGAGATATTTAAATGTCTCTATCATATCCCCTCTCTCCCGCCTTTCTTCCAAAGTATACATATTGAAAGCATTAAGTCTGTCCCCATACTCTTTATGACAGAGACCACTGACCATTTTTGTAGCCACCCTCTGGACTGACTCCATCCTGTTTATATCTTTTCGTAGGTGTGATTTCCAGAATTGCACACAGTATTCTAAATGGGGCCTCACCAGAGACTTTTACAAGGACACTGTAACCTCTTTTTTTCCTGCTGGTCATTCCTCTCCCTAGGCACCCAATCATCCTTCTGGCTTTGACCGTTGCCTTTTCTGCCTGTTTGACTACATTGAGATCATCTGACACAATAGTCACTTTCCTCTTTCATACACAGAAGTACTTCACCCCCTATTCTATACCGTTCTCTTAGATTTTTGCAACCTAAGTGTAGGACCCTTTATTTTTTAGCATTAAATCTAAGTTGGCAATAGCTGGACCATTCTTCAAGCTTCACCAGATCCCCCCGTATGCTATCCACACTTTCTGGGGTGTCCACCATATTACAGAGTTTGGTATCATCTGCAAAGAGACAAACCTTAGCAAACAGGCCGTACGTAATATCTCTCACAAAGATGTTAAAAATTGCTGGGCTGAGGACCAATTCCTGCGGTACTCCACTGATAACATCCTTTTCCTCGAAGCAGGCACCATTTACCAATACCCTTATTTTATTTTCACTTAACCAGTTTTTAACCCAGTTAGTCACTTTAGTACCCATACCAAGGGCACTCAGTTTATTTATCAGACGCCTGTGCAGAACCGTGACAAAGGCTTTTCTAAATATCCAAGTATACCACCTCCCATATCCAACTCTTTGGACACCCAGTCAAAGAAATCAATCAGATTTGTCTGGCAAGACCTGCTTCTAGTGAAACCATGCTACCTAGTACAGTCTATGGGTTGATTGGTCTAAAAATTAATCATTCCTAGATTATTGTTTACAGTTTTTGGATTTTGCTTTGTGACTTGAAAAATGCATTTTGAGATTTCTTAGTGTAATCAATTTAGGATCTGGGACAATGACTGAATAAGTGAGGAATTTGCCCTGGTAGAGATCCTTTTACATTGACTTTGCATGGTTTGGAAACGTTTCTGGAGGAAAAGTCCATTGTCTGCTATTAAGATAGAAATGGAAGAAGCCACTGCTTGCCCTAGGATCAGTAGCATGGAGTGATGCTACTGTTTGGTTTTCTGCCATGTACTTGTGACCTGGATTGACCACTGTTGCAAGCAGGATACGGGGCTAGATGGACGATTTACTGACCTAGTATGGCTATTCTTATGTTCGTATGGATTGCCAGCATTAGTTTCTTTCATGTCAGCAGCCCTGCAGCTTCTTGAATGTTAGTGCCTCATACAGGATTCTAGCTGCTGTTGGATTAGGGACTCCTATGCCCTACCAGCTAAACTGAAGAAAATTCCATTCCTGCTTTCAGTCTCAGGTAAATTTCTGTGGATAGCACATGATAAAGGTATCAAGATACTATACAATACATTCTGACTCTTTTAGAATGGTAATTCAGCCCTTCAGCTGTTTCAATTTGGGGGCGTGAACGACTAAACACCCGCCCACCTTGCCCTGGCTTTGCTTTCCACTGCTGTGGGGGTGCTTAAGCTGTGACCTTTTGCACTCTCACCCCTTTTTCTGTTCCAGTAAGTGCTGCAAAGTCTCTTCTGCACTGAGGATTGAACCCGATTGAGCCAGGGACACTACAGAGCCTACGGTGCGGATCTGTTCATACGTGGTGCTGAAGGAGATTCACTGTGGCACCTTAACGGCTGTACTATTCAACCTTCGTGCTGCTGCCTAATCCTGGACTGGCTCCCACCCGACAGTGACTTGTAGCAGCCGGTGTCATCCCAGAAGTCACTCCTCTTCCCTGCTTCCAATATGGACATGTCTATGTCTTTCTTTGCTTGTCTTTTTCTCTCCTTACTCTCTTTCTCTTTTCCACCTCACCTTCAGAAAATAGCCCTATTCCCATCCTACGCACCTCATGCAGGCTACCGAGCCGTCCTTCCAGTTTACGCACCAAACTAACCAAAGAACGCCAACTTCTACGCATTTGCCAATCGCAGTCCTTGTCGCCTACCTCTTGCTCTGTCTGAGTGGGCTATGTAAATGCCAGATCCATGGTAAAAAAAGACTCCATTTTTACTGATTGGATCACACTAGAAAGCCTTGACCTGGTCTTCATCACAGAAACCTGGGTCCACCACCAAGATGACCCCATCTTGCTTGATTTATGACCCTCAGGCTACAAGCTTGTCCATTGGCCGCGTCCTGGTAGAAGAGGAGGAGGTATTGCACTCATCTATTGTTCCACCTTCATCATAGAACCCATTGCTGACTCCATTATGCCGCAACTCGAAATCGTCTCAGTGAGAATATCTAATAAAACCTTATTTGGTCATCTAACTTGTATTCTATTTTACCGACCACCCAGCAACTGGTGCGAAGCGCAACCTATCTTTACTGATTTCGTCTCCAATATATGCTTGTCCAGTCCAAATGTACTTGTCCTGGGAGACGTCAATCTACATCTTGAAGATTACTCCTCTGCACACACGCGAGATTGTCTGGACTTCCTCAGCTCTTGGGACGTTACCTGCTGGAATACTCAGGCTACCCACTCCAAAGGACACACTTTAGACCTCTTCTCCCTTAAATCGGCTAACCACAACAATCTGCGCATAGCCAAAGCCCTGTGGTCAGCTGTCCCTTGGTCTGACCATTTTAAGCTCACTTGCTCAATTATGTGGCAGTGAAAAGGTCCATGGCGCATGCATTCCCCAACATCGTACATGACGAGAGAGTATGTTGACCCTGCAGCATTCTGGCAGTCCATATATGAGTCAGACTGGCCTGACCCGGTAGACTCAGACAGCTTCCTCCCCAATTGGGACAGCCGTTGCAGAATTACCTTAGACGCCATTGCGCCACTCAAGGTGTATTCAACAAAGAGGAAAGTTGCTGCCCCGTGATTTAATGATCACCTTAGAACGCTTAAAGCAAACAACAGAAGACGTGAAAAGGCCTGGCGTAAACACCAGGACACTCAACACCTAACTGCATGGAAGCAGTCTCACAGAAAGTACAACTATGCAATCAGACAGGCAAAAAAACACTACTTCAAAAAAAAGATTGGCCCGGATTACAATGATGCCAAGAAACTCTTCTTCTTTGTAAACAAACTAATGGATACCACAGTACTTACCACTACAGGAGAAGGCACCCCACCCGCTGCAGATTTAGCTAAATTTTTTCAAGACAAACTCAAGAAACTACAGAGCACCCTTCCGCAGAACAATTCTTGCATTAGTGATTTTATTAATGGCTTGGACCCGGGGCCTGACGAGCAACCAGCAGACCGTTTACTCTCAAGCTTTTCAACTCTCTCTGTTGATTCTGTCAAGCTGGAGCTCCGCAGATTTGTTAGGAAGTACTGCAGGCTGGATGCATGTCCCAACTATTTGCTCCAATGTGCCCCTGCCTGTTTCCTAGATGACTTGACGCTACATCTCAACTACATGCTTGGTAAAGGCAAGTTTCCTACAAGCCATGGTAACATTTTGCTTACCCCGGTACCTAAAGACGCTAAGAAAAAAAGTAGTGATCTGTCCAACTACCGGCCAATAGCATCCATTTCCCTTTTCGTAAAACTCATGGAGAGCCTGGTGAATAAACAACTTAGTGAGCACCTGGACAAATTTAATATTCTACATACCTCGCAATCAGGATTTTGACCGCTCCACAGTACTGAGACCGTACTTGTCACTCTCCTATCCAACTTCAAGAGGGAAATAGTTGAAGGGAAGAGCATTTTACTCCTGCAGTTCGACATGTCCAGTGCCTTTGATATGGTGCACCACGGTATACTTCTGTGGCTCCTTGATTACTTTGGTGCAAGTGGTAACATACTAGCCTGGCTGAGAGGTTTTCTTACATCCAGATCCTACCAAGTACACGCCAACTCTAATCTATCATCTCACTGGAAAACAGACTGCGGTGTGCCACAGGGCTCCCCACTATCACCTACCCTCTTCAATGTGATGTTGATCCCTCTGGCAACGGCTTTCTCTAAACTGGGACTTAACCCGTTTATCTATGCAGATGATATCACTATCTTCATCCCTTTTGAGAAAGACCTAACTGCAATTACCTGTAGGATTCGGCAAGGCTTTAACACCATGCTCGAATGGGCCAATTCTTTTCGATTTAAACTCAATGCAGAGAAAACGCACTGTTTGATCCTCTCCTCTCCCTATAACAAACTCAGGCCTCCTACATTAATTACTCCTGAGCTCGTCCTGCCTATCTCAGCATCCTGGTTGACAGATCTTTGACATTGGAGCAGCATGTGAATTCTACCGTCAAGCAAATGTTCTACTCTCTTTGGAGGCTTCAGCGTATCAAACCTTACTTCCCTCGAGAAGTATTCCGCAATCTAGTCCAGTTCCTGGTAATTAGCTGTCTTGATTACTGCAACAGTATCTATGGGGGATACACAAACATGCTCCTAAAAAAATTGCAAACTGCTCAGAATACAGCAGCTCGACTCATCTTCGGAAAGTCGAGATTTGAAAGTTCGGGACCACTACATGAGCGGCTGCATTGGCTTCCTGTGAAGGACCGCATCGCGTTCAAGATCTGCGCATTGGTGCACAAAATTATCTATGGAGAAGCCCCTTCCTATTTGGACACTCTCATTAACCTGCCGCCCAGGAATTCCCGAAGGTCGGCCCGCTCGTACTTCAATCTCCACTACCCGGCTCCTTGTGGCTTCAAATATAAGACCATCTATGGTTCCTCTTTCCCTTATCTCAGCACTCAATTGTGGAACGGGCTGCCTCGAGAGGTCAAATTCACTCCGGATCACCCGACCTTTAAGAAGCAACTCAAGACCTTCCTTTTTGACAGAGCATATGCTGCGAGCCCTTCTGGTGCCATGCTCTTTTAACCCATGGCTTTCTCTGTGATAACTTATCACCTCCCCTCTCTTCCTTTTCCTCCTCAGTTATTTCTTTCTCCCTCTTATGACCTTGCATTTTGTACTATTGTTTGCTTATTAACTATTGTATGCCACATTGAGCCTGCCCTGGGCGGGAATACTGTGGGATATAAATGTCATAAATAAATAAATAAATACCTTGATCCTAGATCACAAACAAGTTTTAGTTGATACCTTGTTATTGGACTAACTTAATTCATCTGTTACTAGATTTCAAGAATTGCCCTCTCTTTATCTGTCAGTGAAGAAACAGCATAGTTAGCAATGGGTTTAAACTGGGTAAAACTGTGCCATTTGCTGACCATTATATCTACAAATGGACAAACATGGGAATAGCAATTCTTTGCCCAAATCACCGAGAGACTTTAAAACTGCAAGAGAAATAAGTAATACCAGAAATATACAATATAAAAAAAGAACTGTATACTTATTTTGAGAATTTGGCTGACTACAAAGGTAGACTTCAACAATTTGCTTTACTTTGTTTATGACATTCTTATAGCTTTGTGGCGGGAAATGCACCCATGAACTAATATGTAGCATAACTATTTCATTAACTGAACAGACTTAGGGGGTCTGTACTAATGTGTGGTGAAGTTGTATAATTTCTGCATTATAAATGCAAAGGCTTTGTGCTGTTGAGGGAATTCCCAGCATGTTCCCCTATAGCTAATGCATAGACAGTTCTTTATTGCTTGTTAAAAGGGAAATATTACATAGTTTGTTTATATGAGGAAATCCACATTGAAGTGCAAAGGTCTGCAAATGCTGGTTTAATGTAAAATCAACCTGTCCTAGCTCCCAGGATTAGACAGGGGAAAAATCAAGCAAAGATACATATGGAAGTGTCACAATATAAGTTGATAATGGGTAAATGTTTGCAAGTAAGTGGCACCTTATTTCCCACATCCCATAATGGCACTTACCTGCATATGTGCCCTAATAGAATACCACTTGGCATCATGAATTTTGGTGCTCATTTAGTGGCATCCTATTGAGCACCCTTTACTGAATAACCCCCTTGGGCCATAAAAAAAAGTGTCCCAATCCTATATTAGGGACAGATATGCTATAACACCTCAATTTAACTTGGGACATCTTTTATTATCCTTTCCAAACTGTAAACTTTCTCTGACCAGTGTGATCTGCAGACTGGTGGACACTACCTTATTACATATGGAACAATACTGTGTTCTCACAATAAGCCTATGCCTGTAAAAGATGCAGAGACCCCTTTGAATGGTGCAGGTTTTGTGCACGTGGGTAGGGGTGGGTGGGATGGAACCAGTACAGGGTCTTCAGGGAGTGACTGAGGAGAGACAGAGATGTGAGAGGGGGATTAGAGATGAAAAGGGGTGCTGCTACTTATTGACATAGCAGATGTGTTACAGGATTGCAGGTAATGTGACTGCACTTATTTATTTGTTACATTTATATCCCATATTTCCCACCTATTTGTAGGCTCAATGTGGCTTACATAGTACCGGAGAGGCATTACAGACTCCGGTGCAAACAAATACAAAGTGATGTTGTGGTAAGATAAAGTTCATGTGGCACAGCCACACTAGGAAATCGTACAACGGAAGAGTTGTGTTATGTCCATTACGTTCTTTAGTTTTGTTGTGTTGCAGAGATCAGGCATTTATGTTGGATCGGTAGGGTATGCCTTTTTAAACAGGTTAGTTTTTAGTGTTATCCGGAAGTTTAGGTGGCCGTTCGTAGTTTTCAAGGCTTTTGGTAATGCATTCCACAGTTGTGTGCTTATGTAGGAAAAACTGGACGCGTAAGTTGATTTGTATTTGAGTCCTTTGCAGCTTGGGTAGTGCAGATTTAGGTACCTTTATGTTGATTCGGATGTGTTTCTAGTTGGTAGGTCGATCAAGTCTGTCATGTACCCGGAGCTTCACCGTAGATAATTTTGTGAACCAGAGTGCAGATTTTGAAAGCAATGCATTCTTTGATTGGGAGCCAGTGTAGTTTTTCGTGAAGGGGTTTTGCACTTTCAAATCATGTTTTTCTGAAGATAAGCCTAGCTGCCATGTTTTGAGCGGTCTGAAGTTTCTTTAAGGTTTGTTCTTTGCATCCCGCATAAATTCTATTGCAGTAGTCTACATGGCTTAGTACCATTGATTGTATCAGGTAGCGAAATGTTCCCCTCTGGAAGAATAGTTTCACGAGTTTGAGTTTCCACATTGAGTGGAACATTTTCTTTGTTGTGGATGTCACTTGGCTTTCTAGTGTTAAGTTGCAGTCCATTGTAACGCCGAGGATTTTCAGGCTGTCTGAGATAGGGAGGGTGTAATCTGGGGTGTTGATAATTGTGGGGTTATCTGCACTGTTAGCACCTCGAGAATCCACAAAAAACAGAGAACTCAAACGCCCCACAAGAAAACACAAAAATGTGAAGAGAAAAGGTCGGAGGTTGACCACAGATACCAAAGACTGGAAAGATGAACTCTGGAGTAAAAAATCATTAAACCATGAGGTGGTGGTAAATGCAGCTGCACTATTGGCAGTTATGGCCATATGCTAGCTGTCAAATGCCAACCAGCAATACTTTTGACCCACCAGTGAAATGTCCTGCTTTCTTCCCCTATCTTTATTAGGCACCTAGCATTGGTGTTGTTACCACATGTTAAAATCCATACTAGGTGCTTAGCACAGCTTAATAAGAGAGCCTCAAAATTTTTAAGAAACTAACAACCAGAAAGCACACTAATGTACATTCCTAAAAATCAATATTATCCAGAAGCAACAGGAAAAATCTAGAACAGGGTAAGAAATGTTAGTGAGCCTGTAGGTAAAAATTGATTGGAAGAAAGTAGTGTTTTTATTTAACTTGGATAAACTACCAAACTTCATCATCCTGACAATCTGAAAAACAAAACTGAGGGTGAAATCATTCAAATATGATTGTTCTTTTATCAAAACTAAAACACATCAATGCATTGTGAGTTCCATGACATTTTTTGATATAAAGGTTTATTCTTAAATACGGAGACTTCCAAAATCATTGAAAAGTCACAGCTCACAGGGAGAATAATAGACTTGCCAACTGCCCTGCTGAAATTACTGTGTTCAAGCTAATATAGATTGATTACTCACTCACAAAAGTTAAGGCTTCAAAAAAGATTTTCAGAAGGTCAATGCTATTGTACTGACGTTCATACATTTGAGAAATAATAAACAAAGAATTTCAAGATTCTAACTTTTGCAAGTAAAAATAATTTTCACGACACACACTCTTCCCAAGTTTCTCTTATACCTTATTACTGAAATACAGTAGATTGGAGAAAAAAAAACAACAACAACATAATTAAGTTGTCTTTCAAGCACTTGGCAGTGATTATAAACACAGAGACAATTCAGCCTGAGTAAGGATGAGGATAGGGATAATACAAGAAGTAATTGATATTTCTGTTACCCATGTGAATATAATTTATATTCTACAGTTTTAGTGGGAATATAATTTATATTCTACAGTTTTAGTGGTTGCACACAAAGAAAGCTGAGGCCTCCTGGGAGTAATTGTATAAGAACAGTAGGAATTATGGGTGTGCAGCTGAAAATGTTTTATAATGTGTCATTTCCCATGTGTTTACCACCCCCCCCCCTAAAAAAAATAGGGAGTACACAAAAAGAAAAAAAAGTAGACCACTGTGTTTCTATCTTAAATAATCTGAATTGTATAGGGAACAACCCCCTGTGTTGTGCACTAAAGAACCCGACACATTTCGCCAACAGGCTTCTTCAGGGGTTTATAGAACCTTTATCGATAGGTCAAATAAATGCAAGATTGAAGTTCTTTATCGAAGTCAGAATTAACAATCTGCTTAATATAAAGTGACCACACACCATGTTGTTTCCGGCAATCTTCATCTTGTTTGTTTGTTTCGGGGAGTGGGGTTTGGCTCTTTTTTTTTTTCTTCATCATGGGAGCACTCTTTTGGAAAGAGCACACATTCATTTGGAGGCGTGCACACTTTTTGCAAAGAGTGTGCAACATTTTGTAAAGAAGGCACACTTTTTCCCGATAATGTGCACATGTGTGTACTGCTTGCACATGCACAATGGTTCCTTCAGGAAAGAGGGTGCAATCTTTCCAAAAGAGTGGACTTTCTTTTCAAACAATGCTTACGCTTCGTGGAAAGGGTGCACTCTTTCAGAACAGTGTGCACTATTCAACACACATAAGAAATACAAAATTTCAGGCCCTGTTTACTAATGTGCACTAGCATTTTTAGCACACGCTAAAAATTAATGCACGCTAACACTAGAGACACCCATATATTCCTAAACACGCTAGTGTACCTATAGTGTGACTTAGTAAACAGCACCCTTCTTGTTTTTTTCTGATTGCTTTCATATGAAACTGACATGCAACAACATGGGAACAGTCGTCGGCATTTTCTATGACATTTCAAATGAATGCAAATCCCTAGTAAGAAGGTGCATTCATTTGAAACAACATGAGAAATGTCAATGATATTAGTTTTAACCTGAGACAGTGAGAGAAAAAAAGGAATTTCATGTTTTTCTGTGTCATCACACTCTTGCACAATAGAGTGCACTATGGTGCAAACAGTGTTTCATTATTGCTTAATAGCATGCACTATACCAACACCAATATACTCTTATATTCTGCAAAATGACATTATAAGAGAACCAGATAATCAGTGGAGAAGAAACAACAAACTAAGGGGTTCTTTTACTAAAGCTTAGTTTGAGTTATCTGCAGCAGGGTCCATAGGAATTACATGGGCCCTGCTGCAGATAACTCGAGCTAAGCTTTAGTAAAAGACCTCCTACGGGCCCCTTTTACAAAGACGTGCTAGCGATTCTGGTGCAGCAAATGCAACAAAGCCCATTCAATCCCTAATACAGTGGTTCCCAACCCTGGTCCTGGAGACACCCCAGCCAGTCAGGTTTTCAGGATATCCACAATGAATATTCATGAGAGAGATTTGAATGTACTGCCTCCACTGAATGGAAATCTCCCTCATGGATATTCATATTCATTGTGGATATCCTGAAAACCTTACTGGCTGGGGTGCCTCCAGGACCAGGTTTGGGAACCACTGAACTAATAACTTAAAAAATATTTAATATTAATACTATTAAGTTTGCATTAAACATTTCTTAAAGAAGAAAGTCTTTACATGTTTTCTGAATAGATCATATTTAGTAAGTAAGCATTGTTACTTGAATAGGAAGAGTATTCCAAGTATGTTCAGCAAGGTAAGCAGAAATAGATGAAAAAATAACCCTGGAACAAAGGCCCTTTGGACTAGGGAATTTTAAGAATAGTGGGTTTCTGGACATAATTCATCTATTTAAAGAAGAAAAGCCAATCAGCCCTGTCATAGAAGATGAGGTATCTCCACATAAAATATTGAAAATCATGATACATAATTTAAATTGAATATGTGCTTCTATAGGAAGCCAATGTAATGTTCTTAAAATAGGTGTTACTCTCTCAGTCTTATGTGCCTCAAAAATCACTCAAGCACCTGTATTCTATTGGATTTTCTTTGATAGGAATTTATAAGAATCCAAATTAATGGCATTACAATAATTGAAGTTTCCTAAGAAGCTGTATTGAAGAACAGTACACATAGTTGTATTATTCTGTGATATGAAAAAAAAAATAAAAACCTAAATAAAATGAAAAATCATATGAAAGGCACAAGACACTAAAATAAAATGAAAATTTTTAGCTTGTACACACTGATAGAACAGCATTTATATACTCAAGTCGATGACTAAAAGCTTGACAGGGAGCATGGAATAACAGTAGACAGCCAGAAATCACAGGGGTCCATCTTCAGCATGATTTAACTATGTAAAATGACTCCTAACCACTCTGGGGTCCTTTCACAAAAGGCACATTAGCGGTGTGCTAATCATTAGCGAACACTAAACACTAGCGACGCACATAGAACTATATGGGCGACTGACATTTAGCGTCTGCTTATTTTTAATGTTTGCTAAAAATGTTAGCACCTTTGTGAAAGGACCCTTCTGAGTGGCACCTCCCATGATATTCAGTGGCTGCAAATATCATTTGTCACCACTGTGACACTATCCAGTTAGTACTAGGTTGGCTAAGGTACAGAACACAGGTGGTATTGACAATTATCTTGGCATGTCGATATTCAGCATTGTTACCAAAACTATTTTATTTGTGATGAGAGAAAGTTTTCCAAAATGATTATTACTACCCAGAATCATATGCCAAAATTGTAATTCTCAATGATTATAAAGATTCGGGCTACAACAACTTTTAATAAGAAACATTTTCTTTCAATAAATGTATTATGGGCCCCTTTTACCATGCTGCAGTAAAAGGGGGCCCATGGTAGCATCAGTACATGGGTTTACCGTGCACCAAGGCCCCCTTTTACCACAGTGTGTAAAAGACATTTTGTTTTGTTTTAAAAGGAAATGACCATGTGACAAGTTAATCACTTGCCACGTGGCCATTTCCCAAGGATCCCTTACCACCACATATTTAGGAGGCGATAAGGGCTCCCATGCTAACCTACTGCGAAATTTTTTTTAAACATCATGCCAGAAAAGGCGCTAAGAGAAGGCATGCACTACCGCTGGGCTCCTGTAGTAGTCTGGTGGTTGTGCCTGATTGGCACATGCCAATGCCATGGTAGCTGTACTGCGGCATTATAAAAGGACCCCTATATTTTATCCTTTCTAAAACTTAATTTAAAAAAATATATGCTCAGAAAAGTATTTTATGCCTTAGAAATGCCTTACTGGCATGGTATATATGCCAATGCGATAGTCTTAAATACTATTTAGACTAAAGTGAAGGGGAGTCTCATAAAGGATTTGTCTGTTGATAGTAATATTATTTTCACTCAATAGGTGAATATATTACATATATTCATGTCATAATCATTGACTCCACCTCCACCATCCCTTTTATAATGACAAAAAGCAACTTGCTCTGTTCTCCTTATATTGAATCTCAGTAAATATGTATTTATCGAAAAGCAACACACTGCACTTATCTTAGGCAAATTGGTGCCCTCTTAAGACCCCGACAGGTTCCCGTTTCGTATAGACTTTGTCAAGGGGGAGTGGCTATAATTCTGTCAAAGAGAAGGAAAAAACCAGAAAAAACAGACGTCAAGTCTCTTATATTTTTCTTATATTTATATCTTAACATACTGTTCAACTCATCTATATAATCGCAAGGTCTTTCTTAAAAGCGGTTCGAGGCTTACCCGATTCAAGCCCCAGGCTTCAATGTGTGCTGATTTGTATCCTTTGAAATGGACAAAATGGCGATAGCATTTTATCTAATCTCAACTGAACAGCTGGTAACGTTACGTCAAACGTCAATGCGTGAGGATCGTCAGAGGCTCTTAAAGGTCTGACGAAACAGGCAAAGGATTTAAATCCCGTGTCTGCAGCTTGTGTAAGAAAACATAAAAATGTTTTATACAATGTTTGAAAAATTTAGTTAAAGAATTTTTAGAAAAACAAAACAAAAAAGTGCTTAAAGACAAACTAAATAGAACAATGAAACATATTGAAACTAAATAACAATTCAGATAATATGAGAAAGTTATTTTAGATTTAGAAAAAACTGCCCCATTGGATGTACAGTACGTGTTTAATCCTGCTGGTTCTATTGTATCTAATGTGAAAATCCAATAAGTCTCACGCTGAAGAATTCTTCTGTTGAGATCACCTCCTCTTTTGGAGGGAAGTATCTGCTCGATTACCATGCATTTTAAATCTTCTAAAGTGTGTTTAAGAGACACCCAATGTTGAACAAGAGGCGCTCCAAAATTTTGAGCGTTAATGCGTGAGCGGTGTTCTATCAATCTTTCGTGTAAATATCTAGTTGATTTGCCGATATAATATTTACCACACGGACAAACTATGTAATAAATGATGCCTATTGAACGGCAAGAGGTATAACTTTTCAATGTAATTGTTCTATCTTTGAAGGTAAAATAGGTACCTTCAATAGTGGCCGGACATGTTTTGCATCGTGGTTTCATACATTTATAATGTCCTGTGGGTAGCGACTGCTCTTTGTCCTTTGATAAAATCGGCAAAACAGCTGGACTCAGGATCTCTTTGAGATTTTTGGAGCGTGAGAATGCAGTTCTAATATTGTAGTCTGCAAACACTGGATGAGATCTAATAATGTCCCAATGCTTTCTAATTATCCCTGCTGTTGATTCCCCACCAGGGGTGTATCTGGTAACAAATGTCATGACACGATCATCTTGCTGGTGTCGTTGTGGTCCCCGTAGTAGTAGATCTCTGTTGTAAAATTTTGCCCTGGTATATGCACGCTTGATGACTTTGCGTGGGTAATTTCTTTGTAACAGATTAGTACCAAATTCCTCAGAATGTGCTTTGTAATCGTCCTCCATAGTGCAGATACGCTTAAACCTCAAAAACTGAGAGAAAGGGAGACTTTGCCTCAATGCTTTGGGATGGCAACTGCCAAATTCCAAAAATGTATTGCGATCTGTGCTCTTGGTAAAAACTTTCATTGTTCTATTTAGTTTGTCTTTAAGCACTTTTTTGTTTTGTTTTTCTAAAAATTCTTTAACTAAATTTTTCAAACATTGTATAAAACATTTTTATGTTTTCTTACACAAGCTGCAGACACGGGATTTAAATCCTTTGCCTGTTTCGTCAGACCTTTAAGAGCCTCTGACGATCCTCACGCATTGACGTTTGACGTAACGTTACCAGCTGTTCAGTTGAGATTAGATAAAATGCTATCGCCATTTTGTCCATTTCAAAGGATACAAATCAGCACACATTGAAGCCTGGGGCTTGAATCGGGTAAGCCTCGAACCGCTTTTAAGAAAGACCTTGCGATTATATAGATGAGTTGAACAGTATGTTAAGATATAAATATAAGAAAAATATAAGAGACTTGACGTCTGTTTTTTCTGGTTTTTTCCTTCTCTTTGACAGAATTATAGCCACTCCCCCTTGACAAAGTCTATACGAAACGGGAACCTGTCGGGGTCTTAAGAGGGCACCAATTTGCCTAAGATAAGTGCAGTGTGTTGCTTTTCGATAAATACATATTTACTGAGATTCAATATAAGGAGAACAGAGCAAGTTGCTTTTTGTCATTATAAAAGGGATGGTGGAGGTGGAGTCAATGATTATGACATGAATATATGTAATATATTCACCTATTGAGTGAAAATAATATTACTATCAACAGACAAATCCTTTATGAGACTCCCCTTCACTTTAGTCTAAATAGTATTTAAGACTATCGCATTGGCATATATACACTCTGTGTATTTTGTTTGTTATTTTATGAGACAGAGTGACGGTCTCAATTATTTTCTTAGTTTACTGGCATGGTAGGCAGTAGTGTTCCCTCTAAGCTGAGCAGGAGTCCTCCACCTCTAATCCTGCCAGTAGGGGGTGCTGTCTCACTATCACATTTTCAATAGTGAGGGACTAGCAAGCTCTGTAGGACTCCAGAGACCCTGCCTGTCCCTAGTGATTGAAAACACAATATTGAAGCAGCGCCTCCAACTGGCAACAATACAGCTGGAAGACTCCCATTCAGCTTAGAGGGAACAGTGGTAGGCAACTTCTCAATCATTGTATGTAAGTAATACAATTCCAAACAATTATCTGAAGAATTTTTGCTTTTCTTATTTCTGTTCTATGAAGGCTGCCACTTGCCACCACCAGTTAGGTTCCAAACTTATGGTGCAATAATACCAAAGTGTTTTTCTTTTTAAAATTATCTTCAGAGTTTGTCACAAGAAAGAGATCAATCCACTCCCCAGTATCCCAATATTCAGTGGCAGTGTCTGCTCCATGCTCCAGTAGGACCACATACATAGCAGCCCTAACTTGCCTGAATAATTATCTGGGTACTGGCACTGAATATCGTCAGAACTCAGATAACTTCTGGGAGCTAAGTTAGCCCACAATAGCCAGCATTTAAAAGCTAGCTATCACATGTGAAATATTGCCAATTTGTATTCAAGATATGGATAGACACTTCTGAACATGGATTGATTGATTTTATTTGATTTTATTATCCAGGGTGGCAGACAGAGTAACATACATAAAATCACAAAAAATATATAACAATAAAATAATTAATATATAACAAACTCAAACAAAATTCTAATAATAATAATAATACAGAAGAATAGCAGTTATATACCACTAAAGTCCAAGCTTTCAAGGAAGATCAATCAAATCAAGTGGAAACATGGTAAGTCAGACATTATAAATGAGATTTCAACTGACATTTAAATGTCAATAAGTGATGTTCATTTTTCAAGACACTTGTTCCACTCAATGGGACCAGTAATTGAGAAGGGTTTTTTTTCTTGTCATCTCCAGACGCAGTCGATTCAAAGCAGGCACTACTAGGTCGCAAGCCACCATCGACCGCAATTGTCATGAGGGCATATACTTTTGAATCACATGTTGCAAATAAAAGGAGGACTCTTGATGTAATACACAATGAATCATGAGCAACAGCTTAAACTTCACATGTGATGGGTAACCAACGCAATCGCCTCAAAAAACAGAAATTGTTCAGACTTCAGCAGGCTATACAACAGTAGCCCTGCCAAATTTAGAACAACCTGGAATGACTGAACATAGGTTCCTGACAAACCCAAGTAAACAATGTTACAGTAGTCCAAGCCACATAGAACTAAGGCCTCTATCAGGCTGAGTGAGAGAAGTACATCCATATTATAAAAAATAGGTACAGAGGCATATATTTCATGTAGGATAATGTTTTGCATATACACATACCAAATGCAATGGAAGGCTACACTAACCTGCCTTTCAACCATGGGTCAGTTAGCATGTCAGACAAAAATGCAGTGTATGCTCACAGTAAAAAACTGAAATGGCACTTTTATTGTGTGCATTCTCTGCATCGCATTAACTTTGGGAGTAGGTCTGCCATTTGCATGACTTGGCTTCTAAGCGTTCCTTTATGCTACAACAGAATATCTATAGTTTTCACTCAATTACATTTTTTTAATCTGGTGTATTTTCTCATTATGTTCTGAAAGAATAAAATGAAACTATTTTCTGAGGCATCCAGGAAGGAAAAAAAAAAGATATCAGTGTTTGGGCCAAATGATGCAGGAACTAATTTGACTTCTTTCTGAAAATGCTCTATCTAGCCATACAAGAAAAGACTAAACCTCATGCTTTGTGCATATTGAAAAGGGCTTTGATTTTATTAAATTGAAATGATGCATTGTGAGTAGAAAGTAGAAATAATGGTCAAATTAATTGCAGATCAAGTCTAATTTTTGTTCCTCTTCTAAACATGTGTTCAGTACACTCAGCAGTGGAAAACGAGACTTGCAGAATGAGATGCACTGATACTGAATCTATTATTAAATAGATCTCTCTCTCTCTCTCTCTCTCTCTCTCTCTCTCTGCTTATGTGGTAGAACTTCCACAAAACTTATCCTGGGCATATATTGAGGAACTTTCTGGAATTCTACTCCTATTTATACTGTTTAATGATATCTGTAAGTAATGTAGGATGTCTTCTTATGCATATTTTAAACAATATAAATGGGATGAAACAAAAAAATCAAGCGTAAAAAATGAATAAATACACAAAAAATTAGTAAAGGCTAAATTCAAAAGATCAATGATACAAACTTTATTCAGTTATACAAAAATATATAAAAATGCAACTAAAAATCCTTTAGAGCGCAACAAAATCCTGAAAACTAAATAGGCAAAATACTTACCTATTCTAAACTAGATAAATCAAGTTTAACAGAGCATACCACCTAATTAGCAATAACTCATCTCACTTGCCCCAGAGGAGCTCATTAAATAGTCCAAGACAGAAAAAACTCCGCTGGAAATGGTTAGAGCAAAGTTCCAATTAGAAAAAACTAGTTCCTTCACTCAAATGTAGATACCAACAAGTAGAGAAATTTGATGAGTATCTTCAGCCGATGCTTACTTCTCATATGCTGACAATAGTCAGCATTTATCACACCAGTTTCCTGGAAAAAGTCATACTCCCAAAGTACCAGGGGCGAATAGCCACCATAAATATATAAAAGTTCTCAGTCCTCACTCTACACAGTCTGTGTTTCATTTGCCGTCCTCATGAGCAAGATTCTCTGTAAAATTAAAAACATATCCTAACAGAAAAACATGTAAAATTTACTAGCCCCCCAGAACATACTAAAATATACCAACCCTATATACAAACCACAAAATCAAACAATTGCTACTTACAAGTGAAGATTGGCAGTGCTAGAGCAGATATTCCAACCTCCCACCAAAGTGGAATGTCATCAGCAAGATGAAAAATGTACAACTACGCACTACAGTTCCTGCATTCAACAACACCTTTATATTACCCCCAACTGCACCATATTCCTGAAACCAAAAGCTAACAAAATTATCCTTAAATATCCTTTCGAGGGAAGCCCTTACCGGAGTTACTGGTGGAACATGTATCTTCCATAATGGGTGGTGTGAGGCTGTTTAATCTACCCTCTGAGAGAATTGCAGTTGATTGGGACAACATTGCTCAACATCAACTGCTACACTCAATTCCGTAAAGCCTTAAAATCTGTTCTATTCAAGAAATACTTCTTACCAAACTCCTCGTAACTCTAGTTCCCCAACATGACCTTTTCAATATGTCTAACGTCAAACTGAAGTCCTTTTCACTGCATCTATGTATTAGACTGATTTATCTACCTGCTAATCCACTCTGTAATCTGCTATGAAATTTGTCTTCCCAATGCAATTTTGTTGAATTCTCTTTACTCTGTAATCCGCTCCAAACCTATGAGCGTAATATAAGTTCCTGGTAAAGTTATATAAATGTATTATTAGAACTGAACTCAGCAACTCTAGTGGAATATTATCATCTACAGAGGGTTCCTCAGGGGTTACGTTTATTTAAGGAACCTAGGGGGTCTTTTACTAAACTACAGTACTGTTTTTAGCTTGCAGTAGAAATCAACTGGTGGTAAACAATGAGATGCCCATAGGAATATAATAGGCGTCCTGGCATTTACCGCCAGCTGATTTCTACCACAAGCTAAAAATTCTACTGCAGCTTAGTAAAAGACCCCCTAGGTTCCTGGATGATTTAGAGTATGTCAGCAAATGGAATTATATAATTACTAATTGTTCCCTAGATCGTATGCTACTAACTGTGGATCATTTAAATGTAATATTAGAGGAAGAGAGGGTTGAGTTGAATGTTAAAATTGGAGGCACTTAAGCAAATCCTACCTGCTAGTGAATATGAGGTGAAATTTAAGGATCACCTGGAGACTATGGAAAAATATAGGCAGGAAGTAAGAGCTCAGAAAATTGCTAAATTTAAAATGGATGAGCTTGATTATACTCATGGATATGTTGACCCTTAGATGGATAAAAATGTAAGATCTAGAAAGTATCGCGGGAATCAGAAGAAGGTGGGATTTATCAATTCCTGTAGTGATTCCTCAGAAGATGAACTTAATAGTTTGGGTTCTTCTACCAATGTTTCTGATAATGCACAAGAACCACAGAGTGGTTCTATGACTTTAGGAGGGAATAATGCTTTTTTTTTTAACCTCTTCCTCCCTTTTCATTGCAAGGTCTACCAGTGACTCCAGGCTTAGCTCCTTCTGTGGTGGTCAGTTCACATGGCCAAAACAGGGCACATTGAAAACAGTTTATAATTTATCCTCAGTTTCATTAACCTCCACTCAACTGTCTGTAGTGTTTTCCTTTGTACTAACATGCCGGTATTATGCTTTTTCTATTCGTATCTATTTTTAAAAGTTTTTTTAGGAAATTAAGCTTGTAATTATTTTTTTGATCTGATTCTGCAGGCTAATAAATATGATGAATCATTTTCAGACTGTTATAGAATTCCTTCTACATGGTTATCTCCTGGCCCTTTAAATGCAGTGATTGACACATTTCAGTAATTAGTAATGTGTGATGTTATAACACTGGAGAAGCAGCAGTGTAAACCTATGTTTAATTTGACTAGTGAACAGCATCAAGTGCTAGTGGAGCTGCTCTCCAATACTTGTATAGTAACATAGTAAGTGATAGTCCATCCAGTCTGCCTAACAGTCACGCTCATTATCAATTCATGATTAAATCAAAATGAATGTGACATTATACACTTTATCACAAGTCTTTATTTGGCATTTCTGAGACATAGACTGTAGAAGTCCGCCTGGCTCTATCCTTATGTTCCACCTACTGGAGTTGCTGTCAAAGCCCACTCCAGCCTTTCCAAATCCATCTCGTCATTTGCAGGACCCAGACCATAAAACTGCCCAGCACTGTCCTCGGTTCCAACTACTGAAGTTGCCATGGAAGCCCTTTCCATCTTATCCTAAACTGGATTGCCATATATAGACACAGACTTACAAAGTCTGCTTGGCATCGGCCTTAGTTCTTTACAGCCGGAGTAGTCGTCCAAACATCACTCACACATCCATCACCTGCAGCCATTTAAGAGGGGGGGGGGGGGTTATTTATATAGTTTTGTTTCTACCATTTAGATTCAGAAAAGAACTGAAAACCTACCCCCTTAAAAAACTCTACAATTAAATAAATTAGCGGTCGATGCCCTTTCCGTTTCCTAATTGTAAACCATCATTGTAAATTTCAACCACAATATAAACTGTCAACCCATCACTGTAACTTTTAACCAGAATGTTAAGGCCCATAAATCACAATAAAATAACCCCTTGGCTTAAGACCCACCCTTCAAAGGTTCCAGAACCCTATCCTGTGGTATATTAAGGTGCATTAAAAGGTCACTTTATACTGCAACTTGATAACTTCCTCCTTAAGTGTAATCAAACTCTGGAATTCAATGCCAGCGAATGTGATAAAAGCAGTTAGATTAGCAAGTTTTAAAAAAGGTTTGGATAATTTCCTAATGGAAAAGTCCAAAAGCCATTATTAAGATGGACTTGGGAAAACCCGCTGCATATTTCTTAGATAAGCAGCATAAAATCTGTTTTACTCTTTTAGGATCTTGCTAGGTACTTGTGATCTGGATTGGTTACTGTTGGAAACAGGATACAGGGCTTGATGAACTTTCTTTCTGTCCCAGTATAGCAAAGCTTATGTTCTTAAGTGTTCCTGAAGGAGTTCAGCTGCTGTAGTGAGCTTATGATAACATTCAGAAGGAGAACAGGATAAACATGGCACATTCTGTGGTGCAAGAAATCAAACAAATCGGAGAAAATTTTTCTTCACCCAACGTGTAATTAAACTCTGGAATTCGTTGCCGGAGAAAGTGGTGAAGGCGGTTAGCTTAGCAGAGTTTAAAAAGGGGTTGGACGGTTTCCTAAAGGACAAGTCCATAAACCGCTACTAAACGGACTTGGAAAGATCCAAGATTCCAGGAATAACATGTGTGGAATGTTTGTACGTTTGGGAAGCTTGCCAGGTGCCCTTGGCCTGGATTGGCCGCTGTCGTGGACAGGATGCTGGGCTCGATGGACCCTTGGTCTTTTCCCAGTGTGGCATTACTTATGTACTTATGTACTTATGTACCAGAGAGAGTAGAGATGGGCAGTCATTAGCAATGACAGTTGAAGTCATTTACTGTCATTGGCAAAAGAAAATGGACAGGGTTCTTCTCCTCCCCACAGCTACCACTTCTAACTCCCATCCCCATGAGACACCTGCCCCCAGGCCTATCTCAATATGTGGTGGTCCAGTGGGGGTCCATTGGGGCAGGACCAATGCCCATTTAGGCTCCCTGAGGACACCTTGTAGGAGCCTGGATTCAGTTATAGAATACTAGCACAAGAACAGAAGAATATAAGAATTACCATATTGGGACAAATCTAAAGACCATCAAGCAGGACATCCTGTTTCCAGCGGAGGTCAATCCAGGTCCCAAGTTTCTGACAAGATCCCAGAACAGTAAAACAGATCTTATGCTGCTTATCCTAGAAATAAGTAGTGGATTTTCCGAAGTCCATCAATGATAGCGTATAGACTTTTCTTTTATGAAATTATCCAAACCTTTTAAAAACCCTGTTAAGCTAATTGTTTTTACCAGAGTTTAATTACACGTTGAGTGATGAAATATTTTCTCTGGGTTATTTTAAATTTACTACTTAGTAGCTTCATTGTGTGCCCCCTAATCCTAGTATTTTTGGAAAGAGTAAACAAGTGATTCACCTCTATCATTCCAATCCACTCAGTATTTTATACCCCTGTATCATATCTCCCCTCAGGCATCTCTTCTCCAAGCTGACCTAGCTGCTTTAGCCTTTACTCATAGGGAAGTCATCCTATCCCTTTTATCATATTTGTCACCCTTCTGTGTACCTTTTTTAATTCTGTTGTATCTTTTTTGAGATGTGGTGACCAGAATTGCACTCAGTATTCAGGTGCAGCTGCACCATAGAGTGATACAAAGGCATTATAACATTCACATTTTTGTTTTCCATTCCTTTCCTAATAATGTCTTACATTCTATTTGCTTTCTTAGCCACTGCTGCACACTGAGAAGAAGGTTTCAACGTATTGTCAACAATGACACCTAGATCCTATTCCTGGTCGGTGACTCCTAATGTGTATCCTTGCATTATAGAACTACAGTTTGGGTTCCTATTTCCTACATGCATCACTTTGCACTTACTCAAATTAAATATCATCCACCATTTGGATGCCCAGTCTCTCCGTCTTGTAAAGTCCTCCTGCAATTTTTCACAATCCACTTGCAATTTAACAACTTTGAATAACTTTGTGTCGTCAGCAAATTTAATTACCTTACTAGTTACCCCCATCTCTAGGTCATTTATAAATATGTTAAAAACAGTGGTCCCAGCACAAACCCCTGGGGAACCCCACTAACTATCCTTTGATATTATTGGTGAGGCAAGATTTCCCTTCACTAAATCCATGTTGGGTTTGTCTCATTAATCCATGCTTTTGAATATGCTCTGTAATTTTGTTCTTTATAATAGTCTCTACCATTTTGCCCGGCACTGATGTATGACTCAGCGGTCTATAATTTCCCAGATCTCCCCTGGAACCTTTTTAAAAAATTGGCGTTACATTGGCCACCCTCCAATCTTCCGCTACCACGCTCGAATTTAAGGATAAATTACATATTACTAACAATAGTTCCGCAAGTTCATTTTTCAGTTCTATCAGTACTCTGGGATGAATACCATCTGGTCCAGGAGATTTGCTACTCTTCAATTTGTCAAATTGCCCCATTACATCCTCTAGGTCTATAGAGATTTCATTCAGTTTCTCCGACTCAGCTTTGAATACCATTTCTGGCACCGGTATCTCTCCCAAATCTTCCTCAGTGAAGACCAACGCAAGTCAAATGCAAAGCACTGATAAGGAAGGCGAAGAGGGACTTGGAAAAAAAGATTGCGTTAGAGTCAAAAACACATAGTAAAAGTTTTTTAGGTATATTAAAAGCAGGAAGCCGGCAAAAGAATCAGTTGGACCGCTAGATGACTGTGAGGTAAAAGGGACAATCAGGGAAGACAAAAGCCGTAGCAGAGATATTAATTCAAAAATTGAACTATTAGATTGTAAGCTCTTTGAGCAGGGACTGTCTTTCTTCTATGTTTGTGCAGCGCTGCGTATGCCTTGTAGCGCTATAGAAATGCTAAATAGTAGTAGTAGTAGTAGTAATTAATATCTCTGCTACGGCTTTGTCTTCCCTGATTGTCCCTTTTACCTCACAGTCATCTAGCGGTCCAACTGATTCTTTTGCCGGCTTCCTGCTTTTAATATACCTAAAAAACTTTTACTATGTGTTTTTGACTCCAACGCAATCTTTTTTTCCAAGTCCCTCTTCGCCTTCCTTATCAGTGCTTTGCATTTGACTTGACATTCCTTATGCTGTTTATTATTATTTTCAGTCAGTAACTTTTCTTTTAGCTCTAATAGTTTCCTTCACCTTACTTTTTAACAATGCGGGCTGTCTTTTGGTCTTCCGTCCTCCTTTTTTAATGTGCGGAATATATTTTGGCCTAGGCTTCCAGGATGGTGTTTTTGAACAGTATCCATGCCCAATGTAAATTTTTGACCCTCAAAGCCGCTCCTATAAGTTTTTATTTCACCGTTCTTCTCATTTTACCATGGTCTCCTTTTTTTAAAGTTAAACGCTAATATATTGGATTTCCTGTGTATACTTACTTCAAAGCTAATATCAAATTTGATCAAATTATGATCATTGTTATCAAGCAGCCCCAGCACCATTACCTCCCGTACCAGATCATGCGCTCCACAAAGGACTAGGTCTAGAATTTTTCCTTCTCTCATCGGCTCCTGTACCAGCTGCTCCATAAAGCAGTCCTTGATTTCGTCAAGGAATTTTACCTCCATAGCATGACCTGATGTTACATGGCAGATGACGTTTAATGTGAGCAAGTACAAAGTGATACATGTGGGAAAGAGGAACCCGAATTATAGCTACATCATGCAAGGTTCCACGTTAGGAGTCATGGACCAAGAAAGGGATCTAGGTGTCGTCGTTGATACGTTGAAACCTTCTGCTCAGTGTGCTGCTGTGGCTAAGAAAGCAAATAAAATGTTAGGTATTATTAGGAGAGGAATGGAAAACAAAAATGAAGATGTTATAATGCCTTTGTATTGCTCCATGGTGTGACCGCACCTCGAATATTGTGTTCAATTTCGGTCGCCGCATCTCAAAAAAGATGTAGTGGAATTAGAAAAGGTGTAGAGAAGGGCGACAAAAATGATAAAGGAGATGGGACGACTTCCTTATGAGGAAAGGCTAAAGTGGCTAGGGCTCTTCAGCTTGGAGAAAGACGGCTGAGGGGGAGATATGATAGAGGTCTATAAAATAATGACTGGAGTGGTAGACGTGAAGCGTCTGTTTACGCTTTCCAAAAATTCTAGGACTAGGGGGCATGCAATAAAGCTACAAAATAGTAAATTTAAAACGAATCGGAGAAAAGTTTTCTTTACTCAATGTGTAATTCAACTCTGGAATTTGTTGTCAGAAAATGTGGTAAAGGTGATTAGTTTAGCAGAGTCTTAAAAAAGTTTGGATGGCTTCCTAAATGAAAATTCCACAGACCATTATTAAATTGGGGAAAATATTTCTGAGATAAACAGCATACAATGTTTTGTACTTTTGGGGGGAATCTTGCCAGGTATTTGTGACCTGGATTGGCCACTGTTGGAAACAGGTTGCTAGGTTTGATGGACCTTTTGGTCTTTCCCAGTATGGCAATACTTATGTACTTATGTGTTAAGTGACATATTCAATGGTTTGTTAATTGCCAAGCCTGTGCATTACCTGTTGGGGTTATGGTCAACAAATGGCCTGCAGTTAGTGCACAGTGCACCATCTTGCTGCATGGGTCCCCTGATAGTGAAGATGCACTCCAACTGCCCTCCCCCAGGACACCCCCTGCACCAATGACAAGCCTCCCTGATCAGATCCCCATCCCAATCACAACTGTACCTGAGAACAATCACCTGATCACAAGCCTTCCCAAATGACAATCTTCACAATGATAGCCCCACCACCCAATGACAGCCCCCCACTCCCTGATCAAAGCCCCACCCTTTGATCACATACCCCCCCAAGTGCATTAGCAGACTCTACTGCACACCCTGACCCCCTTCTGGCACCTTCTGGGGTATCTCTGGTGTTGTGTCCAAGGCAGAAGCAATGTACTCTACTCCTGCTTTGTTACTGTTTGGATTCAAAATGGCAGCTCTGTGACTCCCTAGGAATTGTTTTGTGGTCCTCTCTTCTAGATAAGGACAATCACTTTACTTTCCATGCCCATTCTCCACCCAGTTCCTGCCCCATAACACAATGAGCAGTTAACACATTATTTTAACACAGGGTGGCCATTGCTGTTGTTCATGCTAATTATTGCCATGCATTAAACATGTATTCACTGCTTAACACACTTTGCATAAAAGGCCTTAACTAGTGTGTAAAATATTATACCATCTCTTAACCATATTCATAAATGACAGATTTTTACATAACCCACTTAAACTGATGACTAGGACAGTTCGAATAGATAAATTTGTATGACATATGCAGATAATAGGACTAAAATACCATACTGAAAATAAAATGACAGCAATTTGTTAATATGCACTAGAAAGTACAATAGGGTCATCAGGTTAAAAGTTGAGCAAATTTACAGAACAGATTGAGCTCAACCTGACAGAGGAAGAATTGTGAGGGTTTTTTTTTTTTTTCTATTAAGATCAGGCAAATATATTATTGAAAGATTTGCCAGCCATAAAAGAAAAATAATGAAAAAATAACCCCTTAGATTAATGTAAAATGAAAAAAATAGTGACTCACTAGTTCATTCTTAAGAGACCTAATTGTGAATAGAGAATAATGGAAAAAAAATAGTCATCTACACGCTGGGGTAGATTCAGTAAAGGTCACCTAAAGACCTTTACTGAAGCTAAAGTTCTGCATGGAACTAACATTATAGAATATCATCTTAAGTCCACATCTTCATGCCTAACTTTAGGCAGGAGCATGTATGCCAGTCATAGCTGGCTTGCCCCTGACTCGCCCATGCTACTCCCTTGGCCACACTCCATTAGGAGTTACACACTATAGAAATTAGGCACGCAATTTATAGAATAGGGGCATAGGTCAATTATACATGTAACAGCGAAACCGCTGCAATGCTGAACCACGGCCCAGACCCTCTTCTGTGCCAGACCGCAGAAAGCAGCAAATCTGAACCCGGTGGCAACCTCCCCCCCTCCCCCCGGTGCGTGCATATCTGACCTCGCCTTTTTCTCTTTTTTTTTGAATCAATCTCATGTACCCTGGCGCACACCGTGGCCACAACAAGGAACCTGCGTACGATCGCGGCAGGACAGGGCTCCCTCGCTGCAGCCTGCCAATGCCGAAAGGGCCCACAGGAGGTGAGTGCTGCATGGCTGGCAACACAAAAACATTGCAAAAAAGGGGGGTCAGTAGGACGCAACCAGCGCTGCTCCCCTCGGCACCCGATGCTGAACAGGCCCCTGCTTGAGGTGAGTGATGCATGGCTGGCAACCACGTTGCCAAAATGGGGGGGGGGGGGGGGTCAGGAGAAAGAAAATCAGTGTTGCTCTCCCTCTGCTTGCTGGTCACAAAATGACTGTCTCTCTGCACCCTACCTGCCCTACCTACCTCCCCTTTCCTTAACCCTTTCTTACCAGATTCTCCTGTGCCTGTTCTGTCCCTACTCTCCCCCAGTCCCTCCCCCCTTTTTCCCCAATCCTCGTTGGTCTTCGTCCCGATTGTGGGCGGCCTCCCCTTATTGGGTTTGCCTGGTTCTTACTGCCGGATTCTATATAGCGCGCCTAGAGTTCCACACCGAAATCTAAGCGTAATTCATGGAAATTAATTGGACTAATAAGCTAATCAGTGCATAACTTGCTAATTATTTTCAGTAATGTACTGCGTCTAAATTCTAATGCACGCAATTCAAAGGGGCGTGATCATGGGCAGGGAAGTGGGCATTTCGTGGGTATTCCAAACTTTACATGCGTTGTTATAGAATATGGCCCTCTGCACGTAAATCTAAGCACCGGGATTTACACCATGTTTTCATTGGTGTAAATGGAGGCACGTAGATTTAGGCGCTAGGATATCAACTATATCAACTAATGTGGGCACCGCTTATAGAATGCACTTAGCCAGAATTGTTTTACACATGCATATTTTAGGCGCTCTATATAGAATCTGGTTCAAAATGCCTAATTAATGTCAATTAGCTCTTGTTAAGGCCAATTATTGATAGTTATCATCAATTAAGCAAATTGGTTTGCACATATAACTGAGCCTATTCTATAACCATATGTCCAACTGTACACCTATTTTTGGGCGTCCTTTATAGAATTACACCCTTAACCTGTAGAGGTTTCACTAGAAATAGTGACCTATGGAGCTGAGGTTTCAAAGAGATTCAGATCCAGGCCCAGACCCTGAACTGCACACCTGACCCAACAGACTACAGTAGCAACAGCAGATAATGAGTACTAAAAATATATATTTTCTAATCTCATTGCAAGATGAAAAACAAAAACCTCCTTAATGTTTATTCAGACAAAATAAATCATAACTTTGGCATTCACACTCCCATTCTGCTGCTCAAAATGCAAAATTAATTCACAAAACAAAGCTAATAACTGACTATAGCTTTATTACCCATTTAAGCACCAAAACATACCATTCCACAAACTTCAAATATTTCCAAAACATCTTGCAATTTCTTATCAAATAAAAAAGTCATAGTTTATGGTTAGATGGCACTGGACTAATCACATCACATTACCCCAATCATTGCTCAACCCTCCCTCCCCAAGGCAAAGTATGTGGTATCACCAAACCTTGCTGGATCCCTGGATTCATGACAGTATTGAACATGAACCCATCCCTCTCCTTTTTCATAGTGAATCTGCCCCTCATAACCCCCAATGTCACCATCCCAAGGGGAATGGCCTCTGGAACACCACTGCGACCACATAACCCCCTACTCCAATAAAATTTAGCCTAACTACAAGGGAGGGGTGGGAGGGACTAAAACAGCCTGCCTTCCTGGCTCCACAAAAATAAAAACCAACTAGAGTTTCAATATTATATCTGATTGATGCCTTTAAAGAAAAGTATTTACTAATCATAACCTTTCTAAACTCTAAGGGGTCCTTTTACTAAGGTGTGCTGAAAAATGGCCTGCGTTAGTGTAGGCACGTGTTTGGGTACACGCAGATCCATTTTTCAGCGTGCCTGTAAAATATGCCTTTTTAAAATTTTTGCCGAAAGTAGACGTGCAGCAAAATAAAAATTGGTGAGCTGAAAAATGGCCTGCGTTAGTGTAGGCACGTGTTTGGGTACACGCAGATCCATTTTTCAGCGTGCCTGTAAAATATGCCTTTTTAAAAATTTTTGCCGAAAGTAGACGTGCAGAAAAATAAAAATTGGTGAGCATCCATTTTGGGTCTGAGTCCTTACCGCCAGCCATTGACTTGGCGGTAAGGTCTCTCGTGTTAACCATACAGTAATCACCTATGCGTGCCATCAGAGTTAGCACCCAATTTTCGCCACACGCCAGAAAATAAAACATATTTTCTGGTGCACATAGCAGACAACGCATCAAAAATAAAATTACCGCATGGGCCACACTGTAGCCGGGCGGTAACTCCAGATTGACGCACGTTGGGCATGCGAAGGCATCTATGCGCTTAGTAAAATGGGTCCTTAAATCTATACCCACCCCCATCCCTCTCTCAGCACTATATCTTTTCTGCAGCAACTGATCAGCTCAGCAAAGTTATGACACATTCCCTATTAAACAGGGGATGTGTCAACTTAACCTATTAATGCTCAGTATAATAAGATGCTTGTACAGGGGGTGTAGCCAGACTTTGGTGGGAGGGGGGTCCAGATCCCGAGGTGAGGGGGCACATTTTACCCCCCCCCCGCGCCGCCGACCCCCCCTGCCATTGCCGACCCCCCCATTGCCAACCCGCCGCCACTTTCAACAACCTCCCGCCCTCATCGACCCCCCCGCGAACCCTCCCCGCCATCGCCTACCTTCGGTTTTGCTGGCGGGGACCCCAATCCCCGCCAGCCGACGTCCTCTTTGTCCTGCAGTCAAAGTATTTGTTCTGTTGCATGCTGAGGACGTCAGACTCAGAGGAACAGACGTGTTTTCTGAGACGTGTTTCCTGTTTCCGCGAAGGCGGGACACTGAGAGGCAGCGAATCGGAACACCGAAGGGAAGGAAAGCATGAGGAGGCGAGCCTGGTCCTTTCAACAATGCCGGCGCTGTGACTGCAAGTAAAAAAAAAAAAATAAAAGATTGAAACGCGTCGCGGTGGGGGGGGGGGTGAGGTTTTGGATCGGAAAGCAGGGCTGTCGGGAAGCAAAGACGGCGGGCAGCTGGGGCAGGGCGCTGGATCTCGATGGGCGGCAGGAACGCAAGTCAGGAACCCTAGGAAAAAAGGTGCCGGTACGCCGTACTGGCGCGTACCGGCACAAAAAAAGCACTGATTACAAGTATGTAAATACCTAAGCATCACATACTGGGACAGACTGAAGGTCATCAAACCAGCATACTGTTTCCAACAGTGACCAATCCAGGACACAAGTACCTGCAAGATGCCAAAGAGTAAAACAAATTTATGTTGCTTCTTGAGAAATAAGCAGTGAATTATCTCAAGTCCATCTTCATAGTACATAGTAATGTAGTAACATAGTAAATGACAGCAGATAAGACTTGTATGATCCAGTCCAGTCTACCCACAAGATAAACTCATTTTATATGGTATGCGATACTTTATAATTATACCCGACTTTGATTTCTCCTTGCCGTTCTCAGGGCACGGACCGTAGAAGTCTGCTCAGCACTGTACCTTGTACTAAAAGTTCTGAAGCTAATGGCAAAGCCCCTTAAAATGTACACTGTAGCCCATCACTATCGATTCCTCATGATCAGGGCATAGACCATAGAAATCTGTCCAGTCTGCCCAGCACTGGTTTTGCTTCTCAATTACCAGTGTTGCCACCAAATCTCCACTAAGATTCTGTGGATCCATTTCTTCTTAAACAGGATTCCTTTGTGTTTATCCCACGCATGTTTTGAATTCCATTACCCGGTTTCATCTCCACCACCTCCTGCGGGAGGGCATTCCATGTATCCACCACCCTTTCTGTGAAAAAATACTTCCTGACATTACTCCTGAGTCTGTCCCCCTTCAACCTCAATTCATGTCCTCTAGTTCTACCGCCTTCCTGTCTCCAGAAAAGGTTTGTTTGTGGATCACTGGAGCCTGCTCTGTGGGTGCTGTGGGTGCTTGAACACCCCCAATATTGAGAAAATTCCTTGAATGTGTCCAGGGAAGGTTACTTCCATTGGACTTAGCACCCCCAATAATTTTGAAAAGTTGGCTTCTATGTTGTGGATCAATACCTTTCAAATATTTGAATGTCTGTATCATGTCACCCCTTTTTCCTCCTTTCCTCCAAGGTATACATGTTCAGGTCAGCAAGTCTGTCCTCGTATGGTTTTCAATGCCAACACATACTATTGTTTGCTTTTCTTTGCACCGCTTCAGTCTTTTTACATCTTTAGCAATGGTTTATGTTCTTTTCTTTTAGGAACATGTTCAAATGGTTTTTCACACCCTGCTAAGCTAAATGCTTTTACCAAATTCTCTGGCATGAATTCCAGAGTTTAATCACATGCTGAGTGATGAAATATTTCATTGTGTGTCCCCTAGGCCTTGTATTTTTAGAAAGAGTAAACAAGCGATTCACAACTACCCTTTCTACTGCACTTAGTATTTTATAGACCATACCCTGCCTCTTGAGGTGCTGAGAACCAGGGGCTTTGTTACAGCATACATGCTAAAATTGTACCTAAGCATTATTCTGTAACTACTAATTACTTTTAAGATTCATTTTATGTTGACCATTTAAATGTTTTTCCTGATACCTTCTCTTTAGCATCTGGTGTTATAGGTAATATTGTTTGAAAATCCACAGAATCACTCTCAAGTATTGAAACATTAACTTTAGTTCAACCTTGTAACACAAATGTTGGAATAGGACTACTGAGCTCTCTCTCCATCTGTCTCTCCCCATTTCTATGTCTTTACCTATTTTCTCTTATACCCTTCCTTTATGATACAATTTATCCTACTTTAGACATTTCTCCCATTCTATGTTGGGCATACACATTTAGATGTGTAATTGGGCACCCAAAATTTAATAAATAGAAGTAGTTACGCACATAACTTACTTAATTGGTGCTAAATTGGCACTCAGTTGTCAATAAGTATCAATAGTTGGCTTTAACAAGCCTTCGTTGGCCCTAATTTAAATTTATGTATTTATTTATGGCATTTCTACCCTGCATTATCCCAAACAAGTTTGGGTTCAATGTGGTTCTTATCGAACTTTTAAAGCAAATTACAATAAGGGAACTATAACGAAAATATAAAACAATAATAGGTAAAAATATCCAAGCAGTAAGAGGACTCATTTTGAAATAACCAATTAACTAAAAGAATAACAATCACCAACAGTGGCGAGGAGTTCACTAAATAAGAATGATTTCAACAATTTATGAAATTTCAAGTACTGAATTTACGCATGTAGCTGACTTACGACCTTATTCTATAAACGTAGTACCTGACTATATAGTGTACAAATACAAAGGGGGTGTAGATGTTGGAGAGGCATGGGCGGGTCACACAATTATGCATAAAATGTATAGAACATTGTAAACTGAGTTCATAAAAGCCAACATTTATGCATATACATTTATACCAGCGATAGAGATGCCATTGCAGAATATTAGCTCAGTGCACATTATTTTAGCACCCTGTATAAAATTACCTACTTAAAAGGCAATTGGATAACTGGGTGCCCACATTTACCTGCAACTTGGGAGTGTAAATGTACAGAATACCAGCCCTATCATGGGCAAGCATATACTTATCCATTAAAATGTTGGCAGGGCACCTAATCACTATTCTGTAAAGATGAATAAAAGTTCCATTGTTTGTAAATGAAAGGGAAGTGTGTGTGTGTGTGTGTGTGTGTGTGTGTGTGTGTGTGTGTGTGTGTGTGTGTATGTGTGTGGTGGAGGGGAGGGGTCACACACATCAATCATACATATGCCATACTTTGTATTGTTATTTGAATATTTTTACTGCTATAATTGTCTATTGCTTATGTTTGTTTGATTTATTTTTATTGTGCACCGCATTGAGTGAATTCCTTTAAAAAGGTGGCAAATAAATGCAACTAAATAAGTAAATAATACATAAAAGAAACAGAACAATCTTTAAACCTCCCCCCCCAATAAAATCTCAATATTTAACTTATACAGGTATATCCCGCAGAGTCCCACATCCCCTGCAATTCAACTGTTAAACACGTATAAAAATGAGTCTTCATAAGCTGTTTAAATTTAGCAAAGGACTTCTTGTTACGCATTAAAGCAGGAAGATTATTCTAAAGACAGGGAGCCAAAACTACTACTTAACTACTACTTAACATTTCTAAAGCGCTACTAGGGTTACGCAGCGCTGTACAATTTAACATAGAAGGACAATCCCTGCTCAAAGAGCTTACAATCTAAAAGACGCGTGAGCAGTTAGACCGCTAGGGGCAGTCAAATTGGGCAGTCTGGAGTTCCTGAAAGGTAAGAGTTAGGTGCCGAATGCAGCATTGAAGAGGTGGGCTTTAAGCAAAGACTTGAATATGGGCAAGGAGGGGGCTTGGCGTAAGGACTCGGGGAGGTTGTTCCACTTCCAAGCATAGGGTGAGGCGAGGCAGAATGAGCGGAGCCTGTCATAATGTAGGCACTCTGATGTTTCTATTCTTGAATCCAGCAAATATATACACATTTATTTTATGCGTGCTAAATGTGGTGATTTCCATTTCTTTTATTGAAGAGTTATTGTGCCTACAGATAGACTGAAGGATATACAGTCCAGCAGATACTGTTTCCTTTTAAATAAGCCTTTCCAACAGTGCATTTGTTGGAAGGCATAGCAAGGTGTCATACTCCCTTGATTCTAAAATAATCGACACATACTCATAACATAAATATACATGATGATAAATTGCAAATGCCCATCTCCCTTAGTGATGACTGAACCTTGGGTAGTTGCTTGTAGAATAATGACCTCTATTTCAGTCACTGTTGGTTCATCCAGCAAGAATGTACAACAACAGAAAAAGAAAGGAATGAAGAATTGTGATGGCACTTGTCAGGAAGGTGTCTGGTCTGTAGAGGATGTGCTGATGGATATCTAGATGTGAGAAGAAGGAAGATTATCTTTCCATAACACGGTGTAATCATTTCAGGGGAGCTTATCATTTCAGAGGCCAGGGAAAAGGGAAGGTGTCAGGAATTTGTCCTTTCAGAACTGCTGTTGATGGAAGAGTATAGAAATTATTAGATGTCATATCTGACATGCTTCTGAATAAGCAACTGCACTTTAGTTCCAACAAATATAGAAATTTAAAGCCTGATTTACTGACACTTTTGTCCCCATCTCTGTCCATGGAGAAAATAAAAGCTTGGTAAAAGCCAACCCTTTCATGGGATTGATAAATGCTCTTTCAGACATGTCAATAAAACAGCAATTAGTCATATCCTGCAAATACAGGACTTTCTGAGGAAAGTATTCTGCTTTAACCTTCTGACTGTGAATAGATATATAGAATAAAAAAAAAACATTCAAGTTTGCAACTTAATAGTGAATATATATATTGAATCAACGTGTTTAAATGTCCGTGCCAGGATTCCTACCCCATCTGATTTGCAAACATTTTATGCAATTGTTGAAAACCATGCATTAACAAAGATGAAAATTTTATAGCACTTTTATACGATTTAATAATGAATTCATATATCAGCTATGATGGAACAATAAATTATTGTTTTAGCTTAATGTTCAAATAGCTAATCTAGTATTAGTTGCTACTTAGCATTTGCCATGGAAACCAGTGAGCAGAATAACTGGAGCTCAGAGCCGATCCATTCTTTTAGTCCATCCTCTTAACATTATTTTTGTTAGTGCATTTCACAAAGAATTAGATTCTACTTGACACTAATAGTTTCAGGCAGCGAAACTGTTTCCACAATTGAAAAGACTGATTAGCGTACAGAGCAATTCAACTTGTTTTTACAAGGAAGTCAGTTCATCAAGAAAAAAAAGAATTTAAAGGAATCTGAATTTAAAGGAATCTGGATACAGTGAACTTTCACTTGAGCCATGTGGAGGGGCATAATCGAACGGGGTACCTGCTATTTGGGCGACCTCATTTGGCCGCCAAACTTAGCTGGCGATGCTATGAATATTCATGGCTAGCCATCTATATCACACAATATAGCTGGTTAGCCACTATGGGCCAGATTCTATATATGGTGCTTAAAAACTCTGCATGGGAAATATTTCCACCTAAGTGTATTCTATAAGTGGCACCTAGATTTAGGCATGGCATATAGAATGTGCTTAATTGATATCCTTGCAGCTAAAACTATGTGCATCCATTTACATCAACAACAAAAAAACATCATTAGGTCCAAAAAAAATTGATTTTTAGAAATCCCTTGAATTATAAAGAACAATTTTGGATTTACAAGCCACAGACTGTTCAGCCACAAAGATAAAGGGGCCCTTTTACAAAGGCATGCTGAAAAATGGCCTGCGGTACTGAGGACGTGTGTTTTAGGTGCGTACAGAATCATTTTTCAGCACACCTGTAAAAAATGCCTTTTTAAAAGTTTTGCCGAAAATGGAGGTACGGCAAGATGAAATTGCCATGTGTCCATTTTGGGTCTGAGACCTTATCACCAGCCATTGACCTAGTGGTAAGGTCTCACGCAGTAACTGGGCGGTAATGGTCTACGCATGTAAAATGCCAATTACCGCTTGATTTCCACCCGCTTGCCAGAAAATAAAAATATTTTCCGATGCGCATAGCGGACGCACGTCAAAATGAAAATACTGCAAGGGCCATGCAGTAGCTGGATGGTAACTCAAAATTGGCATGCGTTGAGCATGCTTAGGAGCTTACATGGCTTAATAAAAGGGCCCCTTAATGCAGAACTTGAATGGTTTACTCTAATTTGAATCGAGGGTCCTGATTGGTGTGGTTCCATGTCAGCTGTTTATTTAAAGTCCAGCAAAATTACCCTGCCACCATCTTGATGACAGGAATCGAGTCAGCATGTATGCTTTGGCTTAGCACAGGTAGAGAATACTATATGCTACAGACATTTCTAAACATAAGCACCAGAGTACCTGCTACACAACAAAACCAAGAACGTTATGGACACACTCCTATTCCCCACTCCTCCTCCTTAATGTCCCCCAATGTATTAATTTTTTTATTTTTGTTACATTTGTACCCTGCACTTTCCCAATCATGGCAGGCTCAATGTGGCTTACATGGGGCAATGGAGGGTTAAGTGACTTGCCCAGAGTCACAAGGAGTTGCCTGTGCCTGAATTGGGAATCAAACTCAGTTCCTCAGAACCAAAGTCCACCACCCTAACCACTAGGCCACTCCTCCACTCCATGAACCTTATTCTACCACAACCACACCTGTTCTTATTCACAACTTGTATTTGTTCATACCGGAACTGGTGATCGCTGTTACGGAACTATGTAAGCCACATTGAGCCTGCGAATAGATTGGAAAATGTGGGATACAAATGTAACAAATAAATAAAATCAAAAATTTTGGGGACCTAATAATGGTTTCTTTTTTGTAAGAGGGTTGATCCTTGAAACAAACACTTGGTGGCAAAACATGATTCATGTCGGACCAAATTGCTCTCCACAGCTGATATTTATCAAGCTAAGTATTTCTTCAAATATATGTACCTTAGAGGTTTTGGCAGTTCTTAAAGATGAACTAATTAAAGAAAAAGAACGCATGATAAATTACAAAAATCATAAAAATTTATTGTTGGACAGTGATGATATAAGGATCTTTTGTTAGAGTGACAAGAATTCACAAGTTGTTTCTAACCCCTACTGAGGTTCTTAAAAACTAACAAACAAAAAAAAGGTATTATATCAGGATCACAGTCCCATTCATTTAATATTTTTAATAGTCATGTTTCTAATGGCAACAATAGTGCATAAATAAAGTAAGATAATATCTTTTCCCATATACACAGACACTGTTCTTAATCACTCTGGGGCCCTTTTATGAAAGGGTTGCTGCGTGACAACCCGGAACTATCACCAGCCCAATGCAACTGCTGGCAGTAGTTGTGGCCTGAATGTGCCCCATTTCCAGCATGCCAGAAAATATTTTTAGATTTTTTTTACCAGGGTGCCAGCCCGATTACAAGCTGCCCGGTTACTGTGGGAGCTCTTACCGCCACCTCAATGGGCCAAGAGTAATCTCATCACATAGTCATTTTTGGGGGGAGAGGAGGCTTTTTACTCACTGCAGTAAAAAGGGTCCTGGCGTATGGGAAAAATGTCCCCTGCTGCTACCACAGGTCCCTTTTTACCACAGCTTGATAAAAGGACCCCTCTATCATTTCTGGAGAAAAGACCTCAGTGACTATCAATAAATGTGTGGGTTACCACTGTAATTTGTAAAATCGCTTACATAACATCACTGGTCTTTGGAAAACCAGAATCAAATGTTCAAATTCAATATTATAAAATTCATTGCTTCTTGATCCATATATTTCCCTTTAGTCTATCTTTGTAGAATCAAATCGTTTCAAATCAATCTTAAACACTTTCTCTAAGCAGTTCCACTTACCAGAAAAGAATAATTCTGTCCTCAACTTCGTGACATTCTGGTGTTGCAGAAATTCACATCTGAAAAAAACGTTCAAATCCCAGAGCTAAAGCTGCACCATCCAGGTCCAATGTCTAGCCAGAAGCTGGCTCTGGCGGGACTTTAGACCTGTGCACTGCGGCTTTAGTGTCGTTATAGCTGTAAATTGGCTCTGGGATTTCAAAGTCTTTTCAAATAAGTGAAACCGTTTAAAGAAAGTGTATAAGATTGCTTTGAAACTATTTGATTCTACAAAGATGGACTAAAGGGACTGAAACTGAACTCAGTGAAATATTTTTTGCTTGATCCGGCGCATTTAAGTACATATTTTGAATCCATGTTAACTCCATCTTCACAGCTGACATGTTAACTCCATCTTCACAGCCATTAGCAGTAATTACATCTACCCAGTAATCAATTATTCAATTTATATCCTGTGTTACTCTCTTCTTGTTTCTAATATTGATTAATGAGTGTGTTTATTCTTGTTATTGTGCCTTGTTCTCTTGTGGACTAGAGATTGGATAACATTGGACTTTCCATATTTCAAAGCTTGTATTTTCCTAATCTGATTTTCATATTATTCATTTTTTCTGTTATAAGATTTGTTCTTGGGAATATTTTGTAAAGTTCTTAAAAATAAATTTAAAAAAGATGGACTAATGGGAAATATATGGATCAAGAAGCTTTTCAATTTTGTAATATTGAATTTGAATTTGAACATTTGATACTGGTTCTGGCTATAATGTGGAGTTTTTTCAAAGACCAATGATGTGATGTAGGGATTTCCTGAATTACAGGGGGATCCCACAGGTTTATTGATATAGAGGGGCATTTTTTATATGAAAATTTCCAACTTTGGACGTTTTGCACAAAGGACCATATTCTATATAAGGCGCCTAAAAATCTGTGTGGTAAACATTTCAACCTAAAGAGTATTCTATAAGTGGCATCTAGATTTAGGTACAGAATACATGATATGTTTAGTTGATATCCCAGCGCCTAAAATTACGTGCCACCATTTACACAAATGAAATCATGGCATAAATCCCTGAATGTAGATTATGCTCAGTGGGTCACATTGTATAACTACACATGTAAATTTTGAACCGCCCATGAACTGTCCATTTCTCTGTCCATAGCCACGCCCCTTTTGAAATGTGCATATTAGAATTTAGGAGCAATTCATTACAGAATATGCTTAGCGAATTGTGCATGTAAATTCTAATTATTACTAACTAGTCCTTATTATTGCTTGTTAAGTGGTGTTATCAATGCTGATTAGCTTGTTAAACCAATTAAGTCACATATGCTATTATAGAATATGCCTGGATTTCAGAACGGATCGCTAGGCACGCTATACAGAATCCGGGGGTTAAGTGTCCAAATCTGAATAGGAAAGAAGGCTTGGTCGTAAGAAAAATGGACCAAGTAAAGTCGGCCCTTCTTTTTTCCATTATCAGCCGAGGACGCCCGTGTGTTAAGCATGCCCCAGTCCCGCCTTCGCTATGCTTCCGACACTCCCCCGGGAACTTTGGTCGTCCCCGCGACGGAAAGCAGTTTGAGGGTGCCCCAAATCGGCTTTCGATTATGACGATTTGGGCGACCCTGGGAGAAGGACGCCCATTCCCAATTTGTGTTCAAAGATGAGCGCCCTTCTCTTTCAAAAATGAGCCCAATAGGGGTCCTTTTACAAAGGCTTGCTGAAAAATGCCCTGCGGTAGTTTAGACACGTGTTTTGGGCATGCACAGAATCATTTTTCAGAGTATGTGTAAGAAATGCCTTTTTAAAAATTTTTGCCAAAAATGGACGTGTGGCAAAATGAAAATTGTTGCACATCCATTTTGGGTCTGAGACCTTACCCCCAGCCGTTGACGTGGTAAATTCTCATGCGGTAACCGGGCAGTAATGACTTATGTGTGCCAAATGCCAATTGGCGTATGTCCGATACACGCATCCAAAATAAAAAAAATATTTTTCAGACATGTGTATTCGACAGGTGCCAAAAATGAAATTACCACAAGAGCCACATGGTAGCCGGGTGGTAAATCCATTTTGGTGCACATTAGGCACATGTAGATGCTTATGCAGCTTAGTAAAAGGGCCCCAGAATTATTTAAAGTAGTTAAAGTATTGACTGTCAAAATTTCAGGAAGGTATTGCAAAAACCTAGAGAACTCGGCATGTAAATGGCAGATGAATTGGACAAGTGCTAAAAGATATACGTAAGAAAAAGTTATCACAATTATATGTATAGAGTCTGAGTTTCTATTCAGGAAAAGAATCTTAGAGCTATTTTAGATAAAACACTGAAATCCACAGGTCAATGTATAGCACTAAAGTAAACAGAATATTAAGAATTATTTGGAAAGGAATAGTAAAGAAAACTGGAATACAGTAATGTTTATATATTTCCCAGTGGTGTAACCATACCTTAAGTACAGTGGACAGGTTATGTTTCCACATCTAACCAAAAGATACAGGAATGTAAGAAAAGGTAACAAGAAAGATAACAGTGTGGCAAAATGGTGTGTTTCCTCTTTCCTCTATTCCTCCACTGCATACACATTGTGGATATCCTGAAAACCTGACTTGCTGCGTAGCCACCAGAACAGCTTTGGAAACCACTGGATATATGGTTTTGATGTGTGAAACAAACTCCTACTTTAATGCATATTGAATTGTACATTTTGAATGGCAGAATGTGAAAAATGAACCCCGGTGTGAAAACGTTTACTTAGTATGATGTATAGGGCTACAGTAGGATTCAGAATCCTAACAGATTATAACTACAACATAAGCCAAAGTTTCCTTCCAGGTACAGATACAGAACTTGACCCTCTCACCCTTGCTGACGTTAAAATTATATAGACTTTCTTAATATCGGGGTAGATATTCAACTGTCCAGATTGGGAGAAAATATCCAGCAACACTGAAACAGAGAGTGCCACTGAATTCAATTAGTGCTAGGGTGGTCTTAGGGCAGAGCCGGAGTATACCTGAAACTATGGATATTCAGTGCCGGTCACATACTGGAGAGGTTCAATGCATCTGTACCAAGTCCAAGCCAAAGGATAACACAATACTTATTAAAAGCTGTATCTGACATCCACATTTCACCCAACAAGGGCTGCTTCAGAGGTATGTAACTAAAAACAGTAACCAAATATGTTTAAAAACCATATAGCTTATAAAATGCATTGATCATAAAAATAAATCAATCAGAAAAAAAATGCATAAAATTTAAGGAGTTCGGGCAAAGTTGTATGTGCATTAACAAGAAGCAAAGTAACAAAATATAAATATGACCATGCAATAAAAACAACAATCAAAAAGAATCCTTCTAAAAGCAGAATCTAAATATGATCATGCAATTACATCACAAGACAGGTGAAGAGACATTCTGAATGAAAAAATGTAGTTTTGTAGTACTATAAAAATGTATTAAAGGAAAAACACTGTAATATATCATCAGTGTATAATGGGGTGAATTCTATATATATGGCACAGAAAACGTGCTATTCTATAAGGCGTGCTTAAAGTTAGGTGCAGTTTATAGAATAGCATTTATGCCTGGGAATTGCGCCTAACTTTAGACATGGCCATTTGCACCAACTGGGTGCTAATTCCCGTTATTCTATAACAACATGTATAAATGCTAGGAATGCCACAGTTCTACCTATGACCCTCCCATTTCCACACCTTTTTTTTACTTGTGTGTAAAATTATATTTACACATGTAAATTCCAATTAAATCTAAATAGTGCCAAAACTTGCCTGTTAAAAAGTAAATTATTTGTTCTAATTAGCTCATAATTCAATTAAATTGCACACACAAATTGGGCACAGGCACAATTTGCATGTGCAATTTTTGGTGACTTTTATAAAATTAAGGGGAATATGTGCAGTGATCCAATAAAATTCCATGTGCTCCAATATAGAAAATACATGCCAAAACATGATAACAAAGAAACTATATATACCACAGTGCTTTTTTTTGTGCCAGTACGTACCGGTATGGTGTACCAGCACCTTTTTTTCCTAGGCTCACCTACCCGCCCTTAGCTCCCCAGCCCTGCTTTCTGTTCCTGCCACCCGCAACGCCCCTTTTAAGCCCCCATTGAGTTCCAGTGACCCAGCCCCACCTGCCCGCCCTTAGCTTCCCGACAGCCCCACCACCCCCCCATGACGCGTTAAATCATTTATTATTTTTTTAAGTGAAGTTGCAGTGCTGGCGTTAGTGAGAGGAGCAGGCTCGCCTCCTCCTGCCTTCCGTTCGTTCCCTCTCAGTGTCCCGCCCTTGCAGAAACAGGAAACTACATCACAGGAAGGCGGGGCACTGAGAGGGAACAAAGGGAAGGAAGGAGGAGGCGAGCCTGGTCCTCTCACTAACGCCGGTGCTGCAACTTCACGTTAAAAAATAATACAAGATTTAAATGTGTTGCGGAGGGGTGGTGGGGCTGTCGGGAAGCTAAGGGCAGGCAGGTGGGGCTGGGGTGCTGGAACTCGAGGGCTTAAAAGGGGTGCAGGTGGAGGCCTGGGGTGAGTTACTGGACATGGAGGGGAGGATAGGGGGCAAAGGATAATCGCTGGACATGGAGGGGAGGGCAGGGGAGAGAGAAGAAATCGCTGGACATAGATGGGAGGGGAGGGCAGAGGAGAATCGCTGGACATGGAGGGCAGGGGAGAGAGGAGAATTGCTGGACACAGATGGGAGGGCAGAGGAGAATCTGGACATGGATGGGAAGGGAGGGCAGGGGAGATAGCAGAGTTTCTGGACATGGATGGATGGAGGGAAGGGCAGGAGAAATGCTGGACATGGATGGAGTGGAGGGCAAAGAAAAGAGGAGAAATGTTGGAGGGAAGGAAAGAGATGCACACGGTTGGGGGGGAAGGGAGAGAGGAGAAATACTGGACATGAACGGAGGGTAGGGAAGACAGAGGACATAGATGCACATGGATGGAGTGGAGGGGAAGAGGAGAAATGCTGGATATGGATGGAGGGGAGGGAAGACAGAGGAGGAGCTACACATGGATTTAGGGGACAGAGGAGAAATTTTGACATGGATGGAGGGGAGGAGAGAGAGCTGAAATGCTGGACATGGATGGAGGGGAGGGGAGGGAAGAGAGAAGAAGTGAGATGAACATGGATGGAGGGGAGGAGAGAGGAGAAATGCTGGACATGGATGGAGGGGGAGAGGAAAATGCTGGACGTGATGGAGAGAGGAAGGAGATGCATACTGAGAAGGTGAGGGAAAGGGAAAAGAGGAGAAAATCTGCACATGGATGATAGGCAAAAAGCTGGATCAACTCTATACCTCCTCCAGTCAAGTCCGCAGAGGACCCAACTTTTACCTATGCATGTAGGGCAAGAAATAAAGGAGGAAAGTAAAGAAATAAATGGAAGGGAAGCCCTGGCAACGGAGTTAAGGGATCAGATAAAGAGATTCAGAATCAGAGACTGGGACCAACATGTTCAGAAAAACAGTCACCAGACAACAAAGGTAGAAAAAATCGTTTATTTTCATTTTAGTGTTTGGAAGATGTCCAGGTTTGAGAAATTACATCTGCTGTCTTATTTTGCACTGGATATACTAGAGCTGTAACAGCTTATAGAAATTATTTATAATGAAAAAAAAATCACAAGTTATTTTTGCTCCTAAACTAGTATAGTATTTTTTAATGATACTGCTTTTATGCGCCACGGCTGATATAAGAGGTGTGGCTACTGTGGGTGTGCTATCATAGGGGATGGGGCCATGTGTGGTGATCCCACCCATAATTAGTACCGATACCTTTTTTCCTACAAAAAAGCACTGTATATACCACAAGTAGCGCAGTTCAGAATATGCTCTCCATAATTTTATAAGAAAAAACTCAACAGTATCAAAATATTATGAAAATATAAACAACAGATATAAAACAACCCAGAAAACATTCAGCTGTACCACTGTTGCTAAAAAAGTAAAAGCTGATCTTTAAATTCTTATACCACATTCAACATCTCTTTCTAATACATCAAGCATCAGCTACTGGAACTTAAAAATCTGCAGCACAACATTCAATCAGACTGCAATAAAAACCTCAGTTCAAAATTTATTTATTTATTTATGTATTATTGTGAACATTTATATCCCACATAATCCCACCAAGGCAGGCTCTATGTGGCTTACAACGTTGGAGGAAGAGAACAATACAATCAGTCATATGCAAGGATGGAGTAGAGAGTAGAGGAGGGGAAGAGAGGGGGTCAACAGGTGGGAGGAATGAGGGAATGCAAGAGATCAAGCAGGAGTGGAGTAAGAACGAGGTACACAGGGTAAGTCTTTAGAGATTTCTTGAAAAGGCTGTGTTCTGCTGCCTCTTTTAACGTTGATGGAAGAGTGTTCCAGAAACGGGGGCATGTGTAGCTGATCGACAAGGCAAAGAGCAGCTTATATCTCAATTTCCTGCAGTTAGGAAAGTGGAGAGTCAGATACGTGCGGGAGGACTTCACGGAATTCCTGGGTGGGAGGTCGATAAGACTAAACATGTAATGACTTGAAATGTCAGACTTACCTAAGTTAGGGGCTCTTTACAAAGGTGCAATGAAAAATGACTGCAGTAGTGAAGATGCATGTATTGGGCTCCCGAGAGAATCATTTTTCAACGCACCTTTAAAAAAACCTTTTTTAAAAATTTTTGCCAAAAATGGACGTGTGCAAAATGAAAATTGTCAAGCGTTCATTTTGGTCTGAGATCTTACCGTCAGCCATTGACCTACGCAGTAGGGTTCTCACGTGGTAACCGGGCCAGTAATTGTCTACATGTGTAAAATGCCGATTACTACCCAATTACACCCGTGCACCAGAAAATAAAAATATTTTCCGGCACATGTAGCGGACACGTATCAAAAATGAAATTACCGCAAGTGCCACACAGTAGCTGGGCGGTAACTCAAAATTAACATACATTGGGTGTGCATAGGTGCCTAAGTGGTTTATTTAAAGGGTCCCTTAAATCACAGCCAAGAATCCAACATCAGTTGCTGCTAATGGCACCAAAGGGCAATGCCTGACGGGACAATATTTATATAAAACTTCCTGGTTGAGATTCATGCTAGAATAAAATGTCACTAAAAAAACGGTATAAAACTATGCCCAGTTTGTTATACAGGTACCTATGCTGAATATTGGCCAGACCTGGATACATTTTGGGCACTGCCAAAGACCCAGATATTCAGAGCAAGTATCTGGATTTCGCCCAGTAGTGAATATCAGGGACTAATTCAGCCCACAGCGTTCAGCACTTCCAAAAATACTGAGCACCACAGGCAGAATATTAGCTCCATTGTTTTTGCGTAGGGATTGCAGGGCAGTATTTTTCAGGTGCGTTTCACACAAAACAAATTGTACCTGATGTTGAGGCTATTTGAGTCTATCTGTTTTTATTGGGCAATCCATCCATATGCATTTGGCTTGGTGCATGTTTGGTTGAATGAGTCCATTGAGATACCTCAGAGTTCCCAGCCTTCCCAATCAGAGAAAGAGGATTTGGACCTTTTGTGCTGACAGAAGAGGAAGGAAGGAAAGAAGAGTAGAATATATGGAAAGAAAGAGAAGAGTACCCCAACCAAAACCCAAAAGTAAAGGTAAAAACACCCTACTTATAGTCCAAACAAGAAATCCAGGAAGTAGGAGTAGACTAAAAAATCTTTGCAGCCTGAGGTCAATAAAAACAACTTTATTCAGCACCACACAAGTGTATGACCCAACACGGGGCAGTGTTTCGATGGACAGCCGTCTGTCTCAGGGTCTGACACTATATAGAAAATACATATATGTATATACATTACTAAAAAAATCATAAGAAAACCAATGAATTTAAGCAGGCAAAAAAAAACAGAAAAACGCAGAGGACAAAATATGGTAAAACAGTGGGAGTAAATATTGAAAAGAGTATATGATATATACACAATAATTTTAAATGATTAAAAAAGATTATATCAAAAGAATGAGAAACTAACCTCACTGTTTAACTCATTTCGTTCCTCAAGACTATTGGATTCAACACAAATATGGCATACCTTGGGGCTCATTTTCAAAGCACTTAGCCTCCCAAAGTTCCATAGAAACCTATGGAACTTAGAGGGGCATAATCGAACAGAAACGCCTATCTCCATGGGCGTTTATCTCCGAGAACGGGTCCGTGAAGGGGCGGACCCAACCGTATTTTCGAAACAAATAGACGTCCATGTTTTATTCGCCAAGTTGTGAGCTGGGCGTTTTGCTTTTCAGCGATAATGGACAATGAAATCGCCCAGCTCAAAAACGAATAAATCCAAGGCATTTGTTCGTGGGAGGGGCCAGGAGTCGTAGTGCACTGGTCCCCCTAACATGCCAGGACACCAACCAGGCACCCTAGGGGGCACTTTTACAAAAACAAAACAAAAGGTAAAAGAGCTCCCAGGTGCATAGCACCCTTCCCTTGTGTGTAGAGCCCCCCAAATCCCCCTCAAAACCCCCTGCCCACAAGTCTACACCATTACTATAGCCCTAAGGGGTGAAGGGGGGCACCTACATGTGGGTACAGTGGGTTCGGGGGGGGTTGGACGACTAAGCATTAAGCAGCACAATTGTAACAGGTAGGGGGGGATGGGCCTGGGTCCACCTGCCTGAAGTCCACTGCACCCCCTAACAACTGCTCCAGGGACCTGCATACTGCTGCCAGGGAGGTGGGTATGACATTTGAGGGTGAAAATAAAAAGTTGTGAAACATCATTTTTGTGGTGGGAGGGGGTTTATGACCACTGGGGGAGTCAGGGGAGGTCATCCCCGATTCCCTCCAGTGGTCATCTGGTCATTTAGGGCACTTTTTGGGGCCTTATTCGTGGAAAAACAGGGTCCAGGAAAAGTGCCCTAAATTCTAGCTAAAAACGCATACTTTTTTCCCATTATCTGTGAAATGCGCCCATCTCTGTTCGGCAGATAACCACGCCCCAGTTCCGCCTTCGCCACACCTCTGACACGCCCCCATCAACTTTGTCCGCATCCGCGACGGAGTGCAGTTGAAAACGTCCAAAATCGGCTTTCGATTATACCGCTTTATTCGTTTTTGTGAGATAAACGTCCATCTCCCGATTTAGGTCGGAACTTGGGCGTTTTCTCGTTCGATTATAAGCTGGTTAGCCTCCCAAAGTGCTTTGAAAATATGCCTCCTTGTGTGCTAAGTTTGAGCTGCATTCCTTTTCATGTACGATATTCTTAGGAGATGGTCTTTTTTGTAATATTTTTGTTCATCATGTTTATTTAGGATAGTGCTGTTTTCACATGAGGTTCTCTTCCGCTGTTCTCTAGGTTTTTTGATCATCAATTGAACTATTCTGTACCCGTATTTTGTGATTTCCAACAGTGAGGTTAGTGTCACTTTCTTTTAATATAATCTTTTTTATCATTTTTAAATTATTGTGTATATCATATACTCTTTTCAATATTTACTTCCACTGTTTTAACGTATTTTGTCCTCTGCATTTTTCTGCTTTTATTTTATTTTTGCCTACATAAATTTATTGGTTGTTCTTATTGTTTTATTGTAGTAATGTTTGATACATATATCTATTTCTATAGAGTGTCATACCCCTGGGGCAGACGGCTGTTCTATCGAAACTCAGCCCTGTGGGTCATACACTTGTCTGGTGCTGAATAAAGTTGTTTTTATCAACCTCAGCACATACCTTCTCACACTTATAATTCTGCTACTCTCATTCTGCCGTGCTACTCACACGCATCCTCTGTACACATACCGCCTTTACACACGCATATAATCTTGTACTCACATAGTACCAACAGCTTACACACATACACACCACTCGCCCCTCCCCTGCACACACATGTCCTTCCCCTCACCCACCCAGACACGAATGCCTCTGGAACTCACATACCCCCAGCCATTCAGAAATATGCATGCATCACTCACAAACCCCTTCATACTCATACACACAGTGCAAACATACTCACTCAGTGAAACTGACTTTTGATCAATGCTTTGATCATGCAATTGCCAGTTTGTTTTTCTTTAGGCAAGTCATTTGGAACTAATAGAGTCAGTAACAGAAAACAAAAATAAAACTTCAAAGACAGTCTGATGGAAATACATGATCCTTTGGGGCTCATTTTCAAAACAAACACAACAAAAACCATCAGAAGGTGGCAGAAGGACATTTTTCTCTCAAAAATACCCAAGTTGTGATTTTTGACACCACAATTTTAGACATTTTGCTCCACAGTTCATCCAAGTCTCAAGGGGGCATGTTTCGTGTTTTGTGTGGGACATGGTCGGCACCAAAGGCTAGACATTTTTCTGCAATAATGGAACAAAATGAAAATGTCTAGGACCAAAATTAAGATGTTGTTGGCTAGACCTGTTTCAATCACATCTAAGTGACCAAAAGGTACCCTGAATGACTAAACGACCACTGGAGGGATTAAGGCATAACTTGAGGCATGGCCATTTGCACCAACTGAAACATGGTGCAAATCTTTGGCTCATATCCCCATACTATAACTATCTGCGTATATGTTAGGAACACCCTCGTCCTGCCCATGACCCTACCATTTCTGCACCCCTTTTTGAACTCACACCTAAATTTACGTGCACATATTTTAATTAAATCTCATTAGTATCAGTAGCTGCTTGTTAACAAGCCAATTATTGTCACTAATTAGTTCGTTATTCAATTAAATTGTGTGTGAAAATTGAGCACGTGTCCAAATTAGCATGCAAAATTTTTAGCGACTTTTATAGAATTTGGAGTATATCTATGGTACTTACATATTGGTGACACCTGCTGGAATAAGGGCTATTGTAGTGGTGTACAGTTCAGTACGGAAGGGTTTTGGTGGGTTTTAGAGGACGACTCATACAGTATAGCAGTAACAGTGAGATGTTACCTGGGACTTGTTATGTGAAGTCCACTGCAGTGCCCCTAGGGTGCCCCACTGCTTTGCTGGGATGTCTGTGTGGCCAGTCTACTAAAAATGCTGGCCTCCCCATACATCCCAATGGCTTGTTTTTGTGCATTTTTACCTTGGACTTTTTTTTAACTGTCCTAAAGATGGACGCACTGAGCACCAAAAACATCTAACAAATGGTCATGTTCGAAAAAAAAATTGGACATTTTTCGGATTTGAAAATGGCCATGCTCGCTACTGGATTTTCGGATGTTTTTTCACAAACATCCAAAATCGGATTTAGACGTCATATCAAAAATGCCCTTCTTTACTATTAAGCCTTCATTAGGCTAAATTTACATAAAACCAAAACAGAAAGATGTAGTAAGTCAGATTGGTTTCGGGAAAAATCATACCTTGACAAAATTGGCTTCAGGTTTTGCTTTGTTTCTTGCTGTGTAGGACTAGATTTATCCAATCATTTTCTCTATGGAGACCAGACAAGAATCTCATGTGACTTTGACTTACTAGCAGGTCTCCCCAGGCTGCAGTAAGGTCTGCACTGGGCCAGATAAGGAAGGAGTTTACTTGAAATAGCTAGGTATTAATCAACCAACATGGCTTTAAGCTCTCAAAGCTTAGTATTACAGCACAGACAAGCAGCTCAAAGGCTTGCTTCTAGAAAGTTAAAATAAATGAAACAGGCTTGCTAGATGTGTGCATTTAAAGAAAGTTTTTAAAGTGCTTTCCGAAACTAGTCACTTTATGATGTCACAGAAATGTAATTAATCTTTCTGTTTGGAGAGCTGTGAAGTAGACCCCACAAGTATTTTACACAGAACTAATGTTAAGCTAGCATTTATGACAATTTATGTCTGAACATTTTATTGCACCACTATTCTTTCTAGAAAGCATACCTCCTCCTCTTTTATCAGTAATTACCAGGCAGAAGTATCAATCAAAATATAGCTGCTATTTTAATTGCTCATTGAAACAGCATGAGGTTTTTTTGCACTTAATCTGAAAAGTATATTTCTTCACTGGAGTTATGCCATAGGCAACTCTTTAACTTTTCAATTGCACACCTCAAAGTCATTAGTTAAAAGAAAACCAGCATCCAACTATGCAGGTTATTTTACAAGCCCTAGCTGCAATTTTCATGTGCAATGCCATCATTTACTTGTGTATATCATGCCTGTGTAAAAACCAATTTCGAAAGCTGCTATTTATAAGTGGAATTCCACATTACATAGAGATTTCAGGGGGGGTGGGTTTTTGTGGGGCCTAAATGTGGCTAAAATCTACATGTGCATTCCCTATTTCACAAAAGGGATGCACGTGTATATGGAAAAAAAGTCCACACCAGCTTTTCCACCTGCTCAATACACATATAGATTTGTTTTGTAAAGTTCTCATTTCTCAAGGCCTTTACATGGGGAATTTGGGGAGTAATTTTCCTTAATGTCATAGAGTTTTTGTCCAACTCTAAAATAACACATGTTAAAATTGCAGCCTCACTATTTAGTTCATGGCACCTACTACTAGTACTACTACTTAACATTTCTAGAGCGCTACTACTAGGTTCGCAGCGCTGTACAAATTAACGAATAAGGACGGTCCCTGCTCAGAAGAACTACAATCTAAAGGACGAAATGTCAGTTGGGGTAGATGAGATTTCCTGAGAAGAGATGTAGTGATTAGGTGCCGAAGGTGACATTGAAGAGGTGGGCTTTGAGCAATGATTTGAAGATGGGTAGGGAGGGAGCCTGGCGTATGGGCTCAGGGAGTTTGTTCCAAGCATGGGGAGAGGCGAGGCAGAAGGGGCGAAGCCTAGAGTTGGCGGTGGTGGAGAAGGGTAGGACGTAAGGGGAGATGAGGGTAGAGAGTAAGGAGGGGCCGCAGATCGAGTGCATTTGTAGTGAGTAGGAGAAGCTTGAACTGTATTCGGTATCTGATCGGAAGCCAGTGAAGTGACTTGAGGAGAGGGGTGATATGAGTATATTGGTTAAGGCGGAAGATAAGACGTGCGGCAGAGTTCTGAATGGACTGAAGGGGGGATAGATGGCTAAGTGGGAGGCCGGTGAGGAGTAGGTTGCAGTAGTCAAGGCGAGAGATAATGAGAGTGGATGAGAGTTCGGGTGGTGTGCTCGGAGAGGAAGGGGCGAATTTTGCTAATGTTATAGAGGAAGAAGCGACAGGTCTTGGCTATCTGCTGGATATGCGCAGAGAAGGAGAGGGAGGAGATCAAAGATGACACCGAGGGTTGCGGGCAGATGAGACTGGGGACAATGAGGGTGTTATCAACTGAGATAGAGAGTGAAGGGAGAGGAGAAGTGGTTTGGGTGGGAAAACAATAAGTTCAGTCTTGGCCATGTTCAGTTTCAGGTGGCGTTGGACATCCAGGCAGCAATGTCGGACTAAGCAGGCCGATACCTTGGGCTGGTTTCCGCAGTGATTTCTGGTGTGGAGAGATAAGCTGGGTGTCGTCAGCATAAAGATGATAGTGGAAACCATGAGAAGAGATCAGGGATCCTAAGGAAGAGGTGTAGATTGAAAAAAGAAGGGGCCCAAGGACAGATCCCTGAGGAACTCCAACAGAGAGCGGGATAGGGGAGGAGGACGACCATGAGAATGTACTCTGAAGGTACGATGGGAGAGATAAGAGGAGACCCAGGAGAGGACAGAGCCCTGGAAACCCAAAGGAGGACAGTGTGTCAAGAAGTAGGGTTGTGATTGACAGTGTCAAAAGCGGCGGATAGGTCGAGGAGGATGAGGATGGAGTAGTGACCTTTGGATTTGGCGAGGAACAGGTCATTGTAGACCTTAGATAGTGCCGTTTCTGGTCGAGTGTAGGGGGCGGAAAACCGGATTGAAGTGGATCGAGGATGGCATGAGTGGAGAGAAAAATCAATGCAGCGGCTGTGGATGGCGCGTTCAAGTATCTTGGAGAGGAAGGTAGGAGGGAAATGGGGCGGTAGTTGGAGGGACAGGTAGGGTCAGTGATGGTGTTTTGAGGAGTGTTGTGACCACAGTATGCTTGAAGGTGTCCGGGACAGTTGCAGTGGAGAGAGAGAGGTTGAGGATATGACAGATGGTGGGGGTGATAGTAGGAGTGATGGTGATAAGTAGGTTGGTGGGGATGGGGTCTGAGGAACAGGTGGTGGATTTCGAGATGGAGAGGAGATGGGCGGTTTCCTCTTCGGTGATAGCAGGACAAGAGGAGAAGGAGGCCTGGGTAGGTTGGTTGAGAGAGAGTGGGTTATAGGATGAAGAGGAGAGAAGGTTTGGTGGTGAATTCGAGGTTGATCTTCTGGACCTTGTCACGGAAGTAGTCAGCCAGAGATTGAGGAAGAGTGATGGGGGGGGTGGGGGGGGGGGGGGGGGGGGGGGGGGGTGATGTTTGTAAAACAGGGCATTTATATGTGAAACTGTTCACACATATGAAAGTTGCAATATTACCATTTCTATGTGTAATGTGTCAACACCTCCATGTGGAAGTTACAGGGCCCATGCAATTTATTTTTTCAATGTGTATGTGTATTTAATATAATGATGGCCCCACTAGGCAATTTACTGGAGGTAAATGGGTTTGATACTGTCATGTATGCCGACGATGTCACAATCTACATTCCATTAGTCAATGACAAATGAAATCCTGGTCAAAATTAAATCAGGTTTAAACTTAATGGAATCCTGGGCTCTAATTTCAAGTTAACACTTGACAAAGAAAAAAAAAACAAATTCCTAATACTAACAAAACCCCCATTACCCAATATCACTTAAGAACTTCTCTAATGACATGACATCCTATCTACTAGACTCAACTATGAAAATCTTGGGAGTTACAACTGACCAATATTTATCCGTTATACATAGGTTTCTAAAACAGCTTCAAGCATCTTCCACTCATTATGGAAACTATAAAGATTAAGACCCTTTTTTCCAACCTCAATCTTTCACACCTTGGTTCAGGCATTACCTGCTTTTCTCATCCTCATAAGATTTATTTTTCTTGGACTCAAGGTTGTATCCTATTATAATGCGTTCAATATTTGATGCTGTAACTTACGTTTGATCACTATAGGACCATTTTACTAAGCAGCGTTAAGCCCACTGTGGGCTTATCACATGCCAGTCTACAGCTGCTGCTGACCCAACATGGGCGCCGGCGGTAGTTCCACCCCAGTGTGCGGCATTTCTGGTGCAAGCAGAAATATTTAAAAAATATTTCTGCAAGGGGTTACCCTGCGGTAACTGGTCAATGCCGCATGCTACTTGGTTACTGTTGGGTTAGTGCGGGAGCTCTTGCCGCCACCTCAATGGGTAGCAGTAAGTGCTCCCCCCGCCTGGCCATGTGGTACAAAAAATCTTACCACATGGCCATGGGGGGGGGGGGGGGGGCAGTTTTTTTACCCGCTGCAGTAAAAAGGGCCTCAGCGTGTGGCAGAAACAGTCCCCATCACTAGCGCACGGCCCTTATTACCTCAGCTTAGTAAAAGGGCCCCTAAAATTCTAATTACTCTACAGTTTCACAGTTATGTATCTGTTAATTATATTCAATATTTATGTTACCCTGATTGTCAGCCACATTGAACCTGAGCCCATTTGGGAAAATGCGGGATATAAATGTCATCATTAATAAATAAAAAGGGTGCTCCTGCACATATGTTTTCAATAGATCCTTTTCTAAAATACCACTGGAACTGAGCTTGTCCTGACCTGGATGTCTCAATCCAGTGTCTACATTTTATATAAAATGGAGCTTCACAAATTTTATTAAGTTAGAGAATACTTAAGATGCAAGATTTTAAGATTACTATGCAATCAAATTGCACTGATTGTAGCTTTGTTTAGATACTGAACTTGCAACAAGTTATACATGGGATCCTATGCAGTGACAAATAGTATAATGTTGTGCTTTAAAAATTCTTCCATTTGTCTGATATTTCCAAAATTGTCCTTCTTTAGAATTCAGCTATTTGGCCCAATCTGCACCCAAAGGTAAAATGGGATTTAATCAATAATTCTCCAAGAACAATCCTGAAATTAATGCATGTATTCTGAAAAGTATGCGACCAATTGAGCTGATTTTTTGGGCCAAAGAGAAAAGTCTTTCTTCCATGCTTTGAAAACAAAAAACAACAAAAGAACAAGTTTGAGATAGCTAGGCATGAAGGCTAAAGAGCACACAGAAAGGGGAAAATTCTATAAATGGCACTCAAAATTTGTCGCTGGGAAAACTGGCACTTTAAGCGCAGTTCTATAAAGGGCCTAACTTTAAGCGCTTCCAAAACTTGATGTATATAATGGCACCAAATTTAGGTGCACTGAGACAGTATTCTGTAACAATGGGCGTAACATTTCAGAATGTTCTTGACTCACCCATGTCCCTCCCATGGCCATGCCTCCTTTTTGAATTACACACTGTTAGACACCATGCATTATAAAATAATGTGCAGCTAGGTGCACATGCAAATTGTAATGAGTGCCAATTAACTTCAATAATACATAGTTAGCACCCAATTATTTAGTTTTCTGTTTTCCAGGGGCAAGCTCTATCTACATGTCACTACAGTCCCTCCCCTTCCCTGCCTGATTGGAAGGGCTCCTGGGGATTCCCATCTGCTATTGGCTCCCTGGGCTTTCATTATCTCTTTTCTATCTCTGGGGGATGATCTCCTCAGTGTTCCTATACCTGATTGGCTTTCTGCCTCTTCCATTATCCTCCCCCAGACTCTCCTGCTTACTTGCTTGGAACTCCCCTCATTTTGGGTAATGGACAGTCTCTTGTTGCCCTCCCCCTCAAGGAACTCTACTGGGCAAGCAGCTGCCCTGCTCTTCCACGGGCCAATGACCAGAAGCAAACGCAGGCGCTAGAGGCTATTACCACCATAATAGCTCCCACATTTGCTACGACCCATGATAGGAGCTGGCATTAGGGTTTACGGAATATTGGGGAGGAATGGGAGCCCTGTCCAGCATGCATTTTGCATGCTAGCAGAACCTCCATCTCCCTCAATGCCCCCGCCTTGCAGGTGCCACAAGCCCCCACCCCAAGCCAGTGACATGGAGGCTGACAATCTCCCAACCCCACCCAACACAAGTTCACGGGGGCTGGAGATTCCCCTATCCACCCTCACACTGGTGGCCCAGTGGACTGCACATACAAGCCCCCCAACCTGATGGTCTAGCAGCCTTCTTCCCCGGCCCCTGAACCTTAGTGGTGGAGGAGGGAGTAGTATACTCCTTCCTTTTTCAGCATCTCCTTGAAAAAGGCAGCGCACAGCCCAGAGCATCCAGGGATGTGCTAGGCAGGGCTTCACCACCATATGGCCGCTAGACTAATAGGTTGGGGGGGGCTTTTGTGTGTGGCCTATTGGGCCACCATGGCTTTTTATGGGGTGTGAGGGGGTTAGGGGGCTGAGGATCTCTGGCAGATCTCCAGCCCCCCCCCCCATGAACTTGTGTCGGGGGGTCAGGGGGACTGGAGGGACTATGTCATTAGCTTGGGGTGGTGTTCAGGGCTCTTGTTGAGGGGCTCCATTACAGGGATGGAGGGCCTGCTAGTATGAAAAGCACATCAGGGCTTTTTGGCAGGGTGTGTGAGGGTGGTTAGGGGATCTCCAGACCTCCCATGAACTTGTGTCGAGGGGGGTCTGGGGGACTGGAGGTCCGCCGGACCTCCAGGCCCCATGTCGCTAGCTTGAGGTAGGGGGTGGGGGTTTCAGCGGGGCACTAGGCCACCAGAGCCCTGCAGTTGCATGGGGCCTGGAGGTCCTACAGACCTCCAGCCCCTGTGTTTTAAAGGTCTGGGCTTTTGATAGCCCGGACCTGTCAAACAAATGCTGAGGATTGTGCCTGAGCGCATCCTCAGACACAATCTTTCTGCACTTTATCCTATGATCAGAGATAATAGCTTGCTTAAATTTGTATGCTATTATCTTGATCACAGGATTGGTAAAGCCCCATGCTGTTCCAGTGCTATTTTTAGAATGCTGTTGGAACAGCACAGGGTTTTTGATCATATACACTTCAGGTAGGGAGAGGTACACTTTCATAGCCATGGGGCTATTCACAATACATGGTAAATTTTGTCTCTAGGGTTTTGCATTAGAACTTGATTCTTCTAGGGAACTGCTCACCTTCTTACCCATTCAGAGTGACACAGAATCTGGCTGAAGCTTCCCTTTTCCTTTCACTTAGGGGGTGACCTTCCCAAGGGATCACACTCTGAAGACTAGATATTCAAAATGATTAAAGTAGACCAGTGGTTCTCAACCTTCTTCTGTTGTGACACACCTGACAATTTCCTTGTATGTGACACACTGAACGCTAAAATTACTGCTGAACAAAGCATGCCTAAATATATCATTGTTTAATTATGTTTAGTATGAATTTACTCACCTCATATCAAAAAGCTGTATGCAACACATCAGTCCCAGATTTCTCATTTGTCATAGAACAAAGCAAATATATATTCAAATGTTGGTGTGACCTCAGTAAAGCAATACAAAATCCCTCCACTGTCACAAAATCTCTCCACTGTGAAGCAACACAAAAATCTACAAATATGCTACTCAGAACTATATAGCAAACAAACCTATGGACAACAGACCAGTTGGGGCCGGAGGCAGCCATTATTATTATTTTTTTTTTTTTGGGGGGGGGGGTCATAAGGAAACAGAAATATGGAGCAGTTACAGGGATTTCAGAACCTGACTCTCAAGATTGCTGGTCTTCCTAGCTTGCAGGCAGTGATGGTTGTAAAGGAAACACAGGCTTGCTGTTTACACCAAATTTTTTTGTGACACACCTCTTATCTCTTGGGGATACACCAGTGTATTCTGACACATTGGTTGAGAACCACTGAGGTAGACTATATGGTGAAGATAATACGTTGGGAATATGCATTGTAAATCAGTTTCAGTTGTAAATTTAAGAGTACTGTGCTGCAACCAAATAAAATCCACACTTTCTACTGATTTCATGTCATGTATTGTTTTTTTTACTCTGATGTGTTAGAAGGGTGATGGGGGAGGGGATTGTCAAAGTAGATGCCAAGTGCCACTTACCATGTTTGTGCACCCCCCCCCCCCAAAAAAAAAAATGCAAAAAGATCAGACTCAGGAACCTGGCTTTTCCATGCTTTTTTTCTCTAATGTCAACTTCATCCCCCCTTCCACACTAGAAAATGTAATAGCAATAAACAAAAAATGGTCTATATAGTTACTCTCTTTCCTGGCTACCGAGGTGAATTAGGCCAAGTCTGTCTCAAAACTGCTTTTGAGGTTAGCAGTGGTACTGAACACATAAATGGGGCTTTAAAAAATGTCTAGTTGGAATATGCAATGCAGCTACTATGCTATTGTATGTTATAGGCATAAAGGTTATAGTACTTATCTGTGCAGTGACCAAATTCACATGCTAAATGGATGTTATCTGTTCAGCTTAGTCCACACAACTAGCAGGCTTAACTTAAATGGATAAGTGTGAATAGTGATTGCTGCTTAAACATATATTCAGCTTTAAATTAATTACGTCACTGCATACACAAATAAAGTGCAGGTGCCAGTGATAGACTAACTCTGGCAGCTGCTGGGTTTTACCTTACAAGTTAGTTTCTTAGTGGCCCTTGTACTCTCTCTCCATTCCTTATAAAGAGCCCTGGTATCTTGTATACTTCTATTTTCTAGGTGCTTTATGGTGTAAAGTTGAAAATCTGTGCTTCATCCCTCACGTCTGCACCTAAGGACTCCTTCTTCCTTTAGACAAGGTATGTTTTCTGCTGTTTATTCTGAATCATATATACTTCAGCTTTATCTGTTTCCCCTTATGCCTGGTTCTTTCTTATTCTCGTTCTACATACGTATGGAGTATAAATACCCCACCGCTTTCAGAATAATAATAACAATAATAATAATTGCAATGACTTTGTCTGCACTTTTTATGACAAGATCAACAATCAGATTGCACTGAGCATCTCTCCATTTTAATTAAATTAACATACCTTTTTGATTAAAGTACTTGCAGCATTTCCAGTTCTTGCAAAACTAATCAATTGAGATGTTTAATGACAAGCTCCTCTGGTCCTGGTTGATTCTGTATTGACTATATTGAAACAACTGCCATAGTTATGGAAGGTTGGAAAGGGAAAAAAAACCCCAAACTTTCTGTAATCTGATGAGATTAAAGATGTGCATCTGAGCTAGCAAAGCAACAGAAAGAAAGAATAACTTCAGTGTGTGACAGTGATAAGCTCCTTTCAGAAAAGTTCATAATGGATGATTCCTTAGCATTTTGAATGTGATCCGGGGATGATTCTGAAGGTTTAGGCTCCAGACTTTGGGCCTTATGCACTTTGCATGAAAATCATACAGATATGGCAATTGTATAACAGGGTGCCTAGTAAAAGCCTACGTTCCTTTCTAGAATACTAGCCCAACCTGCGGCAGCCCGAACATAAGGCCATCTGAGGCAGGGGCCTCAGACAGCACTCTCCCCTTCTCTCCTCAACTCTCTTCCCCACGTTTACCTTATTTTTTTTTTCATTTACATAATGCGGCAGTGGCAGCAATTCCAATAGGTTGTCCTGCCTCCAACACAGGCCTCTTCTCCCTACTGCGGCCCTCCTCTTGACGTAACTTCCTGTTTCCTCAGAGGCAGGAATGCAGTACTGCGGCAGGGCAGCCTATGGGAATCGCTGCCGCCTTTTGAAAAAGAAAATATTAAGGTAAACACAAGGAAGAGGGTTGAGGAGGGAAAGGGGGAAATGCCAGACTGGTCAAAGCTGCAGACAGGGGCAGAGGTGGCATCTCATCCCTGCCTTGGGCGGCAGATTGCCTTGGACTGCCCCTGAGCCTAACCATATATATATGCTCTTAATATTTAGGTGCAAGCACTTACACCACCACAGAACTACTGCCTAAATTCTGCAGATACCCACATAGGGGTGAATTCTATATATGGTGCCCAAAAACAATTGGTGCCGAAAAAAAGCACTGTATAAACCACACTTAAAGTTAGGCGCGGTTTATAGAACAGGGCTTACACCCGGGAATCACAGATAATTTTGGCATGACCAATGTATGTGCCTAAATTAGCTACATATCCCCCTCATTCTATAACATCATGCATAAATCTTAGGACCCACCCATGACCTGCACATGACCCTCCCATTTCCACACCACGTTTTGAACTCACACATAAAATGTAAGCATAGATCCCATACCTAAATGTATGCACATTTATTTCAGTTAAATCTAATTATTGCAATAATTGGTTATTAAAAAGCCAATTAGCTTCTTATTCAATTAAACACAAACTGGGCATGTGCCCAAATTTGCACACACAATTTTTATCAACTTTTACAGTATTTGAGGGATAAATTACAGTTCTATCAAAACCCCCTTGCAATAATGTGCTATGTTAGTTACATGGGTATTTACAGTATAGCAGTTAGGGGAATTTTGGTACATGTGTATTTGCACACATACATGGGTAAATGCCATGATTCTAAACATGCATAATGGGCACATAAATATTAATACCTATGTTTCAGAATTGTCCCTATAGAACTGGATTCTATATATTGTGCCTGAAAGATCGGTGTCAAAATATTTCCGCCTAGGCATATTCTGTAAACCACACTTCGATTTAGGCACAACTTATAAAATATGCCTAGCCAGTTTATTGAATACACCTAGCGTCCATACCTGCACCTAACTCTAGACCTGTCCATTTATGCCAAGTAAAATTTGGTGTAAATACCAGCATCTAAGTTAGGTAAGGAGCAGGTGTATTCCATAACCGTGCATTTAATTTTTGGAACACCCATGGTCCTTCCATTATGCCCATGGCCATGTCCCCTTTTTGACAGAATGCATTAGAATTTATGCACACCACTCTAAAGAATATGCAAGTTGTGCAAGTAAATTCTAATTAATGCCAATTAGTATCAATAATTGCTTGTTAAGTGGCAATTATTAGCACTGATTGGCTTGTTAAGTAATTAAATTGCACACCAAATCCAGAATATGACCGGATTTGCGCACGCAATTTCAGTCACGCTATATAGAATCTAGGGGATAATATCTGGAAATGCACAAGAAAAACCAAAGTCCATGCATTTTGCACTATTTTTCGCACAAAGTGGGCTTTTGTTAGGCCATTTTCCAAACGTTCACTTCACAATAGTATAATTTCATGCAAAGCCCTCTTCATTCAAAAGTTGATGTATATTTATTATAGAGTTACTGTAATGCAAAATCATGCAAAGCAGCTCTGTAATAAAAAAAAAAAAGTGAACTGATTTTCACAAACAAAATAACTACAAATTACAGGGTGCATAGCTAGACTATGCCTAGGAATGTAATTTCCAATGTTGCATTCAAGCATCCCAGGCAGGTCTACCCCTGACAAGGCATGCCAGAAAAACATAACCTACAGTTGCTAAAGATTTAGTGATAGCCAGGTCACATTTATTTTTCTATTGAATGCTAGATTCAAAAACCATTTTGCTGTTTCTTGCACCATTTCTGAAATTTGTTATTATTTTCTGAGCAAATATATACAAAATTAGAAGATTTAGAAGAATTGGTAGTATTTAAAACTGTGTCTCCATATATGTTGGTGTCCTTCCTGCCTTTGTTGTGACTTCTTTCTGCTCTTGACTGAGTATGTGGCCATCTGTGGCCTGTGTCAAGATTTGGCCAGAACACCCACAGCAGTTGATTCATATATGAAGTTTCCCTTTCACTTAACGCATTGATAAAATGTGGATTAGAATCAGGATATCTAGAAAGCAAATCCAATTAAAAAAATCTTATCTACAACATATTCTTAAATTCATATGTGGGAGTTTTATTGAAAATTAACAGTTTATATGTGAAAAATAGGACTGTGTATCATAAGTGGCACAATGTTATTGACAAGCTGCTGAAAATTGGAATAATATAAACATATGTGGATTTCGCATATGTCAAACTATTGAATAGTTTCAGTTTCAGTGTTTTCTGATACCAGCAAATAATGAAACAATATAGACTACAAGAATGCTAAGGACCAACATTAAAAATATTTACAGTCTGGTGTCTATAGAGTGATTCATCCCTGGAGACTTAGCTCCCATTAAATAAACATAGGGGCATGGAGTTGTTAGCTAGAAATAATAAGAGGAGCCGGCAGGGAGCATATCATCATTGAGACAGACCACCAACTCCATGCATGTCACTGGTTTAAGATACCAAATAAATTACTATTTTGCTCCCCTTTTAATTAAAGGGTCTATGAATTTAGAACCTGTCTTTTCACAGTTCATAATCTACTTCAAAACTAATAGCCTCCCACTTGATTAACTGTCTATAGAGCAGGGAATCTAATTATCTTTTATTTGGATAGACTTGGTCAGTCATATATGACTTTCAGTAGCATAATATGGACTTACCAATATTTCAGTGTGAATATAAAGGTATGCCCATAAATCTGCATTAAAGATGGTCTTTCAAACTAGGTTATTTTATAAAAGTGTGTGTGTGTATATATATATTTATGAAGTATTTATACATGACTGCTTTTAGTAAAAATATCTATTTACAAAAACACTTATACTTCCTATATGTATTACAGTGCAAAAGGACCATTCATTCTTAAACTTGGGGGCATTAAGCAGCTCATGTGGGTTTTCCCATGTGGTAGACTTAAGGCAGAATCGTGTTAATATCTTCTGTGCGATTACAGCAGCCAGCGTGGTGAAAACCTGTACTAGCTACTTAACATGGGTAGGGGGTGAGAATTGGCATGACGGGTGGTTGGAGGGGATGGCTGACTGTGACAGCTAGTGCATGGGTCAGTACAGCGTGCAAGCTGTCACGACTGCTATTAGTGCTACTGCACTTATCACCACTTCAAAAAGAGGTGATAAGTGCAGCCACACTATCGGCATCCCATTAGCGCAGTTTCTTCAGTCAAGGTTCAATGTCCCACTGAAATAAATGACAGGAGTGGAGTAGCCTAATGGTTAGTGCAGTGGCCTGAGAGCTAGGGGAACTGGGTTTGATTCCTACTGTAGCCCCTTGTGGATCTAGGCAAGTCACTCAACCATCCATTGCCCCAGATATAAAATAAATACCTGTATATAATATGTAAACCATTTTGATTGTTACCACAGAAAGTTGGTACATCAAATCCAATTCCTCCCCCCATCCTCCTGATCTCACCTGAAGCTCCATTCTATCCCACCCCCCCAACCCACGCCAGCTGAAGCATTGTCCTATGCCGGTCTCTGGCGCCACCATGTTGGCTGCCCTGGTCTGTCTTCCCCGCACGCCCAGCACATTCCTTTTAGTGAAACCGAGCATGGTCAATTTCACTAAAAGAAGCATGCAAGATGTGAGGGGAAGACAGAGCAGGGCAGGCAATGCAGCGGTGCCAGAGACCGGCGCTGGACAACGCTTCAGCTGGCAGGGGTTGGGAACCCCCGCTAGCCAAGGTATTTGCTGTGACAGTGCGTGGGAAGCAGCAGGGTGGGGGGGGGGGGAAGCGGAAGGACGGCGAGACAGCAGACCAAAATGTGCCCTCCCCCTGTCGAGTGCACAAATGTGCACCCTATTCTGATCATTTCAGTGCTGAAAAGATGAGCGCAGAACCACCCTATAATTAAATGCCATTTCATATGATACGCAATCACCTCAAACATATTAAGCTTAAGGAAGGGTCCAGGGATACAGGAAAGGGATAAGAGGACAAAGGGTGGGGGTAAGGGATAGCAGGAAAGCGTAGAGGTAGAGCAGGAATCAGCGATAAGTGGATAGGCAGGAGTAGCAAACACAGAATGCAAGTGAACTGGTGTAAGCGCTCACAAAAATTTTGAAATAATCACCAACAATACACAACAGAGTTTCTGTGTCCCAAAAAACATATACTACTGGACTTGGGTGCTGCCTGTAGCAGGTACAAAATCCAAGCAAATCTTTGGTGGCATCAGGATCCACGTCTTTTGTAAAATACGGTTTCTGCACCAATTTTCATGATATGCCCACTATCCGCCTCTTTTTTGTTGCGGAAAAGTAGGCACAATGGGCAAATTCTGTGCTGAATCTTGGCCTTTATAGAATCACACTTCCTTCTTTTTGGCACTGAAATCACCTATCGATTTTTAAATAGAATTAGGGAGTGTATGCCTGTAGATAACGCTTGAAAACTTTATACTTCAAGGTGTATGTTAGGCAGAATTTATAAACCATGTTGAGTTTTAGGAAAAAACAAGGATTTCCCTGCAATGATTCCTTTTTTCAATTGCCAGATGTATATTTGATTACTGTACCAATAATCAAGCAGTTTAGAACAACATAAAGAAAGATTTATTGAATCCAATTAACACTGCTTTGATATATAATGAAATTAAAAACTGGCACAGAGGAAATGGCAGTAGAACGTTTATATGGGTTCAGATTTTATTCTCTGCAGCCATAGCCTGCAGAAGTGAAGCTTTAATTACTGATTTGTTGCAGGCTTTTTTAATTGTCTTTTTAAAGTCTCACAGCTCTAGAAAGGAAACAGGCATCATGATTTCCACTACCCGTCTGCCTTCTAAACAGAAATCTGCTAAAGTCTTTATCAAAAAGTAAATGTTCAGATATTCTTTAGATTTATAGGCTAGTGTCTGATTTTGTCCAGAACCCAACATAAAAAGTACTTCAGGATTTTCCCCAGCAGATCTGCAATAATCCACAATTTCTATCGAACTCATACCAGGCACAAATCCACTTGGTTTGAGTTTTATTACCAATTACTTGCTTGTGCATTTGAATTCTGAACTAGGGGTGTCTAAACCAACCACACCCTTACTCAAAGTTAAACATGTAAACTAATAGTAGACTGACCTCAGATTTCTGATTTGCTTCCCAATATGATTTCTGTCACAAATTTGAATTGTGGATGTTAACAGATGCCATGTTTGTCTATTTGAGTCTGCTCAGTCTAGCTTGATTTTCATTTAAGATGCAAATCTGCTGAGCATATCCAATCACATCTGATCTGGTGGGCTTATGACTGTTTCTAAGGATATTAGAAACTCTTGCCCTTTGGGAATATGCATTTGTTAATGTACATTTGGTTCATTAATATGCTTTAAGAAATTGAGTACAAACTAAAATCTATTCAGTGCACATTAACTTAAGAATTAACACACAATATGCAAATGGAGGGGGTGGGGTCCAAAAATGACCTGCAACTTTTTCATGTGCATCCCTATTAGCATATACAATTCCACCATGAGCAACATAACAGAAGACTGCAGCGGGAGGGGGAGGGGAGGCATTGGCATCAGGATTGAAAAGTGTTCTGAATGGGACCTTCAATGACATCAGTCATTGCTAACCTTAAATTGCACACAACTGTTAGAGCTCTTTTATGATGTCTTTTGACGTGGAGAATTGTACATCAAGCAAAATGTGTTTACATAAGGATTCCCTTCAACTTGGTGCAGGTAAACTATTTACATTATTTATATATTTATATTCCAACTAGATTCTGGGGCACCTGTTACGTTCCCCTCCATTCGACAAATGTAAATGACTTTGCATTCTTTTTGGACAAATGATGACATGTAACAAACGAGCCCATTTATGGATCATGGACCTCTAACAAACAGAATAGATGGGTCCCAAATTATTTGAAGATCCATTTGTTTGTTTTTCATTGCACCGATTATTATCTATAAGTCCAGGAAACGAGCATTTATTTTTATTTGGCCAATGTGAGGCTCACTGAAAATCAGACCCAAAACCATTTCACACCGAGACTAGAGGCTTGCAACTCAATCCAAAATGGTTCATAGTTAGGATAGAAGCCAGTGAATAGTTATCTTCTGAGCAGCAGATGCAACAGATCCCTGGGAGGAGTCAGTTGAAACAGAATATGTTCTCTAGTCAAAAATATATTCTGTGGTAGTCCAATGGACTCCTCTTGTGGGAGAAGGGGGAAACATGGCATGCCTTCTGTTGCCCTAAGAATAATGATTCACTGCTTCTCTTTTACCTGTTCAGCTCATCTATGGCTTCAGCTGTAAATTTTCAGCCTCTTAAACGTCGTGGTTTCATTCCTTTGTGAACCTGACAGTCAGAGTGCAGCCACCTTGGGATGGTACAAGAAAAAGTCGGTTGATATCATGTTGGAGCTTTTTGCCAAGCAATTATATTCCAATCTCATCAATTCCTATGGTTTATGATGTCATGAGTCTGAGATCACCTCCATGTCCTTCTCCACCTTTGAATTTCAAAGGGAGAGAACCTTGTTTTACAAAAGCATAGGATTCAGATGTAAAAGGGGTGAAGTTTTCACGCTCAGAGACGGAGAAAAATCAAAAAGCAGAGCCAAGGACTCAGGTACAGAGGGCCTAAGCAACTGATTCAGTTTGCGTGTCAGAAGAGTCAGGATCTATGGTGCAGAGCAGACTCCATAGTGAGAAGCTTGATAGAAAAAAGAAACGTAAACGCGTACTGCCAATGTTCATGCCACAGTACCCTTCCCTGCTGCTTTGGAGGTCATCCCGCCAATGTTTTTTACTTCCTTGTCTCTCATCTGATACTTTGGGCTCTTTGTTCCACTCTTGAAGGGTGATTCTATATCTATGCGCCTGCATTTAAACGTTCCATGTGCACGTAAATGCAGCAAAAGTGCCACTTTTTCATGCAAGTGTCCTAAGTTCTATCCTATAAGAACATGTGTAAATGGCATAACACATAAACATCAGGGGCTTGTACACATGGGTGGGACATGGGTGTGTCTCCACACACAAAACCTTTTTTTGGTTTCTTTCATTTTTATTGAATTTTGAACCTTTAACATACATTTCTCAAATATCAGTCAACACCAAACTTTATTCAAACCAATAGATAAGTATTTCCCCTGCTTCCATATGGATATACTTAACCTTCTCCCTACCCATACCCAACCCCCTTTCCATCCTGTTCCCCAAACACCCCCTTATTATGTTCCTAGCATGTTCTGTATCCATCAACCAGATGCCAGTTGTTCTTTCTAGTTGCTTCCACCTTCCTTCTATCCATTCCCTCCCTCCCTCCCTCCCTCCCTCTCTTCTCTTTCTTCCCCACTCACCACATCACCATCCTCTTTCTTGTACTCCTGCTATAGAATACTGTAAGATGTGTACACACTTGCCAAACTTAGATAAGATTATTTGTGCCTGCCACAGACCTGGCATATGTGGACGTGCCTACATTTAGGTGCACCAATGTGGATGTATGTGAATATTCTATTAAATTAGTCCCCTTATTTTGAACTCCACCTACTCTCCTACCTATCTATATGTTCCATCTTTGCTTTTACCCTTCGCTGTCTATTAAATATTTTATTACGTATTGTGTTGATATTATAAGTAGTATACCATGCCATACTTTGCATTGTTATTTTAATATTTTTACTGCTACATTTGTCTGTTGCTTATATTTGATTTATTCTTACTGTATACCACCTTGAGTGAATTCCTTCAAAGGTGGTAAATAAATCCTAATAAATAAATATCACAGAATCTGGGTACCCACATGCTGTAATAGAATAGATATTCCCCGCACTGCAATGGGACACTTACATATAAATACTCCTTTATGGAACTGCCCCTTCACATGTCCTTTGACCCTCTTTTGGTTGTGAGGGATATTTATGAATCTTTTGATATTTGTAGTGCTGTTGTCTCTGTTACAGATGCCTGTCAACAAGTTTAAAAAGACTATTTGAATTTATCTCACACCTTTTCAATATTAGTTTAAAGTGAATTACATTTTAAGTTTATACGTACAGCAGTGGAGTATTAATTGAGATCTGAAACCTATCTGCTTCTAGTTCTTAGTCCACTGCTATAACCACTAGGCTATTCATTGATTTCAGTTTTCAGAAAATTTCAATGAAAATAGATTTACAAAATCGCTTGCTCCACTGGCATGAATGGAAAGAAATGAAACACATCATTCAGTATTGATATTCAACAATGAACAGAATGGGTAACTGATCTGAAAATGAATGGAACCAACATTTTTCCCCATACATATTCCAAATGTATCATCACTTATCCTTAAGACAAATCAATTAGTTCCTTCTCGGGTCACTAGTAAAATAGGAACTTCTTTCTCATCTCACCAAAACAGTAAACCAAATCCCACCAAATTAATGGGTACATCTTTTGTTTCACTGCCTGCAATGTCCTGTTTCAAGACACCCATTCTCCTTCCCCAGGGTTATGGTTTTCTGCGTCCCATGGTTCTTACAATGCCCAATGTCATCTCTGGTTTCTCTCCCAGAAGGATATTTCCGCATCCCTTCCCAGTTCTCATACTTTTCAAAGCTCCTCAAGAATGCCATTCTCCTTTCCAACTGCTTTAGCTGGATCTGTCTCTGCAGGGTTCATTCTCTCAAGAGTGGTTTCCTAATTCCTTAAACATGTTGAATCACCCACCTGCCTCTGCCATTTTCTTCTCTCCAAGTGAATTTATCAAGCCGAAACTCAAATAATCTTTCTCATATTGACACCCCCTTTATCTACTTATTATTTCCCTCACCTCCCCCTCCAACAAATTGTGCACTTGGTATATACCACTATACTGCAGTAGAAGCAGAACTTTTAGCATTCTCCCACTATTGATCTAATTATTATACTACCTTACTACGTTATACATTGATGCCAATCTCTGTAGTTGTAGTCCTGTACAACATACACATCTGCTAAATTATTGCCTCACTTTAGAGAACAGAAACACAACAATTTATAGAAGATAAGCACATCAAGAAAGTTTGGACAGCTGTAAAACTGGAAGCCAGGGTAAATGGATGACAGCATAAATTTGTGCAAGCTAAGTGTCACCATTTTTTTGCTTTTGAAAAGTCAAGCGTAAACACATACTCTGCTAAAAATATTTCAAAACAGTAAGTAATAAAAGGAACTAAAATAGTTTAACAAAGATATTTGGTTGTAACCATGCCTGCGACAAGGAGATGTTTTATGGAAGGAAATATTTTAAGGAAAAGAAAATTTTGAAAAATAAGGAAATGAACTAATAAAAGATCTGTCATATATCCAGGTAAAAGTGCTGTATAACTTAATGTTCAACATGGTTCCTCTAGAAATGTTTAGAAAAACAGTGCTACTTATATGTGGAAATGGCAGCATGCACAAAATTTAGGGGGGTGTATTCTTGGCATTGTTTGGGGCGATCCTTCAAAGTAGACATAATATTGCATTTTTTTACAACACATACTGCGAAAAATTTCCATGTCATCATTTACGCCTGTTTTGAGTTATGCATGGTTTTGCTGGTTTGGATTTGAAGTTTGGAGAGGTTTTCAAGAGGGAAATGGAAATGGTGTTTGCCTTTCAGTTCAAATCTCCCTCAAAATACCAGAAGTTTCAGATGTGGCTAAGTAATTGGTTCCTCTCAGAAAAGTAGCTTTACAAAACCCATCAATTACATATATGGAAGTGAAATTTAGAAAGCATGTGCAACTTGGAAATGAGACATTCAGCTCTGAAAGTCTCAAGTTCTGCCAATACTGTATTTTAGAAAAGTATCTACCAATGTGGAGCCTGTTCTAAAATACATCAAGGAACGGACATGAATGAACTGGTTATAGGGAGCATCCATTTTACAGTCATAAATGTCTAAAATACCTATGAATTTCAACAGTAATGAAAATGAGTTATACGAAACACTAATGGGTTCTTTTACTAAAGTTTAACACATGCTACATACAGGGTGTCCTATTTTATACTTATGGGCTATGTGGCACATACCCCCAGATTCTATGCATGACACCTGAAAATCCATGTAGAAACTGAAGCATATTCTATAACAATGCACATAACTTAATTGATTAACAAGTTAATCAGCACTAATTGGATGTTAAGCAATTATCAACACTAATTGGCATTAATTGAGATTTAAGCACACAACTCGCTATGTGTGTTCTATAATGTGGTGCACCTAAATTCTAATTCTAAGTCGCAGTTCTAAAATGTATGCGCATTATTATAGAATACACCTGATCTGTGCCTAATTTAGGCATCGAGATATACACCGAGTAAAATGTGGCCTAAATGGATGCGACCAAAGTTGGTTATGTGGCAAGTTGTTTGGTGTACTTTATGTACCTCACAGAAATTAAAGTCTATTCTAGAAAATGTAGGGGTACTTTAGAGAATATGTCTAGGCGTAATTTTTTTCGGGTGGATTTTTCAGGTGCCATATATAGAATCTAGCCCTTCATACATGCTAATGTCCATTAATGCATACTAAGCTATAGTAAAGGTGCCCCTATAAGTGGTAAAACCAACACTTATATATTTAGGTAGCACTACTTGCAAAGCCCTGAGTGACCAAATTTTTGTTTGGCCACCTTTAAATCTAGACTGAAAGCCCACCTCTTTAACATTGCTTTTGACTCGTAACCACTTGTAACCACTCACCTCCACCTACCCTCCTCTTTTCCTTCCCGTTCACATTAATTGATTTGATTTGCTTACTTTATTTTTTTTTTTGTCTATTAGATTGTAAACTCTTTGAGCAGGGACTGTCTTTCTTCTATGTTTGTGCAGCGCTGCGTACGCCTTGTAGCACTATAGAAATGCTAAATAGTAGTAGTAGTAGTAGTAGTAGTAGTAAAATGGTTCTTCTGATGTTTGTATATGTAGTTTTTGTGGTGTTGTATGTATTTTATAAAATGTTCTACATTTAGTGTGCTTTCCATAAAATATGAGGTTTTAAATGCACAAACCTATATACCCCCCCCCCCCCCATACACACACACACACACACACACACCCTCTCTTCAGCTTTGACTCCACTCTTCTTTTGAGTTTCAATTCTGGCAAATATTGTTTCCATTGTAATAAGGTTTTGTTGTTGTTTTTGATTTTGGACTGGACAAATAATTTGCAGAAATGAACCCACCATTGTGCAGTCCCCATGGAAAACTTGACATCACTTTTGAAATATTACCATAATGAATGTTAGAAATCTACCCACACTGAGGAAGTTGGAATGCTTTCTTACAATTCTGATTCTGTTGCTTGAGTGCTTCACACTGACAGTGTGATTTATCAGATTCACTTCAGTTGCTGGGGTTAAATCTTTCAGAAATGCCACAGGGCTGTAGAAGGCACTGCTCACTCATGTCCTCCTTAGTTCAGTCATTGTTAATTCAGTTATCTTTGTTAGAAAATGTCCAATACTCTGCAAGGATATTGCAGGAAATGTGTTCGCTGGAGGAAAGAAGAAATTGGAGACATGATGGAAACTTTAAAATATTGGAAAGGATTTAAGAAAGTACAGAAAGGTAAAATCTTCCATAGGAAAGGAAACTCAAAGATAATAGGATCATGATATGAAGTTACAGGGAGGAAACAAGAAATTACTTCTTTGTAGAGAGGGTGGTGTATACCTCTAATCGTATATCAGTAGAGGCAGCAACAACCAGAATGGTAACACAATTTAAATACATTTAGGATATTGATAAGAGTATAAAATAGATAATACTGCTGAGTGGTGTTTGGGAAGAGGTAAAGCTTAACAAATGAAGGAGGGATCTTGAATGTTTACCCAATTATACAAAATTTGGGCAACACAAAGAGAGGAGATGCAACTTCTTCAGGTTTGGTTATTCTAACTGCAGTGGTTGAACACTAATTACTGTAACCCTGGTCTTGCCACATCATGGGTCAGGAGGCATCCAACACCAGGGCCACAAAAACAAAACAAACAATCCTTTCTTCGTTTTCTCCAAACACTGCAGTTTTTCTATTCACACACAGGGAACTGGGCGTAGGCCAGGGCCGGATAAAGATCCAGAAGGCCATAGGGTTTTTGTTTCTCTCTCCTTCACCAGTCTGGGAGTAAGTTCTCACTCTCATGCAAAAAAGAGACTCTAGTCCAGGGAGCTATGCAAAATATCCAAACTTTACTGAATATACTGAATCAGTTTATAATCCAACTTGATACCTGATGTAAACTATAAATCCAGAACAAACATAGGAATACTAGTAAGGAAGGCCCGTTTCAAATTGCAATGAAACGGGCGCTAGCAAGGCTCACCTCCGTCCCTTTGTGTCTCCATGTGTCGCCGGCCCCCCTGCAGCCTCCTTGCGAATGTGTTACCCTGGCCCTTTTGGCACGCCCCCCGTGTGCTCCGCCCTCGATGTCTTTGCGTTTTGACGCGAGGGCGGAGCAGAGCTACAGTGCAGTACAACGTTGGAGCTGAGATTGTGCTCCGCCCTCAACGTCATAACGTTTGACGCGAGGGTGGGGCCCACAGACTGTGATTTTCTGTGGCTTCAGAGCTTCGAACTTATGAACCTGGCTTCAGTGACGTCAGTGCAAATAGAACGTTGAGGGTGAGTTATATATATATATATATATATATAGATGTTGTATCTTCTTAATTGCAATTTATAATCCTACAGTATATACATATTTACTGCTCCTCCTGTCCATACCCATCCCTTCTGGGTGAAAGTAACAATCTAAGGCTGTGCCTGCTGTACTTGTGCAGCAAGCAGATCTTCGTTTGGATCAGACCTCCCTGTCTGTTCACACTCCTCTCCTCCAAAGGAGTACTTCCTCAGGCTACCACCTTTGGCTCCTCACAGGTCGTCACAGTTCCTGCTCCCAGGCTGGGAACTCCTATTTCCCACTTGGAGCACTCCTCCTTCTCACAGTTAATGCTTTACTGGCAGAAACCTTTCTCTTTGGTCAGCATTGAATGTTGAGTAATGTGAGTGATTGTGTTGTAGAGGGTTGGGAAGGGGGAATACAAAAATGCACATCTCCGGATGTTGTGAGCACTGGAATAAGTGCAGCTGAGATACAGAGATCCAAGAGTGTCTTTAATGGTCCTTGTTGAACATAGACTTCAGATGGTCCAGTGCTAGTAGAACTGTTAATGTTATGCTTCTGTCTGAAGATGTGGTTTAAAAAAATTATTTTGAAAAATAAAACACAAAATTTTATAAGCATGAAGAAGATAGGCGTTTTTAAACAATAATACCTATCAGTTTTGCTGGCTGTGTGGATGCTACAAAATTTGGGGGCCCTTTTATTAAGTGAGAGTAAGCCCAGTGCGGGCTTACCATCTGCTAATCTGGAGCAACCGCTGTTCCAGCATGGGCGCCGGTGATAGTTCTAGCCCCAGCGTGCACCATTTACTGCACTAGAAAAAATAGTCCCATATTTTTTAGTGTGGTGCTAACCTGATGATAATTGGTCAGTAATCGGTTACCACCAGGTTAGCATGGAAGCCCTTTCAATGGCCTCAATGGGTGACATTAAGTGCTTCCCCTCTCCCTCACATGGCTATGTGGTAAAAGCAATCTTACTGCATAGCCATGTTTTTTTGCAGACTTTTTACCCGCTGCGGTAAAAGGCAGCATTGTGTGGCAAAAACGGCCCCTTTCACTAGTACAGGGCCTTTTTTACTGCAGTTTAGTAAAAGGACCCCTTAGTAGTAAAAAATTGAACTGGGTCTAGAAAGTAAGGAACTGTAAATATCAAGGAGGAGGATGATAAAGCCTGAAATAGCAGAGTTGGTGGAGGTCAGCATTTGTAACGGAATCTGAACATGCAGGGTACAAATATAGAAGACAGTGGTAGAAACAGGGTTAAGAGGTCAAGTAAACTTCTGGACACAGCGAAATATGGGGTAGCCAATTTGCTACCAAAGTTCACAATTCCCTTGAAACCAGCTAAGGCACTGTCCAAGTTATTAAGGAGGAAAATGAAGTTGATTAAAAATAAATTGAAATGTGAGCACTTGCTGTATGACACAGCGGCATTTTACCTCTTCCATTTGCAAGTCTGTGTGGGATACTCAATAGGGAGAGACTTTGCATATCTGTGAGTAATACTTTCAGTGTGCATCTGTGAGGTATGTGTCTGAGGGGATGTATTACAGCTGAATGAACTGTGTGGGATATACTGGGGGGTGTCTGATGGTGATGGTTGGCAGTGGGATAGGTGTGGGTGAGGGATTATATGATATGGAGTGCTAGATAATGTGTGTGTGGGGGGGTATGTGATGGAGTTTTATAGTGGTAGTGTATGTAGGAGGGAATCAAATTGTTTGGTAGTTAAAGGTTTGGGGGTGTCAGGGTGCATGTTTCAGAATCTTCTCAGTCTTCTTCTTCCTCACATATTCTTTTTCTCTTTCTCTGTCCCACTCTACTTCCCATTGCCCTCGCTCTCCTGCTCTGCATTCCTTATCCCCTTTCACTCACTCCCCCTGTCCTCCCACAAACTGTTTTTCTTTTCCTTCTCAACAGAAGCAGCAGCTTATATTCTTGTGCCACGCAGTTTGGCATCCCTGCAGCACACCTCATATATTTTCCCCACAGGCATAACAGCGGTAATTCTCTTTCCCACCAGTGCCATAGTATTTGAGCTCCCCATGGCACAATCCACACACTTTTATCACCATATATCAGAGCTCCTTTTCTTGTGCCATGACATTTGGAATTCACATAGCACAGGCTCCTCACACCTCTACTGTGCATTATACATAGACTTGTTGCATATGCAGAAACAAACCTATGCCTTAAGTTTGACCACATCTTGATAATGTTTTCATTTTTTTTTCCTTATCCTATGAATAGGAATATTATGGGCAGCCACAGGGTTAACGCATGCCTTTGTAAACAGGGCCCTTGATATACTACTTTTCTGAAGATACAGTCAAAGTGGTTTACATTTACTATTTTTGCAGGTACTTTCTGTCTCTAATGGGCTCACAATCTAAAGTTATTTGTACCTGGTGCAATGGAGGGTTAAGCTTCTTGCCCAGGGTTACCAGGAGCAGCAGTGTGAATTAAACTAAGTTCCCCAACGGTTAGGCAACAGGGGGAATCAATCCCAGTTCACCAGGTCTGAAGCCCACTGCACTAACCATTAGGCCACTCCTCCACTTAAGTAAAAATGCACTTACAAAACATGTACAAGAAACACTACAAGTGAGAGGGTAGTAATCTCATTGGCTAACCCCCCCCCCCCCCTCCAATGTATATTTTAATGTTCAGCTATAAACATACATGCAAAACATTTTAGCATCCTTTATGTATGTATGTATATATATATATATATATATATATATATATATATATATATATATATATATATATATATATATATATATACAGTGGGGGAAATAAGTATTTGATCCCCTGCTGATTTTGTAAGTTTGCCCACTGACAAAGACATGAGCAGCCCATAATTGAAGGGTAGGTTATTGGTAACAGTGAGAGATAGCACATCACAAATTAAATCCGGAAAATCACATTGTGGAAAGTATATGAATTTATTTGCATTCTGCAGAGGGAAATAAGTATTTGATCCCCCACCAACCAGTAAGAGATCTGGCCCCTACAGACCAGGTAGATGCTCCAAATCAACTCGTTACCTGCATGACAGACAGCTGTCGGCAATGGTCACCTGTATGAAAGACACCTGTCCACAGACTCAGTGAATCAGTCAGACTCTAACCTCTACAAAATGGCCAAGAGCAAGGAGCTGTCTAAGGATGTCAGGGACAAGATCATACACCTGCACAAGCCTGGAATGGGCTACAAAACCATCAGTAAGACGCTGGGCGAGAAGGAGACAACTGTTGGTGCCATAGTAAGAAAATGGAAGAAGTACAAAATGACTGTCAATCGACAAAGATCTGGGGCTCCACGCAAAATCTCACCTCGTGGGGTATCCTTGATCATGAGGAAGGTTAGAAATCAGCCTACAACTACAAGGGGGGAACTTGTCAATGATCTCAAGGCAGCTGGGACCACTGTCACCACGAAAACCATTGGTAACACATTACGACATAACGGATTGCAATCCTGCAGTGCCCGCAAGGTCCTCCTGCTCCGGAAGGCACATGTGATGGCCCGTCAGAAGTTTGCCAGTGAACACCTGGATGATGCCGAGAGTGATTGGGAGAAGGTGCTGTGGTCAGATGAGACAAAAATTGAGCTCTTTGGCATGAACTCAACTCGCCGTGTTTGGAGGAAGAGAAATGCTGCCTATGACCCAAAGAACACCGTCCCCACTGTCAAGCATGGAGGTGGAAATGTTATGTTTTGGGGGTGTTTCTCTGCTAAGGGCACAGGACTACTTCACCGCATCAATGGGAGAATGGATGGGGCCATGTACCGTACAATTCTGAGTGACAACCTCCTTCCCTCCGCCAGGGCCTTAAAAATGGGTCGTGGCTGGGTCTTCCAGCACGACAATGACCCAAAACATACAGCCAAGGCAACAAAGGAGTGGCTCAGGAAGAAGCACATTAGGGTCATGGAGTGGCCTAGCCAGTCACCAGACCTTAATCCCATTGAAAACTTATGGAGGGAGCTGAAGCTGCGAGTTGCCAAGCGACAGCCCAGAACTCTTAATGATTTAGAGATGATCTGCAAAGAGGAGTGGACCAAAATTCCTCCTGACATGTGTGCAAACCTCATCATCAACTACAGAAGACGTCTGACCGCTGTGCTTGCCAACAAGGGTTTTGCCACCAAGTATTAGGTCTTGTTTGCCAGAGGGATTAAATACTTATTTCCCTCTGCAGAATGCAAATAAATTCATATACTTTCCACAATGTGATTTTCCGGATTTAATTTGTGATGTGCTATCTCTCACTGTTACCAATAACCTACCCTTCAATTATGGGCTGCTCATGTCTTTGTCAGTGGGCAAACTTACAAAATCAGCAAGGGATCAAATACTTATTTCCCCCACTGTATATATATATATATATATATATATATATTTGTATATGAGAGTTTTTTTCCCAAAGGCTTATCTGAGCAAATGCCATCAGCAAGCTGAATCCCCGCAGCGGTGGCCAGTGTTTCACTTGATGCTGCTTCAGAGTATAGGGAATAAGTATATTTTAAATAGGCATAGTTTCATTATGCTCATCGGCTCATGTCCTGAAGCAGCATTAAGCAAAACATTGGCCACCATTGGTGGGATTGCTGTTGGTATTTGCTCAGGTAAGTCTTTTGGAAATTTAATTTTCTCATATACATAAAAAAAGAATGCTAACATGTTTTGCATGTATGTTTATAATTGAACATTAATACATTAAGTATTGTGAAGAAAGTTTTCTTAGCTTATGAGGTTAGTACCCTATTTATTCTAGAAGCAAAGTCTATGCTCAAGGCGGGGCTCTGAGGCTTTTTTCTTCTTTTTTTGAAGAAATATATTTGCAAAACAGAATGTGGTGTTTTCTGTTTAGTTTGTGAAGTAATCCTTATTGGAAGTAGATGTCTTTCCTTCAAAGCCTTTGCTTTTGTGAAGACCCAGGTCCAATTCCCACTTCAGCTTTCTTGAACCTGGGTCCCCTGGTTTACAGGTTACTGCACTGACCACTAGGCTACTCCTCAGTCTACTGTCTGCTTTGCTCAGAATGCCCATAATACTGCTTTCTGGTATTCCTTTCCAGTTTCACTTTCATGGGAGAGGGAGAGGAATAGCAACCACTGAGGAATTCATGAGGGGTCATTCCTTAATCCCTCCAATGGTCAGTTGCTCAATCAGAGCACCTTTTTGTACCCTGGACGTGATTGAGACAAGTCTAAATAAAATTGTCCTTCTTTTCAGACTTGGACGTTTTTTCCTGTTTGATTATTTCTATTGGACATCCTAATTTTGGGCCCTCCCTAGTCCAACCCATAACGAGTCCCCTTGCTATTTGGTAAGGGTGCTGTGTAGGACATCCAAATTCTATTGTTCCAAAATCACAATCTGGACATTTTGGGCAGTTGGACTTTTTTTTTTTTTTTTTGCTATTTTGAGACGTCCTTGTGCTTTGAAAACGATCCCCATAATGCAACATTTTGCTTACTGTCCAGTCTCAGTGTGAAAGAAGAAATAGAAGAAGGAGAATGAGGAAGAGGATGATGTGGTTGGTAGCTGCTGTTACCACAGTAATGTGCTTAGAGGGCTAATTTCAAAACTGTGCAAGCAGATGCAAAGTGTACAGATTTTGTGACAATTCTCAGAGGAAAAATACACAGGAACTTTTTTCATAAAATTTCCCAGGAACAAGTACTTTTACTTCAGATTTACTTATTTTGAAATTATAAAGCTTGGTTACAATCCTCATTAAACAGTCCAAAACATGTCGCAACTAATTATTTAAAACATAATTACAATATTCTCCCTCCTCCTCCACCCATTCTCTCCTTTGATGCTTCAAATTCTCATAGCCACTCTCACAGCTCCCACAGACAACCCTGCAAAGTTATTTTCTCCCTTATTCACCTATCCAAACCTCTGGCTAAAAAGCATGCTTTTAATTTCCTCCTAAAACTTAAATAATGTGTTTCAAGCCATAACTCCACCAGCAATCCATTTGTATTGCAAACACACACAGGCATGTACATTGCAACCTAGAATTTCCTGGCACCTGCAGCAGAAACTGCTGGGAGGGTTCATACAACAGGAGCAAGAAACACAAATACAATGGGATATCCATAAAAAAAAGTTTGGGAAATGAAAGAATTTTGAACTAAAGTGCACTAGATAAATGAGCTTAGCGCGTGCTCACTCTGGACTTTCTTATGTGCTAAGTCAATTTCCATTGTGCCCAGGTAATAGGAAAAATTCCAATATTTCTCTTTCAAGTTATGCACTAATGTTTGCATTAGGGTGTGTAACCTTTAAAAAGAAATCAATTTTACAGGGAACACTTGCTGCTTCCTATTTAGGAGGCTGTAAGAGCTCTGGTGTTATGAATGTGTTAGCCTGTTAGCACATGATAATTAGAATGTGTTAGCTGGATAGCATGCCCATTCTCCACCCCAACACATCCCCTCCATAAAATAAATACAAAAAAAAATACTGCACTTACCCCTGAATTCTACCAAAAGTGCTAAAAATTATGTGCGCACATTTGGGCTTGAGCCTAATTTGCGCCCATAATTTAATTGAATGAGTTAATTGGTAGCACTAATTGAGATTTTAACAAGCAATTATTGGTGCTAATTAGATTTAATAAAAATGTACATGTGCATGTTTATGGATGAGATCCACACGTAAATTTTATGCGTGGGTCCAAAAAGAGGGCATGGCCATGGGCGGGTCATGGACAGATCATGGGCGTTCCTTTAATATATATGCATTGTTACAAAACAAAGGGAATCTGCTCCTAATTTAGGCATAAAGATTTATACCAAGTTATCGTTGGTGTAAATAGTCGCACCTAAATGTAGTCGTGGTTCCTGGTGCCAAGCATTATTCTATAAACAGTGCCTAACTTTATGCGCCATTTATAGAATAACACTTTGAGCTATTTTTCAGTGCCAATATTTTTAGCTGACATTTATAGAAGTCAGTCCTTAGCGTGTGCAAACAAGTTTCCACAAAATGCTTTAGCGCGCTTTGCGGTAAGCATTTTTACATGTGCTAAAGCTCCCATTAGAGCTTGATGCCCTTTAGTAGACTTACCCTCAAGACTCAACTATCAACTGGATTACCCCAAAGACTGTAACTGATGTTTCACTGCCAGTAGTGTACTAAGGGCATGCGGTGGGGGCAGTCCATCCCAGGTGCAGGCAGAAAATGGATGCTGCTCACAGCTGTCAGCTTAGCCGGTCCCGTGCCCCCTCTAACCTTACTTCCTGTTCCAGGACAGGGGACTGTCAGAGTCGACAGCCATGCACCTGCTCCACACACCTCCTTGCCAGGAGGAAAGGTCTGGTGATGCGCTTCGAGGGTGATGCCCCGGGGGCGCAGTGGCGACCTGCCCTAGGTGGCGAACAGGCTAGGAACGTCACTGTTCACTAGCAATACTACCTCATCGGTCTTCACATTGTCCAGCCAACCAGATTCTTCCAGCCTTCCTACCAACATGATTTCAGTTTTTTGTATGTTCAGTAGCAGCCTGTTCTCATTCATCCAATGTTTTACAGTTAATCAGGTCACTAGAAAATTCCCAGTAGGATAAAATGGAGAGAACCATTTCCAGTTCACTTCTAGCTCTTGGCAGTAAAATGAAGCATTTCCTAGGTATAATTTAATGGTCCTATGCTTCATAAAACTGTCCAAATTTTATTTTGTTTTATTCAGGTATATAACTGACATATCTATGTGAATAGCCTTGATTAATAACCTGATAATAGATGACAACAGAAAAAGACCAAATGACACAACCCAGTCTGCCCAGATATTCCTGCCCATGTTCACATTGCAAGGATATGTCTCATCTGCCATAGGTAAAACTTTGAGCACCTAAACGGTGCTATAGAATATTGCTCTTATCTAAGTCAGTTGTTATTTTCTTCCATATCAATTCTTCAAACCATTCCTGGTAGATGACCATACAAGATCCCATACTTCATCCAATACCGAGTTGTCCCCTTCCCCAATAAGCATCTGTCAATGTCTTGCCTCATGTTGCGTCAGTGGAGGCATCTTGGGGTTTTATTGCATTATAGAGCAAAGGACCATGCTGAAAACTTAAAATAGGTAGTCCCACACAGCCAATGAATTTCTCTGATAACATATGGGGAAGAGGGGGAGATGGAAATTAGAGAGATTTCATATCCAGGAAAGCTGGATGAACATTGGCAATTAATAGAATGCTGCAATACTTCAGATATTGAGGCTAAAGGAGAGGCATTCAGAAGTTGTTTTTTGCAGGAAAGCTTCCAGATAACCTGCAAGATGAGTGTGATTTATTACAAGTAAGTGAACTTTCACAGAATGAAAAATGTTTATATAATACTAACAGTTCAACTATCTCCTGCTTTTAACAACTCAATTCCTTTCACAAGCCTTATTGAATTTCACATTTACAATAAAATGTGTTAAGTATAGACTTTGCTTTTTACTCTGAGCACAGTTATTTATCATGTTCAGTAAACTATGGCATCTTTTCTCTCCATCAGAAGCACAGGTAGCCAGTAGTATATGCACTGCTGCTGCTATAGTGACTGCTGATTAAGTCCCATTTAGCTGCCAAAATTCTGCTGCAACCCCTGAAGGTAACCCAACAAAAGCTGGCCAGAACTTTGGAGAATGACTCCCCACCCCTCCCTACATCTAGAGCTGGTTAGTTCAGTGATGGGTCTAACTCAAATTATGGATGATCTACAGCTCATAATCACATAACCTAAATAATGGGTGTAACAATGTGCTAATTCTGGACATTAAGACTTAGCTTAATGAATCATAGTTCTTGTTTTGATTTAATTTAGTATTCAAGCCTCAGGAGTCCCTGCTAGGCACTCTGTGACAGAATGAACTAGACAAAGTAAAGGCAGTGAGAGACTGACTCAGTAACCTAAATAAAACCACTGATGCAAGAACATCGCTAAATATGAGTGCTCATAGCAGCAGAGCTGCCAAGTTTTAAAAGTGTGATTTTAGGCCAGCTCTAGTTTTGTGACAACCCTATTATGGTGCATTATGGACCTGCAGAATGGATTTCAGTGGGTAAAATGAGGAACTACAAATCCCATACTGATTTGGAACATAAATTCAAAACCAGGTTTGAACAAAATGTTTTTAGAGCTGGGTAACATGACATCGTTGCATTAGAAAGTGTGTGCAGCAAAATCACAGGAGTCCTGCATGGGGAGAGGCAAAATAAGCACACACTGATTGGTCTCCTGGTCCTGTGTGTCGGGACCCAGGTTATCGCTTGTTAACACATTAACTCTGCTCTGCTGCCAGCCATGAGTCAGGTCCTTCTTGCTGTCACAGAACAGAAAAGGGAAAATGGTAAAACTAGAGAACATGAATTGAGATTGTGGGGTGGCAGACTTAGGAGTAATGTCAGAAAATTCTTGTTCACAGAGAGGAATACCCTCCTAAGGAAGGTGGTGGAGAAAAAAAACTGTGGCGGAATTTTAAAAAAAGACATGGGATGAACACAGAGGATCTTTAATTAGAAAATGAGTGGTATAAAAATAAAAACTTAAAGGGTTGCATAAGTGTTTGCATGTGAAGTGGTGCTTCGATGGCAACTCTGGCTGTATCAGCTAAGGCTGGTGGTAGGCTGACTTGTTCCGTATCAATGGCGCATATAGCAATTCAGTTTAGGATGGGCTGCAGAGAGCTTCGACGGAAACTCCAGTAATTTTGGAATGTGAGGACAAGGCCAGGCAAACCTTTACAGTCTGTGTCCTGCAAATGACAAGATAGATTCGGATAGGCTGGGGTGGGCTTTGATGGCAATTTCAATAGTGGGAATATAAGGACAGAGCCAGGCAAACTTCTAGAGCTAAAAGAAAATCCTTCAGGACATGGAAGAAGGATGTGACTGAAAACTGAAAATAATAAGAAACAGCATAAGGAATGGCAATTCAAATGCAAAGCGCTGGTAAGGAAGGCAAAGAGAGACTTTGAAAAGAAGATTGAGTTGGAGGCAAAACCACACTTTTTTAGGAATATTAAATCAAGAAGCCAGCAAAAAAAGAATCGGTTGGACCACTAGATGACCGAGGGGTGAAAGGGGCACTCAAGGAAGACAAGGCCATAGCAGAGAGATGAATTCTTTGCTTTGGTCTTCACCAAGGAAGATGTGGGAGAGAAATAACTCCTGCCCAACACTACTCTGTACCAGCAATCCTAACCCTGGTAAGTGGCAAAGAGTCAGGGGTGGGTTGATTGATACTCTCAGGGTGGTCCAGTTTGTCATTGGAGATTTACATTGAGATCATGGGGGTTGGGATGGCTTGTCACCACTGGGTTTTTCTTTTTTGTTTGGGCAACAGCCATAGCCATCTCTTAATTAACTTGCACAGAAACAAACAAAAATATTAAAACCAAATGAAAAAAAATTCAAACAACAGAGGAAACTGTAAGTTATTATTATTATTAATTTATTTTTGCCTACACATCCCTAAAAGCTAGCTAGTATCGATAAAGCGGAAATACATCATGAACATATACTGCATCTATGCTAATTGAAAAACAATGTGGTTTACTGTCAGCAGCATAATTGAAAGAGGACACCCATCTTCTGACACAAATCGGGAGATGGGCATCCTTCTCTCAGGGTTGCCCAAATCGGCATAATCGAAAGCCAATTTTGGGCATCCTCAACTGCTTACTGTCGTGGGGACAACCAAAGTTCATGGGGGCATGTTGGCAGTGTACCAAAGGCGGGATGCGGGCGTAGTTAAGAGATGGGCGTCCTCGACCGATAATGGAAAAAAGAAGGGTGTCCCTGATGAGCATTTGGCTGACTTTACTTGGTCCAATCACAGCAGTATGCAAGTCCCTGGAGCAGTTTTTAATGGGTGCAGTGCACTTCAGGCAGGTGGAACCAGGCCCATCCCCCCTACCTGTTACACTTGTGGTGGTAAATGTGAGCCCTCCAAAACCCACCCAAAACCTACTGTACCCACATGTAGGTGCCCCCCTTCACCCCTTAGGGCTATGGTAATGGTGTACAGTTGTGGAGAGTGGGGTTTGGGGGGGCTCAGCACCAAAGGTAAGGGAGCTATGCACCTGGGAGCAATTTGTGAAGTCCACTGCAGTGCCCCCTAGGGTGCCCGGTTGGTGTCCTGGCATATGAGGAGGACCAGTGTACCACGAATGCTGGCTCCTCCCATGACCAAAGGGCTTGCATTTGGTTGTTTTTGAGATGGGCGTCCTCGGTTTCCATTATCGGGTAAAACCGAGGGCATCCATCTCTAAGGTCATCCATCTCAACATTTAGGTCAACCTAAATGTTGAGATTTGGGCGTACCGAACCGCGACCGTATTATCGAAACAAAAGATGGATGCCCATCTTGTTTTGATAATATGGGATTCCCGCCCCTTCACGGGGACATCCTCAGAGATGGGTGCCATTAGAGATGGGCATCCCCATTCAAATATGCCCCTCTGAGTATCAAAAACTTGACCCATAAATTATTTTATATTTATGCAGTTTGCAAACTGAACATCCCCTCCTGTCTCACTTCCTATCTGGGTGAGGCTAAAGGTTTTAAGGTGTCTCACAGTACCTGAGGGATCTTTCTCAAATGTGAGGGGTGGCATTCTGTATATCCCCTCACAATGGGCTAGAAGCAATGGAAAGGCACATGCAGCACTAGATAAAATAATACATTAAATACTGATAGAGCAGTACTGAATAGCCAAACTTGGTGATGACTGATATGTGTTAGCTGACTGCTACTACCAATGTCACTATACAAAACCTAAAAAAACAAAGCCACAATATAACATTGTTTCTGTGGCTTTCTTAAGTGTAATCCAGGATCACAGGACACTGCTGATTTATTACTATAGCTTTGGGGCTCCTATCCGTCCACTTTTCAATAGGAAAGAAAATGTTGGGGAAACAATCCCGTACAGCTCAGTATGCTATTTCTTTTCAACCCAAATCTTTCAGTTAAATTATATGACCTAACTTTCTCGAAGGGATGAATAGGGGACAGCAAGTAGAGAAAACATTCCAAAAAAAGAACTAATGTAATTTTGCAAGAAGGCATAGCTCTCCAGTAAAAGATAAGTAAGTCAAATGCAAAGTAAAAATATCACCACCTGCATATATTCAATGATCAGGTGTTTGACTGAATATCAAGTGGTTTGAGCCTAAGGGCATTTCCAAAGTTGGCATGGTCTGCTGATGTATTATGCAAACAAGGATACATTGGATATATTTTTAATACAGAAGGGAACAATGTTTGAAGCAGCACTTTGTCTAATTAGGAAAAGAGATGCAAAAAACCAAACAAACAGGGATTAGTTAGAACTAATGCCACTGCTGCATTCCTGTATTAGAGTGGAAGATAATTTAGCCCTAGCATTTTCATTCGTCTTTCGGTGAATGACAGCTGATGAGTGCTTCAGTCATTTATCTGCTCTCATTACATGAGATTCACCTACTATCACAAAATGATACCTGGAAGAGCCAGAAAAGATAAAGACAGGGCATACTAATACTCTCATTATTAGCCTCTAGCCCTACCCAGAAATAGTAATCCGTCCCACTCACCCACAGAAGTATGCCTTTTCCACCCTAACAAGTTCTTTACCCTGAACAAATGCACTCCAATTGTTGGTAGCATTAAGGAGGTAATGTTCTAACATATTTATGAGTAGAAAACATGTTTCTGATATAGAAAATGGCTCTAATAAAATTGACCTAGGATATGCAAAATTAAAAAGTAGGCATAAAAAATATTTACACAATTTATATACAGGCATTCCCAGAGGTAGAGTTTGTGTAGAGTTGGGAATGGAGTTGCACTGGGCTCATCTGTTTTTATATAATACATGTATGCACACATATGGAATAATGTCTCCACACGAAGTCTAAAATAGTGCCAAAAAGAAGACAATATAAGGAGGAAAAAGACATCGGCTGAAACCCACTGCACACATAACTGCAACATCTCTGATCTGGCTCTAAAAGGCCTCCTTTTCTTTTCCTCACTAATTGCAAATATTTGCAATTATTTTGCAAATCAAGGTTAAATAGTGACTTCAAAAGTCCAGTTCAGTAAATGACTTGCTATATCTATTGCACACCAGGGCTGAACCCCTGGTAATGTCTGCTCATGTCCCATAGTAGTATTCATGATGCAAAAGAATCACAATATCAAACAAGATATAAAGAAACACTTATCTCATTGGGAAAGTGCTCAATTCATTTCACTCTGTGGTCCCATTAAAAGCTGAATCAGAAAGCTATGTTTACAATGCAGCCAATTCTTCACTAAATCATATATACTTGAAATGCTTCTAATCTATGCAATCTCAGCAGACATGAAGGGCAGTGAATACCATTGAAACCAATGTTGGCTAGCATTTTGCTTTGCAAAGAAGCATCATCAGGGTCCATTGTTAATATTGGTCCTTCTGTTTCAATGGTCATCAAACAAGTTTTAAATTGGTCCAACAGTACTTCCCTTTGCAACTCCAATGGTAGCCGATTCCATAAAATTGGAGCATACCAAAAAAAGGTGCTTTCCTTAGTAACTGTAAATTAGTAAATTGTGACTTCTTTCAGCATTAATGGAATTGGAGGAAATGTCCAAGACAACAAAGAAGTATGCTTTATCTAGATCTGTTATAATCACAGTGCAAAAAAGTGCCCTGATTAAGTAGCTGACCACTAGAGGGATGAAGACATGACCCCTCCTTAATCTCCTAATGGTACTTTCAACTGTCCTAAGAAGTGAAAATGACAGTGGATATTAGGCTCTATGACAGCTTCAGGTATTATGACCATTTCTAATAGAGCAGTAAGCAAGTTAAAGGAATACCCTAGTGGTCAGTGCAGTGGAGTTTTGAACAACAGGACAATAGGACCCATGTGTAATTCTCTTATTCTTGCACAAACAGAGTGGAGGAGTGGCCTAGTGGTTAGAACACCAGTCTTGAATTTAACCTGCCGGTGACAGTGCTACCCTCCTCGTCCAGCTTCCGTATAAGGAGGGAAAAGATGTCAATAAACTCCTTCTTCCAAATTTTCTCCTTCATCGCCTTAGAAACACATGTGGACAAGGTGAAGACGCCGCACAGTGCGTCACACCTGGGGTGGAATACCCTTTGCTGCTCCACCTGAGTGGTACCCGGGCAGGGTTCCCTGAATGTGGAGTCCAGTGCAGTAGCCGCTGCCTCCCCTGTAGACAGTCCTGGATGGAGCAATGGAGTCTACCCGTCTGGTGTCATACTCCTGTACAGCAGTTCTAATAACCTCTACCAATGAAGCTTCACGGCCCTGCGCTGATGGGATTGAGGTGTCGTCTGTAGACTTAACACATGTTGGTACTGGTATTGGTGGTGTGGCTGGGACTGCAGGGGCCCGTATCTGTGCTGCTGCTGTTTCCTCTGCTGATGTCCCCAACCCCATAGATTGCAGCTGGTGCGTAACAGAGGAAACACTGTGCTGCTCTATCTGCTTCCTCAGCTCTGCCATCAGAGCATCCAGGTCCGACGCTGGCCGGCCCCGTGTGGTCCCCAATTGTGTCGCAGCTCCCCGGTTGCTTCTGTGTGCTGGGGCCGCATTATTCCAATTCTTGAACGCAGGGGCTTTCGCCACCCGCTTGGCCGCTGTAGCGGAGACTGCCGTCTTTTTGGCACACTGTGACGGCATTGCTGCAATGGAGAAACTAAAATAATTGGCAATTAAGGAATGTCCTGTATACAGCATAATGCAGGATACTTCTAATGCACAGTCTCCTAAAAATTAGGACATTATAAGTTATTTTTTTTATTAGCTGCTCATGGGAAATAAACCTATCGCCCCAACCTCAAGGTCTGCTGCAATAAGTACAGGGCAACACCGCTACTCGCAGCCAGAGCTTGTTCTAAATAAGAGTGAGCCGTGTATCAAGGGTGTGGCCCTTTCCAAAATGGCTGACCCCAGTGGCGAGGGGGTTTAAAATGGCCACTGCCCTATTGCTTTGTGTTACCGCAATCTTCCTATTACCGCACAGGGCGAACCCTCTTATCATTTTTTAGCCGCACAACATAGCCGCCCTCTCCTTACCCAGCATGGCCGGCCATCCGCACGACTGACCAAAAACCCCGCATATGAGCATCCCTGCTTGAGCTGCACAGCAAGAACGACCAACAACTCCACGTGTGATGGATGTCCACTTTGAATCGCCCTAATCGGCTGAAACCAACGCTGTTGCAAACTCTTACGCAAGGGTGCCCAAATACCCAACTGCCTCAAGATGGGCGCCTCCCTCAACGCCACCCAAAGCGGCTGAAATGAGCGCTGTTGAGTGCCTTTGTGTCCCGTGTGGCCAGCCAAATACCTCAACTCTAGGGTGACTACACACATCAGGAGATGGGCGCCTGCATATTTTACCGCCATTAACCACAGGGGTGACCAAGAATCCCGGAGATAGGTGTTCTTAATCAAAGGTGGTCAAACCATGTACTCGTGGACCGGAGTTGGACAGCCACCACTGCCCTTTCGGCATGGGTGGTGTACGCACTGCGAGAGAGGCAAGAGAAAAACTACATGGGAGGCCAAAGCTCCCTCGGGCTTCAGCTGCAAAATTAACTGCCAAACCGCGACCTACAACGCCACCTTACCTTGCCCTGTTTTGATATATCCTTTTTTAAAATTTTGATTAGACATACCATTAGGCGTTTTAAGATCGCTGGAATATGCTGCTTTGCAGTGAAGTGCAAAGCTCTGCCGAGATCTACCAAGGCTACACGGGACGGATACAAAATACGTGTGCCTGTAAAAATTCAGGAGCTGCTGCTCAGCGCTGCTCTTCTCCTGCCTCCTAATTCGAAAATGATTTCCCTGTGTCCTTCCTATCCCTCACTTCTGCTCCTCCCCTCTTCCTCCTCCCCTTCCTATCCCTCCCTTATCTTGTTAACCCTTTGTTGCCCTATCTGCTCCTACCTATACTCACTAGGTGGCCCACCCCACCCTATACCCTCCCTTTCTCCTCTGTCTTCGCCAGCTTTCAGCCCGGTTGTGTGCAGCTCCCCCTAACGGGTGTGCCTATTTCTTTTCTTTCAGTATTGGGATTTTGCCTTAATTCATTCTAAATACAGTGGGACAGTCAACATCAATAAAGCCTGATAAAAGAATAATTTGAGTTTTTACAATGTTTAGTTTTAAGCAATTACCTTCCATCCATTGAAAGTTCTTCTTAAGACACAATTGTTATTTTGCGAAAGTGTCTTCAAAAGAAATTTCAATTGGCAATAAAAATTGGATGTTAGCATACAGCTTATATTGTACTGCAAGACATTTCAATAACATGCATAATGTTATAAGAAAATATTGAACTGTGCCGCAGACAGGAGCCCTGAGGGACTCCAGCTGAACATGCAACAAACTCAGAATTCTCAAATTCACTAAATACACAGTACCTCCTACCTGATAAGAAAGAATGGAACCAGCACAGTACCAGTCAATCCTATTGATTGTAACCAGTTCAATAAGATATTATGATTAATGGTGTCAAAAGCTGCAGAAATGTTTTCTAAATGAGATTCTGAAACAATTGAAAACTCAGACCAAAAATGGCCTGGTGGTTTAGTGGGACCACTAGTCTTCCCTCTCTTCCTATGTCCCTCCTGACACCCGGCAGCCCCCCCGCCCACGACCTACGTTGTCCCTCCCTCCCCAGCAGCCCCCCCTCCCAGCACCCCACCTGTGGCCTACCTTGTCCATAGCTGGAAGAGGGAGGGACTAGCACTCCCTTCCTCCTCTTTGGGCACATCTTCAAAATAGAGGTACCCAGCCCTGCTCGGTGCACCCTGGGGATGTGTGCTAGGTGGAGCTTAATTTCTATATAAGGCTTAAGCCCCACCCAGCGCACCCCAGGATGTACCAGGCAGGGCAGGGTACTGCCATTTTGAGGAGGTGCTCAAGGAGGAGGGAGGGAGTGCTAGTCCATTCCTCCTCTAACTATGGACAAGGTAGGCCACAGGTGGGGTGCTAAGAGGGCGGAGGAAGGGAGAGAGGGCTAGTAGTCCCACTGGACCACCAGGGTTCTTTAATGTTTGGGGGTGGGGGGTCTGGAGGTTCACCGGACCTCCAGGCCTTGTGTTTAGGGGGCAGGCTTAGGTTTGACAGGTTTGGGAGAAAATCCAGAACCTGTCACACCTCTTTGGAGTTTGACAGGTCCAGGCTTTTGACAGCCCGGACCTGTCAACTTCTGCAGGAGGATTGTGCCCCTATGATCAGAGCTAATAGCGTGCACAAATTTGCATGCTATTAGCTTTGATCATAGGGGCATTATAGCCCTGTGCTGTTCCAGCGCAATTTTAGAGCGCTGTTTTGAACAGTGCAGGCCTTCTGATCATCAGCCTTTCAGTCCCTAAACTGAGGGATCAACTTAAAGAATTGCCCCGAATGTCTTCCTCAGTATACAACTTTGACATAACAAATATCTGGCTGTAAGTCAGAAATTGTATCAGTAATTCACTCTTATTTCTGACTGTATATGTTTTAGAATAATTTAAGATGACACACTTTTCACTGTAATAGCCTAGCATCATATTTCCCCATTACTTTCTTTGACCTTATGGCATCCATGCCATACTGCCCTTGACCTATAATAATAGGGAGTACTTACCCTGTAGCTTTGCACTCCACAGGCAGGTACATTTTTTAAAACGTTCTGATATATTTTATTAGATTTGCAATAAGAAACACATGTATACATGGAGTGGCCTAGTGGTTAGCGTGGTTGACTTTGGTCCTGGGGAGCTGGGTTCAATTCCCACTGCAGGCACAGGCAGCTCCTTGTGACTCTGAGCAAGTCACTTAACCCTCTATTGCCCCAGGTACAAATAAGTACCTGTATATAATATGTAAGCCACATTGAACCTGCTATGAGGGAAAGCGCAGGGTACAAATTTAACAAAAATAAAAAAAATACACACCCAGGCAACAGGCCCAGGCCCTTTCTGTCAACAGGTAAATCATACAAGCCAAAAGAGTGATCCAGAAGATATACATTAAATAAGTTCTAGTCTAACACCTCACAGAATAATAAAGAACCAAACTAGTTGTAAGAGGAGGTGATCAAAGTAATAATAACTTCATTATATCTGTTAAAAAGGGATCCAGGGGGTGATTTAGGAAATTACAGACAAGTACTGACATCAGTGCCATGCAAAATAGTGGAAACTATTATAAAGAATAAAATCACTAAACACATAGTCAAGTATGGTTTAATGGGACAGAGACAACATGGATTCAGCCAAGGGAAGACTTGTCTCACCAATCTGTTGCATTTCTTTGAATGCATGAATAAACATGTGGATGAAGGTGAGTCAGTCAATGAAGTTGGTGACCTGAGTGGAGAAGTGGCCTAGTGGTTAGAGCACAGGTCTTGCAATCCAGAGGTGGCCAGTTCAAATCCCACTGCTGCTCCTTGTGGTCTTGGGCAAGTCACTTAAACCTCCATTGCCTCAGTTACAAACTTAGATTGTGAGCTGTCCTGGGTCAGAGAAATATCCACAGTACCTGAATATAACTCACCTTGAGCTACTACTGAAAAAGGTGTGAGCAAAATCTAAATAAGTAAATAGCAGATGAAATTTAATATTCCATCACCCAATGCTCTGCATTTTTGAGAAATTCAGGGTCATGTAGGAGAGCAGAGTTAAACTTGCAGGACCTTGGGAGAACATCCAGACCTTCTACAGAAATAAGTAATGCAGTACCTGCAAGATCAGATAAAGGACAGTCTAGTTGCACTGTGTACTGAATTTGTTAAAGTTTTGGAAATATGGAAATAATCTAGCCTCATGTATGAAGCATATGGTGTATGTACAATGTGAAATCTAGTGTAGTGGGATTCAAAAGGCACCAGCTATCAATTAGGGCATGGTTCATCATCATCTGTTGCAAGGAAGTCTGCCCAATAAGATAAACTCATTACATATGGTATGAAGTCATAAATCATATGTATACCTGATCTTGATTTATCCTTATACTAATTTAGAGCTAATGGAATATCACTGTATATCACACTGTCATCTCAGCAAAAAGATATCCATTGAATTAACTAAACAATGATGTGTTGTTCTTTTAATGGAGGAAAAGCCTCAATAATGATAGGATGCTCCTTTGTTGATTATTTATTCAACCTTAGGGAGTTCCATCCATTCATCATGGGCTAAAAAACCTCCTAGGTTTGAAATACAAGATCCCCAAACCACACTCTGTACTGCTTTATGCTAGTGTTGTAAGGTTCACTTATCTCTCCAGCTCTTCAGTCGCTGTTCACTGTCCACGGCCCTGGGATATCAATGGATATCTTTTTGCTTGATTTATCCTTGCCATTTTAAGGGCATAGACCATAGAGGTCTGCCCGGCACTGGTCTTGCGCTAAAATTCCTGAAGTTGTTATCAAGATTCCAATCACTGCCTTGAATAAAATGATCAGCTTTAGATAATATGAGCTGTTGTGATAGACTCTGAAAAAAATGTGTGATCATCTCTAGTGGGACCATTTACATTAATAAAGGTCTGTAGTGATATCTGGACTGAAATCATGACCCATCACCCCTGGGAATCTGAGCTATGAGATAAAATTTTATAATACAAGCTTCTGGCAAATATCACAATTTCACCTTTACTAGATAATGCAGCTGAATAAAAACAGTCTTTGTCCCAGTCAAGCTTAATGGATTCAGCTGCTTTTAATGGGGTTTCTTGCAAAAAAAGATTACCTGTGCTTGCTGATGTTCACAATAGAAAAGTAACTATTTCCTTTTATTGGACTGTTAATACCCTTGGCATTTAGAGAAAGAACCTTACAGTTTAATACCATGGGTAAACACTGAGAACAAAATCACAAGACCATAAGGGTCCCCTACAAAAAAAAAGCACAATCATCCATTCAGAAACAGGAATATCAGAACATAATAATATCATCAGTAGAGAACTGCAGAACGTAGTAGAATCAGTCGATCTCACAGAATATTCCATAAACTTTCTTAGCTTGTCAACTAATACTGAAACACATGCACACCCACATTCACACCCCCTATCCCACACTCATACAACCCAATCCGAAAAGGATACACAAGAAACCCTGGTAGCAGAGCATATGTGCCTCTGGGGAAGGGGGAAAGCAGCCCAATGGAGGTGATGAAAGGCAAAACATGCCGTGAACCAGCTGTGAACAAAATCTGTAATTCCAAAACAGAATAAGTAACTGGCACTAAACTAATGAGCAAACTCCAGAAGGAGAAGCTATTATAAAACAGCACTAAGACATGTGCAATAGTGCTTCTTACTCTTCTATAAAATGTTCCAACTCTAGAGGATCAGTTTATGTTTTAGTGCAGTTATTAAAAGTAATTTTCATCCAGGCTGGTGCTAAGAGCCCATATCTAGCATCAATCGCTTTAAGGTGTTGGCACAGTGCTAAAAACAGCACAACAAAATCAACCTCTCTTAATATGAACTACAAAGTACTTTCTATACTAATAAATTCCTGTGAGGTGCAAGACCACATTAATGAGAAAGGGAAAAAGCCTCTGTGCCCAAACCTCCACCCAGTATAATTATTTATGGGATAAGGAGGAAACAACATGGGTCAACTTTCTTCATTGGCATAAAAAAAAACCCTTTACTCAATTCTTATCTTGCTAAAAAACGTCACAGGAATGAAAAAACGTATTATGAAAAAGACTTAGCTTAAAATTCTAAATCACTTGTGAAGACAATCGTGCAGAAGTCAGACACACCGACTGTGGACAGAGTTTCGCTATGTAAGCTGTTTCAAGGCATGTATGACATCAGTAGTTTAAACACAATCTGTCTTCAGTTCATAGGATCCTATACTAATGTATTAGTATAGGAAGTACTTTGTAGTTCATATTAAGAGAGTGATTTTGCTGTGCAGTTGTGATACTCTCTTGTCCTCCAATTTATTTATCACAGTGCTAAAAACTGACACCATTTTTCAACAATGATTTTAGTAAAATCAGCCACAGTATAAATAGTTTGTCCCTGTCACTAGCTTTTCCGGTGGGTTCTCATTTTGTCTAGGAACACAGCTACCTGTGGAAATCAGAGCAGTTTCTATTCTATTCCATTCTGAAGACAACAATTACCAAAATTCCGAAGCTGAAACTCCAACATGCGCAAGGCCTTTCACATATTAAAAAAAACAACAACAACCCTGATTTTGATGTACAACTAGATTCCTTGGCATAGATCAAAATCTTGCAATAATACATTAAGTCTTACAGGATTGTCACTGCTTTCTAGAGGTTGCATGTAAGCTTCATTGAAGGGATATTTGCTCTTCAGTAAATATGTGTCTCCTTCATGTTAAGCATCGCAATATCTGCTGTCAAGCTTTTCCTTTCATTATGGAGCAATGGGTAAAATATATTGGGGCAATCAGTTCTGGGAAAGCCATGTTTATAAAGCTAAATTACTTCTGGTGATATTGTTCCCATGGGGATAATATAGAGCCATTTGGGTTGTCTTAAAATGTATTCATGATGCGATCATTATCAAGAGAGTTTCTTTCATCTTGAGAAATATTCTTCTATGAATCTCACTTTCAACACAGATAAAGAGGAAATAGGGAAATTTGAGACAAGCCACTGAAATTGTTTGAATCAGTTAATGAATGCTTGCATTTATTCATTTACTAGTAAAAAAAGGCCCGTTTCTGACACAAATGAAACGGGCGCTAGCAAGGTTTTCCTCGGAGTGTGTATGTTTGGGAGAGTGTATGTGAGAGTGACTGTTTGAGAGTCAGAGTGAAAGTGTGAGTGTGTGTGTGAGAGAGAGAGAGTGAGTCTGGGTGTGAGTGTGCTTGTGAGAGAGTGTGTGTGTGAGAATGAGAGTGTGTGCAAGTGTGTATTTGAGACACAGTGTGAGAGAGAGTGTGTGTGTGTGGGCGAGAGAGAGAGTATGTGTGAGACACAGATTCTCTGTGAGAGTGAGTGTATGAGACCAAGCGAGTGTGTGAGTGACTGTGTGGCACATAGAGAGTGAATGTGATACAGTGTGAGACAGAGTGTGTGAGAGTGAGAGTCAGAAAGACATTGTATATGAGAGAGAGAGTGTGAGCCCTGCCCTCCCAATCCATGCCCATCTGTCCCCTGCCCCCTCCATTCATCCTTTTCCAGCAATTCCCCTCTCTCCCTGAGCCCTGCCCTCCCAATCCATGCCCATCCATGCTCCTCTGTCACCTGCCCCCTCCATTCATCCCTATCCAGCAATTCCCCTCTCTCCCTGAGCCCTGTCCTGCAATCCATATCCATCCATGCCCATCTGTCCCCTCCATTCATCCCTATCCAGCAATTCCCCTCTCTCCCTGAGCCCTGCCCTCCCAATCCATGCCCATCCATGCTCCTCTGTCCCCTGCCCCCTCTATTCATCCCTTTCCAGCAATTCCCCTGTCTCCCTGAGCCCTGCCCTCCCAATCCATGCCCATCCATGCTCCTCTGTCACCTGCCCCCTCCATTCATCCCTTTCCAGCAATTCCCCTCTCTCCCTTCCATGACCCCCCCTTCACATCCATGCTCCTCTCTCTCCCATGTCCCAGCCTGGCCCGCCCTCTTCTACCCCCCCCCCTTCGCATCCATGGCCCCCCCTTCGCAACCATGCTGTCGTTTCTCCCCTGCCCTCCCGCTCCCATTGTTCAATTTTACTGCCCACCCTCTTCTCTCCCCCCAACATCCCTTTTTTTTTTCTTCTTTTTAAATTTACCTCCGTGGCGGTTCCGTCAGCACAGCATCAGGGAAGGAGGCGGCGCTCCCGACATCTAGCCTTCCCTTCGCTGTGTTCCGCCTTCTTCTGATGTCATCCTTGACGTCAGAAGAAGGCGGAACACAGCGAAGGGAAGGCTAGAGACGTCAGGAGCACCGCCTCCTTCCCTGACGCTGCGCTGCCGGAATTGTTTTTTTTCCGCCCTCGACGTCATGACGTTTGACGCGAGAGCGGGGCAGAGACGGCTGGCTGGCTTCACACCACGAATCCACGAACCCTACAGGGAGTGTTTGAGTGGCTTCAGAACGTTGTCTTCAGAACGTTCACGGTGCGTTTTATTATATTAGAAGATTAGGGATGGGCAAATGAACTATGACCAGAATCAGATGATGATGATTCAAATCAGACTGGTTGGGCATATTTATGCATACTTCTGTATGGAATTTACAAAAATCTAAACAAGTTGCAATAGAGCTAAGTAAAGAAGGGTGATATTATATGAACTCAACAAATGGGCTTTCTATCATACAGTTCCATCCAGCCCTTTCTCTCTAAATCACTCTTGCATACTCTCATCTTTGCATTAGTTGCTAGTTGCATTGATTACTATAATGGGTCAATGAATCGAAAGATTAAGAATTTGAAAAAACAAATTAGGCTTTTGAGCTTAAGGTTTCTCAGTTTTCTTTAAGAAGACATCAAATTCCCCTGTGGACTGTATGTCCTTATGATACCATCAGAGGATACACCTTGTTTAGCCAAAGCTTTATGTTTATCAACTAGAATACAAAGAGAAGTGGAGTTTTAGCTTCCAGGGGAGAACAGATGGAAGTGAGTTAACTCCATTAGTGTCATACAGTGTAGAAAATGTTGAGGAGGGAAAAAGTTGGCAACTTCTTAGGACAAATAATTTTGTTTTTTCAGAATCTATCTAGAATTTTGTATGACAGACATTATAGTAAGAGTTTCTGTCTCTTGGGGCTGTAAATCATTTGAGATTTCCTTTTATATATTGTATGAATTATAATAGCAGGGGTTATGAGACCCTTTTACTAAGCTGTACTAGCTAACACAGGGTTTACTGAGCAATAGATGGTAGAGTTGACCCACACGTCTATCTCTTGTGTTAAAAGGGTAGCCATCATGATTAAAAAAGAACCCACACATTAGCTGCCTATCGTGGGAGTGGGCAGGATCTGCGCTTGACATGTCAGATGGAGGAGTGGTCCGGTCCAAAAATAAAGTTGTTTCCTTTACCACCATAGTCCTGTTTCCCTGGAGTCATTGGTCCACTTCCCACTCCCTATCAGATAGATGGAGGAGTGGCCAGATATGATAGCTAGCACAAGGGTAGGTACTGCACACTAGCTGTCATGACTGCTGATAGTGCAGGTTTCTTTACCACCTCAAGAGGAAATGGTAAGTATGGTTGCAATACTGGCAGTCCAGTAGCACAGCATACTGTCAAAGAAGGCATGCAGTGTACTCCAACTCACATCCTGATTTCCTCTCAACACCTCAAGATAAGTCAGCACATCCCCAATCCCTGCAACACCCCAACATGTCTACACTTCTCTGATTCTTCTGACACCCCAACATATGTCAGCACATCTCTGATCATCACCTCCCTCCACAAACACACAGCCACAACACCTCACACTACTCCCTCTTCTAAATCCAGCTACCTTTGCAAGAAACAGCCATGCCACTTGACAGTCTGATATCCCCCCCATCCCCTAAATCCCCAGGACCTATAGAGGATCTCCCTGGTGAGCCAGTGGTATCCGAGGAAACTGAGAGGCAGTGGTGGCCATTTTGGATCTTGTGTTGTCCTGGGTAGTGGCAGAAGGATGAATGAGCAGAATGTGGGAGATAAGTAGCAGGGGGTGTTGCGGGGGCCTGGGAAGCTGAGTAATTGAGTGACTGCAAAGGTTAGGAGGGCAGAGGGAAGACTCAGTGAGTAAATTGGGGATTGTAAGTGATGGGTGCTCAGAGGATGGATGGGGGGGGTGTTTGAGTGACATTGGATTGAAGTATGTTTGTGTAAGGGCTCAATGAGTATAGAAGAATGTGAATGAGCACTGCATAGAACATGAATAGGGGTTATGAATGGAGGTGGGGATAAGTAAGTGAGAGGATGGATAGAGATATGCTTGTGGAAGGGTTCAGTAATTATAAGAGAATTTAAATGAATGACTACATGGGGTAGGGTGATGATTCAAAAATACAGGAGAGTTTGAGTCAGTCTCCTCTTTCCTTCTTACCCACTTTCCTTTTCCTTCTCTTCACTCCTTTGGTCCAGCTTACTTCTTTCCTCCCATAGTCACTTTCCATTTCCTTCTTTTCCCTCCCTTCCCCTTTCACCTCACCTGCAGGCTTCACTCAACCATTCCACCCCAGATCTTTTGCTTTTTCTCTTGGCAGGTCTGGGAACCTAACTGACACATTCCTTCCTGTGCTACCATAATCAGAAACCTCTTCTTCTCCTGGGAAACTTACCAGCACTTCCAGTTTTGAATTGATGCAGTCATCAGCTATTTCAGCTTTCCTTGCTATGTATCTCTTTGTCTGTGCACAAGCAAAGAAACAGATGCATACAGGTGGATGGACAAGAAAGACAGACAGAAATAAAAATGGACTGACCCTCGAGAACAGGCAGTATTCATGACAAGCATGCCTGAAAAACATGTATTCTTTCTTAGGCAAATTCTTAGACTTCCAAGACATTCGACTTGACTAAGAAAATTGGAATTCTGTTGATTAATCCTATTGTGATAGTGCTTTGGAATTTGAAGTCTCGAGTTTCCCATACAATGAGAGGCTTTTGTAGGAAGACTATTGTGCTGAAATCATTTGCAGAACTTTCTTTTCATCACAGCTAAATTTGGATCTAGCATTGAGAGATTCAATTACTCACTGCTAAAGGGCACACTGAGTAATAAAAAAAAACTGTGCAGCTCTGGTCCATCAAGTGGCACTTTAGAGATGCTTTGCAGGTAGAAGAAAATAAGACACAATTTTTGTCTTTTGTGTGCTTGTAGTGAAAGGAGGGATCTCAATATTTTATAACTGTCTATACAAATGGATGTGGTTAGCATCTGTGGAACAGTTTTATGAAGGGAAAATACATGTATAATTTCCCTTATAACATTTTCTCTCATATGTGCACCCAACAGCAAAAGCATAATGAATACATTTGCACCTGCTCCAGAGCAGGCATAAATATAATCATGAATGCATGCTGATTATACACATATAACTTTTCATTTAGGGATCCTTTTACTAAGGCATGCTAGAAAGTGGCTGGCACTGTGCTTAGTGCGTGGGTTTACCGTGCGCTAAAGCCACTTTCTAGTGTGGCTGAAAAATGGCCATGATTGACTTAATGGCCACACACTAATTTCCAAAGATAAATTTAGGTTATGGAAATATAGAATCACTAGATAATATCACATCAGGAAAAATTCCCACTGCATGAAAATGTTTGCTTTATTCATCAGTGATGCCGTTCTGCGAGGGAGCAAAGGATTGAAGAAACACCTAGTGCCGACAGTTTGAAAGATAAGTGTTCTTTCAAACTTACTCTATTCACCATATTTCCGTATTGTTGCATACAAGAGTTGTACTTTAATGGAAAGTTATCAATGTTATCTAATAAATGAACGTATGAAGGACAGTATAACACGTACATCACAGGAGGCTTTTGGCCAATGATGAACAGAGGACCCTTAACAGGTCCGTTCAAGCTCCGATAGATGAACACAATCTAGGAGCTCTGTGAGGCCTTTTTTCCTTCTTAAAATATAGAAAGGCATCATTGATGAATAAAGCAAACATTTTCATGCAGTGGGAATTTTTCCAGATGTGATATTATCACACACTAATTTCCCCATTAGCGCATGGCCATTACCGCCAGGAGCCCTTACCGCCATCTATTTAGGTGGCGGTAAGGGCTCCAGTGCTACTCCTGCGCTAATCGGCTAGCACGCGGTAATGTGCCTGCACTACCTGATTAGCGCAGGCACACCTACTCTTCACCCCTAGATATGCCTCCCATACTAGACAGATAGAGGCATGGCCTAGTGGTTAGTGCAGCAGGCATTGGTCCTGGGTTCAATTCCCACTACAGTTCCTTGTGACCTTGGGCAAGTCACTTAACACTCCATTGCCCCAGGTATAAGAGCTTAGGTTGTAAGCCCTCTAGGGACAGAGAAAATACCTGCATATAATGTGTATGTCTAGAAATGTTTAGTAGTAAAATAAAAAATATTTTTCTAGCACAGAATTAACATATGCTAAGCAGAACACTATCACAGAATGTGCTGTAGTGCTCTTTTAGCATGTGGTAGGACTACTGCAGCTTAGTAAAATAGACCTTAGTGCAGTATATGTATAAAAGTTAAAACTTTCTCCCTGGGAATACTCTCTTTAAATGTGTATAAAAAGTATGCATAGGAACATCCTCCCCCCCCCCCCCCCCATATAATTTTATATAATATTTTATATGTGTATAATGTGGCAAATTTTATAATATGTTTTCCTAAATGTGAGACGTTTTACAGATAGACAGCCTTTAGAAAATTACCCTTTAAATCTCTCTAAATATTTTTCAGGAGGTTTTTGAATACTTTAAGCAGCAGAGAGGGCCATAAACAAACTCGAATGCCCATCTCCATGGGCGACTATCTCCGAGGATGGGCACGCGAAGGGGCAGGACAGACCATATTTTCGAAAAAGATGGGTGTCCATCTTTTGTGTCAATAATAAGGTTGGTGCCGGGCAAATGAATCGGATTTGGGCGGATTTGAGCATGGCGGTATCGGTTTTCAGCGATAATGGAAACCGAAGCCGCCCAGCTCAAAAATGAACAACTTCAAGGCATTTGGTCGTGGGAGGCGCCAGGATTCGTAGTGCACTGGTCCCCCTCACATGCCAGGATACCAACCGGGCACCCTAGGGGGCACTTGTAAAAATGAAAAAGAAAATTAAAATACCTCCCAAGTCCATAGCTCCCTTACCTTGGGTGCTGAGGCCTCCAAATCCCCCCCAAAACCCACTCTCCACAAATCTACACCATTACCATAGCACTTATGGGTGAAGGGGGGGCACCTAGATGTGGGTACAGTGGGTTTGGGGGGCTGTTTGGAGGGCCCCCATTTACCAGCACAAGTGTAACAGGTAGGGGGATGGGCCCGGGTCCACCTGCCTGAAGTCCATTGCACCCACTAGCAACTGCTCCAGGGACCTGCATACTGCTGTGATGGAGCTGGGTATGACATTTGAGGCTGGCATACAGGCTGTCAAAAAAAAGTTTTTAAAGTTATTTTTTTTTGTGGGAGGGTGTTAGTGACCACTGGGGGAGTCAGGGGAGGTCATCCCCGATTCCCTCCGGTGGTCATCTTGGCAGTTGGGGCACTTTTTGGGGACTTATTCGTGAAAAAAAAAGGGTCCAAAAAAAGCAGCCCAAATTTTCGCTTCTGCCGCCCTCCTTTTTTCCATTATCGTCCGAGTGCGCCCATCTCTCCTCGGCCGATAAACATGCCGCAGTCCCACCTTCACCATGCCTCCGACACGCCCCTGTCAAATTTGTTCATTCCCGCGACAGACTGCAATTGGAGGCGCCCAAAATCGGCTTTTGATTATACCGATTTGGGCGCCCACGGGAGAAAGGCGCCCATCTCCCGATTTGGGTTGAAATATGGGCGTCTTTCTCTTTCAAAAATAAGCCTGAGAGTGATGCAAAAGTTATTAACAGTTTAGAAATAACATTTTACACATAAGTAGTCAAGATTTTAATATCTCTTTGCCCATTAGCTTCTTTTGGCTTTTTTGTTTTTTTGTTATTTTGTTTGCTTTTTTACGAATATTAAAATGAAACATCTGTGGCCAACTAGTTAATCAAAACTTTCAAATCTGAACATTTATCAGATACATAGGAACTAGATTTGAATCAGCATTTTGTTTATTCTAAGTTACCTACCCATATTCCATTCATTCACCATCCTACCCTCGCAACAAGAACCATATTTAAATTCAAACAGATTTACATAGGTTGATTTTTTTGTCCTGATTTCTAGGTGTCATTTACCTAGTTCAGATGAAGACTAATATACTGTACTTAAGACAATTGGATATCATTTGGATCAGATCTTTAAATAGACGTATATTCTGTCATTGGGAAACAGGAGAAAAAAATTTCCAGGACCAAATGAGCTAAATATCAGGCTAGAGAGCAAAGGAAAAGATTTGGGCAATCACAGGGGGTCCTTTTACTAAGGTGCACTGAAAAAAGTCCTGTGGTAGAGTAGACACGTGTTTTGGGCGTGCACAGAATCATTTTTCAGCGTACCTGTAAAAAATGCCTTTTTAACATTTTTGCCAAAATAGACATGCGGCAAAATGAAAATTGCCGCACGTCCATTTTGGGTCTGAGACCTTAATGCCAGCCATTGACTTAACGGTAAGGTCACACGCATTAACTGGGTGGTAATCACCTACATGCCTAGAATAATGATTACCGCCCACTTTTTGCCACACGTCAGGGCACACATAGTGGACACGCATCAAAAATGAAATTATCACAAGGCCACGTGATAGTCGGGCAGTAACTCAAAATTGACGTGTGTTGGGTGCACGTAGGCACCTACGCAGCTTAACAAAAGGGCCCCTAAGAGTTAAAGGAAAAGTAAAGTCGCTTTGATTCCAAAAAAGAGAATTAAACTAAGCGTGCTGGAAATTTTCTATTGCACAGCGCTATCCGGGTGGTAATCAGCATTGTATGCACATAAACTATTATCACCTGATTAATGCGTGAGACTTTACTGCTAGGTCAATGGGTGGCGGTAAGGTCTCAGACTCAAAATGGACGTGCGCCAATTTAAATTTTGCCGCACTTCCATTTTCGGCCAAAAAAAGGCCTTTTTTGCAGGCACACTGAAAAATGGACCTGTGTGTGTCCAATATACGCATCTACACCAGTGCAGGCCATTTTTCGGCACACCTTAGTAAAAGGACCCCTAAATCTAGGTGCCCCCTTGTGTACTCTGTGCTGAAAAACAAGCATTTTAGAGCCCATCTTGTACTATATACTTTCTTGAGCTGACTGCTTCTCGATCCAGTAGTCTCCCATTTCTCATTCTGAGTGAAATTTGAATAGTTTACCTCTAGTTGGTGGTAGGGGATTTGCTTGTATCTCTTTTGTTTTTTCAAGGCATGATGTGGCTCAACACTGGAGTCAGAGGACCATTTGTCTGCAAAATGCAGGCCAATACTTTTTCTCTCCTTTTAGGCTGAAGCTCTGTGGTTGCTCAACTCACTTTTTCTTTTGGAAACCCTCTTGCATGATAGAGTACCTAGGAATCATGGCTAAGTGCTGTGGATTTCTGCAGCCCAGGTTCCCCATCTAGAGTCTCTGTCTTGGCTCTGTCTTTCAACTCTCAATTGGCACACTGCAGTTGAATTAGAAGCATCCCAGAATTCAAAACAGTGCTGAGAAGTTAACCTTGTCACTGCTGGTAGAGGGGGAATAAGTTCACAATGTCCTGTGAGCTTCATTGGCATGGTTTAAAGGGATCCACTGACTCCAGGTTTTATCTTTAGCTGTCTGCAGGCTGTAATTAGTCCACAGTAGGCATTTTTGCCTCTGTTTCTGTTTTTTTATCCAACTAAGAAGAAAACTCCAGAACTTGGTAAGATTAATACTCTGTTCTTCATAAGCTCAATGAAACTGGAATCTGATTGTCCCTTTTACCCCTCGGTCATCTAGTGGTCTAACCAATTATTTTGCCTGCTTCTTGTTTTTTATATACCTAAATAAATTTTTACAGTGTTTTTGCCTCTAACGCAATCTTTTTTTCAAAGTCCCTCTTTGCCTTCCTTATCAGTGCTTTGCATTTGACTTGACATTCTTTATGCTGTTTCTTATTATTTTCAGTTGGTTCCTTCTTCCATTTTCTGAAGGATTTTCTTTTAGCTCTAATAGCTTCCTTCACCTCACTTTTTAACCATGCCGGCTGTCGTTTGTCTTCCTCTGTCCTTTTTTAATATGCAGAACATATTTGGCCTGGGCTTCCAGGATGGTATTTTTGAACAGCATCTTCTCCTGATGTAATTTTTTGACCCTCGCAGCTGCTCCTCTAAGATTTTTTTTCACTGTCCTTCTTATTTTATTATAGTCTCCTTTCTTAAAGTTTAACACTAATATATTGGATTTCCTGTGTATACTTACTCTAAAGCTAATATGAAATCTGATCATATTATGATCACTGTTATCAAGCAGCCCCATCACCATTACATCCCGCACCAGATCATGCGCTCCACTAAGGACTAGGTCTAGAATTTTTCCTTCTCTTGTCAGCTCCTGTACCAGCTGCTCCATAAAGCAGTCCTTGATTTTGTCAAGGAATTTTACCTCCCTAGCATGCTCTGATGTTACATCCAGTCAATATCGGGTAATTGAAATCACCCAAATTACCCATAGTAAAAAGGCCCCTATATGCAGATAGCAAGGAGATGGCACTTAGATTGGACCAAAATGTACATGTAGTCCCCATTTTGGAAAGGGAATGCACATGGATGTCTTAATCTATCAATGTCTGGATTTACTGCTGCTCCCAGGCAGGAATAGGTTTTGAAAAGTGTTCGTTTTGGGCATCCTTTTACAAGAAAAATTGTTTCCTTCTTAAGCCCCTATTGACCCTCCTCAAAGCTGAAAGTACAGAAAAATACTGACCTCTGTACATAATTAGGATCATTTACATATGTAGGATTCTTTTTTTATGTAATTTTAAATAACAATTCATAAGAGTACTCTTGTACAGGAAAATAATGTATAATGGTAGAAATTTCTACAAACTAATAACAAGATTCAAACAACCAAGACCCTGTACCAAAGTCTACAACTTAATGGAGACAGAGCAAATAAAATGGAGCATTAAATCATACATCAATGAACTAGAAGAAAATCTGGCCTGGTGTACAACCTATCTAATTACAAAATGGCTTTATAGTTGTCCAGCGCTACCCAAAGCAATTATAGGAAGAGAAGTAACATGACTAGGAGTAGAATTAATTACAGACATCTGTGAGAAACATAGGGGCCCTTTTACCAAGCTGTGGCAAAAAGTGGCCTGCAGCAGTGCAAGTGTGTCTTTTGGCCACACAACAGGCCAGTTTTTCCCATGTCCTGGAAAAAGGGCCATTTTTAAGTGAATGTCCATTTTCGGCCTCAGACCTCACCACCACCCATTGATTTAGCAGTAAGGTCTCATGTGCTACCCCGGCAGTAGGCATGCAGTCCGCATCCACTGCTGTTTACCGCCATTTAAGCACCACGTGATAAAAAACAGAACATATTTTCTACCATGTGTTTTTGGCGTGTGCAAAATTCAGAATTACTGCCGGGGCATGCAGTAGCCAGGCAGTCATGCAAATTTGGCACGCACAGGATGTGTGTAGGCCCTTATACACCTTTGTAAAAGGGCCCCATAGAGAGCTGAAATGACTCAAAGAATACATAACTATTACCAGAATATTTAATGAGGCAGTAGCATCTTACATGTGTAGGATTCTAACATGGCAGACATACCTGTCTAAGGTCCCTGTTTACTAAGCCATGCTATAGGTGCACTAGTGTTTTTAGCGCATGCTAACGTTAGATACACCCATAGGAATATATAGGTGTCTCTAGCATTTAGAGCATACTAATTTTAGCGCACTCTAAAAACGCTAGCGTGCCTTAGTAAACAGGGCCCCAAGTGTTGATACAGTATTACACGTGTCAGCAAGAAAACTTGCAAGTTGCTGTATTCCTTCCATTGATGTTTTCCACGTTGACAGTTGTAAAATGAATGCTCCCACCACACACAGCCCCAACATGCACGTTCATTTCTGAATATGTTTTAGAAAAAGCTTTTTGTTAGGCAGATTTTTAAAACATTACTAGAATTCAACATGTCCTGATCTGGACTTATTAAATATGATTTCTACCATCTATCTAAAATGGGCCTTAATATGTACCTTTAACGTATCAGACTTGTCTTTTCAGCCTATTCATTTAACAAATAAAATCCCACAGATGCATTTTTAAAAAAATTTATTTACCTCAATAAATGTTTGATTCCATTGCCTTATATTGATTTTAGCTTTTCCAAATACATTACACTTTTCCTCTAATGTGGTATGCATATGCCCTTAAAGTGAATTGGTTATTAGGTAGTCAAGATGGCATGCTTCACTCCTGCACACAATTAGTGTTGGACTCCCAAGGGCGTTTTGTGCACTGAACCACAATAATGAGGTTGATATCACATAAATAGGCTTATGTGACAAATTGCTCATTGGCCATAGAAACAGGAGCAATCTCATCTTCCGTGCAGTTCTCACACCTTCAATCTATATTTTTGTGATTCATTATGAGTAATGGATTCAAAAAAGTGCAACATGTTTAAGTGAATGGTGAAGGATAACTATGCTGACATATGCAAAATGGTTGCATATTGTTATTTATTAAAGAGTAATAACCAGCTAGGGTGCTAGATTATAAAAGATCATTTGACCATGCAGCACTATTCATAATAGATGAAATGTGACAATTTTTTTTGTACTGTGATTTCTGTTAGAAAATGACATGAAATGACTTAGGAAATGTTGTTTGGCATTTCCTATGTCATTTCAAATCGCTGTAAACTCTTGTAATTGAAACTCATATCGTACAGGTAAACCATGGTTGGTACACTAAAGAGACAAGGCAATTAAGCCAAAAAAGATAGAGATCTACTCTTGAAGGAAATTTCCTTCAAGAGCTCAGATCCAGACAAGGGAGCCCTTTTAATAAGCTGCAGTAACCACTAGGACTATATTGAATAATGCCAGGAATACATTATTCATATTTGGCCGAATAGTGATTTAAATTCAAAGACGAATAATCTGGGGCTCTACTGTGTTAAATCCTACTGAAATAAAAACCTCTGATTTCACATTGCTTCTTTTATTATCAGTTATGTTAAAGCTCAATATGCATTATTCATCTTTGTAATTTTTTATTATTCATATTTGGCCGAATAGCAAATTATGCTATTTGGTACATCTCTAGTAAACACTGACACGTGCTTACTGCACAGTAAAATGCAGTACCGTGTGGTGTGCTCAGGCATCCCCTGATAGTTTTGGGAACTGTGTGCATGTTTCCCACACACTAAAAAATTGAGTGAAGAACGGAGCTTAAAGTGAGCAGTAGAGTTTGAATGAATATGTAGTGGAATTTAAGATTGTTGTATTCTGTACTGATTCTTCCTATTTTTTTTTTGACAGATTTTGGCCGTTAGACCCTGAGTCAGCTAGATGAAATGCTGGCCATAGTTGGTCTCGGTCTGTTTTTTTTGGAGAAAAGAAGGACTATACAGCTAAATACAGGTAATGGCTTAAGATTTGCTTAATGCACTATTGAAGAGAATTTAGAAGAGGCTGTTATTTTCTATAGGTTATCACTTTGTAAGGAGTTTTTTTGCCAGAAAGATGGACTTTAAGCTTGATTCTAGCCCTTTATGGACTCGCATTTAGCATAAATTCCTGCACCCAATCTTTAAGCCCCAAGGAAACAAGTAGGAAGGCAACTCACAAGATCCAGCACGGAGTAAAAAAAGAAGGAAATTGCCAAAAAGCTTTCATAAAAAGTTGAATTTATTCACCACAAAATATTAAATGTATGAGCCCGACACGGCCTCTTTTCACCCTCCTAAGGGGCTGCATCTGGGGCTTGATATACCAACCCGGTGGTGCAGTCTAAACAATTCCACTTACTGGACAGCTTCATTTTTTCTATGAAAGCTTTTTGATGATTTGCTTCTTTTCATTGCCCCAAATTTTAAGCGCCAGGCTTACGCCTGCTGAAACCAGGTGTAAATGCTGGCATCCAACTTGGGCACGCTGAGCCAGTATTCTATAACTACATGTGCAACTTTTTAGAATGCCCCTGACATGCCCATGGCCATAACCCCTTTTAAGATACACGCTATGGGAGTTAGGCACACTGCCTTTTAAAATAACGCACAGCCAGATGCATGTACAAATTTTATTGGGTGTCAATTAACATCAATAATTGGTTGTTGGCACCCAACTATTTGGTCAAGAGCTCATTAGTTGATTAATTTGTGCACCCTTCATGGGAGTGCATGCAAATATGTGTACCATATATAGAATCCGGGGATCTTACACACTTTTCTTAAAGAGTGCACAGTATTTGAAAGAGTGCACACTCTTTGCGGATAGTTCATGCATGTAAATAGTGTGCACTCTTTCAGGAAAATGTGCACTATCCCCCTAATTCTAGAACGTTGAGTGCCCAAATTGTGTGTGTGCATATTAATAAACTAAGGTCAGTTACACATGTAACTTAATGAGCCAATATTTGGTTTTGACAAATAATTAATAAGTACATAAGTACATAAGTAGTGCCATACTGGGAAAGACCAAAGGTCCATCTAGCCCAGCATCCTGTCACCGACAGTGGCCAATCCAGGTCAAGGGCACCTGGCACGCTCCCCAAACGTAGGCTATAATTGGAAGCAATTTGCAGTCGAATGCGTAGTAGCCCTTAGTCAGTATTCTGCAAATTGTGTGCTCAGATTCCAGAGTGCACAACTTCAAAAGGTTATAGACCTATGAGGGACATGGGCAAGTTGGGGGTTTGTCAGGCAGTTACATATGCAGGTTATAGAAAATTAGCATTTACTTGCCTAGTTACCTGCAGTTAGATGTATTTACAGCAGACTTTGAGCTAGCATAAGTGCTTGCACCTAAAGTGAGATGCATAAATGCAGACTTAAACTAATATTCAATAACAGCTATTGCACACATAACTGCCTTTATAGGATTCATAACTAGCGTCAATCATCCTGGTGCCTCTTTAGGCGATCTATAGAGAATTACCCCCTAGGTGGGCATAGTACACACTCTAAACTACATTTCTTTGAAATAAAATAAAAAAATCTGGGTGCTATCCCTAATAGGTGACTATTATTGTCTTTCTAAATAAAATGACTTAAAGTAGATACTTTTCTGGATTTCTCACATGGGCACCTTCTTATAAAATTACCCCCCATAATCCTTGGATTCTTGTAAAAGATATTTTCACATACCTTAGAAAACTGAAAATGTTGTGTTTAAATGATGGCAAAGTAGAAATAGTTTTCTTTTTCTTCTCATATGATTGCTGAATTTTTGAGGTAGATGTTTCAAATGCCTGATTCCATCAATGACATCATCCCCACTCCCCTTCTGCCTTTGTGTAGGCCAAGCCATGATGAGAAGATCCCACAACTGCTTATTAGACAGCAGATTATACCAGGAAGGGAAAGAGAGGGCCCAGATAAGGATTTAAGAAGAGGGCTAAGATACAAATGATCCAGATCACAACCAACTGAACTCATTCCTGGACAAGGTGTCAAGATGGCTCTATGGGAAAACAAACCAGCAGATCAGCTTTCTGGGACCCTGGTCAAGATGGCTCTATACATACTTCATGAAGTTAACTCCATAGTAATGAGAGACTATTTTGTTTTCAAGGAATAAAATTCATCCATCAGTCAACATCCATCCTGAGCACTCAATCACCATCAAAGACAGTGTGACTATCATTGAATGTCACCTTGACTTGTATCTGACATCATCAAATCTTTGTTTTGGCTCAATCATCATATTTTTGTTTCCATAAGATTCATGCTCTTAAGCATCTGCTTGACATGAAGGACCAAATATGAAACTGGCAAGAGATGCCAGGATAAAAACATACTTACATGAAATAACACCAAATCGCATACTGTGGGGACTAGAACTCACAATAAATGAACAATGTCCCAAACATTTATATCATATGCAGGATTTAGCAGCATACCAGTTTGTACCTGGGGAAAATCAGATCAACTGCTTCTCACAACCATATGAACATTCTGTTCTTTCGCACAGGCGAAATGGTGTGGAGCAAATCCTCATATATTCCCCCTGTTTCTTTTATTATGAATCTTATATTTTTCTGTTTTACGATTCTCACAAGTTGTGCAAATACACATAAATCATTATATTTATATTTATTCTTTCCGAACATTCACTTATCTGTGAGGCAGCAATCTAACAGTAACAGGGAACCCCCGCCGACATGGCCAAGTTTCGCATAGTGCTTTATCAAGGAAGAGGCTCTCTGTAAAAAACCGTATAAACAATATTGTTTGCACATAACCCGAATCACCATCTATTTTCTCACATTCAATATCATTAAAAAACATTATTACCTTTTCATCCTGCTAACAACCCTGTCTACCAGAAAATGGCCGCGGCGTTTCAGTGCGAACCCTGCTTATAAATGAGCTACAGCTGATCGAAAAGCAAGCTATATGATTGGATCTTCACCCCAACCCAGATAGCCAATAGAATGATCTCCCATACAATTACATCATTGACCACCAATCAATTTCCGAGTTGAGACCATCTGGAACTAAAGTTTGTAGCCTGAATATCCATTTCTGCTCCCTAAAGTTTAACAGTTGAGCAACGTTTCCACCCTCCCCTCCCGTGCTAATCTGATCAATAATCCTCCATCTAACATCAGAGTAAGTGCCCTTTCTCCAGCCAATGCTGCACTAAGGGCGCTGACAAGATTGAATTTTTTATACGAGATTTATGTTCATTCAGCCGGTTTTTTACAGAGAGCCTCTTCCTTGATAAAGCACTATGCGAAACTTGGCCATGTCGGCGGGGGTTCCCTGTTACTGTTAGATTGCTGCCTCACAGATAAGTGAATGTTCGGAAAGAATAAATATAAATATAAATATAATGATTTATGTGTATTTGCACAACTTGTGAGAATCGTAAAACAGAAAAATATAAGATTCATAATAAAAGAAACAGGGGGAATATATGAGGATTTGCTCCACACCATTTCGCCTGTGCGAAAGAACAGAATGTTCATATGGTTGTGAGAAGCAGTTGATCTGATTTTCCCCAGGTACAAACTGGTATGCTGCTAAATCCTGCATATGATATAACTGTTTGGGACATTGTTCATTTATTAGGATAAGAACATAAGCATTGCCATAATGGGACAGACCGAAGGTCCATCAAGCCCAGTGTCCTGTTTTAACAGTGGCCAATCCAGGTCACAAGTAACTGGAAAGATCCTAGAACAGCAAAACAGATTTTATGCTGCTTATCCTAGAATATGCAGTGGATTTTCCAAAGTTCATCTTAATAATGGAGTAAGGACTTTTATTTTAGGAAACTATCCAAATCTTTTTAAACCCTGCTAACCTAATTGCTTTTACCACATTTTATGGCAACGAATTCCTGAGTTTAATTACTCATTGAGTGAAAAAATATTTTCTCCAATTAATTTTAAATGTACTACTTAGTAGCTTCTTTGCATGCCTCCTAGTCCTAGTATTTTTGGAAAGAGTAAACAAGTGATTCACATCTACCTGTTCACTCAGTATTTTATAAACTTCTATCATATCTCGCCTCAGCCATCTCTTCTCCAAGCTGAAGAGCTCTAGCCGCTTTAGCCTTTCCTTATAGGGAATATAAGAACATAAGAGTAGCCATACTGGGTCAGACCAATAGTCCATCTAGCCCAGTATCCTGTTTCTATCAGTGGCCAAGCTAGGTCACAAGTAACTGGCAGAAACCAAAATCATAGCAACACTCCATTCTACAAATCCCAGGGCAAGTAGTTGCTTCCCATGTCTGTCTCAATAGCAGACTATGGACTTTTCCTCCAGGAATTTGTCTAAACTTTTTTAAAACCAAGATACGCTAACAGCTGTTACCACATCCTCTGGCAAAGACTTCCAGAGCTTAACTATTCATTGAATGAAAAAATATTTCCTCCTATTTGTATTAAAAGTATTTCCATGTAACTTTCCATGTGTCCCCTAGTCTTTGTACTTTTGAAACAAATAAAAAATTGATTTACTTCTACTCGATCTACACCACTTGCGGAACTCGTTGGTTGATGCGCTCCCTCCGGAGCAGGCCGAGCCTTTGCGCCAGGTGGTCAGGCAGCAGAAGGCGTGTCGAAAATTCCTGGCCAGGGGTATGTTCGACTCTTTTGATGTAGCATCCAGAATTGCTGCCCAAGGTATAGTGATGCGCAGACTCTCATGGCTGGTGTCTCTAACCTGGATCATTCAGTCCAACAGTGGATGGCGGATGTTCCTTGCCGGGGGATAACCTTTTTGGTGAGAAAATAGAGGATCTGGTTGACCAGCTCAAAAAGCACAATAATGCTATGGATTCTCTCTCCCGCCAGGTGTCTTCTGCTACTACCTCCTCATCTAGGAGATTTTTTGGAGGGAAGAGAAGTGCTCCCTATTCCTATGCTAGGTGTAGGTACACTCCTGCTTCTCGGCAGCCTGTCCAGGCTCAGTTCCAGCACGCTCGTTCTCGTCAACAGCGTGCGCCTAAGGCCTCTGTGGCTCCCCAGCAAAAGCAAGGGACAGACTTTTGACTGGCTCCAGTTCAGCATAGCCTCAGAAAAAGTGTCCGTGCCGGACGACTTGCCGGTTGGGGGGAGGTTGATATTTTTTCACCAAAGGTGGCCTCTCATAACCTGCGATAGGTGGGTTCTTCAACTAGTCCAGTCAGGATACACCCTCAATCTGGAATCCAAACCTCCAAATTGTCCACCGGGAGCTCATTCTTACAGTTCCCAGCACAAACAGGTACTTGCAGAGGAACTCTCAGCCCTTCTACAGGCCCAAGTGGTCGAATCCATTCCTCCAGGGGAAGAAGGGCTGGGATTCTATTCCAGGTACTTCCTTGTGCAAAAGAAAACAGGGGGGATGCGTCCCATCCTAGACCTAAGGGCCCTGAACAAATTTCTAGTCCTAGAAAAGTTCAGGATGATTTTCCTGGGCACCCTTCTTCCCATGATTCAGGAAAATGATTGGCTATGCTCTCTGGGCTTAAAGGATGCTTACACCCACATCTCGATACTCCCATCTCACAGGAAGTATCTTCGATTTTGGCTAGGAACACAACACTTTCAGTACCGTGTACTGCCTTTTGGCCTGGCGTCTGTGCCCAGAGTGTTTACCAAATGCTTAGCTGTAGTCGCAGCATCACTATGCAGACTGGGAGTGCATGTGTTTCTTTATCTCGACGATTGACTGGTGAAGAGCACCTCGGAGGAGGGTGCTCTGGAGTCCATGCGAATGACTATTCAGGTACTAGAGCTACTGGGGTTTGTCATAAATTATCCCAAGTCCCATCTCACCCCAGTCCAAACATTGGAATTCATTGGAGCCCTGTTGAACACTCAGACAGCTCGAGCTTACCTTCCTGAGGCAAGGGCGGACAACCTTCTGTCCCTGGTGTCCATGGTTCGAGCGTCCCAGCAGGTCACGGCTCAGCAGATGTTGAGACTTCTGGGGCATATGGCCTCTACAGTTCACGTAACTCCCATGGCACGTCTACATATGAGATCAGCTCAATGGACCATAGCTTCCCAGTGGTTTCAAGTTGCGGGGGATCTAGAAGATGTAGCCCAACTGTCCACCGGCTTTTGGAATTCTCTTCAGTGTTGGATGATTCAATCCAATTTGACCATGGGACGACCATTCCAAGTTCCTCAGCCACAGAAAGTGCTGACGATGGATGCATCTCTCCTGGGGTGGGGAGCTCATGTAGATGGGCTCCACACTCAGGGAGCCTGGTCCTTTCAGGAAAAAGGTCTGCAGATCAATCTCCTAGAATTAAGAGCAATCTGGAATGCTCTAAAGGCTTTCAGAGATCAGCTGTCCAACCAAGTCATCTTAATTCAGACAGACAATCAGGTTGCCATGTACTACACCAACAAGCAGGGGGCACCGGATCTCACCTCCTGTGTCAGAAAGCCATTCAGATGTGGCTTTGGGCACGCCGTCACGGCATGTTTCTCCAAGCCACTTATCTGGCAGGTGTAAACAACAGTCTGGCCAACAGGTTGAGCAGGATAATGTAACCTCACGAGTGGTCACTAAACATGGGCATAGTCAGCAAAATCTTCCGAGCATGAGGCACCCCCTCGGTGGATCTTTTTGCCACTCAGATCAATCACAAGGTCCCGCAGTTCTGTTCCAGACTTCAGGCCCATGACAGTCTAGCGGCAGATGCCTTTCTCCTGCATTGGGGGACAGGCCTTCTGTATGCTTATCCTCCCATACCTCTAGTAGGGAAGACTTTGCTGAAACTCAAGCAAGACTGCGGAACCATGATCCTGATAGCACCTTTCTGGCCGCGTCAGATTTGGTTTCCTCTTCTTCTGGAGTTGTCCTCCAAAGAACTGTGGAGATTGGAGTGTTTTCCAACCATCATCACTCAGAACGAGGGGACACTTCTTCATCCCAACCTCCAGTCTCTGGCTCTAACGGCCTGGATGTTGAGAGCTTAGAATTCGCCTCCTTGGGTCTTTCAGAGGGTGTCTCCCAAGTCTTGCTTGCTTCCAGGAAAGATTCCACAAAGAGATGTTACTCTTTTAAATGGAGGAGGTTTGCAGTCTGGTGTGACAGCAAAGCCATAGATCCTCTTTCTTGTCCTACACAGACCCTGCTTGAATACCTTCTACATTTGTCAGAGTCTGGTCTCAAGACCAACTCCATAAGGGTTCACCTTAGTGCGATTAGTGCTTATCACCGCCGTTTAGAGGGTAAGCCTATCTCTGGACAGCATTTAGTCGTTCGCTTCATGACAGGTTTGATTTTGTCAAAGCCCCCTGTCAAACCTCTACCAGTGTCATGGGATCTCAACATCGTTCTAACCCAGCTGATGAAAGCTCCATTTGAGCCACTGAATTCCTGACATCTGAAGTACTTGACCTGGAAGGTCGTTTTCTTGGTGGCAGTTACTTCAGCTCGTAGAGTCAGTGAGCTTCAGGCCTTGGCAGTGCATGCACCTTATATCAAGTTTCATCACAACAGAGTAGTCCTCCGCACGCACACTAAGTACCTGCCAAAGGTGGTGTCGGAGTTCCATATGTACCAGTCAATTGTCTTGCCAACATTCGTTCTCCGTCCTCATACCTGCCCTGGTGAAAGCAGTTTGCACACCTTGGACTGCAAGAGAGCACTGGCCTTTTACGTGGAGTGGACGAAGCCCTTTAGACAGTCCACCCAGTTGTTTGTCTCTTTTGATCCAAACAGGAGGGGAGGTACGATCGGAAAACACACAATCTCCAATTGGCCATGTCATGGCTCATAACGTTAGAGCCATGGCTGCATCAGTGGCTCGCTTAAAGTCAGCCTCCATTGAGGAGATTTGCAAGGCTGCAACATGCTCATCAGTCCACACATTCACATCTCACTACTGCCTCGCAGGATACCTAACACGACAGTTGGTTTGGGCAGTCGGTGCTGCAGAATCTGTTCGGAGTTTAGAATCCAACTCCACCCCCCTAGACCCATTTTTGTTCTGTTCCAGACTGCACTCTCAGTTAGTTGTTTATGTTTTCATGTCAATCTATATTATGTCCTCGCCGTTGCGAGGCCCAATTGACCAATGTTCACACGCGCCAGAACACTCTGGAAATTTTTTTTATATTTTGCTGGCAAAATTGCCGGTTTCCCTGGTCGACACAGACGTTGACCCACATGTGAGAACAATTAGCCTGCTGTCCTTGGAGAATACCTGCAACAGGTATGTATCTTCGCATTTTCTGTGCAATTATGTGAAACTGAAAAGCTTATCAATAGCAGCAGTGGAGTTACTCAGTTGGATGTAAGTGGGATCCTTATGCATAATCTGGCGGCTAATGTCATGGGATAATTTGGATTAAATGTTGGACCAGTATTCATGGCTATGCTTTTGCCTTTTGATTATTTTCTTGGCATTATCTGCTCCTGTTTTTCTAATGTTTATTTCTCCTGCCCCTTAGTTTGGGTTTAATGAGGTTATTCTTAGATATGTAATTTTTTCTGTTTCTTTGTTTACGTTGCTATTGATGTAAGTATTGAGCTGTGTTACTAATTGCAAGGTTTCTTGTAAAGCTGGTTACAGGTGTATAAATAAAGAAAGAAAGAAACTCACTTATCTCTGCGCCTAAGATGGAAGTTGTGCTGGCTGTCTCTCTCCCTCTCAAAGTTCTGTCTCTGCTATTTCTCTCTGTCTATGCAGTTGGCCTCTCTGACACTAAAGGCAAAAAGCCTAATAGATTTAAAGCTCATCTTTTTCTGCCACTGAAGCATAAAAAAAGTGTTCTCTCTATTTCATAGCTTTCACTTTATTTTTGGATGATTTTTCTACACTTTTTGTTCTTTACCAAAGTATCTTCTGAAGTCACACAATTTACAAAAGAAAAGGACACTGGATTGCTGGGATTTGTTTTTCATTTGCTGCAGAGCTGCTACATCATCAGGCATGGGATTTGGGAGAACTGAGGTAGGGATAGGGTTGTTGGTAGAATTCTTTATGCTTCTTCCTTTTCTTCTCAAGCCAGTTGTACTGTTGTCTAGCAACGTTTTAAAAAATAAATGGCCCGTGGTCATTTGGTTAATTTAAAGGTATATGAATTGAAATTCATTACTTTACCATTGGTTTTTAAAAGATTGTTCATCCTTATGGCACACATATTTGTCAAACACACAAGGTTGCATAATTCTGATTTGACTATTAGCAGAAAGCAGAGCTCTGTTAATGTTTCAATTACAAGATTCCTTTATGTTTGGGAAACAAATCAGACCATTTTTTTTCTGGTAGGGGTGCTGGGGGTTAGAAGAAGTGAAGGAAGAGATCAATGGATATGCAATAATAAAAGAAAATAAAAGGAAAAACTATAGAAACCTCTGTGTTTCAGAATGAATAGACATTTTAAGGATAGGTTGCATGATATAGGCCTCAGAGACACAGTACTACTACTTATCATTTCTATAGCGCTACTAGACGTATGCAGCGCTGTACACTTGAACATGAAGAGACAGTCCCACAATAGAACACTACCTTCTATCCCACGACTCTCCAATTTCCTCTGGAGTCTTTCATGAGGCACTTTGTCAAACGCCTTCTGGAAATCCAGATACACAATATCAACCGGCTCACCTTTATCCTTCAAAGAAATGTAGTAGATTGATGAGGCAAGATTTCCCTTCACTAAATCCATGTTGACTTTAAATGTCTCATTAATCCATGCTTTTGAATATGCTCTGTAATTTTGTTCTTAATAATAGTCTCTACCATTTTGCCCGGCACCGACGTCAGACTCACCGATCTATAATTTCCTGGATCTCCTCTGGAAAAACTTTAAAAAATCAGCGTTACATTGGCCACCCTCCAATCTTCCAGTACCACGCTCGATTTTAAAGATGAATTACAAATTACTAACAATAGCTCCGCGATGAATACCACCCAGTCCAGGAGATTTGCAACTCTTCAGTTTGTAGAACTATCCCATTACATCCTCCAGGTTTACAGAGAATTCATTAAGTTTCTCCGACTCATCAGCTTCGAATATCATTTCCGGCACCAGTATCCCACCGGCACCGGTATCCCACCCAAATCTTCCTTGGTGAAGACTGATGCAAAGAATTCATTTAATCTCTCCGCTACGGCTTTGTCTTCCCTGATCGCCCCTTTTACTCCTTGGTCCAACCGATTCTTTTGCCGGCTTCCTGCTTTTAAATATACCTACAAATTTTACTATGTGTTTTTGCCTCCAACACAATCTTTTTTTCGAAGTACCTCTTAGCCTTCCTTATCAGCACTTTGCATTTGACTTGACATTCCTTTTGATGTTTCTTATTATTTTTAGTCAGTTCCTTCTTCCGTTTTCTGAAGGATTTTCTTTTAGCTCTAATAGCTTCCTTCACCTCACTTTTTAACCACACCGGCCATCGTTTGGTCTTCCGTACTCCTTTTTTAATACACGGAATATATTTGGCCTGGGCTTCCAAGATGGTGTTTTTGAACAGCATCCACGCCTGATGTAAAGTTTTAACCCTTGCAGTCGCTCCTCTAAGGTTTTTTCACCGTTCTTCTCATTTTATCATAATCTCCTTTTTTAAAGTTAAAGTTGATTTCCTATGTATACTTACTTCAAAGCTAATATCAAATCTAATCATATTATGATCACTGTTATCAAGCGGCCCCAGCACCATTACTTCCCACACCAGATCATGCGCTCCACTAAGGACAAGGTCTAGAATTTTTCCTTCTCTCGTCGGCTCCTGTACCAGCTGCTCCATAAAGCTGTCCTTGATTTCATCAAGGAATTTTACCTCCCTATCATGCCCCGATGTTACATTTACCCAGTCAATATCGGGGTAATTGAAATCACCCATTATTATCATGTTGCCCAGTTTGTTTGCATCCCTAATTTCCTTTAACATTTCTGCATCTGTCTGTTCATCCTGGCCAAGCGGACGGTAGTACACTCCTATCACTATCCTTTTCCCCTTTACACATGGAATTTCAATCCACAGTGATTCCAAGAAGTGTTTTGTTTCCTGCAGAATTTTCAGTCTATTTGATTCATGGCTCTCGTTAATATATAATGCTACCCCTCCACCAATTCGATCCACCCTATCACTACGATATAATTTGCATCCCGGTATGACAGTGCCCCACTGGTTATCCTCCTTCCACCAGGTCTCAGAGATGCCTATTATATCTAATTTTTCATTTAGCACAAAATATTCTAACTATCCCATCTTATTTCTTAGGCTCCTGGCATTCGCATATAGACATTTAAAACTATGTTTGTTGTTCCTATTTACATGACGCTTAGTACTTGACAGTATTAATTTGCAATATTTTGTCTGATTTGTATTTTTATTTAAGGACACCTGATCTACTACGGTCTCTTTTGCAACCTCACTATCAGGATACCCTATCTTCCCTGTTTTGGTGATATCTTTGAAAGATAACTTATCCCAAACCATGCACTTTTCAGCAACTGTCGGCCTTCCCCAGGTTTCTAGTTTAAAAGCTGATCTATCTCCTTTTTAAATACCAATGCCAGCAGCCTGGTCCCACCCTGGTTAAGGTGGAGCCCATCCTTTCGGAATAGGCTCCCCCTTCACATTACTCCTCTTTTTAAGGCAGAACATTGGTTACCAGTTTCCCACAGAATTTCTTTTAAACTTCTTATGCTTGTCTACAAGATCCACACCTCCAGTATTCCCCTATATCTCTCTTGTCTCTTAATCCCATACTCACCAACATGACTGCTTGGGTCAATGCCAGTGAATTTACTTGTCATGTCCTCTCTCCGCACTGTATGCTACGACTTCAATTGATCCCGGATATTTAGTGTAATTGGACCCTTCATCTTGAAAGTTCAGATACTAAATTCAAAATGGCCCTTAAAGAGGTCCTTTTACTAAGGCACGATGAAAAATGGCTTGCGGTAGTGTAGGTGTGGGTTTTGGGTGCAGGCCAATCCATTTTTTAGTGCGCCTGTAAAAAAGGCCTCTTTTTTTGCTGAAAATGGATGTGCAGCAAAATCAAAATTGTTGCATCCATTTTGGGTCTGAGACCTTACTGCCAACCATAGAGATGGGAGTAACTAGCGAGGTAATTAAATTTGCTGATGACACAAAGTTATTCAAAGTCAACTCGCGACAGGATTGTGAAAAATTACAGAAGGACCTTATGAGATTGGAAGACTGGGCGGCTAAATGGCAGATGATGTTTAATGTGAGCAAGTGCAAGGTTATGCTTGTGAGAAAAAAGAACCCGAATTATAGCTACGTCATGCAAGGTTCCACCTTAGGAGTTACGGACCAAGAAAGGGATCTGGGTGTTGTCATCGATAATACACTGAAACCTTCTGCTCAGTGTGCTGCTGCGGCTCGGAAAGCAAACAGAATGTTGGGTATTATTAGGAAAGGTATGAAAAACAGGTGTGAGGATGTTATAATGCCGTTATATCGCTCCATGGTGCGACTGCACCTTGAGTATTGTGTTCAATTCTGGTTGCCGCATCTCAAGAAAGATATAGTGGAATTGGAAAAGGTGCAGCGAAGGGCAACAAAAATGATAGTGGGGATGGGACTACTTCCCTATGAAGAAAGACTAAGGAAGCTAGGGCTTTTCAACTTGGAGAAGAGAAGGCTGAGGGGAGACATGATAAAGGTATATAAAATAATGAGTGGAGTGGAACAGGTGGATGTGAAGCGTCTGTTCACGCTTTCCAAAAATACTAGGACTAGGGGGCTTTCGATGAAACTACAGTGTAGTAAATTTAAAACAAATCGTAGAAAATTTTTCTTCACCCAACGCGTAATTAAACTCTGGAATTCATTTCCGGAGAACGTGGTGAAGGCGGTTAGCTTGGCAGAGTTTAAAAGGGGGTTAGACGGTTTCCTAAAGGACAAGTCCATAAACCACTACTAAATGGACTTGGGAAAAATCCACAATTCTGGGAATAACATGTATAGAATGTTTGTACGTTTGGGAAGCTTGCCAGGTGCCCTTGGCCTGGATTGGCTGCTGTCGTGGACAGGATGCTGGGCTCGATGGACCCTTGGTCTTTTCCCAGTGTGGCATTACTTATGTACTTATGTTAAAGAATCCAGGTGGTAATGACCCATGCACATCAAATGCCACTTGGCATGCATCCATTATGTGCGACCAATAATCAAAAATATTTTTCGGACGTGCATATTGGATGTGCACCAAAAATGAAATTACCGCAAGAGCCACATGGTAGTCGGGTGGTAACTGAATTTTGGCATACGTTGGGCATGCATAGATGCTTACACAGCTCAGTAAAAGGGCCCCAAACTCTTTTTATTTATCAATGCATATAGTCCTTGATATGCTGCTGCCCTTCCTACTGAACTCTAGGTCAGGATATCAGTGCTCCAGTTCTGTCTCTCTCCTTTTTCTTTACACAATTTGTAATTCTCTTCCTTCTTTGGAAATTATATACCATTGTAAAACACTCTGAAAGCTGTCTTAAGGACAGTATAAATTGAGCCCCTATTAAACTTGAAACTTTTCATTGAAAGAAGCCAAGAGAGAGATACGTCTGGTGAAAGCGCAAGCGGAAGAACAAATGGCTAGAAATGTAAGGAGGGGTGACAAAAATTTCTTCAGGTATATAAGTGAAAGGAGAATGACTAAAAAGGGAATTGTGAGACTAAAAGATACTGCGAACCGCTATGTGGATAATGATGAAGAAAAAGCAAATTTGCTAAATAGATACTTTTTGTTCTGTTTTCACAGAAGAAAATCCTGGAGAAGGACCGCGATGGACTGCAAAAAGTATAAATGAGATTGAAGTGGATAGAGCACCGTTCACAGAAGAGAGCGTGTATGAACAGCTTGAAAAGCTAAAGGTGGATAAAGCCATGGGACCAGATGGGATCCACCCCAGGATATTGAGGGAGCTCAGAGAGGTTCTGGCGGGTCCTCTTAAAGATTTGTTTAACATATCCTTGCAGACGGGAGAGGTTCCGAAGGATTGGAGAACGGCGGAGGTGGTCCCTCTTCACAAGAGTGGTGATAGGGAAGAAGCTGGAAACTACAGGCCGGTAAGCCTCACTTCGATCATTGGAAAAGTAATGGAAGCGATGCTGAAGGAAAGGATAGTGAATTTCCTGGAAGCCAATAAGTTGCTAGATCCGAGACAACATGGTTTTACCAAAGGGAAATCTTGCCAAATGAATCTCATTGAGTTCTTTGATTGGGTGACAGGAGAATTGAATCAGGGACGAGCTATGGACGTAATCTACTTAGATTTCAGCAAAGCTTTTGACACGGTTCCCCACAGGAAGCTCTTAAATAAACTGGAAGGGCTGAAGATAGGACCCGAAGTGGTGAACTGGATTAGGAACTGGTTGACGGACAGAAACCAGAGGGTGGTGGTGAATGGAATTCGCTCGGAGGAGGGAAAGGTGAGTAGTGGTGTGCCTCAGGGACCGATGCTGTTCAATATATTTGTGAGTGACATTGCTGAAGGGTTAGAAGGTAAAGTTTGCCTATTTGTGGATGATACTAAGATCTGCAACAGAGTGGACACCCGGGAGGGAGTGGAAAACATGAAAAAGGATCTGAGGAAGCTAGAAGAATGGTCTAAGGTTTGGCAATTAAAATTCAATGCGAAGAAATGCAAAGTGATGCACTTAGGGAATAGAAACCCTCGGGAGATGTATGTGTTAGGCGGGGAGAATCTGATAGGTACGGACGGGGAGAGGGATCTTGAGGTGATAGTATCTGAGGATCTGAAGGCGACGAAACAGTGTGACAAGGCGGTGGCCGTAGCTAGAAGGTTGTTAGGCTGTATAGAGAGAGGTGTGACCAGCAGAAGAAAGGAGGTGTTGATGCCCCTGTATAAGTTGTTGGTGAGGCCCCACCTAGAGTATTGTGTTCAGTTTTGGAGGCCGTACCTTGTGAAGGATGTAAAAAGAATTGAAGCGGTGCAAAGAAAAGCTACGAGAATGGTAAGGGATTTACGTTACAAGACGTATGAGGAGAGACTTGATGACCTGAACATGTATACTCTGGAAGAAAGGAGAAACAGGGGTGATATGATACAGACGTTCAAATATTTGAAAAGTATTAATCCACAAACGAACCTTTTCCGGAAGTGCGAAGGCGGTAGAACGAGAGGACATGAAATGAGATTGAAGGGGGGCAGACTCAAGAAAAATGTTAGGAAGTATTTTTTCACGGAGAGAGTAGTGGATGCTTGGAATGCCCTCCCGCGGGAGGTGGTGGAAATGAAAGCGGTAACAGAATTCAAACACGCGTGGGATAAACATAAAGGAATCCTATTCAGAAGGAATGGATCCTAAGGAGCTTAGCCGAGATTGGGTGGCGAGGATAGTGCTGGGCAGACCTATACGGTCTGTGCCAGAGCCAGTGGTGGGAGGCGGGGCTGGTGGTTGGGAGGTGGGGATAGTGCTGGACAGACTTATACGGTCTGTGTCCTGGTACAAATCAAAGTAGGGTATACACAAAAAGTAGCACATATAAGTTTGTCTTGTTGGGCAGACTGGATGGACCATACAGGTCTTTTTCTGCCGTCATTTACTATGTTACTATCAACTTTCTCAAATGTATTTGGTATTTCATTTGTTTGTTGCATAGGTTTATGCTATGGAAAGAGTGACAGTAGGGATATTTTGTTAAAGTAATATAATTTTTTAATTTATTTTGTGCCCTCTAGAAAATGTTGTTAATCTGTGATTTAGAATCAGTGTGGTTTACTTTTGGGAAGAATATTTGATATTGTGGTGCCGCACAGGGTGTGACGCAGTTCGTGTGACTGGATCTGCTCACCCGTACACTGGCCTTTGAAGAAACAAGGGAAAAACCCCACAAATTTGAATTTGTCTCCAGTCCAGGATTTCCAACTCTCAGCTCAGGCACTCACAAATCAACCCAAATTCCAAAACAAGAAGACTTGTATTCAGCAAAAAGAATCAATCTCAATAACCAGAGCTGAGTGTACAAAGTTCTTAGGAAAATCATCAAGCCCAGTCTCTGTGAAGTCTTGCCTCTTCAAGCATCAGGTGTAGTTAACCAGTACTCACCTGGGAATCTCAAAACACAGCAAAAGTCCATGTAACACTGGACTCAGGATTCAAAAGGAAAAACAAACCAAATGATTCACACAGCAAGTTCATTATTCGGCACATCATTCAACAAAGGAAAAAAGAAAAAGTGGGGAACAACCAATCAAATTCCAACTCAAGGGTAACTTATATATTTTTTAATGTTAAAAAAGTGCAACAAAACTAAAATGGTCCTTCTTATTGACAATCAGCTATTTAACATTTTTAATCACAATTAATCGCATGATCAAAATACTTAATCATACAATTAATCATATGATTTCAGAATAATATCAGATGTGAGCAGAGAAAACTTAACCAATCAATACTGAGGCTGATTTTCAGACCTTGGGAGTTAGACTGGATACCTCCTGCAGTCGGCACTGAGAGCCAATATTCAATGTCGGGCCATTTCTGGTGACCGACATTGAATATCCAGTTTAACTTTGGCTGGCCAGACTGGCCAAAGTTATTCCAGGGTTTCATGCAACCAAATATGGCTGCCAAACTTGACCAGTCTGAGTTTTAAAATTGGCGGATAGCCGGTTATATCACCTGATATAACTGGCTATCCGCTAACCGGCAATATTCAACTGTACATGGCCGAATATCAACAGTTAGCTGGTTATCCCGCATTTACATGGCCAAGTGCCAATCCTGGCCAGTCAAATGTGGCTGAATATTTGGGGGATTGTTTTTATATTTATGTTTATTCCACAATTGATGTACCACCTTTCTGTTGATACAGTCAAAGTGGTCTGCATATGCTATTTTTGCAGGTACGTTTCTGTCCCTAATGTGCTCATAATCTAAGGTTATTTGTACTTGGGGCAATGAAGGGTTAAGTGGCTTGACCAGGGTCACAAGGAGCTGCAGTGGGAATTGAATCCAATTCCAAAGGATCTGAACTCACTGCACTAACCATTAGGCTACTTCTCCACTCTGTGATTAAAATAATAAAGCTTAAACAGTTATATAAACTAAAAGGACAGACTGTACAAGTACTGCAAGGGGAATCATTGGCACCTTACTCAGAGGGAATCAATTGGACAATTGGACAGCACTCCCTTCTGGCATTAAATCAATCCGCACGTGTCTGAAAAAATGTCAGCACAAAATCAAGTATATATAAAAGTCATTAGAAAATCTTTAAATGTATTCATCAAATTGAAAATTGTACTCACAGAGGTTACTCCAGGCACAGTGCTACAAAATAAATGTTTTCTGTGAATTCTGGGATGCATTTATACCTCTTGCTGGAGGTCAAAGGTCATATATAAATAAAAGTTTTATACTTGTTTTAAAAAGGCAAAAGAACCAAATCACCATTATTGTGATGAAAATTGACTAGCAAAAATTGAATATGGATGACTTCTACAACCATAAGAACAGCCCAAACGTGCATTCATCATATGGAAAGTAAACATATTAACAGTATTATCTTTTTTAACCATAAGAAGAACAGCTAAATTGCATTTAGTATATGGAAAGAAATAAGCATACATTACTGTTTGAGCCAACCACTGAAACACACAAATGTTTTCAATATTACCTGGTGAAAGAGCAATGTTTTGCTTTGTTTTTATTGACTATTTGTCCTGATAATAAAAATAAGCACTCACAAGGGACTTTATAGCTGGTATTCCTAAGTATTTCATAGCCAGTCTAGCAATGACTGGATGTGACCCTTCTTCTGCCACTGAAGTAGGCATAACTTTTGATCTATCTGAGGTTTAACAATGCAATTATCAACAGCCTTGTTACCAGATGTTGGTTCCAGTAATGGATCATTGTCAGAATCTGATAAATACTCTGCATATATGTGAACCTTCTTTTACTGTGGTTCTGTAGATGGCATTTCAATTTCAGCAATCATTTTATCATGTGACACTAGACTCTGCAACTCTTTCCAGACATTACCTCACTGCTAACTCAAAAAGTTACTTATGCTTCAAGAGGAACTAAAAATACTGATTTATTTTGGTCCAAATTTGATAAGTGTGGTGAGAATACAGAACCCCCAATTTATTTTTAGTAGATTGGATAATTTTAGTTATGACATTTTAAATAATCTGGCCCCTCACAAATCTAATACCAAAATACCTAGGAAATCTGATAAATGGTTTGATACTGTTTTACTAGAACTAAAGCATAAATGCAGAACAAAAGGATCTGGTTTTAAAATTCTTCCTTAGCTAATAAAGAAATTTGAAGAACAGCTATTATGCTTAAAACAGAAAAAGCTTATTAGTCAAAATTAATAAATGGAAAATCACTGGATAATAAATCATTATTTAAAATATTGTCAGATATGACCAATACTGAAATGTGTTTAAACTCTGATTGTGATACAAGCCAGACAGCAGAACAGGGGAAAAATCTTCCTTGACAATAAAAGAGGAAGGGAAGGGGTAGAAGATGCCAACCAATGTAGTTCCAAAAAGACAACCAAAGATAAATCCAGAAGTCCAATACTTAAAAAAAAAAAAAAAAAATTATTCTCCAGGGTACATAAAATGTGTGGACAATCTTGACCCAACATGGGCTGTGTTTTGGCTGCAAAACCTTCCTGAGGGGTCTTTCTCCCTGCTGGACTGTTTCTTCCTTTGCTGCCCCCTAGAAACTGGAAGTGAATGGTTCTAGGTTGACTCAACTCCCAACTTCCCCGCTAGCAGGAAATCAGGCTTCGATGAAAATACTTTCTAGTAGGATTGTTTGTAAAACTACTCTGTATTCAGATAGCATTTTTATACTGAACATTTTTTACTGGTCCTTTTGATTTTTGTCATATAGTACTTTAGATCAAGGTAAGAAAGTTTTTCTAGTATGATTAGATATAAGTGCTGCATTTGATCTTATAAATCACACTGTATTAAGAGCATAAGAATAGCCATACTGAATCAGACCAATGGTCCATCTAGCCCAGTATCCTGCTTCCAACAGTGGCCAATACAGGTCACAAGTACCTGGCAGAAACCCAATTAGTAGCAACATTCCATACTACCAATCCCAGGGCAAGCAGTGGCTTCCCCTATGTCCATCTCAATAACAGACTATGGGCTTTTCCTCCAGAAACTTGTCCAAACCTTTTTAAACCCAGATACGCTAACTACTGTTACCACATCCTCTGGCAACGAGTTCCAAAGCTTAACTATTCTTTGAGTGAAAAAATGTTTCCTCCTATTTGTTTTAAAAGCATTTCCATGTAATTTTATTGAGTGTCCCCTGGTCTGTAGTTTTTTGAAAGAGTGAAAAACTGATTCATTTTTACCCATTCTTACTCCTCTCAGGATTTTGGAGACCTCAATCATATTCCCCCCTCAGCCTTCTCTTTTCCAAGCTGAAGAGGCCTAACCTCTTTAGCATTTCCTCATATGGGAGGAGTTGCATCCCCTTCTATGGGGCTTATTTTCAAAAGAGAAAAAAGTCTAAATAGTGGCATAAAAGATCAGTATTTTCAAAGCCAATTTTTCAGATGTTTTTCTATGCTGTTCATCTGCAGTGCAGCCAAATCTGAAGGAGGTGTGTCAGGGGCATTTTAACGGCAGGATTTGGGCGTTTTTCAGCCAAATGAAGAAAACAAAACTAGACCTGGTTTTATAACAAATAAGGCACAAAAATGTACCCTAAATGACCAGATGACCCACAATACCCCCCCAGTGGTCACTGACCCCCCTCCCACCCCCCCAAAAAATGTGAATAAAATATGACTTACCAGCCTCTATGACAGCCTCAAATAGCCAGGTCTATTAGAGCAGCATGCAGATCCCTGATGTCATGTAGTGGTTGGTGCAGTGCACTATGGATTGTTAGACACTGTGACCTCTCTCAAAGTCACCAAAACTCTACTGTATCCACATATAGGTACCCCCTTCACACATAAGGGCTATTGTAGTGGGGTACAGTGGGAGGCAGCAGGTTTTGTGTGGGTTTTAGAGGACTCAGGGTACAAGATAAGGGGGCAAAGGTGAGATTTGTACCTGAGAGCATTTTTATGAAGTGCACAGAAGTGCCCCCTAGGGTGCCCCATTGCTCTCCTGGGATGTCTGGGGGACCAGTCTGCTAAAAATGCTGGCTCCTCCTACATCCCAATTGCTTGATTTTGCACTTACTTGTTTTTTTCAAAAATGGATCAAAAAACAAAACGTCCAAAGCACAAAAACTTGTTCGAAAACAGTATTTTTGAAAAAAAAAAAAAAAGACAGACATTTTTCTTTTAAGAAAATGATCTTCTTTCCTGTTCGGATTTTGGACATTTTGTGCAAAACGTCCAAATTCGGACTTAGACATATCAAAAATGCCCCTTCACATCTTTTTTGAGATACGGCAACCAGAATTGAACACAGTACTCAAGGTTAGGTTGCACCATGGAGCAATACAGAGGCATTCTAATATTCTTGGTCTTATTTTGCATCCCTTTCCTAATAATTACAAAGCATCCTGTGTGCTTTTCTTGGCCGCCGCCGCCATACACTCCCCTGATAGAAAAAGGTTGGACAATCATGCTTTTAACATGTCCTGTGGTAAGCCTTTTTCAGCATGCTAAGCCCATGTTAGGGTTCAGCGCACCTTTGAAAAAGGGCCCCTTTATGTATTATGACAGTATCATCCCAGGCAAGTTAATATTAATATTCACTAAACTGAAATTATACAAAAATCTTTCTTGTGAATTCAATAAAAATATAAAAGCATTAAAAAAATGATACTGCTCTTTGAAAAAAAAGATCTGAATCAACATCAGCTGTCTTCTACATTTACCTTACTGATTCTTTGTCCAAGTAGCAGTCCAGATGCACCCATTCTCTAGGACTTTACAGCAGGGGACCCTTTTAATGCTGTTGGAAGAATCTGGTCTGATTAGACTGTGCACTGTTCTCTGCAATCTCTACTGTAAATTCAGTCCTCATGGCCTGAATGAGCATTCTCATTTCTGGCAATAACCCTCCTTGTCCTTTTCTCCTTTATCTCATTTTCACTTCTTTGCTTCTAGTTCTTTTTCTATCCATTCTCATTTGCCCTTTTCTCTCATGACTCCTTCTTTCTGCCTGAAGGCATCCATAGTCACACTATTCTTACTCTGTTACCAGCGAAGGTCAGAGGTCTTTCAAAGGTGCTAACATTTAATACAGAAAATTAAAAAGTGTACAGCCATAAAAACATTCCACAAACTTCAAGACTGACAACATTTTTCCCATAGGTTCTTTTATCTGTCAGATATATTATTTTATGTTTTCCTAACTATTGATGATAATGTAAGTTAGAGTATATTTCTGCATGAAGGCTTGATTTTTAATGGACACATGGGCAATTTTGTAAAACATTTTCCTTGTGTAAAGCCTGTTTTACACATGGGAAGAGTTGTAAATTCCTGTTTAGTGAGCATTTGTGTAAACTAAGTTGTTCCAAGGTATAAACAAAAAACAAGAACAAAAAAGTTTCAGCCAGCACATTTAGGAGTCCTTTTACAAAACTGTGGTAAAAAATGGCCTGCAGTAATGTGGGCGTGTTTCATTAGGTCCTTAGCACATAAGTACATAAGTATTGCCATATCGGGACAGACCAAAGGTCCATCAAGCCCAGCATCCTGTTTCCAACAGTGGCCAATCCAGGTCACAAATATCTGGCAAGATCCCAAAAAAGTACAAAACATTTTATACTGCTTACCACAGAAATAGTGGATTTCCCCCAAGTCTAATTTAATAACGGTCTATGGACTTTTCCTTTAGGAAGCCATCCAAACCTTTTTAAACTCTGCTACGCTAACCACCTTTACCACATTCTCTGGCAACAAATTCCAGAGTTTAATTATACGTTGAGTGAAGAAACATTTTCTCCAATTTGTTTTAAATTTACTACTTTGTAGATTCATCGCATGCCCCCTAGTCCTAGTATTTTTGGAAAGCATAATGTAACCCCTTCCCCGCTCGTTGATAATACACTGAAACCTTCTGCTCAGTGTGCTGCTGCAGCTAGGAAAGCGAATAGAATATCGGGTATTATTAGGAAAGGTATGATAAGAACAGGGTTCCGGTTAGCCTGATGTTAGTAATCGTGGCAGCTTTCCAGAAACCCAGTACCCAGGAATGGGGAGGGAACAACAAAAACTAACCTTGCCTCTCACTCCTGAAGAATGAGAGGGAAAAATAAACTAAATTAGGATTTGTTCTGCTTCTGGAAGAACCAAACTTAATAATAGTTACTAAATAACAATAGTTTTTATTCTACTGAAAATGAGGTAAGTATATATTCATATCAACCTTTATAATCAATTGTAAGCAAATTATAACATTTATAATCATCATTGTTCCCTTTTTCCCAATTTTCCAATTCCCCAGTATATCAGTATAAACTCAACATTTCTACTTTAGTTCAGGATAGAGTTAACACTACTATTGCAAGAAATTGATTCTTTGTGAACTCTCTTTGTATTTTCACAGAACTTCAGTATACCATCAACATGTCAGCTTAGGTAAGTATATGTCTTTTCTTTGTCATTTAAATTTGTTGCAACTTAGCTGTAGATGAAGTTTTAGGTTGTTTTCTTCTGAAATCTTTCTTGCGTGGGGGCCCAGGATATGTTCCAGATTTTCGTGCTCCTTTTCAGTTTCTTCTCCCTTCATCTCACTCATAACCAAATAAAATGAAGGCAAGACCCTAACTCCTTAACCTTATACACCACATAACTAAGAGGGGCATAATCAAATATCTATTTTGGCGGCGCCGCAAAGAGCTGTCCGGAACCGTATTATCGAAAAAGATGGCTGGCCATCTTTTGTTTCGATAATTCGGTTGTGGCCGGCCAAATGCCATAGATTGTCAGGTTTGAGATGGCGACTGTTTTTCAGCGATAATGGAAACTGGAACCGGCAATCTCAATGCACACTGGCTTTGGAGACACACTGCCAGCTTTAGCAGGGAGCTGAGGAATGGTGTGTATATATATAGTCACAAAAGAGAGGGAAAACAGCATACAAATACAACAAGGCAAACAAAAAAAAGCAAACACTGGGCCTTCAGAATTGAGAAAAATGTAGTCCTTTAATATCACAAATACCCGACACGGGCCGTGTTTCGGCGTACAACCGCCTGCATCAGGGGTCTGACATGAAGACACATAAAAATAAATTAAAACCATAAATTAATTAAACAATATCAGTAAACCATAATTTCAGTCATATGCACATCATTATCACAACTTAAAACCATACACATATACACATATATTCACTATACTACATATACACCACGCACAGATATATATGTATATATATTAAAAAAACATTAAAAAAACATATATTTCTAGATGATACCTATATATGCCCACCAATACATACATCTGTAAGCTCGCATATCCACACACACATAAATATATATATATATATATATATATATATATATATATATATATATATATATATATATGTATATTTTCTTAAATAAACCCTTACATATACATACATGTAAATTCACACATACAGTCATACCATGTCACGTAAGACATGGTCATTCAATATTTGTGATTTTATAGTGTTTAGTATGCTCTGGTAATGCTTTATTTAGAAATACGTGACATGGTATGACTGTATGTGTGAATTTACATGTATGTATATGTAAGGGTTTATTTAAGAAAATATACATATATATATATATATATATATATATATGTGTGTGTGTGTGTGTGTATGTGTGTGTGTGTGGATATGTGAGCTTACAGATGTATGTATTGGTGGGCATATATAGGTATCATCTAGAAATATATGTTTTTTAAATGTTTTTTAATATATATACATATATATCTGTGCGTGGTGTATATGTAGTATAGTGAATATATGTGTATATGTATATGGTTTTAAGTTGTGATAATGATGTGCATATGACTGAAATTATGGTTTACTGATATTGTTTAATTAATTTATGGTTTTAATTTATTTTTATGTGTCTTCATGTCAGACCCCTGATGCAGGCGGTTGTACGCCGAAACACGGCCCGTGTCGGGTATTTGTGATATTAAAGGACTACATTTTTCTCAATCCTGAAGGCCCAGTGTGTATATATATAGGCCAGGAAGTCAGCTATCCTTAACAATGCTCACTGGTAAAATCAGAAGACACCTCAATAAGGTGCTGACTCAGAAAGGATGGGCCTTTTTCACTGAGGTTCAAAACCCAGTAGAAGGCAGAAAAAGGAGGCTTGAGGAAGAATGCAGTGGGCATAGCATCTATAAAGAGAAGACTGTTATACAAATCATTTTACACTGGATCTGGGATAAAGCGGTATTATAGATGTGGAAACAATGGAGGGGGTGGGATGACTTGCAGTGTGAGATGGGTCTGGCAATTAAACATGCTGAGTGAGAATTTATTTGTTTATTTTTTCTTTTTCTGAATGTCTGGTCTTCCTCACTGTGTAGTTGTAAATAAATCTTGTTTAAGCCCCCTAATCTTCAGCCCCATGAATTATTGTTGGAAAAAAGCCCATCCCAAGTACCCAGTGAACAAGCCAATTCCCATGACCTTACAGACCTATAGTTCCTTAGCTGTAAATTCAGTTTTTAATATGTCTTCTTCAATGTGTTCTCTCCTCTTTAGCCACATCATCCCCCATGCCCATGCATTTATTCTGCAACTCATTAGAACTTTGAAAATGCATACTACAATTTACTTGTATATTCAGGCAATATCATTCATTTAGCATTGACCTGAAGAAGGGAACATATACTAAAGGGAGTTAACCCTAATGCATGCTTAGTATGTAAACAAATGCCTACCAAAAGCGTATTAAAGCATTTTGCTGTAAGTAACCTTTTTGCACGTTAAGTCTTGCCTTGAGCTGTGATAAGTGTGGGTTATACATGTTTAAAAATAAATAAATAAGCATGTGTGATCTATATATGACCCGCTGAGTGATAAGGTACCAAACATGTGTGTGTGTGTGGGGGGGTGTGTCTTATTTATACCACAATATAGAGGGATATCAACTGCATAACCGTGCCAAATTTCAGCCTCAAGTATGGACTAATGACATCTCATTTATCAATAAAAAAGTAATTAACCCCATAAATCACATGCCCCACTTTAGGTACCTGTAGTTTTATAGGCTGTAGAACATGAAAACATCAAAGTTGTGAAAAAAATTGCATAGTCCAATTCTTCTGACACTATAAAGTACACAAAACTTAAAGTTACTCCTCCAAACCTTTATAGTCTTTGTTTTGAAACCCTATTTTTGCAAAGAGGGTCATATATATTTATATTTATTTTTTGGAGGGGGGCCTGTCAGGGACAGAGAATGGGCATGTCTACTGAAGGGAGTTAACTCTAATGCACTCTAGTACATATACAAATGCCTACCACAAAGCATATTAAAGCGTTTTGCTGTAAGTAACCTTTTTGTACACGTTAAGCTTTGCCTTGAGCTGTGATGTGTGGGTTATACATTTTTTAAAATAAATAAATAAGCACATGTGATCTATATATGACCCACTAAGTGAAAAGGTACCAAAAGTGTGTGTGTGTGTGGGGGGGGGGATGTCTTATTTATACCACAAGATAGAGGGATATCAACTGTATAATCTTACAAATGGCGGTTTAATCCTGTTCTACTCCAAGATGAACATTTTCTACAATATCTTAAAGAAAATATAATTGAATACCAATCTATACATCCTTTTTCTGATTATAAAGCATATATATGGTGGGATGCTTTTAAAGTTACTTTAGAGGACACATTATTAGTCCAAAAAATAGTTTTTATTTTCAGATGCACATATTGGACACGTGCCAAGTGGCTTTTGACGCACGTAGGTCATTTCCACCCGGTTACCGTGTGAGTCTTTATTGATAGGTCAATGGCTAGTGGTAAGATCTCAGACCCAAAATGGATGCGCGGCAATTTTTATTTTGCCGCACGTCCATTTTTGGCAAAAATTTTAAAAAGGCATTTTTTACAGGTGCACTGAAAAATGGATCGGCACATGCCCAAACCTTATGCCTACCTACCGCAAGCCATTTTTTAGCACACCTTAGGAAAAGGACCCCTTAGCTCTCCATTGCTCCAGGTACAATATTCTACTTAGATTGTGAGCCCATTAGGGACAACGTAAGTACATGTACAATTGTATGTAAACTGCCTCAACCTTTGCTTGAAAGAGGTGGTTTATCAAATTAATAAATAATAAACAATAAACGATAATGCATCAAAAGTTACACACAATAACCACTGGATTCAATATATTGTGACTAAAGTTGTGCACGCAAATCTGCTTGCAATGCCGATTTGTGCATGCAACTTAAGTGGTTGATGAGCCAATCATCAACAATAATTGGCTGTTAACAACCAATTATCGGTATTGGCCTTAATTGAGAGTTACACACACATCGTATTCTATAATGCTGTGCATGGAACTCCTACAGAGTACAATTTCAAGGGGGCATGGACAGGGGCATTTCAGGGGCACATTGTTACAGAATAGACTCGATCAGATACCAGCATTTATATCTGCTTTCAGCAGGCTAGTTGGCAGTGCCTACAGTTAGGTGTCGTTTATGCACTTACCACCGGATTCTATATATTGTGTCTATAACAACATGTGTAACTTAATTGGTTAACAAGCCAGTTAGTGTTTTTTAACAGCACTTAACAAGCAATAATGAGCACTAATTGGCAATAATTAGAATTTACATGCATTATTTGCTAAGTGTATTCTGTAACACAAAGTGCCTAAATTCTAATGTGTGGAGCCAAAAAGGGGCATGGTTATGGGTGGGGAAATGGGCATTTTGTGGGCATTCCAAAATGTATGCACACAGTTACAGAAGATGCCCCTCTCCCTTGGATTCTATATAGCGCACCTAGAGATCGGCGCCAAAATCGGTGCAGATTCTATAACAATGCATGTAATTTGACAAGCTAATGAGTGGAGGAGTAGCCTAGTGGTTAGTGCAGTGGACTTTGATCCTCGGGAACTGAGTTGAATTCCCACTGCAGTTCCTTGTGACTCTGGGCAAGTCACTTAACCCTCCATTGCCCCTGGTACAAAATAAGTACCTGAATATATGTAAACTGCTTTGAATGTAGTTGCAAAAAACCTCAGAAAGGTGGTATATCAAGTCCCATTTCCCCCTTCCCCAATAATGAGCACTAATTTGCACTAATTAGAATTTAGGTGCATAACTCACTAAGCATATTCTGTAACAATGTGCACCAAACTTCTAACATGTGCAGGCAAATACGGGCAGGGAAATGGGTATTTTGTGGGCGTTCTGAAATTTATGCACCTAGTTAATACAATATTGCCCAGTGTGCCTAAATCTATGTACTGGGATTTATGCCACATTTTTGTTGGTGTAAATGGATACACTTAGATTTTGGCACTGAAGTATCAACTAATCATATTCTTTAATTGGTGCCTAAATCTAGGTGTCGCTTATAGACTATGCTTAGGTGGAAATTTATTCCACGTGGATTTTTCAGGCGCCATATATAGAATCTACCCATTAGTGCTTTTCTATAAAAGGATACAGATCCTTCATAGAATGATGCTCAGTGCCTAAATTTGTCAGCAACAATTTTTCAACACTGTTTATAAAATCTAGTCCTAACTGGATAGTGTGTCCATAATAGGACATAGTAAGTGCTCCGTCAATTTTTTTCAGGTTACACGTGCTAATGTGAACATTAGCCCATGATCTGAAAAATAAATTCCAGGAAATGCTCTATTTCCTGGTTGCAATGGAAATGGGCTTAGCGCGTGGAAAAGTCTCACATTAACACACACTACCTGCTGGATTCTACGTAGTGCAGCTAGAGATCCGCATCAAAATAACGTGCAAAACTTAATTGACTTAACAAGCTAATCAGCATTGATAACAACACTTTACAAGCAATAATGCACACTAATTGGCTAAGCTTATTCTGTTGTGAACTGTGCCTAAATTCTAATGCACGCAATTGAAAAGGGAAGGGGTTATTGGTGAGGAAATGGGCAATCCGTGGGTGTTCCAAAATTTACATGCATAGTTATAGAACATATCCCAGGGTGCGTAAATCTAAACATGGGGATTTATGCCACATTTTCGTTGGTGTAAATAGAGGTGCATAGTTTTAGGCGCTGGGATTTCAACTAAGCGTATTATATATACTGTGCCTAAATGTAGGCCCCACTTATAGAATATGCTTAAACAGAAATGTTTACTGCGTGGATTTTGTAGGCGCATTATATAAAATCTGGCCCTAAGCCCATTCCCTGGTGACCTTAAGCAGACATACTCCCAAATTCTAGAAAGCCGCTACAATGTGTTTGAAGGATTGGGGGGGGGGGGGATATCTGTATTGCCATAGAATAAGCTGTAACACAGCTGAAGACAATATTAGATTTATCTGCAAACTTTATTGAAGAATCACACTGAGAAACAGCTTATCATGTCAAGTGATTTGGAATTAATGATACAATTAAACTGCCATTTATATGGAATATGTTCTATTTTTTTCTATTTATAACACAGAATATCAGCTTTCATAAAATTGCAGGGATTCTTCATGAACTATTACTGCAATCCGAAACATCCATGAATTAAAAGCAATGTTGTGGAAAATCTTTGCGTTAGCTCATCCTTCACACATCTTTATAAACAAAACTGAAAATAAACAGACTTTTTTTAATGCATGGAATTCCCCAGAGCTTTACAAAAACTATCACTGTTTTCCATTCTCATCCCTCTCACCTCCTCTTTTTCTGCTCTATTCCCCCCCAATCTCATACTTTATTTGGCATAGAAAACTTCTGGGGTGAGATTTCAATTCTTTTAAACTCTTACTCCAGGAAAGAGTAGACAGAAAATTTTAAACCATTCATATACAGCTCCACTTTAGAAAGGTCATGGAAGTAGAAAATGAGGTGTGCAGGTCAATGCATCGAAAGTTTCACCAGTATATTAGAACAGAATCTGTCAAAGCAAAGCCTATTCTAAAATACTAGACTTAGTCCTTAGTGGTGCTTAGTGGTGCTCATGATCTAGTGCAGGGGGTAACGATACGAGGGCCGCTTGATAACAGTGATCATAATATGATCGGTTTTGATATTGGCATTGAAGGAAGTGAAACTAGGAAATCAAGTACGCTAGCGTTTAACTATAGAAAAGGTGATTACGACAAAATGAGAAAAATGGTGAAAAAAAGACTGAAAGGAGCAGCTCGCAGAGTAAAAAACTTGCATCAGGCGTGGATGCTGTTTAAAAACACCATCCTGGAGGTTCAGGACAAATATATTCCACGTATTAGAAAAAAGGGAAAAAAGACTAAACGTCAGCCGGCGTGGCTAAACAGTAAGATAAAGGAAATCATTAGAGCCAAAAAACAATCCTTCAGAAAGTGGAGAAGAGAACCAACTGAAAGTAACAGGATAGATCATAAGGAATGGCAAGCCAAATGCAAAGCGGAGATAAGGAGGGCAAAAAAGGACTTTGAGAAAAAATTAGCGTTGGAAGCAAAAATACATAGTAAAAACTTTTTTAGATACATTAAAAGCAGGAAACCGGCCAAAGAGTCGGTTGGGCCGCTGGACGAAAATGGTGTTGAAGGGGCGATCAAGGAGGACAAAGCCGTAGCGGAGAAATTAAATGAATTCTTTGCTTCGGTCTTCACCGAGGAGGATTTGGGGGGGACACCGGTGCCGGAAAGAATATTTGAAGCGGGGGAGTCGGAGAAACTAAACAAATTCTCTGTAACCTTGGAGGATGTAATGGGTCAGTTCAGCAAGCTGAAGAGTAGTAAATCACCGGGACCTGATGATATTCATCCCAGAGTATTAATAGAACTAAAAAATGAACTTGCGGAGCTACTGTTAGAAATATGCAATCTGTCCCTAAAATCGAGTGTAATACCGGAAGACTGGAGGGTAGCCAATGTTACTCCGATTTTTAAGAAAGGTTCCAGAGGAAATCCGGGAAATTATAGACCGGTGAGTCTGACGTCGGTGCCGGGCAAGATGGTGGAGGCTATTATTAAGAATAAAATTGCAGAGCATATACAAAAACATGGACTGATGAGACAAAGTCAGCACGGATTTAGTGAAGGGAAGTCTTGCCTCACCAATCTAATGCATTTTTTTGAGGGGGTAAGCAAACATGTGGACAATGGGGAGCCGGTTGATATTGTATATCTGGATTTTCAGAAGGCGTTTGACAAAGTGCCGCACGAAAGACTCCTGAAGAAATTGCAGAGTCATGGAATCGGAGGTAGGGTATTATTATGGATTAAGAACTGGTTGAAAGATAGGAAGCAGAGAGTAGGATTGCGTGGCCAGTATTCTCAGTGGAGGAGGGTAGTTAGTGGGGTCCCGCAGGGGTCTGTGCTGGGTCCGTTGCTTTTTAATGTATTTATAAATGACCTAGAGATGGGAATAACTAGTGAGGTAATTAAATTCGCCGATGACACAAAATTATTCAGGGTCGTCAAGTCGCAGGAGGAATGTGAACGATTACAGGAGGACCTTGCGAGACTGGGAGAATGGGCGTGCAAGTGGCAGATGAAGTTCAATGTTGACAAGTGCAAAGTGATGCATGTGGGTAAGAGGAACCCGAATTATAGCTACGTCTTGCAAGGTTCCGCGTTAGGAGTTACGGATCAAGAAAGGGATCTGGGTGTCGTCGTCGATGATACGCTGAAACCTTCTGCTCAGTGTGCTGCTGCGGCTAGGAAAGCGAATAGAATGTTGGGTGTTATTAGGAAGGGTATGGAGTCCAGGTGTGCGGATGTTATAATGCCGTTGTATCGCTCCATGGTGCGACCGCACCTGGAGTATTGTGTTCAGTACTGGTCTCCGTATCTCAAAAAAGATATAGTAGAATTGGAAAAGGTACAGCGAAGGGCGACGAAAATGATAGTGGGGATGGGACGACTTTCCTATGAAGAGAGGCTGAGAAGGCTAGGGCTTTTCAGCTTGGAGAAGAGACGGCTGAGGGGAGATATGATAGAAGTGTATAAAATAATGAGTGGAATGGATCGGGTGGATGTGAAGCGACTGTTCACGCTATCCAAAAATACTAGGACTAGAGGGCATGAGTTGAAGCTACAGTGTGGTAAATTTAAAACGAATCGGAGAAAATTTTTCTTCACCCAACGTGTAATTAGACTCTGGAATTCATTGCCGGAGAACGTGGTACGGGCGGTTAGCTTGACGGAGTTTAAAAAGGGGTTAGATAGATTCCTAAAGGACAAGTCCATAGACCGCTATTAAATGGACTGGAAAAATTCCTCATTTTTAGGTATAACTTGTCTGGAATGTTTTTACGTTTGGGGAGCGTGCCAGGTGCCCTTGACCTGGATTGGCCACTGTCGGTGACAGGATGCTGGGCTAGATGGACCTTTGGTCTTTCCCAGTATGGCACTACTTATGTACTTATGTACTTATGTACAGGAGAAATGGATATTTATGCAGCAGGTGCATGTTGCATAAACATTCATTTTAGAAAAATAAAAGTACATAATATTGATGGGTTCAAAGCCAGCACATAACCAGTTATCTTTGCAATTATTATCCAAACGATGTCACAGTAACTGGATTCTCTTGCCAGTTTGGCATTTAGGGGGTACAAAAAACACTGGAGTGGAGTGCTGCACATACCTCTTAATGTGCTTGGTAGCAGCTAAAAGTCCTCATGTCGATTTTTAGGACATAGACATTTACCCCTCAATATTCAAAACCATTTAACCGTCCAAGAACGGCACCTGCTGAATATTCCCAGCTCTGTGCATAACTGGTTATGTAACTGTTACATTATATTAAGAACTTCTATTCTGCAATAACTTGAGCAGTTCCAGGCCGATTACACAGTTAAAAAGAAAACCAGACCCCTCCGAAAGGACAGCACCTTGTAGTGGTGGAGGGGCTTCTGTGTTTCAATGACTCAGAGAGCTATGCTGAAGGGTTACCCATATCATACAGGCCTCTGAGGAGAAACCAGACAAAGATTGTAGAGTGGTAAGATGGTGACCTGAAGTTCATATGCCCAGCGGCCCAGCTGCCCTCTGAAGTTTTGTCTTCTTTATGTAAATTCCCTCTCTGCAATTGCACTTTCCTTAACTGAGAGGAAGGGAACAACCGGCGGTCAGCCGCTGATGGCCAGCGTTGTGTCCCCTGAGCAGCAAGTGCGGGACCGCTGCGCGTTGAACTGCCCACAGATGAAAGAGTTGACGAGTCCTTTGATTAGCGCCAGCGAAGGAGCGTCAATGCTCTTGGACCTGGAAAAACAACTCAATCGCTATGTTTGTGCAGCGCTGCGTATGCCTTGTAGCGCTATAGAAATGCTAAATAGTAGTAGTAGTAGTAATCGCTCCCGAATTATTCAACCACCATGTCCAAAGGAGTGGAGGAGTGAGTTAGAGGCATATGCTGAAACGGAGGACGTTTACAGCAGAAACCGAATCGGCGGAACCACTCCTAAACACCTCAAGAGAAATCACCTTGGAGTTCTTGGCTTCCGTGGAGGTTACATTGAATGCCATCTGGAAGGCGCTTCGGGACCAGACGGCGGTAGTAAATAACTTTGTTTCAGATATAATCTTATTGGAGAGTTACATGGACAATTTGACTGAACCCTTTGAGAGTGAAAAATTGATATAATAAATGAAGATCTACACAAGCTAGAAGTGGTTATGATCCTGAAAATGATAATGGACCAAAAACTTTGAATGATAAGGTGGATGTTATTGTGGATGATTGATGCCGAGATTATTGTTTTTCCCAGAGTTCCAGGTATGACTCCTAAAGTTTTCCTCAGAAATATTTCCTTAATTATTACTTCGAAAGGAGTGAAGCCTGTGAAAACTGGGATTGCTTTAATCAGTGGGATTTGAATTAGAGACTTAAGTATATGTATCGTTAAATAATTTCTGTTTTTTAAAAGAGAGAGAATGTAATCAGATGTATTATTTCTAACTAAAATCTGGACAATAAGTATGTTCTCAATGAAATGAATTGACTATACACAGTATTTGGTCTTGAAGAAGCCAACCAGATGATCAATGTGGAATAATGAATTAGATGAGTAATATCTGGGGATAATCAGGTTAATACCATGTTTTCTTTTTCCTGTTTACTGTTTAATTGATCTCCTTGTCTTATCTCACTCGCCCTATTTTTCTTCACTTTGTGGTCTAAGAAAGAGAAAGATTGTATATAATCCATATATCTAGTTGGGATTGTTTTCTTCTTATCTTGTATTAATGTGCAGTCATCTCTGTATTACTGTTTGCAAGTGACCCTTGTAAAATGAAACTTTATAAATGATTAAAAAAAAAGAAAAAAGAAAACCAGAACAACCATCTGGGAATTTAAAAAATTTAAAAGCAATACCTCAAATATAATCAATTCATATATTTCAGTAATTTACAAAAGGACCACAAATGAGTTAGAGAACAGACAGAAGAAGGAAGAGAATTCCATATTGTTGTGGCTTGATACGGAATTGAAGCCGAAAGTTGTTTAAGGTATTTAACTGATTTAACTTAGGAAATAACAGAGATATTTGCCCCCTGAAAAGCTTTAATTTCAAGACAGAAAAAATCCCACCCAATAAACAGGAATATTTCCTTGTAGAGTCTAATAAATCAGTGTACACAACTTAAAATGGCATCTTTCTATAACTGGGAGCCAATGTAACTCATAATAATAACAGGCACACACAGTGGATCGAAAAATAATCCTCTCACAGATGGTGTTTTCCTAAACAAGGTCTTTATTTCAAATTAATAAGACTGACCCGACACGAGTCATGTTTCGGCCGTAAAGGCCTGCGTCAGGGGTCTATAAATGAACAAAAGTATACAGTGGGGGAAATAAGTATTTGATCCCTTGCTGATTTTGTAAGTTTGCCCACTGACAAAGACATGAGCAGCCCATAATTGAAGGGTAGGTTATTGGTAACAGTGAGAGATAGCACATCACAAATTAAATCCGGAAAATCACATTGTGGAAAGTATATGAATTTATTTGCATTCTGCAGAGGGAAATAAGTATTTGATCCCCCACCAACCAGTAAGAGATCTGGCCCCTACAGACCAGGTAGATGCTCCAAATCAACTCGTTACCTGCATGACAGACAGCTGTCGGCAATGGTCACCTGTATGAAAGACACCTGTCCACAGACTCAGTGAATCAGTCAGACTCTAACCTCTACAAAATGGTCAAGAGCAAGGAGCTGTCTAAGGATGTCAGGGACAAGATCATACACCTGCACAAGGCTGGAATGGGCTACAAAACCATCAGTAAGACGCTGGGCGAGAAGGAGACAACTGTTGGTGCCATAGTAAGAAAATGGAAGAAGTACAAAATGACTGTCAATCGACAAAGATCTGGGGCTCCACGCAAAATCTCACCTCGTGGGGTATCCTTGATCATGAGGAAGGTTAGAAATCAGCCTACAACTACAAGGGGGGAACTTGTCAATGATCTCAAGGCAGCTGGGACCACTGTCACCACGAAAACCATTGGTAACACATTACGACATAACGGATTGCAATCCTGCAGTGCCCGCAAGGTCCCCCTGCTCCGGAAGGCACATGTGACGGCCCGTCTGAAGTTTGCCAGTGAACACCTGGATGATGCCGAGAGTGATTGGGAGAAGGTGCTGTGGTCAGATGAGACAAAAATTGAGCTCTTTGGCATGAACTCAACTCGCCGTGTTTGGAGGAAGAGAAATGCTGCCTATGACCCAAAGAACACCGTCCCCACTGTCAAGCATGGAGGTGGAAATGTTATGTTTTGGGGGTGTTTCTCTGCTAAGGGCACAGGACTACTTCACCGCATCAATGGGAGAATGGATGGGGCCATGTACCGTACAATTCTGAGTGACAACCTCCTTCCCTCCGCCAGGGCCTTAAAAATGGGTCGTGGCTGGGTCTTCCAGCACGACAATGACCCAAAACATACAGCCAAGGCAACAAAGGAGTGGCTCAGGAAGAAGCACATTAGGGTCATGGAGTGGCCTAGCCAGTCACCAGACCTTAATCCCATTGAAAACTTATGGAGGGAGCTGAAGCTGCGAGTTGCCAAGCGACAGCCCAGAACTCTTAATGATTTAGAGATGATCTGCAAAGAGGAGTGGACCAAAATTCCTCCTGACATGTGTGCAAACCTCATCATCAACTACAGAAGACGTCTGACCGCTGTGCTTGCCAACAAGGGTTTTGCCACCAAGTATTAGGTCTTGTTTGCCAGAGGGATTAAATACTTATTTCCCTCTGCAGAATGCAAATAAATTCATATACTTTCCACAATGTGATTTTCCGGATTTAATTTGTGATGTGCTATCTCTCACTGTTACCAATAACCTACCCTTCAATTATGGGCTGCTCATGTCTTTGTCAGTGGGCAAACTTACAAAATCAGCAAGGGATCAAATACTTATTTCCCCCACTGTATTAATAATAAACAAATATATTAGGATATATATAAAACATGAAGACATCTATAAAAAAAAGAAACATCATGATTCATATAAATAAACATACCTACAAACCTCCAAAAAAGCAATAATCTTGCAGAATAAATAAAACCCCTTTACGGCCGAAACATGACTCGTGTCGGGTCAGACTTATTAATTTGAAATAAAGACCTTGTTTAGGAAAACACCATCTGTGAGAGGATTATTTTTCGATCCACTGTGTGTGCGTGTTGGCTTTCGCTTCTCCTGTGGAGAGATTACACTCATAATAGTAAGGAATAATAGATACATCCAATCTTAAAGAAAAACAATCACTCGTAGCTAAATTCTGCATTGTTTGCAATCTCTTCAATAGAGTATTGAATCCCATGTATACCACATTACAATAATCTAGTTTCAATAATAATAGTGATTGTACTATAAGTCTATAAGATTGTTGTTTAATTTTTTTACGAATTGATCTTTATTTTCTTAATAATAAGAAAGAATATTTTACCACCTTATTAATTTGATTAATCATTGCCAATTTACTATACAATTCCTAAAATCCTGGAAGAAAATTCAAATTTACCCCTGTTTACTAAGCCACCCTAATGGCTGCCTTGCACTAATGCCAACACAGCCCATTCACTTTGAATGGGCTGTGTCAGCATTGCAGCACGGCTTAGTAAACAGGGGAGTTAAATTGCATGTTATTTGATAGAAATTTTTTCTGTTAGCACCAATGTAATAGAATTACTCTCTTATTATGGTCAAATGCAAAGTAATGCACATTGGGAAAAATAATCCCAACTGCAGGTACAAAATTCTGGGTTATGGCTTAGGAGTCACCACTGAAGAAAAAAAGATCTTAAAATAAACCATGGAAAATAAATCTACTTGGAATCTGCCAGGTGTTTGTGACCCAACCGGCCATTGACAGGATACAGTGCTCTATAGACCTTAATCTGACTTAGCATGTCTTTTCTTATGTTCTTATGGCACTTCTTAAATAGATAGTGCAGCTGAATACACATATTAAATGCTAGGGAGGTCTCGGGATGGCAGCAGGTCCTTGATGCACATGAGCTCATTTGTGATTTCAGTTCAGATATTTACTTTAAAGAACCAAATCTATCCCTCTGAGGCCTAGTAATTACCTATGTTAGTGCCAATTGATTCACATGTACACATAAGCTATGATCAGATCTCAACCACTGAGAATGTTCCAGGAGGCAGGTATGCCCACTTGTTCTTCTGGACATGACAATTCACTGAGCCCAGAACTTGGAGCATCTCCACCACAGCCACAATTGCATAGTTCTCTGACTGCCTCAGACTGTTCAAACTGATGATGTTTGTGTGCTGGCAACAGGAGAGGGTGTGAACAGAACAGAAATTGAGGTGTCAGCTTCCTCACACAAGGCAGTAGACGCTTGCAATGAGGGGAGTGCTTGTTTCCTCATTACAGAGGAAGAGAAACTTTAGACCCTAATTTGGACACCCTCTGCTCGTTTAACTCTGCCTCAAATTTTTCTAACCTGTCCTGCCTTAATCACTTTAGATGTTACTTGGGAGGCCATAGAAGACTTCAAGAAAACATTGGTAAAGCAGGTTAATGTTGTGGCTCAAAATATTCTTTGAGTCGAAGATAAAGTAATTAAATATTATGGACTTGGCTCAAGCTTTTATCTGCTTAGAGAAAGTTGATGAAGGAATGGGTAAGGTTCAAATGGTTAAAGCTGCATTTATTAAGCATAATACAAATTTAAGAACCTAAGTGAAAGCTTTGGAAAGAATTTCTAGAAGCTGTAATCTGCTGTGTTTCTTTTTTATTATTATTTTAAATCCATCCTTACCTATGACTACACCTTACGGCATATTTATAATATATGTTTCTGAAGTATAAGGTTTTTTTTTTCTAAGTTGATTCCACTGACTGAGCATTTTATCTTCTAGTTGTTAAAAAGGGAAGCTCCCAAATTCAAGGTGATAGACACTGGAAAGACACTTTAGAGATTTCTGTCCTCTTGGAAAGGTTAGTCTCTGAAATGGCCACTGTGGCTACTATGATGATTACTTTCATGGTACTCTAGATAACAATTGGTTCCTTAAGATGTATTTCAGGAATTGGAAGTTTTTTTTAAACTACAAAATAAGGATATTTTCAAGATGTTACTAAAGAAACCCTGTTGATTCTTTACAACCTGGTGGAAAGCTCGGCACATCATTTTTCTTGAAATTTGTCTGCAAAAGCATTGTTAAATATTGATCTGTGAAATATGTTTTCTTTGAACCAGTGCATTTGACAATTTTTTTTAAGCTTTCAAAAGGATGTCTGATGCTGTTCTGCACCACCAAGAACTCCTGTAAGAAACAACCTTGATAGAGAGCCAGGATCCACTCATTCCTCTTATTTATTTTTATTTCTTTGGATTTAGTACTCGGAGACATTCTTATTTATGGATTTGAGTTATTTCAGTGTTGTGCTACGATTATCCTTTGATAGTCTTGTCTTCATGTCTCTCACACAAGATTGACTTTCTTGTGCAAGTTGCTATTTGATTGTTTTAATTGAAATATCAATAAGTAAAATGTTGAACAAAAATGAGTCCTGGGGCCAGTGCTTATCTTTAAATGTTGCCTGAAATTGACTACTGGAAAATCATCCAACCTGTCTGGCAGTAAAAGTAGATTGAAATAGCACTATTTTTAAAGCATATGCATGGCTTTTCCAGGAAAAGTACCTACCGCAAAAGCAATATTTTTCCCTAAGTAATTTTCAAATAGAGAATGTGTGACTATTTGTACTTAAAAAATCAGTACAAAGTTTACAGGTAGAAATTGCCCTATGCAGCTCTGCAAACAGTATAAAAATTGCCCCTTAACACTGCTACCTAGATTTTTAATTACAATAACACATTCTTAGACTTATGTTTCATGCCCATCTTTCTTCCTTTTTTTCTAATCCCCTATCAATTCTCTATTTCCTCTCTCACTCAGATGAATTCTGAGAACATCATCATCCTGCTTTAGACTTAGCCTGGCCTCAGAATGACATCCTATAGTATATCTCCTATCACCTTCTCCCACTACTCCAACCAGAGTTACACCTAATCACACTGACCACCCTTCAACATCTTCTGTCCTTCTGTGACTGTTCTCTTGTGCTTGACTGCTTAAATATTTTAAATTTAAATGCTTTACTTTTTGTCTATTAGATTGTAAGCTCTTTGAGCAGGGACTGTCTTTCTTCTGTGTTTGTACAGCGCTGCGTACACTTTGTAGCGCTCTAGAAATGTTAAATAGTAGTAGTAGTAGTGATGCCACTTCATTGCTAGATCCCATGCCACTTGTGTCCCATGGAGTTTCATGGAGCCCCATTCAGAGCCTGAGACTCAGCACATTACTTCCTCTGCTGGAAGTTCCAGCAACATCAATATAATTAAAACGGGAGCTATAAATTAAGCAGCAATGTAATTAAATGGCAAATCTTCACTCTTTAGGTGGCCGGGCCATCCATAAAAAAAACTACACAGCTATTCAAACTCAGCTTTCTAATTTAGTCCTTGTCACTTTGTCATTTTCCTGGTGATTTGAGGAGTACCCTAGTTGAGTGCTATTTAGAAACAAATGAAAATGATAATCTGTTAAGTGGGTACGAAGCTGCTGTGTGCTTTTTCCATTATTAATTTTTAGGAGTTTCCTTCATTTCTTTTTTTCATTTTGGAGCTGATTTAAGCACTGCAATAAGGGGAAGCATTAAAAGGGCTTTGCAGCTAATTGGAATTAGAAATCTCATTATTACACCCCCTCCCCCAATAAATAAATAAACAGCACACTGACAACAGTTTAAGTACTCACAATGAAGCAACCACATTCTTTCTGAAGGATCTGCTTCTTTCTTGGTGGTTATAACCTTTTTTGAGGCAAGGGTATGTGCTAGATTCAATGGGTACAAATTCCAGTACTACAGTAGCACAGAAAAGAACAATATTATATTATGTATATACATACATACAAACAAAAATACATACTCAGTCCCGTTTTAGCTAGAACCTAGAAATCAGAATTGATACGACCAGGTCAAGGCATGAATCTGGGTGAACACAAGGAAGACGTGATGTAACTGATACATAAGGATTTATTCAAAATGTGTCAAGAGACTCAACACGGCAGCTGTGTTTCAGCACAAAAGCACCTGCCTTGGGAGTCTGAGAAAACAATGTACATTGTTCTTCAAATGTTTAATGCTGTGAGGAGGAAAGGGTTGCAAAGTAACAATCCCAAAACAAAGGTTGCTTCAATTCTAATGAAATCACCAGTACTAACCGTCAGACAATGGATTGGTATCTTGCTATGTTCATAGGGATAGAGTGTTCCTCCACGCTCCCATGGTCGATCTCATCAGGTCAAGATGTGTACATTTCCATTATTAGTTTAGAAAAGGATCTGCCCACATAGAGCCATCATACAAAAATATATGTTGACAGCTTAAACAGAGAAAGTACAGTAATTTACACAGTAAGTGCCAACATTTACACATGTAAATTGGTAGTTCATAATCTACATGCGTCAACACTTTTTTTTTTACTAGTAGCATTAAGGTACAAAGGGTGTTTTCTGCCCCTAGAGGGCATACACTCTAATTTTGTACTGAAGTCAATAGTGGGTTATGAAACTTGCCCATGATCACAAAGAGCCACAGTGGGTCTTAGCCCACTGTTCAATTATGCCTGCCTCTCCACTTACATATATATGTCTGTCATTCAGCAAACCTACATGTATGCATGCTGTTAATTAACAACACAGGTCTCAATCCTTATTTATTTGCAAATTGGAGGGTGGAATAAGAACCAGGGAATATGGGGAGAACCAGGCTGGACCAAAAGAGCTTTTCATTTGTATAAACCTACATTTCCAAATGAGCAGCTGTAAATCCCGAAGCTGATTTATTGGGACCTACAGGTGCACTTTCTATCTGGAATGAGGAATACATACTTAGATCTTAGTTCCACCATACACCTCCTAAACCACTCCACCTTGCAAATTACATGTAGTGCAGATATATATGTCAAGGGAATCTATTATGCTTCTTTGAAGAAAGAGTGAATAAACATGTGACTAGAGGTGAGCTGGTTGATGTGGAGGGGCATAATCGAATGGAAACGCCTATCTCCATGGGCGTTTATCTCCGAGAACGGGTCCGTGAAGGGGCGGGCCGAACTGAATTTTCGAAAAAATGGACGTTTTTGAGCTGGGCGTTTGTTTTTTTTAGTGATAATGGAAACTAAAAACGCCCAGCTCAAAAACGTCCTAATCCGAGCCATTTGGTCATGGGAGGGGCCAGGATTGGTAGTACACTCGCCCCCCTGATATGCCAGGACACCAACTGGGCACCCTAGGTCAGTGCGGTGGACTTCAGAAAAAGCTCCCACTTACATAGCTCCCTTACCACGGGTGCTGAGCTCCCAACCCCCCTCCCCCAAAACCCACTACCCACAAATGTACAACACTACCATAGCTCTTAGGGGTGAAGGGGGCACCTACATGTGGGTACAGTGGGTTTTGAAGGCTTCCCATTTACCAGCACAAGTGTTACAGGTGGGGGGGGATGGGCCTGGGGCCACCTGGCTGAAGTGCACTGCGGTACCCACTAAAAGTACTCCAGGGACCTGCATACACGCAGGCCTCTAGGACTCGTTGCTGCTGAAGACTAATCTCTCCGAAAACGTCCTTTATTGGAATAACCACCTTTACTCACAGTTAACTGCAGATCAGAGGTTGTGCCCCACTGGCAACGAGTCTCCCTGGTACTGAGATGAGCAGTAGGTCAGAGCTGGCAGAATGCTGTACAATGCCCTCTTTCAGCCACATTCAAGGGAAGAACTAAGTTGTCTAATGTGGCTAACACAGGAAAGGGAACTAAAACTGGCTTACAAAAATGGCCACTACCGCATGGACTACAACAGGAAACACAACAGGGCACACTCTGACCCAGTAGGCAGGGGGAAAAGCACCATGGGAGAAGAGCCTACCAACTACCAACATCGTGAGACTGTAACACAAGCTAATGAAATCACGGAGCCCAATACCCTGCATAAGGACAGTCCGAAGACAGCTTTCTGTTGCACATCATTCTAAGATAAACTATCCAGTCACAATGGAGGCAGCTTTTTCCATTACTGACCCATCTTTATGGAATCAGTTGCCTGATTGATTATATCAACTATCAGAGTTTTCACAAATTAAGAAGCATCTTAATACATACCTTTTTTTTATCAGGCTTTCAATGTAGCATAAGGAAGAGTTTATGGTATGATATCAAACATTTGATATTGGGTGGAGCAATTTTGTTGGTCGAGTTGACATTTTTCATTGTATTTTTTGTTTTTTTAGTTTGTTTGTTTTACTGTATCTTACCTAGGTAATGGGTGGAATAAACAATCAAGTGCTGGCCACAGGAGAAATAGGGAGGGAAAGGGGAGATGCTGACCATGGGAACAGGAGCCCCCTGAGTGCAACCTGTATGTTAGTCATCACATTTTCCCAATACTTGTGGAGAAAGTTAGGGATCCAACTTATACATGTTAGCAACTTATGTCTGAGTATCTACATAAAGGTCAAGCAAGAGAAGAGAATATTCCTTTCTATGCCTAGTTCAAAGAATGGAAAGGTTTTTAGCTGACTTGCATCACAATATACAAAGCTGAACACTTTAAATTCCAAACAAGTTTGCATTAGAAAAAAAATTGATAGAACTCATCAGGAAACATAAGCTGACATGAGCTTGGAAAGTCAAAACAGGCATTAAAAATTCAGAATTATAATAAGTTACAACCTACTTAAAAATTGAACAAAATTCAGAGCCAGACCAGATTAATCTGAACTGTCAGCCAAGCTGAATCATAACTGGGTCACTCATGTGCAACCTTCTAAGATATTAAGTGGATGAGAGCTTTTAGTCAATGTTCCATTTTTCTTTCTTTTTTTTTTCTAAATCGAAAGTCCTATTTTAAATGAATATGAAATATACTTCATTTAATCATGGTATAGGAGTGATTATAGTAGAAACTTTCCATTTAAAGATGTATACAAAACTTGGTCAAATGGTATGTTTGAATGTATTCCAAAGTAAATGAATATGATGTAGCCTCTACATGATACAGCCCACCCTCTTTTTACAAAGCCGCTAGAGGCTGCCGGTGCAGTAATGCCGACACAGCTCATTCAAAGTGAATGGGTTTTGTCGGCATTGCCACATGACTTTGTAAAAGGGGAGAGAGGGTTAGACATGTTATTGTTCTACATATTTTTATGCAAAATGACTATTTCTCAGCTTTTGTGGTTGTATAGTTTTTCCTTCCATAGTTATAGCATTCCTTTCCTTATTCTCATAATTTTTATGACCTATGTAAACCACATTGACCTGCTAGTCAAATAATGTGGTACATCAAGTGATCACATAAACATAATTGCTGATACTATTGAAGTGAAATTTAAAAAAAAAGTGAATATGGCATTTCCTGTAGCTTGTTAAGTACATAAGTACATAAGTATTGCCATACTGGGAAAGACCAAAGGTCCATGAAGCCCAGCATCCTGTTTCCAACAGTGACCAATCCAGGTCACAAATACCTGGCAAGATCCCAAAAAAGTACAAAACATTTTATACTGCTTATCCCAGAAATAGTGGATTTTCCCCAAGTCCATTTAATAATGGTCTATGGACTTTCCTTTAGGAAGTCGTCCAAACCTTTTTTAAACTCCACTAAGCTAACCGCCTTTACCACATTCTCTGGAAACGATTTCCAGAGTTTAATTACACGTTGAGTGAAGAAACTTTTTCTCCAGTTCGTTTTAAATTTACTACATTGTAGCTTCATCACATGCCCCCTAGTCCTCGTATTTTTAGAAAGCGTAAACAGACTCTTCACATCTACCCATTCAGCTCCACTCATTATTTTATAGACCTCTATCATATCTCCCCTCAGTAGCCTTTTCTCCAAGCTGAAGAGCCCTAGCTTCTTTAGCCTTTCTCATAGGGAAGTCATCCCATCCCCTTTATCATTTTCATCGCCCTACTCTGTACCTTTTCTAATTCCACTATATCTTTTTTGAGATGCGGCGAAAAGAAATGAACACAATATTTGAGATGCAGTCGTACCATGGAGCGATACAAAGGCATTATAACATCCTCATTTTTGTTTTCCATTCCTTTCCTAATAATACCTCTCATTCTATTTGCTTTTTTAGCCGCAGCAGCACATGAGCAGAAGGTTTCAATGTATCATCAACGATGACACCTAGATCCCTTTCTTGGTCCGTGACTCCTAACGTGGAACCTTGCATGACGTAGCTATAATTCGGGTTCCTCTTTCCCACATGCATCATTTTGCACTTGCTCACATTAAACGTCATCTGCCATTTAGACGCCCAGTCTCCCGGTCTCGTAAGGTCCTTTTGTAATTTTTCACAATCATCCCATGATTTAACAACTTTGAATAACTTTGTGTCATCACAAATTTAATTACCTCACTAGTTACTCCCATCTCTAGGTAATTCCCCTGGGGAACCCCAATAACTACCCTTCTCCATTGAGAATACTGACCATTTAACCCTACTCTCTGTTTTCTATCTTTTAACCAGTTTTTAATCCACAATAGATCACTACCTCCTATCTCATGACTCTCCAATTTCCTCTGGAGTCTTTCATGAGGTACTTTGTCAAACACCTTCTGAAAATCCAGATATACAATATCAACCGGCTCACCTTTATCCACATGTTTGTTCACGCCTTCAAAGAAATGTAGTAGATTGGTGAGGCAAGATTTCCCAACACTAAATCCATGTTGACTATCCAGCTCATAATCAAAAGTGATCGCTGGCCATTTCCTGACACAAATCGGGAGATGGCCGGTGATCTCGGAAAAGCGGCGAAATCGGTATAATCGAAAGCTGCTTTTTTTGACAGCATCGCCGCTTTCCCGTTGCCTCGCTGGCGAAAGTTCAAAGGGGCGTGTCGGCGGCGAAGCGAAGGCGGGTATGGGCGTGGCTACCAGATAGCCGGCTTTCGCCAATAATGGAAAAAAAACAGTGTTAAGCAGTATTTTGCCGGATTTACTAGGTCCTTTTATTTTCATGACCAAGCCTCAAAAAGGTGCCCCAACTCACCAGATGACCATTGGAGGGAATGGGGGGATGACCTCCCCATACTCCCCCAGTGGTCACCAACCCCCTCCCATACTAAAAAAAATAAAAATAAAAAACTTTTTTGCCAGCCTCAAATGCCGTACCCACCTCCATAACACCAGAATGTGTTCTATCCTCTGACAGTCTTTCCCTGGTTGTGATGTGGCTCTCGGGTGAGTGTGACACCGTTTCTGTTAGGTGCACTGCAGACTCACATCAGCAATGCATTGTGGTGGGTGTAGGGTATTGGGCTCTACTCCCATGGTGCTTTTCTCCCTGCTAACTGGGTCAGAGTGGGCCCTGTTGTGTTTCCTGTTGTAGTCCATGCGGTTGTGGCCATTTTTGTAAGCCAGTTTTAGTTCCCTTTCCTGTGTTACCCACGTTAGAGAATGTAGTTCTTACCTTGAATGGTGCTGAAAGAGGGCATTGTACACCATTGTGCCAGCTCTGACCTACTGCTCATCTTAGTATCAGAGGACTCTTTCCCAGTGGGGCACAACCTCTGATCTGCAGTTAACTGTGTGTAAACGTGCTTATTCAAATAAAGGACTTTTTCAAAGAGATTAGTCTTCAGGTGTCAACTGGTGTGCCAAAGTTATACAGCAGCAATAAGTCCTAGAGGCTGTATGCAGGTCCCTGGAGCAGTTTTAGTGGGTGCAGTACATTTGTGGGTAGTGGGTTTTGGAGAGGTTGGGGGGCTCAGCTCCCAAAGTAAGGGAGCTATGCACGTGGGAGCTTTTCTGAAGTCCACCGCAGTGACCCCTAGGGAGCCCAGTTGGTGTCCTGGCATGTCAGGGGGGCCAGTGCACTAAAAATGCTGGCTCCTCCCACGGCCAAATGTCTTGAATTTGGCCGGGGTTTGAGATGGCTGACATAACTTTCCATTATCGCTAAAAAACGATGCCGGCCATCTCAAACCCTGGCCAAATCCAAGGCTTGGCTGGCCGGAACCGTATTATCAAAACAAAAGATGGCCGGCCATCTTTTTCGAAAATACGGGTCTGGCCAGCTGTTTTGTGACGCCGCCAAAATACATCGCCGGCGCCATTCGATTATTCCCCTCCATGTCTCATTAATCCATGCTTTTGAATATGCTCTGTAATTTTGTTCTAAATAATAGTCTCTGCCATTTTGCCCGGCACCAACGTCAGACTCACTGGTCTATAATTTCCCGGATCTCCTCTGGAATCTTTTTTAAAAAATCGGCATTACATTGGCCACCCTCCAATCTTCTGGTACCAAGCTCGATTTTAAGGATAAATTGCATATTACTAACAATAGCTCCACATTTTTCAGTTCTATCAGTACTCTGGGATGAATACCATCCGGTCCAGGAGATTTGCTACTCTTAATTTTGTAGAACTGCCCCATTACATCCTCCAGGTTTACAGAGAATTCATTAAGTTTCTCCGACTCGTCAGCTTCAAATACCATTTCTGGCACCGGTATCCCACCCAAATCTTCCTCGGTGAAGACCAAAGCAAAGAATTCATTTAATCTCTCCGCTATGGCTTTGTCTTCCCTGATCGTCCCTTTTACTCCTTGGTCATCTAGCGGTCCAACCGATTCTTTTGCCTACTTCCTGCTTTTAATATACCTAAACAAATTTTACTATCTAGCTTATTTTCGAAAGGGAAGGACGCCCATCTTCCGACACAAATCGGGAGATTGGCGTCCTTCTCCCGAGGTCGCCCAAATCGGCATAATCGAAAGCCTATTTTTTGCATCCTCAATTGCTTTCCATCGCAGGGACGACCAAAGTTCATGTGGGTGTATCGGCAGTGTACCGAAGGCGGGACGGGAGCGTGGTTAAGAGATGGGCGTCCTCGGCCAATAATGGGAAAAAGAAGGCCATCCCTCTCGAGCATTTGGTCGACTTTACTTGGTCCTTTTTTTCATACCAAACTTTGAAAAGGTGCCCGAACTGACCAGATGACCACCAGAGGGAATTGGGGATGACCTCCCCTTACTCCCCCAGTGGTCACCAAACCCTCCCACCCTAAAAAAAATTCAAAAACATTTTTCCAGCCTCTATGCCTGCCTCAAATGTCATACCTAGCTCCATCACAGCAGTATGCAGGTCCCTGGAGCAGTTTTTAGTGGGTGCAGTGCACTTCAGGCAGGCGGACCCAGGCCCATCCCCCCCCCACCTGTTACACTTGTGGTGATAAATGTGAGCCCTCCAAAACCCATCTGAAACCCACTGTACCCACTTGTAGGTGCCCCCCTTCATCCCTATAGGCTATGGTAGTGGTGTACAGTTGTGGGTTTGGGGGGGGGTTGTGCGGCTCAGCACCAAGGGCAAGGGAGCTATGCACCAGGGAGCAATTTGTGAAGTCCACTGCAGTACCCCCTAGGGTGCCTGGTTGGTGTCTGGCATGTGAGGAGTACCAGTGCACTATGAATGCTGGCTTCTCCCATGACCAAATGGCTTAGATTTGGTCATTTCTGAGATGGGCGTCCTCAGTTTCCATTATGGCCAAAATCCAGGGACGACCATCTCTAAGGTCGACCTAAAAGTTGAGATTTGGGCATCCCCAACCGTATTATCGAAACGAAAGATGGACGTCCATCCTGTTTCGATAATATGGGTTTCCCCGCCCCTTCGCCGGAACGTCCTTAGAGATGGACGCCCTTAGAGATGGGCGTCCCCGTTCGATTTTACCCCTCCACATGTTTTTCCCTCCAAAGTCCCTCTTAGCCTTCCTTATCAGCGCTTTGCACTTGACTAGACATTCCTTATGCTGTTTCTTATTATTTTCAGTCAGTTCCTTCTTCCATTTTCTGAAAGATTTTCTTTTAGCTCTAATAGCTTCCTTCACCTCAATTTTTAACCACGCCGGCTTTTGTTTGGTCTTCCATCCTCCTTTCTTAATACGCAAAATATATTTGACCTGGGCTTCCAGGATGGTGTTTTTGAACAGCATCCATGCCTGATGTAAATTTTGGACCCTTGCAGCCGCTCCTCTAAGTTTTGTTTTCACCGTTTTTCTCATTTTATCATAGTCTCCTTTTTTATAGTTAAACGCTAACGTATTTGATTTCCTATGTATACTTACTTCAAAGCTAATATAAAATCCGATCATATTATGATCACTGTTATCAAGCGCTCCACTAAAGACTAAGTCTAGAATTTTTCCTTCTCTCGTCGGCTCCTGTACCAGCTGCTCCATAAAGCTGTCCTTGATTTAATCAAGGAATTGTACCTCCCTAGTGTGCCCCGATGTTACATTTACCCCGTCAATATCGGGGTAATTGAAATCACCCATTATTATTGTGTTGCCCAGTTTGTTTGCGTCCCTAATTTCCTTTAACATTTCTGCATCCATCTGTTCATCCTGGCCAAGTGGACGGTAATATACTCCTATCACTATCCGTTTCCCCTTTACACATGGAATTTCAATCCACAGTGATTCCAAGAAGTGTTTTGTTTCCTGCAGAATTTTCAATCTATTTGATTCAAGGCTCTCGTTAATATACAATGCTACCCCTCCACTAATTCGATCCACCCTATCACTACGATATAATTTGTACCCCGGTATGACAGTGTCCCACTAGTTAGCCTCCTTCCACCAGGTCTCAGAGATGCCTATTATATCTAATTTTTCATTTAGTGCAATATATTCTAACTCTCCCATCTTATTTCTTAGGCTCCTGGCATTCACATATAGACATTTCAAACTATGTTTGTTGTTCCTATTTACATCATGCTTAGTACTTGATAGTATTAATTTGCAATCTTTTGTCTGATTTTTATTTTTATTTAAGGACACCCGATCTACTACAGTCTCTTTTTCAACCTCACTAGCAGGATACCCTATCTTCCCTGTTTTGGTGATATCTTTGAAAGATACCTTATACCGAACCATGTGCTTTTGAACCCCCCCCCCCCCCCCCCCCCCGTTTCTAGTTTAAAAGCTGCTTTATCTCCTTTTTAAACGCCGATGCCAGCAGCCTGATCCCACCCTGGTTAAGATAGAGCCCATCCTTTCGGAATAGGCTCCCCCTTCCCCAGAATGTTGCCCAGTTCCTAACAAATCTACATAAGTACATAAGTACATAAGTAATGCCATACTGGGGAAAGACCAAGGGTCCATCGAGCCCAGCATCTTGTCCACGACAGCGGCCAATCCAGGCCAAGGTCACCTGGTAAGCTTCCCAAACGTACAAACATTCTATACATGTTATTCCTGGGATTTTAGATTTTTCCAAGTCTGTTTAGTAGCGGTTTATGGACTTGTCCTTTAGGTAACCGTCCAACCCCTTTTTAAACTCTAAAACCCTACTCCCTGCACCATCGTCTCATCCACTCATTGAGACTCCGGAGCTCTGCCTGTTTCTTGGGCCCTGCACGTGGAACGGGTAGCATTTCAGAAAATGCTACCCTAGAGGATCTGGATTTGAACTTTCTACCTAAGAGCCTAAATTTGGCTTCTCGAACCTCTTTCCCACATTTTCCTTTGTCATTGGTACCCACATGTACCAAGACAGCCGGCTTCTCCCCAGCACTATCTATAATCCTATCTAGGTGACACATGAGGTCCACCACCTTCGCACCAGGCAGGCAAGTCACTAGGTGATCCTCATATCCACCAGCCACCCAGCTATCTATATGCCTAATGATCGAATCACCAACTACAACAGCTGTCCTAACCTTTCCCTTCCGGGCAGCACTTGGAGACATATCCTCAGTGCGAGAGGATAGTACATCCCCTGGTGGGCATTTCCTGGCCTCAGGAGTACTTCCTATTTAGGGTTACCATATGGCTCCAGAAAAAGAAGGACAGATTGAGCCAGTCTGGGTTTTACTTCCATTGCTTTCAATGGAAGCAAAACCCGGACTGGATCAATGTGTCCTCCTTTTTCTGGAGCCATATGGTAACCCTATTCTTACTTCACCAGGGTGATGTTCTCCTTCTAGGAGACCTCCCTCCTCCAAGGTTGCACAGGAGCTACCAGACCAGAGGTGGGATTTCTCTACAATCTTTCTATTCTTTCTTCTATGTTTTTTCTACTCTTTCTTGCTAACTCTTCTAGCTCAGAAATATTCTTAGATCTCTTAACATGTACTGAATTTTTGAGATCTCTCTACATATTTTCAATAATGTTCAGATCTGGATATTTCATCTTCTATTCTTGAAATAACTTCAGATTATTGTCTTGCTGAAAATTCCAACCTCTTCAGTTTTAATTTCTTCATTAACTGAAGAACATTAGCTCCCAGGATATATTGACATTTAGTTGAATCCATTCTTCCTTCTACTTACACAATATTTCCTGTGCCACTAGCTGTCACACAACTCCGAAACACAATATATTCAAGTCCATGCTTCATCCTTTTTTCTCCAAATGTATCTTGTATGCCTGTGGTCAAAAAGTTCAATTTTTGTTTTCATACTTTTGATGGTGGCATTTATGATGAGATTGTATAAGGCTGTACTATAGGCAACTACTCCAATGTCTCCCAAAAGTTTCATTAGGTCATTTACAATGATCTCTGGGTTTTGTTTTGCATATCTGATCAGGTCTATCTGTCTTGTTTTTTTTAGATCTTACCTTGATTTCAAACATTCTATGTACCTTTTATTTCAAAACATTGTTCATTACAGTTGAATTTGCTAGCTGGAAGTATAGATATTTTTTATAGCCTTCCCTTTTTTTCTAAGCAGGGGGGACTGACTGATCTGGCAACTGGGCAGCGCCTGAGGGCCCGAAGCTGTTGGGGGCCCAGTGCTTCCCACCTCACGTGTTCAATATCTCTCTCCCTCCCTCCCTCCCTCCCCGGTACTGCTTCTCTCTCTTAACCCCTCTCCCACCCACCCACGGACCAGTATCTCCCCTTGTTGCCAAACTCCCTTGTCTCTGCCTTAAAATGTGTATTTCAATGGAGAAAGTCACCGGCACTGACAGCAGTCTGCTTAACCTGCTTGCCGCCGAGCCCAGAACCAGTTTGCTGCTGCACCCTGTCCTTTTCTGACTTAGCTTCCTACTACTTAAGACAAGTTAAGTGGATCATTGTCACTGCCAGTAACTTTCTCCACAGAAATGTAGCTTTTAATATGAAGGTGGTGGGGGAGGAGATTCAGCATCAGGGGTGATACCAGTCTGCCAGCACAGGTGAAAGGGTTTAATAGAGAGGAACAGTGTCAGATGTAGAAGCAGAGGGCAGGGAAAGGGAGATGCTGGATCTCAGGGCACAGGGGAGGGAGGGAGAGAGAGATGCTATACTCAGGGGTGAAGGGGAGGGAAGGAGAGAGAAAGTTGTTAGACCCTGAGGTAGGGAGAGAAAAAGTTGTTGGACCCCAGGGCAGAGGGAAGGGATGGAGGGAGGGAGAGATCGATGTTGGGCAGAGGGGTATAACAGGGTGGCAGAAGAGAGAGAATGGACAACGGGAAGGAGAGAAAAGTGACATGCCGGACCATGGGTAGGAGGACAGGGGTGGCACACAAGCTGGTATTTAACTTTTAAAAAATTAAGGGTATTCTAGAAGGGTCAGCTTGACCACTAGTTGAACTAGACATCTTCCTTAGACCCTGAGGCAGGGAGAGAAAAAGTTGTTGGACCCCAGGGCAGAGGGGAGGGAGAGATAGATGTTGGACACATGGTCAGAGGGGTATAAAGGGGTGGCAGAAGAGAGAGAATGGACAACGGGAAGGAGAGAAAAGTGACATGCCGGACCATGGGTAGGGGGACAGGGGTGGCACACAAGCTGGTATTTAACTTAAAAAAAAATTAAGGGTATTCTAGAAGGGTCAGCTTGACCACTAGTTGAACTAGACATCTTCCTAGGGTAGCACAGTGTGTGTGTGTGGGGGGGGGGGGGACATTTCTATGGCATTCAGCATCTCTAAACAAGATTCATCACAGTTAAAGGTGGATGCTCAAAACTCTAATATCACAACAACAGCAAGGGGAAGGAACTCCCTAATGCTCAATGCTAATGACATGTAAATTTAGGTGCATTGTTAGTGTTGAGCATTAGGGACTTCTTGGGGAGAATTGTGCCTGGGCATGCACTCAAGAGTTGTACATTAAGTACAGCTCTTGAACACATGAACACAACGCTAAAGGGGGAGGAGGTAGATGTGCCCAGCTCATCTGTTAAAGGCGCTCCACACACAGCAGCTGCTTTTAAAGGCAGCAGCTCCACAGACAGTGGCTCCCAAAGACAGCAGCTCACTTTTAAAGGCAACTGCTCCCAACCTTCAAAAAGGCAGCAGCTCCTCACACACTTGCCTAGTCTCTCTTTTGGCCTTGGCTCCTCTTTTCAATAACCCTAGTGCCAGCTCTGAGCTAGCGTTAGGTTCCCAGTGGTAAGAGTGCCCTTGTTAAGGGTGCTCTTTTTTGAACATCCTTGTGCATCTCAAATTAACTGCTTTACCTGCAATTTCCATGCTAGCTGTGCTAGTCTTTGCTGTGCTCATTGATCTCTGCACTGGAGCCCTCCGAGCATCCAGCGCTAGCAAATGCGGATGCTGGTCTGCTGCTGATGGCCTCTAGTGCCAGCATTTGCTTCTGAGCATTGGGCCCTCAGTGTAGGACCTTGATCATCCTCACAATGCAAAGCCTGCCAAGTCCTTCCCCCCTGGAACAGGAAGTTCAGAGGAGGCGGGACATGGCAGACTTTGAGCATGCATGGAAGCTCAAAACCCTGCACTGGCTATTCCGAGTTTTTCTGACTGCTGTACCAGTCCCTTTTAGCAAATTTTACTACCCAAGAGAAGGGGAAATGTTCGACATATCTGGGAATAGGTGCTGGACCCTTGGAAGTAGAGAAGAGGAAAGGCTAGATACTTGGAAGGGAGGAAGAAGTGGACATGCTGGGCAATTGGGAGCATAAGGAAGGGGAGAGGCTGGATATTTGGGAGTGGTAGGGAAGGAATAATGGTGAGCACTAGGAGGGTAAGGGAAGAGAAATGGTAGACACAAGGGGTAAAGAGTCTTAAGCACTGGGGGGGGGGGGAACACATGACTAAATGTGCTTGATACCCTTGGACTGGCTTCTAGGTATTAGAAGCTTCACAAGTGATAGTAGGAAAGGGTGTTTTGGGTACAGCATAGTTTATACCAGCCTGTGTTTATCCCAGCTAGGTGAAACCAGGAATGTATATTTCACAAAGAAATAGGAGTGATACATTTCTGCTTTAGCAATGAAATACAGATATGAGAATAATTAAGAGGTACACTGATTCTAGAACAAGACAGGCACTGTCTAGCCTAACAATTAACATTTTATGTCCTTATACAATGATACTTTTATACTAATTTTATAAACCTACCATTAATTGTCTAAATATTTTAATTCACATATGCATATACACTGATAATATGACTGTGCATGAATTAATGTTCTACTAGCAGTGAAATTGTCCTCAAATAATACTGTTCTTGTCTGAACAAACACTTTTATTACAAGGCATCCTTCTTTGTTTTCATTTCTAATTTTTCTCATTGGTAAACTGATGTATTGAGAGATCTGATCAAACTTCTCATTATCTGAATTAAGCATTAGATAAAGTTTATGCTGCCTGATTTGTGTCAATAATTTGCACTGAAACAGCATGTCTGCTTTAGCCTATGAAGAATCTCCCAAGGGTGCAATAGGACTTCATTTTTCATGGGCTTCAGTTTATCAGTCACAATATTTTGCTATGCAATAAAAAGCACTTGGTTGAAATCAATCCTGTATGTTTTGGCTTGCACTAGTCCTATAGCAGCCAAATATGTTATTTATTTATTTACTTTTGTAAATTGCCTTTCCAGTAAATGCTCAAGGCAGCGAACAATTTAACTCACATAATGTAATCATCCACAAACAGGAACAAGAGAGCAAGATAAATACAAAATTTAAAACAATGGAACACCCTAATAAAATTATTATATCTCAGTGCCTGCCAGGTACATAATTGGGTGTTTTGAAACCACATAAATAACGGACACATATCCTCTTTTATAGTTTAAATGGTATTAGGTTTAAATTAATATTTTTGGAGCTAGATGCGTTTTTATTTTAATTCTTCATATTACCTTTGTTTTACTTATAAATCCATTTGGTAAACAGAGAGGGGTGGCCCTGTTAGTGGAGTAGCAAAAATGGCAGGCTGAGGATACTATAGGGGTCTTTAACTAAGCCACGGTAGCATGTTTAGCGTGTGCTAATGATTAGCGTGCGCTAAATGCTAGAGACGCCCATAGGAATATATGGGCATCTCTAGCGTTTAGTGCATGCGTATTTTTAGCATGCGCTAAAAATGCTACCGTGGTTTAGTAAAAGGCCCTATATAAGGTTGCATAGTACATAGTATTCCCTTTGGCTATAAGAAGGCCTGCCTTTTCCACCATATTAGAATTATATTGAAACTAACTTTTTGTAGCTGAAATCTGAGGGGGCTAGTAGGACGACAATAGAATTGTTGTGGGGGTCTTTTATGTATTTTTCCAGGGAAGTAAGTTGTGCCTTTCTTTCCTTGCATTGTTTGGGTAAGAACGCGATTATTTTGCCTCAAATATACAGTTTATAGTTGTCCCATATTACACGATACGCCAAAGATTCGGATTCATTGATATTAAAATATGCATTAGTCCAATTAGCCATTTGTTTAACAAAATCCTTATTTTCCAATAAAATAGAATTAACTCTCTAGTGTTTTATCTTTGTTTCAGGGGCACCTAGAATCAAATTCAATGTGATTCATGCCTGGTCAGAAATATACATTGGTTAATTTAAAAAGATATAATTGTCTTCTTAAAGTTGAAAAAAAGGTGTGATCATCTATATTTGGACCACAGATATTTATTAATACAAAGGTTTGCTGATGGAGAGATATGAGAACTATGACCCATTTTCCTTGCTGGACTGAACTTTGGCTTGCAATAGGATAATTTAAATATATAGAGAACAGAAGCGCTGTCCCACATTTCCCGGAAACAGCTGCTGAAAAAATACAATCACAAACCCATTCACGTTTTAACGTGGAATAGTCCAAAGTATTTAATCTGGTTTTCTGAAGAAAGACAATCTGATCTTGCAAATTATTATTATTATTAGCATTAGCATTTGTATAGTGCTACCAGACGCACGCAGCACTGAACACCTGATACAAAGATACAGTCCCTGCTCAAAAGAGCTTACAATCTAAATAATACAGACAAACAAGACAGTTAAGGGTGAGGGAAGTAATAGATGAGAAGGAAGGAAGGGACAAGAGGAGGGCAATTGTGTAGTGGCTAGGAGCTAAAAAGCAGCAGTGAAAAGGTGGGTTTTCAGCATAGATTTGAAAACAGGTAGAGATGGAGCTAGACGTATAGGTCCAGGAAGTCTATTCCAGGCATAAGGTGCTGTGAGAGAAAAGGAGCGAAGCCTGGAGTTAGCAGTGGAGGAGAAGGGGGACAACAAGAGAGATTTGTCCAGTGAGTGGAGTTCACGGGGAGGAATGTAGGGAGAGATGGGAGTGGAGAGGTAATGGGGGGCTGCAGAGTGGATGCATTTAAAGGTCAGTACGAGAAGTTTAAACTGAACGTGGAAGCGGACAGGGAGCTAGTGAAGTGACTTGAGGAGTGGGCTAGTGTGGGTATAACGATTCTGGCGGAAAATAAGTCGTGCTGCAGAATTTTGGACAGATTGGAGAGGAGAGAGATGGCTGAGCGGAAGACCAGTGAGAAGTAAATTGCAATAGTTCAAGCGAGAGGTGACAAGGGTGTGGATAAGGGTTCTGACAGCGTATTCAGAAAGGAAGGGGCGAATTTTGCTAATATTGTAGATAAAGAAACTACAGGTTTGAAGTAAACCAACAATTTTCTACATTTTATAGGGTGATTGATCCCCTTTGTACTGAGTGACACAATTGTACAGAAGCTCATATTGACTAAGCAAAAGCTATGGTATGTAAATGGAATGCAATAAAATATTGTCATGTCATAAAATGTTCCTGGGAAGTATGCTCAAATAAAAAGTGTCTGTCCAATAGTAATAAATAAAATATATAGACATGCACGAAGCAAAAGAATACATAAGATATGTCTCCCATCCTGCTTGAAGCATAACATCCATATTCAAACAACCATTCATACAACCACAACACCCAAAACAACCAACTGATTATTCCTCTATGTATAGCTATAAACAAACAGCTAAATATATTCACCAGGGGGAGATGAACAGCCTGAGAAGCACTACTTCAGCAGAAACCTCAAATCAACAATAGAATAGTAAAATGCAAAACCATAGAATACCTTCAAGCACAAATCACACAGCATTAAAAAAGGTATTTCCACATAAGCAATGCAAAATTCCAATAGAACATTGAAAATATGCAATAGAAACAGATTAATTCAAGTGACCATTTGGTTCCAAATATGTTTTGGTCTTGTGTGTGATTTTCATTTTGGCTGGGGCTAAAAGGGCCAGTCAGCTATGCAGGTCCTGGCACTATATAGTGACCAATACCTATATAACTATTGTTTAGAGCCTGGAGTCAGGGTGTCAATATTTAATGGTGTTTAAACAAGCAGAAGAGCCTCCTGCTCACTTAAACCTCACTCAGCAGGCCATCCCCAGATATTAACTGCACAGAGGCACTGAATATCCCCCCTCTGACCACTGGGACACTGTGATGTTAGCAGCGGCGTACCAAGGGTGGGGCGGTGGGGGCGGTCCACACCCCAGGTGCACGCTGCAGAAGGGGTGCAGGGAGCAGCCAAGCAGCTGTCAGCTGTTACTTCCTGATCTGGGGCAGAGGGAGCAGGGAACCGGTGGAGCCAACAGCCGCACGGCTGCTCCCAGCACCCTAGCAGGTAAGAATGCACCCGGGAGAGGCTTGGAGGTGATATGTCGGGGGGGGGGGGGATGCTGCACCTGGGGGGGGGGTGGAGACGACGCTGCACCCAGGGGGGGTGCGCAGCGGTGATCCGTCCCGGGCGGCAGCCGACCAAGGAACACCACTGGATGTTAGAGCCCAGACAGTCTGTGGATGGAGTCAAGGAGGAGCCATGGCAGTTATGCAGACACTGGACATATTTTGTGCTGGTTCCTGTGTATCTAAGGGGGCAAATAGGACCATAAAAAAGGCAGCCCCTCTTTGTCCATTTAGCTCAGTGGATGCTCGCACTCAATGTCAGCTGGCATCTGCATAACTTCCGGGTCATTAGCTGGCCTAGCTTTATTCAGTGCCGGTACCCAGACATCTGAGACATATTCGGCCCACAGTGATCAGTGGTTTTAAAACTGCTGACAGCAATGGGCTGAATATCAGATGGTTAATTTCTCATTAAAAAAGAGCTGTAGAATAAGTTTTACTTATCTGAGTTCATAGAGGCTTAAACTGGAAGTAAGCCTGTAAAAGGATAAGTAATTTATTAATTTGTGAGACGTGAATGAATATGTTTTACAGGATTTAGTGTAGAAATGTAATATAATAACTTACCACCATTATTAGCATTTGACATACGTATTTTACCATACTTATATAAAGTAAATTACAATTTTAATTATCTTCAGTTTTTTTTTCTGATTCTTCATCTCTGAGAGACTTGACTAAGGGGTCCTATTAACAAGCTGCAGTAAGCACTAATGCATGTTTAGTGTAGGGCGCACTGAGGCATCCCATGGTAAAATCACAATGTGCAGGTGTTAAAAAATAAATTTTAGTTTTTGGCCAAGGGGAGCATATCTGGGGGGGGGGGGGAGGTAGAAAGTGGGTGTGCCTGTGTTAATCAGTTAGTGTAGTCACATTGCTATGCACTAACTGATTAGGACATGATTAGCGCATTAGCCCTACTACCTACAAAATAGGTGGTGGTAAGGACCCATGTGCTAATGGCAACATTAGCGCATGGCAATTAATGCCGAAAATAGAGAATTGTACTATACACTGATCCTGTCTATTACAAATAGTAACATCCACTTGTGACTATATAGTGATTACTAATGAAGCTTTAGCAAATACATGTTTTTAGAAAATATTTTATGTACTCGTTGATTTTCTTAAGGACCAGCACAGACCAACTTGGTCTAATATAGTCCACTGGCTCCTAATCATTGCACAGTTTATCTTTTATATGTGCCAAACCATGCAGTCCTAAACACAAACTTGATCTACATAAAATGCCACTTAGCTTTTAATGGTCCTGGGTCCCAACATAGACCATGTTTCACTGACCTGCTGTTTCAAGGGGCCTAACTTTGGTATCACATGTTTGTTTGTTTGTTTATTTATTTATTTGTCGCACTTGTATCCCACATTTTCCCACCTATTTGCAGGCTCAATGTTGGCTGTAAAAAGTCAAACCAATAAAAAGAAGGTCCAAGTCTCCCGCAAAAAGCTCATAGAAAACAAAAAGAGCGGAAGAAAACCAAAATAGACCAGTTCCACACCACAAAAGAGTAAGAGCGCCAAAAGTTTATTAGGACCCTACACGGTCCGTGTTTCGGCCAACCGGCCTTCTTCAGGGGTCCTCAAATTGACGTATACAGATGTGCCTCCAGAATACTCTTGGAGTGAAAGGCATAAATGCTGGTGCTGTCTGAAATCAAGCGTAGGCACCAGCATTTATGCCTTTCACTCCAAGAATATTCTGGAGGCACATCTGTATACGTCAATTTGAGGACTCCGGAAGAAGGTCGGTTGGCCGAAACACGGACTGTGTAGGGTCCTAATAAACTTTTTGGCGCTCTTACTCTTTTGTGGTGTGGATCTGGTCTATTTGGGCTGTAAAAAGTCCCAATTAGCTCACTGAATAACAGACAAAGAACACAACTAAAAGCTAAATGGCATTTTATGCAGTTCATGCTCTTTGTGTGTGTGTGTGTGTTCTACTATTTATCTGAAAACTAGTGCACATCTCTAGTGAAAACCCTTGCATATCTGAATGCCATATCGGCTCCAAATATTTGGTTTTATAACAGTGCCGTGCAGAAAAGCAGGTATTTTTTCGGAGTGAGATTTTTGGCCTCTCTCTACATTCCTGTTTAATGATTATTCTGAAGAGTTTTAGGAATTAATAAACTGGATTTAAGTAATATGGTGTAGTCTCTCACGGTTCCTTTTTTGTTGATGGTAAGGGCTCACTCGCTAACTGCAAGCTAATAAGTTAGCGAACACCCACTCTCTGCCCCCAAGGCTAAAAAAATCATTTTTTTAGTGTGTGGGTGGCGCATGCCAATCCCAAAATTTACATGGAATGCCTGAATGTGCCCTCATGGTAAGGCATTTTTAGCTGTGCTAGGCACGCGTTAATGCTTGCCACAGCTTAGTAAAAGGATCCATAGGCTTTTAGCCTGGGTTTGAATAGGGTCCAAGATAGAACATGTTGCGTGGTAACATAGTAGATGACGGCAGAGAAAGACCTGTACAGTCCATCCAGTCTGCCCGTCAAGATAAACTCATGCATCAGCTCAAAACGTTTACTCCAGGTGTACTGTGCAACAAGATGGAAGGAACAGACTGGAGCTGGCATTGAAGGAGAGGTGTTGAGATAATAGTGACTTGATGAACTTACTACTGAGGAGCTGCAGACTGAGTGCACTTGTAGGTCAATAGGAGGAGTTTGAACTGTCTGCAGAAATGGACAGGGAGCCAATGACGTGACAAGAGAGGGGTTTTATGAGTGTAGCGACACTGACAGAAGGTAAGTTGTGCAGTGGAAATTTGAACAGATTGAAGGGGAGAAAGATGAAGTGGATGTCTAAATCCTGCTTCACTTTTTACCTGCATATACTCCAGGCAATTTTATGACAAGCTTTTCTCATAGTATAAAACTCTATTTTATGTTCCTAAATAGCTTTAAAAATTACTTCCAAAATATGCTGCTGTTAGGCAAGTTGTATGTAAGTGGAAGAGTAACCTAATGGTTAGTGCAACAGCCTGAGAACCACAGAGGAAGTGGGTTCAAGTCCCACTGCAGTTCCGTGTGACTCTGGGTAAGTTACTTAACCCTCCATTGTCCTAGGTACAAAATAAGTACTTGTATATAATATGTAAGCTAGAGCTGTACTGAATAGCATATTTTACTATTTCAGCTGAATCTGTATAATGAAAAATATTATTATACCGAATATGAATAATGAGCATTGAACTTTAATATAACAGAAAATAAAAATAAGCAATGTGAAATCAGAAATCAAGAGTCTCACTTTCAAATCACTTAGGGTCCCTTTTAGTAAGTGGTGGTAAGCCCAACGTGGGCTTACTGCTTGCTAAACAGGAAGTACTGTTGGGCAACCGCAGCAGCCCGGCGGTACTTCCCACCGCTAACGCATCGTCATATCCAGCGCTACAAAAAATATTTATTTTTGTAGTGCTGGAGTGTACCCAGCGGCAATTGGATAGTGCTATGCGCTGCCCGGTTACCGCAGTGGGTGATGGTAAAGGCTCTCCCCCAAAATGGCCATGCGGCAAGTACTTTACTTGCCGCATGGCCATTTCCTGCAGGAAAAAAGACTTCCCTTTTACCTGCTGCGGTAAAAGGGGGCCTCGGCGCCAGCGTAGCTTTTGCCGTAGCTTGGTAAAAAGGGCCCATAGACTTACAAAGTTAGATAGGTTGATATGGGGCCCTTTTACTAAGCCACAGTAGGCACTAGCATGTGCCTACAGTGCCCAAAAAGCCCTGCCACTGGATGTGCTGAGGCATCCTGTGGTAATGTGCCGATCACTGTAGGAGGTGTGTTTATGGGCAGAGAGTAGGTGTGCCCTGTGCTAATTGGATAGCGAGGGTACATTGCCATGCATTGCCCAATTAGCAGAGGATTAGCATGGGAGTCCTTACTGCCTAGCAAATAGGTGGTGATAAAAGCCCCCAACGTAATGGTCATGCACTAATTGGGAAATTAGCTCATGGCCATTACACTAAAAATGGCCACAGCATGCAGTAAACTCGCTACAAACAGCGCTGGCCACTTTTGAGTGTGGCTTAGTAAAAGGGCCCCTATGTAACTTTGTAACTTTGAAAATGAGTGCTCTTGTGTTTATTTCAGTAGGATTTAGCACAGTAGAGCCCTAGATTATTCATATTCAAAGTTAAATCACTATTCAGCTGAATATGAATAATTTATTCAGGGCCGAATCGAATCAAATACAAATATTCAGTACAGCCCTAATGTAAACCACTTTAATTGTAACCACAGAATGGCAGCATATCAAATCCTATCCTCTTTCCTTTCCTATATTTCCAAGGCATTATGTTTCCCATTGTCCAAAATTATTTTCCATTGGCAGGTTGAACACTAGGCTCTAAATGCAGGCTGTAATAAAACGTGTATGGAATTGCTGCTTTGAATTGAGTATTCCGCTTATAAAAGTATTCCTATCAGGTTAAAACCCATTAAAGCATTTCATAATTCTCTGCTTTTGTTGCAGGGACAGTAGAGCTATAATTAATTTATAGGGGAGAAAAGAGGTCCGTGTACAATAAACCTCAAACTCACTTCTTGGGAAAAGAGATAATCTAAGATTTATAATACAGTAAACCTTACACTTCTGCTCCACAGTTCCTTAAACCGCAAGATTCCTGAAATCATATTGTGCCACAAACAAAGAAAAGAGAAGATAAAATGAAGAATTAGACACTTCTCAAGTAAATTGTGTATATAACAAAGAATTACAAATATTGCTTTTGATTCACATGGCCATGAATCACTCTTTCTGTTCTTTAATGCAGGAAATTTGTAGAATGTCTCACTTCATCTTTTGAAATGTGAGATCAATTTCATTGGATATCTATGTTTAAAGGAAACAGAAGGCTTCAAAAACAATATTAACAAAAGTATGAAATTCAAAAACATGTAAATGATTCTTCTTAAAGTTGAATCATTCTGATTCAAACAAAAACTCGATTTATAGAAAATGTTGAGTAAAAATATGACTTCAAAAGGATGTGATAATTGTTTTAAATTTCTCTGATAATGTGTCATATGCAAATTAATCAGAGAACAATTTTTGTGGGGAAAAGCATTTTACCCATTTTGATAAGGTGTCTGAAAATTGTTCTCCATCAGTGCAGCTAAACGTTTGTGTGTTGTTCCACTAAGGTGTTTGGTTGCAAGGTAACAAATAAGAGGGTTAGAGCTAAAAATATTCCAGTTCTAGAGGTTTCTGCATGAAGAAACACCTTGGTGGGAACAACACAGATTAGGAGGTACTAAGGGGTCCTTTTACTAAGGTGTGCATGGGTTTTGGGCTCGCGCAGATCCATTTTTCAACATGCCTGTAAAAAATGCCTTTTTAAAAATTTTTGCCGAAAATGAATGTGTGGCAAAATAAAAATTGGCACGCGTCCATTTTGGGTCTGAGACCTTACCGCCAACCATTGACTTAGTGATAAGCCAGCTTATAATCAAAAGTGATCACCGACCATCTTCCGACACAAATCGGGAGATCGCCGGTGATTTCTTAAAAGCGGCGAAATCGGTATAATCGAAAGCGGCATTTGTGACAGCATCGCCGCTTTCCCGTCGCTTCGCCGGCGAAAGTTCAAGGGGGCGTGTCGGTAGATTAGCAAAGGCGGAACATGGGTTGGTATGGGCGTGGCTACCAGATGGCCGGCTTTCGCCGATAATGGAAAAAAAAGCGGCGTTAAGCAGTATTTCACCGGCTTTACTTGGTCCTTTTATTTTCACGACCAAGACTCAAAAAGGTGCCCCTACTGACCAGATGACCACTGGAGGGAATGGGGTATGACCTCCCCATACTCCCCCAGTGGTCACCAATCCCCATCCAAACTAAAAAATAAAACCAAAAACCTTTTTTGCCAGCCTGTATGCCAGCCTCAAATGCCGTACCCACCTCCATGACAGCAGAATGTGTTGTATCCTCCGACAGCCTTTCCCTGGTTGCGATGTGGCTTTCGGGTGAGTGTGACACCTTTTCTGTTAGGTGCCCTGCAGAGTCACATTAGCAATGCATTGTGGTGGGTGTAGGGTACTGGGCTGTACTCCAATGGTGCTTTTCCCCCCTGCTAACTGGGTCAGAGTGTGCCCTGTTTTGTTTCCTGTTGTAGTCCATGCGGTAGTGGCCATTTTTGTAAGCCAGTTTTAGTTCCCTTTCCTGTGTTACCCACGTTAGAGAATGTAGTTCTTACCTTGAATGGTGCTGAAAGAGGGCATTGTACACCATTGTGCCAGCTCTGACCTACTGCTAATCTTAGTACCAGGGGACTCTTTGCCAGTGGGGCACAACCTCTGATCTGCAGTTAACTGTGTGTAAATGTGCTTATTTCAAGAAAGGACTTTTTCAGAGAGATTAGTCTTCAGGTGTGAACTGGTGTGCCAAAGTTATACAGCAGCAATAAGTCCTAGAGGCTGTATGCAGGTCCCTGGAGCAATTTTAGTGGGTGCAGTACATTTGTGGGTAGTAGGTTTGGGGGGGAGGGTTGGGGGGCTCAGCTCCCAAAGTAAGGGAGCTATGCACGTGGGAGCTTTTCTGAAGTCCACCGCAGTGACCCCTAGGGTGGCTGGTTGGTGTCCTGGCATGTCAGGGGGGCCAGTGCAATAAAAAATGCTGGCTCCTCCCATGGCCAAATGCCTTGAATTTGGCCAGGGTTTGAGATGGCCGACATAACTTTCCATTATCGCTGAAAAACAAACCCAGCCATCTCAAACCCGGGAGAACTCCACGGCATTTGGCCGGGCTAAACCGTATTATTGAAAAAAAAAGATGGCCAGCCATCTTTTTCGATAATACAGTTCCGTCCAGCTGTAGTGCCGCCGCCAACATAGATCGCCGGCGATCTATTTGGCCAGCGACGTTCGATTATGCCCCTCAAGGTTTCTCACATTAACCATGCGGGAACCACCTATGTGCATCAAGTCAGAGTTACCACCTGCTTTTCGCCGCATGCCATAAAATAAAATATACTTTCTGGCACGCATAGCAGATGCGTGTAAAAAATGAAATTACTGCAGGGGCCACGTGGTAGCCGGGTGGTAACTCCAAATTGGCACGTGTTGGGCGCGCATAGGTGCCTATGCTGCTTAGTAAAAGGGCCCCTAAGTTTGTGGGATCTTGTTTCTGAAATATTTTGATTCTTTTACTAAGGGCAAATGTAGCTACACTGTATAGTTTAGCATTTTAAAAACTCTGAGGTGTTTAATTTTTCTTTGCCACCCATCCACCCCAAATTCCAACCTTGCTTTAAAGATTGATTCACAAATTAAGGGGTAGGCTTAAATCTGATTAATTGGTTTATTTGAAGAACCTACAACTTTGCCCTTGGTAGAGAATACGTAGCAGTTATGTAATTCATTTTCAATTTAGAGCGTTTGTCATCTAGAAACCAGGAAATGCAGAACAAGCAAGCAAATTCCATGTAGTACTTGATACTGGAAGTAGTTTGTGAATTAGGTCTTAAGTAAGTAGTGTTCTTTTGGATCCAAAGCAAGAAGATTCTGTAAAGAGAGCCACACTAAACTAGACATGTCATAAATACACAGAAATACTTAGTAGATAAGCAAGATCCTACTATATAAATGAAGAGTGACTGACGTGCCGCGAATGCGCAGAACAGCGCAGCTGTTTTGCGTATGCGCGGCATGTCACAGGTCTCTCCCTACGACGCCCCCTCCAGCGAGCCTCCCGACCTCATTGCTCACAACTGCGCAAGTCAGCCGAAGGAGGGAAGATGTGGTGATCGGCTGCTTTTTAACCAATTTTCCCCAGTTGCAGTACTACAAGTTTAAATTGCTCACTTACTGTGTCCCCTCCCCTGAAATATACTGGTGTTTTCCCTCCGCTCTTTCTAATCCGCCTCGCACACCTGGCAGGCCGCCTCCTTTCCCTGGGGGCAGGGAGTGCTGCTCTTGGCGCTTTTGTTCTTTTTTTTTTCACGGTGTGACTTGCTCATTAACTGCCCTTCCCACAGAACCGCCACTCACTTTCACACAGACTATCCGAGTCCGACTTTTCGCCTCCGTCTCTCCGGTGAGTCTTTCCACTGCCTTCCCTGATCGGTCATTCACTCCTGGGACCCGTTTTCAATCGCCGTCATTTGTCAGTGAGGAGTTAGTGTGGTGGTGGAGAGGGGGTGAGCTGGTGTCATCAGCGAGGGAGAGGGATAAGGGGGTTCGGGTTCTTAAGGTCGTATGGTTTAGATCTGCTCTCAGACGCTCTCTCTTTCTCAGAAAGACGCTCTCTCTCTCTCTCTCTCAGAAACACCCTGTCTCTCTCTCGCTCAGAAAGACGCTCTCTCTCTCTCAGACAGACACTCTCTCTCTCTCAGACAGATGCTCTCTCTCTCTCATACACAGATGCTCTCTCTGACAGACGCTATCTCTCTCTCAGAAACACCCTCTCTCTCTCTCTCTCAGAAACACCCCCTCTCTCTCTTTCTCTCTCTCTCAGAAAGACGCTCTCTCTGACAGACGCTCTCTCTCAGAAAGACGCTCTCTCTCTCTCTCACTCAGACGCTCGCTCTCTCTCTCAAACAGATGCTCTCTCTCTCAAACAGATGCTCTCTGTCTCTCTCTCACACACAGACGCTGTCTCTGACAGACGCTCTCTCTCTCTTTCAGAAAGACACTCTCTCTCAGAAACACCCTCTTTCTCTCTCTCTCTCTCTCTCTCTCTCTCGCTCTCAGACAGATGCTCTCTCTCTCTCTCAGACAGACTCTCTTTCTCTCAGACAGACGCTCTCTCTCTCTCTCTCACTCAGACAAACGCTCTCTCTCTCTCTCAGACAGATGCTCTTTCTCTCTCTCTCTTTGAAGAATAAGTGATATGGGAAATCACATAAGTCAAACAATAACAAGGTTCAAATTCTGAAGGATCTAATGCTATTTACACAAAGAACATAGTATATAAACCTGTACTATACACATCAACTGACATTACGTTCATCAACTTTTAAATTACATTTCACAAATAAAAAATCTTGCCTGTTTTGCTATTTCATTACATACAACAGAAATTTTGCCCATTGTTAGGGGCTTTACGGCTTGTAAGATAATAAACCACCCCAAATGCTTCAAAGTTACACATGAGCAATGAAATAGAATTTCAAATATGGAGTTTGGGAGCAGAGGTGAAAGTTAAATTTCACTGCAAATAGGCTTGTTGAATTCATCCAGACAGTGCGGGAAAAACTAAGGAGTTTATTCGGTTTTACTTACTTTTATCATTTTGTACAAAAGATTCACACATAAGAAGGATGGCTGAGAAACATCATACCGTACCATCAAATCTGCTACCATAAATACTGTTTCTCCTTCTGTACAGATGGGAAAAACAAGTTCAATGTAAAAAATGTATGAGGGTTCGCTTCCTCTGAAGAACAGAACATAGTACAGGGCTGCATTAATGTCATGATTATAGAAGTATCACAGATAGAAAACTGCTGAAAGTGAAGAATCTAGATCACAGGATAAAGATGGGACCTGGATTATCTCTTCCCCTAGAAACTTCATGCTGATTTCACTAGTCATCAATCTAAAAAAACTGGTTTACTGGAAGTAGAAGACAAACTGTTCCATGGTCAAATTACTGCCCTTGATATATTTACAGGGCTTAAAGTGGGGTTAGGCCCAGTTGAAGGCGCTCAGGCTGATCAGGCATAATTTGGGAAGCACCAAAGAGTCAGGAACTACTCTGGACAAAGGTCTGGATCTGGAACATACAAGCAGTAAGAGCTAGAATCAGAAAGTACACTCAGGTCTGAAGTTAAAGTCAGCAGCCAGGTTGCAGGACTAGAATGGGCAGAAACTGAATCTTAGATGAAGGCCTAGAACTGGTTTAAGACTGGTCTCAAGCTGAAGCAGGACCCGTCAAAATGAATTATAAGGAATTAAACAAAAGACTGGAAAATGAAGAAATTTGAAAAAGATTTTAGTGTAGGGAATTTGACAGTAAGAGTGCAAGATAGATTTTGGGTACTATGAATATTTTCCTGCTTTCCAGCAACCTATTTTATCTTAGCCCTAGTCAATCCAATGTTTAGTCACATGGACTTAGGGGATATCTGGCAAATATCCCAAATTACTGTCTGGTCTAATGGTTCGGACTCTCATACTGAACCCCTGGCCCAACCTCAGTTCAAGAACCCATTAGTGTTTTGCCTTGCTACCAAGAAAGTGGAAAAGCTGGAACATTTAAATCCTAACATAAGAGGTTAGGCAACCACTGCGTCTAAGAAGTGGTGGTGGGTGACTCACAGAAACAGATGTCTACCAACCAGACCTGATATCTAAAAATGTGTACTGTCTGACAGGTGCCAAAATCCAAGACATTATGGAGGTCAAGGATTATCATATCAACTAACTGATGCTGCTCATTCATGTTGGCATGAAAGATCCTGCAAATTACCATATGTGAAGTCCCAATTGGCCTATAGAAACAGAGGATAGGGTTAAATGGCCATTTCTTTCAATGGAGGAAGATGAATAGTGGAGTGTCCCAGGGATATGTAGTGGTACCAGAACTATTTAACATATTGAATGATCTGTAAATGGGAACAAGAAGTGAGGTGATTAATTTTGCAGATGACACAAAAATGTTAAAGAGTTTAAATCACATATGGACTGTGAGAAATTGCAGAATGGCCTTAGTAAATCAGAAGACTGGACATGATACACATTGGGAAAGTGATACACATTGGGAAGAATAATACCAAATCCTAGATGCTTGATCCTAGGTTCCACATTAAGAATCGACACCCAAGAAAAATATCTAAGTGTCATCATGGATAATACATTGAAATCTTCTGCTTAGTGTGTGGCGGCATCAAAAAAACAAATAGAATGTTGGGAATTATTTAAAAAGGGATAGAAAATAAGGCAAGGAATATTATAATGCCTCTGTATCATTCCATGGTATGACCTCACCTTGAGTATTTTGTACAATTCTGGTTGTCATGTCTCAAAAAAGATATAGGGGCTCATATTCAAAACAGAAAAGCATTCAAAAAGCGGCACAAAGTGGCAGATGGATTTTTTATTTTGCCAAAACGTCAAAACTGCTATTTTCAAAACTCATGTTTTAGACTTTTATCTAAGCAGTTCATTTAAATCTTAAGTGGGCGTGTTTGAGGTGTATTTTGGAAAGGACTAGGGTCGATTAATTATTTAGATGTGTAATCCCTCATTATATAGAGATTACTGAGTGGTGTTGGTTTCTCACTGAGAGTTCTTGCTTTTTCACTTTCACACTGTCTGTGTGGCCAGTCAAAAAATAATCCTGGCCCTAAGACATCCAAATAGCTTATTTTTTCTCAATTTTTAGTGCTTTTAATAGAATTTGAGGGATAATATTTATACATGATTATTTTAAAGCTATTTTTAGCTCCTTCTCACATAGCTTAGAGGCCTAGATGGACTTTGTCAGGTGCCATGTGGACCCCTTAAAGCCCCCTTCCTCTTCATATAAAGGGCTGCCCCAGAGCAGGCAAAACAAAACCCACAAAAAAACAATATTACTACAATTCACTGAAGTGTAGTTATCTTTTTTTTTTCTTTTACAAAGCCTTTTTGTCTGACTTCAGAAAATTTAACATTAATGAGCTGCTTGCCATGATTTTGCACTAATAGCAGCTCATTAATGTAAGGTTTAAAAAGCTTTTCCTGCTTATTCCCTCTCCTCCTGCATAAGACTGATAATGTCATCAAACTTCATGTTGTTAGCCTCCTTGGTCTCTTCTTTCCTTGGGTTCAAGCTGCCATATAAGGGGGAAAAGCTCCTGAGATCATCACTCTTGGGACTCTTGGAGTGAGAAACAGAAAATGGCTTTGAGGTCTTCTGGACAAGAGGCCCCACTGGACCCATCAGGGATTTGAGGTTCCCCAAGGGAGGAGAATCCAGAGGACATCATATTCCCTGCATGCCGTGAGGGTGGGGAGGAGAGTTAGGTGGGTAGGAGAGATAGATAGGTGACATGCAGAGTGTGGTCTCAAAGCAGCCTCTACATCTAAGATGGGTTCTGCCTGAGGCACAGAATGCAGTAGAGGGTGGAGTGGAGAAGGGACATGCAGTGAGCAGTGGACGGTCCTGAGGCAGCTTCTGCATCCCAACCTGGCTTGGATGAATAAAAAATAAGCCAGGCAGGTGAAATTGGAGACTGGTGCTTTGAACCAGTGCTTCACTTGGCTCATGGGTTAAGATGGGCATGCTTCAAATGACGGAACCTGCTGAACCAAAGAATGCTATCTGTTTGAGTCTTTCAGTAAGCAGCAATGTACACATGCAGAAAGGTAGCTGTACTCATTTAGTCTTCAATGGCCAACTTGCTATCTTTGTAGCTCAGTTGGTACAAAGCACTTTCTCCCTTTCTGACTTCCATGTGCTATTGTGCTGCTGGCGGTCATTTCACAGTGAACTCACACAGTTGATTAATGCTCTGCTTTTAGGTTAGGATAGCAACATGGCAGTGGAATACAGGCAAAGTGTTTAAGCTGGTCTGCAGAGCCAACAGAACAGAAGAGCTGACAGGTTCATGGTTTCTTTCTTCTACTTTCTCATTATGTGACCGAGCTATACTATCTTGAATGCAGCTCTGAAGGTTTACCTCTGTCTGTGTTGCAGCAGCTTCTTTCAGGAACAAAGCAATGGCAACACTAGTCTGCTTTGTTGTGGCATTTGAGAGGACAAAGACTGTGAACCATATGTTCACTCTTTTTATGTTATAGACCAAGTCACTGAACTCTCTATTGGCCTGATTTCAGGAATTTGGGTTGCAGCTATCTCAACTGCCCCACTTGCCCACCCCTCACATTTCCCCCACCTCTTCACACTCTCTGTACATTTCCCTCAAGGAATGGAGAGAAGGCCAAGCCAGTCCAGATTTATTGCATATTACTTTGCCTCTTGTCCTCAGTCATGGGCATCTCTTTTTATGCAGTACAATGATTAAATATCAGATTGTTTCCTTTTCTGAACTTATGGCATTAGACAAAATAACATTTTGACAGTATTACAACTAATTCCATGTAGATATCAGAAAAGTAAAGCAAGTGTTCTCAGTAAAAGGCAGGGATTTTCAACTCAGTCCTCAGGACATTCAAAGATTTCCACACCTGAAATGCATGAGATTGATTTGCATACAATAGAAGGAGGGCATGCAAATTTATTTAATGTATATTCATTAAGGGTATCATGAAAACATGACTGGCTAGTGTGTCCCAAGATCTGGATTGGGAACCTCTGTAATACAGAGATCCCTTGAACCACAATACTTCTCACATCTAAAGACATTGGGATTTTCCATTTGTGTGAGATTTAAGAGTAAGTGATAGGTGTCCCAACTGGAAAAACCAGTTTGGTACATTTCCCTGATTAATAGGGAGGAGGGTGCAAGAAATTTGATTCAAATGGATGATGAACTATGGAAATTGCAGGCTGGAATGGTGGTTCAAGAGAGGGAAGTGGATCTGGGCACCCTGCCCTGAGTTCCAAAGAATTATCTTATCTTTCTGGGTTTGAAAAGAAAGGAAGAGCAAACTGGTAGCAGAGAGAGATTGTGGTTGCTAATAGTGGGTGAAATTACTGGGAAATAGAAACTTAGGGGCACCTGTAGAGCCAGAGGAGGAATCGGGGTCCCAAGCAAGGATCCTATAGTAACAGCCCCTCACAGAGCTGATGCCAGTGCATGAACTGCATCAAACACAGAAGAAATAGCATGGATAATGAGGTATAGCTTCCAGTGACCCCTTGATATATGTGGGGAGGAAGTATATTTTGCCCCTGTATCAACAAGGAAAAGAGGCATTTCTAATGAGAATAGGGCCTGAAGGTGTATTAGGGCCACAAGGCACAAATGTTCAGGACTGTAGTTAATAGTGTTAGAGTTTACTGACGGTAATTATAAACTGTGGTATCATCTGTCTGATGATCTATGATTGATTTTAGAAGTGTGATATGCCGTAGCCCTGGAGGGCCACCAACAGGTTGTCAGGATATCCATGACCATGATGAATGTGTATAAGAGAGATTTGCGTGCCCACTATCTCCATTGTATGTTAATCTCTCTCATGCAGATCCACTAAGGATATTCTGGAAACCTGTTCTGTTGGTGGCCCTTGAAGATTGTAAACCACTCTAGCCTGTTTGTCAGAAAGAGTGGTATAGCCAAAGGTGGACTGACTGTTCGGGCAACCAAGCAATGCCTGAGGGCCCGGAGCAGCAGGGGGCCTAATGCCTCCCACATGTGATCCACTATTTCTCCTTATTTCTTCCACTCTCTTCCCTCATCTAATTTACCTTAAACCATGTCTCCTAGGACACCTCTGTCAATGGCATAATTCACGAATGCAGCTTGCAGCCTGCTTGGAGCCTTTTTTACATCAGAAGGGGAGGTTGTGGCAGAAGAGAGGCTCTATGAATTGCTGCTGCTGCCACAGATCTTCTAGAAGATGCACTTTATGTTAGGCTAGGGGAAGGGGGTTATAGAAAGAGAACAAGAGAGAAGAAGAGTTGTTGGACCTGGGGGTGAAGATGGGAGGGAAGAAAGATAGAAATGATGGACCTGAAGAGGAGAGGAGGGATTACAGATGTAGATGGGGTATTAAAAAAATAAATAAAATGCTGTGTATCCCCTGTAAAAGAGCCATTCTGGGTCTGCTAGGGCTGCCCAGGGGTCTGCTGGCACTTTGGGGGGGTTTACATGCAAATGATGTGAAATGGTGCCTGTTTATGGTTTTAAAAATGTAAAACATGGATTGGATTCAGGAAAATGTGGCCTGGATGATGGTATAATTCTTATTAAAGAGTAATGTAATTTATAGTGTTTTTTGTATGGAAATCCATTTTCTCCATACATTTTAATGGGAAAATCTGATTTTAAAATGGAGTTTGTGAAAAGTTTACAATGTGTAATAGTTGTTTCACCTGCCACAAGCTAGCGTCTGATTGGTGCTGCTAGGTCGGATGGCCTAGCTGCAGTCCTGTTGCTAGGGGAAGGCAGAGCTGGATACTATCAGAGGAACTGAAGACACAGGAGACGACAGACCTGTGTGTGTGTAAGAGTTGATTTATACAGGAGAGAGAGCTTAAATAAAGAGTTGTCTGATACAAGGTGAGAGGAACTGTTGACACAGAAGAGACAGGACCGGTATGAGAGGTGCTCTGTCTGTGTGCTTGGAAAATTGAGTGTGAATGAGGAGAAAAACCTCAATAGAGTATAATTTGACTGAATAAGAACACCTGCCAGCTTATAATCGAAAGCGATCGCCGACCATCTTCTGACACAAATCGGGAGATGGCCGGCAATTTTTTAAAAGCGGCGAAATCGGTATAATCGAAAGTGGCATTTTTGACTGCATTGCCGCTTTCCCGTCGCTTCGCCGGCGAAAGTTCAAGGGGGCGTATCGGTAGATAAGCGAAGGTGGGACATGAGTGGGCATGGGCGTGGCTGCCAGATGGCCGGCTTTCACCGATAATGGAAAACAAAAAGCGGCATTAAGCAGTATTTCGCCAGCTTTACTTGGTCCTTTTATTTTCACGACCAAGCCTCAAAAAGGTGCCCCAACTGACCAGATGACCACTGGAGGGAATGGGGAATGACCTCCCCATACTCCCCCAGTGGTCACCAATCCCCTTCCAAACTAAAAAAATAAAACTAAAAACCTTTTTTGCCAGCTATATGCCAGCCTCAAATGTCGTACCCACCTCCATGACAGCAGAATGTGTTGTATCCTCCAATAGCCTTTCCCTGGTTGCGATGTGGCTCTTGGGTGAGTGTGACACCTTTTCTGTTAGGTGCCCTGCAGAGTCACATTAGCAATGCATTGTGGTGGGTGTAGGGTACTGGGCTCTACTCCCCTGGTGCTTTCCCCCCCCTGCTAACTGGGTCAGAGTGTGCCCTGTTTTGTTTCCTGTTGTAATCCATGCGGTAGTGGCCATTTTTGTAAGCCAGTTTTAGTTCCCTTTCCTGTGTTACCCACGTTAGAGAACGTAGTTCTTACCTTGCATGGTGCTGAAAGAGGGCATTGTACACCATTGTGCCAGCTCTGACCTACTGCTAATCTTAGTACCAGGGGACTCTTTGCCAGTGGGGCACAACCTCTGATCTGCAGTTAACTGTGAGTAAATGTACCTATTTCAAGAAAGGACTTTTTCAGAGAGATTAGTCTTCAGGTGTGAACTGGTATGCCAAAGTTATACAGCAGCAATAAGTCCTAGAGGCTGTATGCAGGTCCCTGGAACAATTTTAGTGGGTGCAGTACATTTGTGGGTAGTGGGTTTGGGTGGGGTTGGGGGGGCTCAGCTCCCAAAGTAAGGGAGCTATGCATGTGGGAGCTTTTCTGAAGTCCAGCGCAGTTACCCCTAGGGTGGCTGGTTGGTGTCCAGGCATGTCAGGGGTGCCAGTGCACTAAAAATGCTGGCTCCTCCCACGGCCAAATGCCTTGAATTTGGCCGGGGTTTGAGATGGCCGACATAACTTTCCATTATCGCAGAAAAAACAAACCCGGCCATCTCAAACCCGGGAGACCTCCACGGCATTTGGCCGGGCTAAACCGTATTATTGAAAAAAGAGAAAGATATGTCGGATCACAGGGGCAGGGAGTGGAGGGAAGGGAAAGGAGGGGCAATAAATAAAGAGAAATGATTGGCCAAGGGTAAAGGGGAGGGAGGAAGAGATGTTGGACCATAGCAACAGGAATGGACAGAAGAGATTGACTATAGGGGCACAGAAGGAGGGACAAATGAGAGAGAGAGAGAGATGGTACAGGTAGATGCTGTAGATGGAAGGCATATACAAATGTCAGACTATAAGGATGGTTGGGGGAGAGAGGAAGGAGATGCTGGTCTATAAGTGTGGATAGAAGGAGGGGGAAGGAGGAGAGAAACTGGGAACAGGGGGAAGGAGGAGAGAAACTGGGAACGGGGGAACCATATGGGAGAGGTCATGGGGAGTTGTCAATGAGAGGAGGATAGAAATTACAGAGGGTGAAAATGTGGTAAAGGGGAGTAGAGGAAAGACTGAAAGTATTAAGAGGCTGGGAAAAGAATAAGGTGGGAACTGAGAGAGGTAGAGAGTGAGAGGAGATGAAAATTTGCTAACTAGTTGAAAAGTAAAAAGGAGAAGATGGAGGACTGCAGGGTGAAAAAGTGGGTGAAATTGACATAAGAGAGTCAACAAATTAAGAAAGAAAGGAAAGAGCTAAAAGGGAAAGATCAATATGTAGATGGATAATAATAAGGAAATGGAACAAGACAAGAGTAGAAAAATTGCAAATGGTCAGGAGCCCCTGGAAAGACAGATAGCAGAAGATAGACAGGAAAGAAAAAAAGAAAAACTAGAACCAACATGATGGGAAAAAAATGCCCAGACAACAAAGATTAAAAAAAGGTTTTATTTTGAATGAATTCTTAAACAAGATTATGTTAGTTTGGGAATTACACATTATGGATGTCTTTATATTATGTCTAATATAAGAGGAAATGTATTTCTGTTTTTATTTCTGCCATGTTATGTGCCTGCTTAGTTTGACTTCTTGGGGTTCCCAGTTAAATTTTTTGTCTTTTTGTCTATAGTTCTAATTTGTGATCCCTTGTTCTGTATTTGGTGAGGGTCCATCTATGTTTTGCATGGGACTGAGGTACAGTATTCTGTGGGCATAAAGCTTCTGTGTAGAAATCTGTTCCACTTGTTCTGTTTTTACTACCAACCCCATTTCCTCCTTCCCTTCATATTTTAAAATGTATAAAACTATCTCTTGCTTCAAAAAAAAAGTTTTTAGTAGGAGAATTCTCCACCCCTTTCTTCCTACTGGTCATAAAAAGAGTGTGCCAATTAAGGTACCCCACTACTACTTATCATTTCTATAGCACTGCTAGATTTATGCATCACTGTATATATTATATGCAAGTACTTTCTCTGTCCCTAGTGGGCACACAATTTAAGTTTTGTACCTGGGGTAATGGAGGGTTAAGTGACTTGTCCAGAGTCACTTGCCATGTCCCCTACCTCAACACAAACGGTGTCCTTGGGCTGTGCAGGGTCCTGTCGACATACACACTTGACTGGCACTGCCCTGAGCCATGTGTGTGTAGTTCTTCTCTGGGTTTGTTCAGAGAGCGGTGGTTGCAGGCTCCTTAATTGCTTTGCTTCCATGCACCTGCGTCTGCTCTCTCTCTGCCTGGCTTCCAGGTTCCTTGATTGCTTTGCTTCCATCCACTTGTGTATGCTCTCCCTCTGCCTGGCTTCCTTTGCTTTTTTCCTATAGGTCTTCCGGTTCCTCCTTCTCCTGCTCTTGTCCTATGGCTGTGCTCCTTCTCCCTGCTGGTTCCTGCTGATGTCAGAGTCCAGCACTTTATCAGCTGAGCTCTTCCTGGACTCCATGCTTTGGCTTCTACTTTGGTAGGTGTTACTTGCTCAGTAGTTTGCTTCTTATCTACTTGTCCCTCGTTGCTGACTTTGCCTATGCCTGGATTACTCTCTTGCCTGCTGCCTGCCTACTGAATTTGTCTGTACCTGGATTACTCTCTTGACCTGCTGCCTGCCTACTGACTTTACCTGTGCCTGGATTACTCTCTTGCCTGTTGTTTGCCTATTGATTATGTTACTCCCCTGCCTGCTGCCTGCCTATTGATTTTGCCTGTACCTGGATCACTCTCTTGCATGCTGCCTGCCTGGCCGATACGTTCACCACCCCGCTTCCAGCTCTGTCTCATAAGTCCTGCAGGCCACCCGCCCGCAACTAGGGGCTCAACCTCTTGGGAATGGAGGTCAGTGCAGGTGAAACCCGGCGTTGGCGGCGCAGAACCTGGTCCAAGTACCGGGCTCAGCAGCGCTCTACTTGGTGAAAGAACTCACAAGTCTAACAGAGCTGCAGTGAAAATTGAACCTGGTTCCCTGGTTCACAGGCTGCTGCATTAACCACTAGGTTACTCTTCCAAAGGTATTCTATCAATGAAAACCTCATTAGAAAAAGAGAATGATAAGAGCTTTTTCTTGGGGAAAAACACATGGAAAGGAAATCATTACGAGGAGACATGTCTTGACAGATAGGTATCTGAAAGGATCAAGATCATTAAAGGTCATGCAGAAGATATAAAAGCATCAAATTGAAGCATGCTGCATTAACAGAAGTCGAAAAAATCCTAGTAAGCAAGGAGACATGGGCAGGGAACCCTTCTACCAGTATTTTGTTTTTAATGTAAAGAGTATGGGGCAGCCTGGGAGAAGGAGAAGTGGATAATTTTAGTGCATATTAAGCTGTAGCAGAAGGAAGAGAAGGGTTCAAATCACTTTAGGGAGTGAACGTTCGAAACAGTACAGTAGATGCAGAACCTGTAATCTCTGTTATATGGGATGCTGGGGGGGGCCTATGACTCTTATCGTCCAGGAGCCCAGATCATTGTGAGTCCACCCCTGAGTATAGTAAATTATGAATAAATATAGGCGTAAACATAATGATGACCAAGGACCTAGGGCATGCAAATCTCTCTAATGAATATTCATTGTGGATATCCTCAAAACCTGACTGGCTGGGGTGCCTCCAGGACCAGGCTTGGGAACCATTGACCTATGGCATGGAAGAGATGCATTTCTTCCTCCTCCATCCCCCCCCCCCCCGCCCCCAGTCAGAGAATCCCAAACCAGGGTTTCCCATGCTGAGGAAGGGGTTTGGAAACTAGATTAGCGAGAATCCTATATAGAATAGAATGTGATGGGGGGTGGGGAGGAGATGCTACATGAATATATAATTAATTTATACAAGGTAAATTAGTAAATTAGTTTAAGAATCAAAACAATTAAACTTTTTAAAATCCAACACGGACATGCAGCATATAAGGGATGGAGCTACACTGACAAATGATTTCTAAAAATGTTGAATTTATTTATAGTCTTTATATTATTTATATAGGAATGAATAGATCATGAGTGAAAAATCAGCTTAGCAAGCTTAGCAAGATAGTAAGTCACTCCAGAGCTATCTAAAGTAACTCACTATTGTTGGCAGGGTTTTAGCTTTCTTTATGGCTGTAATACATACTGAAAATCATCCCTTCACGCTAAAGTGTAAATCCTACAGCCTTGAGGATATTAGAAGAATTTTATTCCAGATGCTGATTCTCTGGCACAAAGCTGGTGTTTTGATCAAAACATCTTGTTTGGCAGTAAAGTTTGCAAAATCATGACTGGAAAAGTTAGTGAAGCAAGCTGTGGTGAGCCTGCCATCTGCAATTGTTTGCCCTAACACTATTGCAACATGCCCATGACACTTGTGTGGAAGCTTATGCAATGCAGCAAAGAGCTTCAATACCAGGCACTGCTGGACACGAGGAAACTTAAATGAAGAGGATGTCACCATCATGTCAAATTACGTGAGGATTTTTGTAAAGGAAATGCTGCTGTAAATGCTATAGGTCAATTCGTACTATTCCAAGAAAAAAAAAAACTTGTACACTTATCAATGGCATTTATGAGAACAAAGATTAACTGCTACCAATGATAATTAGTGAAGCTGATAATTAGTGGCTATAACATACCAAGCATAGTTGTAATACAGCAATTATGTTATTCAGATAGTGGCTCATCTCCATCCTCTCACAAACTGCAATTGTAGATGCTAATTTGGGGTTAGAAAAATACATTTACAGGTGAAGCAGAATATATTCAAAGAGTGCCATATGAGAGCTCATAAATTTGAAAGCACACACAAGTACAGTGTGACACAATGGTGCAATTTTCCCCATCCTCTTCAATATGTAGTCATGCTTTTGTGTCAACTACACCTAAAACTTCAGTTGCAGATAACACACTATAATGAATATTATTTTTATGGATTCATGGCAATGTCCTATTCCATCCAGTAGGAGATCTGGATTCAGTTTCACTTAGGGGCTCTTTTACTAAAGGGTTGGTGTGCACCAACAGGCTTGCTGCTCACCAATCCGGCACTACCACCGAGCTACCGCAGGAGCCCGATGGTAGGGCTCCTACAGTTCCCACCCTCAGTGTGTGCCATTTCCAGCACTACAAAAATATTTTCTACTTTGTAGCACCGGTGCTCACTTGTGGTAATCAGGCAGTGTCACACGCAGCATGGCTATCACCAGGTTAGCGCAGAAGCCCTTACTGCCACCTCGATGGGTGGCAGTAAGTGCTCCACCTCGAAATGGCTGCATGGCAAGTGGTTCATAAGTACATAAGTATTGCCATACTGGGAAAGACCAAAGGTCCATCAAGCCCAGCATCCTGTTTCCAACAGTGGCCAATCCAGGTCACAAATACCCGGCAAGATCCCAAAAATGTACAAAACATTTTATACTGCTTATCCCAGAAATAGTGGATTTTCCCCAAGTCCATTTAATAACAGACTATGAACTTTTCCTTTAGGAAGCCGTCCAAACCTTTTTTAAACTCCGCTAAGCTAACTGCCTTTACCACATTCTCTGGCAACGAATTCCAGAGTTTAATTACACATTGAGTGAAGAAACATTTTCTCCGATTCATTTAAAATTTACTACATTGTAGCTTCATCGCATACCCCCTAGTCTTAGTATTTTTGGAAAGCGTGAACAGATGCTTCACATCTACCCGTTCAACTCCACTCATTATTTTATAGACCTCTATCATATCTCCCCTCAGCCACCTTTTCTCCAAGCTGAAGAGCCGTAGCTGCTTTAGCCTTTCCTCATAGGGAAGTCATCCCATCCCCTTTATCATTTTCGTCGCCCTTCACTTATCGCATGGCCATTTCTTTTCCGGATAAAAAGACAGCCTTTTACATTCTGCGGTAAAAGGGGCCTCAGCGCGTGTCAAAAAACACATGCTGATGCTAGTGTAGGCTCCCTATTACTGTAGCTTAATAAAAGTACCCCTCAAATTCTTACATACTGAGCTTGTCCAGGCTAAAAGTACCATTGAAATAGCATTCCTAACCCCTGGGAAGAAAATTAAGACAAGCCATGTTCTGTTGTAGTGCCATTTCATCTTTATCCGTCACTTTAGAATAGTGGTTCTCAATCGAGTTCTCAGGGTATACTCGGCTAGTAAGATTTTCAGGATACCCACAATGAATATGCATGAAATAAATCTGAATACAATGGATGTAGGACATGCAGCTCTATCTCATGCATATTCAGTGTGGATAGCCTGAAAAACTGAGTGACCGAGTGTGTCCTGAAGACTGGGTTAAGAACCCCTGCTGAACAACCCAGGAAGGGGGGGAGAAGAGATGCTGGAAATGGAGGGGCGGCCTTGAGCTACCCTTGAGGAGGGACACATGGCTGAAGGCATACCTAGGGAGTAAATAGCCTTTGGCCGGCTCTGGGCTTGCTGTTGCTATTCTATTTATTTTGAGTCTGATTAGCAGGATATATGTTTAATGAGACATGCGGGACCATTGTCACGATAAGAGTTGCAAAACCGCCTAGATCTGCAAGTTAGTTTGAGAAGTATAATAAGTTTTAATAAACTATAAACTACGAAATCTCACAGCTCTTATTGCAAGACTGGTCCTACAGCAGCAGTAGATGACATTTTATTAAATGCGCCTCCCACTGCTAATTAGATTGCACATTGTAGTGTGGAGCTGGCTTGAGACGAGGTCTGGGAGGAGAAGGGGTCAAGATTATCATGGGAAAGGGGAAGGAACAATTTCTACAAGTGAGTGGGTAGGTATATAGCAGTAAGGAGGGAGAGACAGAGGACAAGAGGGAGGAAAGAGGGAAAAAGAGATTGAGAGGCAGTGTAAAATATGATTCTGTGGAAGGGCAACAGACTGTAGAAATGGAATTAGAGAGAAGTTTAAAGAGGAGTAATAGGAAGCTATGTAGGGGATAAGAGAAATAAAAAAAAAGTTCTAGATGTCAGGAGGGTTGAGTGACAGGGAAGAAAGTATGGCTGATGAGGGACTGAGTCATAGAAAAGTAGTTGAGAGCTTGGAAGTTGATGAGTATACAGGATGGAGATGGAAGATGATGGAATAAGAGACAGGGTGAAGAGGCTGTGAAGGGAGAAGTATAGAGACAGGGGATGGTGGGAGATAGAAAGCTGATAGGTTAGAAATGAAAAGAGGGAGAGTGAGGAATGGAGGGTCTGAGAAAGGGAAAGTGATGGATAAAACCTAAGTAGAGAAGCAGACATGAAAGAAATAGTGAAAAAAAAAGTTGTGAAGACCCATGTCAGATATAGAGAAGGAGAGAGAAGAAACAAAAAGGAGACACTGAGAAATTTTTTTTGGAATATTGACACTAGGAAAGTGAAGAAGAGACTGGGATCTGCCCAACTGGAAAAATGCAGAGACAAAATTAGAAAAGAAAAAAAAAATCTTTAATACTTTTTAAGAATTGGAACGTGTCCACTTTGGGAAATATACATCTTTTTTAAATTTCTATATTTGCAGAGTACATAAGAAAATGCCTTTCTGCTTTTCTTTTATCGGTATTGAACTGCTTATAGAGTCTGGGTTCTATGGGAGGAAGTGTGTGGGTGGGGGGCTCACTATTGTAGTATGGCACTTAAGAAATATTCTGCAAATACCTAACCCCCCTGTACAAAGCCGTGCTAGTGACTGCCAGTGCAAATAATGCCAACACAACCCATTCAAAGTGAATGGGCTGTGTCTGCATTGCTGTGCGGCTTTCTAAAAAGGGGTGTAAGGAACATAAGAATAGCCATAGTGGGTCAGACCAATGGTCCATCTAGCCCAGTATCCTGCTTCAACAGTGGCCAATCCAGGTCACATGTGCCTGGCAGAATCCCAAATAGTAGCAAGATGTATGCTACTGATTTCAGGGAGAAGCAGTTGCTTCCCCTATGTCTACCTCAATAGCAGACTATGGACTTTTCCTCCAGGAACATTTCCAAACCTTTTTTTTAAACCCAGATATTCTAACTGCTGGAACCACATCATCTAGTAATGAGTTCCAGAGCTTAACTATTCTTTGAGTGAAAAAATATGTCCTCCTATTGATTTCAAATACATTGCATGTATTTGTAAGGGAAGCATATTCAGAGATGGAGCATGTATGGGACATTGATCTCCCATTTAGACACGTAACTTACAGAATACTGTAAATTATGTGCTTCCCTTCTGTACCCAGTAATGTTCTCTTAAACCAGTTCTATGGCTGGCTTAGGACAAACACCTACATTTTAGCTGTTTTGATAGCTGGTTATGCCAATAGGTTATAACAGAACCTAGGTGCCTGGATTTTTATAGAATAGACTCCTACCACATACCCTCTGGGTGCCTAAATGCCCCACTAAAAACATATTTGTTTAAATTTGCATATGGGGTTCAGAATATATGAGCACCCGGTAGGCATGATTGACATACCTGGAACCTTTGCTTGTTTATTATGTTCTGTCTACCTGCTTTGTTTATTGTCATTTTTCCTCCGTTATATTCCTTGTGATATGGATGATTAGTGAGCTATCCTACCTGACAATGGATTTCTATTTTCCTTTCAACTCATTGTAATTTCACCAGAGCCCAGCAGTTTTATATGCTTAATATTCCCTGTATTTTTTTCTCAAAATATGTTTTCTATCCACTGTTAAGTGACATGCTTTTGTTCTTTCTTCTCTCCTACTCTTCAGCCTCTGTACTTAATTCAACAAGCTATTTCAAATCTTATTTTTTTTTCTTTCCATTGAAGATGACGTTCCCCTCTTCTCTATTATTTTCTCCGGTTGCTATTTATTCTTTCAATTCTTATTTTCACAAACAATTCCTCTTTCCTTGGCTCTTGCTCTTGTGCTGTTACTTTTCTCTATTCATTCGCTGACTCATTGCTTTACTCTTTCTACTATTTACTGGTCTTGTAGCCTCCTGTAAAAATATGAGCACTTTGGATAAAAGCATTATATAAATAAAATAATTGGGTCAATGTTCAGACCCAGTGGCAACTATTTTTTTAATAATAACAGCTGTAACATTTTAAAAAATGCCACCATACAGATGGCGGTACCAAATATATATCGGAAACACTCACTGCCTGTGATTCAAAGGGTCGTTTTACTAAAGTTTAGTGTGCTCTAACAGACATTAGTTTGCACTAACCCCCGGATTCTATATAGTGCAACTTAATTACTTATCAACTACTACTACTACTACTACTATTTAGCATTTCTATAGCGCTACAAGGCATACGCAGCGCTGTACAAACATAGAAGAAAGACAGTCCCTGCTCAAAGAGCTTACAATCTAATAGACAAAAAATAAATAAAGTAAGCAAATCAAATCAATTAATGTGAACGGGAAGGAAGAGAGGAGGGTAGGTGGAGGCGAGTGGTTACAAGTGGTTACGAGTCAAAAGCAATGTTAAAGAGGTGGGTTTTCAGTCTAGATTTAATAGTGGCCAAGGATGGGGCAAGACGTAGGGGCTCAGGAAGTTTATTCCAGGCGTAGGGTGCAGCGAGATAGAAGGCGCCAAGTCTGGAGTTGGCAGTAGTGGAGAAGGGAACAGATAAGAAGGATTTATCCATGGAGCGGAGTGCACGGGAAGGGGTGTAGGGAAGGACGAGTGTGGAGAGATACTGGGGAGCAGCAGAGTGAATACATTTATAGGTTAGTAGAAGAAGTTTGAACAGGATGCGAAAACGGATAGGGAGCCAGTGAAGGGTCTTGAGGAGAGGGGTAGTATGAGTAAAGCGACCCTGGCGGAAGATGAGACGGGCAGCAGAGTTTTGAACCGACTGGAGAGGGGAGAGGTGACTAAGTGGGAGGCCAGCAAGAAGCAGATTGCAGTAGTCTAAACGAGAGGTGACAAGGGTGTGGATGAGGGTTTTGGTAGAGTCAATCCTTGCCGATACTTGCACTTAACAAGCAATTATTGCTAAAGGTAGCCCTGTATTGTACTGGTAGCCAATGTAATTTTTGCAAAAATGGTGTGATGTGGCCATGTCGCTTGCAACCTTCTATGAGTCTTGCTGCAGCATTCTGAATCAATTGGAGCAGGTACAGACCCTTTGTACTCAGACCATTGTAGAGTACATTACAGTAATCCAGTCTTGATGTTAACATGGCATACACAACTGGGATAACATTTGCCTTCTTGATGTAAGGAAAGAGGCAGCGTAGCTGTCACATATAATAGAAACAGCTCTTGAAGGTTGCTTGGATTTGGGGAATCAGAGTAAGTGTTGAATCTAACTGTATTCCAAGGTTCTTGACTTGTGATTTAAGGGGGAGTTCATACTTCCCAAAAGAGATTTTGATGTCAAGTATGTATCCACTTGTGTTAGGGATCTAGAGAAGCTAATTTTTACTTAGGTTCAAGCAAAGTTTGTTGTGTTTAGCCCATTCTTGAATTGAAGTTAGACAGGTAATCAGTTTATTCAGGGGTGTATGTAAGTCCAGTTCAATGGGTATGAGAAGCTGCATATTATTCACGTAGATGTAGAACTGAGTGTCCATTGACTGAATCAGCTAGTGGTGTGAGGTAGATATTGAACAGAATAGGTGACAGTATCATGGTGGTGATGAGTTGCTACCAAATATTATGGATTGTTGCCTGTCTGATAGGATCTGAATCAAGCAAGTACTGTTCCATTGATACCTGTTTCTGTTAGTCATGCTAGCATGATATGATGATCCACAGTATCAAAAGCTGCTGAGAAATCTAGCAGTACTAACACCGAGGCAAATCCCCTGTCTCAGTTTGTGTGAAGATCATCTAGTAGGGATATAAGGACTTTTTCTGTTCCATAACCAGGTATGAATCCAGATTGACAAGGATCTGGACAGTTTCTCTCTTTTAGTCAATCACGGAGTTGAACACAGACTGTTTGTTCTATAAGTTTCCCCAGAAATGGAATGATGGATACTGGCCAGTAACTTTCAAGTTTGTCCTGGTCAAGGTTGTTTTTCTTAAGCAAAGGGTGAACTACTGCCACTTTTAATGCTGTTGGTAATTGCCCATTAGAAAGAGAGGAGTTCACAATTTTTGTGGCACCTTCTATGAGGCCCATAGTTGCTTGCTGCACCTTCTATGAGGCCCATAGTTGCTTGCTGCACCTTCTATGAGACCTATAGTTGCTTGCTGCACTATCTTTGATGGGCAGGGGTCGAGGGAGCAGGTAATTGGTCGAAGGTCTCTAAGGATTTTGTCAAGGCTCTCCTCTGTCATTGGGTTAAGTGTCACATATCTTGTCTCTGTCAGGAGGGGGCGAGTTTGTGCACCACTAGTTAACTGATTGGAGACTGGGTGGGACTGCCTGTAAATCATAGTGGAGACTTTAATTTTGTTAGCCAAGTAGGCAGCAAAATCATAGGCGGTCGGTGGCCTAACTGTTTGGGGAGGCTAAAGGGGGCGGAGTTAGGGGTGGAGCCAGAGGTGGAGCTTAAATCCATAATTGTCTGATAACACACAGAAAAAATAAATAAATAAAAATAAAAGTCACAATTAATACCTTTTATTAAATATAGATATTAGATATGTATCATATGTCAAAGAATAAAGTGGTTGCTCAAAGCATATACTAACCACAATCGCTCAACTGCAAAACACTATGCACAATTTTGTGCAAAAACACACTCAGAACCTTACTGTACCATAAATATTACACTGGGCAGAACCTAATACACCAATATACCACCCATACGGAAAATGCAGACTGTCAACAATATGAAACAAGGGATCATAATATCACAATTCTCATGTAGAGCCACAAAACACCCTAATTCATGTTTAATGTGGGATAAAATGTCATAAATAAGTAAATAAATATAAACTTTTAATGTTGAGCACCTGATTCTCAGTGGACATATTCCAAACACTATAATGAAAATAAAATGATTTTTTTTCTACCTTTGTTGTCTGGTGACTGTTTTTCTGATCATGCTGGCCCAGTATCCGATTCTGCTGCTATCTGTCCTCTTCTCCGTTTCCAGGGCTTCCTTTCCATTTCTTTCTTTCCTTTCCTCCTTTCCTCCTTTCTTCTTCATTTCTGGTCCTCAGCTTCTGCCTATTTTCTTCATCCATGTGCAGTTTTTCTCCTCTCTTTCTTTTCCCTCATCTCATCTCCTTCCTCACTCTTCCCTCCCCTCCACCCATGCAAAGGTGCTGCACGGGATAAAACATCTGATCGCCAATTGCTTCTCCCTTCTCCGTGAGTCTGTTGTTCCTGGAGGGCGGGCCCAGGAACAACGTCGGAGAAGGGAGAAGCAATTGGCGATCAGATGTTTTATCCCGTGCAGCACCTTCGCATGCAGGTGAGAGGCACTGCATGGGACGGTAATGTGGAGGGGGGGTCCGGTGGAGGGTGGGAGCGGTGGCGACGATCCCAGGGGGCGGGGCACGGGGCGGAGGCGGAGGATGGCGGGAGGTGGAGCCCTGGAGCAAGGGACAGGAAACACAGGAAGGGAGGGGGACCGGGGATGAGAAAATTTGGAGATTTGTTTTTATTACAACTGGCTGAAGCGGGGAACAGCGGCGATCTCGGGGGGGGGGGGGCAAGGGCGCCCATACAGGACGCTCCTGACGAGCGCCTTTGCCCCCTCCCGATCTATTTGAATTTTTTGTTTTGTTTTGGTTAGTGCAGGGGAAATGGGGAACTACCGGTTTGCGTTTTTATATAACTTTTTTTTTTCCATGCCAGCTTGCATTTTTAAGGTGCAGGAGGGAGCGGGGAGATGACAGCTCAGGCCTGAACGACAGGTCTGAGAGCTCGCTAAATTTGTCACGTTAAATGATTCGTTAGAATCGTCGGTATGGTTAGTGCATAGCGAATTGTCCACATTTCAATGGTAGTTTCTGGTTTGCATTCCGTTTTCGTTATCTGCTAGTGGCTTCAGAAAAAGGGCTATAATGCATGCAACGGCCGCAAATTTTGTCATTAGAGGGACATTAAAGGGTCGTTAGAGTTTTGTGCATCTAGGCCTTTGTCGTGTGCTTCTTACAGTTTAGCCTGTCTACATCCAGGTAAGATTTACACCATCAACTTTCCAGTTTCTGTCCTTCGTGTTTAAGGATCCGAAATTTTGGAGAAAATCAAGGTGAGCATTTGTGAGTGGGGCATAAGACCTTTTTTAGTGGTGCTATTTTCTCTAAGGTCTTGGGTATTCCAAATGTCAATTTGTGTGTGTATTCCAAATGACAGCACTGTAGCTGTCTTTTCATCCACATGTGGATAATCCAAGGCCTTTAGGAAATTCTCAGTGGTCAGCTTTTTTTTTTTTTGGTCTCTGATCTCCTTCCAAACTTTGAGAGGTGCCATTTGTTTTGGGTGGTCACTTAGGGAAAATTTAATTAGAAAATAATCTGACCATGATAAGGGTGTTATTTCAATACTGTTATTCTGGGATGTCAACCCCTTTGTACAATACCAGTATGTGACCCTTTTCATGGGTTGGAGAATTGATTACCTGTGTGAATCCTAGTGCTGTCATCATGACCAGAAAGGCAGCTGTGGTGGTATCTGAGGTTTTGATGTGTAGATTGAATTCTCCCATAACATCCATACGCTTTGATCTTGGATCAGGTTTTGACTGCATCTCCAATGGAAGTTCCTTGGCAATTTTTTTATTAAATGGGAGGCCATTCCACACATCCACCACCCTTTCTGTGAAAGAATATTTTCTTAGATTTCTCCTTTGTTTTGTTTTTCAGTAGGTGTATTAATGTTTTTTTGCCCACTGCAATTTTCAGGTTGGCGTTTTTTTTTCTAGGAAGGACCTTGTGTGACCCCCTGGAAGTTAGCTTATAAATATACTAGATTCTGTGATCCAACTTCTTGAGGTCAGGTGCTTGCATATAGTAATTTAAGATATTTTTTTCATTCAAAATTGCTGTACATACTGATAGCTATCTTTAGATATAATATCGCTAGGGAATGTTTTACCCAGCCATGAAATATAAGACATTAAGCTAAAGGCTAAGTGACTCAAGCATCAGATATAATGACCAGATTAGAGTGGTAGATAGATGTAAAGTATCTTAATGCTGTTACAGCAAGAACAGTTTGAATTGATTTTCTTGATTTTAGTTGACTTTCACATTTTGATGTCATTTCAGTGCTTTTACCTTGTCATTACAGAGAACTTTCGGTGTCACAACACGGCCTTGTCAATCATTCATCAATGTCCATATTGATAATAACAAAGTACTGCTTGAGTAGATGACTATTTTCATATGTATGCAAGGCATTAAACATTTTCCCCATTCAAAAAGTATGGTAATCCTCTGATGAATAAATATTCTAAGTGAATGAAAATTGATAACATGCCAACTGTTTCTCATGGGATCATCCCTTAAGACCTTGGAATGATTTAATACTTCTTTCTTGAAATAATTGTAGTATATCAATCACCTTATGCAACATTTAGGGACCCATATACTATAACTTACTGCCAGATTCTGTATAGGTTGCCCAAAGTTACGCGAATTTGGATGTGGATTCCAGATCCACATGCAAACTAATTAGGTGGTAACAATTATTGATGTTATCAAGCACTTACTGTAATTGGTAGCAATTAGGAATTGATCTTCCCTATGTCCTAATCCAGTGGTTCCCAAACTTGTTCCTGGAGGCACCCCAGACAGACAGGTAGGGGCACAGGGGCACTACTGTAAAGGGGGGAAGGAGGTAGGTTTACAGAGGGGTACTACTGGAAGGGGGAATGGGAATATGGGGACAATGGTGAAAAAGGGGTGAGATGGGGATAAAGAGGTAATGCTGGAAAAGGGAGAAGATGGGGACACAGGGCAATGTTAGAAAAGGGGGAGATGGGGACACCAGGAGGGCTAATGCTAGCAAAGGGGGAGATAAGGAGACCAGGTAGGATTGTGCTGAAAAAGGGGGAGATGGGGACACAGAAAGGGCAGATGCTGAACTTGGGGGTGGATTGGGACAAGGGACACAGAAGGGAGATGCTGGACAGGACGAATAGTGGTGCAGAGGAAAGAAGGATGGTGCACTTGGAGACAGAAGAAATGTCAGATGGCAAAAGACCCTGTAAAGGCAGAAGAAACATAGAAAAACAGAAAGGAGACAGTGGGACCAAAGCAAATGAGAAAATAACTTGTTCAAACAACAGTAGAAAAAGGTATTTTATTTGGAATTTGATAATAGGAATATGACAGTATTTGAAAATGCACATCTCCGATACTTTCAAATTAGCAACCCTGCAGGGGTCTGAGTGCATTTTCTTAAGGCATTTTGGATGTACTGCAGCACAGATTTTGATGGGTAGAACCAGGGACTACAAATCCCACATGAATTTTGGAATACGAGTTCAAACTAATACTGGTTGAAAAGTCTCCCTTCTGGAACTGGATCCCTTGGCAGCTCTATACACAGCTATCTGATAATGGAGACATAAAATGAAAAATCAGTGCCAAACAGACGAAGAGGAGGAAAAGAAGAAGAGAAGAGGTAAGATATGAAATGGAAAGGCCAACCTAGAAAAGAATTTGTAAGGTTGACTCATGGAACATGTAAAAAAAGACTGGGACCAGCCAAATTCCCAGACAACAAAGGTAGAAAAAAAATTATTTTTATTTAATACTTTGTAAGGACTGAGATGTACCTGCTTTGTAAAATGTACATTTTTTTTCTAGTTGTCTTTTGCAAAGTACAGGAGAAAATAAATTTCTGTTTATTTGTTTACCATTATTGCACTGTTTATAGAGTCTGGCTTCCTTGGTCAGAGAGAAGGTGTGTATGTGTGTGTGGGGGGGGGGGGGCTCTATTTAAATTTTTGTTGGTGGTGGAGATGGTGATTTTTTTTTTGTGGCTCCCTATTCTGTATTAGATTGGTAGCATGGAATATTGTCACAATTTGGGTTTCTGCCAGGTTCTTGTGACCTGGGTTGGCCACTGTTGGAAACAGGATACTGGGCTAGATGGACCATTGGTCTGACCCAGTATGGCTATTCTTATGTTATATAGATGAGGGTCTGTCCATGTTCTGCATGTGTGATTGAGGTGAAGGATTCTGCTAGCATGTAGCATCTGTGTAGGAATGTGTAACAGTGCAGCTTGTTCCAGTTTCCCAATAGTAGGTTAATTGGTGCTCCAGAGCCCAGTGTAATATATATATAGCACAGTCTTTTCATAGGTGGGTTAGGGCTGTTATGGTATGGTAAGTTTTGTGTTCTAGGGCTGTGTTTCCTAAGTTGGTCCAGTCAGGTTCTCAGGCTATCCACAATAAATATGCATGACATTGATTGCTATATACTGCTTCCACTGCATGCAAATCTTTTTCATGCAGATTCATTGTGGATAGTCTGAAAACCTGAATGGCAAGGGGTACTCCAGGACCACCTAGGGAAACACTTCTCTGGGTCCCACTGTAATATTTATAGCACCGTCTTTTAATAGGTGGGTTAGGGCTGTTATGGTGTGGTAAGTTTTCAGTATACGTTTTGGGTGTCTTTTTGCAGGGGTTTGTGTTATTTCACAAAGTGTCTAGCACTATTTGAAAGTAGGCTCTGGGGCAAGGGCCACCTTTGGAGGCCCTTGTCACCCAAAATAAAAATGCCCCAGACTAGTGTGCTTCACATCCTGTAGAGTCACCATATAAACAAAAGCCCATCTGATTTAAACAAGGTGTCTAGCAGTGGAAGGAATGTGTGTGCTATTCCTGAGGTGATGGTCACTATTTGAATATTTTTATTTTGTAGTTAAGAAGACAGGTTGCCTTCTATGGCCAGTCCAGGGATCTCTTGTGCATTCTGCCTCCTGATGAAACTTATTGTTTCCTTGTAGGCAGGACACAACAGAGACAGCCTGTATTAATCAGTGTCTGCTACAGCCCCTGAGCAACAACACAGACACTGCTGTGTAACAGACACCGACCGCCACATATTTTATAAAACTCTGCTCCCCCTAAGATCAAAACCTGGCTACACCCTCTGCTCCTAAGGTGGACCCCAGCATCAGATAACTATGATTTGGAGCCCAATGTTCATCACTTTGCATTTATATACATTAAATTTCATCTGCCATTCAGATGCCCAGTCTTCTAGTTTCCTAAGGTCTTTCTGCAATTTTTCACAATCCGCACGTGTTTGGACAACTTTGAATAGTATTGTGTCACCTGCAAATTTTATCACCGCACTCTTCATTCTGATTTCCAGATCTTTATTAATACATTAAATAGCACTGGTCCCAGTACAGACCAGTACAGATTTACTACTACTATTTAACATTTCTAGAGCGCTACAAAGTGTATGCAGCGCTGTACAAACACAGAAGAAAAACAGTCCCTGCTCAAAGAGCTTACAATCTAATAGACAAAAAGTAAAGCATTTAAATTTAAAATATTTAAGCAGTCAAGCACAAGAGAACAGTCACAGAAGGACTGAAGATGTTGAAGGGTGGTCAGTGTGATTAGGTGTAACTCTGGTTGGAGTAGTGGGAGAAGGTGATAGAAGAATAGAAATGGGTGATGTGAAAGTAATGAGTGGGTTGATAGGGAGGTTATATAAGACATGTCACTCTAGAGGTGGGTGGGTAGAGGGGTAGGGTGGGCGGGACTAAGTCTAAAGCAGGAGAAGGTATTCTCTGCAGCCTATCTGTGAGACGGAAAATGCTCTCTGAAGCTGCTGCCATAAGTTGCTAGTTCTCTCTCCCTGAAAGAGATCCAAGCCACACCCACGAAGTTCAAACTGTCTGTGGGGAGGGGGAGGGGAGGAAACGGCAGTGCTTGATGAAAAAGAGAGCTCAGTTTGATAGGAGATAAACTATAGGTTGTCATTCTGAGGCCAGGCTAAGTCTAAAGCAGGAGAAGGTATTCTCTGCAGCCTATCTGTGAGACGGAAAACGCTCTCTGAAGCTGCTGCTATAAGTTGTTAGTTTTCTCTCCCTGAAAGAGATCCAAGCCACACCCACGAAGTTCAAACTGTCTGTGGGGAGGGGGAGGGGAGGAAACGGCAGTGCTTGACAGTGTTGCCAGGTGGGCGGTTTTACCGCCCAATTGGGCGGTTTTCCGCGACCCGCCGCGGGAAATTTTTGCCCGCGGCGGGTTGCGGTTTTTTGGGCTGGTTTTTGTGCTTCGGGCGGTTTTTTTCGGCCGCGGGGGGGCGGGGTTAATGACGTTTTTGGGTGGGGTTAATGACGTTTTGGGCGGGGTTAGTGACGTGGGAGGCGGGCCGATGACGTGGGAGGCGGGGCCGATGACGGGGAGGCGGGGTCGATGACGTAAGAGGCGGGGCCGATGACGGGGAGGCGGTGCCGGTGACGTGGGAGGCGGGGCCGGTGACGGCGGGGGCGGGGTTGATGACGGCGGGGGCGGGGGTGATGACGCGGGGGCGGGGGTGTCAGGGGCGGGGTTTGTGTTTGGGCGGTTTTTGGGCTGTTTTTTGGGCTCCAGTGGGCTGGAAAAAAATTTTCCACCTGGCAACCCTGGTGCTTGATGAGAAAGAGAGCTCAGTTTGATAGGAGATATACTATAGGATGTCATTCTGAGGCCAGATTCCTGCGACACTCCATTATTCACCCTCCTCCATTGAGAAAAATGGCCATTTAACCTTTCCTTATGTTTTCTGTCCAATAGCCAATTCCTAATCCACAGAAGGACATTGCCTCCTATCCCATGACCTTTTAATTTTTGCAGGAGTTACTCATGGGGAACTGCGTCAAAAGCTTTCTGAAAATCCACATACACTTCATCAATTGGCTCACCTTTATTGACATGGTTACTCATACCTTCAAAGAAATGAAGCAAATTAGTGAGGCAAGACTTCCCTTGGCAGAAACAATGCTGACTCTATTCTATTAAACCATGTTTGTCTACATGTTCCATAATTTTATTCTACATAATAGTTTCCACTATTTTACCAGGCAATGTAGTCAGGTTTACCAGTCTGTAATACCTGGATAACTCCTGCAACCCTTTAAAAAAATTGGCATTACATTGGTCACCCTCGGATGATTTTAATGATAGGTTACAGATCAGTAACAGAAGATCAGCAATTTCATGTTTGAGTTTTTTTAGTACCCTGGGTTGTATGCCATCCAGTCCAGGTGATTTATCACTTTTCAACTCAGTACATCTTCCAGGCTCACTTGAGATTTCTTTCATTTCCTCCACATCTGCACCCTTGAAAACCATTTTCTGGTACAGGTAGATCTCTTACATCTTCTTCCATAAAAACCGAAGCAAATAACTCTTTCAATCTCTCCACTATGACCTCATCCTCCCTGACTGCCTTTTTTGCTCCTCCTCACAGGCTTTCTGCTTCTGATGTACCTGGAAAAGGTGTTACTATGAATTTTTGTCTCTGCAGCAAGTTTTTCTTCATATTCTCATTTAGCCTTCTATATCAATGTTGTGCATCTATCTTGATAGTGCTTATGTTGCTTCTTATTTTATTCATTTGAATCCTTTTTCTATTCTTTGAAGAATGTTCTTTTGGCTCTAATAGCCTCTTTCACTTCACTTTTAACCATGCTGAATTTCATTTGCTCTTCTTTCCACCCTTCTTAATATATGGAAAACATCTGGTCTGGGCTTCCACAATGGTATTTTTAAATAATATCCATACCTGATTTAAAGTCCTAACCTTTACAGCCAATCCTTTTCGCTTCATTTTAAGCATTTTCCTCATTTTGTCATAGTCGGCCTTTTGAAAATTAAATGTTGCTACAGTAGATTTCCATAGTGACTTTACTCCCAATATCAGCTCAGGTTAGATCAGGTTATGGTCATTGTTTCCCAGTGGATCCAACATCATTACCTCGTGTACCATGTCCTGCAATCCCCTAAGACCTGGATCTAAAATGGACCAGTTGCTCCAAGAAGCAATCATTTATTACATCTAGAAATTTTACCTCCCAAGCTCTCCCAGATATAACATTTATCCAGTCAATATTGGGGTAATTGAAATCACTCATTATTATAATACTAGTAAAAAAGGCCCGTTTCTGAAACCAATGAAATGGGCGCTAGCATGTGGTTTTTTTTGTTGTGTGTGTGTATGTGTCACAGAGTTATTTTGTGTGTGTGTGTGAGTGTGTGAGGGTGGGGTGTGTGTGCAGGTTGTTGATGTGTGTCTTTTTTTTTGTTTTGTTTTTTTGCTTGGGGGGTTGGGGGATGTGCTGTGCTATGCTGGCAAAGTGGGATGGATTGGTGTGTGGCTTTAAGGGTGTGTGTCTGTTGTATTGTGTGTGTGTGGTTTTGTCTGTCAAGGAGGTTTGTGGAGGGGGGTCTTTCTGTTAGTGAAATGTAAATGTGGCTGTAGGGGGGTCAGCCTTTGCTGTGTGGTGGATTGTTTTTTTCCGGTTGTTTTTTTTTTGGGTTGTGCTGAGGCAGCAGTGTTGTTTTAGATGGGTGGAAGGTAGAGGAGCACGTTCTTGGTCTGTCGGTATTTTTTGGCCATTTCAGGGCTGCTGTAGGGGAACACTGGAAGAGAAATGTGCTGTGGGAAGCAGCGCCGTCTTTTTCTGTTGGGCTGGGGTTCTGGGCATTCTGGAGGTGGGAGACGGCTTGCCTGAGGACGGGGATGGTTGTTTTAAGTTGGCAGAAGGGAGAGGAGCACGGTCTCGGGCCATAAGGTGATCCGGTATGTTCGGTCCATTTCAGGCCGGCTGCAGGGGAATGCTAGAACATGCGCTGCGGGAAGCTGCGCCGTCTTTTTCCGGGTGCTTGGGGAATCTCCGAGGTGGGAGACGGCTTGCCTGAGGCTGGGGATGGTTGGGCACGGCCGCTTTGGCAAAAGGGGAAGAGGAAGGGGGTAGGGAGTTACCTGTAGCTGCGTGAGAAAATGGGTATTCTTTGTTTTGTATTATTAGTTTGCATTTCTGTTGAAGAAAGAGTGGATGCCTTTTGAATGATGGAGGTGGTGCGTCGGTGTGCAGTTGTTTCATTAGTTTGGCAGCCAGTCTCCAGCGATTCCTAGGCAGGGAAGGTCTCCTCCCCCTTCCTTGGTCGCTGTTTGCTGCTGGCTGGGTCGCGGGTAATCCTTCCAGCTGGGTCGCAGCTTGTCCTGTTCGCCCACATCCCAGATGATGACGGGCATGTTGTTTTGCGGCTCCTCTGACTCCATGTCAAGCGATCCCAAATATAGTTTTTGCTATGGGCCCTCTGGCACTCTTCAGTACTGGCATTAGGCATTTAAAAATTTCTCCCCCCCCCCCCCCCCGGTCTATTTTTGCACATACCCACAGCAGGAATATTCTTCTCTCATTCCAGTGGTGGTTCTGTGCTCTCCGTGCTGCACAGATAATGAGCCATTCTGCTGGGGAATGCTCCTCCCTTATTGTCACGTAGTTTCCTCTGATTGGTCCGTCTTACGTTGCCTAGTGTTGCCTGGGAACGGTGTTGTGATGGTCCTTTGTGTTTCAGAATGTTGAGGGTGTTTTTTCTGATTGGTCCGTCATGCGAGGGCGGGGCAGAGAGACATGGTCAGTGTTGTGGCTTCACCACCATGAATCCATGAACCCTTCAGGGAGTGACTGAGTGACTTCAGAACGTTGTCTTCAAAACGTTGAGGGTGAGTTTTATTATAGTAGATTACCCAATTTGTCATTTTCCTAATTTCTGTAAACATTTCTTCATCTGTCTGTTTGTTCTGTCCTGGCAGATGGTAGTACAGTCCTGCCAGTATACTTCTTTCCTTCACACACGGAATTTCTATCCACAAGGATTCCACTCTGCTATCTGTTTTGTATAGAATGTTTATTTCGTTTGACTGAATTCTTTCATTAACGTATAGAGCAACCCCCCCCCCCCCCCCAATTTGATTCACTCTATCATGGTAATATAATTTGCACCCTGAAAACACAGTGTCTCATTGATTGTCCTCCTTTCACAAGGTCTCTGAGATGCCTATTATATCTATCTCTTCATTTAGTGCTATATGCTTCAACTCTCCCATCTTATTTTTTAGGCTTCTAACGTTTATATACAGGCCCTTCAAATTGGTTTTTTTTCTCTGGCATCTACAAGCTGCTTTGAAGTTCGATGGGTATAATTTTCATCCTTTACTCTGTTCTCCCTTTAAACACTCCTGGCTTTTCCCCACCATTATTGAAACCTGTCTATCGGGATTCCCTAAAGACCCTGTTTCAAATTTAGGTATGGATGACCTTATTCTATAACACACATAAGTTAAAGGAATGCCCCATGACTCTGCAGTCTCCAAATTTCCAATCTCCTGATTTCTTTCCCTTCAACCAATCTGAGTCCCTAATCTTCCATCCTCCTCAAGTCCTGTAATATCTTCCCCCCCCCCCCTCCCTATTTCTTACCTTTCTGCTCCTTCTTCAGGATGCTATCTCTAACTCCTTAACTTTTTGTTCTGTAGCCACTTCGTCTCCTCCGTGGCCGTATGTAGAAGCATCTGCTATTTGAACCTCAGTTCATTCAGTATGTACAAAGCACTGCACAGTTCAAACATCAGTTGTATAAACAGAACAGAACTGTGTAGTTCAAAAAGCTGAGTTTGAACGTCTTAGCAATCTGTACATACTGAATGCACTGTGGTTTAAATAGCAAGATATTTCCAAGCATTGGCTACAGAAGGGAGAAAACAGCAGCAGGATAAACAAGTAAAGAGATTAAAGGTAGCAGCCAGAGGGTAGGATGGCAATTGGCAAGTCATTTTTGAGGGGAATCACTTGCAATCCCTTAATTTTTTTTTAATATTTGTACCCCGCGCTTTCCCACTCATAGCAGGCTCAATGCGGCTTACATATTATATACATGTACTTCAGGGGCGTAGCCAGACAACAGATTTTGGGTGGGCCTAGGCAAGAATTGGGTGGGCACCAAGTGTTCTTCCCCCCCCCTTCCAAAAAAAATTATCTCAGCTGGTGGGAAAACGCTTCTTTCCACCTTGGCAGCAGGCATGCACTGAAAACTCAGCATGGGCAGGTGCCAATGTCATGGAGAGTAGCGTTTTCATTACCATTAGGGGAAAATCTTCAGCTGGCAGAGCTTGGGATTCCCACCAGTTACCACTAAACATGTGCTACTGTTGGGTGGGCCTGAGCCATAAATGGGTGGGCCCTGGCCCACCCAAGCCCACCTGTGGCTACGCCACTGATGTACTTATGTACTTATTTGTACCTGGGGCAATGGAGGGTTAAGTGACTTGCCCAGAGTCACAAGGAGCTGCCTGTGCCTGCAGTGGGAATCAAACCCAGTTCCCCAGGACCAAAGTCCACCACGCTAACTACTAGGCCACTACCTTTTCTTAGTGATTCATAGCAATTTTGGCAGGCAGTAAAAATGATGTCAGTATTAGCCTAAAAAGAGCCCTGGCATTACATAAGTCTTCTTCTATGTGGAATATAGAATACAATTATTTTGTGATATCATATTAAGTTTGAGGCCAGCTCCCAATTATCAATGGCACTTAACTGAGCGTACCACTGAATATCAACCCTAACCCGCCATCTCAAAAACAGGCAGTGGAGATGTAGTCTGAGGATGGAGTCAAGGAAGAGTTGGGGGTTATATGGCAGACTTACTCCTAGTGGTAGTTCCACAACACTACCACAAGGGGTCAAAGCCACCATTTCGAGATCCAGAGCCAATAGGATAGAACCAATAGACCACTGCTAGTGGTCAGCACTGATGTTTTGAGACCCAGAGCTGACAAGGCAGGAGCAGAAATGGGATTGCTCTAGTCCTGTCCTACTAGACACCAAGAGTCAAGAGTCCGGAAGGATCTGGGAGTTATATGGAAGGCTGATTTCTAGCGGTATGACATTACTGCTAGGAATTGGCACCACCATTTTGAGACCTAGAGCTGTTGGGATACCATTAAACTACTGCTACAGGTCAGTGCTGCCATTTTGGGAGCCAGAGCTTATGGGGCAGGAGTGGAAAGGGGATTACTCCAGCCTCATCCCACTAGACACCAGGAATTTATTCCAGGTAAGTTTTAGGGGTGAAGGGCTTTCTGGGGGTGGGGGAGTGGTTGAGGGGGTTGGGGAACAAAGGGAGTCAGATAAGGGAGTCAGGGAATCAGAAAGGAGAGGTCAGGAGGAGCAGAGTGAGGGATTAGGAGGAATCAGAAAATGGGGTCAGAGAGATCAGGGGACTGGTCTGATAGATCCCTTATGCAGGCCCTAGCTGATATACACCCATGGCCTGCATAGGTGTCTTATGCAGATCTTGGCTGAATATTGGTCGGGATCTGCATAAGTGATGGTAGCCAATGCATACTCAGATATTCATTGCTGTTGCCAGGACATAGCTCAAATTGAATAGCTAGGTCTACAGTAATTTAGCCAGTGGCAGTCAGTGCTGTAAAAATACTGACTGCTACCAGCTGAATATTGACCAGCTTGTGCCCAAATTCTCAACACTATTAAGAAAAGAGTAAATCTAGTACCACTATCCCAGCCTTTTGGGTTATCCTAACTTTATCTGGAAACTTATCCAGTTAGCTCTGCCTTGGACTGCCTTAGCACTATCTCGTTGCCGAATATCTACTGACAGTCCCAGCCAGTGCAAATTCCTGGTTACACTAGTTTTTCTATAAAGTAGGCACCTACCATGCCCCCATCATAGAATTGCTCCCTTTGTGTAGCAAAGATTTGCTTGTTCAAAACGTACACGTCCTCAAGGTTTGTTTGGATAACTCCCAAAGTTAGGGGACCAATATTTTCAATGTGGACCAGTATGAGATCAATCCTCAGTGGAATGTCCAATACAGATAAAGTGATTAGACATCATTTTTTTACTCAGTGTAATTACTTGCTCGCTATATATTCTCACCCTCATTACTTACAAATGTATATCTAAATGTTAGGCCACAGATGTTGTTTCTGAAGTGAAAAAATAAGGTTATTATAAGAATGGAAGAGTTGTCCTCTATTGTATGGCATACTCTGCAATCTTTGAACACCTGATTGAATAATTACAGTACCTAAAGGCTGAAACATCTTAGAAAGCAAATGTCAAGGCATGGATGTATATTTTCATTTTGCATTAGCTGACTCCAGGGTGCCTTTAAAGGCAGATGGTTCTGAATTTGCCGCTGGGTTTGGCAGCACGTAGTCATGATGAAGATCAATTGTCCTGGTTGCTTTTTCATACAATACTGCATCTGCATTCCCTTTTGCATCATGAAAAGATGCATGCAGAATGAAAGCAATGCAAACACTTCCTATGGTATAGACTGGTGCTTTCTTCATTTTTATTTTGTTTCAATATTTTCAGAGCAATTCTATAACTGAGTGTCTGCAGTTGCGTGTACCTTATATGTGTGTGTCAAGAAAATTGACACTCATGTAATTGTACTACATGCTGTACTATAAGATAGCACATAACTAAAAGGGGGTGTACCTGCAGGCAGAGCATGGGAGGGGCATGGGTACGTCTCCAACTTATGCAAGATTTATATTCCGCCGTGTCGCTATGCTCATATTAGCCCTCCTTTCAATTCACTTTCAATGGAAAGTTACAGAAGACGGCAACTGTAGCAAACTAAGGGGCCCTTTTACTAAGCTGTGGTAGGCACTAGCACATGCCCCCTTTTAGTTATGTGCCAAAAAGCAATGCCAAGGGTCATGCTAAATCATCTAGACTTGAACAATATTGATTAAGGCAGTGTGGGGATTAGCACAAATCCAAAACCTTCCGTAATCTCCCAAGCACACATCAAACTTATTGATAGATATAGAGTGTTGTGAAGGATCTTCAGACTCTATGCATCCTGGCTGCTAAACCTGCAGTTTTTCAGGTTTAGCAGCCAGGATGCATAAATACTGAAGATCCTTCACAACACTCGATATCTATCAATAAGTTTGATGTGTGCTTGGGAGATTACGGAAGGGACTTGCTAAAGCATCCTGAGGACGTGTGCTGATCAACATATGCTAATCCCATGTTGAAAAATATTTTTTATTTTTTGGCGTTTCAGGCGTTTCTAAGGACAGAGACTGGGCATGCCCTGAGCTAATTGGACAGCATGTGTACATTGTCACATGCTGCCTGATTAGCATGGGAGTAGCGCAGGAGCCCTTACCACCTAGTAAATAGGTGGCAATAAGGGCTTCCACCGTAATGGCCATGCGCTAATTGGGAAATTAGAGCATAGTCATTATAGAAAAGTATACATATGTGACCATTTTACCGACATGCTAAAAGTGGCCAGAGCATGCGGGAAATCCAAATGCCGGCCACTTTTGAGCGTGCTTTAGTAAAAGGGTCCCTAAGAAATTATTACTGAAGAAGGTAAAGAGTGCTGGCCACTTTTTAGTGTAGCTTAGTAAAAGGCCTCTAAATATGGTAAGACAGAGTAACTTTCTCTTTTCTAGAAAAAAATAAGTATGTTTAATTTGTCTTGTTTTAATATAAGCTTCTTTTCAACTATTCTGCCATCCCAGAGATCTTATTTCTGAGACATTCTGAGAGAAGTGGAAATTTCTATGGGTAAGTGTACATTATTCTAATTAGGATAACAATAGGGGAGTTTTCATTACAGAGTTTTAATTACATTTCATTACTTTCTGAGAAGGAAACACTAAGGACCTTTTTTTACACAGCTGTGTTATTCTCATTTGCCACATGCGATTCTCGGTGCAGCAAATGAGAGGAAGCCCATTCAATTCCTATGGGCTTCCTCTCATTTGCCATACAGGAATCACTAGTTTGGCTTTTTAAAATAAGCCCTAAATAAATCACACAATATACCATATAATCTTAAAGCCCTTTATATTAGTCTAATATCCCTAGTACCTTAACAAGTTTTAATTAATTAAACAAATCAATAATACTAAGATACAGACAGAAGTCTAGCAGCGAAATGGGTACTATCGTCTTTTGCACTGAGAGTGATATGTATGATTATCTACCAGTTGGCAAGAGATTATATTTTTGTTCTCAATGCAAAGAGCTCCTGGGTCTCAGAGAATGAGTCCATTCTGTTGAGGCTAGTGTAGGTACCAATGTCATAGGAAAACGTGGGGCAGATGTCTAGGAAGCCAAATTTAGGCTCGTAGGTAGAAAGCTGAAATCCACATCCTCCAGAGGTAGACAGAGCTCTGAAGTCTCAATGTGTGGTTGAGATGATGGTGCAAGGATGAGGAATTTAAATTTGTTAGGAACTGGGAAACATTCTGAGAAAGAGGGAGCCTATTCCAAAAGAATGGACTCCACCTTAACTAGAATGGAATCAGGCTGTTAGCACTAACATTTAAAACGGAGAAGACCTTTAGGGAATCCCAATATAGAAATTTCAATAATGATAAAAGAAAGTCAGGATTATTTAATTGGAGAACAGAGTAAAGGATGCAAATTATCCCTGTAAACTTCAAAGCAACTTTTAGATGCAAGGAAAAAACACAATTTGAAGTGTCTATATACAAATGATAGAAGCCTAAAAAATAACATGGGAGAGAACAAGATGGCGTTGTAAAGAGAACACAGCTAAGCGTTCTGCTCCCTACCTTCACTTACTAACTGGAATTGATTCTCCTGTTCCTATGCCTAAACAAAGGGGTAAGCAGCGTGTTGGCCCCGCTACACCTACGATACCTGTGGTGGGACCGATGGACCGTTTTACAGCACTCGGACGCTCTCCGGGTCTGGATTCCTCGCTGTTGGGGGGAGCAGTGGGAGGTGATCCGCTTCTTCAACTTGAGGCTGAAATCTCTCTCAGCCCCAATGATCGGAGTCTTCCGCTCATGCCGGCGATGGAGCTGTGATGTGTTCTGGATACCCCTCGCATCGATGTTCAGGGAGCACTTCCTGCAGCGGGGTCAGGTTGCAGCGTAGGCCCGTCAGATTATTCCACTCAGAAAGCCGAGGTACAGGAAAGAGTCAGCGTCTTGGCAGACTCTGAAGCTGCAGAGGAGAGACAGCCTTTGGGTGGAATTTTGACTGAAATTACCTCTCAGTAAGTCTTTCTTGCCAGCAAAACCATTAACTATCACCTTAGATACTATTTGGGAAGCACTTTTGGGGTTGGAAACCTCATTTTTTCAAAAATTAAAATCTGTGATTCAGCACACTAAGATTCCTTCAGAAAAATTCTGTATGTTGGAAACAAAAATATTAACAATGGAAAAAAATATTGAAACTAATACTAGTAATGTAGGTTCTCTTCAAGAAACCCATGTAAATTTGATTAAAGAAAATATGTTGTTACAATATAAGATTGAAAACTTGGAAAATGAACAAAGAGCCAAAACTTTGCATTTGATAAATTTTCCTAAAATGCCCTCTATTGCTCCTCTTATAACCTTTAAAAAATACTTATCGGAGATACTGAAGATTCCTGAACAAGCGTATCCTCCGGTCTCTAAGATATAATATTTGTCACCATACAAAAAGAAGAATACTAATCAACCTATCGCTGAAGGAGCTGATGTTTCTTTTGATGCTTTAAACATAACACAAATGCTTGAAGATGATGAGTTGGGCTCTAAACCTGCAACTTTAATAGTAACTTTCATATTACAACCTGATCAAGACTGGATATTAAGACAAATTATCCAGCATAGAGAGGAATTCTTTATGAACTACAAGATTGGAGTGTTTCCAGCTATTGCTAGAGCAACCCAAATGAGGTGTCAACTTAGTTCGCCCTCGGGCTGTCCAAATGGGTGGTTTCTTTTGGTTGAATTTCCCCTGCAAATGTGTATTGAAAGTAAATTTGGTAAAATATATTTTCTATGATCCTACACATTTAATTTCCTTTTTAGACTCAAAGACTGTTGTAACTCCAGTTTTTGCAGCCAGTAGCAATATCTTTGTCTACTCTAATTAATAACTGTCTGAGTTTCTCTTCTATTACTTAACCTTAGGTAGTGAAACATATATTTCATGGAATTGTACCTTGTTCTCTCTCTAAATTGTGGACTAGAGGTCAAATAGATTGTATATTGCCTGTTATATATCAGTGTAATATGATGTTTAATATTACTTATCTTTTCTGTATCTTTTCAGTATCAAGAATGTTCTTGATTAAATTTGTGAATGCTTAAAAAAAAATAAAAATAAAATGGGAGAGTTAGAGTATATAGCATTAAATTAAAAGATAAATACATTAGGCATCTCAGAGTCCTGGTACATCTAGGTGCGCCCCTTCACCCATAAGGGCGATTGTAGTGGTGTATAGTTGTGGGGGTTGGGGGTTGGGGGGGGGGTTGAGGGGCTCAGCACACAAGGTAAGGGAGCTATGTACCTGGAAGCAATTTATGAAGTCCACTGCATTGCCCCCTAGGGTGCCCATTTGGTGTCCTGGCATGTCAGGGAGACCAGTGCACTACAAATGCTAGCTCCTCCCATGACCAAATGGCTTGCATTTGGTTGTTTATGAGATGGACATCCTTGGTTTTGATTATTGCCGAAAATCAGAAACGACCAAGTCTAGGGACGACCATCTCTAAGGACGACCAAATTTCAGGATTTGGGCGTCCCTGACTGTATTATCAAAATGAAAGATGGACGTCCATCTTGTTTCAAAAATACGTGTTTCCCCGCCCCTATATGGGAACGTTTTGCGAGGACGTCCATATCAAAACATGGACGTCCCTTTCGATTATGCCCCTCTGTGTTATCAGAGTACAAATTATATTGCAATGATAGAGTGGATCAAATTGGAGGGGAGTTTGCACTATATGTTAAAGAAGGAATTAAGTCAAATAAAATAAACATTCCACATGAAATAGATAGTAGTGTGCAATTCTTATGGATAGAAATTATATGTGTGAAGGGAAGGAGTATACTGGTAGGGCAGTACTACCATCCACCATGACAGAATGAACAGACAGATAAAGAAATGTTTACAGCAATTAGGAAAGCTTAAAAATTGGGCCACAGTATAAAAATGGGTGATTTCAATTACCCCAGTTTTGATTGGATAAATATTACACCTGGGAGCACTAGGGAGGTAAAATTCCTAGATGTAATAAGTGACTGCTTCTTGGAGCAACTGGTCCAGGAACTGAAAAGAGGGGGAGCTATTTCAGATCTAACCCTTAGTGGCATGAAGGGCATAGTATGAGAGATAGCAGTTCTGGATCTGCTAGGAAGCAGTAATCATAACATGATCAAATTTGAGCTAGTATCTGGAGAGAAATCACAAAGGAAATCTACTGTAGCAGCATTTAATTTTTGAAAAAGTAACTATGATAAATTGAGGAAAATGGGTTTAAAAAGGTTAAAAGAATCAGATGCAGAGGTTAGGACTTTAAATCAAGCATGAACACTGTTTAAAATACCATCTTGGAAGTCCAGGACACATCTATTCTACTTATTTACAAAGGTGGAAAGAAGAGCAAATGACAGCCAACATGGTTAAAAGGTGAAGTGAAGAGCATCCTTCAAAGAATGGAAAAAGGACACAAATGAAGAACATAAGAAGCAACATAAGAACTGGCAAGTCAGATGCAAAGCATTGATAAAGAAGGCTAAAAGAGACTATGAAGAGAAACTTGCTACAGAGGTAAAAACTCACAGTAATAACGTTTTCAAGTACATCATAAGCAGAAAGTTTTCAAGGAAATCCGTGGGACCATTAGATTATGAAGGAGCAAAAGGGGCACTCATGGAGGACAAGGCCATAGTGAAGAGACTGAATGAATTCTTTGTTTCAGTCTTTACTGAAGAAGATGTAAGAGTTCTACTTGTATCAGAAATGGGTTTCAATGGTGACGATGTAGAAAAACTGAAAGAAAGCTCAGTGAACCTACCTGATAAATCATTTTGAATATTGCCCCCTAAGTTAATATTTTGGAAGACCTGCCCTTTATTCATGTGGTAACCAGTGGCCATGGCAGCAGTGATGTTTGGAGATACAATGGAGACAATAGGGCTAATTTTCAAAAGAGAAAACCATATAAAAAGTGACATAAAGCAGCATTTGGACGTTATTCTCACAAAAATGTCCACATTGGTATTTTTGAAACCTATTTTTCTATGTTGTTCATCTGCAGTGCATCCAAATCACAGGGGGGGATGTCAAGGGTGTGTTAAGGGTGGGATCTGGGTGTTCCTAAGACGTGGACATTTTTCAGCCATAATAGAACAAAACAAAACTGCCCAGGACTAGGACTAAGTTGTTTTGAGATAGTCCTGCTTTTATAATGAATAAAGGGAAAGGGAAATGGGACTTGATATACAGCCTTTCTGAGGTTTTTGCAACTACATTGAAAGCGGTTTACATATATTCAGGTACTTATTTTGTACCAGGGGCAAGGGAGAGTTAAGTGACTTGCCCAGAGTCAAAAGGAGCTGCCCTAAATGACCACTGGAGAGAATCAGGGATAACCTCCCCTTACTTCCCCAGTGGTCTTTGTCCCCTTCCCACCACACAAAAATGTGATTAAAAGCATTACTTGCCAGCCTCAGATGTTATACTCAGGCCCATTAGAACAACATGCAGGTCCCTGGAGTAGTCAAGTGGTGGTTTCAGTGTACTGCATACAGATGGACCCAGGCCCTTACCTCCCCCTACCTGTTACACTTGTGGTGAAAACTGAGCCCGCCAAAACTCACCAGAAACCCACTGTACCCAAATAGTTGGGGGTAGAGGAGTTTGGGGGGTGGGGGGTTGGAGGGGCTCAGCAGTTAAGATAAAGGAGCAATGGTGAGATGTGTACCTGAGAGCATTTATTTGTAGTCCACTGCATTGCCCCATTGCTCTCCTGGGATGTCTGTGTGGCTAGTCTACTAAAAATGCTGGCTTCTCCTACATCCCAAGGGCTTGATTTTCTCTGTTTTTCACTTGGATTTTTTTTTTTTTAATTGGCCAAAAAAATAAACACAGAGACACTAAAACATTTAGCAAATATCCAATTTCAAATAATAATAAAAAAAGATAAGACTTTTTCTGTTTTGAAAATGGTTATATTCCCCACTCGAATTTTGGCTGTTTGTAGCAAAATGTCCAAAGTTGGACTTAGACATCATAATGATAATGCCCGTATTTAAAAATTTATCTTCATATGTCTTATAAAATATACACCTACAGCCAACCCCTGTAGCATATAAATGGCAATGCACACATTTATAACTGTTTCATATACTCTTATATTTTATAAAATAGGTGGGCATATCACTACTGTGCCTCTGCTCTGCCCAAATTATATATACCCAAGAATGCCTGCAAGCCATGCACATATAAATGTACGTCATCTTGTCACTACAATATACTTGTATGCACATATACCATAGGATAATTTAATAAGAGGCCTTTTTAAGTAAAAAAACAAACAGTCTTTATCTGTGGAGGGGGAAAAAAACCTTTACAAAGTTGCTCTCATAAAATGAATCAGAGAAAGCATTTTTCCACTCAACATACTATTAAGCAATCAATTTTGTTGACAGTAGATGTGGTCAAGGCAGTTAGTATAGCTGGGTTTTTAAAGAGTTTAGACAAGCGCTCCTGCAAGAAAAGTCTATAAACTATTGTTAGCCAGGTAGGCTTGAAAAAACGACTGTTTATCTCTGAGTATGAACAGTAAGGAAAGGATCTGCTCCATAGGATCTTTGAGTTCTTGAGACCTGGATTGAACACTGTTAGAACTAGGATGCTGGGCCTGAAGCCTGACTTTTCATAGTGTGTCCAAGTAGGAATTGGAACTTGCAGGTCAAGATGCTCTCAATTTCCCAAATATTTTACAAAAAGGTTCAGTTGATTGAGGAACCTTTCAAAAAATAAGTATAAGAATGCCAGAAAATACATGCATTTACCAGCACATTCTGCAGCAACAATCATTTTTAGAAAGATACACATTGAAAAAAGAGCAGTAATATGAATTGTTTTTCTATATGTATGTTCCAATCTTGTGATATACCTGTGCTTTTCTGGACCCTTACACATGCAAAAAAGCAAACAGGATGCTAGGAATTATTAGGAAAGTGATGACGAATAAGACCAAAAATACTATAATGCTTTTGTATCAAACTATGGTGCATCCGCACCTTGAGTATTGCATTCAGTTCTGGTCGCCGTATCTCAAAAAAGATACAGCGGAATTAGAAAAAGTTCAAAGAAGAGCGACTAAAATGATAAAGGGGATGGAACTCCTCTTGTATGAGGAAAGGCTAAAGAAATTAGGTCTCTTCAGCCTGTAAAAGAGACGGGTGAGGGGAGATATGATTGAGATCTACAAAATCCTGAGTGGTGGAGAATGTACAAAGTACAAAGACTAGGGGACACTTGAGGAAGTTACATGGAATACTTTTAAAACAAACAGGAGGAAATATCTTTTCACTCAATGAATAGTTAAGCTCTAGAACTCTTTACCAGAGGATGTGGTTACAGTGTTTAATGTATCTGGGTTTAAAAAAGGTCCATAGTCTGCTATTGAGACAGACATGGGAAGCAATTGCTTACCCTGGGATTTGTATGGAGTGTTGCCACAATTTTAGTTTCTGCCAGGTACTTGTGACCTGACTTGGTCGCTGTTTGGAAAACAAGATTCTGGGCTAGATGGACCATTGGTCTTACCCAGTATGACTACTCTTACGTATGTTCTTATGCATAAGAGAAGACAGTTAACAGGCCAAGGGCCCTGTTTACTAAGGTGTGCTAGCAATTTTAGCATGTGTATAAATTAGCATGTGCTGTGTAGGCACCCATAGGAATTATATGGGTGCCTACACGGTTAGCGCACATTAGAAATGCTAACACGCCTCTAGCACATTTTAGTAAACAGGGTCCTAAGTGAATTCACTCTTTGTTTTTAATTTTTGAAGTGATGTTAGACCCCACAGAGGTAAACACAATCACTGGTAGAGACCCCAGGACTAAATGAGAAAGTAGCTGACATACCTATTTAGGAGCAAGTGTAAATGCTGATGGAAATTATTTTACAATATACCTCTTGTCCCATTGTAAAACGGGAAATACATATAATTTTTGAACCATCCAAACCATGCCCAGGATACATCTCCTACAGTGTGTCCAGTGTCCTTCTACATATGCAAATGATGGTGTTGCAACATTATCACTAGCACATATAACACATTTACATATGTAAGTACTGCCTTTTTCATATATAGAAGTCACACAAGCCTTATGTTCATATGCACTTTTTAGTGTATTTTTAATCTCACTAGCCATAAGCACTATTTTCTAGGGATGCATAAGTGCTATAGTGCATAACTAAAAGGAGGGCAAAGACATGGGCATAGCCCAAAGTTGTGTTTTATATTCACCTTCACTATGACCTATGGGGATAGGACCCTAAATATAAATAGACAAAAACTGTGTAAGTCAGCCACTGAGAAAGTAATATTTTTATAACATTTTGCTGGCTGGCTCACAGCATTTCACAGATAATTATTTGCATTCCTTCATTCCTCCTTCTCTCCTCCTCCTGATCATCAAAGTCTAGAAAGGATGCATGACCATCTGCATTTCAGGCAATTTCATGCCAGTTTGCATTCTGAAGCTACATTAGAGGTAAGAGCATGAAATACATCATTATGTTCCATGGTTATAATAGTTCCATAGTTGTAAAGCTTGAGGGAAAACAGCTGAAGTGCTACCTTACTACTAGATTAACAAGTGCCAATTTTGCAAGAAAATAAGTTATGTGCCTTCTATTTGTAAAATCATCTTCAAGACATATATGTGTGAGAATTCTGGAGCCCAGCTTTCTGATGTAACCTTCCAACTCACAAACAGAATCATCTAGACATGTTCCATTAAGATAACAATAGATATAACTGACTAATCAGCTAAAATGGACTTGGATGTTGGTTACACAATGACATTCATTCCTTGGAGCATGTGCTATAACTCATCATGTTTCAAATCGTTCATGTTAAATCATATGTTTAGAATATATACAATGAAAAAGCTACCCCTACCTTGGGGGTCAGCTCTCAAGAAAAAGATCTGGGTGTCGCTGTAGATAATACACTGAAATCTTCTGCTCAGTGTGTGGCGGCTGCCAAAAAAGCAAACAGGATGCTAGGAATTATTAGGAAAGGGATGGTGAATAAGACTGAAAATACTATAATGCCTTTGCATTGCTCCATGTATTGTGTTCATTTCTGGTCACCGTATCAAGATATAGCGGAATTAGAAAAGGTTCAAAGAAGAGCGACCAAAATGATAAAGGGGATGGAACTCCTCTCGTATGAGTAAAGGCTAAAGAGGTTAGAGCTCTTCAGCCTGGAAAAGAGAGGGGATGAGGGGAGATATGATTGAGGTCTACAAATTTCTGAGTGGTATAGAACAAGTAGAACTAAATTGATTTTTATTCATTCCAGAAGTACAAAGACTAGGGGACATTTGAGGAAGTTACATGGTAATACTTTTAAAAACCAACAGGAGGAAATATTTTTTTCATTCAACAAATAATTAAGCTCTGGAACTCTTTGCCTGAGGATGTGGTATCAGCGGTTAGTGTATTTGGGTTTAAAAAAGGTTTGGACAAATTCCTAGAGGAAAAGTCCATACTCTGCTATTGAGACAAACATAGGAAGCAACTGATTGCCCTGGGATTTGTAGGATGGAGTGTTGCCACAATTTTGGTTTCTGCCATGTACTTGTGTCCTGACTTGGCCACTATTTGGAAAACAGGATACTAGGCTAGATGGACCATTGTCTGACCCAGTATGGCTACTCTTATGTTCTTATGCAAGTCACCCTACAACTGTTCCCATGAATGTAGGCACACTAAAGTCAAATTAAACACACATCATTCTAGTATTAATGAGGGCTTTTGAACTACACAACAGAAACAGAAGGCTTTAGTATCTGCCTATCCTGCCTAATTTACTGAGTGGTACAATACAGAGGCTATAGTTGATCCTTGGCTTTCTCTTCAGCCCCTTGCAATTAGGGATCCTTTTTGCTTATGCCATACATTCTAAAATTCTGTTCCCATTTATTTCCACAATATCTACTGGGAGAGTGTTCAACCATCCACCCCTTCCAGGGCTCAGAGAGATAAGACTGTTTCTACTCACTCTTACTACTCTCATTTATGAATTGTCCTGCAATGTAGTTTCTTGTTATTGAGACATATAAATATCTGTAAGGCTTTAAGTCTAATTTCATAGGACTTTTAAAGGGCAATTCTATATCTAGTTGGCTGTGATTGTTTACCTGGTACATGAGTAAATGCAGAGAAGTGCCCTAAGCGCTAATGTATAAGGGTGAATAAATGGTATATAGGAGCATTTTGGATATGATGCCTAAATCCGACTTTGGACATTTTGCATAAAAAGTCCAAAAATGCAGAGGTGAACACGGCAATTGTTTTAACCTGAAAAAAAAATATATTTGTTTTAATGGCCATTTGCTAGACATTGTTGTGCTCAGTGTATCTATCTTTTTGGACCATTTAAAAAGAAAACACCATTCAAGTGAAAAACACACAAAACCAAGCCATAGGGATGTAGGAGGAGCCAGCATTCTTAGTAGACTGGCCACACAGACATCCCAGCAGAGCTGCAGGGCACCCTAGGAGGCACTGTAGTGGACTTCAAATTAAGGTCCCAGGTACACATCTCACTATTGCCCCCTTTTATTGTATGGTGAGCCCTCCAAAACCCATAAAAAAAACTATTATACCCAACTGTATACTACTATAATTCCCTTATGCCTGCAAGTGTCACCTGAATGCAGATTCAGTAGGTTTTGGTGAGTTTTGGAGGGCTCACAATTTCTGCCACAAGGATAACAGAGCAGGATATAGGCCTGCATCCCTCTCTCTACAGTGCGCTGCACAGAACATTAGGTACTCCAGGGACCTTCTTACTCTTCTAATAGGACTGGTTATAACATCTGAAGCTGTCATAAATCCTGGTATGAACTGTTTTGTTGACATCTTTGGAGGGTAGGAGGAGGTCTGTGACCACTGGGGGAGTAAGGGGGGATGTATATTTATTATTTTTAAAATAATCTTACCTGGGCTTCCAGGTTGCTCTTTTGGCCATTACTGGCCATGCTGAATGTTCCTGGGGAGAGCTGGGCACTTCGTTGGCCAGGAGACCTCAGGTGTTCAAGCTGAGTCTCTGTTGCCTTAGCAACAGCTTCTCTGTCAGTTGCTAAGAAGGGCAGAAGAAGCTGAGTGCGGACATGCTTTGTGTGGGCCTGTGACAGAGAGAGAAAAAAAGCAGCTTAAAAAGTATTTTAAGGGAGATTATAGTGTCAGGCAGGGAAACTGTGACACTGTGTTAAGTGTGAATATTTACACAAGAGGGTATAAATGATTCTGGTGAGAGATTGTACAGTATTGAGTGTGGTGGATTGCAGTGAAAGGAGAGAGTGCTTAAAATAGCTTTAAAAGAAGTTTTAATGTTGGGAAGAGAAACTGAGTCACAGTACTGAGTGTGATAGGGTGTGTGATTTGTATTTCGGATTGCCATAGATAAATAAATAGAATCAGCACAGTTAATTAACAGTAGTGCTGAATTAATTTCAGAAGGGATCCTAATGTAACTCAAAAGAAGTGAGTAAAGCTGATTCTAACAAGTTTTCTGAGAAAAAGGGTTGTAATTTTTATAATACCAGAGGGAATTACTAAAGTATGAATGAAATTGAGTTCTGTGTGTTAGAATGTTTATGATGTGCTGACAGGGTTCCAGTGAGTCAGTGTGTGTGTGTTTTTTTCCCCTCTTAAGTTAGGGAAATAAAAGTATAGTAATAGGTCTGGATTAAAGAAATATTTAATTTATTATATTAGAATACTTGGCCACAATATTTTGAGAATCATTTAATATCACCTATTGGAAATTAATTAACAGTGTCAGGAAGTTAGGAGTTTTTTTTCCCCTAATTTATTTTGAGTAAGATAGGTTTAGGAAGAAGATTTGGAAGAAGAGGGAAGAGGAAACAGTGAACCACAAATTTCTGAAAATTCTTCGGGCCCCCACGCAAGAAAGAAATCAGCACTTCAGACTTCACTGGGAGAATAATAATACATGCTACAGCTAAGTAACTTTGCTAAAGAATTTTGACAAAGTTAAATTACAGAAGGAAAAGACAAACTGGTACATTTAACTGATTACTTGCTGGGTTTTCTAAAGAGGATCCTGTGAACAGACAAAACATACACACAAAAAATCAAATTCTTACTAATTGTGAGAAATGTAAAGATTTAGAAAGAAAATGTACCCTTTTTAATATTGAAAAGTTTATACTTATCTGATGGTTATTCTTTCTCTCTGTTTTTTGAGGTAATTCTGTTGAGAGAACAAAAATAAATAAAAGCAAATAGTTGTAACTTCACATTTAGAATACTTATAATCAGATGTTTGAAGAAAAGAAATTTTATTGAATTTAAGTAAAAAGGTTGAATACTTACCAGGTTGTGTGGAAAGAAAATAAAAAAATTAATTATTTGTGAACACTAGTGAAACTGAGTTTAGTTTTACTTTCTCCCTCATACCTTGTGTGTGAGAGACGAAGTAAGTTTAATGTGCTCCCTCCTGCTCTCGGCGGTGTGACCCTGGATATTCAGCTCGACTACAAACAACAACAACAACAACAACAGGTATCCTGGGCACATCCTTTACGCTAAGGGTCACAGGGGGGCATTTACATTAGGATACCTTTTTGTGACTTTGCCATGATAAAAACAAAATGTCTAAATTGTAACCCTGGACATTTGTGTTTTGTTCTGTTATAGCAGAAAAATGTCCAAGTGTTAGGAATACCCAAATCCCACCTCCAACACACATCCTTATGATTTTAACATAATGCCAACGAACTGCATAGAAAAACATCTTAAAAATGGGTTTCAAAAATAGCAATTTGGACATTTTGGCAAATGACATACCAAAATGCTGCTTTCTGAACATTTTTCTGTTTTGAAAATGAGCCCCATAGTGCATACACAAGGGAGGAGCTTGGGTGGAACTCCTAGTTATGCATAAAGCTTAAAGAATACCATAAGAAGTTATGTGATTCCCTTCCACATTTCCGTAGCCGCAGTTATGCCAGGTCTATAGCTGGTGTAACTGTGGCCACATAAAAGGGGCCCTTTTACCAAGCTGCAGGAAAAAAGGACCCTGCGCTGACGGAAGGAGCCATTTTTTCTGCATGCAAGGATCATTTTTACTGCAGCAGCTAAAAAAGCCCCCAGCACACATGGCCATACAGTAAGAGAACCCTTATTGCATGGCCATGTGGCAGGGAGCCCTTATCACCACCCATTCAGGTGGCGATAAGGGCTCCTACACTAACCTAGCAGTAATCGGGCAGCGTGCAATGATGCCCAATTACCCCTGCCTGATTACCGCAGGGTTACCACTGCACAAGCCATTTCCAGGGGTTTTATTTTTCCCCCGGAAATGGCATGCACTCAGGGCGGGACTACTTCCAGCAGCAGGGTTGGGCCGGCAGTAGTCCAGAAAGAGCAAGCAATAAGCCAGCATTTGGCTTACACCGCTCTGTAAAAGGGCCCCAAAAGTTAGGTACACCTACACTAGGTTAGGCTAGTATTCTATAATAACATCCGGGTGCTTAGATGTCATTCTACAATATGCTTCTATCATGTATTATCAGGGTGCTTTACCAGAGGTGCCCTGTAAATAAAATTCCCCCCTTGTATAAAACCCCATACCATTTTAATATCTCTTCTTCAAACCTCCTCTGCTCTCTCTACTGTTTTTCAGGGTAAAGAATTGGAAGTGGTGCTCCAGGTGTGAGCTCAATTAGTATTACCCCCGATGTAGTCAAGTTGTTGAAACATGGCTATATTGGGTCTTTATGTTGAATAGATTGCTTCAATCATCCATTGTTTGAAGACTGTCTTTTTTTTTGGGGGGGGGGGGGGGATTCCATCTCTGCTCTGTTTTGTTACTGTTAGATTTGCAGAATTTTCTTCTATTATATGAAATCTCAACAACAACCCCTACAGAGGCATTATGAATTCCTATCTTCAGTTCATTAAGCTTCTTGGTATGTATACTCGCATTCCACTGGTTCTGATAACCACTTCATAAGATGTTTTTCTACCTGGAAATCATCCGATTTGAACACCCTGTGATCAAAATCAGGAGCTTGACTGTCATAAGCTTGATTCATATAGAATGCCAAATACTGTAGCAAGAAAGGAAAATGCATAGGTCAGGTAAGTTTTAAGGTCTTCATATTCACTCATATTGTATATCTATATGTTTCTATGATTGATACTATATATATTGAAAGGCACTGTTTGAGCAGCTCCATTTCTAGTTGTACTAGCAGCTGACAAGTCCATTTGACTCTGTGAAGATTGTAAAATGGCAATATATCAGTATTTGGATGTTGACAGATATCCCCTGCCCAATATCCAAAATCTCTTTATAACAAAAGCAGGTGGTAAACATTTTACAAATTGGATTTCTCCCAATCACACCAACAAATGTTGGCTGATAGGAAATTTAAATAATATTAACCATAAACGCATGCCAAATACGTTTTGAGCATAATCATTTCCCCTTTGCCATTATCAGTCAACCAGCAATATTTCAATCAGTCACTGAATACATTTTGCAAGGGTTCAAAGGTGTAATGTGCTATCTTGATAGCATACTAGCTTCAAGCAGGAGCCAAGATGAACATTTGGAAAGGCTTACTGCTGATTTGCAGTGACTGGAAAGCTATGGACTGTGACGAAAAGCAGCAAAATGCATATCCATGAAAATTCTGATATATTATTTACTCTTACACAAAGCATTGATGGAGGTAGATTGTTCCCAGCATCCAAAAAAAAAGTTAAAATCATTGCACGGATCCTACAAACCCAAATTGTATTGAAGCTCAGAGATCACTTTAAAGAACAGAACAAAATTATATCAAATTCTTGGGTAACCTATCTTCATTGTGCATTCACTAAATTTGGAAGATCAGATAACATGGAGCTATATTAATACTGTAAAATGTAACGTGATCTTTGTACCAGATAAAATGCAGCCACTCTCAACCTAGGCAATAACCTATTGTAAATGTCAAATTGCCAATTAAGTTGGCATGTGATGTTTCGTCTTCTGGTATGGCAGCTGTGCTTTCATGCATGAGTGAGGTTGTTCTGAATGAACCTAGTACATTTGCCCACATACAGAAGTAATGGCTTTAATATTTGGAGTAAAGTCAATCAGCTTTTATATCTGTAGGGGAAAGTTTACATTAGTGACTGACTTCAAGCCCTTATTGGCGGGTTTAGGTCAACCCTTACAACATCTTGAACCAGATATTTAAAAAGGCTCCTGGCCATTTCAATCACCGGTTCAGGGATAACAGTTCATATTCAGCAGCACCTAACCAGATAGTGCTGCTGAAAATGTTCAGTTAGCGCCGAAGACGAAACTGGCTATATGGGGATGTTACTATTACAAATCAATGGAACTGTAGGAATCACTCTCCTGTAAATATTACTATGCACAAACTAATTCCTAATTATAATGCCTGCTAACATTGACACATTAATCATTGACTCTTTGAGCGCACCTTGAGGCCCTGAGTTCCTTCCAGGGCTTCGCCTGTCTGAGCTTGAGAGCAGTAGTCCGACAAGATAAGTGATTCATCTATAAGGTTCATGTTTCAAATTAAGCTGAACTGAGTTAAAGTATAGTATAGTTGAAATATGCACTGATTATAGACACATGATATTGAGATACACTATTTATAGAAGATTGAAGGCATAATATAAGGTGCTATATATCACACAAGTTAAATATCTATATAAAATTTAGAAAGGTTTTTCGACCGATGATGGTGGCTTGAATGTAAAGTTCTTCCATAGTCTCCTTACTTTTGGAACCATGAGAGCCGCTGAGGTCTTTTCCCTTCTATTTTAGTACAATACTTTCTGAATTACTTTTTTTCAGCTTTAACAGGCATTATAATTAGGAATTAGTATATTGGGGGTGTTCCAAGGTGGATTCAGCACTTAACTGGCCAAGTTAACTGCATAAATAGGACTGCATAAAAATCAGTCCTACCTTCATGCGGTTCACTATAGATGGTTAAGTGCTGAATATTGCACTTTACCCACTGTTTCTACAGCCCCAGTATAACTGGACATGGTCCGGCATTGAATTTCCGGGAATAATTCCAGCGGCGGTCAGCAAAACGGTGATTGGTGCCAGCTGAATATCAGGCCCCTTGATTATAATTATGGCCTATAATTCTAACTCACCAATATAAAACTGAAAATAACTGCATAGTCAATAGAGGGACCGTTCCTTATATTTTGTTTGATATTTCTTTTTAATTAATCTTTGGAGCTTTTCTCCTTGATGTGGACTTTAGGATATTCTTTCTGGTTGATTTTTGCAGTCTTTTTGAAAATTTGTTGTTAATTTTTATTCTTTTCCTTTATATATGTTCTAAAAAGATCTCTTTGATTTAACTAACATATTTGAATAATCTTCCAGCTACTACTGAAGAAGTAGAGCATGTTGCTGCATGATTCTTAAAAATACTACAGTTACACAGGTTTAAATATTGGAAGAAAATCCAGCACCAAGACAATGATTACAAGAAGCAGGACTTTTCACTGAGGGGGTCTTTTACTAAAGCTTAGCTTGAGTTATCTGCCGCAGGGCCCATTTTATTCGTGTGGGCCCTGCTGCAGATAACTCAAGCTAAGCTTTAGTAAAAGACTCCCATCAGTGATTATTTCAACTGCCTTCACATAAAACCAATTGCAATCTTCTGAATTTATAGAAATCAAATATTTGGAAGCAATTTCAGCAACAGTTGTGCAGATGAGCCTAATGTGCTTTCTGCAAAACTTCAACATAATAAGAGATTATTTGGGAAAATGAGAACATGTAGTTTTGTAAAATAGTACAGTGCATCAATAACCCTACTATAATTCTCTTCAAGTCTCATTTACCATTTATTGGGGAGCCTATGAAATGTCAAAATGTGCCTCATTTATAAAGGATGCTTCCTTCAAATATGGTATAATATATCAATATAAAATGATGGATACTACTAGTATTAATTTCTATTGTGCTACCAGACATATGCAGTGCTGTACACATTATATGCAGGTACTTTTTCTGTCCCTGGAGGGCTCATAATCTAAGTTTTTCTACCTGGGGCAATGGAGGGTTAAGTGACTTGCCCAAAGGAGCTACAATGGGAATTGAACTCAGATTGCCAGGATCAAAGCCTGCTGCACTAAACATTAGGATACTCCTAATAGCTGTAATGTACCCTCACATTATAATTTTTTGGTGGACCTTCAGATACAACAGAGTACAGCTGAGCAAACTTCACTCATGCTTTATAGTAAGATTTTAAATAGATCTGTCTTTTCAATGGTTTTATCATAAATTCAGACTCCTCAATATAAAAATAATACACGTATCAGGCACAAATGAGTTTACGAAGTATGACGTCAGTAGCCAAACAGGAGAGTCATCTGACTGTATCATGTTTTGCTACACTGAATCAGGGAGAAGCTCCTGCGGAGGAAAGAATATCATCACTAGATGGTCCTTTGTAGTATTTACTATATAAAATTAGTTAACATGCTTTCCAGGCTCATGGCAGACTCCTCTCAGCATCCAGCCATGGAAGCGGCAGAGTAGGGAAAGCCACCCCAATACTTCATTTAAGTTATTTGACATAATTGTATTTAAAGCTAGATCGAACGTTGTTCTCTGTAATTCAACAGTTGATCATATTCCCTACTCTGCCAGCCATGATGAACTACATGAATCACTCTTCATTGGATATCACTGAGTTCATGATGCTGAGCAATCCAATGCGCTGCCAAAGGCGCATCAATATTACTCATCTTAATTCTTGATTTATGTTCATTCAACCATAAATGGATCACCCAAAACGGGCAAATGATAACATAAATTACAAGTTCTGTCATACATGTAGTGTGACTTTGAGGTTGTACCATTGATTTCTTCTTGGATAAGTCCAATAAAAAAAATTATTCCACTGACAATATTAAGGCAAAACTAGGGTCGGAGGTGGGAGGGAAGGAGTGACAAGAAGAAACAGAAAGAGGTAGATAGGTAACCAGAAGGTGTCAAGGCAGTATAATTTTATGGTTTGAAATATGATAAGAAACCTTGATCCTTTTTAAGTCCTGTCTGGTAGGTGTCAAATATGTTATCATTTTAACTTCAAAGGTCTTACATTCCTGCTAGTTTTAAATATTCTTTTAATATTCTGTGAAAACACCTTATAAAAAAAGAGGAAAAGAAGTCTGTGGTATGCAAAACTTCATATAGCACCCTACAGACAAAATTTCTATCATTGGACAAAAAATCCCTGTCTTCCATCCTTTAATATTCAAACTACTTTTTACACTTTGACTACATTTTCTTATTTTCTTATCCAAACCTCTATCATAAAAACAGCACACTTATCTTCTTTTGAATATCTTTTTACACTTATTGACAGGAACCCATTTCACTCTATGGCTTCCTCAGGGGTAATATGTGCTCAATTATCTATAAAATAAAATATATATTCAAATTATAGCCTTTACCAAACTTCTCTACTTAACTTATTCCTATGCCAATTCAAATCACTCACTCGCCACTGCTATTTATATTTTACTAGAATTTTAATCACATTCAAGATGGCGCTCGCGTTTAACCACACCAACCAATCAAATTTGCTCATTAATTAAAGAGCAGTACAATGGTTTCTATTAAAAAGAATATCACAAGCACATAAGAAACAAATCAATGTATAGAGAGCACAATGAAAACTACAAAAATGCTGCCCACTCAACTGCCACCTTCAAACCAGTAAGCGCCAAAGAATTCAACTTAAAAATCCATCATTCGCGCAGTAATAATTTTTTTTGCTCTGTCACCTTCCCGACTAGTATGTAAAATTCTGTCAATCACCCAGGAGTGAAAAAGATCAAAAGAATGTTTAAACTTCAAACAGTGTGCTACCAATGGCGCACCCAGCCGCTGATAGGATATATTAAAACAATGTTCATTCATTCTAACATTCAGATTTCTCACAGTGTTGCCTACATAAATCTTCTTGCAGGGACATTATAATACATAAAAGTCTTACAACTGCCACATTTCTTATGGCCAATCGCCTCCGCCACTGACATTTGTTCTTTCATAACTGGCAGTACTGCTGGGATTAATAACTCTTTAAGGTTCTGACCTCTAGAAAAAGCTATTGGTATTCTATGATCTCTAAACAGAGGATGCAGCTGAACTATGTCTCAATTCTTTTTTATTTTTTATAATTATGTGGATTATGTATTAGAATGTCCCTTTTTCCTGCAGCTTGGTAAAAGGACCCCTGTGTTTGAAAATGAACTTGTTTTGTGAAGGATTTGAAGTACACGTACTTTCCTGTTAGATGCCTTTAATGTATGGAGTTACACACAAACATAGAACAAATGATGTACCCCTTATAATAAACAGTCAGCAATGACATTCAGAAGGGGCAACAGAAAGGTGCAAACTAATAAATAGGATTGCGATGTTAAATGGATGTTACTGATGATTATCTCAGATGCCTGTCTCACACTATATTCCATCACCCCAACCCATAGTGATTCCTTTGAACTCACTTTTACTTCAGAATGTGATTGTGTCTTACCTTTTTGAAAGCCGAATTTGTGAATGCTCAATCAGTATGTGGCAAGTCAGCACTGATGCATGATTTGATTGAAGAGCACAAGCTGAATATCACCTGAGTGACTGAGGCAGAGTTGTATGACTCTGATACTTTCTGTGATAATAGGTGCCGTCCTCCCTGTTACTTGTGGGTTTGATGTTGCTGTCGACAAAAAGGGGAGGAGACAGAACTCTTGACATTTACCACTCTTGGTTAAATTGTAAGAAATTGTCTATGGGTTTGAATGGAATTTAGAACCTTTTGGATGATTCAGAATTTTCAGCTTTTTTTGTAGCTAGTGTACTGTTCTCCTAGTTTTTTGTATTGTCTGAGAACTTTTTTTCTTAGAGTCTTTTTTTGTCATTGCCTCTAGATTTTAGCATTATGAGGATATGTTATTAAAGTGCAGTAGGATTTGCACTTGCTGCATATTAATAGCAAAAATTAAGGTACGGTAGATGCAAAAGAAGTATGGTAATTGTAGGGGCTAGGCCTTGCATCAGTTCTGCATTTACCTCACAGGGCAGGCTAGTAACATACAGCACTGCCATGGTGTATACCTCCATATTCTATATACAGTGACTTAAGTTGCCTGTGCAAATATAGTCGTATTCTGTATTTGCATGAACAACTTAGTTAACAAGCCAATCAGCACTGATAATTATCAATTAATAAGCAATTATTGACACTAATTGGAAATAATTAAAATTTGAGTGCAGAACTGTCTAAGCATATTCTATAACATGATGTGTGTAAATTCTAAGTAGCATAGTTGAAAAAGGGCATGGAATGGATGGGTTGGGAGCTTTTCTCAAATCTATGCACATTATTTTGGAATACACCCAGTCTGCAACTAATTTAGGCGTCGGGATTTACACCACATTTTACTTGACATAATTGTCCATGATTACATTTAGTCAAAATGGATGGGCACTCAGAGTATTGTTTAAACCACATAGAAATTTAGGTTTATTCTTTAAAGTTTGCCTAAATTAAGGTGTACTTTTTAGAATACATTTAAGTGTATTTTATTTTGGCACTGATTTTTTGGGTGTGATATATAGAATCCAGTCCATAGTGCAGGAAAACCGATACTATTAGCCAGTACAGGTAACTATGGGCCCCTTCAAAATAAATAAATAATTACCATCAGTATTGCTGCAGTTGCACACCCTCCTCTACAACTATCCTTGACAGACATATCCCCTGCAGAGCAGACCTCCCATATATCCCCCTGATACCCCTCTTAAAGCACCAATCCATCTCACAAATTTCTGATCTTCCCACCCCACCCCTACTGCACAGCCAATTTTCCTAAAACATTGTACCATATAAGTTGATTGTACACTAGCTTTCACAGCTGGCTACTCCTCTGCCCACCCACATTAAGCCCATCTCCTACCCACTTCCACATTAGGCAGCTAATGCAAGTTTTCTACCATAATGGCTGCCTTTTAAGTGTAACATGCAATAATGCAGCCCCATGTTACTGTCTACTACAAGGTAAAATCTACATTAGCTGCTTAACACAAATGTGTATTAGATGATTTTAATAACCCCTTTGAACCAATTTTTTGGCTTTTTTCTAGTCAGACATACCCATTTTTAGCCACCTTGTCTGCTCTTGGTCTTTTTCATTTTGCCACTTCTTTGGCTAATTCTGCTGGTCATGTTCTAGTGGGTCCTTTTACTAAGGTGCACTGAAAAATGGCTTGCAGTAGTGTAGGCATGAGTTTTGAGCGTGTGCCCATCCATTTTTCAGCTTGCCTGTAAAAAAAAGTCCTTTTTTAATTTTTCCCGAAAATGGAAGTGTGGCAAAATCAAAATTGCCGCACGTCCATTTTTGGTCTACGACTTTACCGTCAGCCATTGACCTAGTGGTAAAGTCTCACGTGGTAACCAGGCGGTAATCACCTACGCACGTCAAATGCCATTTGGCACGCGTCCGATACACACGTCCAAAATTATTTTTTGGCCGTACGTATCGGATGCTTGCCAAAAAAGAAATTTACACAAGATCCACACAGTAGTCGGGTGGTAACTCCATTTTGGTGCACGTTGGGCACACGAGATGCTTACACAGTATAAAATGGTCCCTAGATGTAGTTTTTGCAGCAGATAATTGGTCTGTATCTGTTTTCAGTTATCCTGGATGATCACTGTTGTATTTTCTTCTATTTCTCTATTGGAAGCAGTTGTAGGAGCTTCTGTTTGGTCCAATTTTCTTCATCAGTCTCTTGATCAAATTGATCCTGTTGTTTTTCAGCATTTATCCTTTAAACTTTCATATTATTCATCATTTGAAGAAATTGAAGAGGGAGCATAGAGTGGCAGAGCACTTTAGAAGAAAGTTCAGGGTCACAACACCTTTGAATCCTTGAAACCATTGGGATTTTTTATCAAGGTCATATTCCACGTAAAGCACAGAACCAGCTTCATTGCAGAGGCTGGAGCTAGTGCAAGCTGATATTTTTTTGAAGCAGCTCCTGATGAAGCAACCAGTGAAATGGGCAGCTCCATTACAGGTGAGAATAACTTCAAAGATAAGTGCTGAAAAATGTTTGCATTGCATTGAAATCTCTTGAACTGAATAAAAAGCAGTGAACTGAGTCATTGAACTCTATATAACTGGGAGTGTAAAGAATAAAAAAAAAGTCATAAAGGGAAAAAAAAGTTTCACCTTTAAATTAAATGAGGGGAGGTTTTTCAGACTAAGAATGTGTCAGTTGTGAGACTATTTGGCAATTATTATCATAAGCCAACTCAATCATTGAAGTCTTTTCCTCCTCCAATGTGGTGAGTCAATTTGAGTGGATAAGAATGTATTTGAATGGGAATTTCACATTAGAAGATTATTGGAATCCACATAATAATATGCAGAATGTCATATAAATAAATAAATAAATGTAACAGATTTCAAATGTCACCCATTTAAGTTTCAACTGTTCTTATTCAAATGTGTTTGCAGCTCAAATGAGCCTGACTCAGGACCAAAATATTTAAAGCTGTTAATTAGCACACTGATATTTAGGAAAACTATTGGCAAGGCAAATAATAAATTTATTTAGAAAGGATAATATGGACTATTTTTATGCTTGGTAAGATCAACAAAATCCCATAAATAGTATTTTTATAACCTTTCTGATTTTGTGGCAATTGAAATGACTTTCCATGTTCAAAGTGCAGAATCAAGACTGATAAAGAGGTCATTTTAGAAGAGTTGCATGGCTTTTTACATAGGACATACACATTGGAAAGAACCAGGTTGTACACCTGTCAAAGTGTGGTTTGGGTAGAATATAAATGATACATGCTACTTATTACTGAAGCTTGGATCCAAGTCTGGATGACATTGTTACTTCACCCTTTTGCCCCAAGAGATACAGCTTTTTTCATTCACAAAGGGAAAAGAAATATGGAAGTGTAATCGATGCTGTTATACACACTAAAGGGAGATGGAAACATGTAAGTTTTGAATGTGTAGTTATGTCTAAAGGTAGGTAAAGTGATGGGGCTAGAAAAGAGCATAAGAATAGCCATACTGGGTCAGACCAATGGTCCATCTAGCCCAGTATCTTGTCTCCAACAGTGGCCAAGCAAGGTCAAAAGTACGTGGCAGAAATCCAATTAACAGCAATATTCCATGCTACTAATCCCGGGGCAAGCAGTAGTTTCCCCATGTCTGTCTCAGTAGCAGACTATGGACTTTTCCTCTACGGATTTATCCAAACCTTTTTTAAACCCAGATATGCTAACCACTATTACTACATCATTCAGCAATGAGTTCCAGAGCTTAACTATTCGTTGAGTGAAAAAATATTTCCTCCTATTGTTTTAAAAGTATTTACATGTAACTTCCTCTTCAAGTGCCCCCTAGTCTTTGTACTTTTGGGACGGGTAAAAAATCTATTTACTTCTACTCATTCTACACCACTCAGGATTTTGAAGACCTCAATCATATCTCCTCTCATCTATCTCTTTTCCAAGTTCAAGAGCCCTAACCTCTTTAGACTTTTCTTATATGAAAGGAGTTCTATCTCCTTTATCATTTTTGTTACTCTTATTTGAACCTTTCTAATTCCACTATATCTTTTTTGAGCTACGGTGACCAGAACTGAACACAATACTCAAGGTGATGTTGCACCATGCTGTGATACAGAGGCATTATGGTATTTGTGGTCTTATTCACCATCCCTTTCCTAATAATTCCTAGCATCCTGTTTGCTTTTTTTGGCCGCCACCGCACACTGAGCAGAAGATTTCAGCATATTATCTATAACACCACCTAGATCTTTTTCTAGGTTGCTGAACACCAAGATGAACCCTAGCATCAGGTAACCACGATAACTATTATTCTTTCCAATGTGCATCACTTTGCATTTGTCCACATTAAATTTCATTTTACTTCGGGATTGGAAGAAACGTACTGAGATGGATCAATGGCTTCCTAACCACAAGAACATACCAAGTGATATCTAATTCGAATACATCATCACCATGGAAACCTGAATGTGGAGTACCCCAGGGATTGCCACTCTCACCAACCCTTTTCAACCTGATGATGACACCACTGCCCAAATCACTATCCAACCAAGGCCTCAATCCTTACATTTATGCAGACGATGTCACGATCTACATCCCGTTCAAACATGATCTAACAGAAAAGAGCCCTTACGCCAAGCCCCCTCCCTGCCTGTCTTCAAGTCTTTGCTTAAAGCCCACCTCTTCAATGCTGCGTTCAGCACCTAACCCTTACCGTTCAGTGAATCCAGACTGCCCCAATTTGACTGCCCCTATCGGACCGACCGCTCACTTGTCTATTAGATTGTAAGCTCTTTGAGCAGGGACTGTCTCTCTTTGTTAAATTGTACAGCACTGCGTAACCCTAGTAGCGCTCTAGAAATGTTAAGTAGTAGTAGTAGTAAATCACAAATGAAATCAAACACAGCCTCCAAATAATGAACTCATGGGCGGATGCATTCCAACTAAAGCTTAATGCAGAAAAAAACACAATGTCTCTTCCTCTCATCACAATATAACACGAATAAACCCACCACTATAAATATCCCAGACTACACCCTTCCTGTCTCAGACATCCTAAAAATTCTCAGAGTTACAATTGACCGAAATTTCATACTAGAAACCCAGCGAAAAATACAACAAAGAAAATGTTCCATTCAATGTGGAAACTCAAAAGAGTAAAACCTTTCTTCCCAAGGGAAATTTCCGCAGCCTGGTACAATCAATGGTGCTAGGCCACCTAGATTACTGTAATGCCATCTATGCCAGATGCAAAGAACAAATCATTAAGAAACTCCAAACTGCCCAAAACATAGCAGCCAGACTCATATTTGGAAAAGCAAAATACGAAAGTGCTAAATTCCTAAGAGAAAAACTACACTGGCTACCACTAAAAGAATGAATTGTGTTCAAAATCTGTACCCGGCATATATGTCAGACCTCATAGACTTACCAACCAGGAACACAAATAGGTCAGCGTGCACATTCTTGAATCTCCACTACCCCAGTTGCAAAGGACTTAAATATAAATCAACATATGCATCCAACTTCTCCTACATCAGCACGCAACTATGGAATGCACTACCAAATGTCATAAAAACAATACACGACCTAACAACCTTTCCGAAAACTACTAAAGACCAACCTGTTTAAAGAGACATACCACAATGATCCATCCTAAATACTGGACAATGAAACTCTACCAGAACCAGACAAAACCGAACTCTCTATACCTGACTGCCTCAGTCGTTCTGTCACTAATGAACGTTAATGCACTATCATCTTATTTCTCTCGCCGGAAATGAACTGACTATCTAACTTATTCTATAATTTACTCTATCATTTATGAACATTAATGCAATACCACTTTGTATTTCTCATTCTGGAAATGGCGATCGCCACTACGGCATAATGTAAGCCACATTAAGCTTGCAAAAAGGTGGGAAAATGTGGGATACAAATGCAACAAATAATAAATAAAATTTTCTATTTGGATGCCCAGTTTTCCAATTTCCTAATGTCTCTCTGCAATTTTTCACAGTCTGCATGTGTTTTAATAACCTTGAATAGCTTGGTGTCATCTGCAAATTTAATCACCTCATTCATCTTTCCAATTTCCATATCATTAAAAATAAGTTAAATAACACTGGTCCCAGTATTGATCCCTGCAGCACTCCACTATTCACCATCCTCCATTGAGAGAAATAACCATTTAGCCCTACCCTCTGTATTCTGTCCAATAACCAATTCCTAATCCACACCAGAACATTGCCTCCTATTCCATAACTCTTTAATTTTCTCAGGAGTCTTTCATGAGGAACTTTATCCAAGGTTTCTGAAAATCCAGATACACTAAATCAACTGGATCACCTTTACCCACATGTTGTTCATGCCTTCAAAGAAATGAAGCAAATTTTTGAGGCAAGACTTCCCTTGGCTGAACCCATGCTGACTCTGTCCTATTAAATGTGTTCCATAATTTTATCCTTTATAATAGTTTCCACTATTTTACCTGGCACTGATGTCAAGCTTACTGGTCTGTAATTCCCCAGATCACCCCTGGAACCCTTTTTAAAAACAGGCATTACATTGGCCACCCTCCAATCTTCAGGTACTATGGATGATTTTAATGACAGGGTACAGACTACTAACAGCAGATCGGCAATTTCATGCTTGAGTTCTTTGAGTACTCTTGGAAGTATGCCATTCGGTCCAGGGGATTTACTACTCTTTAATTTGTCAATATGGCTCAATACATCTTCCAAGTTCACCAAGATTTCTTTCAGTTCTTCCGCATCATCACACTTGAAAACCATTTCTGGTACAGGTAGATCTCTTACATCTTCTTCCGTAAGGAACAACGCAAAGAATTCATTCAGTTTCTCCACTATGGCCTTGTCCTCCCTTATCAAATGGCCCCACAGATTCCCTCACAGGCTTTCTGTGTACCTGAAAAAGTTGTAACTGTGGGTTTTAGCCTCTGTGCAAGTTTCTCGTTATATTCTCTTTTAGCCTTCTTTATCATTGCTTTGCATCTGACTTGTCAGTGCTTATGTTGCTTCCTATTTTCTTCATTTGGGTCCTTTTTCCATTCTTTCAAGGACATTCTTTTGGCTGTAATAGCCTCTTTCACTTCACCTTTTAACCATGTTGACTGTTGTTTTCTCTTCTTTCCACATTTGTAAATATGTGGAATGCATCTGGTCTGCGCTTCCAAGATGGCATTTTTGAACAACATCCATGCCTGATATAGAGGGGCATAATCGAACGCGGACGTCCATCTCCATGGGCAACTATCTCTGAAGATGGGATCCGCAAAGGGGCGGGACAGACCGTATTTTCGAAAAAGATGGACGTCCATCTTTTGTTTCGATACTACGGTTGGTGCCGGGCAAATGCATCGGATTTGGGCGGATTTGAGCTGGGCGGTATCGGTTTTTAGCGATAATGGAAACCGAAGCTGCCCAGCTCAAAAACTAACAACTCCAAAGCATTTGGTCGTGGGAGGGGCCAGGATTCGTAATGCACTGGTCCCCCTCACATGCCAGGACATCAACCGGGCACCCTAGGGGGCACTTGTAAAAAGTTTTTAAAAAAAAATTACGCTCCCTTACCTTGGGTGCTGAGCCCCCCAAAACCCACTCCCCAGAACTCTACACCATTACCATAGCACTTATAGGTGAAGGGGAACACCTAGATGTGGGTACAGTGGGTTTTGGGGGCGGTTTGGAGGGCTCCCATTTACCAGCACAAGTGTAACAGGTAGGGGGGGATGGGCCTGGGTCCACCTGACTGAAGTCCACTGCACCCACTAACAACTACTCCAGGGACCTGCATACTGCTGTGATGGAGCTGGGTATGACATCTGAGGCTGGCATACAGGCTGGAAGAAAAAGTTTTTTAAGTTCTTTTTTTTTTGGTGGGAGGGGGTTAGTGACCACTGGAGGAGTCAGGGGAGGTCATCCCCGATTCCCTCCGGTGGTCATCTGGGCAGTTGTGGCACTTTTTGGGGAACTTGTTTGTGAAAAAAAGGGTCTAAAAAAAGCAGCCCAAATTGTCGCTACTGCCGCCCTTCTTTTTTCCATTATCATCTGAGCGCACCCATCTCTCCTCGGTCCATAAACACGCCCCGTCAACTTTGTTCGTTCCCGCGTCAGACTGCAGTTGGAGATGCCCAAAATCGGCTTTTGATTATACCGATTTGGGGGCCCATGAGAGAAAGGCGCCCATCTCCCGATTTGGGTCGAAATATGGGCGTCTTTCTCTTTCGAAAATAAGCTGGATAGTATCCTAACCTTTGCAGCTGATCCTTTTAGCTTTTTTTTTTTAACAATTTTCCTCTTATATACACTGTCAGCTAGCACATTTGCTTATTTCCGATCTGACGAAGAAGGGCAACCTTCGAAGCTAATCAAGAAATGTATTAAGTTATGTCCAATAAAAAGGTATCATCTTATTTTCTTTCCCATGTTTTATTTTGTTTGATTTCTATTGATAACCTTAAGAGTGGGCTAACACGGATACCACACTCCTCTACTTAAGATGCAGTGATTGGGAAACTATCCCTCTCCACTATGTGCTCACTGCCTCCTCAGTGACAGTACAAGGAGCAGAACTGGATTTTGTTACCAACTTAGATCTCCCATAAGGTACCACATAGTATTATCACTAAGCCCTGGACTGGCTCTATTTTTCATATTTCTTAAATGTTTATCCTGATATTTTGAAAGGCAGGCTAAGAACTGCTAGCAAGATGCTCAGCTGGGATTGTCCACCAGTCACTGAGTAAAATATTATATTTCAATGACATGAATAACTAGAGCCATAATCAATGGCTTATTTCTTATTAGATGTCTTCTTGTTAATTAAAGCCTGCCATTGGTTTTATAAAGAGATCATCCATTTCTCTCTAATTCTTGAGTGATTAGAAATGAAATTTAACATTAATTAAAAAATGGATTTATTCTATTAGTTCTCAGTGACAGTACTTGCGTGGGTGACTGCAGCTTAGCCCCTTTTAGAAATTAATATAATATAACAGTGATGAGAAAAAGTCAGTCTTACTGAGGAAAAAGGCACCTTGGCTTCACACCTATCCCAATGAAGAGAATCTTTAAACCATATGTAGCAGAGTCAAAGAAACCATTTCATTGCATTCTCAAAATATAACTGCTAGAAAACATTTTTTATAGGAAAATAAACAAAAAAGAAGAGCACAAAGGGCCTTTAAAAACAGGAGGGAACACAGTTTTTTCATTAAAATAATCCTTTAATGGTAAACTTTGATTGAAGAGAGACCCAACACGGGCCGTGTTTCGGTGCTACTGCACCTGTGTCAGGGGTCACACCAATGACAAAGGAGGCTTCAATAGACTAATTCTTTCCGAAGTTTTGTATAATATATTCCTCCTTACATAAGTGCTTCCCAAGCTTACTCAGCAAACTTCACAATGCTATGTTGCCAATAATGCTGCCAGTCAACATAGCATTGTGAAGTTTGCTGAGTAAGCTTGGGAAGCACTTATGTAAGGAGGAATATATTATACAAAACTTCGGAAAGAATTAGTCTATTGAAGCCTCCTTTGTCATTGGTGTGACCCCTGACACAGGTGCAGTAGCACCGAAACAAGGCCCGTGTTGGGTCTCTCTTCAATCAAAGTTTACCATTAAAGGATTATTTTAATGAAAAAACTGTGTTCCCTCCTGTTTTTAAAGGCCCTTTGTGCTCTTCTTTTTTGTTTATTTTCCTATAAAAATGTTTTCTAGCAGTTATATTTTGAGAATGCAATGAAATGGTTTCTTTGACTCTGCTACATATGGTTTAAAGATTCTCTTCATTGGGATAGGTGTGAAGCCAAGGTGCCTTTTTCCTCAGTAAGACTGACTTTTTCTCATCACTGTTATATATATTAATTTCTAAAAGGGGCTAAGCTGCAGTCACCCACGCAAGTACTGTCACTGAGAACTAATAGAATAAATCCATTTTTTAATTAATGTTAAATTTCATTTCTAATCACTCAAGAATTAGAGAGAAATGGATGATCTCTTTATAAAACCAATGGCAGGCTTTAATTAACAAGAAGACATCTAATAAGAAATAAGCCATTGATTATGGCTCTAGTTATTCATGTCATTGAAATATAATATTTTACTCAGTGACTGGTGGACAATCCCAGCTGAGCATCTTGCTAGCAGTTCTTAGCCTGCCTTTCAAAATATCAGGATAAACATTTAAGAAATATGAAAAATAGAGCCAGTCCAGGGCTTAGTGATAATACTATGTGGTACCTTATGGGAGATCTAAGTTGGTAACAAAATCCAGTTCTGCTCCTTGTACTGTCACTGAGGAGGCAGTGAGCACATAGTGGAGAGGGATAGTTTCCCAATCACTGCATCTTAAGTAGAGGAGTGTGGTATCCGTGTTAGCCCACTCTTAAGGTTATCAATAGAAATCAAACAAAATAAAACATGGGAAAGAAAATAAGATGATACCTTTTTCATTGGACATAACTTAATACATTTCTTGATTAGCTTTCGAAGGTTGCCCTTCTTCGTCAGATCGGAAATAAGCAAATGTGCTAGCTGACAGTGTATATAAGAGGAAAATTGTTAAAAAAAAAAGCTAAAAGGATCAGCTGCAAAGGTTAGGATACTATCCAGCTTATTTTCGAAAGAGAAAGACGCCCATATTTCGACCCAAATCGGGAGATGGGCGCCTTTCTCTCATGGGCCCCCAAATCGGTATAATCAAAAGCCGATTTTGGGCATCTCCAACTGCAGTCTGACGCTGGGAACGAACAAAGTTGACGGGGCGTGTTTATGGACCGAGGAGAGATGGGTGCGCTCAGATGATAATGGAAAAAAGAAGGGCGGCAGTAGCGACAATTTGGGCTGCTTTTTTTAGACCCTTTTTTCACAAACAAGTTCCCCAAAAAGTGCCACAACTGCCCAGATGACCACCGGAGGGAATCGGGGATGACCTCCCCTGACTCCTCCAGTGGTCACTAACCCCCTCCCACCAAAAAAAAAAGAACTTAAAAAACTTTTTCTTCCAGCCTGTATGCCAGCCTCAGATGTCATACCCAGCTCCATCACAGCAGTATGCAGGTCCCTGGAGTAGTTGTTAGTGGGTGCAGTGGACTTCAGTCAGGTGGACCCAGGCCCATCCCCCCCTACCTGTTACACTTGTGCTGGTAAATGGGAGCCCTCCAAACCGCCCCCAAAACCCACTGTACCCACATCTAGGTGTTCCCCTTCACCTATAAGTGCTATGGTAATGGTGTAGAGTTCTGGGGAGTGGGTTTTGGGGGGCTCAGCACCCAAGGTAAGGGAGCGTAATTTTTTTTTAAAAACTTTTTACAAGTGCCCCCTAGGGTGCCCGGTTGATGTCCTGGCATGTGAGGGGGACCAGTGCATTACGAATCCTGGCCCCTCCCACGACCAAATGCTTTGGAGTTGTTAGTTTTTGAGCTGGGCAGCTTCGGTTTCCATTATCGCTAAAAACCGATACCGCCCAGCTCAAATCCGCCCAAATCCGATGCATTTGCCCGGCACCAACCGTAGTATCGAAACAAAAGATGGACGTCCATCTTTTTCGAAAATACGGTCTGTCCCGCCCCTTTGCGGATCCCATCTTCAGAGATAGTTGCCCATGGAGATGGACGTCCGCGTTCGATTATGCCCCTCTATATCAGGCATGGATGTTGTTCAAAAATGCCATCTTGGAAGCGCAGACCAGATGCATTCCACATATTTACAAATGTGGAAAGAAGAGAAAACAACAGTCAACATGGTTAAAAGGTGAAGTGAAAGAGGCTATTACAGCCAAAAGAATGTCCTTGAAAGAATGGAAAAAGGACCCAAATGAAGAAAATAGGAAGCAACATAAGCACTGACAAGTCAGATGCAAAGCAATGATAAAGAAGGCTAAAAGAGAATATAACGAGAAACTTGCACAGAGGCTAAAACCCACAGTTACAACTTTTTCAGGTACACAGAAAGCCTGTGAGGGAATCTGTGGGGCCATTGATAAGGGAGGACAAGGCCATAGTGGAGAAACTGAATGAATTCTTGCGTTGTTCCTTACGGAAGAAGATGTAAGAGATCTACCTGTACCAGAAATGGTTTTCAAGTGTGATGATGCGGAAGAACTGAAAGAAATCTTGGTGAACTTGGAAGATGTATTGAGCCATATTGACAAATTAAAGAGTAGTAAATCCCCTGGACCGAATGGCATACTTCCAAGAGTACTCAAAGAACTCAAGCATGAAATTGCCGATCTGCTGTTAGTAGTCTGTACCCTGTCATTAAAATCATCCATAGTACCTGAAGATTGGAGGGTGGCCAATGTAATGCCTGTTTTTAAAAAGGGTTCCAGGGGTGATCTGGGGAATTACAGACCAGTAAGCTTGACATCAGTGCCAGGTAAAATAGTGGAAACTATTATAAAGGATAAAATTATGGAACACATTTAATAGGACAGAGTCAGCATGGGTTCAGCCAAGGGAAGTCTTGCCTCAAAAATTTGCTTCATTTCTTTGAAGGCATGAACAACATGTGGGTAAAGGTGATCCAGTTGATTTAGTGTATCTGGATTTTCAGAAACCTTGGATAAAGTTCCTCATGAAAGACTCCTGAGAAAATTAAAGAGTTATGGAATAGGAGGCAATGTTCTGGTGTGGATTAGGAATTGGTTATTGGACAGAATACAGAGGGTAGGGCTAAATGGTTATTTCTCTCAATGGAGGATGGTGAATAGTGGAGTGCTGCAGGGATCAATACTGGGACCAGTGTTATTTAACTTATTTTTAATGATATGGAAATTGGAAAGATGAATGAGGTGATTAAATTTGCAGATGACACCAAGCTATTCAAGGTTATTAAAACACATGCAGACTGTGAAAAATTGCAGAGAGACATTAGGAAATTGGAAAACTGGGCATCCAAATAGAAAATTTTATTTATTTATTTGTTGCATTTGTATCCCACATTTTCCCACCTTTTTGCAAGCTTAATGTGGCTTACATTATGCCGTAGTGGCGATCGCCATTTCCAGAATGAGAAATACAAAGTGGTATTGCATTAATGTTCATAAATGATAGAGTAAATTATAGAATAAGTTAGATAGTCAGTTCATTTCCGGCGAGAGAAATAAGATGATAGTGCATTAACGTTCATTAGTGACAGAACGACTGAGGCAGTCAGGTATAGAGAGTTCGGTTTTGTCTGGTTCTGGTAGAGTTTCATTGTCCAGTATTTAGGATGGATCATTGTGGTATGTCTCTTTAAACAGGTTGGTCTTTAGTAGTTTTCGGAAAGGTTGTTAGGTCGTGTATTGTTTTTATGACATTTGGTAGTGCATTCCATAGTTGCGTGCTGATGTAGGAGAAGTTGGATGCATATGTTGATTTATATTTAAGTCCTTTGCAACTGGGGTAGTGGAGATTCAAGAATGTGCACGCTGACCTATTTGTGTTCCTGGTTGGTAAGTCTATGAGGTCTGACATATATGCCGGGTACAGATTTTGAACACAATTCATTCTTTTAGTGGTAGCCAGTGTAGTTTTTCTCTTAGGAATTTAGCACTTTCGTATTTTGCTTTTCCAAATATGAGTCTGGCTGCTATGTTTTGGGCAGTTTGGAGTTTCTTAATGATTTGTTCTTTGCATCTGGCATAGATGGCATTACAGTAATCTAGGTGGCCTAGCACCATTGATTGTACCAGGCTGCGGAAATTTCCCTTGGGAAGAAAGGTTTTACTCTTTTGAGTTTCCACATTGAATGGAACATTTTCTTTGTTGTATTTTTCGCTGGGTTTCTAGTATGAAATTTCGGTCAATTGTAACTCTGAGAATTTTTAGGATGTCTGAGACAGGAAGGGTGTAGTCTGGGATATTTATAGTGGTGGGTTTATTCGTGTTATATTGTGATGAGAGGAAGAGACATTGTGTTTTTTCTGCATTAAGCTTTAGTTGGAATGCATCCGCCCATGAGTTCATTATTTGGAGGCTGTGTTTGATTTCATTTGTGATTTACTACTACTACTACTTAACATTTCTAGAGCGCTACTAGGGTTACGCAGTGCTGTACAATTTAACAAAGAGAGACAGTCCCTGCTCAAAGAGCTTACAATCTAATAGACAAGTGAGCGGTCGGTCCGATAGGGGCAGTCAAATTGGGGCAGTCTGGATTCACTGAACGGTAAGGGTTAGGTGCTGAACGCAGCATTGAAGAGGTGGGCTTTAAGCAAAGACTTGAAGACAGGCAGGGAGGGGGCTTGGCGTAAGGGCTCTTTTCTGTTAGATCATGTTTGAACGGGATGTAGATCGTGACATCGTCTGCATAAATGTAAGGATTGAGGCCTTGGTTGGATAGTGATTTGGGCAGTGGTGTCATCATCAGGTTGAAAAGGGTTGGTGAGAGTGGCAATCCCTGGGGTACTCCACATTCAGGTTTCCATGGTGATGATGTATTCGAATTAGATATCACTTGGTATGTTCTTGTGGTTAGGAAGCCATTGATCCATCTCAGTACGTTTCTTCCAATCCCGAAGTAAAATGAAATTTAATGTGGACAAATGCAAAGTGATGCACATTGGAAAGAATAATAGTTATCGTGGTTACCTGATGCTAGGGTTCATCTTGGTGTTCAGCAACCTAGAAAAAGATCTAGGTGGTGTTATAGATAATATGCTGAAATCTTCTGCTCAGTGTGCGGTGGCGGCCAAAAAAAGCAAACAGGATGCTAGGAATTATTAGGAAAGGGATGGTGAATAAGACCACAAATACCATAATGCCTCTGTATCACAGCATGGTGCAACATCACCTTGAGTATTGTGTTCAGTTCTGGTCACCGTAGCTCAAAAAAGATATAGTGGAATTAGAAAGGTTCAAATAAGAGTAACAAAAATGATAAAGGAGATAGAACTCCTTTCATATAAGAAAAGTCTAAAGAGGTTAGGGCTCTTGAACTTGGAAAAGAGATAGATGAGAGGAGATATGATTGAGGTCTTCAAAATCCTGAGTGGTGTAGAATGAGTAGAAGTAAATAGATTTTTTACCCGTCCCAAAAGTACAAAGACTAGGGGGCACTTGAAGAGGAAGTTACATGTAAATACTTTTAAAACAAATAGGAGGAAATATTTTTTCACTCAACGAATAGTTAAGCTCTGGAACTCATTGCTGAATGATGTAGTAATAGTGGTTAGCATATCTGGGTTTAAAAAGGTTTGGATAAATCCGTAGAGGAAAAGTCCATAGTCTGCTACTGAGACAGACATGGGGAAACTACTGCTTGCCCCGGGATTAGTAGCATGGAATATTGCTGTTAATTGGATTTCTGCCACGTACTTTTGACCTTGCTTGGCCACTGTTGGAGACAAGATACTGGGCTAGATGGACCATTGGTCTGACCCAGTATGGCTATTCTTATGCTCTTTTCTAGCCCCATCACTTTACCTACCTTTAGACATAACTACACATTCAAAACTTACATGTTTCCATCTCCCTTTAGTGTGTATAACAGCATCGATTACACTTCCATATTTCTTTTCCCTTTGTGAATGAAAAAAGCTGTATCTCTTGGGGCAAAAGGGTGAAGTAACAATGTCATCCAGACTTGGATCCAAGCTTCAGTAATAAGTAGCATGTATCATTTATATTCTACCCAAACCACACTTTGACAGGTGTACAACCTGGTTCTTTCCAATGTGTATGTCCTATGTAAAAAGCCATGCAACTCTTCTAAAATGACCTCTTTATCAGTCTTGATTCTGCACTTTGAACATGGAAAGTCATTTCAATTGCCACAAAATCAGAAAGGTTATAAAAATACTATTTATGGGATTTTGTTGATCTTACCAAGCATAAAAATAGTCCATATTATCCTTTCTAAATAAATTTATTATTTGCCTTGCCAATAGTTTTCCTAAATATCAGTGTGCTAATTAACAGCTTTAAATATTTTGGTCCTGAGTCAGGCTCATTTGAGCTGCAAACACATTTGAATAAGAACAGTTGAAACTTAAATGGGTGACATTTGAAATCTGTTACATTTATTTATTTATTTATATGACATTCTGCATATTATTATGTGGATTCCAATAATCTTCTAATGTGAAATTCCCATTCAAATACATTCTTATCCACTCAAATTGACTCACCACATTGGAGGAGGAAAAGACTTCAATGATTGAGTTGGCTTATGATAATAATTGCCAAATAGTCTCACAACTGACACATTCTTAGTCTGAAAAACCTCCCCTCATTTAATTTAAAGGTGAAACTTTTTTTTCCCTTTATGACTTTTTTTTTTATTCTTTACACTCCCAGTTATATAGAGTTCAATGACTCAGTTCACTGCTTTTTATTCAGTTCAAGAGATTTTCAATGCAATGCAAACATTTTTCAGCACTTATCTTTGAAGTTATTCTCACCTGTAATGGAGCTGCCCATTTCACTGGTTGCTTCATCAGGAGCTGCTTCAAAAAAATATCAGCTTGCACTAGCTCCAGCCTCTGCAATGAAGCTGGTTCTGTGCTTTACGTGGAATATGACCTTGATAAAAAATCCCAATGGTTTCAAGGATTCAAAGGTGTTGTGACCCTGAACTTTCTTCTAAAGTGCTCTGCCACTCTATGCTCCCTCTTCAATTTCTTCAAATGATGAATAATATGAAAGTTTAAAGGATAAATGCTGAAAAACAACAGGATCAATTTGATCAAGAGACTGATGAAGAAAATTGGACCAAACAGAAGCTCCTACAACTGCTTCCAATAGAGAAATAGAAGAAAATACAACAGTGATCATCCAGGATAACTGAAAACAGATACAGACCAATTATCTGCTGCAAAAACTACATCTAGGGACCATTTATACTGTGTAAGCATCTCGTGTGCCCAACGTGCACCAAAATGGAGTTACCACCCGACTACTGTGTGGATCTTGTGTAAATTTCTTTTTTGGCAAGCATCCGATACGTACGGCCAAAAAATAATTTTGGACGTGTGTATCGGACGCGTGCCAAATGGCATTTGACGTGCGTAGGTGATTACCGCCTGGTTACCACGTGAGACTTTACCACTAGGTCAATGGCTGACGGTAAAGTCGTAGACCAAAATGGACGTGCGGCAATTTTGATTTTGCCACACTTCCATTTTCGGGAAAAATTAAAAAAGGACTTTTTTTTACAGGCAAGCTGAAAAATGGATGGGCACACGCTCAAAACTCATGCCTACACTACTGCAAGCCATTTTTCAGTGCACCTTAGTAAAAGGACCCACTAGAACATGACCAGCAGAATTAGCCAAAGAAGTGGCAAAATGAAAAAGACCAAGAGCAGACAAGGTGGCTAAAAATGGGTATGTCTGACTAGAAAAAAGCCAAAAAATTGGTTCAAAGGGGTTATTAAAATCATCTAATACACATTTGTGTTAAGCAGCTAATGTAGATTTTACCTTGTAGTAGACAGTAACATGGGGCTGCATTATTGCATGTTACACTTAAAAGGCAGCCATTATGGTAGAAAACTTGCATTAGCTGCCTAATGTGGAAGTGGGTAGGAGATGGGCTTAATGTGGGTGGGCAGAGGAGTAGCCAGCTGTGAAAGCTAGTGTACAATCAACTTATATGGTACAATGTTTTAGGAAAATTGGCTGTGCAGTAGGGGTGGGGTGGGAAGATCAGAAATTTGTGAGATGGATTGGTGCTTTAAGAGGGGTATCAGGGGGATATATGGGAGGTCTGCTCTGCAGGGGATATGTCTGTCAAGGATAGTTGTAGAGGAGGGTGTGCAACTGCAGCAATACTGATGGTAATTATTTATTTATTTTGAAGGGGCCCATAGTTACCTGTACTGGCTAATAGTATCGGTTTTCCTGCACTATGGACTGGATTCTATATATCACACCCAAAAAATCAGTGCCAAAATAAAATACACTTAAATGTATTCTAAAAAGTACACCTTAATTTAGGCAAACTTTAAAGAATAAACCTAAATTTCTATGTGGTTTAAACAATACTCTGAGTGCCCATCCATTTTGACTAAATGTAATCATGGACAATTATGTCAAGTAAAATGTGGTGTAAATCCCGACGCCTAAATTAGTTGCAGACTGGGTGTATTCCAAAATAATGTGCATAGATTTGAGAAAAGCTCCCAACCCATCCATTCCATGCCCTTTTTCAACTATGCTACTTAGAATTTACACACATCATGTTATAGAATATGCTTAGACAGTTCTGCACTCAAATTTTAATTATTTCCAATTAGTGTCAATAATTGCTTATTAATTGATAATTATCAGTGCTGATTGGCTTGTTAACTAAGTTGTTCATGCAAATACAGAATACGACTATATTTGCACAGGCAACTTAAGTCACTGTATATAGAATATGGAGGTATACACCATGGCAGTGCTGTATGTTACTAGCCTGCCCTGTGAGGTAAATGCAGAACTGATGCAAGGCCTAGCCCCTACAATTACCATACTTCTTTTGCATCTACCGTACCTTAATTTTTGCTATTAATATGCAGCAAGTGCAAATCCTACTGCACTTTAATAACATATCCTCATAATGCTAAAATCTAGAGGCAATGACAAAAAAAGACTCTAAGAAAAAAAGTTCTCAGACAATACAAAAAACTAGGAGAACAGTACACTAGCTACAAAAAAAGCTGAAAATTCTGAATCATCCAAAAGGTTCTAAATTCCATTCAAACCCATAGACAATTTCTTACAATTTAACCAAGAGTGGTAAATGTCAAGAGTTCTGTCTCCTCCCCTTTTTGTCGACAGCAACATCAAACCCACAAGTAACAGGGAGGACGGCACCTATTATCACAGAAAGTATCAGAGTCATACAACTCTGCCTCAGTCACTCAGGTGATATTCAGCTTGTGCTCTTCAATCAAATCATGCATCAGTGCTGACTTGCCACATACTGATTGAGCATTCACAAATTCGGCTTTCAAAAGGTAAGACACAATCACATTCTGAAGTAAAAGTGAGTTCAAAGGAATCACTATGGGTTGGGGTGATGGAATATAGTGTGAGACAGGCATCTGAGATAATCATCAGTAACATCCATTTAACATCGCAATCCTATTTATTAGTTTGCACCTTTCTGTTGCCCCTTCTGAATGTCATTGCTGACTGTTTATTATAAGGGGTACATCATTTGTTCTATGTTTGTGTGTAACTCCATACATTAAAGGCATCTAACAGGAAAGTACGTGTACTTCAAATCCTTCACAAAACAAGTTCATTTTCAAACACAGGGGTCCTTTTACCAAGCTGCAGGAAAAAGGGACATTCTAATACATAATCCACATAATTATAAAAATAAAAAGAATTGAGACATAGTTCAGCTGCATCCTCTGTTTAGAGATCATAGAATACCAATAGCTTTTTCTAGAGGTCAGAACCTTAAAGAGTTATTAATCCCAGCAGTACTGCCAGTTATGAAAGAACAAATGTCAGTGGCGGAGGCGATTGGCCATAAGAAATGTGGCAGTTGTAAGACTTTTATGTATTATAATGTCCCTGCAAGAAGATTTATGTAGGCAACACTGTGAGAAATCTGAATGTTAGAATGAATGAACATTGTTTTAATATATCCTATCAGCGGCTGGGTGCGCCATTGGTAGCACACTGTTTGAAGTTTAAACATTCTTTTGATCTTTTTCACTCCTGGGTGATTGACAGAATTTTACATACTAGTCGGGAAGGTGACAGAGCAAAAAAAATTATTACTGCGCGAATGATGGATTTTAAGTTGAATTCTTTGGCGCTTACTGGTTTGAAGGTGGCAGTTGAGTGGGCAGCATTTTTGTAGTTTTCATTGTGCTCTCTATACATTGATTTGTTTCTTATGTGCTTGTGATATTCTTTTAATAGAAACCATTGTACTGCTCTTTAATTAATGAGCAAATTTGATTGGTTGGTGTGGTTAAACGCGAGCGCCATCTTGAATGTGATTAAAATTCTAGTAAAATATAAATAGCAGTGGCGAGTGAGTGATTTGAATTGGCATAGGAATAAGTTAAGTAGAGAAGTTTGGTAAAGGCTATAATTTGAATATATATTTTATTTTATAGATAATTGAGCACATATTACCCCTGAGGAAGCCATAGAGTGAAATGGGTTCCTGTCAATAAGTGTAAAAAGATATTCAAAAGAAGATAAGTGTGCTGTTTTTATGATAGAGGTTTGGATAAGAAAATAAGAAAATGTAGTCAAAGTGTAAAAAGTAGTTTGAATATTAAAGGATGGAAGACAGGGATTTTTTGTCCAATGATAGAAATTTTGTCTGTAGGGTGCTATATGAAGTTTTGCATACCACAGACTTCTTTTCCTCTTTTTTTATAAGGTGTTTTCACAGAATATTAAAAGAATATTTAAAACTAGCAGGAATGTAAGACCTTTGAAGTTAAAATGATAACATATTTGACACCTACCAGACAGGACTTAAAAAGGATCAAGGTTTCTTATCATATTTCAAACCATAAAATTATACTGCCTTGACACCTTCTGGTTACCTATCTACCTCTTTCTGTTTCTTCTTGTCACTCCTTCCCTCCCACCTCCGACCCTAGTTTTGCCTTAATATTGTCAGTGGAATAATTTTTTTTATTGGACTTATCCAAGAAGAAATCAATGGTACAACCTCAAAGTCACACTACATGTATGACAGAACTTGTAATTTATGTTATCATTTGCCCGTTTTGGGTGATCCATTTATGGTTGAATGAACATAAATCAAGAATTAAGATGAGTAATATTGATGCGCCTTTGGCAGCGCATTGGATTGCTCAGCATCATGAACTCAGTGATATCCAATGAAGAGTGATTCATGTAGTTCATCATGGCTGGCAGAGTAGGGAATATGATCAACTGTTGAATTACAGAGAACAACGTTCGATCTAGCTTTAAATACAATTATGTCAAATAACTTAAATGAAGTATTGGGGTGGCTTTCCCTACTCTGCCGCTTCCATGGCTGGATGCTGAGAGGAGTCTGCCATGAGCCTGGAAAGCATGTTAACTAATTTTATATAGTAAATACTACAAAGGACCATCTAGTGATGATATTCTTTCCTCCGCAGGAGCTTCTCCCTGATTCAGTGTAGCAAAACATGATACAGTCAGATGACTCTCCTGTTTGGCTACTGACGTCATACTTCGTAAACTCATTTGTGCCTGATACGTGTATTATTTTTATATTGAGGAGTCTGAATTTATGATAAAACCATTGAAAAGACAGATCTATTTAAAATCTTACTATAAAGCATGAGTGAAGTTTGCTCAGCTGTACTCTGTTGTATCTGAAGGTCCACCAAAAAATTATAATGTGAGGGTACATTACAGCTATTAGGAGTATCCTAATGTTTAGTGCAGCAGGCTTTGATCCTGGCAATCTGAGTTCAATTCCCATTGTAGCTCCTTTGGGCAAGTCACTTAACCCTCCATTGCCCCAGGTAGAAAAACTTAGATTATGAGCCCTCCAGGGACAGAAAAAGTACCTGCATATAATGTGTACAGCACTGCATATGTCTGGTAGCACAATAGAAATTAATACTAGTAGTATCCATCATTTTATATTGATATATTATACCATATTTGAAGGAAGCATCCTTTATAAATGAGGCACATTTTGACATTTCATAGGCTCCCCAATAAATGGTAAATGAGACTTGAAGAGAATTATAGTAGGGTTATTGATGCACTGTACTATTTTACAAAACTACATGTTCTCATTTTCCCAAATAATCTCTTATTATGTTGAAGTTTTGCAGAAAGCACATTAGGCTCATCTGCACAACTGTTGCTGAAATTGCTTCCAAATATTTGATTTCTATAAATTCAGAAGATTGCAATTGGTTTTATGTGAAGGCAGTTGAAATAATCACTGATGGGAGTCTTTTACTAAAGCTTAGCTTGAGTTATCTGCAGCAGGGCCCACACGAATAAAATGGGCCCTGCGGCAGATAACTCAAGCTAAGCTTTAGTAAAAGACCCCCTCAGTGAAAAGTCCTGCTTCTTGTAATCATTGTCTTGGTGCTGGATTTTCTTCCAATATTTAAACCTGTGTAACTGTAGTATTTTTAAGAATCATGCAGCTCCCTTACCTTGGGTGCTGAGCCCCCCAAAACCCACTCCCCAGAACTCTACACCATTACCATAGCACTTATAGGTGAAGGGGAACACCTAGATGTGGGTACAGTGGGTTTTGGGGGCGGTTTGGAGGGCTCCCATTTACCAGCACAAGTGTAACAGGTAGGGGGGGATGGGCCTGGGTCCACCTGACTGAAGTCCACTGCACCCACTAACAACTACTCCAGGGACCTGCATACTGCTGTGATGGAGCTGGGTATGACATCTGAGGCTGGCATACAGGCTGGAAGAAAAAGTTTTTTAAGTTCTTTTTTTTTTGGTGGGAGGGGGTTAGTGACCACTGGAGGAGTCAGGGGAGGTCATCCCCGATTCCCTCCGGTGGTCATCTGGGCAGTTGTGGCACTTTTTGGGGAACTTGTTTGTGAAAAAAAGGGTCTAAAAAAAGCAGCCCAAATTGTCGCTACTGCCGCCCTTCTTTTTTCCATTATCATCTGAGCGCACCCATCTCTCCTCGGTCCATAAACACGCCCCGTCAACTTTGTTCGTTCCCGCGTCAGACTGCAGTTGGAGATGCCCAAAATCGGCTTTTGATTATACCGATTTGGGGGCCCATGAGAGAAAGGCGCCCATCTCCCGATTTGGGTCGAAATATGGGCGTCTTTCTCTTTCGAAAATAAGCTGGATAGTATCCTAACCTTTGCAGCTGATCCTTTTAGCTTTTTTTTTTTAACAATTTTCCTCTTATATACACTGTCAGCTAGCACATTTGCTTATTTCCGATCTGACGAAGAAGGGCAACCTTCGAAAGCTAATCAAGAAATGTATTAAGTTATGTCCAATAAAAAAGGTATCATCTTATTTTCTTTCCCATGTTTTATTTTGTTTGATTTCTATTGATAACCTTAAGAGTGGGCTAACACGGATACCACACTCCTCTACTTAAGATGCAGTGATTGGGAAACTATCCCTCTCCACTATGTGCTCACTGCCTCCTCAGTGACAGTACAAGGAGCAGAACTGGATTTTGTTACCAACTTAGATCTCCCATAAGGTACCACATAGTATTATCACTAAGCCCTGGACTGGCTCTATTTTTCATATTTCTTAAATGTTTATCCTGATATTTTGAAAGGCAGGCTAAGAACTGCTAGCAAGATGCTCAGCTGGGATTGTCCACCAGTCACTGAGTAAAATATTATATTTCAATGACATGAATAACTAGAGCCATAATCAATGGCTTATTTCTTATTAGATGTCTTCTTGTTAATTAAAGCCTGCCATTGGTTTTATAAAGAGATCATCCATTTCTCTCTAATTCTTGAGTGATTAGAAATGAAATTTAACATTAATTAAAAAATGGATTTATTCTATTAGTTCTCAGTGACAGTACTTGCGTGGGTGACTGCAGCTTAGCCCCTTTTAGAAATTAATATAATATAACAGTGATGAGAAAAAGTCAGTCTTACTGAGGAAAAAGGCACCTTGGCTTCACACCTATCCCAATGAAGAGAATCTTTAAACCATATGTAGCAGAGTCAAAGAAACCATTTCATTGCATTCTCAAAATATAACTGCTAGAAAACATTTTTTATAGGAAAATAAACAAAAAAGAAGAGCACAAAGGGCCTTTAAAAACAGGAGGGAACACAGTTTTTTCATTAAAATAATCCTTTAATGGTAAACTTTGATTGAAGAGAGACCCAACACGGGCCTTGTTTCGGTGCTACTGCACCTGTGTCAGGGGTCACACCAATGACAAAGGAGGCTTCAATAGACTAATTCTTTCCGAAGTTTTGTATAATATATTCCTCCTTACATAAGTGCTTCCCAAGCTTACTCAGCAAACTTCACAATGCTATGTTGACTGGCAGCATTATTGGCAACATAGCATTGTGAAGTTTGCTGAGTAAGCTTGGGAAGCACTTATGTAAGGAGGAATATATTATACAAAATTTCGGAAAGAATTAGTCTATTGAAGCCTCCTTTGTCATTGGTGTGACCCCTGACGCAGGTGCGGTAGCACCGAAACACGGCCCGTGTCGGGTCTCTCTTCAATCAAAGTTTACCATTAAAGGATTATTTTAATGAAAAAACTGTGTTCCCTCCTGTTTTTAAAGGCCCTTTGTGCTCTTCTTTTTTGTTTAGTCCTTTTGTACTTGGTTCCCTCTCTTTGTTACATTATAGGAAAATAAAGCCATTTTGTTCTTTTAAAATATTTTTTTATAAGAACACTGAAAGATGGTCTATAATGAAGCATACTTTTATTTTCAAAATAACAGATTATTACTTGATGGGCCACCTAAACATTATTAGGTCTGTAGGCTGATTAGGGAAATACAGTATCACATGGTGTTCAGAAATGCCGCTTCTCATTCTTAGAGCCTGCAAAATAAAGAGCTGTGAAAGGAAGGGGAGGAGTGAGAGAGGGAGAACTGCATAAGAGCATTCATAGATCGGCTCTCCCCTAGACAAGGGCTTAATTGAATATATGGAGGAGAGCCCACTCATACTTCAATTCTGGCCCAGTTTGGCAAACAACCCGTGCAAACACTTTGAGGTAACCACAACATGGTTAACATGACAGGAACAGAAAGAGAACCTCTTGGAGTCTCTGACTTGGCCATGAACATCCCAGTCACCAAATCAAACATCTTAGAACCTGTAGCTGACATCAAGTTGTGACGGACACACATTAACATGGTGGTGAGTGACTCAAGGTAGAATTAAAAATCACTAGAATCCCAAGTAACAGAAAATAAGATCCATATATGAGGGGTCAAAATTCAGCAGCAGGAACTGGTGGATTGTTGTCCATCTCTGAGAGGGAGAGAATAAAATTTTGTTGTCTTGTCTTGCTGAGTACCTTCACATAGGGACCCTGTTATATAATACCTATACCAAATTTCAGCAAGGCAGCACTACAATTGAAGAATGGTTAGAAGAAAAAGGAACACATTGCCCAAGATAATATGTGCCCACCCATAGCTTATGCATTAGGGCAAGAGATAGTTCAGATAACAACACCACCCCTGCTACAGATAAAGGCTGTGGTAGGCTTGTTTATGGACCCATTACAACAGGAGATAAAATCTAGAAGTTGATGACAACATTAAGAGGATTAACTGCAATTAAGTGAATTCCTGCAGATAATGTACAGCCTCTTTATGCTACATACCCTATACTGAAAAGAGGGTGTATCAAGGGAGTTCAACAAAAACTGGAGGGAAGAGGAATATCACCATAGAAAAAGCTATAAAAAGTGATTGATGCAATTTTAAAATCTCTAATTTCACAGACCGAACAAAAGAAGTGAGTGATAATATCTTTACACAATTGAGGGCTTCTGTAGAACAATAAAGGGAAAGAGAAAGGAAAAGATGAGACCTAGGAGAAGCAGCAGAAGAAAGGTATACACTGAAAAAGAAATAGAACCTCAGAAGGGAACAGGAGAAAGGCTGGTGTGGTGAAAGAAAGAAAGAAAGAAAGAAAGAAAGAAAGAAAGAAAGAAAGAAAGGGCCTGAAAAGAATCATCAGAATAATAGCTGACACAGACGGAGAAGGAGGAAATCCAGAAAGGTGCACAGATAAAAGAGTTGCTGCAGAGAGAGAAAGAAGGGATCCGGAAATCAATATCAGGAAAAAGGTTGATAATAATAGTGAAGGAGGGGCTCAGAACAGAGTTCTAAATGGAAGAATAAGGTAGAAATAGAGATAGAGAAGAGGATCCAGAACTGCAAGCGAGGAAGATAAATGAAAGACAGGCTAAGGTTTCATCTGAAATGGAAGAAGAAAGGAGGGAGAAAGACCCAGTGGTAGAAGAATTAAAAATTGAGCTTGTAGCCTATTGGGAAATTTAATTTAATACAAAGTTTTGTGTCCCACTACTTTCAAGCTTAAGACTGTACAGAGCAGATTATAACAGAAAAAAGTAACATCAACAATACATCAAACAATTACCTTACCCATCCCTTCTCCCAACACCTCAAACCCTCACTACCCAAAAAAGGAGAAAAGCAATGAGCAAACAACCAAGTCTTTAAATTTTTGCAAAATACTGCTTAATCACCAAGCACTTTAAGATCCATAGGAAACTGATTCCAAAGCTCCAGCATAGCTCCCGAAAAGCACAAGATTTCTGTTTGTAACAAAACTCCCTGGTAGAAAGCAATGTTATATTATGAGAAGCACAAGACCATAAGGTATGACGTGGTTGGTAAGACGACATAAGTGTTTTCAAGTACAATGGTCTCATCTCCTGAAGCACCTGAAAAACAAAATAACACAATTTAAATAAAATATGTGACTCCATCTGTACAGTAGATTTCCTCCTGTCCATTCAAGGTTATGTATTACAACCTCAATTCTCTTTTTCCAAACTTGATCTTCTTCATAATTTCAGTGTGCAATACCCCGTGATATGGTGTAAGTGTGACTGGTGGCAGTTAGGTGTGCAAATGATAACAGAAGGACCTTACGAGACTGGAGACTGGGCGGCTAAATGGCAGATGACATTTAATGTGAGCAAGTGCAAGGTGATGCATGTGGGAAAAAAGAGCCCGAATTATAGCTACGTCATGCAAGGTTCCACGTTAGGAGTTAAGGACCAAGAAAGGGATCTGGGTGTCGTCGTCGATAATACACTGAAACCTTCTGCTCAGTGTGCTGCTGCGGCTCGGAAAGCAAATAGAATGTTGGGTATTATTAGGAAAGGTATGGAAAACAGGTGTGAGGATGTTATAATGCCGTTATATCGCTCCATGGTGCGACCGCACCTTGAGTATTGTGTTCAATTCTAGTCGCCGCATCTCAAGAAAGATATAGTGGAATTGGAAAAGGTGCAGCGAAGGGCAACTAAAATGATAGCGGGGATGGGATGACTTCCCTATGAAGAAAGACTAAGGAGGCTAGGGCTTTTCAGCTTGGAGAAGAGACGGCTGAGGGGAGACATGATAGAGGTATATAAAATAATGAGGGGAGTGGAACAGGTGGATGTGAAGCATCTGTTCACGCTTTCCAAAAATACTAGGACTAGGGGACATGCGATGAAACTACAGTGTAGTAAATTTAAAACAAATCTGAGAAAATGTTTCTTCACCCAACGCGTAATTAAACTCTGAAAATCGTTGCCGGAGAACGTGGTGAAGGCGGTTAGCTTGGCAGAGTTTAAAAAGGGGTTAGACGGTTTCCTAAAGGACAAGTCCATAAACCACTACTAAATGGACTTGGGAAAAATCCACAATTCCAGGAATAACATGTATAGAATGTTTGTACGTTTGGGAAGCTTGCCAGGTGCCCTTGGCCTGGATTGGCCGCTGTCGTGGACAGGATGCTGGGCTCGATGGACCCTTGGTCTTTTCCCAGTGTGGCATTACTTATGTACTTCTGTGTGTTGAGAGGTTGCCCAGACTCATGGCAAAGTTTGGGATAATGCAACTTTATTTATAAATGTTAGTGTTTCCAAAATTTCCTTAAGTGTGTATGTGGTTTATATTTCTAGGACAGACTGTTTACTTAGAAATCTGTTATCAAGTAAATTCTAAAGCATTGCATTCTCCTTCACCCTTCCTGTAAGTCAGTCTCTGGTGGGAAGAGAATACCATGAGAAGACTTTTTGTGCCTTGCTATAAATCTCTGACTCAATCAGGGGACGTTATATATAATATCTAGCTTCTGTTACTTCCCATAAACCTACCTGTTCTATGTAGTTTCAGATCTATATGTCAGTGTCATTGAACCATGCAGAGAAATGAAGGGAGGCTGAAGGAAAAGAAAATTAAAGAAGGAACAGGTAATTCATGGCAGCTAGGCTAAAGGGCATTTCCTACAAAAAATGCATATATGCTATTTACATTTCCATGGGTCTTACAGCGAAAAAAAGATGAGAACTGAAAATGTGAAGAAGCACATAGAAGGTAAATACATGAGAAAGCTCAGCTCTGTCCCTCTGACCTGCTGGACGCTGCGAATGACCATGACTGCCTGCAAGCACGATCTGGAGCTGGATCGCTAACCTCCAAAGTAGTTGCCGTGGGGTTGCTTAGCAGGAAATTGGGAAAGAGAAGTGGCATTCTTCTTTCATGACCCTCTTCTCCTCTGGTTAGACTGCAGCTGAGGTTACCTTCCCTTCAGAAACTGCTATTATACAAAATATCACTTTGAAAATAAATAAATATGGGAAAATAGGAGCAATTATTGTAATGATGTTGCTGGAGAGTAAGAGCTATTCAGTTTCACTGGATCAGTTTTACAGTGCATTACAGAAGTGTTATTGTCACTTTAGAAAGAACATAATTTGCTTCCATTAGAGTTACAAGGCTGCTAGTGCCAACAGAGCCTGCTGATGCTCATAGCTACATCAGAAGCTGCAACAGCAAATTCATATGAATAATTACCCTCAGAGTTCAGCTTCAGGGAGATTACCATGGAGCTGAAACTTTATTTTTTCGACACACATGTTTCACAAAATGTCACTGTGTGCAAATCTTTGTATCTTTTAAGTATGAGCATAAACAGTAGGAGGGGGAGAAAATGCCCCTTCTTTACATGGGTAGAATTGCTTGTTTCTTATATATATATTTCTTTGCAGCTATAATCCTCCAATTGGCCACTTATTCCACCAAGATAAAGCACCCTCCAACTTCAGTGCACAGAAGACTGAAATAGACAATATCGGGCAATGACTGACCTATAGCCAAGACACCGCAAAATCGTCATGAGCTTTACAATCTGTCCAGATTTATTTTTTTATTAAAAACAACTTATTTTGCTCCTATAGATTCTGCTGGGTTCTTTTGAAGGCAATACATGAAAATTAGAATTTATCGTTCTACTGTCGTTGTTCAACTAATGTTATGAATTGCTGTAGAAAAACTGCAATGATGCTTAGGTCTAGCTAGCCAGAAACAAGAAGCAGAGCTCACAGCCAAAAGGACAGCAAACCTCTTGTAACACTGAAAGATTAATTCTATGCTATCAGGTCATAGTACACGATGTACTTTCAATGTAAAATTGCTGTCATCTTCATCTTCCCACAGTGGGTATGATTAAATATTATTCAGGGCTTCTTTTACTAAGCTGCAATAAACACTAGCACATGCCAACTCGCAGTATGAAAGAGCTTACCATGGGACATGCTGAAGCATCCTGCGGTAAAAACACAATGTGTGCATGTAAACCACAGGTTAAAATGTTTTCTTCATTTTTCTCTGAGGGGGCGTGTCTTGGGGCAGAGAGTAGGCATCACAGCGTGAAGCAGTTAGCACAGCCACATTACCGCAAGTAGTGCGTGAGCCTTTACTGCTTGCAAAATAAGTGACGGTAAGGGCTCACGCACTAATTTTTGGTAATGGTGATGTACTAATGGCAACATTAGCACATGGCCATTAATTTGGACAATGGAAACTTGGTCATTTTCCAACTGCAGTAAAAATAGTCTTAGCATGTGGGGAAAACCTGCTTAAGGGCACATTTTTTACCATTCCGCAGCTTAGTAAAAGGATCCCTTTAGAGAAAGCTATTGTGAATGAAACCCACAGTACTGCAATATTATACAGATGCTAGACTAGTAGAGCTTAGGTAACCCTAACCTCCATGAAACTCCATGAAAGTGTTGACTTTCAGGAGGGCAGTCCTGAAAGTGGTGGTATAAATTGAGGTTTTCATTTTTTAAATGGTCAATGTGCATTCAAAAGTCATTAATGCATTGTAAATACAGTCAAGGCATATTAAATCCCACGTTAATGAAGAAAAGGGAGAGGGAAAGGGACAAGGAAGAGGTGAGGAGGGCAGCGGAGATGTTAATATGTGGTAACGTAACATATGTTCCTGGCAAGACATGCGGTTACCATGGAAATTTAACAATACTACTAATGGTGTAGTACACTACTTTCACTTTAACAGCTACAGTGGGGGAAATAAGTATTTGATCCCTTGCTGATTTTGTAAGTTTGCCCACTGACAAAGACATGAGCAGCCCATAATTGAAGGGTAGGTTATTGGTAACAGTGAGAGATAGCACATCACAAATTAAATCCGGAAAATCACATTGTGGAAAGTATATGAATTTATTTGCATTCTGCAGAGGGAAATAAGTATTTAATCCCTCTGGCAAACAAGACCTAATACTTGGTGGCAAAACCCTTGTTGGCAAGCACAGCGGTCAGACGTCTTCTGTAGTTGATGATGAGGTTTGCACACATGTCAGGAGGAATTTTGGTCCACTCCTCTTTGCAGATCATCTCTAAATCATTAAGAGTTCTGGGCTGTCGCTTGGCAACTCGCAGCTTCAGCTCCCTCCATAAGTTTTCAATGGGATTAAGGTCTGGTGACTGGCTAGGCCACTCCATGACCCTAATGTGCTTCTTCCTGAGCCACTCCTTTGTTGCCTTGGCTGTATGTTTTGGGTCATTGTCGTGCTGGAAGACCCAGCCACGACCCATTTTTAAGGCCCTGGCGGAGGGAAGGAGGTTGTCACTCAGAATTGTACGGTACATGGCCCCATCCATTCTCCCATTGATGCGGTGAAGTAGTCCTGTGCCCTTAGCAGAGAAACACCCCCAAAACATAACATTTCCACCTCCATGCTTGACAGTGGGGACGGTGTTCTTTGGGTCATAGGCAGCATTTCTCTTCCTCCAAACACGGCGAGTTGAGTTCATGCCAAAGAGCTCAATTTTTGTCTCATCTGACCACAGCACCTTCTCCCAATCACTCTCGGCATCATCCAGGTGTTCACTGGCAAACTTCAGACGGGCCGTCACATGTGCCTTCCGGAGCAGGGGGACCTTGCGGGCACTGCAGGATTGCAATCCGTTATGTTGTAATGTGTTACCAATGGTTTTCGTGGTGACAGTGGTCCCAGCTGCCTTGAGATCATTGACAAGTTCCCCCCTTGTAGTTGTAGGCTGATTTCTAACCTTCCTCATGATCAAGGATACCCCACGAGGTGAGATTTTGCGTGGAGCCCCAGATCTTTGTCGATTGACAGTCATTTTGTACTTCTTCCATTTTCTTACTATGGCACCAACAGTTGTCTCCTTCTCGCCCAGCGTCTTACTGATGGTTTTGTAGCCCATTCCAGCCTTGTGCAGGTGTATGATCTTGTCCCTGACATCCTTAGACAGCTCCTTGCTCTTGGCCATTTTGTAGAGGTTAGAGTCTGACTGATTCACTGAGTCTGTGGACAGGTGTCTTTCATACAGGTGACCATTGCCGACAGCTGTCTGTCATGCAGGTAACGAGTTGATTTGGAGCATCTACCTGGTCTGTAGGGGCCAGATCTCTTACTGGTTGGTGGGGGATCAAATACTTATTTCCCTCTGCAGAATGCAAATAAATTCATATACTTTCCACAATGTGATTTTCCGGATTTAATTTGTGATGTGCTATCTCTCACTGTTACCAATAACCTACCCTTCAATTATGGGCTGCTCATGTCTTTGTCAGTGGGCAAACTTACAAAATCAGCAAGGGATCAAATACTTATTTCCCCCACTGTATGCCATTTGTGTTCAGCTGGTCTATCCTGGTGTTTGAGGAGATTTAGGTCAGGATGAAACTCCTATGTTGTTGAAAAACATGGGTTGAGACAGAGGGACTAATTGCAGAACAGAGGATGATATTCCATTGAGCTGCTTGCTCTTGCAGGGGAAGAGTGAGGAAATAAGATAGCTGTAGAAGAAGGTAAGATAAGAGGGAAAGTAAAGGATTATAAGTAGTGGTCCTGCCAAGAAATAATCTAATAGGAAAGTGAATGTAATGAAAGAGGCGCAGATTGCACAGTAAGGAGTAGGTCAAGAGTATGATCAGCACAGCGAGTTGCAAATGGAATACATTGAGACAAGGAAAGATCAGAGTAATTGAAGGAAATGATGACCTGAGAGCGTACAGGGTTATCTAAATGAAAATTAAAATCTCAAGTATGACTATGTTAGGAAAACATATCACATCTTCAGAAATAATAGCATGAAGAAGGACATAATGGGCCGCATCAGAATGGGGGGGGGGGGGGGGGGGGGGTTGTAGAGTAATAGAAGGTACAAAAAAATAGAAAGAGATAAACGGACCAATATTGCCTCAGAATGGGTAAACCAATCTGAATGTAGTTCAACAGGCTGAAAGGATTGATGAGCAAGTACAGAAACCATCCCCCCCCAACAGGAAAACCACATGAGAGAGAGAAGGTCGCATTGCCTGGTGGAAGTTATTGGGACACCACTGCTTTTTCATCACTATGAGTACAGGTTTTGGTTAGGCAACAAATAGTAGGTTCAGAGGAACTCAGCAGATCAAAAAAAAAACTTGTGTTTTGAATTTAAGGGATTGGCAGTTTACTAAGAAAAATGGAATTTGTAAAGAGGAATATGTAGGAGCCTTGTCAGTCAAACATGTGTATGAGGAGGTAGAAGTAGGAAGCAGAACCAAAGAACATAGGGGAAGGGGGGTTGCGGAAACAAGGAAGGATGATGACCCCAAAAGGATGTAACGGGATACAAAAAAAACATAAGGAGGGAAAAGCAAAGTAGAAATGGGACAAATTGAGACACAGACCTCAAAAACAAGGCAATAAAAATGGCAAAAGTAGGGTCAGACATCTTCATATATCTGCAGGGAGTCACACAGGAGTTGCCCCAATGAGCGTGACCCGCTTCTTGGACATGCTGCAATGAGAATTATTAAATAGGGAAATGATGATGTCATCTGAATGCTGGTTGTAGGCAGAGATAGTAGGCGGAGCTTTGCAGCAGTGGTACAGCACAGAGACCAACTGTGGATAAAAACAAAATATCATCACAAAATAACAGCAAATAAAATAGCACAGAATAGTCCACTGAGATACGTAAGAAGTGAACGCCACACTGAGATGAGTAGAAACCCATTTTGCTAGACTTGGTCTGAGACATTTTCTAGATGCTTGGAGAGCAAAATGAGTCAATGTAGATCACTTTTGGATGTTGTTTATCTCAAAGTTACAGCTGTCTTTAGAGGGCTGAATTATTAGGCAGCCTTCTTGAATGAGCTGAATGAGCGTGGGCCCTTCATGCTGTCATCTCCACCATGTAATGTGGCGGCAGTGCCTTAATAGTGACAAGAAAAAAGCACAAATGGGACTCCAAGAGTGGAACACTCAAGCGTCCTTTAATAAATAGACCCACCATGGGCCGTGTTTTGACATCCATATGCCTGCTTCAGGGGTCAATATGAATGGGAACTCTTGAAAGACAAATATTGAATGTTTCTTAATGTATCAAGCAAATATAAACTCAATTGAGGATCCTAAGAGCGCCACAGTGCACAAATAAACTCAGATGGGAGCAATCAATCTAACACTTAAAAATCAGCAAACACCGCAAAAAGAGGAGCAAAAGAGAAAATCAGATAATCAAGCTGTACAACCTTCTGGAATACAAAACTTGACATTATTTCTGGAACAAACGTTGACGGAAGTCCAATCTCGCTCCACTTTGTTGGTATCCTTTGTTTTTGAACGGGATGTTAATTCCATTTTGAAATTGTACTTTAAAAATGCCTTACAAGAATTCCTTGGAGCGCGTGTTTGGATATACCCAGATGTAACAAGAACTACTCAAGACATGCATAGGAAATTTCTTGCATTGAGAGAAGAGACTAACACGTCGCTAGGTGCCAGTTTCGTATTATCTTATTCTTGTAAATGTTTGATAAAATATAAAGGCAATAAGTATACCTTTTTTGATCCGGAACAGCTTAAGAGTTTTGTTGAATTAAAGAAAATTGCCCAGTGATGCCCAGGGAAAAGTTTTGAGAGAAATGTATAAGAAACCGTGGTTTACGTCCAGGCCTGTTTCTTTTTTTTTGTTTGAAATATTATGACATGTGTTCTTCTCAACTTTAGGATTCTCCCCTATTATTTGGTGGTCTAAGACAAGAAGTTTAATTGCCTTTAATTATGTTTGTTATGTATTAATTAGATATTGATCTCATGTTACTTATGCAACTTTATTCTTGTGAGTGTATTGGAAATCTATAAATAAATAAATCAGCAAACACGAGTGATGCCAGAGTCTTAGTTCGCCACAGTCTATAGTGAAACCGCTAAAAGAAAGCTGTAATACCGTGGCAGTGTCTTAAAAGCAACATGACAGCTATCACCAGGGTGCTAACAGTCAGTGGCACCCTACCCTACCCGTGGGTCAGCAATGGAGATTTAGGAGACCCAGGTGCCACCCAAGTCAGTGCCATAATCCAAAATGGCGCAATGACCACTAGTAGTAGTTGCACCACAATAGTTTGTGGCAGGTTTATAAAGATTGATGCATGAGTGTAAGCCAATTAAGAAGCAATTATTGACACTAATTGGAATTAATTAGAATTTACGCATACAACTAAGCGTATTTTGTAAAGTAATGTGCATAAATTCTAAGGTGCATGGTTGAAAAAGAGACATTGCCATGGGTGTGTAATGGGTGGGCTGTGGGCGTTTCTAAAATGTTTATGTGTTGTTATAGAATACAGCCGGTCTGCGCATAATTTAAGAGTCGGCATTTACACCAAGTTTTACTTGGTGTAACTGCCCACAACTAAATTTGGTCACACGGACAGGTGTTAGGCTTATTCTGTAAACTGCACCTAATTTTAGGCATAGTTTATAGAAAAAGGCTAGGCGTATTTTTTTCGATACCAATTTTTAAAGCGCCATATATAAAATTTAGCCCCATCTGGTTAATGTCTGCATTATCCAAATTCTTCACATTTTATATAACTTAGGCATTTACATTACTCTCCCTGTCATTCAAACAACTAACTAACTAACAAAAAATATGTGACCTTGCATGTGGCAAAATAACTGGCCACAGCTTTATTAACTTTTATATTCATGAATTCTCACCATTTCCCAAAACTACAAGACCATGGCAACAGTTACATTTTTCTAATATGAAATTAATATTCCAATATGAACACAGATGATATTGATCTAACTGGTTATCACATGACCAGTTATTAAAACTCCAGTCACAAGGTTCTTTGTCCCTGAGGGCTCATAATGGCACTGCACATGAATCCCCTCTCACCACCTTTAAGCCTTCTAATTTTGAATTCAAAGATTAGAAACCTCAGAGAGTACCATTCTATGGGGAATGGCTACTAAAATTTCAGCTGTAACAAAATACCTTCAACCTCTTCCCTCCCCCCCCCCCCCCCCCACCAAATAATATAATCACTGCTCACCCAACAACCCCAGTACTATCAGGCAGGCAGGATGGGTTGCGAGCTACAGGACACCCAACAGTTCTGCCTTCCCACCCCCAAAATCAACATCCTTCCTTACTGCCTCAGCCCTGATGGGTGCTCTGCCAGCAAAACAGCGCCAAATCAGAACTGTTCAGGTCCTTGTTCCCAAGCTACCACACCGTTCCTAGTCTACCTTCACTCTCTCTTCCTATGCTTGTATCCTCCTTAACACCCCCCCCCCCCACACACACACACACACATATCAAAGAATTAATCCAGGAAAGGGAGATGTCAGTTTGGCCAAAGTTATGGCACCCTCACTTCAATTGCAAGGGTGCCAGCCTAATATATACACTGATTACAGTGAAAGAGGAAGTTGGTGTTACAGAGCCACTAACAGATATCATTAAAGTCATCCTACAAGTTTCTGAAATTATCAGAACTCTACAACAGAAATGCACAAATTACAGCAATTCAGGACCACAAATAAGTAATTTAAACCCTTCATGTGGTTGATTTAACTAAGCAGAATATTTGCGAAACCATTATAAGGTTTAGTTGTTAATGTGCAATAATTACAATATTTAATGCACTTTAATGACAAAATCTTCATAGCAATTGTAATCATTTAAAGAGGGGGAATACTTGGTCTGTGGGAAGAACCAGCTGTGATGTTAATACATGTTACTGTGCATTAATGCATCATCAGATAACATAATTAATAACTTAATTGCCCCTTTGAGGACGTCGTTAAATTTCCATGGTTTATACCTGCTGTGTAGTTAACTCGTGTTAACGTAACAGTGCATTAAATGTTGTGTTGCTGTCTCCCTCCTTACCTTCCCCTTTCTCACCCCAGCCCCTGTGTTCTGTGTATTTGCTCTGTATTTTAACTGTTTTATAAACATGTAATAATTACCATGTTAAACAGCTAACACATCTTAGTAGAAGGTCGCTATAATTTTAGAGAGCATTCATCATCAAGAGTTAAATGATCTGACAATCTTCAAATTAAGACACACACATTAACTCCCTAAAACATCTGACATAGACTACAGATTCCAGAAAGCTTGTAAACATAAGTTGTTTATCCTGGTGCCCAAGAGATGAAATATTTGGACCTGATATTCAAAGGATTATTTTTGATAAATTTACTATGGCTGAGTGCTTACACTTATACTCAAAATTTCACTGAACTCCTAAATTTGGGAGCATAAAATATGGATGGCAAGAGGGTGGAATTAGGGTGGAGAAAAAAGTTAGCTTAGGGGCCTTTCTACCAGTGACAATCCCAGGTCGGCTGCCACCCAGGTTGGCTCTCAGCTCCGCTGGCTCCCTGCTCCCTCTGCCCCGGAACAGGAAGTAACCTGTTCCGGGGCAGAGGGAGCAGGGAACCAGTGGAGCTGACAGGAGCACGGCTGCTCTCTGCACCCCCCCCAGCAGCGTGCACCCAGGGCGGACCGCTCCCACCGCCCCACCCATGGTACGCCGCTGCTTTCTACTAAACTGTGTTAGGCTCTTTCCCCAGAATTCTATATAACATGACTTAAATTGTGCATGCAAATCCAGAATATGACTGGATTTGCACAAGTCCAGTTATATTCTGGATTTGCACATGCAACTTACTTAACAAGCCAAGAATTTACACAACTGTCTAAGCGTATTCTATAATGTGATGCACATAAATTCTAAGTCACAATGTTGATAGGGCGCGTGGCCATGGGTGTGGAATGGGTAGGTTGTGGGCATTTATATAATCTATGCATGTGGTTATAGAATACACCCAGTCCACGTGTAATTGAGGCATCAGCATTTATACCAAGTTTTACTTGACATAACTGCCTGCTTTATAGAATATGCCCATATGGAAATGTAAGCGCCTGATCCAGCAATGCCTCCAGTCACTGTGGTCTCTTCTACAGAGGATTTATTAATCAGTGTCTAATAATCTTTGAACTGCAAGCCAGAGACTTCCCTTTGGACAGGGCCCATGTGGCTTATATTATTTCCTTGCTCACAAGTCCTGGCATGGGTCTCCCCACTCTGGAAATGGAGTGGAGTGACCTAGTGCTTAACAACCTTAGGGGTCCTTTTACTAAGTCGCGTAAGTGCCTACGCATGACCAATGCACGCCAATTCTGAGTTACCGCCCAGCTGCCGCGTGGCCCGAGCAGTAATTTCATTTTTGAGGTGCGTCCATTACACGCGCCAGAAAATAATTTTTATTTTCTGGCACGCGGTGCTACTGGGCAGTAAAAGGTATTTGATGCACATAGACCACTACTGCCCGGTTAACATGTGAGACCTTACCGCTAAGTAAATGGCTCAGACCCAAAGTGGACGCCGGTCAATTTTCATTTTTCCGCACGTCTATTTTCTGTCAAAATTTAAAAAACACATTTTTTCAAGTGCACTGAAAAATAGATCTGCGCATGTCCAAAATGTGCCTACACTACCACAGGCCATTTTTCAGCGCACCTTAGTAAAAGGACCCCTTAAAGGTTTCTTGGAACAATTTTGGAGGGTCACTGAAGAACCAGGGAAGCTTTTTCTGCTACTGCCACACTCCTGTCACTGGGAGAGGGGTCACAAACACTGGGGAGTTATACCATCCAGTTCCACACCTTGGCACTGGAGTTAAATTGGAACAACAAGAGTCTAATGGCAGTCTTCTGACAAGGCTTATCACTTCAAATTAAGGATGAGCTGGCACAACGGGATCTTCCTTCTTCCTTGGATAACCTTATTTGTCTCTGCAATTGGGATGATATCCAGTTCCAGGAACAAGCCCGGAAAAGACAATCTTCCCATCAGATGGTCCGGTTGCTCCCATTTTCCAGCATCCTATACAACCTCCCGATAGGGAGACCTTATTTCCAGATTCAGGGGAACTACGCAAGTGGATTATTTTTCTATATCTGAATAAGAGGAGCAGAAGCGCGAGGCCTTGAATTTATGTCTCTATTGTGGAGACAGGACACTATGCCTGAAACACCCTAAAAAGTCAAGAAACATTTGGGCCTAGCTCTGGCAGAGGAAACAGTACTAGGTTTGTCTGCCTGGATTCCTCATACCCAAGTTCTGGTCCCAGCACTGCTAGATCTTGACCAAGAAAGAAAAATCTCTGATGCTTTCATCGATTCTGGAACAGGAGGAAACTTCATTGATGAAACCCTTGTCCTATATTTTAAAATTCCTACCCAGGACTTAATCAAGGCTGTCCCAGTCTCCTCAGTATATGGAAGTATACAAGGACATTTGAATCTAAAACTGTACCCTTATTTCTGAAGATTGAGGCCCTCTATGGGGAGGCCATTGACTTCTATGCACTCCAGACTTTGGTAAATCCTATTATTCTACGTTTACCATGGCTACAGAAACATAATCCTTTGATAGACTGGCAGACTGGTGAGATTACTGCCTGAGGCCATACCTGCCATCAATGCTGTTTGGATGCCATAGTGCCCCCTGTAGTCTTAGTCTATACAGATATAAGACGGGCAGACATGGGGAAGCAACTGCTTGCCCCGGGATTGATAGCATGGAATGTTGCTGCTAATTGGGTTTCTGCCAGATACTTGTGACCTGGCTTGGACACTGTTTAGAAAACAGGATAGTGGGCTACATGGACCATTGGTCTGACCCAATCTTAAGTATCCCAGTCGGTCTGCCTCAGTTTATGCCGATGTTTTCTCTAAAAAGTAAACAGAAACACTTCCCCATCTCCGAGTGTATAATTGCCACATTGACCTACTGCTGGGTAAAATACTACCCTGGGGAAGAGTTTACCCGCTTTCTATGCCAGAGACTCTTTGTACAGTTAAGCAAGATGTAAGGAACTGATCTAAGTTACAGTGTGTGCAGCAAGCTAGTCTAGGTGCAGAATGAGTGTATGGTCAGCCCTCTATGTATTAAAGGCTTGGGAGAAGAGCCAGGCTTTCACCTTCTTCCTGAAATAGAGGTATTCTCGAGTTATACGCAGCCCCTCTGGGAGTAAATTCCAAAGTGTAGGGGCTACTATTGAGAAGGTTAGCTGGTGGGTATCACATCATACAATTTCTTTTGATGAAGGGACAAATAGTGATGCTCTTTGAGAGGATCTTAGAGGTCTCAAAGTTGTGTTAATGGCTAACATTCTTTAAGTACTCTGGCCCATTTTGTCTGAGGGTCTTGAAAATCAAACATATTTAAATTTAGCCCTGTAAGGTACTGGTAACCAGTGTAGTTTTTGCAGAAAGGGTGTGATGTAGTCACGCCATTTGCAGCCTTCTATCAATCGTGCTGCAGCATTCTGAATTAGTTGGAGCTGATGCAAACTCTTTTTGGTTTGACCAGTATACCGGTCATTACAGTAGTCTAGTCATGATGTTATCGACCACCAGGGGCGTAGCTACGGGTGGGCCTGGATGGTCCCAGGCCCACCCAGTTTTCAGTCAGGCCCATCCAGATTGAAGAGTCCCTCCCTCACCGTGTCTCCTCACCCTCTCCCACCCCCGCCGTAGCGCTTGTATTGTACGCTATCGGCGCTGCCTCCTCCAGTCTCCATCTCCCACTCCCGTGGCAGCGCTTGCGATTTGCTACCGGCACTGCCTGACAGCTCAGCTGACAGATGCGGCACAACGTCCTGCTCGGGGGCCTTCCCTCTGCCGCGCTGATTCAGCTTCCTGTTTACACAGGGCAGAACGCACACGGCAGAGGGAAGGTCCTGGAGCAGGTCGTTGGCTCTGCGTCTGTGAGTTGATGTCAGGCAGCGCCAGTAGCAAATTGCAAGCGCTGCCACGGGGGTGGGAGACGGAGACTGTGAGGTGGATGATGTGACCACCTGTGCACCGGAGCCTTGTTTAGCAGCGCCCAGACAGAGACTGCTTTTAGATGTAACGGTACCAAAACAACTCAGCTACATTCCAGTAAGTCCACAGGCATTTCCACATTTTTATGGCAGGCTATTAAGTTTTATTTTTCATTTGAATCGTGATGGGGACCGGTGGTCATGCTGTTGAACAAAAACGCTCTAGTTATGATTCCTGACACTGTACTAATGCGATATCCCGTAGTGTCTAGACTCTGCTGAGTGTATCTGGCCCTTAATGAAGTTAGCTGGCTTCTCCGTTTCTTTTTGAGCTGCTGAAGCCCAATTTCTTTCTCTCTTTTTAAATTTTCTATAATGGTTTAGGTCAGCCCCGTATCCTCGTCTAAAACTCTATCCATGTGTGTGTGTGTGTGTGGGGGGGGGGGGGTAGTGTGTGTGTGTGAGGGGGTAGTGTTTGTGGGGGGGGGGTAGTGCCCACCCATCCAACCTGTTGGCCCGCCCAAAAATTGCTTTCTGGCTACGCCACTGTCGACCACTGTGGTCAGACTTGTCTTTTCAATATATGGAGATTTTGTAGCTGTCGTAGACGATAGAGACAGTTTTTAAAGGTTGAATTTGTGGGATCAGAGTGAATGATGAGTCTAGCAGTATCCCAAGATTCCCGACCTGTGACTTTAGGGGAGTTCATACTTCCCAAAAGGTATTTTGAAATCAGGTATTTGTCCACTTATGTTAGGTGCCCAATCTCTGTTTTGCTTGGGTTCAGGAAGAGTTGTTGTTCACCCATTCCTGAGTTGCAGTTAGAGCTGTGGGTAGATCTGGTTCAATGGGTATGAGTAGTTGCACATCATTAGCATAGATGTTGAATTTTGTGTTCATCGACTGAAGCAGCTCAGCCAGAGGCTTGAGGTAGATATTAAATGAAATGGGAAAAATATAGATCCCTGTGGCACCCCACAGTTCAGTGCTCAAGGTAATGATGTGCTATTGCTGAACAGAACTGATTGTTGTCTGTCTGACAAATAGGATTTGAGCTATGTAAGTACTGTGCTACTGATCCCTGTTTCTGACAGTCTTTTAAACCCTAGAACGCATATTGGGGGCCTTTTAGGCCCCCATGCTTACATTTTTTGCTATTATCTGCAAAATTACTTTAGTTAGAATTTTGAAACTCAAGGTATTACTCAAGTATGTCATTGTTGATAATATCCAGTTGTTCATATAATTTTTTTTCATAGGCATTATGGTGTAACAATGCTTGTTTGGTGAAAACTACATCTGTACGAATTGGGGGCCTTTTAGGCCCCCACTGTTTTTATCATGTTCTCAGAAGTGTTTGTGTCTCAAGTTACTTTATTTGTACTCAGTAATTCTGGTGGAGGGGCCAGGATGTGGATAATAACATGTGAGGATGTCATGTGATTTTTGGAGGGAGTGATAAGGCCATGACATCACCTCAGGTCCTCTGAACACTGAGGACAGTATACACTGTGAGCTAATTGCTGAAGGACCTGTGATAAGATAAGCTGTTGAGAGGAAATCTGTTTCATTTTCTAACATCTAGTCAGAAATGGCACAGTCTTCCTCCAAGTGTCTGACTGACCAAGAGATTGAAGCGATTATGTTTCAAAGCGATGATGAAAGTGAACTATCTTTGTCTGATGAAGAATATCTGCCACCAGCTAATCAAACATCCTCATCCAGTGATTCTTCTGATGATGAAGAAGTGAATCTAGTGGATCCTCAAGAAGTGATAAGTAGAACATCCAAAACGAATGTTTTTTGGGACAGTAATCCTACATTAGTCGGACGTACTCCAATACACAATATTGTGAGACAGGCTCAAGGAGCTTTGGGAAGTCCCAGTTACTTTACCCCTAAAGATGTATTCTGTACTTATTTTTCTGACAATATTGCAGAAGAGGTCCTATTATGTTCAAACCTAGAAGGAAGACGTATCGCTTCAGCAAAAAATAAGTCCTGGAAAAATATCTCAAAAGAGGAACTTTATGCATATATTGGACTTTTCCTGCTGGCAGGGAGTCAAAAATCGTATGATGTCCCAATACGAGAATTATTTCTGGACCCACTTTCTGATCCACACTATAAGGCGACAATGTCAGTGGGCAGATATGAGGAAATTAGAAGGATCATTCGCTTTGATGATAAGCGAACTCGTGCAGCGAGGTTTGAAACAGACAAATTAGCCCCTATCAGTTATATCTGGAACATATTTATCAAAAATTGCACAAAACTTTACAATCCTAGTACTAATGTTACTGTAGATGAGCAACTTGTACCGTTCAGAGGACGCTGCAAATTCATACAATACATGCCCAGCAAGCCAGCCAAGTACGGTATAAAAATCTTCTGGATGTGTGATTCTGCAAATTATTATGGCATAAATGGCGTAATCTACTGTGGCAAAGAGGTTGGTACACCAGTACAGAAGGATCTGGGGTCTGAAATAGTCAAAACTCTTGCTGTTCCAATATTCAATTCAGGTAGAAACATCACCATGGACAATTATTTCACCAATGTTGAACTAGGCAATTTTCTGCTTGCAAAAGCTATTACACTTGTTGGTACTATAAAGCAAAACAGACGAGAAATTCCAGCAGCACTCAAGCACAATCGTCAGCGAGCACTTTATGAGAGTGTCTTTGGATTCAATAACAAAGCGACTTTGGTATCTTACAAGGCAAAGAAGGAGAAATCTGTAATTTTACTCAGTACCATGCATCACGATTGCAGTGTTGACAGCAATAACCAAAAATTGAAACCAGAAATCATCCTGCATTACAATGCAACAAAAGGAGGTGTAGATAAAATGGATGAGATGGTGGGAGAATATTCGTGTAAGAGGCAAACAAAACGATGGCCTGTAGTACTATTTTCAAATATGCTTGATGTAGCAGCCCTAAATTCATTCATTATTTATACAGAAACTCATCCTGAATTTCATGCACAGAGGAAGGACAGGAGACGCTTATTCTTGAAGGACCTTTGTCATGAACATGTAATACCTCACATGATAGAGCGAAGCGACTTGAAATGCTTGCCAAAGAAAACTAAAGAAGCAATGAAACGGTGTGGCGTACAGTTTCAGATTACTCCAGAGCCAGGAGAAAGAAAACGAAAGCGTTGTTTCATGTGTCCAAGAAACATACAGAGGAAAACTGAGCGATATTGTTCCACTTGTAAGGAAACTGTTTGCAAAGAACACTCTTCTGAAAAAATAACATGTCAGAATTGTTTGGAAGACTAATATAATAGAAAAGAAAGTTAGAATAAAAATGTAGCTGCAGCTAGTTTGCTATAGATTTCTATGCATTTTGTGTGTTTTCATGTCTTTGCGTGAAATTTGGGAAAAAAAAGATTTTTTTGGTGTTTTCTGTGAAAAATTATAATTAAAATGTTGTCCACTATTCATATTTTATTGAGCAATTTTGAAATAAACTTGTGAAAGTTATTTAAGTGTGTTTTTCTACATTATGTGCATGGGGGCCTAAAAGGCCCCCATGACGTTAATATGTATATTTTTAACGTCATGCGTTCTAGGGTTAAGCATGATATTATGATCCACAGTGTTGAAGGCTGCTGAGAAATCCAGTAACACTGTCTCTTATCGGCAGTGTTTTTTTTCTAGTAAAAAGGTGCTGGTACTCAAATGCTAGGCCACCCTTCAGGAGTAGGGTGATCACTGAGGGACCCATCCTACAGTAGCCAGCCCCCCTGCAACCAGTCACAGAATATATGACAAGACAGAATTGGTGTGTAGAACCGGAGCTCTATCATTAAAACTTGGATTCCATGGGTCAATTTTAGCAGACAGAGGAAAAGGTGTCGGTACTCAGTACCCCCAAGTACCCCCTCAAAAAAAGCCCTGCTTATCGGTACCCAGATCTGAAGCTAGACTGACATGGGTCTAGCCAATTACTTTCAATTAGCCAGTCATTGAGTTGAATACAGACTGTCTATTCAATAAGTATTGTCAGGAATGGAATATTAGGGACTGGTCAATAGTTTTTGAGCTTGTCCTGGTTGAGTGAGCTATTTTTTAATAGGGGGTGCACCACAGCTCTTTTTAGTCTTGTTGGTAGCTGCCCTTCCACAAGTAAGGCATTAACAATCTTAGTGGTCCTTTCAGTGAGGCCTATGCTCACTCATTGTATTATCTTTGCTGGGCAGGAATCAAGAGGGCAGGTTGTAGGACATAGGTTTTTCAGGATTTTTTCAAGAACTCCTCTGTGACCTGGTTGAATAAGTCCCAGATGGCTTTGCATGTTGGGAATAGGGAATGTTCTCTTCATTAGCTGGTGGGAGCTTGGATGAGACTGCCTGTAAGTCCTGATGGAGACCTTTAATTTTGCTGGCAAAGTATGTGGCAAAATCATTGCTGGTTAGTTGTGACTGGGGAAGGCCGGTTCTGTTGTGGGGTTTGCAATAGTTTATTTACTATTTTAGGGGTCCTTTTACTAAGGTGCACTGAAAAATTGCTTGCACTAGTGTAAGCGTGTATTTTGGACATGCACAGATCCATTTTTCAATACACCTGTTATTTGTTTTTTTGGCCGAAAATGGACATGTGGCAAAATGAAAATTGGCGCATGTCCATTTTGGGTCTGAGACCTTACCACCACTTAGCGGTAAGGTCTCACTCGTTAACTGGGAGATAATGGTCTACATGCATAGAATGCCTTTTACCGCCCAGTAGCGCTGTGCGCCAGAAAATAAAAATTATTTTCAGATGCGCATAGTGGATGAACATAAAAAATGAAATTACCACCTGGGCCACATAGAGCCGGGCAGTAATTCCAAATTGGCACTTGTTGGACATGCATAGGCGCCTCACACATCTTTGTAAGAGGGCCCCTTAAATAGTTGCTAGTTGATTTTGCAGCTTGTTCTATATGTTGAGAGAAATATTGTTTTTTAGCTGGTGTTAAAGCCTAGAGGTACATTACCATCACGTGTTTCTTATAGTTGAGCCTGTCTTCATCTATGTAAAATTTTAGCCATTTTCTAGTTGACATCCTTGATGCTTAAGGACCCATAGTTCTGGGGAGAACCATGCAGAACATTTGTTTGTAAAGCATAGGACCTTTTTAAAGGGGCCATTTTTTTGAATGCCACTGCTAAGTATGCATTCCAAATATTAACCTGTTCTGATGCTCTCATCATCTTTTCATCCACATGGGGGGTAGGACAAGGCCTCTAGGAAGTTATCAGCAATCAGATTTCTTATGTTTCAGATTTCCTTCCAAACTTTGGGCTCATCTGTTTTATGTGGTCCTTAATATAAAATTTGATTAGAAAATGATCATTCCATGATAGGGGTGTTATCTCAATGTCACCAGCCTTGTGTTCAAAGATGTCAACCCCTTTGCAGAACACAAAGTCTAGCATATAGTCCTTTTTCATGGGTTGGAGATCTGATCACCTGAAGGAATCCTAGAGATGCCATTGTATCAAGGAAGGCAAGAGTAGTGGTGTCTGGAGTTTCATGTGTAGGTTAAAGTCTCCCATGATCAGTAACCTAGGGTAGCTCAGGATTAACTCAGTCACCAGATTCAGCAGTTCTTGTACAGATGATGCGTTGAGCAGGCACACTGGTTCCTTATCTCTCAGCTGGATTAGGAGGCATTCTGACTCAGGCAAGTGGGGGGTGGAGACTCTGTGCAGTTTGATTGTCTCTCAGATCAGGACTGCTACCCCTCCACTCCACTTCCCTTGTCTTGGTTGGTACACGATAGTGAATCCTGGGGCATAGTTCAGGCAATGGCACTCCTTTGTTTTCATCCAGCCAAGTCTCAGTTGTTCCCAAGATGTCTAAGTGGTATTCATTGATGACATCATGGATCATAGGAAATTTTTTTTATTGGCTGATCTGGCATTTACTAGGCTCAAGTTTACAAGGACTGTTCTGTTAGTTGTAGTTGTAGCTCAGGAGCAGGCAAAAATGCTAGCACATGAAAGTATGCACGTATGCATGCATTTTATATTCAGCATGTGGCAATCAGCTCTTTGCTGACCACCACCGATGTTCAACCTAGAAATTCAGTGTTGAGCCATGTCTGGGCACTGGCATATAATTTCTGGGTTTCTAGAGGTGGCTAATGCATAACCGATTAAGTGCTACATTCAGGACTTAACCGGCTATGGATTACCGCATAAAGAAAAGAACTGACTTTTATGTGGTCCTATTTATATAGTTAACTGGGCTGGTTAAATGCTGAATATTGGTATTTAACTGGCCAAGTGTCAACTCCACCCCCAGAATTCCACCCAAATATCCGTTTTTTAGTTTGGCGATAGCCAGTTATTTCCAGCAGCACTAACCGGCAGCAATTTAACTGGCCGGAAGCTGTTTCTGAACCGTTAAATCACTTTGTGACCCTTTTACTAAACCACGGTGGGCACTAGTGTATGCCTATTGCAAGCCAAAAAGCACTGATATGGGATGCATCCCGTGGTAGTGTGCTGATCAGCACATGTAAATGTATATTTTTGGTGGCAGAGGCATATCTATGGCAAAGAGTAGGTGTACCCTGCACTAATTGGGTAGCGCAGGTACATTGCTGTGCGCTGCCCAATTAGCGTGGAAGTAACATGGGAATCCTTACCACCTAGTAAATAGGTGGCAGTAAGGGACCCCACAGTAATGGCCTTGCACGAATTGGGAAATTAGAGCATGGCTATTACAGGAAAATATGTAAATGTGTCCATTTTACCACCACACTAAACGTGTCCGCAGCGCACAGTAAACCCACATGCTACATACATGGGTTGGACACTTTTGTGTACAGCTTAGTAAAAGGGCCCCTTTGAATATTGACCCATACATATGTAAATTCTGACTGCCCAAATCCTCCTCTGTACATGTAGAGGCTTCTTGCATATGTATGCTGGCAAATATATTCAAAAAAACTTTATAAAATTACAGCATGTGTTACTATCAAACTGTTGACCTACTTTCAAAGTCTGATTTTGCTAAAATTCAACCAGTCATCAAGCTTTCAATAGTTGCTCAAAATTGAGCTTCTGTGTGATCCGCATAAATTGGTTAAAATCTTTAGTGATGAAATGAGATTAAAATCTAGCAAGTAAAAATGTTTCTCTACTGAGAATAAATTAGTTTCTTTTATTCCTTAATTAGAGAAGTTATTTTCCTGTATTGATCAAAATTTGAAAAGAAGGTGGCAACATCATGCCATGCTATAGCTAAGGAGCAAACAGAAACAGTGGGTACATTAACATTATTTATAAACTTCCTATTAGAAGCAACATTATACTATTTACAGTTCACTCTAAGGGTAAAAAAAAGACAGTGTATTCATCCATGAAAACATGACATTGTGCCCTCTGCCAAGTGTTGCTCCCTGGCAAAGAGAGAAGAAGTCACTCCAGAAGCTCAGCAGGCCACTTTTTAATTTACACTTAAGTTTCCAGTTCAGAAGACAAGCCAAAATAATGTATTCTTCTATGAAAGACAATATGGGAACAGTTCCAGCAAAAATTTTTATAATTATCTCCATTTTCCCTTTCTCTCTCTCTCTCTTTCTCTCTCTCTCTCTCTCTCTCTCTCTCTCAGTTTTCTGTCTGAGAACAGTTTTTTTTTTGTTAGTACAGGGTTGTTTTTGCCTTCCCTAATCTGCATAATTAGCAGATGTCATCTTGCTGACCCACTGTATCCTTCAGAATTACAAGCTTTTGTTTTCTATGCAAGTCTGTGTCCCATAACTAGAAGCATGGTAGGAACATTGTTAGATGAAGCCCGGTAATCAGCATTCTATAAATAAAATCACAAGGTAAACTAAGAAGACTGTTGATGCAGTCATGAGTTGTTGTTGTTTTCCATGTATATGCCAAAATTCTTCCCAAGTGCTATTCTGTAAATACATGCATATTATTATTAGTTACATTTGTACCCTGTGCTTTCTCACTCATGGCAGGCTCAATGCAGCTTACATGGGGCAATGGAGGGTTAAGTGACTTGCCCAGAGTCACAAGGAGCTGCCTATGCCTGAAGTGGGACTTGAACTCAGTTCCTCAGGACCAAAGTCCACCACCCTAACCACTAAGCCACTCCTCCACTCTTGCAAAGCATGCATTTTACAGATAAGTTTATAGATAGCTGGAGTCTGGATGAAGCCTGGGCAGAACTCAAAAAGTCAAAAGAAAGAAATGATCTCCACAAAATAGATCCAAATCAGAAAAAACGGGGTAGAGAGCCAAAAGAGATCCAGACACAGAGGTGTGCAACGCAGTCAACAAGCTTTATTAAAATGACATAAGACCCAGCACGGGCTGTGTTTCAGCTTAATGGCCTGCATCAGGAGTTAATAGTACATCTCAAAGAAGACCAAAAAGTTATATTAGAACCACAAATATGTACAAATTGACCAAAAAGTTATATTAGAACCACAAATATGTACAAATTGAAATAGGCAAACTGTATGAACAAAAAGACAGATCAAAATAAATAAGAAGGTTCAAATCACCAAGTCATAGATAAATATGCATGTTTTTATTGTGCCTGTTGTGCTTTAATGATAATATTGTGGTTATCAGTTAAAGAGCATGTTGCCATGTTTTCATCCCAAAGGGGCGGATATCTTGTATGAAGCAGGGGCAAGAGCAGAGGGTATTCCAGGAGCCTCCAGAACAATGGCAGATTCCCTCAATGGATAGACAGTTAGGGATATACATTCCTATCTTCAGCCTATCTGATACCACAATAACTAAAACAGAGAATGATGTTTTACAAAAAGGCTTCATATTTGTACTTCTTCTTCTTATAGTGCATTTCAGACTAGAATAACCTCTTCAAGTTCACCCAGAAATTACAGATCCTGCATGTTTTTTCTAACACAATAACAAATTGCATTGATATTTTGGTGGTAAAGAAAACCTCCCAGTGGATGCCACCAGATCCAATTGATTTGTTCATATACACATTCAATTCTTTTGTATGAGATATATAAAAATTGGAACATACCAAGAAGCAAAGTTTCTACAATGTATCTAGGGATGAAAACATGCAAATTCTCTTTGATAACTACAATATTGTCATTAAGCCTGCAGATAAGGGTGGCAACATTGTCATTCAGAATAGATCAGACTACATTCAGGAAGCGGATAGACGACTCAATAACAGAGAGCATTATATCGCTCTGGATTTGGACCCTAAGAGTATTTTACAAAAAGAGATTTCTGAGATGGTTAATATAGCCTATGCAACTGGCTATTTAATAACAAAAGAAAAATATTTCCTCATGGTAAAACATCCAATTTTCCAACTACCTATATCCATGTCTATCACAAATCCACTAGGGAGGCCTATTGTAACAGGAAGCATTCTATATTGAAGCCTTTATCCATTTTTGTCAATCACATTTTACATATTCCTCAGATTAATTCATACATCATAGATTCCACTCATATGATTAATCTTTTAGATTCATTTGACAGAAATCTCTCATATATTTTATTAGTAACACTGGATAACAACTCACTTTATACTAATATTCCCCAGTTAGATACCCTTTTAGTTATTGAAAATATACTTAAGAATCGTATAAGCAACCATAGGATTCCTAACCATTTTATTCTCACTCTTGCAACAGTAGCACCGACTAAAAAAAATTTTTTTTAAGTTTCAGGAAACATTTTATCAACAGGTGAAGGGAACAGCAATGGGCACCGCTATGCTGCCCGACATTACAAATTTGTATGCAAGTCAGTTAAATTGAAAATAAATACTGAAAACACAAAATTCCTGGTTATTAGTCATCCTTGTAAATTGAGCTGCTTATTTCTGAGATAAACAGCATAAAATGTATTGAACTTTTTTGGTATCTTGCCAGGTATTTATGACCTGGATTGGCCACTGTTTCAAACAAGATGCTGGTTTGATGGACCTTTGATCTGTCCCAGTGTGGCAATACTTATGTACTTATGTAAAAAGGGGTGTGGTTATAGGCAGGGAAATCGGCATTTCGCAGGCGTTCCAAAATTTATATGTGTAGTTATCAAATAAGACCCAATGCATCTAAATCTACACATTGGGATTTACACCATGTTTTTGTTGGTGCAAATGGATGCATGTAGTTTTAGGTGCTGTGATATCAGCTAAGCATATTCTATGTACTGCACCTAAATCTAGGCACCGCTTATAGAATATGCTTAGATAAAAATGCTTTCCACATGAATTTTTTAGGCGCCATATATAGACCCCCCCCCCCCCCCCCATATGTATTTCACAAAAGGCTCTACATTAGCAGAACCTTTTGTAAAATAAAAGAGGAATTGTGAACATCCTGACCTGGACATTACAATTTCTACTTCAACATTCTATGAAAAATAGGACATAATGTTCATGGAGTATCACATTGATATAGTTGTTTTATGTTTCCTAATGTACAATACTTTTGCATCTATCTATCTTGGATCACAACATTTAACAAAGCATACAGTAGCAGTACCCTTGCAATCAGCAAGCTTTTTTATAAGTAAATACAATTTCCATTTCCATTTTGTTCACAAAATGATCTTACAAAAAAAAGGCATAATGTTGCACTGGCCATGAACTTATCAGTTTAGATTTGCAGTTTATTTGGTGTACCATTATTTAATTACATAACATTCTGTTTTAATAGTGGATGCTTTCTAGTCATGGAAAAAATCTCTTGGTTTCTACTTCATATGCCTAGGGACTGATATAAGATTGACATGTATTCATAAGTTCTCAGGAAATGTAATTTTTCAATCTCTGTTGAACACTTGTCAGTATTACAAAAATTATCTTGAAAGTTGAACTTGTTTAGTTGATATCAATATTGTACTCAAATTGTTGCATATCATGGTAACAGAAGTTTAGGAATAACCCCACATGATGAACATTTACAGTAAAGACCAAAAAGCAAAAGAATTCTTGAAGGAAAATATAGAAAAGAATAATTAGGCTTATACCTTTCACAAAGAAACTTTTTGAAATAAAAACTCTACAAAGTCAATTGCTTCCAATCAAAACCTAAAGAAATAATATTGTTTTCAAGTATTATATTTTAATTTATAGCACCAGTGTATGGTAATTTCAGACAGGTATGATAGTTATTATACTAGTAGCTTGGTTCTTGAATAGACTAGTACAGCTGCTAAAGATTAAGGAATGGGGAGAAATAAAAGACAGAATACAGGCAGAGTTTGAAAGAAATGAAGTTAAATAAGAAACAATCAAATATATGTTAAAGTCATAACAGATGAACTGAATAAGTGAGAGGTCATTCTGAGGTTACCAAGAAACCTCTTACTCACCCCCAATAATGACAATTTCTGTTTTGTAATCAAGAGAAAAGCTATTATTCCAATATAACTGAAGCAAGTATCTACTGATTCTAAGACTAGATTAGGAGAAAGATGTTGAGAACCCTGAGAAGGAATGGTAGCAATCTAGGAGAGATGCTTTTTTATTGTTTGCTAGTGTGACAAGGCAGATGAGTTCTGCAGTGAAAATAGATTGCTACTCCTTGAAGCAAGATGGAAGATCCCCTCAGATCTTCTCAGTTAGATTGATTATTGAGCTAAAAATCTTACCAGAAGTTGGGAGAGGAAGACAGATGAGAATCAGAGAGTATGTCTGCTTCACTCAGTTCTAGAGAGAGGTTTGCATGCAGCTGTAGAGAAAGAGTTGTTTTTTTCTAAGAAAAAGCATCCAGACCACTAATAGACCTGCAAGTGCTACAGATAGACCTGTTGAGATGCTAGACCTCCTACGAAGGGTAAGGATAGAAATATCAGCTGATGATTTAAGCAAGTAAACCAAGAATATGGGAGCAAAAAGAGCTGTATAGCCCATCAACTCTACCCAATCAAAAAGATACTACAACTTAGATTGTGAGTCCACGAGAGACAGAGAAGGTACCTGTATATAATATATGCAAGTATATATGTACCACAGAAAGGCAGTACATCAAATCCACAACTCTATCTTTTCTGGTGTTCCTTCAGGTCCTCAGAGTTAAGAGTCCCTTTAGCTTATTTCATGCTATGGTGAACTTTGCTGCTTCTATCTTCAGTGGCTTATACTTAAGAAACCCTCTGACTTAAGTGACTGAGACATATGGAGGGACATTTTCAATATGACATATACATTTGATTTTGGATATTTTACAAAAGATGTCCAAAAATCGAACAGTAAACATGGCCATTTCAAACCAGAAAAACATCCAACTTTTTGTTTTGAAAATGGCCATTTGCAAGACTTCTTTGTGCTCAGTGCATCCATCTTTTAAGAACATATTTACAAAGTTGTTCAAGAGAAAAACACACAAAAATAAGCCATTGGGATGTATGGGGGGGGGGGGGGGGGGACAGTATTCCGAGTAGACTGGTCACACAGACATCTCAGCAGAGTAGTGGGCATCCTAGGGGGTACTGCAGTGGACTTCAGAAAAAAGGTCCCAGGTACACATCTCAACATTACCCCCTTTATATTGTATGGTGAACCCTCTAAAACCCACTAAAAACCTTCTGTATCAACTGTACACCACTACAATAGCTGCAGGTGCCACCTATATGCAGGTACAGTAGATAATTGGTGTTTTTATTGGAGGGCACACGTTCCACCACAAGTGTACCAGTTACAATGGAATATAGGCCTGAGTCCTCTTCTTTACAGTCCACTGAAGTGACCTGCTAGCTGTTCTAATACAAATGACCATTATATTTGAAGCTGTCATAGAGCCTAGTATGTACTGTCATTGTCACATCTTAGGGGGTGGAAGGGGGTCAGTGACCACTAGAGGAGTAAGGGAAGCTATGCCTTAATCCCTCCAGTGGTCATTTGGTAATTTAGGGCATCTTTTAGTCACTTAGTCCTAACCCTTACTCACTTGTTCCGTACCCTTATTTTATCATCCCCACCTTAGTAATTCCCTTATCTCTTATATGTCTTGTTTGTCTGTCCTAATTAGATTGTACGCTCTGTCGAGCAGGGACTGTCTCTTCATGTTCAAGTGTACAGCGTTGCGTACATCTAGTAGCGCTATAGAAATGATAAGTAGTAGTAGTTAGTCATGATTGAGACAGGTCTAGCCAAAAAGTCTTCATTTTGGCCCTAGATGGTTTTATTTTGTTCCTTTATTGCAAAAAAATGTCTTTCTTTTAGTGTCACCCATATCCCACCTAAAACATGCCCTCTTGAAATTTGGAAAAACTGCAGAGCAAAACATCTAAACTCGAGGTATTGAAAATGACAACTTGGACTTTTTTTGAGAGAAAAATGTCCTTCTGTCATCTTATGACTATGTTGGACTTTTTGATCTGTTTTGAAAATGAGCCCCAATATTTGCTTTCTAAAGTGTATTTGATCCAGAAATTCAAGGTTGAAATATATACTCCAGTACCAGTTTTTTTTTTTTTTTGTTACATTTGTACCCTGTGCTTTCCCACTCATGGCAGGCTCAATGCAGGGTTAAATGACTTGCCCAGAGTCACAAGGAGCTGTCTGGGGCAGGAATTGAACTCAGTTCCTCAGGACCAAAGTCCACCACCCTAACCACTAGGCCACTCCTCCACACCTTCAAAGTTAGATTTTTGTGTGAATGTTTTCTTTGCTGCTGATCACCTAGCAAGTCCATCACCGGTATAACTTAAAGCATTTTTTTCTGTTCTTTAATTGCTTTAACTTAATACCATGGTTGACTACCATGTTAACTTTCATTCTTGACAGAAAAAGTTCACTTTTCACTTTTACTGTTTCCTTTCCTTTCGTTTCCTGAAAGTGCAATTGACATAGAAAAGAAAAAGTTACAAATTAGGGGTGTGCATATCTTTGAAATGACATAGCAAATGTCATTGACATTTCCCATATCATTTAGGAGTATATATTCAAAGAGATTTAAACATACAGAAAAGGCTTCTGGGCTTTTCCATCACTTGTCCAGGGCTAATAGGGCATATTCAGCAGCACTTAACTAAACAATGCCACTGAAATTACCCAGATGGGACTAGATTCTATAAATGGTGCTGAGAAATCAGCATTAAAAAAAAAAAGGTAAGCACTAAGTGCTATTCTATTTAGGATCCATGCCCTTTTTAGAATAGTGGCTATGCATGTAAATGGCTCCTAACATAAGATGCTGGCAACTAAGCCTGCTAAAAGCAGTTTTAAATGCCAGCACCTAAGTTAGGCGCCGATCGGATCTAATCTATAACAATGTGCTTAACTTCTGGGAATGCCCCCCAAATGCCCCTGGCTATGCCCCCTTGAATTTACACACTATAAGATTTCTACACACATTGTTATAGGATACGATGCATGCATAAATCCCAGTTAAGGTCAATTAACACCAATAATTGGTTGTTAGCAGCCAGTTATGGACATTGATTATCTCATTAATCAATTAACTTGTGTGTGCAAACTGGCAATGCGTGCTGATTTTTGCATGCAAATTCAGTCACCATATATTGACTCTGAGATAGTGCCTAAGCCAAAACCATTATTTTGTGGGCATTTCTGGGTCAGAGTCAGCACTTAGTAGGTTAAGTTCTGATATTCAGCAAATAAGAAGCTAGTATAACTGCACAAATAGGACCACATAAAGTGCAGTCCTATCTTTATGGGGTTCATCATAGCCACTTAAGTGCTGTAACTGGCTATGTTTTATCTAACCGCTTATGCCTGGATATTCAATGCCAGAAGGATCATGGATTTGATATACCACCTTTCTGTGGGTATAACCAAAGCAGTTTATGTATATTATATGCAGGTACTTTCTCTGTCCCTAGTGGGCTCACAATCTAAGCTTTGTACCTGGGGCAATGGAGGGTTAAGTGACTTGCCCAGGGTCACAAAGAGCTGCCCTGGGAATCAAACCCAGTTCTCCAGGTTCTCAGCACCCTGCAGTAACCATTAGGCTACTCCTTCACTCCAAAACTTGACTAGCGTAGCTTTTTCCACAACCTCTGCAGTGCTACACAGCTCTGCCACCTCCCTTAGGCTATAGAGGAAGTGCTTAGAGCTCAGACATGGCCCAGCATTGAATATCCAGGCATAAAATTGGCAGTGGTCAGCAAAACGCTGAGTGCTGCTGGCTGAATATCTACCCTTTAATGTTTTTTTTTACCCAAAATGATAATAAAAATCAGGCTTTTCCTGTGTTGTAAATATAATGTACTATCTGCAAAGCATGCATTATTCATGAAGAGTGTGCACATCCATGTGGCATCCCAGCACATGTAGTCACCTTTGCACAGCACCGGTACTGCTAAGTTTCAGGTCCCACCCCTTGCTGTGATGTCGCAGAGACTCTGGCAAGCTTCTGGGGCTCATGGCCCTCCCCTTTAGTCTGTTACTGCCGAGCAGGGTGTGGCGTGTCCTGAATAGATCGGCAGTAGCCGTTCGAGCACATGCAGAAGCTCAGGCTTCCCAATCGCCGGCTTATGCTCTCTATTAAACAGAACGTGAACTTGAGCACTTAGATAGACACGACAGTATTTTTGATCTACTGGAAACTGTGTTTCTTTTCTCTGCAAAAGAAGGAATACAGTTTAATGGAAGATACCAGGCAAACAAAAGGTGCACACAGATTCTGAAATAAGGAATTAATCTATGTTTAAGTGTAAACACCTTTTGCCAAACTAGTATTTTGCTTGTAGAAGAGGAATCATCTTATTACCTAGCAGATACACAGACTCCTGATGCAGGCATTCGATTGCCAAACCACGGCACCGTGTTGAGTCTGATTGGCTTTTTAATAAACTTCAACATCTAACTTCATGGATCACTTTTGGTATTTGCTGGAAGTCCATTTGCCTTTCCCTATTGTTTTGGGTTTTTTTTGTTAAAAGTAGCTAGTGGTAACAGAGTTTACAAAAGATTTGGACAAGTTCCTAGAAGAAAACTTTGTAAACCATTATTAAGATAGACTTGAAAAAATCCACTGCTTATTCTTGGGTTAAGCAGCATAAAATCTGTTTTACTCTTTTGGGATCTTGTCAGATATTTGTGACCTGATATGGCCACTGTTGGAAACAGGATACTGGTCTTGATGACTAATGCTCAATATATCATACATATGTTGGAAGTAATTGGTCTATGTTGATTATAACATTACAAATGGCATTCCACTGATATCTTCATCCAATCTAATATAAATATGGTTGAGATTATCTATCAGACTTTTTCAGTCTTAAATGCTCCCAGATGTGCATGGGATCTATCAGTGAACTAGTAAAATAAATTTAATAGCAACAACTTAAATATAAAATGTTTCATTAATTAAACATGAAATTGCTATTTTTCAGAAATTCGATTGAAACAAACAGTACATATGATTTTCTGATCAATATACTTTTTAATTTATTTTTTAACCTCAAACCACTGTATTAATATATCTTGGAATGCGATGGTTGACTGCTAATGTTCTTACATCAGTTACAGAAAAATGTTGGCAGCCAAAGAGTGTGATGTTGTGTCAAACATGATATGAATTACATCATGATATTTGTAGAAGTCATGGATGATACAACCGTAACTCACCTTACATCGATCTGCTAAACAAGTTGTCTTATACAGAGATCATGTGGAGGGGCCTTTTCAATATGATGTCCAAATGACAAAATAAGCATTTATTGAAAAACTTTTAAAAACTGAAGTTTATAATGGAAGGAGGAAATAGAGGTTTTCTGATATTAGAAACTATGCAAAAAAATATTTTAAAAGAGAAAGTATCAAAAACTTCATAGATGTTCGGAGATAAATGTTTCTACCAATCAAAAATTCACTACCCAAAATGTGCAACAGTGGTACTGGTCCCCAGTCAAAAAATGTCCGCAGCAATGGCAGGATGTCCCTCCATATGCAAAATATGCATATATAGCTCTGCACATGGAGGAAAGTTCCTCAGAGTGCACAGCTATGGTTTTGAAAAGGGAAAAACATTTCTTTATGAAGGAGATAGAGCTACTGGTCCAGGACTTACAAGAAGTGGAAGGGCAGTGGCCCTGGCTGAAAGAAGCTATAAATATAGCCACAAACCTTTAAATAAAGAGAGTAAATAAAAGCAAGAGAAAAGGGAAACTGATATGGTTCTCCAAGCAAGTGGTTGAGAAAGTAAAGGCTAATGAGTTGGCGTTCATGAAATACAGAAAAACTCAAGAAGAGGAGCACAGAGAGGAATACCGGATGAAACTGAAAGAAGCCAAGAGAGAGAGGCATCTGGCAAAACCGCAAGTGGAAGAACAAATGGCTAGAAATGTAAGGAGGGGCAACAAAAATTTCTTCAGGTATATTAGTGAAAGGAGGAAGACTAAAAATGGAATTGTGAGACTGAAATAAGCTGCGAACTGCTATGTGGATAATGATGAAGAAAAAGCAAATTGCTAAACAAATACTTTTGTTCTGTTTTCACTGAAGAAAATCCTGGAAAAGACCACCATTGATTGGCAAAAGTACATATGAGAAAGGAGCAGATATAGTACCATTCACAAAAGCGAATGTGTATGAACAACTTGAAAATCTAAAGTTGGACAAAGCCGTAGTACCGGACAGGATCCACCCCAGGATACTGAGGGAGCTCAGAGAGGTTCTGGCGAGTCCTCTTAAAGATTTGTTTAATAAATCCTTGGAGATGGGAGAAGTTCCGTGGGATTAGAGAAGAGCGGATGTGGTCCCTCTTCACAAAAGTGGTGATAGGGAAGAAGCTGGAAACTACAGGCTGGTAAGCCTCTCTTCGGTTATTGGAAAAGTAATGGAAGCGATGCTGAAGGAAAGGATAGTGAATTTCCTGGAAGCCAATAAGTTGCAAGATCTGAGACAACATGGTTTTACCAAAGGTAAATTGTACCAAACGATTCTCATTGAATTCTTTGACTGGGTGACCGGAGAATTGAATCAGGAACGTGCTATAGATGTAATCTACTTCGATTTCAGCAAAGCTCTTGACACGGTTCACCACAGGAGGCTCTTGAATAAACCTGACAGGATGAAGACAGGATCTGACGTGGTGAACTGGATTAGGAACTGGTTGACAGACAGATGCCAGAGGGTGGTGGTTAATGGAATTCACTCGGATGAGGGAAAGGTAAGTAGTGGAGTGCCTCGGGGATCGGTGCTGGGGCTGATTCTCTTCAATATATTTGTGAGAGATATTGACGAAGGGTTAGAAGATAAACTTTGACTTTTGCGGATGACACCAAGATTTATAACAGAGTGGACACCCTGGAGGGAGTGGAAAACACGAAAAAAGGATCTGCAGAAGCTAGAAGAATGGTCTAATGTTTGGCAATCAAAACTCAATGCAAAGAAATGCAAAGTGGTGCACTTAGGGAGTAGAAAACCATGGGAGACGTATGTGTTAGGTGGTGAGAGTCTGATATGTACAGAGTGGGAGAGGGATCTTGGGATGATAGTATCTGAGGATCTGAAGGTGACAAAACGGTGTGACAAGGCGGTGGCCATAGCCAGAAGGTTGCTAGGCTGTATAGAGAGAGGTGTGACCAGCAGAAGAAAGGAGGTGTTGATGCCCCTGTACAAGTCATTGGTGAGGCCCCACCTGGAATATTGTGTTCCGTTTTGGAGGCTGTATATTTCCAAGGATGTAAAAAGAATTGAAGCGGTGCAAAGAAAAACTATGAGAATGGTATGGGATTTGCGTTGCAAGGTGTATGAGACAAGACATGCTGACCTGAACATGTATACTCTCGAGGAAAGGAGAAACAGGGGTGCTATGATACAGACATTCAAATATTTGAAAGGTATTAATCTGCAAACAAACCTTTTCCAGAGACAGGAAGGCAGTAGAGCTAGAAGACATGAAATGAGGTTGAAGGGGGGCAGACTCAAAAAAAAATGTCAGGAAGTATTTTTTCACTGAGAGAGTGGTGGATACTTGGAATTCCCTCCCACGGGAGGTGGTGGAGATGAAAACGGGAACGGAATTAAAAATGTGTTTGATAAACATAAAGGAATCCTGTTCAGAAAGAATGGATCCTCAGAAGCTTAGTAGAGATTGGGTGGCAGAGCCGGTTGTTGGGAGGCGGGGCTAGAGCTGGGCAGACATCTACAGTCTGTGCTCTGAAAATGACAGATACAAATCAAGGTCAGGAATACATATAAAGTAGCACATATGAGTTTATCTTGTTGGGCAGACTGGATGGACTGTACAGGTCTTTCTCTGCAGTCATCTTCTATGTTACTATACTATGGTCCTCCTGTGCCTTAGGCATAGAAGACAAATAAGGAAACACCACCACCCCTTGCCCCCACAAAATATCTCCATGAGAGCATGGAGCTCTATAAGGAGCAGCCTAGAAAGGTGAGTGTGAAGCATTGCCCCCCTACCCCAGGATCACAGCACTACTCATATGTAAGCACCATACATAGGCAGATCACATGCACTGAGGTCCCTTTGCTGTTATAATACATGTTATTGCTTTTTCATAAGAAAGAAAAAAAACTGCAGATATCAGAATGCACAGAATAGCCAATGGTAAGTAATTATGGGTCCTCTTCCACTAATCATTCAATGCTAAAACCAGGGGCTGCACATATCTGTACCCCCTAATCCCCCTGCATTCTGCACCATGCCTACATACTGATAGGAACATTGGCAAAAGCTCACTAAAGTACATTGAGCCACCCAAATGCACACCTGCTTTACTCCACTGAACCCTCGCAGCCACTCCTCTGAGTTTTCTTTCACCGCTCTTCTCATTTTATCACAGTCTCCTTTTTTTTTAAAGTTTAATGCTAATATCAAATTCATCATATTATGATCACTGTTATCAAGTGGCCCCAGCACCACTACCTCCCATACCAGATCGTGCACTCCACTAAGGACTAGGTCTAGAATTTTTCCTTCTCTTGTCGGCTCCTGTACTAGCTGCTCCATAAAGCAGGTCCTTGATTTCATCAAGAAATTTTACCTCCCTAGCGTGCCCTGATGTTACATTTACCTAGTCAATATTGGGGTAATTCAAATCACCCATTATTATTGTTTTGCCCAGTTTGTTTGCATCCCTAATTTCCTTTAATATTTCTGCATCTGTCTGTTCATCCTGGCCAGGCAGACAGTAGTAAACTCCTATCACTATCCTTTTCCCCTTTACACATGGAATTTCAATCCATAGTGATTCCACGAAGTGTTTTGTTTTCCTCAGAATTTTCAATTTATTTGATTCAAGGCTTTCCTTAATATGCAATGCTACACAATAGCTTTGTGCATAGGAACCAACTTTTCAAAATGATTGGGGTTGCTTAATTTTTTTTTACAGGTGGTGCATTTGTCCCCCTCCCCTCGCCACCCCTATCCCCTCCTCTCCCCTCCCCTTGCCCCCCTCTCCTCAGAGTTCCGGGCCCCCCTCTCCTCAGAGTTCTAGCCCCCCCTTTTCAGAGTTCCAGAAACCAATCCCTCCCTCCCGCCTTCCTCAGAGTTCCAGACCCCCCTCTGAGTTCCAGACCCCTCTCCCTCCCTCCGAATTCCAGACCCCCCTCCCTCCGACTCGAGTTCCAGCCCGATCTCTTCTCCCGCTCCCACAACAGTCCTTCTCCTGCCCCTTGCCTTCCTGCATGTCACCCATAACTTAAAAGTCATCTTACCGGGGTCCCGGCAGCAGCAGTAGTGAAAGGCGAGCACGAGCAGGCTCGGCGAGTCAGCGCTAAGTTCAGCCTGCCTTCCCTTCTCGTTGCTCTCAGCTTTGCCTCTGGTCCCACCCTCATTTCCTGTTTCTGCAAGGGCGGGACTAGAGGCAGAGTTGAGAGCAACGAGAAGGGAAGGCAGGCTCAAGCGCCGACTCGCCAAGCCTACCCGTGCTCGCCTTTCACTACTGCTGCCGCCGGGACCCCAGTAAGATGACTTAAGTTATGGGCGGCATGCAGAAAGGTGAGGGGCAGGTGAAGGACTGTTGTGGGAGTGGGAGAAGAGGTCGGGCAGCGGGCTGGCTCCTGGGGAACCTCTGGTTCCGGTGGGGAAATATTGGGGGTGCTCGAGCACCCACAGCACCCACGGAGTCGGCACTAATGGCTTTGTATAAAAGAAATCTCTTCCAGATGTTAAATTTTTAGCACCTCCTTAAAATATTTATCAAGCAAATAGTCTACTGTAAACAATCTAGCAAGGGGAAAATTCAAAAACCTCAGTTACCTTGAACAGAGGGAATTTTCTAGCCTTTCAAATCCATACTGGACTGTCTTTTATATCAGCAATACTCGTAGCCTGAAATGTAGCAACCTGAAGTTCCATAATTCCTGGAGCTTCTTCAAAATGGCTGAAAAGTTAGGGGTCCTTTTACTAAGGCACGCTGAAAAATGGCTTGTGGTAGTGTAGGCGTGGGTTTTGGGCGCGAGCCGATCCATTTTTTAGCACGCCTGTAAAAAAGGCCGAAAATGAATGTGTGGCAAAATCAAAATTGCCACGCATCCATTTTGGGTCTGAGACCTTACCACCAGCCACTGACCTGGCAGTAAAGAATCATGCGGTAACCATACAGTAATGACCTACGCATGCTAAATGCCAGTTGGCGTGCGTCCATTACGCGCGGCCAAAAATAAAAAATATTTTTCAGATGCGCATATCGGACACATGCCAAAAATGAAATTACTGCAATAACCACATGGTAGTCTGGCGGTAACTTCATTTAAGCACATTTTTGGCGCTCGTAGATGCTTACGTGGCTTAGTAAAAGGGCCCCTTTGTACTAGCTTGCTCCAGATTCTGTATTGTTTCTTGGGTAAAGGTACATCACTGCCGCCTCTGGATTCTTATTGTAACCCTATGGGTTTCAAGTTTCTTTTATTTAAAATTAATGTAACCAATGTTAACAAAACCCCCTACCGGGTTTCTCTCCCTGCCCCTTTGCCCTCTAGGGACAGAGATAGTACCTGCTGATAATGTGAGATAGTTCTGCATCTTGAGCTTGATGATTGTCTACATTAAATTACATTTAAATTATCTGTGCACACAGGCAATGCTGGGGCTTCAAGAGAAACAGGGGGGAGTTTGGCGCAGCTGCAGAGCTGTGCAGCAGGGTGAGTGTTGTTAGCAGCCAATGAGGGGTGTGGAAGAACCCAGGGGAACACTGTCAAGGAATGGATTTCATTTAAGGGGATTATTTATTTATTGCTGTAAGGTGAAGGCAAACATAGTAGTACAGAGACTGTGGGTTGTTACAGATGCTAGTGAAGGAATACATGTGCTTACTGAGCCTGCTGGTTGTCCTGGTAACCAAGGAAGCATTCTTGCTACTTCTGTTACCTGTGGTCTATTGGGAGGTAGCTGCTTGCTTGAGAGGATGTGATGCTGGGTTTGAGTAGTAAAACTGGTCAAAATTGTTGGCATGAGCAATAGAATGGCAGGGATGGCTATATGTGTTCTGAGAACAGAGCTCCCACGGTATTAAATGGCCCATTGTTGGGAAGGAGTTGTATTAGAGTAAAGCTGTATCTGGAGGCATTTGCAATGATTTATGAGGAACAACTGCTTATGAGGTTAAAGTTTGGTGGTTTGTGGAGGTGTGATTAGTAAAGATTTTAATGTTCGTATTTATGAAGAAATGAGTGAGTTGAGTTTTGGCTGAGAGAAACTTCAAAGGGTTTGTAAGGGTAACGTTTGAGGTATGGTGTGACAGTGAATTGGAAATTGATGTGTGATGTTTTTGGGTTGATATTGTGGGTTGGGTAGATCAGGGACCTATGCGTATCTGTTTATTTTAGAAAAAAATTAGTAAACACAACTAGTAAAATGTTAAGGTAAGACACATTTGGAAGGGATGCATACCAGGGAGACAGGATTCTTTATTGAGTTTTTAAAGAAAGGACAGTATGGAGAACATGTCCTGAGATTGATGCCGGCCACCATAAGAAAGAGAAGACTTCAAGGATACTGGTCTGTGGACCAAGCCAAGTGATTCCTAAATTAAAGACAGAGAATTCTGTAAAAGAGAAGATGGGTGAATATTGCTGTCATCTTGTTTAAATGCTTGCAAATAAAACATATATTTATTGTTAAACTCCCTGGTTGGCGTAGAGCTCATTTGGGGAAACATTGTAACAATTTTATTAACAACATTGTAATACCTTACTCAGTGTGGGCAGAAGGCAGTAGAGAGAGCATCGGGCTGGTGCTATTGTGGGAGAAGAGCAGTGCTAGATCTGAGAGCATGCTGGAAACATTAAGAGCAGGCGGCTTTGTCAGGGTCTTTTCTAGGATTGCATGGTTTGCACGTGCATGTTCATAAGAGGCCAGGTTTTCAGGCCTGAATGTTGCCGGTCTGATCTGTTGAACAGGGCCAGTGCTGAAGGGAGAGGACGGATGCAGAAGATGAGAGCAGTGTTGGGAAGCGCTCCGGAGAGCCTCCTAGAAGCTTGTTCCTCGGGCAGGAGGTGTGGGTCCGTTTTAGTGGGTCTGCGCATGTGCGATGGGGAGCAGAAGTGCAAGAGTGTTAGGTGCCAGTGGCTGCCAGCTAGTGGGCAAAGCCATTCAGCAAAGGTGACAGCAAAGAGGGAAAAATGTAATTGCAGACTCCGGCAAGGTAAGGTCTGCTTGGGGTTGTGTTGGAGGTTTTCTGTCTGGCTTTGCCAGAGCTTGTACTTGTGTTTTGGCAGGTTGCCAGGCAGTGAAACGGGGAAGTGTGTGTGGCATGTGCTGAGTGTTCCATGTGCCGTTGGGATTGGAGCAGAATTCTGAACTGCTGTTTCTGGCAGTTGGGAGGGCGATCTTGTAAAGGACAGACATGTATGTGTTACTGTCTGTCTGGTATGAGTTAAAAGTTACTATTGAGACTACAATTGAGTGGTTTAAAAAGGGTGTATATTGGTGAATTAGTTATTCTGAGCCTCAAGGTGATTTTAGGCTCAAGGCTGAGAGATTGAATGAGTGGGAAAAGGGATGGGAGCAGAAGGAATTTTTACAATTTAGAAGTTCTAGAGGTATTGGGAGGTGAAAGTGGTATTGAGCTTTCCCTGATGAGAGTAATTGCTGCTTAAATGATAGAACATTTTGTCTGCTGTCAAATATTTATCAATGGTTTGAGTGAACTGACAGCAGAACTGAAAGAGGGAAGGAAATTTAATTGACAGTGGTGCTTGAATGGGAGCTACTGGGTTTCATAACTCTAGTACATGAACTATGGAAACTGGAGTTACATACAATTTATATTAGTGCTTCCTCTTTGAAAACTAATTCTCTGAAGTGCTGCTGAGAAACTTTACTGAGCTAAAATGGTATTCTGTGATTAATCTTGTAGAGTTAAGAAAAACTGAAACAGAGTTACCTGAGAGTAAACAAGTTAAACACAATTGATACTGTAAATTGTTTTTTTTTGATCTGAAATTAAGAGATGAACTGAAAGTGGTTGCGAAAGATTACAAAATCCTTTGAATTGCTGTGGGAGGGCTAGTTTAGGCCTACTAAATTAGTTTTTCTTTTGGAGTAGCTAATGATCAAAAATTAACAGTTAACTTGATACATTTCTCTATGACAAGTAATTTAGTTAGTTAGGGATATTAGGCTTCATTTTTTAGTTTGTTAACTAAGAGTAGTATGTACTGCTGGACCTGCCTGACTACTGCGGGAAAGAGAGCATGAAGTTTAGCTAAGTTCCTGAACAGAGAGCCTATAGAATAAAGAGCAAAAGAGCTGAAAATTAAGAGTAGAGAGGAGAGTCAACGAGAGAAAAAATATGCTTACACATTGTGACTACATGCAGATGCTATTCTTTTGTATTTTCCTCTAAACAATCTACAAGTGATGTATGCTTATATGAGCAAAGTTTTTGATTATATACAAGAGAGGATGCAAAATAATGGATTAAAATTGAATCCTGAAAAATAAAAGAACAAAATGATAAAATACCCCAGGCTAGTCCAACTCTAGCTGGTACTACTATCTCTGCAAAATGAGATTAGAATCTTGGGAATGATAATGGACTCCAAATTAACATGGGATCAGATGTAAGTATGGTGGTGAGGAAAACTTTTACGATTTGAGATTGATTTGCCAGATTAAAGTTTATCTGGAATCCAAATATTTACAGGTAATTATATAGGCAATGCTTTTTTTCCCATTTTGATTACTGGAATATTGTTCTATTGGGTCTTTCAGAAAAGCAAATTAATCGCTTGCAGGTTCTGCAAAATACGGGGTCCTTTTACTAAGGTGTGCTAATACGTTTAGCGTGCGCTAAATGATGTGATGCCCATAGGAATATAATGGGTATCTTAGCATTTAGCACACTCTAATCATTAGCATGCACTAAATCCATTAGCGTGTCTTAGTAAAAGGACTGCTATAGTGGTCAAGCTGATTTGGGGGGGAGGATGGGCAGATCAAGCTATACTTTACTTGGTTAACTTGCACTGGCATTCAATGAGGGCAATGATTACTTTTAAATAATTGTTGCTTTTTTTATATAATCCTTATGGTTCCAGAATATTGAAATCATTTGGTGGTCCTTTTACTAAGCCATGGTAAAAAGTGGCCTGCGCTAGTTTTGGTCTGTGAAATTGGCACGCATTGGACCATTTTTTACCACAGCGGGGAAAAGGCCTTCTTTTAAAATGGGCACTAAATGGTTGTGCACTAGTATTAAAATTAGTGTGTGGCCATTTACTGTCTGAGCCCTTACCGCCACCTATTTAGAAGGCAGTAAGGGCTCACACATTACGCGTGCGGTGATCAGGCAGCTCATGGCAATGTGGGCCACGCTGCTGATTACTGCTGGGAATGCCCCTGCGGTAGAAAATAGAAAATTATTTTCTACCGCAAGAAACTGCACACATCAACTTTGGAACTACCGCCGGGTGCCTGTACTACCCTAGTGGTAGGGTTGATTTGACGTGCACTACCCATGCAGTAGCCCTACCGCGGCTTAGTAAAAAGGCCCCTTTGTGATACCTTATTCTTCATCCTGGAAGCTGAGTTCAGAAGATGAGATTCAGCTAACATCACCAAGATATGAGATATAGAACCAATTTATGTGGCTTCATTGGAGTGCTCTAAAATCTGGGCACTTTAAGCAATATTTTTATTAAAACCAATTATCAGATATATGTTGTAATCTGTAATATTTCTGGCTTACAATGATTCTGTTAATTCAGGCCCCCTTTTACAAAACCACGCTAGCATATTCCGGTGCAATAATGCACTTTGAATGGGCTGTGTCAGTGGCCCATTAATTGCCGCACAGCAGCTGCTAGCGAGACTTTGTAAAAGGGGGCCTGAATTAACAGAATCATTGTAAGCCAGAAATATTACAGATTACAACATATATCTGATAATTGGAATCTGCCTTGAACCTAATTGGTAAAGCAGACTATAAATGCCCAAATTAAATTAAATTAAAGCAGTGCCAGCACATATACTCATACTATTGATATTCAGACAGTAACTGAATTACTACCCAGATAAAGTTAGGACAGACTTTTGGCTATCCTAATTTTATCTGGATACAGCCTGTTTGAAAATACGTGAGATGGACATCCTTACAATGGAAAAGTCCAGCATGAGTATCCATTTTACAAACTGAAATGTATAGAACCAATAGAGAGGGTAATACAGCATACATAGAAAGTATACAAACATGTATAGGATAATCAACAAGCACCCATATTTGTTTATATAAGGAACTAAATTTATGTTTATATTTATGTATCATTCTCAGTGAAGCTGCATTTTTGCTGCTTTTTCCTCATTATTTTGTATGACATTTTTAATAATTTTAATACAGTAATTATATGCTATCTACATATATTATCCATGTTTTATTCGCAGTGATGCTATTCTTAGATTGTTATTTATGTTTCATTATTATTATCATATTTCACAATATTATATTGATGTTCAGACTACTGTTTACATTTTTATATATATTTTTTACATATATTAATGTTTTTATGTCTTGTCATTAGACCCCTGAGGCAGGCGTTGATTAACACCAAAACACGGCCCGTGTCGGGTCACCTGTCAATAAAGAACTTCAGTTGTCCCAGTCTTGAAGGCCCAGTGTTGCTTTTTTTGTTTGTATACAAACTGAAATGTACACATTTTGAACAGTGGAAAACAAGGAACATGGATGTCTGTATAGCAGCATTCTTAGAAAATGGTCACACAGACATCTACGCAGAGCAGAGGGTCAGCCAAGTATTTAGTGCAGCAAAATGTAAACCAAAAAAACCCAGGTTCAAATCCCACTTTAACTCTTTTTTTGTAATTGTAAGCCCTGCAGGAGCAGAAAAAAAGTTTTCAAAGTTATTCCCTTTCTACCTCTGTTCACATTTCCATACTTTGAGGGTCAGGTTCTTCTCCCAAATCGATGTAGTTGATATATTCAACACCAGGTGCTGGCTGTTCAGCAGGATTTTCAGATACTCTATGTCTATAGGGGTGGGCTCCTCCAGCCTCTCAGAACTAGTCAGAGGTTCCAGCCCCATAGTCTTGCCATTATATACTATCAGTACAACCAGGGAAAACCTGCCTTTCCATAGCCCCTCCCCTCTTCTGTTCTTCTATTAGGGTATCTCCTAGGGAGACTAGATCTGGTCTCCTAATCCTACTTCATCTTGGAATTTCCTGTTGCCCACTGGGTTCCCAGCCCTTCAGGAAAGATTGATCTCCCCCTGAAAGGGGTTTCTAGGCCTGGCCCTAGGTTCTGAGAACTGGAAGAGAGTTCCACCATTTAATGCCTAAATACAAAAAGCCAATATTCTTCTAGTTAGAGAAATGTAGAATGAGAGTCTCTGGCACCTAGGTAGCATTTCGTGCCAGGAAGTCTATCAAGCTTTGCATGTAATCAGGCATCATTCTGTAAGGTATTTTATATATCTATATATCTATCTATATCTATACATATATCTATATATATATATCCATATATCTATACACACACACACATATATATATATATTGGGGGGGGGGGGGGGTTGTTTTTTTTTTTAAACGCTGACCACCACCGGCTCAATATTAGAGGGACTGTATCATTTTGTCGTTATTGCCTACCTCCAAGTTAATTTGCCTATCTCCAAGTTTACTGCTGCTATTACTAATCAATTCTAAAGAACTACCAGATGTATGCAGTGCTGTATACAAAACATGTGACAATCCATGCTCGACAAAGCTTACAATGTATTCAAGACAGACAGACAAGTGTTATTTACTATGAAAATGATTAAAACAAACAAGGGTACTGACCAGGTGAATAAGGGGTTCAGAGTTAAAAGCAGACTCTAAAAGGTAGACCTTTGGCCTAGATTTGAATACAGCCAGAGATGGAGCATGACGTACGCCTCAGGAAGTCTTTATCAGGCATACAGTACAGCAAGATAAAAGGAACAGAGTTGAGAGTTAGTGATCAAGGAGAAGGGTAAAGACATTACATTATATTAAAACACTAATATTCCACAATTACCTGCACAGTTCACTGTGATCACAAATATACACTAGGCCATTCCTAGTACAATTCCAATAACGTCAATTAAACATTCTTTAATATGAACTTTAGTGCTTTCTTAAACACCAGACAAAAGTGACTTACCAAATAAATGGAGCTTCCAGGGAAGGGTGTAAGGAGAGATAGGAGAGGAGAGATACTGAGGAGCTGTAGAATGAATGCACTTGTCATTCAATAAGAGGAGTTTGAACCTATAGACACAGATAGGGAGCAAATGAAGTGACTTGAAGAGAGGGGCTATGTGAGTGTAGTGACACTGGCTGAAGATAAGCCATGCAACAGAATTTTGATCAGATTGAAGGGGAGAGAGATGATTTAGTGGGAGACCTGTGAGAAGCAACTTGTAGTAATCTAAGCATGAGGAAAGGAGAGTTTGGATAAGGGTTTGGTAGTGTGTTCAAAAAGGAAGGGACAGATTTTGGTGATGTTATAGAGAAAGAAATGACAGGTTTTAGCAGGCTGTTGTATATGTGAAGAGAGAGAAAGAGAGAGAGGAGCCAAAGATGACACCAAGGTTATGAGCTGATGATGGGTTTAGGGGGAAAGATAAGAAGCTGAATATTGAAATGTTCAGTTTCAGATCGTGGTGATACTTCCAGGCGGCAAAATCAGACAAGCAGGCTGACACTTGGGCTTGGATTCCCAGTGGCAGTGAAATTTCTGTTGTGCAGAGCTTGATCTGAAAGTTTGCTTCATTGTTCTATGTATTATGCTGCTGACATTTGGTCATTTTATTGCTGTTATACAATATACGTTGTTTATGTCAAGCTATGCATGTAAACTGTATTGGGTGAATCTCTTCATAATGGCAGTTATTAACTCAAAATATAAATAAATAAATGTATTGACCAATTTTGGAGCCTAATTATTAAAGTTAGGTATCTAAACCCTTTGAAAATTGACCATGTTAGTCCTGTCCAAAATGTGCACTTGTTTCTTTGACCATTTGCTAAGTGGTAATAGACAAACTTAAGGTTGTTTTTTCCTCTGTGTATTACTTTTCACTTACCATTTCTCAAACTCAGCCATCGTATTATTGAATGGTAACTTCCTTTACAGCTCTTTAAAATCAGCATTAGCTTTGATTATCTGGATTAATTTTGTATGATTTGCTAACTATGCCTCTTCTGCTCTTTCTCAGCCTCACACTCACTAATCTCTAATCTAGTTTGAACATCTGTCTGGTTCTTATTTTTCCTGCAGTTATTATTCTGATTAAAGCAATTTTTTCAAGATGAAGCAATCCTTAGAGGTCAAAAATAAGGACACAACAAGTGTTCTTAAATCTACTAAGATTTGCCTCTGAAGATCAGAAAAAATATTTTAAAGCATCTGTTGTGTGTTAGGTTGTTGGTACTGTCATTACGCTATGTAATAAGTAAATCTAAATGACTAATAGTAAAGCAAGTGACAAAATATAAGAACATAAGAATCATCAAACTGTGTCTGTCCAAAGCTCCATCAAGCCCACTATCCTGTTTACAACAGAGGCCAATCCAGATCACAAGTACCTGGCAGGATCTCAAAAAGTAGTGAGATTCCATACTACTTAACCCCAGGAATAAGCAGTGACTTTCATCAGGTCTACCTTAATAATGGTTTATGGACCAATCAGTGTTGTAGAATGAGTAGAAGTGAATCAATTTTTTAATCATTCAAAAAGTGCAAAGACTAGGGGGCACCCAATGAAGTTACATGGAAATATTTTTAAAACAAATAGGAGAAATATTTTTTTTCACTCAATGAATAGTTAAGCTCTGGATCTCATTGCCAGAGGATATGGTAACAGTGGTTAGTGTATTTTGGTTTAATAAAGGTTTGGACAAGTTACTGGAGGAGAAGTTCATATTTTGCTATTGAGATAGACAGGGGAAACCACTACTTGCCCTGGGATTGGTAGCATGGAATGTTGCTACTATTTGGGTTTCTGTCAGGTACATGTGACCTGGATTGGCCACTGTTGGAAGCAGGATACTGAACTTGATGGACCATTGGTCTGACCCAGTATGACTATTCTTATGTTCTTACCCCCCCCCCTTTTTTTAAACTCAGCTATGCCAACTACTTTTACCATATCCTATGGCATCAATTTCCAAAGCTTAACTAAGCACAGTGTGAAATTTTTTTCTCCTATTTGTTTTAAACGTATTACCATGTAACTTCATTGAATATCCCCTAGTCATTGCAATTTTTGAAAGAGTAAACAAATGGTTCATATTTACCTGTTTCATTCAAGTAAGGATTTTATAGACCTCTACTATATCTTCCCTCAGCCATCTCTTCTCCAAGCTGCCCTAGCCAATTTAGCCTTTCCTCAAAAGAGAATCTTTCAACCCGTTTATAATTTGCATCTATCTTTTTCAGTACTGCTATTTTTTTTTTTAGATGCAATGACCAGAATTACACATAATTGGCCGAATTCAGTAAATGGCGCCAAAATGTAGGCATCTGAAAGATCTGTGCTAAATTTGTATTCTCTAAAGGGCACTCCATGCCCTTTATAGAATAATGCCAATTTTGGGTGTGAGGACTTACATCAGCTGAAATCTGGTGTAAATCCTGGCACACAACCCACAAATTCTATAACACTCCACCTAAATTTTTGGAATGTGCCTTAGCCACCCATACTCATCCCATGGCTTATGTCCCTTTTAGAGTTGCATGCGAGACACTCTGTGCATACAGAATTATAGACTAGCACATAGGCAAATACATGTGTAAGTCCAAATTAATGCCAATTAACACAAATAATTCATCATTAAAGGCTTGTTAACTAATTAATTTGCACACACATCTATCTGCCCTACACACCCAAATTTGGGCAACCTATATAGGTTCCAGGAGAATATACAAGTTGTGGTCATGTCATGGAGCAAAGCAGAAACAATATGATATTTCCAACATTCTTTTTGCTTTTTTAGCTGACATCACACATTATCCCTTGATTCTATAAAGGTCACCAAAAATTGTGCATGCAAATCTAGATGTGTTCCTAATTTGCATGCACAATTTAATAGAATAATGAGCCAATTAGTGCCAATAATAGGCTTTATAACAAGCAATTACTAGCACTAATTTGATTTAATTGTGTCTAATTCATATAAACTTAGGCACAGGATCCATGCCAAAAATGTACTCATGGTCCAAAAAAGGGGGCGCAGAAATGGGAGGATCATGGATATTTTGGGGCCGAATGGGGGTGTGGTTTTGATTTACATGTCTATCACACCAGGAGAATAACCCTTAAATTATTATTATTATTAGCATTAGCATTTGTATAGCGCTACCAGACGCACGCAGCGCTGAACACCTGACACAGAGAGACAGTCCCTGCTCAATAGAGCTTATAATCTAAAGTAATACAGACAGACAATAAGGGCAAGTATTGGGTGAGAAGGAACAAGGGGAGGCAAATGGGTAGTGGCTAGGAGCCAAAAGCAGCAGTGAAAAGGTGGGTTTTCAGCATAGATTTGAAAATAGGTAGAGATGGTGCAAGACGTACAGGCTCAGGAAGTTTATTCCAGGCATAAGGTGCCGCGAGAGAAAAGGAACGAAGCCTGGAGTTAGCAGTGGAGGAGAAGGGGGACGACAAGAGAGACATGTCCAGCGAGCAGAGATCACGGAGAGGAATGTAGGGAGAGATGACAGTGGAGAGGTAGTGGGGGGCTGCAGAATGGATGCATTTAAAGGTCAGTAAGAGAATCTTGAACTGTATACGGAAGTGGACAGGAAGCCAGTGAAGCGACTTGAGGAGTGGGCTAGTGTGGGTATAAAGATTTTGGCAGAAAATAAGCCGTGCTGGAGAATTTTGGACAGATTGGAGAGGAGAGAGATGACTGAGCAGAAGACCAGTAAGAAGTAAATTGCAATAATCCAAGCAAGAGGTGACAAGGGTGTGGATAAGGGTTTTGGCAGCATATTCAGAAAGGAAGGGGCGGATTTTGTTAATGTTATAGATAAAGAAACGACAGGTTTTGGCGATCTGTTGAATATGTGCAGACAGGGCCGGTCTTAAGGCGAGGCGACCGAGGCAGCCGCATAGGGCCCCGCGCTCAGGGGGGCCCCGCGCTGCGCGCCTAAGGTCGCCCCGCCCCGACCGCCCGAGTTCCAGTCCTCCCTCCCTCCCTCGGATGGCGCGCGATGGCGGAGTGGTGGGGGCGGTCCGCCCCGGATGTCAGCGGGTCGGGGGTGCCCTGCACCCGCTGCTCCCACCCTGTCCTACCTTTAAAAAAAGAATTTGGTAGAGCCGGAGTGACAGGCAGCGCTTCCCGTGTGCCCTGCTACTAAAAATGTCTTCGACGTCGTCGTTGGGCCTTCTCACATTGAGTCCCGCCCTTCTCTGAGGTAACTTCCAATTACCGCGAGGGTGGGCGGGACTCAATGTGAGAAGGCCCAATGACGACGTCGAAGACATTTTTAGTAGCAGGGAGGGCAGACACGAGGCACTGCCTGTCCCTCTGGCGCTTCCAAATTCTTTTTTTAAAGCCAGTGAGGGTGGTGGGCGGCAGGAGAACAAAGCTAGTAGGTAGGTTGGGGGAGGGGGACTCAGATGGGAGAAGGGTGTGTGGGGTGGGGGTTCTCAGGTGGGGGAAGGGTGGGAGGGGGTTCTCAAATGGGAAGGAGACTACTACTTAACATTTCTAAGGCTAAGGTGGGGAGGGGTTCACGGATGGGAGAAGGGGAGGGGAGGGGGTTCTTGGATGGTTGAAGGGGACAGGTGGGGAGGGGACTGGAGTTCTTGGATGGGAGAAGGGGACTGAGGAGGGAGTTCTCGGATGTGAGAAGGGGACGGGTGGGGAGGGGACTGGGGTTCTTGGATGGGAGAAGGGGACCGAGGTGGGGAGGGGGTTCACGGATGGGAGAAGGGGGTGGGGAGGGGGTTCTTGGATGGTTAAAGGGGACTGGTGGGGAGGGGACTGGGGTTCTTGGATGGGAGAAGGGGACTGAGGAGGGAGTTCTCGGATGTGAGAAGGGGACGGGTGGGCAGGGGACTGGGGTTCTTGGATGGGAGAAGGGGACCGAGGTGGGGAAGGGGGTTCACGGATGGGAGAAGGGGTGGGGAGGGGGTTTTTGGATGGTTAAAGGGGACGGGTGGGGAGGGGACTGGGGTTCTTGGATGGGAGAAGGGGACCGAGTTGGGGAGGGGGTTCACGGATGGGAGAAGGGGGTGGGGAGGGGGTTCTTGGATGGTTAAAGGGGATGGGTGGGGAGGGGACTGGTGTTCTTGGATGGGAGAAGGGGACTGGGGAGGGGTTCTTGGATGGTTGAAGGGGACGGGTGGGGAGGGGACTGGGGTTCTTGGATGGGAGAAGGGGACTGAGGAGGGAGTTCTCGGATGTGAGAAGGGGACGGGTGGGGAGGGGACTGGGGTTCTTGGATGGGAGAAGGGGACCGAGGTGGGGAGGGGGTTCACGGATGGGAGAAGGGGGTGGGGAGGGGGTTCTTGGATGGTTAAAGGGGACTGGTGGGGAGGGGACTGGTGTTATTGGATGGGAGAAGGGGACTGGGGAGGGGGTTCTCGGATGGGAGAAGGGGGCAGGCACTGGGATCTGAGAAGGGGCCATATGGGAAAATGGGGGCTATGCCTGGGGCTGGTGGGAAAATGGGGCATGCGTGGGTCAGGTGGGAGAATGGTTCTGAAAAGGGGGCCCTAATACAAGGCATGTGGATAAAGGGGGCTGGAACTGGGGGCTGAAAAGGAGGGTAGGTGGGATAAGGGGCTAGTACTGGGACTGGAAGCTGAAAATGGGATAGGGAGAAGTGACTGGGGGGCTGAAGCTCGGGACTGGTGGGAGAAAAGGGCTGGGGCTGAAATGGGGGACTGGTGGGATAGTGGGGCTGAAACTGGGGACTGAAAAAGGGGCGGAGAGAGGGGCAGATCCTGGATGGGGTAGCGAGAGGGAGGGCAAACCCTGGATAGATGGGAGAGGGAGGTCAAATTGTGGATTGAAGGGGCAAAGAGAAAGGGCAGACAGTGGATGGCAGGGATAGAAAGGGCAGACAGTGAATGGATGGGGGATAGAGAGAGGGCAGACAGGGGCAGATGGTGGATGGATCATGGAAGGAGCAGAGACAGAGGGCAGATGTGGATGGAAGGATCAGGGAGAGAGGGCAGATATTGGATGGAGGGGACAGCAGAGAGGGCAGACACTGGATGACAGATGCTGGATGGAAGGAAGACAGTGAGAAGAAGATGAGGAAAGCAGAAACCAGAGACAACAAACTGTAAAAATATATATTTTTATTTTTTTGCTTTAGGATATAGTATTGTAGCTGTGTTAATAAATGTTTATAAATAGAACATGTAAATAAGGTAATCTTTTTATTGGACTAATTTTAATACATTTCGACAACTTTCAGAGAAGAAAACCCCCTTCCTCAGGTCAGGATAGGATACTGTAACAGTACTATACTGTATTGACCTGAGGAAGGAGATTTTGGCCTCTGGAAGCCAAATGTATTAGTCCAATAAAATGGTATTATTTTATTTTCTGTATTTGTTGTATTTCTATTTGTTAATTTGTAAAGTGGTGATTGGTATTTGTTAGTTTTTTCAAATTTACATCTGCTGTCTTTATATTTTGCACAGTACTAGGGGTCATTTTCTGTTTCTGTGGTGTTGAATTGTATGCAGAGTCTGGCATCTTGGGGGTTCAGTTTAATTTTTGTCTAAATAGAAAGTTTAAATATTACTACTTATTCTATAGTGGATTAGGGTGTATCTGTGTTTGTGAAAAAGACATGGCTTTCAGTTGGCATTGACTGTGCAGGATCGACGATCTGTACTATTCTGTCTGGTTTTATTTTACAATAGGTGAATTGATGTTCTAGTGCTCACTGTAGTGTTTAAGATGCTTTCTTTTTCCTTGTGTGACTAGTAGAAATGACTGCTTATGGTATGGTAGAATTGCTCAATAGGTCCTGAGTGTTTTGTATTCTCGGCATACCTAGTACTGGATTTTGGAGCGGGTGTTAAAAAATGACCGGGAGGGAGGGGGGCCTTGGAGCTGGGAGCCCTAGGGGGGAAGCCCTGGAGCTGGGGGCCTTGGAGCTCAGAGGGAGCAGCCCGGGAGCTCGGAGGGAGGGGTAGCCGGCCCTGGAGCTAGGGTGGGGGTGGAGCTAGGTGGGGCGGAGTTAGGTGGGGGCAGGGCTAGGGTGGGGCCCCATCAAATTGGTCTGCATAGGGCCCCGCACTTGCTAAGACCGGCCCTATGTGCAGAGAAGGAGAAAGAGGAATCAAAGATGACACCAAGATTACGAGCCGAGGAGTACCAAAAGTTACATTACATAAAAATCTGTTCTCTGAGATTCATAAAAATAGCTCATTAATTTATTAGTACATGATCATGTAACAATACAATTCAACCCCTTGGGTTAACCAGAGTCCCTCCCACCATTCACAAGCACGCCAGCTCCCTCTATCATACACCCTTTTAATTCATTCACCGTCTGCATGCCCCTACTTAATGAATATTGCTTAACAAAAGCAGATAACAGCATATTCCACTCCGTGGAATCAAAAAATAGTCCACCTCTGTTAACAGATCACCATGAGACTTTATCTTCACAGCGATTAGTCACACTGCTACGTGCACTCAAAATGATTGTCCTCGCATTAAGGTTAATTGTAAGATGTCGTCTAGCGACTCCTCAGGAAATGATAATGGTAAGAGGGACAAGGTGTACCCTAAGAGAAATGAAATAGTCTCTAATAAGACACAGGAAGGGGATAATATACTACCTAGTTCTTTTTTACAGATCACCAAACAAGTACAGGAGGGGCCAGTCGAAATAAAATCAGATACAACCAAACTGACAGGCAAATTAAAAAAGTCGAAGAAAGCAGTAATGTGATCAATATCTCTCTGATTCAGTTAACATCTGATCAAAATGATATTTTGAATAAAGGACTTTCGTTTGTCCCCTCTAATAAATAAGATGCATTTTCCACACGACAAGGTCTTTTTAGATTTTTTCAGGAGCTTAGACTCCGTTTATTGTTTGGTACCACTCAGACTGATAAGGGAGAAGAAATAAATTGGAATCGTACAGGATATAGATCAATATGGGTCCCCCCGGGTCCAAATGATTCCTCCATAGCAGCTTTTCAAACATTAATATTGCGTGATCTAGATGGCCTAGAGATGCGTAACGGTGGTTATGGTAACAATCTAATAGCCAACATAATTGTATTCGCCAATTGTCTGATAATAAGCAACTTACCATCTTAAGGGCAGACAAAGGTGGGTCCACTGTGGTGATGGACACGCACAAGTATACATTGGAAGGGTTACGACAATTACAACAAGCTCAATATTATGAATGTATATCAGAAGATCCTACGGAGCAAATGAAAGATATGATCTCTAAATTTGTGGATAAGGCTGTGCTGGATGGAGTTATGACAGTCAAGGAACAATGCTTTTTATGTCATCCTCATCCAAAAACCCCTTATATACTTTGTGCCTAAGGTCCATAAGTCTACAGTGGACCCTCCTGGATGCCCCATAGTGTCCACCAGGGATTCCGTGCTGGAGCAGTTGTCTAAATATTTAGATAACACATTGAAGAAATTTGTTAACCAAGCAAGGTCATATGTTCGTGACTCCTCTCAATTTATAGAGTTGCTGGAAGGTTTTGACTACCATATGATTGATCATGTGAACTTTCGTATGGTAGGTCTGGATGTAATCGCCCTGTATACTAATCTGCCTCATAATGAGGTTATACAAGTGGCGTGCGAATATTTGTCTGAGGCAGTTAATGCAGGTGCTAAGTTCACTGCTATGTGCCAGTTATTATCCTGGGTAATCACTGAGAATTATTTTGAATTTCAAAATAAATTTTACAAACAAAAGTGCGGAGAAGCTATGGGGGCTTCTGTAGCGCCTTCCCTTGCCTGGCTATACATGACTAAATTTGAGCTGAAGCATGTGTATACCTCCCCACACTTTAATCAGGTAAAGTTGTGGAAGAGATATATTGATGACGTCATATTGTTTTGGCAGGGATCAGAGAATGATCTAAATGACTTCATGAATAGCCTCAATAATGCTGACCCTCATATCAAATTTACGTCTCGGGTAGCAAAAAAAGAAATTGATATTTTGGATATACGGATTATTAAAATGGATAACGGGGGATTCAAAACCACAATTTTTAGGAAACTGACCGACAGGAATACCCTTCTTCATTATTCTAGTTACCATCATCAAGCATTGTGTAAAGGGATTCCTGTTGGCCAATTCCTGAGACTGAGGCATTTATGTTCTACAACAACAGAGTTTAAGAGACAATCTAAGGATATGATAAGTCGGTTCATGCATAGAGGCTATCCAAGAAAAATTGTAAGGCAGGCATATGGAAGAGCGCTACATACGAACAGAACATGGTTGTTTTCATCCAAACATCAAACAGCAAGCACATCTTTGGCATGTGTGTTACCTTTTTCACATAGGGCACCGAAGGTAGGGCACCTCATCCACAAATACTGGCATGTGCTGTTGGTGCATTCTGTTTTCAAAGAACACCCGAAAATAGCGTATCGCCGTAATTCTAATCTGGGCGAGTTACTTAAAATATCTAGGCTTAGTGGGCGCGATGGTTGCCATGCACCATGTGGTAGCTATATTTATTGTAAGTATTCAGTTAACACTAAATGGATCACTATTCCAGGCTCCACACGGAAATTTTATTTGAAACATAATACCACCTGTAAAAGTGAATGGGTGATTTACTATATTTTTTGCCCGTGTCGTCTCTATTACATCGGACACACTAAGAGACAATTGAAATACAGGCTCGCAGAACACAATAGCAATCTTAGAATTGGGAAAAGGGAGGCTCCATTGGTAGCCCACTGGACCAAGCAGGGACATAAGTTGGAGGATTTAAAATGCGTGGTGGTAGCCCAGGTCGCCCTTCCACATAGAGGGGGCGATGTTACCACACAATTGCTTAACATGGAACAACGTTTTATTTTTTCAAGGGGAATGGTGGCCCCAAGGGGCCTTAACCTTGAAGTGGAGTGGATTTAGGTATGGATCCCATAGTGTGGGTGGGGCGACCTGGGTATTTAATCCACGTAAAGTTGTTACCAACGTTTAGGGGCAGTGCTAGAGTCACCCCGCTTAGAATGCAGTCTCGAAGGTAAGCAGCCACATCATGTCATAGATTGTAGTTCATTTTGCATATATATGTGGTTTTAGTAGGAAATGTATTAGTGAGTTGTGATTTGTTAATGTTATAGGAGCCAGGTTTAAGTTCCACCTGATGAAGGTTTACTGAAATGCGGTCTCGCATTGAGGAATAAGATTGAATAAAGTCTACGTTTGGTTTCAAGCTGTGGATGAGTTGCACAGATTGTCTCCCATGATCAAGACACAGAGCCCAGCACGATTGAAAGCTGAAACAATAGTAGAACTAGTTGTTTGCGAACCCAATGGATGCCCTGAGCATGGTTTGGAAATCTGGATAACCCGTAAGGGGTAATGCGAGGACAATCATTTTGAGTGCACGCAGCAGTGTGGCTAATCACTGTGAAGATAAAGTCTCATGGTGATCTGTTAACAGAGGTGGACTATTTTTTGATTCCACGGAGTGGAATATGCTGCTATGTGATTTTGTTAAGCAATATTCCTTAAGTAGGGGCATGCAGACGGTGAATGAATTAAAAGGGTGTATGTGAGCAGGAGCTGGCGTGCTTGTGAATGGTGGGAGGGACTCTGGTTAACCCAAGGAGTTCAGTTGTATTGTTACATGATCATGTACTAATAAATTAATGAGCTATTTTTATGAATCCCAGAGTACAGATTTGTATGTAATTTGATTTACATGTGACATTACAGAACATAAATGTAGGCACAGGCATTTGCACCACATTTTTGTGACTTGGATTGGCCACTTTGGAAGCAGGATACTGGGTTAGATGAACTATTAGTCTGACCCAGTATGGCTCTTCTTATGTATGTGCTCACACCTATAATATAGGCACATTTTTGACCTATTAGACCAATAAAGAAATGCAAGTGCTTACTTTTCCTTATAGAATAGATTCCAAATAGACACATTCTTGGCACAATAGACAGTCTTTTATAGAATTACCCTTATCATAATTTAATATCAATACTATACGTATAGTGGAGTGGAGTGCAAAGCCCTCTGTGCCAGCAATATCCTGATGATACTGAGGAGTTTAGAGGGATTTTCGGTAGTTCTATACGGCCACTAATCATATGTGTCCCTTTCAATACTTGGCTCAATATAATCATTTTTAGCTAGGAAGTATACAGATCATTCAAGGTTTTTGTAGCTTAAAACCAATAGTGAAATGGTAGTAAAGAAATGTGAACTTTATCTTTGTGAACAAGGGAAGAGTTCAAATATTTGATTCACTAGAGAACTGTGTGATCCATGCCTTCTACCAGAAAACCCTTCTGAATTAACACTATCTCTCTTCAAGCTAAGTTAATGATATTTAAAGAATTCACCCTTATATTTGAAAGAAAGAAATGTGACCTAAGGGTAAAATAAAGACAGACATTTTATGATTTCAGTATTGAGTCATGGCAAAGGGAGATGATGTACTATTCTACTGGGATATCTGACCAGACTGATAAACTTGATTGTTTAAAGGAAAACCTCTTTCCCTTGCATGAGATGCTCTTCAAATATGATTGCCCTGCCACACACTGTAACTTTGATTTTGAAGAATAGAGAAAACAATAAAACGGTATCTTTTCAAAAACAACCTAAAATCATATTAGAAGAGAAGTATATATGCTGGTTAGAGACATGGAAGGGTGTACACAGACCTGTAGACAAAGCTCATATAGGATTTGATTTATGAAAAATGTTGCCTACAGACAGAATTAAAGAAAACCCTAGATTAATCAAACCCATAGTTAATAACAGTTCTCACCACCTGACAGTCTTCCTTCTTTATTTCTCACTATAGAGAAAACATTGACACTGGTTTGTAAAGATTAGAAGAGAACTGCCAAATGGATCTAGCTGCATAAAAATGTGTCAAGATGGGGTCATTTGAAAACTGCCCCTTTTATGTTTTTTGTTTCATTTGTACCCCGCGTTTTCCCACTCATGGCAGGCTCAATGTGGCTTACATGGGGCAATGGAGGGTTAAGTGACTTGCCCAGAGTCACAAGGAGCTGCCTGTGCCTGAAGTGGGAATTGAACTCAGTTCCTCAGTTCCCCAGGACCAAAGTCCACCACCCTAACCACTTTTGCTTGTGCTGAAAGGGATAGGTTGGGGTAAAAGCAATAATGAGGAAGTATGTGTAGTCCACATTTTTCAGACTAAAATCAGAAATGTTTATCTAAGCATATTGAATTTCAGGTCCATGACAGCTTAAGCATTAGACAAGATAAATAATTACCTATAGTACCAGGATTTGGGGGTGGCACAAACACATATTTGTTCAGCATGGAGACCAATCTTTGCATCCCACACTCATGCTTCCCTATCAATAGGACAAGCATGGTATGAACTGGCATTACTGACTCCTGCCCCCTTAATCCTAATAGAATTCATGAGGAGTTGAAGGAAAGATGATTCTCCACCACTCACACTACCTCCTAGTCCTGATAGACTCATGTGGAGCTAAAAAATGATAGAGCTGCCACTGCTTCTCTTCCCAACCTTGCAATCCCTCCCTCACACTAGGGCCAATATAGGGCTGGAAAAAAACACTACCACCTGCTGCCCATTCCCTGCATTCCTGACATGGCCAATGCAAGACCGAATAAAGATATGCTACTGCTGTATTCCAACCAGCTCTCCCTTCTAATAAGCAGGGTTTATTTTCTAAAATGAAGTTGTTAACTTGCTACTAGTAATCTATAGTCTATAATTTGAAATGATCATGCTACTGTAGGGGTATTTCCCTGTGATCTAGCCTATGCTGGTCTGGGCCTATACAAGCCTATGACATCTTGGTATAATAAGATGGCTGCTGCAACATCTCTGTGTCAGCAAGATCCAGCTTCAACTTGTGGAAAATCACTGACAGGCTTGCTAAAGCCAAGGACAGTCTGTGTTCTAAACACCCCCTTCTATCACCCTGAGAACGGAGTAGGGAGGCAGACATGGCTCCAGAAGTTACCATTCTCCAAGGTCACAAAACAAAGAACTCTTCTTGCCCATGTACTGAACTGGACATGATCATGATTGGTTTCTACCGTCACCTGACCGAGAGGGACGGGGAAAGCGGGAACAGAAGTGAGTCGGAGACCCTTGGAAGAGGGGCAACTGGTAAGAGGACCTGAGAGATCCAGCAAGGCTCGGGGGGAGCCAGAGACTTTGTATGATACCAACATCGTGACCTGCATCCTGGTGCAAATACCTGTGGCAGAGATATTGGCTCTGATAACCAAAGGAGTGACGGGAACCTACATGGGCTAATAAAGACCTGCACTACCTAAGACACCGACAGCTAAAATAGCGTCTGGGGAGATTCTGCTCCGGTCTTATCTGAAGCCGTCATCACGACAGCGTGGTAAGATCACAGTGATATATTTCCTGGTCTGGGGTTAGGCAGTGGTTTTATCTAAGTACGACTGGTTTATGTCAGCTCTTGGTCAGGGAAAGCAGCTAATGTGTATTTTGCATAAGATGTGATAAGTTTCATAAGGATTATTAGGTTATCATTTGTACTGTTCTAATCATTACTGTACTTAGTCTCAGGATAATCAGAGTGTAGTTTAGACAATATATTTTCGGTAGTGCTCATATCAGTAAGGGATATTTTTATTGCATAAGCTAGCGCAGAGTATTTCTATTTTCTTATCCATAATAAAGCTAATATATATATCTATCAGCTCTGTCTTTCTTTTTCACTCTACACACCAAAACACCTGGAGAGGTGCCAGAATCAAGATTCCTGTATCTCACCCTAGACAGAGCTAGTGAGTCTGTTAGGCAGACTTATGCATCAGGGAATCTTGGTATAAGTAATCTGTGGGTACTTGTTGCCCTAGGTATTATTTATCTCACCCTACACTACTGATCTCTGTCTTTGGCAAGTTTCTCTTCTACTTATCTTCCCTGGTCAGATCATATACTTATTTTTCTTTAGAATATCAATACCTGGACCTCTCCCCACTCTGACTCCTATTTTCCCTTCTACACAGTCTAAGCCTTTTCTGGCTGATTCAACCTGCCTTTCTCCCCTTTTTACTACTTTCCCTCCCCATATCAACTCAGGATTTGGCTTGGAATGCTTCTCTCACCAATGCACTATCTCATCACACAGATGGCAGCAGGATGCCCTGTCTTTTGTATAAAATACTGTGGTATAGCGGTAAACTTCATCCATGAAAACAGCAACTGCATGCTTTGGAGTGCCACTGGCAGAAGTCTAAAATCTCTACTGATCTCTGTGCTTACCAAGCTTTGATTTCTTGGTTCCATTTGGATCTTAAGAAGTCTCAGCATACTTACTATATTCGTCTAGTCTGTCAAGCTTCAAACCATCCTAAGCAACATTACTCTTTTATTTACCATGCCATTGCGCTTTCCATTGTGCCTTCTATCCCGCCTTCTCTCCAAGCCCAGGACTTTGCAGATTTCTTTGTCTCCAAGGTCTCATCTCTTAGGGCTTCTTTCTCGGTCTCCCCTCCACCACTCTCTTCCTGTACCTCCCCTGCCTCATTCCAATCACAAGATTCTTCTGTTGTGCCATTTTCAGCAACTTGGTCACAATTTTCTTTGCCTTCTCTTTCTGCAATTGAAAAAGTGCTTGGTTCTGTTAGAAAGACTACATGTTCATATGACTCAGTACCCTATAGCTGGCTTCAGGAATCTAGACATGGTTTTAGCTCTTTGGCCAGGGCCATGGTTATCAACAGTTTTTCACATGGTCTATCCTTCCCTCCTGGAAAGAGGAATTCATTAATTCCATATTGAAGAACAGGTCTCTGGACAACTCTCGTCACTAATTTCCACCCACTTTCTAACTTACCTTTCTTCTGGAGAGATTCACCTTTTGCAGATCATACAACTAACACTTTTCATCCTTTTCAATCGAGTTTTCGCAAAACTTGTTCTACTGAGACTATTGTGCTTTAATGAATGATTGCTACTCCTTCATGTATCGGGCAATGCAGTTTTGTTGATATCCCTAGATCTTCCGGCGGCATTCGATCTCATCAGTCATTCTCTGTTGATTTCTCATTTAGCACCCCTGGGTATTATTGGGACTGGTTTGGGCTGGTTTGCCTCATTCCTATCCAGCCGGACTTTTCATGTGTCTCTGCCCACTTCATTTTCTACTTCACTCCCCTTAATATGTGAAGTCCCCCAGGGTTTTCTCAGCCCACTTGCCTTGCTGATGATATTATACTTGTTTCACCTCAGACCATGCTAGTCCCGAATTTTCTTTTCTCCAACTTTGCTTGAATAAAATAGATGACTGACTTTCAACTCATTGTCTGGTTCTGAATCTCAAGAAAATGATGGCCCTTTGGGTTACTGCACACCAATCTTTCCCTAATTCTGCTTCTTTCCTCCAGGGCTCTGCTATCCAACTGGTGGACACCTTAAGTATCTAGGGATACACACTGACCCTGCTCTCACTTTTTGATCACAAATTGCTGCAGTGACTAAATCCTGTTTTCGTTCTCTTCAGTTAATTCATTCCATCCGCCCTTACCTAGATGACAGTAGTTGCACGACTCTTCTATACACACTAGTTGCGTCCAAGCTCAACTGTTGTAATGTTGCATATGCTGGCCTTCCCTCACTTACCCTAAAAAAAAAAAATCAAATGGTTCAGAATACCGCTATTGGGCTCATTTTTGAAAGAGAAGGATGCCCATCTTTCAAGATAAATCGGAAGATGGATGTCCTTCTCCCAGGGTCATCCAAATCGGTATAATCGAAAGCCAATTTTGGACGTCCCCAACTGCTTTCTGTTGCAGGGATGGCCAAAGTTCAAGGGGGCATATCAGAAGTGTAGCGAAAGTGGGACTTGGGCATGCCTAACACTTGGACGTCCTTCACCCATAATCGAAAAAAAGGACGTCCCTGACAAACACTTGGAAGTTTTAACCTGGTCATGTTTTTCTTATGACCAAGGCACAAAAAGGTGCCCAAAATGACCAGTTGACCACCGGAGAAAATCAGGGATGACCTCACCTTACTCCCCCAGTGGTCACTAACCTCCTCCCACCCTCAAAAAATATCTTTAAAAATATTGATTGCCAGCCTCAGATGTCATACTCAGGTCCATCATAGCAGTATGCAGGTGCCTGAAGCAGTTTTAGTGGGTGTTGTGCACTTCAGGCAGGCGGACCCAGGTCCATACCCCCCCCCTACTTGTTATGTTTCTGGAGGAAACAGCGAGCCCTCCAAAACTCACCAGAAAACCACTGTACCCACATCTAGGTGCCCCCTTCACCCGTAAGGGCTATTGTAGTGGTGTACAGTTGTGGGTAGTGGGTTTTGGGGGGCTCAGCACACAAGGTAAGGGAGAATGTTCCTGGGAGCAATTTATGAAGTCCACTGCAGTGCCCCCTAGGGTGCCCTGTTGGTGTCCTGGCATGTCAGGGGGACCTGTGCACTACAAATGCTGGCTCCTCCCATGACCAAATGGCTTGCATTTGGTTGTTTCTGAGATGGAAGTCCTTGGTTTTGAAAATCTCCGAAAATCAGAAACGTCCATGTCTAGGTACGACCATCTCTAAGGACAACCAAATTTCAGGATTTGGATGTCCCTGACTGTATTATCGAAACAAAAGATGGATGTCCATCTTGTTTCGAAAATACGGGTTTCCCTGCACCTGGATCAGGACATTTTGTGAGGACGTACTAATCAAAACTTGGACGTCCCTTTCGAAAATGCCCCTCCACATGTTTACTTACTCATGCTCATCACTTTGACTGTGTATCCCCACTTCTCAAATATCATCATTGATTACCTATTAAATATTGCACAACCCATAATATTCTCACAATTAATGTTAAGACCCTTCACCTGAGTATCCTCCTGTACTTAGCTAGTTTCATAACTCATAAGAATATAAAAACATAAGACCAGCCATACTGGGTCAGACCAATGGTCCAACAAGCCCAGTATCCTGCTTCCAGCAGTGGCCAATCCAGGTCACAAGTACCTGGCAGAAACACCAGCAGTAGCACCATTCCACGTTTCCAATCCCAGAACAAGCAGTGGCTTCCCCCATGTCCATCTCAATAAAAGGCTATGGTCCAAACCTTTTTTAAAACCAGATACATTAACCACCATTACCACATCCTACAGCAACGAGTTCCAGACCTTAACTATTTTTTGGGTGAAAAAATATTTCTTCCTATTTGTTTTAAAAGTATTCCTTGAGTGTTCCCTGGTCTTTGTACTTTTTGAATGAGAGAAAAAATGGTTCAGCTCCACCTGTTCCACTCCACTCAGGATTTTATAGACCTCAATCCCCCCAACCCAACCGTTTAATTTCCAAGCTGAAGAGCCATAACCTCTTTAGCCTTTCATCATACGGGAGCAGTTCCATCCCCTCTATTATTTTGGTTGCTCTTATTGGAACCTTTTCTAGTTCCACAATACCTTTTTTGAGATACAGAGACCAGAATTGAACACAATTCTCAAGGTGAGGTCACACCATGGAGTGATACAAAGGCATTATAGTATTTGCAGTCTTATTTTACATCCCTCTCCTAATAATTCCTAGCATCCTGTTTGCTTTTTTGGCTGCCACTGCACACTGGGCAGAAGATTTCAGTGTATTGTCTACAATGACATCTAGTTCTTTTTCTTGAGTGCTATCTCCTAAAGTGGACCCTAGCATTAGATAACTATGATTCATAGGGCCACAAATTTAATCACCTCACTCATCGTTCCGATTTCCAGATCATTTATAAATGTGGGAATATTCAGTGCACTGTCTGGTTGAGTGACACTGAATATTCCAGCTTATCTCTGGACAAGTAATTTTAATGATAGCTTTGAATATCTACCTCTTATTTATTTAGTTATTTTTTTGAAAGTGTAAAAATATGTAAAGTCAGTTGACATGGTGTATTTGGATTTTCAGAAAGTGTTTAGCAAATCGCTCTTAGGAAACTCCTTAGGAAATTAAAGTGTCGTGGGATAGGAAGCAATGTCCCATGGTGCATTGCAAATTGTCTAAAAAAACAGGAAACAGAGTAAGACTAATAGTCAGCTATCTACATTGAAAAATGTCTGTACTGGAATCTGTACTGTTAAACATATTCATATAGGGGCCCTTTTATAAAGCAACAATAAACCTACCACAGGCTTCCCGTGTGGCAATCCAAAAATACCTCTGGCCCAACGCGGATGCCGGTGGTAGTTCCACCCCCAGTGTGCAGGATTTCTGATGCTAGTGGAAATATTTGAAAAATATTTTCACAGGAAGTTACCTGGCAGTAATCGGGCAGCGCTGCTCACTGCCCATTTACTGCTGGGTTAGCGTGGGAGCCCTTACTGCTATCTCAGTGGGCGGCGGTAAGTGCTTCCCCCGCATAACCACACAGTAAGTGTCATCTTACTACATGGCCATTTCATTTTTTGGCCTTTTTACCTGCTGTAGTGAAAAGGGCCTCAGCGTGTAGCAAAAATGGCCGCCGCTGCTAGTGCAGGGCCCTTTTTACCACAGCTTAGTAAAAGAGCCCCATAGGATCTGAAAATATGAGTGATATAATTAAATTTTCAGATGACACAAAATTTTTCACAGTCGTTATGATGGTGTTTTACTTATTTTGTAGGATTTACTATACTGCTATTAACTAACTGGCAGATCATAGTGGTGTACAATTGTAAAAATAAACAGCTAGTCAGAAACTGAAAAAAGAACTACAAATAGGAAAAGAAAGAGTCACTGAAACCAGGAAAAGAAGGAAGAGAAAGGAAATACATAAGCAGGCAGGCAGGGGTGGCCCAAGACAATCTGCCGCCTGAGGCGAGGAATGAGTCGCTGCCCCCCCCCCCCCCCCGAGCCAAGGAAGGAGCCACCACCGCTACCCTGCCACTGCCCACTGAGGTGAGGAATGAGCTGCCACCACCACCACCACCCCTCCGCCATGGTCTGTTATCTCTCCCCTTCCTTTCCCAGCCCCCTTCCACCAATTTACCTTTTCTGTCTCATTTTTCCAAAGGCAGCAGCAGCGGCAGCGATTCCCAGAGGCTGCCCTGCAGCCGGTCTTGTCCCTTCTCTCCACTGCAGCCTGACTTTCTGACATAACTTCCTCTTTCCTCGGAGGTAGGCCGCAGTAGACAGAAGGGGATGGGATTAGCGGCATGGCAGCCTCTAGGAATCATTGCCACCACCTTTGAAAAAATGAGAAAGAAAAAGTAAATTGGTAGAAAAGGATTGGGTAAGAACGGGCAGGAGGTGATGCCACCTGAGAAGAGTGCTGCCAGAGGCCGCTGCCTCGTGGCATAATGATAGGACCACCCCTGTAGGCAGGGGATTAGGGAAGGAATTTGGGGTGGATGCAGACTAGGTGGTGTCGAACATCTGATGGAAGAGCCATGCTTTAAGGGCAGATTTACATTTCTTAAAAGAGGGTTCAGACCAGATAGGAAGGGGTAAAGAATTCCAGTGGAAGGCAACAGCGAAGAAGAAAGCACAATGTCTTTTGGATTCTAACTGAGCAAGTGTTGGGCAAGGATTACAAGGATTTGCAGATGATCTTGTGAGACTAAGAAACTGGGCTCCTAAATGGCAGATACCACAGTGCCAAAAAAGCAAATAGGAGAGTCCCCTGACATTAGCAGGAGGCTATTAACCTTGTAAGAGCCATGAGTCTAAGGAAGATTTAAGCTAGGGGGAGGAAACGTAAATAGGGAAGGGTGTGGGAGATAGGTTGGGGACAGGGTAATACAAGGAATAAGATGGGAAGGGATAGGGTGTGTAGAGTAATAGGGATTTGGTATCAGGGAAGATTGAATTGTGAAGAGAGATTATGGAAAGCACGGACAGGTGGATTATAAAGGAATGGGCAGAAGGCTGCTTGGGATGTTTTTGTTGAGATAGTGTGTTGTTGGGTGGTGGTGGAAGGCTTGGAAAGTGGTGTGAGGCAGTGGTTCCCAAACCTGGTCCTGGAGACTCCCCAGCCAGTCGGGTTTTCAGGATACCCACAATGAATATTCATGAGAGAGATTTGCATGCAGTGGAGGCAGAGTATGCAGATATCTCTCACAGATATTCATTGTGGATATCCTGACTGGCTGGGGTGCCTCCAGGACCAGGTTTGGGAATCACTGGTGTGAGGGATTAGGGGAGGTTTAAGGGGTTTTCTCTGCACCCACCCTGCCCACCCTTGGGAAGTGAAAAAGGAAATGGATGGATATTGGTGGGGGTGCATTGAGAAAGCAATTCTCATATGCCCTCATCCAGCTGTATTAATTCATTTTAATACAGCTAGATTCATTAAAAAATTGTTCTCAATATTATACTTGCATACCGTTTGCTGAAAGGTGTTGTCTAACTGATTTTTGGTGAGGCGGTACCTGTGCTCACAAATCTCCAGTAAAATCAATATTTACAATATCAAAAATGAAATAGGATTTAATAAGTGACACAGTGAGTAAAGATTCATCTACTCATTACATGATTTCTTCAGAAATTTGGGGTTTTTCATCCTAGTGCTGGTTTTTTATAGCATATGGCAACTTCTGAAAAACTAGAGTCAGCTGTGACAGATTCATGAGGCCGCTCTAGAAGACCATAAGAATCCCAGACATGACATCATTTTGAACTGATACACCATGCATTTACAGCTGTCAGCCCAAGGATTCTCATGTACAACCACAAGTGCCAAGGTGTGAACAGACTGTCCAATTATTTTAAAGCTTATTATAAGATGAATAAAATTGAGAATTCAAAATATAAAAGGTTGAACTGACAGCTGTTGGAATCTGTCAAAAAGATTGGAAAGGTGTATTCCTTGGTAAGCACAAAATTTCAAAAGTATTCTTTGTGTATGTATGTGAATGTGTGTGTGTAGAAAAGACATGGAGAGATTATGTTTATATATGTGCATGTGTGAGAGTTCAGTTTTTCTGCATAAGTCTTGTCCGGGGAAAGCCGGCCATAGTGCTGCTAATCATTTCACCACCAACACAAGTCACGGAAACAGCTCTTTCAGCATCAAGCAACACCAATTTTATTATACTTTTTTCCAAAATAGAACACAGACTTAACACAAGCAGTGGAGTTAGCCCAGCAGTATCCAAGGTAGTACATTCATTACTACAGCAGGTAGTCCCTTTCTCTTTATGGACATTATATTCACCAGTATCTGGAGCAGATGTTTTGGGTCAGTTTTCTCTTCTCTCAACAGCTGCCATGCCTTATGCCAACTTCTGCTCTGCAGAACCTTTGCAAATGCAGAGAGGAAGGTTCCTGCCCAATTTCCTTTAATCTCCAGGAATCCTCCTCTCTTCCTTAGGCAGCAAACAAACACAGTTGACGTAGTGTATCCTTCTGTGGATTAGGAATTGGTTACTGGACAGAAACAGAAGGTAGGGTTAAATGACTCATATCTCTCAATGGAGAAGGGTGAATAGTGGAATGCCTTAGGGATCTGTACTGGGACCGGTGCTATTTAACATATTTATAAATGATATGGAAATTGGAATGACGAGTGAGGTGATTAAATGTGTAGATGACACCGAACAATTCACAGTTGTTAAAATGCATGCGGAGTGTGAAAAATTGGAGGAAGTTCTTAGGAAACTGGAAGACTGGGCATCCAAAAGGCAGATGAAATTTAATGTGGAGAAATGCAAAGTGATGCACATTAGGAAGAATAATCCAAATCACAGTTACCTGATGCTAGTGTCCACCTTAGGTGTCAGTACTCAAGAAAAAGATCTAGGTGTCATTGTAGACAATACGCTAAAACCTTCTGCTCAGTGTGTGATGGCAGCCAAAAAAGCAATCATGATGCTAGGAATTATTAAGAAAGGGATGCAAAATAAGACTAAGAATATCATAGGGCCTCTGTATCGCTCCATTGTGTGACCTCACCTTGAACACTGTGTTCAATTCTGGTCGCCATATCTCCAAAAACATATAGCAGAATTAGAAAAGGTTCAATGAAGAGTGACCAAAATGATAAAAGAGATGGAACTTCTCTCATATGAGGAAAGGCTGAAGAGGTTAGGGCTCTTCAGCTTAGAAAAGAGATTGCTGAGAGAGGATAAAATCTCCAGTGCTGTGAAACGGGTAAAAGTGAATCACTCTTTTATAAAGTGCAAAGACCAGGTGACTGAACTCAATTAAATTATATAGAAATACTTTTAAAATAAATAGGAGGAAATATTTTTTTCACTCAAAGAATAGTTAAACTCTGGAACTCGCTGTTGGATTATATGGTAACAACGGTTAACGTATCTGGCCTTAAAAAAAGTTTTGGTCAAGTTCCAGGAGGAAAAGTCTATAATCTGTTATTGAGATGGACATGGAGGAAGCCATTGCTTGCCCTGGGATTTGTAGCATGTATTGTTGCTACTAATTGGGTTTCTGACAGATACTTGTGATCTAGATTGGCCACTGTTGGAAACAGGATACTAGGCTAGATAGACCATTGGTCTGACCCAGTCTGACTATTCTTATAGTCTTATGTTCTTACAGGATTCCACTTGCCCTTGTCTTTCAACTCACAGTTCAAAATTAACCTCGAGCACAGCTCCCACTCTCAGTGTATCTTGTCCAACAAACAATGCCCCAAAACATTTCATGGAAAACTTTCTTGGATGATACCTTCATGTGGTCACACCCAGTCCACTCTGTTCCAGGCTGGGTCTCTCCCCACACTTTTTATTAGTTTTGGCTTTGCCCCGTTCCTAGCTTCTCGCCTGCCTTTTAGGGAATACTTGAATCTGGTCCAGCTTGTACTTTAGGATCCTCACTGCCCCAGATTAGGTAGCCCACTTATTCACTCGCTGGCCAGTTCTTAGTGAGATCCCTCCTCCCTTCCTCAGCGGTGCCAAGTTACCCATTCCAGGATGAAGACTTTTTGGTCAGTTCTGGTTTAAACTTACATCCCAAAGCGGTCTAGTATTTGTAGTCCATAATTCTATCCATTAAAATCAGTGCTGCAGGTCCCATAATGCACCAGGATGAGCTTGGCAAAAATCCAGACGCATCCAAACAGTCTCCCTCTGAGAATGGGTATCTTGGCAGCTCTGCTTCCTTCCTTTTCTGTTTGTGTGCAAAAACCCTTTTCTAGGACTGAGGACTGCCAGGTGCTTCTAGATCCCTGCCCTTCTCCTGTCCCAAGGAGATGACATCATCAACCCTCTCACTTTCCATGGGGCATAGGGCTAGACTACAATTCCCAGAAGACCTAGCCCTGCTCCCCAGGATCTAGCTACTGTGAAGTTCAGGAAGCATATTCACCCCTCCCCCATTGATCACAGACAAGGAGATTTGATTGAAAACAGGAGACAGCATGACATCAAAATGTTGAAGCCACTTAGGTTAGTCTATGTTTCTCCTTCATCGCACAGCCGTCATTCTGCATACACTCAAAACAAAGCAAACAAACCTATGAGCTGCTGCATCCACGTTGTTGTTCTTTATTGTTGGTAGCATTTTTATTTAATCTCACTTATATTTTCAAACATGCCAGCTTATGCAGCATACGGATGTACACAGGACAAAGTATAATAATGTAATAACTTTTCATAGGGAGAGTAGTAATTTGTTATAAATCGTAATCAGTGTGTCATATGGAGGAGCTGGTTATAGGAACACCCTAGCATGTGTTATATTCACGCAGATATTTTTTTCTCCTGGTAAAGGGTAACTAAAACAGACATCTTGTTATGCTCAACGTCCAGAGTTTCTGTTTATTTATGTACTTATTTATGGCTGTTATATCCCATTAAACATGAATTAGGTTGAAACCTGGGAGCATTTACCTTTTTTTTCCGTGCCTAGATCAAAAGAAAAAGAGTTTGTGGGAACTTGCTCCTTTTGTTTTGTGGAATGCAGTGGTATATTATAAAAATACACTTAATATTGTTTATTACTACTATTTAAAAGAAAAATATTAAATAATGAGGGCAGAGCTACCTTCATACGGAAGTCCAGAGTCAGTCTAAATGTGCCAGTTCTGTAATATATATTTATTTCTTCTTCAAGTCAGTTTTCAACAGCATTTTTTCAGTTATTACCCAAATGTGAACACAATTATAATGCTAATTAATATGTTCTAGATGTTACTGAATTCTATTATTCTGTCTCACTGTATTTCCAGTTTTTGCATAGTATACTATAAATCATCACAAGGACAAAATAGAATAAAACAAATGGACTGCATTAGGGGCTTATAGCCCATTTAGTTATGTTTAAACAAATGAGAGATTTTCATGAAAGAAAATATTTATTTTTATTATTTTGACTTATGAAAACCACTTGTCCCTGAAACATATTTGAGTCTGCAAATAGGTGGGAACAGGGGCGTAGCCAGACAATAGATTTTGGGTGGGCCTAGGCAAAAATTGGGTGGGCACCAAGTGTTCTCACCCCCCCCTCCCCCCCAAAAAAAACAAACCTCTCAGCTGGTGGGAAAATGCTTCTTTCCACCTTGGCAGCAGGAATGCATTGAAAACTAAGCAGGTGCCGGTGTTGTGGAGAGTAGCGTTTTCATTACCATCAGGGGGAAATCTTCAGCTGGCAGAGCATGGGATTCCCACCAGTTACCACTAAACATGTGCTACTGTTGGGTGGGCCTGAGCCATAAATGGGTGGGCCCTGGCCCACCCAAGCCCACCTGTGGCTACGCCACTGGGTGGGAAAACTTGGGATACAAATGCAACAAATAAATAAATAAACATACTCAAAAGAGAATAATGCATTTGTACATAAGAGATGAGGTGAAGATGTGATTCCATGTGCCCTAGTGAAAGGAGAGTTTAATTTTTCTTCCAATCTTTGTAACACCAGGCTTCCCAAGGCAGAATACAACAGCAGTATCCTGTGTACTGATGAGCCTATCAGTACACAGTATATCCGAACTGAAATTTGGCATAGAACAGTGTAGAAAAGTGAGCATAAAATACAGCCTTTATTAGTGCTGTTTTAGTGTTATTCAGTTTTGATTTTATGATATTTATATCTACATATAAGATGGTATCAAATAAATTTAAAAGCTGTCAAATAAGTAAAAATAATATTTTGTCCTCTACCTTTTAAGGCACTGCCTATCGCCCTGGAACGGCTTTTGATTTTTACAGATGGACCATGCATAGGCCATCCATTATTTCTAATAATCTTTTACTATTTCTTTCAATAGTGTTTGCTATTGTTTTGGGTGTACTTGTGACTCTTCCTACTGCCACCAAGCTATGCCTACTGGCTTCAAACCATATAATGGGCTAGATAGCCTCCTATCATCTTTTGTTCTTAATCTAACCTCCTTGATCACAGACATACAGTTTCTCCTATCATATGAGCACTCCCTTACTGCTATTTTAGGCAGGAATCTTTGTACCTGGGCTCTTGTTGGGCTGACCAAACTCTTTGTTCATCTCGTGGCCACTCCTGTTACCCCTTAGGTTTCACAATCTGTGAAAGAAAGTGATTGATTGTATTTGTGATAACAGAGACAAGTTTTTTTATTTAGATGATTTCTTTTATGAGAGGGAAGTTTTGAAATCTCCCCCTGTAAACAGTAGCATTTACATGTTTACATCATTTTAGAAAGCTGGTATTTTGTCACAAGTAGATAGTTCAAGAGAGCATAGTGGGGGAGTGTTGCAAATTTTGATATTGTCTGGTTTAGATTGCTCTAACATTTGGTATGTTGGCTTGCTTGCAATGTATATTCATTCTTTGCAGGTTGTACAAAGTTCTACAGCTCGTCTTTTATATGGTTTGTCTAAGTATGATCATGATAATCCTTTGCTTAAGAAATTACACTGTTTACCCTTGACAGATTTTAGACTGCTAATGTAGGGTCCATCAGAGTTTTTATCAGGAGTTTCTCAATATCTGATTGACTGTCTTCACTGATATAGGCAATGAAAGGTCTCCACTCTCGTGTGCTGGAAGTGCCAAATTTTCTGCTCTTTTGACTTAAATATATGCTGAGGATGTGTCTCCAGGACCTTCTGCTCAGGAGGGAAGGGTTAGGATGGCTGTTGTAGTTGGTGATTCGATTATTAGTCATGTGGATAGTGGCTGGTGGATATGAGGATCATCTGGTGACTTGCCTGCCTGGTGGGAAGGTGGCAGACCTCATGCGTCATCTAGATAGGATTTTAGGTAGAGCTGGGTAGAAGCCGGCTGTCTTGGTACATGTAAGTACCAATGACATAGGAAGATGTGGGAGAGAGGTTTTGGAAGCCAAATTTAGGTTCCTAGGTAGAAAGATGAAATCCAGATCCTCCAGGGTAGCATTTTCATGTGTCACATAATTAAATACAAAGTAGTAAATTTAAAATGAATCACAGAAAATATTTCTTCACTGAACGTGTAATTAAACTCTGAAATTTGTTGCCAGAGAATGTGATAAAAGCTGTTAGCTTAGCGGGGTTTTAAAAAGGTTTGGATAACTTCCTAAAAGAAAATTCCATAAGCCATTATTAAAATGGACTTGGGAAAAATCTACTGCTTATTTCTAGGATAAGTAGCATAAAATGTATTGTACTTTTTTAGGATCTTGCCAGGTACTTGTGACCTGGATTGGCCGCTGTTGGAAACAGGATACTGGGCTTGATGGACTTCCTGTCTGTCCCAGTATAGCAATACATATGTACTTATGTACTTTGTGAGTAAAAAGTAAAAGTACTGCAACTATAATGAATGCAACTATTGTTAACATTTTTATTCCAGCAACTTTATAACCTTACAATTCAATCTATTTTGCTTTTAGTAAAACTAATTTTTTGAAAATGACTGTCTGTCACTCATGTAAGTGCACTTGTGAGTCATTAATCCAGCACAGTTGCAAAGGTTTTCAACAACTGCATTAGGAGAAATTGGATTGCTCAGTCTGATAAAAAGTTCTTTCAAATCAGGTTGTAATATTATTGATGTTTTAGATTAGATTTGCAGGTTTTGTTTTGTTTTAATTTTCAATTCAGCTTCAATATACAGAACTTCAAGAAAAACAAGAAATCTTAAATACAATAGTAATATTCATAAGTACAAGTCCACATCAAGAAGAGAGAACGTAGACTAACCACTTAAACAATAAAAATAAAGAGAAAGTCTTGCAGCAGTAAAGAAAAAATAATTTTAAACCTAATAAAACCCACTATTACTCAATGATTTTAGGATTATGAACTACTTCCTAAAATAACAAAAAATTCTGTAAATGTACAAGATCTAGAAAAATATAAGAATGATTATCGTAAGAGATCAAGCTCCAAGGAAGTACAGGAATGACACACACCTCCAACTCATGAAGAGAACAAGGAGTTTATCCCAAAGCACCAAAAGAAAGATCCAAAAAGGGTCCATGGTTTAGCAGAATGCCACCTGCGTCAGGGGTCTATTAAAATTGCTCTCTTCAAAAGCAAACCTCTATGTATTGTGCTAAAGAAAAAGAAACCTACTGTACTGTATAAAGTGAGAGTATCACTTCTTCAAATAGAAGAGTTCATCCACTAGCATCTCTGTCGCTACCGCACAAACTCTTCTCGACTTGCAACTGTGTGTCATTCCTTTACGTCCTTGGAGCTTTTTCGTTTTGCATGGAGGTGTTTCTTGTGGCTATGTGATATTTCATAAGTGATCAGGCCTTTACAGTGAAACTTCAAAAAGAATGTGCCTCCCACAGCTAAAGCTCTAGGCTTAAACTGCAGGAAGGCTCTATGCTTTAACTGAGTTGGCCTGCCCACATCAGGAAACTTCAAAACTAATTGACCATTAAAAAAGTTACCTTTTCCTTTGGAAATAAGCTTTTAACAATAACATCTTTTGTTTCTACTGATCCTAAGACTACTAACAAAGTAGTTCTCTTGGAGATGCCTTCTTGTGAAGATTCCATAAACTTGGTTAAATCCAAGCTATCTGGTGAACACAAATTATTAAATTCTCCCTCCTGAGAAACCTGCTTAGATAGGCAAATAATACAAAGATTTAATTTCCAAAGATTCAAAATATAATTGAAGCATGTCTTTTAACGTACATTTTATAGTGCTCCATGGAAGGTCTGCATGTTTTAATTGAGGGAATCTCTGAAACACTTCCATTTGGAAAGATTACTTTAACATCATTATTATCATTATCATCTGCATTGGAAGTAGTGCTGTCTAATTCATCATTTTGCATCTTCACCTTCATCTTCATTATCATTGTCACACTGTCCAATTTCAAAGAAGGCTTTCACAAAGTTAGAATCATTTCTAATAATTTTTCATCTGATTGCAAACTCTGAATATCTTCAAGATCTGATGCAAGAACGTCAAATGTGTGGGAACCCTTCAGTCTTAAAGCCAGACAAGCAGACTTACTCTCTAAAGACCATTGGTGCAATGGACAGTCACCCCAATGTAAAATTTTCCATGAGATGACCAGCAGTCTGTTGATTTAGAGGCATATGTCTATTCACCAAGAATTGCTAAAATCTTCAGCTTCATCTCTGCTTTAAAGTGATCAAACTTATCACTGTTCTGTCTGGCTGGAGACCAGTAACCAATCTAACAAACACAGACAACTCTACTATTTTCATAAGCTATATTCACTGAACAGCAACATTTTAGATGAGATGATCCACTGGTTATGTGACAAGGTTTGCAATAGCAAAATTCTGTTCACAGTTTTGATGTTTCATTTGGTTTACTGAGGAATCATAATTTACATCGCACTTCCACCTACTTTTCACTTTTAACTGCAAACATCAACTGTAACTGAGTAAAAGTAGTAAAAATTGGTGAAATTATTACTTCAGTAAAAGTAGAAGTAACAAATGTTATCCTGTACTTATCTATGCGTTAAAGTAACAAAATTTTTACTTAAGTACAGTATCTAGTTATATTTACTTATGGCCTTTTTTTACCCATCACTAAATAGCTCCAGTCTTATTGAATACAAAATATCTTTATTAAACACGTGTGCTTCAAAACCTGCTCACGTGTGTTTAAAACCTTTATTCACAAACAATGTTCTCTTATATCTTCCATACTCATTCACACCTTATAGTACCTGCATAGAAAATCTATAACAAGGAGGATTTATATATACATGACTTTCTTGAATATCATTACACACTGTGTCAGAGTTCATAACTTCTTCTCTCTCAAAGAGACTTCACAGAATTAGAAATACGGGACCTTTGCATGTGTCCATTCACTCTGCTCTTCCGGTTTCCGGTTTCACATAAAGTTTCATGAAAGTTCAAGACAAACCCCAACACACTTCTCTGGGGATGAACACCTCCACTTGCAATAGATTTCAGGCACTACATAAGCAGAATGAGACTTTCAATCTCATAACTGCTGTTACTCCAGTCCTTAAGCAAGCATCGGCTCCTCTATGCAGGACCGCATTTCGTTCTCTTCATCAGGAGGAACCACCATATCCCCTAAAATTACACAATTCCACTGTCACCCCTTCAATTCAAACCTCTAAACAAATTACTATCTCATCAAAATATAATGTTTTATATATAATAACTGCACTTACTTTAACCAATTCTGTTTGGCAGCGTGCCAACAAAGGACTTTCTCAGGCTGGGACCCAACTGCCGTGGCTCTGAACTAACCAGGGAGAATCAAAACCCCCACCCTTATATCTTCCCACAATGCATAGCTTCTTTTTTCTTTTTTTCTTCTCCCTTAAAGAAACAGGCACTTAAATCCATTCTACCTCTTGATTAAGCCCCATGGGTGTCACTGTTTGCCATGTATAAATATATCTCTGTTCTATGGCTAACAATCTAGAACTGATGTCACCCCCACGGCTCCTGTCTAGGGGAATTTGTGTTAGTATCACACACTTTAACTGATCTACAGTGTGATTACACTCATACCAATGAGCAACCAAAGGGCACATCATTTTCTTCAAACGTAAATTACTTACATGCTCTGCTAGTCTGTTCTTTAAGGGACGTTTAGTGTGACCTATATAATAAAGTTCACAAGGACACATAATGCAATACACCACTTGGGAGCTATTGCAGTTAGTATTATACCTTAATATGAATTCTTTATCACTGTGGGGTATACCAATCTTTTCAGTGTTTAGGGAAAAGCGGCAATATACACATCTCCCACATGGGGAGTGTCTGCCTTCCTCCTCTCTTTGTTTTGATTTCTTTAGTAATTCTCCCACATTAGCTTGTCGTCTATAAGCTACTTTGGGGTGTTCCCTAAATTCTGGGTGTATCGAAAGAACATGCCAGTGCTTATGTATAATACTGCTAATATTAGATGCTTTTAAAGAAAACGGAATAACACATGCCAATGCCTTCGAAGGAGATCTTGACTTAGGTAACATTAACCAGGGGCGGTGGGCGTATAATGCCCTTTTGTATGCATTTTTAAGGATCTTCATTGGGTAACCCCGAGCTCTAAATCTTTCTATCATTTCAGCAGCCTGTTTCTTGAATTCTGAGATAGAGGAGCATAATCGTCTAAGACGCAGTAATTGACCAACCGGTGTCCCTTTTTTTAAACCCTGATGGTGGAAACTCTGATAATGTAACAAAACGTTGCGATCAGTGGGTTTGCGAAAAATAGTAGTCGCAAACCCTTTTTCTTTTGTTCTAATTATTTTAATATCAAGGAACTCTATTTCATTTTGGGCTATTCGAGAAGTGAATTTAATATTAGAATCTACACTATTTAAATACTCCAGAAATAACCTTAATTCTACCATAGGGCCATGCCACAACATTATCACATCATCAATATATCGTTTCCAAGATGTAATATATTGAAACCATCTAGACGCATACACATATCTTTTCTCAAAGTGCATCATATAGAGGCATGCTAATGACGGAGCAACACTTGCCCCCATAGCTACCCCCTTTATCTGTTTATAAAATAGATCTTCAAATTTGAAGTAATTATGGCATACCACCCACGTTAATAATTGCTTCAATACTTCAATTTTGAGCTGCGAAATGTGGAGATTTTCAAATTGCTCACATGCTATCTGTATAGCGCTGTCTTGGGGAATATTTGTGTAAAGGGCAACTACGTCCAACCCCACCATGTAAAGATCTTTTTTATTCAATGTGGGTTCTAGCTGTTCAAGCATTTGTATATAATGCATAGAATCTCTCACGTATGATTCTGCCCTCGAAACCAGGGGGTTCAATATCATATCAATGTATTTAGATAGAGGCTCTAATACTGAGTTCTTTTTTTACCCAGCCATGCTAGCGATTCCCACATGGCAATGCCAACAAAGCCTATTTAAAATAAATGGGCTTTGTCATCATTGCTGTGTCAGGAATGCTAGTGTGGTTTAGTAAAAGAGACCCATAGTTACTATACAAGACTGGCATTGACAGTTATTTTTAGGCAAACCATTGACCACAAAGGAAATGTAAAAAATTAGTGAAATCTCCCTTGTCATTTTAAGTTAATGCACATAGGCATGATCTCAAATATAGAGATAAAGAACTGGCTGATCCTGAATGTCTCAGTTTTGAAACCCTTCAGATTGAATCTGTTATTTCATATCCAGCATGAGATCTCAGCCAGACTCAAGTTTAGGATCAGTACCAACTGTCCACATCTGACTCCAAGGACAAATTGGGAGGTCTTTTACAAAGGCACGCTAGCGTTTTTAGCATGCGCTAATGATTAGCACATGCTAAGCACTAGAGATGCCTATAGGAATATATTTTTATTTTATTTATTACATTTGTACCCTACATTTCCCCACCTATTTGCAGGCTCAATATGGCTTACATAGTACCATAACGGCGTTCACCAGTTCCGGTATGAACAAATACAAGGTGTAATAGTGGTAGAATAAGGTTCATGTATGGTAGATACATTGGGGGAACATTAGAGAGGAGGAGGGAGAGTTGGGGTGTGACCATTACGATCTTTGGTTTAGTTATGTAGCAGGTAACTTAGGTTCTTATGTTGGGTCGGTGGGATATGCCTTTCTGAACAGGTTTGTGTTTAGTACTTTCCGGAAATTTAGGTGGTCATATGTTGTTTTTACTACTTTTTGGCAGTGTGTTCCATAATTGAGCACTTAAATAGGAGAAGCTGGATGCATACATTGATTTGTTTTTGAGTCCTTTGCAGCTTGGGTAGTGAAGATTTAGGTATGTTCATGCTGATCTTGTTGTATTTCTGGTTGGCAGGTCTATGAGGCCTGTTATGTATCCCGGGGCTTCACCGTAGATTATTTTATGGACCAGGGTGCAGATTTTGAAAGCAATATATTCTTTGATTGGGAGCCAGTGCAGTTTTTCTCAGAGGGGTTTGGCGCTTTCAAAACGCGTTTTTCCAAATTTAAGCCTGGCTGCTGTGTTTTGAGCGGTCTGAAGTTTCTTTGTAATTTGTTCTTTGCAACCTGCATAAATTCCATTGCAGTAGTCTGCATGGCTTAACACCATTGATTGTATCAGGTTGCAGAATATTTCCCTCGGGAAGAATGGTTTCACACGTTTGAGTTTCCACATAGAGTGAAACATTTTCTTTATGGTAGATTTCGCTTGGTTCTCTAGTGAGAGGTTCCGGTCGATTATTACTCCGAGGATTTTCAGGCTGTCTGCGATAGGAAGGGTGTAACCTGGGGTGCTTATGTTTTGGGGATTATATGTGTTGTATTGGTACCTCTAGTGTTTAGTGCATGCTTATTTTTAGCACACGCTAAAAACATTAGCAAGTCTTTGTAAAAGGACCCCTAAACTTCCTAATATTACCCAGTGGTTGCAGATACACATTTAAAAAAATGTAAGAAACAGTGGTGACATTTGAGGAACTCCACAGATTTACCCTAAAGGGGAAGACAATTTCTTAATCAAGAGCACTCTCTGCTAATTTAATCATATATTGTTGGGTGAAAATGATTCATGGGATCCCTATACTAAAGGATCTTAGAATCTGGGCTTAGCATATCTTAACGCGGAACTTTCCCATGCACTAAACCCAGATTCAGTGTGACACTAAAAAAAGAATATTTCCCATTTTTGTTCCTTGCACACCATGCGAATCATTAACATGGGAGCACTTACTGTCTCATATTTAGGATGTGCTAAGTGCTCCCACATTAAGGATTCCTTTTACAAAACGCCTCTACCAATTAATGGTGCACTGAATGCGAAGAAGCCCATTCAACTCCCATGGGCTCCTTCGCATTCAGCACATGCTAATCAGTAGTACTGCTTTGTAAAAAGCCCCAAGTCTACATTATCCAGTTATCATGCACTAATCAGAATGTGCAGGGTTGATAGCACTTCAATGTCCAACCCCTGCCCATGACATGCCCTTCGCAAAACTTATTTAAATAATAACACATGGTTAGTGCATGGAAAAGGGGAAATTACCACAAAATGCTTTAACGTGTTTTGCAATAAGCGTTTTCTCACATTTTAAGTGAGTGTTAGGGCTAAACACCCTTTAGTAAAAGGAGTTCATAGAGATTTAATGATTCTCAAGCAATCTAATTATGTAGTAACAATTTGGAGTCTATCATCAAATGGAATTCAATTTTGAAATGATGTCCATTAGACCTGTTAATAGATATGTACTGAGAATGCTTGAATATCAGAACTAGATTTACTAAAGTGCACTACTGCATTAGCATGCATTAATATTGCTAGCATATGGAGGGTCCTTTTTATGAAGGTGTGTAAGGGCCTACGCACATCCAGCGGGTGCAAAATCGGCATTACTGCCTAGCTACTGCTTGTCCCAAACAGTAATTCTGAATTTGGCATGTGCTCGCTTACTCGGCGGTAAACAGCTGTGGACGCATGCTACATGCCTACTGCCTGGGTAGCATGTGAGACCTTACCTCTAAGTCAATGGATGGCGGTAAGGTCTCAGGCCGAAAATGGATGCACACTAGTTTTTATTTTGCTGCCTGTCCATTTTTTGGCCCCTTAAAAAAAAGGCCCTTTTTCCAGGATGCGGCAAAAACTAGCCCGGCGTGCACCCAAAAGACACGCTTCCCCTGCTACAAGCTAATTTTTGCCACAGCTTAGTAAAAGGGCCCCAGTATTAGTAATTGGCTCTTTTGTATAAGATGATACCTGTGGTAATAATGGAATAAATCAGGAGATAAAGAGGGTCTTTTAGAAAGGCACACAAGCATTTTTAGTGCACGCTAATGATTAGCACATGCTAAACACTAGAGATGCCCATAGGAATATATGCAACTTCACAACACATACATCTTTATTCTATCGTAGAGGTCCAAGTAATCAGAGAGCTCTAGTGGGATCCATCAGATCAGCGCATCTACCTCCATATTGGCTAAATAAATTTTAAGTAAAAATCATAAAGTTGGATTGATGAGGATTGCGACATTGCCTCTAGAAGTATGCTTGGCTCATAAACATTATTTAGCCAATATGGAGGCAGATGCACTGATCTGATGGATCCCACTAGAACTCTCTGATTACTTGGACCTCTATGACAGAATAAAGATGTATGTGTTGTGAAGTTGAGTATATTGAGAATGGATTGACTGTTAACTTCCTTCACTATTTAAGTTGTACATGTGCCTAGTTATCGCTGTCATAGAAATATATGGACATCTCTAGCATTTCGTACATGCTTATTTTTAGCATGTGCTAAAAATGCTAGCACACCTTTCTAAAGGGACCCCTAAATTCCTTTCAAACATTTTCTAATGATTCCATAAATGATTATGGTCAATCTTTAGTAGAAAATCACTCATTAATAAGAGAACAAAATAATTTATGGAACAGAGGGAGAACCTAATCTTACAGTCCCTCCTGAAAAAAGACTACATACCAAATTAAAAATGATACAACGCCTTGATGATTATTTTTGTTTATAGACAGCTTTCTCTATATGTCTATTGCTTGTTGTTATTTTCGATGGTGCTGAATGATCTTTCTAAGTGTAATTAAAAATTTATTTCGATCTTTGAATGTAATATTAATTTTTGAGAATGTTCATCTGGGATTAAAGAGATTTCTTTTGTTTCTTAGTCATCCATATGACCACCTCTCAGATCTGATGAGCTGATGGTTTTGGCTTTTGAAAGGGGTTGATGTTGAAGAAAAAAAAAATGTTTGTCAGCCTCTGAATTGTATGATCACTCAAGACAGCTGATAAAAGGAGTTGTGTTGTAGGGGTATAAGCTCATGCCACAAATTATTTTACCTTGTTTCAAGATTTAAATGCACAAAATATAGGAAGAATTAACTGTTCCTCAAGGTTGACTGATAGCATATCTCCTAAAGAATCTCAGCTTCCTAGGAAGCAGATACTTCAAAGGGTCTCAGACTCTCATAAAGCACTGTCTGTATAATTAACATTCCACTGTTAATTGCTGCCAAAGACAAACTGGCTTTTTGTTATACTGAATAGCTAGAGAGCTCTGTACACTAATTTAAACATGAATGTGCTTTGGCCTAGTAAACCAGGGGGTCCTTTTACTGAGGTGCACTGAAAAATGGCCTGCCGTAGTGTAGGCATGGGTTTTGGGTGTGCGCAGAATCATTTTTCAGTGCACTTGTAAAAAATGAGAATTGCTACACGTCTATTTTGGGTCTGAGACCTTACTGCCAGCCATTGACCTAGTGGTAAAGTGTCACGTGGTAACCGGGCGGTAATGACCTACACGTGCCAAATTCCACTTGATACACATCCGATACGCGCATCAGAAAATACATTTTTCGGTTGCACATATCAGATGTGCAGCAAAAATGAAATTACTGCAAGAGCCACGTGGTAGCCATGCGGTAACTCTATTTTGGCGCACGTTGGGCACATGGAGATGCTTTCGCAGCTTAGTAAAAGGGCCCTCAAAGATCTTCATACATCCCAGTAATCTAAGAAAGAAGAAACAATGGACTCCCCCATCCACCTAAAGGGCACTTAAGAGACAAAACATGTATCTAGCTACACCCATATGAATACCTACCTACCAACATCAAGTAACCCCTAAAACTACAACTACAACCACAACTAATAGACCATTACTTGGAAACTTGGGCCTAGTAAATGCCAGATCAGCCAATAAAAAATTTCCTATAATCCATGATGTCATCACTGAACACCACCTAGACATCTTGGGAATAACTGAGACTTGGTTTGATGAAAGCAGAGGAGTACTATTGGCTGAACTATGCCCTACATGATTCACTATCTGCCATGACAAGGGAAGTGGGGTAGAGAAGTAGCAGTCCTGATCTGAGAGACAATCAATCAAACTGCATAAAGTCTCCATCTCCCACCTGTCTGAGTCAGAATGCCTCCTAATCCAGCTGGGAAATAAGGAGCCAATGTGGCTACTTGTGGTCCACGGAGCATCTTGCAGCAACACATCATCTGTGCAAGAATTGCTAAATCTGGTGACTGAGGTAACCCTGAGCTACCCTAGGTTACTGTTCATGGCAGACTTTAACCTACACATCGAAACTCCAGACACCACCATTGCTGCCTTCTGATAATTTTCTGCTACAGTTTCAGTTCTGGCCAAAAGTATTTAGACAGTTTCAGTAGCAGTTTCAGTTTCAGCCAAAAGTGAAAAAAATGAGTTTCAGTCAGCCTCTAAACATAAGAACTGGTCAGGCCAGTGGTCCATCTAGCCTGGTATCCTGCTTCCAACAGTATCCAATTCCAAGTCACAAGTACCTGACAAAATCCCCAATAGTAGGAAGATTCATGCTACTGATCCCAGGGACAAAGTCTATATCCAAGTCTATCTCAATAGCTGACTATGGACTTTTCCTCTAGGAACATGTCCAAACCTTTTTTAAACCCAGATACGCTAACCACTGATACCGCATCCTCTGGCTATGATTTCCAGAGCTTAACTATTCTTTCAGTGAAGAAAATATTTCCTCCTGTTCCTTTCAAAAGTAGAACCATTTATTTTCCCTAGTATTTGTACTTTTCTTTTTACTATTAGAAAGAGAAAAAAATCTATTTATGTTTACCCATTCTACACCACTCAGTATTTTGTAAACCTCTGTCATATTCCCTAACCTCTTAATTCTTTGTTCATTTGATAGGAGTTCCATCCCCTTTATCATTTTGGTTGCTCTTCCTTGAATATTTTCTAATTCTGCTATATCTTTTTTGAGATATGGAGGGGAATAATTGAAAGGGATGCCCAAGTTTTGTTGAGGACGTCCGTGCAAAATGTCCCGATGGAGGGGCGGGGAAACCCGTATTATCGAAACAAGATGGACGTCCATCTTTCGTTTCGATAACACGGTCGGGGACACCCAAATCTTGAAATTTTAGTCATCCTTAGAGATGGTTGTCCCTAGACATGGTCGTTTCTGATTTTCGGTGATAATGGTAATCAAGTATGCCCATCTCAGAAATGACCAAATGCAAGCGCTTTGGTCATGGGAGGAGCCAGCATTTCTAGTGCACTGGTCCCCCTGACATGCCAGAACACCAACTGGGCACCCTACGGGGCACTGCAGTGGACTTCATAAAATGCTACCAGGAACATAGTTACCTTACCTTGTGTACTGAGCCCCCCCCAAAAACCCTAAAACCCACTACCCACAACTGTACACCACTACCATAGCCCTTAGAGGTGAAGGGGGCACCTAGATGTGGGTACAATGGGTTTCTGGTGGGTTTTGGAGGGCTCGCTGTTTCCTCCAGAAATATAACAGGTAGGGAGGGGGATGGGCCTGGGTCCACCTGCCTGCACTGCACCCACTAAAACTGCTCCAGGGACCTGCATACTGCTGTGATTGAGCTGAGTATGACATCTGAGGCTGGCACAACATATTTTTAAAGATGTTTTTTGAGGGTGGGAGGGGGTTAGTGACCACTGGGGGAGTAAGGGGAGGTCATCCCCGATTCTCTTTGGTGGTCATCTGGTCATTTCAGCCACCTTTTTGTGCCTTGGTCGTAAGAAAAACAGGACCAGGTAAAGTCGTCCAAGTGTTCGTCAGGGACATCCTTGTTTCTTTCAATTATTGGTCGAGGACGTCCAAGTGTTAGGCACGCCCAAGCCTCGCCTTTGCTATGCCTCCAATACTCCCCCTTGAACTTTGGCTGTCCCTGCAACGGAAAGCAGTTGGGGACCTCCAAAATCGGCTTTCGATTATACCAATTTGGACGACCCTGTGAGAAGAATGCCCATCTTCCGATTTGTGTCGAAAGATGGGCGTCCTTCTCTTTCGAAAATGAGCCTGATGGTGACCAGAAATGCACACAATCCTCAAGGTGTGGTCGCACCATGGAATGATAATAATTGCTAGCATTGTTTGCTTTCTTGGCCACCGCCACACACTGGACAGAACATTTCAGGATATTGTCCATGATGACATCTAGATTTGTTTCTTGGGTGCTGACTCCTAGGGTGGAACTTAGCATCAAATAACTATGGTTTGGATTATTCTTCCAAATATGCATCACTTTTCATTTGTCCACATTAAATCTCATCTGCCATTTTGATGACCAGTCTTCCAACTTCCTAAGGTCTTCCAGCAATATTTCACAATCCGCAAGCATTTGAACAACTTTGAATAGATTTGTATCATCTGCAAATTTAACCACCTCACTCGTGATTTCCATTTCCAGATAATAAATATGTTAAATAGCACCAGTCCCAGTACAGATCCCTGCGGCACTCCACTATTCACCCTCCTTCACTGAGAAAGAAAAGAATGAAAGTGGAAAAATTAATAAATAGAAAGACTTACTAATGGTGTCTCCTTATAATGTAGTAATAGACAATATATATCAGTTCAAAGTATTCTGAAAGGATAAATCTGTAGTGAGCACAGGTAACAGATCTTATGGGTCAAAGTATCATGAAGGGATAAATCCATAGTAAGCGCAAGTAACAGAACTTATATAAAATAATAATTGCATTGGAATAACAAAGCACTAAGAGCTTCCTATAGACTATAGGGTCCATGATCCAAATATTTTAATAAAAGTAATAAAATATGTAAACAAATCAGGAATTAAAAATATGTATGACACTACAAATCTTTGAAGGCTAAGCAAACTGCTAAATGGCATCTACTGATCAATATTTATTAAGAAGGCTGGCAAATGAATGATAAATACCAAAACCTACTTATAATGCAATGAGCATTGTTCAACTAAGCTGCAAAGAGAGAAACTGCCACATAGCTAAATTGCAGTGAGTGAACATTTTTCGACAGAGACACAATGCGGCAGAAAGAAAACACCACATAGTTCAATTGCTCAATAAAACTGTGCCATTAGAAGTGGTAAATTCTTATTTTAAAATTCAAAATACTGAAGGCCTTTTTACCAAGCTGCAGTAAAAGAGGCCCCGCGCTAGCAGCAGCACAAGTTTTTGCAGCATACAGAGTCCCCTATTGCTTCAGTGGATAAAAAGGTGGAAAAAAAGAAATGGCAGTGCCATAAGTTCACACTTGCTGTGTGACCATTTTGAGGGGGTTGCATTTACCGCCACCCATTGAGGTGGCGGCAAGGTTGTTATGGTATAAGCCAATCATCAGAATTAAATGTGTAGCATGATGTTGTGTTGGATCAGATACATATATATACACCAATATATTTGTGCAGCTCTTAAAAATACAATGCAGCAGAACTGGCTTTCATTCCAAAAGCCCTCTTCCCTCTCCCTTTGGAGAATATTTACAAGACAAAGGTACTGCTGCAGTGGCAGGGACCTCACCTTGCCTTTTCTCAATCCTTAAACAAAAGAACTTCCTCTGCCCTCCCACCTAACAAAAGATGGACTAAGGTGGGCACCTGAATACCCCATTGAAAACAAAGAACTCAGGAAAAGCATAAACAGGACATTTGCTTGTCGAAGGTATACCTGCCCCTCCCATCAGCTTTCAGACATGTGCAGAAAGGAAGGACTTGTAATGTGTATCTGCCCCAGAGACTGAGCAGGACATCAAAAGACCATTTGCCAGCAAAATCCAGACTGTAAGTCTCGTGATGTCATAAGACATGAGACCAAGACTCAGGGGTCGTGTGCAGACATGAGACCAAGATACCACAATGCTTTGCAAATGCCCAAGGGTCGTGTGGAAACCAGGACAAAGATCCACATGGCATATCCTCCTGCAGCTTGCAAGGTATAAAAGGACAAGCTGTTTCCCAAGAGTCAGACTCTCTTCAAGCAACTCAGATGATCCACTTACTGCAGAAGCCCTGTTCCTGTCCTGCAAACATGTGCTTACTTAATGCTGTTCATACTGTGTAACAAGGACTTGTAAGTAACATAACTTTTGATCTAGACCTGCTACTTTGTTCTATTTTATGCACAAATTCTCTGTTCTAAGATCCTTTTTAAAACCTACCTCTCGTGTGCAATTGTATATTAAATCAACCTTTTTGAAGCTAAATACGGTCTCTTTGTGTTCTGAGTATATAGTATCTTTTATATATACTTAATTTATTTAATTTATTGCAATTATCACCTTTGGTGATTGGTGGAGAAATTAATATCCTAAAACTTATAAATACAGCACCTGCTCTTAAATTATAAAGAGAGGCGAGTTGCTCTTGAGCTATTTTCCCCAAAATAAATCATTTCTTGTAACAAGGTCTCCTGTGCTAACCCAGCAGTAACCCCTTGCGTGATCATTTTTGAAAAATTCCAGCAGCACCAGAAATACTGCATGCTGGGACGGAACTACCACCGGTGGCCGTGGTGGGCGGCCATAGTTCCGGGTTGCTGCATGGCAACCCTTTATTAAAAGAACCCTAAGAGTCTATGAGAAACAAAAGTAAAATCTTGCAGGAGCTTGGCACACAATCCTCTCTGGAGTTGCAAAAACACAGGAGTGACTGAAATACATCTGATGCATGGTGCGCCATTCTTAAAGGTGCATGAGTCACAACTGATGATGTAACTTAGAGGTTAAAGGCCCTGTTTTACTACGCAGTGTTATAGGCATGTTAATGTTTTTAATGCACGTTAGCCATGTATGCGTGCTAACCATGTACGTGCTTACAATATCCCTATAGGTACCTACATCGTTAGCGCTAAGTGTAGGCATGCTAAAAACACTAACACACCTTAGTAAACAGGGCCCTAAGTGTCCTGCATTACTTAACCCTATTGAGATCAGTGAATGTGAAGAGTGCTCCAGAGAAATTTCCACCATATTTTGCAAAGGCTATGCCAAAATGCAGAGCCTCTTGTAAAATACATGTATGGATGTGCAAGACAGTAATCACAAACTCTAAGATTGCCAATTAATACAGGAGTGACCATCTAAAGATGACCAGTATGTATTTGCTTTCATATACTACTTATTTTTTTTTCTTTTTTTTTGTTTGAAAATATCTTTATTGGTGAACCAGAAGTAGACATTACATTAGAACAGTTTGCATACATCACTGGCAAATAACTTGAGAATGCACTCCTGTGAATTGATTTTCTTTTACTTCTTATTTTAGATTCACTCTCTTTCCCCTTTCCTTTTGTTTTGCCACTTTTATGCACAGCCTACTGGCATAAAAACTAAGCATGGTAAAAAGCTCTGTAGCTGTCAATCAGTGAGAGAAAATATGAATAGCTGAATCAATTGGCTAGCTTGTCGGAGTTATCTGCATGGCAAAGATGTCAGAGTACGGCTTCTAAACTTGACTTCTACATGCAAGAAGTAGTAGAGCATGTCCTGACCTCTTATCTCCTCCGGAGAGCAGAGAAATAACGGAATCAATTTTTCCTGCACTTTATCACCTGATGCTTACTTGACTATGTAGTGTGGTTATTACTGCTCTTTTGAACTGGTATTACAGTACACCACTGTCAAACTATTATACCACTTCTGCCCGCTCTTTGTCAAATGCCATTGGCTACTGATTGATAAAACAGATCATTTTTAGGACTCTCACACTTGCCTTTAAAGCCTTCAGACTAGGACTTCCCCTGTATTTATCTAGTCTCACTATTCCTTATTCCCCAACGCGCATCCTTCGCTCAATCAATGATCACCATCTATGTCTCCCTAGTCTCTCTTTTGCCCAATTGGAATCTACTCAACATCAAGCTTTTTTCTTTTCAGCCCCTTTTCTTTGGAACACTTTGGGAGGCTAAGTTCCATAGGTTTCTATGGAACTTTGGGAGGCTAAGTGCTTTGAAAATGAGCCTCTATGTTGCCTCCAATCCATGCTGAACTTGCTTTCAAGACATTTAAAGCCGCTTTAAAAGCTTGGTTATTTCATCGAGCTTTGCACCTTTGTAAGACTTCCTTCTGCTCTATAATTTTTAGCCTGTACACTGCTTTGCTTTGCCTAGGCAGTTAGGAGCAGTCTGGCAAATCACAATAAACTACAAATGCTGTTGTTTCCTGCAACTTCCTTTCCCTCAGACCAGTCTCTTCATCTGTCCCCTCGCTTCCCTTGTTTGATTGCCTTTCTCTTGTTTTGGATGTGTAGATTGAAGCTTTCCTGTCAGTCATCGTAGTTCTTTTCTGACTTCGCTTTGTCTTTAGACTGTGAACCGCTGTGATCTGCTAGTTTAGCTAATGACAGTATAACAATTCTGAATAAACTATTGAGTATTGAATTAAACAAATGAGGTTATGAAACATGTAACTCTTTTTTAGTGATGTTGCAGCTGTTGTTTGTTTGTGTCTGCCCACCCATATGCATAAGTTAGTCTGAGAAGCATATGTGGTTCTGAAAGTAAACTTCATGCTATTAAATCACATGGGGAAATATTCTAAGGTGCCCCACCAGGTGAACAGGAGGACCAAGTATCAGCAGGGTTCCCAATTCTTGATATCAAGAGTTGTCTATAAGAGAATTCAGAAAATACCCTGGAGCTCCTCCATATTTCTGCTGACAGCATCTGTTACCTTCTTAGCTGCCATCAAGCCCTTGTGCTATTCTTTACCTGCTGTTGCCCATGCTGCCTGGGGAACATTGCTACCACCAGCATCTCCATATCCAAGATTATCCTCCTAGTTCCTACCATGCTGTGTGGAGTTTGCCCTGGAGCTGTTTGAGTGGGTGTATCTCCATCCTCCAAGGGAGACATGCCCCTTAATAAGGTTCCAACTCCAAGATCTGAAACTTCCCTTCCTGGCTGCCAATCTTGCCGATAGCTTCCTGAATGGCAGGCATACACTACACAATTCTTGCATAACTGTGCAATCATCACCTGATGGAGATCTGTCTATAGAGCCTTACCAGCTTTTATGCATTCACCATTGCAGCTGCCAGTGTCACCAGGATCAATGGACCCACTGATATCAGCTATTTTGCCAACCATCACTCCATCTTACACAACTCCAAGCATCACTCCTGCTCTCTACATAGGCCACTGCTACATGATATACACAGCATTTTCATCCGAGAAGTAGATATCTAGGATCCACTCCACTATCAATGGATAATTTGAGCTCTCAAAGAAGTGGTGCACCGGAAGTAGTAGAACATGTAAGTTTGGAAAGAAATGGTGAAGAAATAGAAGAAAAGCTTGCTAGAGGAAAAGGAAAAGGAGGGGGATGTGTAAAGAAGGAAGAAAAAAGTGGAGAGAACATGGGGTAGAGAAGAGAATGAGAAAAGACGGTGCTCTGTAAACTGCTTACCATATCCCCAAATGCACTCCAATAACACCATAGCCCCATATGTTCACTCATATTTATTTATTTATTGGTATTTATTTCCATCAAAAACAACACACATAAACATAACACCCCTAGACACATATAGATGGACGGCTTACAGGGAGGGCGGCAGGAAGGACAGAGTCACTGGCCATGGAGGGGAGGGAAGAATCGCTGAAGATGGATGGGATGGGAGGGCAGGGCACAGGACAATCGCTGCACATGGATGGCATGGGAGGGCAGGGCAGAAGCGAATCGCTTGATATCGATGGGATGGAATACGAGGGAGAATCACGGGACATGGATGGGAGGGGCGGGCAGGGCAGAGGACAATCGCTGCACATGGAGGGGAGGGCAAAATCGCAGGACACAGAGGGGAGGGCAGGGCAGAGGAGAATCTCTGGAGATAGATGGGATGGGAGGGGAGGGAAGAATCGATGGACATGAAGGGGAGGGCAGGAGAGAGAGGAGAAGCAGAGGGACACTCCAACGTACTATACATCAGAAGCGATGGGAGGGCAGGGCACAGGCAAATCACACTGTACATCACAATCAATGAGAGGGCAGGACAGAGACGAATCGCTGGATATGGATGGGATGGGAGGTGAGGGGAGAATCGCGGGACACAGATGGGAGGGGAGTCAAGGGAGTCATTCTCCCTAATCGCATATAATTTATGTCCACCTTTGTAATGAAATCATCTTAAGATTGTGGCTTCATTACTTAATTGGTGCAACTTACATGTGTAGATTTATTTTAAAAAGAAAGAAAGAAAAAAAAGAACAGTTACCCATGGAATTATTAGCAGTTTCATGTGGAAGTTGTGACATCGCCACTTCCATATGTAAGTGCCAACACTCCCATGTGGAAGATGTTGAGTCCATGTCATTTATTTTTCAATATGTACCTTTGTCAAATTGCCACTACCACTGCTCAAGCTGGGAAATACATGTGCACACCTGCATGTACTTTAGAAATAGCTTTGTTAACAGATCCTTTAAACATCATGTTGCAACTTTTGCATTTCAGACTGTGAGAGTCAGAATGCTTTTCCTTTTTCTATCAGATCAGAGACATGTTATGTATAATTTAGTATTGAAGGCATTTTTATTTCATAGGTTTTTAAATTAAGTGTTAACTGAACTCTTTATTGTAAGTCATTAGAAATAGCTAGCATTCTTTTTATTGTTATCTGTGCAGAGCCTTTTGGTTTGCAGTGGAATATATGTATTGTATTGTATTGTAAAATCACACAACAAATAAAGGCAAGTTGAAATCAATTTATAGTCCCTACAATCACCATGACCAATCTTAACACAGAGAGGAAAAGACTGCAGAAGCTCAGTGTAATTAGTATAATTTTTAGACTTTTGTCCAACCACTAAGCTACTTTCTCATTAGTCAGAAAAAACTCCCAATGCATCTAATCAATATGTTACTGAATTTTTCTCTAATCCCTCTATATTTAGCATATTATTCTGCAAATTTCTATACAACTTCCAACTTTTCATCAATAATTTAATTTTCAAAGGCAGTTCATTTTTCAGTTTTCCAATTTTCATAGCAAAATAGCAACTTAGCTTTAAATTGGCTTCTGCTGAACAGAGTGCTGCCATTTCACTTTCACTTCTTCAGAAACTACTACTACTACTTATCATTTCTATAACGCTACTAGACGTACACAGTGCTGTACACTTGAACATGAAGAGACAATCCCTGCTCGAAAGAGCTTACAATCTAATTAGGACAGACAAACAGGACAAATAAGGGATAAGGAAATTATTAAGTTGAGAATGATAAAACAGAGGTGGATACTGAATAAGTGAACAGGGTTAGGAGTTAAAATCAGCATCAAAAAGGTGGGCTTTTAGCCTAGATTTATAGATGGACAGAGCTGGTGCTTGATGTACTAGCTCAGGAAGTCTATTCCAGGCATATGGTGCAGTAAGATAAAAGGAACAGAGTCTGGAGTTGGCAGTGGAGGAGAAGGGTACAGATAAGATTTACCCAATGAACAGAGTTCCCGAGGAAGAGTGTAGGGAGAGATAAGAATGGAGAGGTACCGAGGAGCTGTTCTGTCCATCTATAAATCTAGGCTAAAAGCCCACCTTTTTTATGCTGATTTTAACTCCTAACTCCATTCATTTATTCAGTATCCACGTCTGGAGTTCCAGGATCCAGGTATAAAAGTGTGATGACATGTTTGCCATATGATGAACACTTTGCCCTATGAACTAACCATTAGTCATGCCTAGTAAGAAATGATGAATAGGGTCCTCACAGATGTGATAAAATTTATCATGTTTGCATATGTAAATATGCTAAAGGAAATGCTAATGATGAGTAATGAGTTGTTTATACATTCCCATTGAATTAGGAAGCTGGGATAAGAAGTGTTATAATTCGCAACTCTATTTTATTGGGGTTTTCTGGTTGCTACCTAAAAGGTGGCATTACCTTTGCAAGTTCCAGAGGTTATAAATATAAATCACAACTTAAATGCTCAGGTTTTGGACAAGCATGTAAAATGATGGTATGCTGGAACTGCAGCTCTTCACAGAGCAGATAGCTAAAAGAAAGAAAGAATGCAAGACAGGGATGGAGGATGCTTCCACAAACTTCTCTTTCTTGACCTAGGTACACAAGCATAAAACTGATCTGAGGTAAGACACAGACGCAGACATTTCAGGTCAAATGCTAACTGCTGTCAGCTAAGTTAGACCCATATATTCAATGCAGGGCCATGTCCAGGCACCAGAATTGAAAGAGAAGAATGACATAAACTGGCAGATGGACGTTTTTCTTGCCAAAACGTCCAAATTGGTATTTTCAAAATCCATTTTCCTGAGGTTTTCTATGCTGTTCATCTGCAGTGCATCCAAATCTCAAGGGGGCATGTCAGGAGCGTTTTAAGGGTGGGATTTGGGAGTTCCTAATACATGGACATTTTTAGCCATAATAGAACAAAATGAAAACTTCCAGGACTAAAACTAAGATGGTTTGAGTTAGACCTGTTTTAATAAGGACTAAGCCACAAAAAGTGCCCTAAATGACCAGATAACTACTGGAGGAATAAAGGAATGACCCTCCTTTACTCCCCCAGGGGTCACTGACCCCCTCATTGCCCCCTAAAGATATGAAATAAACAGTACATACCAGCTTCTATGACAGCCTCAATTGTTATAGTCAGTCCTACTAGAGCAGCAAGCAGGTCCCTGGAGTAGCCTAGAGGTCGGTGAATTGCAGTGTCAAGAAGGGGACCCAAGCCAATAATCCACTCTGTTACACTTGTGGTAGAAAGTGTGAGCCCTCCAAAACCCACAAAACACCTACTGTACCCACATTTAAGTGACACCTGCAACCATAAGGGCTATTGCAGTGGTGTACAGTTGAGTACAGTAGGTTTTTTGGTGGGTTTTGGAAAGCTTCCCAAATAATATAAAGGAACAACAATGAGATGTGTACCTGGGAGCCTTTAGATGTAGTCTACTGAAGTGCCCCCTAGGGTGCCCCACTACTCTGCTGGGATGTCAGGGTGGCCAGTCTACTAAGAATTCTGGTCCCTCCTACATCCCAATGGCTTGTTTCTGTGCATTTTTCACTTGGACTTTTTTTTTTTTTAATATGCCATAAAGATAAACGCACGGAACACAAAAACATCTAGCAACTGGCCATTTTTGAAACAAAAAGATAGATGTTTTTCTGGTTCGAAAATCGCTATATTTGCTATTTGGATTCTGGACATTTTGAGCAAAACATCCAAACATTTTTGATGTCATATCACAAATGCCCCTCCATGTGACTTTTCTAACTATGGAAAAAGTCAATTAAATTCCTTATCTAGTGGATTCTATTTTGTATACTGGCTCTACACTAGAAAGCTGTTTAATTTGGTAATACCAGCATAGCATCCACACAGACTTTTCTGACAACTTAAGCCAGATTTTCAATTACAGCACTGTCACATTCACCACCGCTGTCAATGTTTCCAACTCTCAGCTTACTCCTTTACAGACAGGTTCAGGGTCCTGCAGTACCCAGGCTCAACCACCTTAGGCCTCAAGCCATAACACAGGTTTTTTAAGGAAAATTTCTCTCAGCACACACCAAAGTGTTAAAATACTCCCACAATAGGCTATCTTTTAACACCTCATGCCCTAAAGCATGTTATACCATCAGCCTCAATCATGACACTTTATAGCATTGTTTCAGTTTAAAGGAAAAATCAGTTCCTTTACTCTGTACCTGTTAGGCTAGTCACTCTCATTCAGTAATGACACAGTAGCTGTCACAAGATTACACTTTCTCAGGGAAATTCTCAGTCATCACACAGAGTCACATACCTGCCCTTCATCACTCTCTAAAGGTCACAACTCTTCTGACCAACTGCAACCGAAGTTGTTGCCAGGATGACAGTGACTTCAATGACATCAGAGCACCCACCCATGAGCCTGAGCACCAATCAGACACGCACTTAAACACATTCTAAACTTTTGCGTGCAAATGGTTCCATTCTGCAACCTCAATCTTCATTTCAAAGTGTAAATTCCCATTGAAATAAATGGGAAAATAGACTTTTAAGTGAAATACCACAAAAATCATTATCTATTTTAATAAAAACTATATCCACGTCCCATTTTACAATGTGTCAACCACACATTTTTTTTCCAAATGTAAAATAACAGGCCATACAAGATGTTACCAAATTTCTTCACAAAACAATACCCAAATTCCACCCTAAACCCACCAACATCACTCTTAAAAATTAAAATATGACTTCAGCCACCAGCACAAGCGATTGGAGCCTGAAACACACACCCAAAAGTCCCCAAACCTTTTAAAACAGCAACAAAACCAATTAAAATAATATTTTATACAATTCTCATGCCCTAACCCACCTCAGGGAGACCCCTGGACCCTGTGAGGAACAAAAAGAATTTTTAAAATCTACCCCCGAGACCCGCAGCACCATGAACCTAAACAACTCCATTTAAAATGAAAATAATTAAATCCCCAGGCCAGAAGACATCTTACCTGGTCCCCCATGTTCTCCTCAGGCATCCCTGGACTTCATCGGGGTCTGGAATGACCCATCATGGCAGCAGCAAAAAGCCATGATTTGCCACAGAACTCTGCTGGGCAGGCCAAAAAATCGAGACCCCAACTTCATTTGTGGCCTACTGGAGCTCTGGAGCGCCATCACACATGCAAAAAACCATGCATGCACTGGAGCTCCGGTGACCAGGCATGAAGCAGGCCATTTTCCTGGCTACCTCTGGGCCAGGAAACCTCATTTGTGGCTGGAACCATATTGCAGCTAGATGTGCCTATTGCAACTCCAGCTCTGGAGGTCCCTGGACCCCATCCGGTCTTGGAATGAGTTCCCACTGACTACCAACAATCTTCCTCAGACCTGGGAATGGCCCCAGAACCAGCCCAAGGTATTTTTTTTAACCACCAGGCTACACTATTGTTCCTTGTATGCTGTTTGACAGTGTTTGTTTGTTTGTTTGTTTCTGCAACTGCTTCCCAATTCTCTACCTGTGGCTTATTGATACTAGCTCTATCCATTTCCCAGACATCATTCGAAGTAATGTCATTGGACTTCCTTATTAGCAGCCTGATTGTGGTGTATTGTCATCTTTTGCATATGCCAAAGGAGTGTGCCAAAGGAAAATGTCCTACTCCTTTGCTCACTCCTTCACAAGTCTCCTTAGTGATCCTATGAATTGGGCACTCTCTGCTTTTAGCATTTCGTTTTGCATTCTTTCTTTCTGGAATTTTGTCTAAGCATGATGCCTGTAGTTTTCAAATCTCTGTTTAGCTAAGCAACTGACTCACTATCTTCACCATATGAGTGGAACTTTAGGGTTTGTAATATGCTCTTCTGCAGGTCTGTGAGGCCAGTTTCTACCTAGCCCTACTAATTTCAAGCATTTTTGGTTAACATTCATTGTCTGAGGAATAAATATTAACTTCTCTCAGATGTTTTTACTGACTATCAGCCTTCTCTTTTAGCTGTCACTGAAACTGGTTCAGGGAAGGTGACCCTATCTTACACAGTCTTGCCCACCTAACTCTGTTGCCTTCTCCTGCACTCATTCATCTAAGTGTGTGTGTGGAGGGGGGAATAGATTTATATGCTCTCTCCTCTTACAGGTTTAAGGAACTGTCCTCTTGGTTTTTCTTTTTTTGCCAATACTTTGTTAATTCAACTGAACTGTTCTCCAGCAGTTTATTGTTTGCTGCTATATCATGCCCCTCCTTTGCTCCCCTCTACTTAAAAGAACTGCTTACCTGGGCTTTGCAGGGTCCCAAGGCTGATGGAGCTGGCATAGGGGTGGAGTCATGGGTGTCCACAAACCTGGAAGTTATCCTGTGCTGAAGAGGGAAGTGCTCCGGGGTTCACACACTCAATGACTGCAGGGAAGTTTGTGGTGCCCAGGAAGCAGAGAAGTGGTGGGACAGGTGCCGCAGTGGGCCTCAGTGCCAGGGCCGCAGAAGATATATTCACACACGTGTGTGATTAGCGTGCATGCATGGCATGGCAGTGCAGAGAAGTCCCTGAGAGAGGAAGGGGGCTTAAAAGCGTGGATGTGTGTGATGCGAAAGCACCGGGTTAAGGAGTGTCCTGGCCAGCTGGCCCAGCAACAGAGGTGGGGAATGAGAGAGAGGGAGTTCCTGGATGTCAAGTGCATGAAAATGGCCCTGATTGGTGCAAGAGAGCCCAGCAATGGATGGGGGGGGGGGGGGGGCTGGAGTGAGTGCTGCAGGGTGTGAGCATGTGCACAGAGGTTAGAGCCAGAGCCCCAGTTGCAGAGGTTGCCAGCTTAACACAGTTGTGCTTAGCAAGACTGAATTTTTATAAGTCTCCTAAGCTTCTCCAGGCTCAGGGGCAGTCAGGAGCAGTCAGTGGCTGGCTGAAATTGTTGAAGCTGGGCAGAGTTGCTGCAGAGAGGTGAGAGATGGCTGCCAGGCAGTGCTAATGATGAGTGATGGGAGAGATTAAAATATCTGTTTAGCTGATGTTTGTGGGCTGAGGATCTCTGTGTGCAGGATAGCCAGAGCTGGGGAACCATACAGTCTTAGCTGCTGGAAATGTATATGTGTGGGGAACTATTCAGGCTTAGCTACTGGAAGTGTGTGTGTGTGGTATGAGTGGTTGATTATTATTATTATTATTATTATTATTATTATTATTATTATTATTATTATTATTATTATTATTATTATTATATTCTTTGTTTTTAAAAAATGCTGATTAGAAGTCTGTATCTCTAAAAATAGATGAGGTTTACTTCTGCAATGTGTGAAGATGTGATATGTACAAGGTTTGGAACCCTCACGTGCGTGAGCCTGGTTAGAATATGTGATGTCACCAGAAAACAGCAGTTGGAAGGTTGGAGAGACTTGGAGAGAGACAGGGGCAAGTGTGAGTGCAGTCTGGGTTTTTAACAGAATTTAGGGGGGAAAGTGGTCAGAGATCACTGTTTTTATGATTTTAAGTAGTTCTGGGGACTAAGAAAACTGATTCTGTGTAAAAAGAGAAGGAAAATGTCTGTTTTCAGTGAGTGAGAAAAACATTGGAAATTAGAAGTCTGTTTCAGTTGATGTAAGAGCTCTAAAAAGGGTCTGAAGAACTTGGGACTTTAGAGAAACAATATTCCCCTAAGGAATAATACAAGGGGTTATTTGAGAGAGCTATTTATTTCATGATTTTGTTTTAAAGGGAAACTGGGGTCTTAAGAGGCTGGATTTTAAAAAAGCCTTTAAAACTTGCTTCTGGGGAAGTGAAACTTCAGGGAAGAGCTGCGATTTAAAAGTAATTTCAGAGATTTTTCTGCATTTCTTGAGGGAAAGAGAGATTCAGAGCTGTAAACAGTTTTAGAATGTTGGATGCTACTTAGGAGCCAAAGAGGCTCAGTGCTGACAACAGTTTCAGAATGTACAGAGCTGTATAGGGATCAATGCTGGAAGCAGCTGTAGAATATATAGTGCTGCATAGGGATCAGTCCTGGAAGCAGCTTTAGAATGTATAGTGCCACATAGAAATTTAAAAGGCAGCTTGGAATCTGAGCAGAGCTGAAGACGTTTGGCTGTTTAGAGCCTGACAGAGCCTGAGACTTGTCATTTTAGGCTGAATTCTGATATAATGTCTACCTGATGGTTCTCTTAAGAAAAGAATACAAAGGTTTGAGTGCTGCACTGGTGAGACTGAACACTGCTGAAAGGGAGACTGCTCAGAGTGCGTCAAAAGACCTTATTGGATTTTGGGGAAATTAGAGCAGGGACAAACAATTATATTTTGCTTTCCAAGCACACATGGCCTAACCTCCCAAGATGATACTAACTTAGCTACACACACAGGGAGTTAGGGTCTTGCTCTTTTGTTGAGAAAGTTAGTAGATCCTGAGAACACCTGAACAGAAGTGCTTCATCAAGGAAGAGATCAGGAGACTGGTCCAGCTGTCCAGCTCAGGAACCCATGGTACCCACCACAAGAAATAGCTGAATCTGGTGAAGTTTTTTTTATTATTATTTTTATTTTTATTTCAGTGTGCACACTCAGTTTTGTTTTCATTTAAATGACAATATTTGGTTGCATTTTAATGGACACTAGGCCAAGGCAGAGGGATGCTTACCTAAAAAGCCATAGTTGGGAATTTCCTGCCAAAGACACAAATGCTGATTAAAGCAAATTATTCTAGAAGGCTATCATTGACGTAAAGCTACTATATACTTACCAGAGGTTCCACAGGACCTGTAAGGAAAGAGAAGAGTTTTAGTAACACATTCATCCTAAGTTGGAGGAATTTTAAAAGAATAACACAAAAGGTACTCACCTGATGCTTGGATTGAAGTATTATCTGCAAAAGAAAGAGTCATTGTTGTTGGTGATGGGTTGCTTTAAAAAAAATATATATATTGCACTTTGGTAAGCTCAACTGAGGTTGTAAACATCTTTGGGTACAAGGGGTTTCTAAATAACTTTTAAAATTTAAAATGGACTTTAGTCAATGGTTTACTGTTTTAAAGCTGTACAAAATAATTTGTAACATTTATGTGCAATAAGAACTTGGTTTACCTGTAAAGCCTACAGAAGCCTCTCATTGTCTGTAACTTGTTTGGAGGTCAAACTCACTCAACAAAATCAACACTGGTTGATTTTAGTGGCAATGTTGTCAAGGGTGGAAGTGTGCTTTGCTTCAAGGAAAATCATTCTACCTCTACTTTATGACCAATAGCTGACTTACCCCCCTGTTTACTAAAACTTAGCTTGAGTTATCTGCAGCAGGGCCCATTTTATGCCTATGGGCCCTGCTGCAGATAATAACTCAAGCTAAGCTTTAGTAAACAACCCCCTTAGTTGAAACCTAAGAGGTGCTATGCATGCTTTGGGCTTCACTCTCTCTTTGTAACATAGTAACATAGTAGATGACGGCAGAAAAAGACCTGCACGGTCCATCTAGTCTGCCCACGATAAACTCATATGTGTATACCTTACCCTGATTTGTACCTGTCTTTTCCAGGGCACAGCCGTATAAATCTGTGCAGCAGTATTTCCCATCTCCCAACCACCAGTCCCTCCTCCCATCACCGGCTCCGGCACAGACCCCGTATAAAAAGTCTGCCCTCCCCCATCCTAGCCTCTCAACCACCAACCCCTCTTCCCCCTGCCACCCAATTTCAGTTAAGCTTCTGTGGATCCATTCCTTCTGCACAGGATTCCTTTATGCCTGTCCCACGCATGCTTGAATTCCGTTACCGTTTTCATCTCCACCACCTCCCGCGGGAGGGCATTCCAAGCGTTCACCACCCTCTCCGTGAAGAAATACTTCCTGACATCTTTCCTGAGTCTGCCCCCCTTCAATCTCATTTCATGTCCTCTCGTTCTACCGCCTTCCCATCTCCGGAAAAGATTCGTTTGCGGATTAATACCTTTCAAATATTTGAACGTCTGTATCATATCACCCCTGTTCCTCCTTTCCTCCAGAGTATACATGTTCAGGTCAGCAAGCCTCTCTTCATACGTCTTGGAACGCAACTCCCATACCATCCTCGTAGCTTTTCTTTGCACCGCTTCCATTTTTTTAACATCCTTCGCAAGGTACGGCCTCCAAAACTGAACACAATACTCCAGGTGGGGCCTCACCAACGTCTTATACAGGGGCATTAAAACCTCCTTTTTTCTGCTGGTCACACCTCTCTCTATACAGCCTAGCAACCTTCTCGCTACGGCCACCGCCTTGTCGCACTGTTTCATCGCCTTCAGGTCCTCAGATACTATCACCCCAAGATCCCTCTCCCCGTCCGTGTCTATCAGGCTCTCCCCACCTAACACATACGCCTCCCTTGGATTTCTACTCCCTAAGTGCATCACTTTGCATTTCTTCGCATTGAATTTTAATTGCCAAACGTTAGACCATTTTTCCAGCTTCTTCAGATCTTTTTTCATGTTTTCCACTCCCTCCGGGGTGTCCACTCTGTTGCAAATCTTGGTGTCATCCGCAAAAAGGCAAACTTTACCTTGTAACTCTTCGGCAATGTCACTCACAAATATATTGAACAGAATGGGCCCCAGCACCGATCCCTGAGGCACTCCACTACTCACCTTTCCCTCCTCCGAGCGAACTCCATTTACCACCACCCTCTGGCGTCTGCCCGTCAACCAGTTCCTAATCCAGTTTACCACTTCGGGTCCTATCTTCAGCCCTTCTAGTTTATTCAAGAGCCTCCTGTGGGGAACCGTGTCAAAAGCCTTGCTGAAATCTAAGTAGATGACGTCCATAGCCCGTCCTTGATTTAATTCTCCCGTCACCCAGTCAAAGAATTCAATGAGATTCGTTTGGCACGACTTCCCTTTGGTGAAACCATGTTGTCTTGGATCTTGCAACTTATTGGCTTCCAGGAAATTCACTATCCTTTCCTTCAGCATGGCTTCCATTACTTTTCCAATAACCGAAGTGAGGCTTACCGGCCTGTAGTTTCCAGCTTCTTCCCTATCCCCACTTTTGTGAAGAGGGACCACCTCCGCCGTTCTCCAATCCCTCGGAACCTCTCCCGTCTCCAAGGATTTATTAAACAAATCTTTAAGAGGACCCGCCAGAACCTCTCTGAGTTCCCTCAGTATTCTGGGGTGGATCCTGTCCGGCCCCATGGCTTTGTCCACATTTAGCTTTCCAAGTTGTTCATATACACTCTCTTCCGTGAACGGTGCTTTATCCAGTTCATTTTCAGGTGTACTATTGCCAGTCCCTCTCGGTCCTTCCCCAGGATTTTCTTCAGTAAAAACAGAACAAAAGTATCTATTTAGCAAATTGGCTTTTTCTTCATCATTTTCTACATAGCGTTTGCTGTATCTTTTAGTCTTACAATCCCCTTTTTAGTCTTTCTCCTTTCACTAATATACCTGAAGAAGTTTTTGTCTCCCCTCCGTACATTTCTAGCCATTTGTTCTTCCGCTTGCGCCTTCGCCAGACGTACCTCTCTCTTGGCTTCTTTCAGTTTCATCCGGTATTCCTCCCCGTGTTCCTCTACTTGAGATTTTTTGTATTTCTGGAACGCTAACTCTTTAGCCTTTATTTTCTCAGCCACTTGCTTTGAAAACCATATCGGTTTCCTTTTTCTCTTGCTTTTATTTACCCTCCTTACATAAAGGTCTGTGGCCCTGTTTATTACTTCTTTTAGCCTGGACCACTGTCCTTCCACTTCTCGTATGTCCTCCCAGCCCCTCAGCTCCTTCCTTAGGTATTCTTCCATTTTGTTAAAGTCAGCTCGCTTGAAATCCAGGACTTTGAGTTTAGAGTGGCTGCCATCCACATGAGCCGTTATATCAAAACAAACCGTTTGATGGTCACTGTTTCCCAGGTGTGCAGCCACTCGGACATTTGACACACTATCCCCATTCGTGAGCACCAGATCCAACGTGGCTCCCTCCCTCGTGGGTTCGTTCACCATTTGTCTGAGCTGAGCACTTTGGAAAGCATCCACAATCTCTCTACTTCTTTCTGATTTTGCAGACGGAACCTTCCAATCTACATCCGGCAGATTAAAATCTCCCAACAACAGCACCTCTCTTTTCTTCCCCAACTTTTGAATATCAGCGATCAGATCTTTATCTAGTTCTTCCAAATGTGTCGGGGGTCTATAGACAACACCCACGTGGACCAAGGTTCTATCCTCTCTTTCTAAGGTGATCCATATCGCTTCTTCCTTTCCCCACTTCCCTGTCATTTCAGTTGCTGCGATATCATCTCTCACATACAGAGCTACTCCTCCACCTTTACGTCCCTCCCTATCCTTCCTAAAAAGGTTATAGCCTGGTATGTTTACATCCCATTCATGGGAACCATGGAGCCATGTCTCTGTGACTGCAACTATGTCCAAGTCAGTCTCCAACATCAGGGCTTGAAGGTCATGAATTTTATTGCTTAGACTGTGAGCATTTGTGGTCATTGCTTTCCAACTACATTTCCTAGTATGTGTTTTGGGTTTAGTGAATTGTGAGTGTCTTTTCTCTTACATTTGATTGCAATCAGAAACTTTGTATCCCCTCTTGTTGCAATCTCTATAGTGTCCTTCTCTTGGACAGACCATTTTTTATTTTGTTCTCATACCTCTGGTCTCATTTCTGCTTCTTCTGCTCACAAGTTTTATTCATTTGGTAAGGATGGGGTTTTTTTTTTTTCTTCCTAATGTTTGGTTGCTTATACTTCTTATCCTAATTGTTCCTTAGATGAAAAGATATCAGCTTTTCCCTCTTGTCTTACTCTTGTCCCTTAAGGATCTTGCTCTTTTGCAGATACTTAGGAAGTGATGGCTACATAGGTATCCCTGGTACACATCTGCCTTGCAACAATTTAAACTGACCCTTCAAATGGCAGAACATACTTGGAGGAAAGATAAGTCTGTTTCCAATTTGTCCCATTGTAAATCATTACAAAATCAATGTAAGGCTACCATTTGAAAGCTCATGTAAATAAATGTATCCAATCCACAATGACTCTATGATGTAGTGTTGCTCCCAAGGTAAACAATTGATCAAATATCCACCTTTCCCCTCTTCTTCTTATGCAAAATTTGTATTCATGAAACTAGCTCATCTTCATGACCCCTGTATGAGATCCCCTAAACATTTCTTCACTCTTTCACCGCCTTCCCCTTAAAGTCCACATAGTTTTTTGTATCCCTCACCTGTGAATTGTAGAACTTTCTCCAAATTTCTCTCTCTCTCTCTTACTTATGTCTACAGAGTGGAGGAGTAGTCTAATGGTTAGTGCAGTGGACTTTGATCCTGATGACCTGAGTTTGATTATCACTGTAGTTCCTTGTGACCTCGAGCAAGTCACTTAGGGATCCTTCTACTAAGCTTCAGGAAAAAAGGGCCCTGCAGTAGCGGTGGGGGCCATTTTCCCCACTTGCCAGGACCCTTTTTTCTACAGTGGGTAAAAAGCCCCCCCCCCAAAAAAAATGATCACACGGTAAGATCAGGGCCGTGCCTAGGGTCTCTGGTGCCCCCCTGCAGCCCATCAGTTGGCGCCCCCCCCCCCCCCCCCCCGGTGTGGCACAAGATGCAAAGGAAATAGGAGCTGAAAGATGGAGTGCATCTTTGTGGGATTGCTGAACAAATAGAGGGTTTACAACTACTTAGCTTTTCGTGCTTTCATGTTCACAAAATTAGTAATTAAATCTTTGATATCTAACTGGGCACATATATCATTCTCAATAGCAATCATGGCAAGGTTTACAAGCCTTTCTTGCAAAATACTTGATCGCAAATAATTTTTTATGATTTTTAACCGTGAAAAATGATCATTCACCACTTGCTACACTGACAGGAATTGTCAGCAATATTCTTAGAAATGAATTGCTATACATTGCAAAATAAGATAGCAGATGTAAATTCTCAAAGTGGACATATTCCAAACACTAAAATGATTTTTTTCTACCTTTGTTGTCTGGTGACTTTCTTTTTCTGATCATGCTGAGTGGAGTGGAACGGGTAGATGTGAAGCGTATGTTTACGCTTTCCAAAAATACTAGGACTAGGGGGCATGTGATGAAGCTACAATGTAATAAATTTGAATCAGAGAAAATATTTCTTCACTCAACGTGTAATTAAACTCTGGAATTCGTTGCCGGAGATTGTGGTAAAGGTGGTTAACTTAGTGGAGTTTTAAAAAGGTTTGGACAGGTTCCTAAAGAAGAAGAAGTCCATAGACCATTATTAAATGGACTTGGGGAAAATCCACTATTCCTGGGATAAGCAGTATAGAATGTTTTGTACTTTTTTGGGATCTTGCCAGGTATTTGTGACTTGGATTCGCCACTGTTGGAAATAGGATGCTGGGCTTGATGGACCTTTGGTCTTTCCCAGTATGGCAATACTTATGTACTTATGTACTAATCTACAGTATTTTACACATTCATAATAATAATAATAATAAGCAATTTAGTTTATGCTATAACTGGCTACTATAGCCAAATTGACTTTAAAGCATATTAAGGACCCTGCTTACTAAGGTGCGCTAGCGTTTTTAGTGCACGCTAAATGAGACACCCATATATTCCTTTGGGTGTCTCTAGCATTTAGCATGCACTAAAAACGCTAGCATACCTATAGCACAGTTTAGTAATCAGGACCCTAAATGAGTCGGTTAATGATCATTCATTCAGTTATAATGTTAAAGTACATTAAATCTAATTGGATGCACTAAGGGTTTTTTTCTACTAACGTGCACTAATATTTTTAGCTTGCGCTTAAACTCAGCAGGCACTAAATGCCGAGCACCCATTATTTTCCTATGAGCATCTCAGTCTTTAGCACCAGCTGATTTCTAGGGTGAGCAAGAACACTATTGCACCTTAGTAAAAGACCCCCTAAATATTTTAAATTGCTCTCATGGGTCTGACTCTTGTTTCCATAAATGTATCATAGAAAGCATCTTCTCTCTTATTTTCCAATTTGGTCAGCCTCTCACCTATTTCTGACAGAGGTATTTGTTTCCCAAGGGACATTTAATTGGCTGACATTCTTCAGAGTTGTTGCCTTCTTTGAGATAATCACAAATAATTGGCTAATGAGAGGAGCTGGAGGTAGGTTACGCTCAACAAGTTAATATCTTCTTTAACACGCTATAGCGATGTGGCTAATTGGATTTTTTTTTTAACAAATATTTCTTCATCATGCTTTACTGTGCCAGCAACTTCTACTGCAGTGACACCTCTGCTGCAATTTTTTTAAAAGAAGAGCCCATTAAAATAATTTACTTCAGGGTTATAAATATTTCCGGCTATGCCATGTCATTTCAACAGATGAATTGCTGATTTTTGTAACCAGGGTAACAACATGAAGTAACAAAACTGATTTTAGCAACTTGCAGTGGGTTGAGAAAAATATGGCTCAATTAGGTTTGCTGCACACAATTGTGAAACCTGGTCTAATAAACCTATGGAGCGTAAAATCTGAATTAATGTGTTAGGCTATATTGTAAGTCAATTATTCACATTTTCCTTTGGCTATGATGATAATTATTATTAACTGATTATTATTAGGCTTCTAGCTATTTACTAACAATAAATATGTGATTTTAGTATTTCCTATAAACTATATTTAACACTGAGGGGTCCTTTTGATAGGCATTGCTAAGCCCAACGCAGGCTTATCGCTTGCTATTCTGGAACTACCACCGGGCTATTTCAGGAGTCCAGTCGTAGTTCCCACCCTCTGCATGCACCATTTCCTGTGCTTCAAGAATAGTTTCTGTTTTTGTAGCGCCGAAGCTTACCCTGTGGTAATTGCTGCCCGGTTACCACCGGGTTAGTGCAGAAACCCTTACCACAATCTCAATGGGTGGCTGTAAGTGCTCCTCCCAAATGGCCAAACGGCAAATGGTTCACTTACTGCATGGTTGTTTCTTGTCCTCAGAAAAAGACATCTTTTTACCCTCTGCAGTAAAAGAGGGCCTCAGCGTGTGTCAAAAAATGCACTGATGCTAGCACAGGCCCCCTTTTACCACAGCTTAGTAAAAAGACCAATGAGTGCAATAAGGCCTTTAAAAATATGCATTCAAACTGATTGTCTCTTGTATTGCTGACTGGTTAAAGAATATTTCTGAATTTTTAATCCACAAATAACTAATCATCAATATCATTTTTTTCTCTCTTTTTCATTTCTGCAATAAATATATTCCAGCAGCTGAAGGGATTAGCAGAAAGAAGGACAAAAAAAGGCTCCATGGTGTCTCTGAATAATCAGGGCAAAACTACTGGTTTTATGCCTCAAAAGGCATGTGGGTAGTATGAAAATCTTGATAGGCATGGAAACTTGAAAAATGCAAGGTAGGAATGCGTATTCATTAGTGTATTTTCAATAGCTCGCCTACAAATTTGCATGCACCCAAAATCAATCCAAGATAAATTGATGTGTGTAGGTTGAAGAGGTCCAGAAAACAACAGAACAATACTCCTCCATAATCAGCAATACAAAACAAGAACAGCAAAGGTGACCAAAATAGAGACAAAGCACCAAGGTGTAATATTCTCTTTTATTAAGGGGGTGTTTTATTAAGGTGTGCTAGTGTTTTTAGCTGGCGCTAAATGCTGAGATGCTCATAAGAATATAATGGGCATCTCAGCATTTAGTGCCAACTGATCTCTAGCACAAACTAAAAACACTAGTGAGCCTTAGTAAGAGACCCCTCTAAGGGCCTTATTCTATAAAGGTTATGCACCTACATTTATGCTCCTAAAATTTACACTCCTAAATTTATGAGCCTAAATGAATGTAGGAACATAGATTAATTACGCTCATAAATGGATCAAAATGTGCAATATACAAAACATATAAAACTTGTATCTCATTGCAAGTAAAGCAGTTCAAAATGTACAATAAGCACAACTTATCAAACATGCAACTCAATATAAATAAAACAGATCAAAGTGTAAACTAAGCAAATCACATATATGCGCCACCAGTATTTACTGAACAAAGTTTAAATGTATGTGAATACAAAACAAATATAGCATAAAAAGTGTTAATTCAAAATCAATAATTATAAAACCAATTCTACAGAAAAAAGAAAGATAAATCTAAAAACAACATTGCCTAAGTAATTACCTCTGTATACTTACACATACATTTTTAAATATTCAAAAATTGAGTATAAAGATGTATAAACAAACTCAGGGGCCCTTTTATTAAACCGTGTAAGCGTCTACATGCGCCCAATGTGTGCCAAAATGGCTCTTGTGGTAATTTCATTTTTGGCGTGCGTCCAATACTCACGGCTGAAATTTTTTTTTTATTTTCGGATGCGCATTTCAGACGTGTGCCAAGTGGCATTTGATGCACATAAGTCATAACTGCCCAGTTACTGCATGAGACTTTACCACTAGGTCAATGGCTGACGGTAAGGTCATAGCTCCAAAATGGACGCACAGCAATTTTGATTTTGCTACACATCCATTTTTGGCAAAAATTTTAAAAAGGCCTTTTTACAGGCTTGCTGAAAAATGGATTGGCGCATGGCCAAAACCCACGCCTACACTACCACAAGCCATTTTTTCAGCGCACCTTAGTAAAAGCACCCCTTAAAAATCTAACAGAATCTCTACCCATATGTGTATTAATTGATACATATTTAGCAAAGTACAAAATTGTAAAATTTATTCTATGGTGTATATCACTAGTCTTCAAGGGCAGAGGAAGGAAGGGGGAGGGGAGGGGAGGGGAAGGACAGGAAAGGGAATAAGAGAAGGAAAAAATGGGGAAGGAGGAAGGGAAGGGGAGGGAGAGGAGAGGAAAGGGGAGGGGAAGGGAAGGGGCAGAAGGAAAGGGAGGAAAAGAAAGAACAGGAAAAGTAAAATACAATGGGAGAAGAGGGATATGAGGGAGTAGGGGATAGGGAAGTAAGGGATAGGAGAGAAGTGGTAGAAGATGGGGTAAGGGGTGGGGAAAAGGGAAGGAAGGAAGAAAGAAAGGGGGCACATAAGGAAAAGGAAAGAAAAACAGAGAAGTTTGAAGGAAGTTAAAGGAAAGGTCTAATATCTAACTGAGAATTCAATCCAAGAGGAAAAACCATGTTTAATTCAAAAACATGTTGCTCTTCATGTAAGTAATAAAGCTATGTCTAGATCTCCTCCCCACCAACATAACTGTATTTGCTTAATGACAAAAAATTGTATAGCATCTATAGAGTGATTTGCAAATTGCCAGTGTGTACCAGTCAGTGCTGTCTCTTTAAACCTGTTGACATAGTTTCTATGTTCAATAATCCTCGTTTTAACCATTAAAGAGGTCAAACGTGTTTAAACTATGGGTCCTATTTACTAAGCAGCGCTAAAGGCACGTTAGCATTTTTAGCACATACTAATGAGTAGCATACACTAAACACTAAGGGGTCCTTTTACTAAGCCGCAGTAAAAAGTGGCCTGTGGTAGTGTAGGTGCGTGTTTTGGGCACGTGCCAGGCCAGATTTTACCTCATTTTCAAAAAGGTTTTTTTTTAATGGCACGGGAAAAGGGCATTCAGTAAAACTGAAACCAGCACATGCCTAAAACTAGCCTGAGCTCTTAATGCCACCCATTAATCTAGTGGTAAGGGCTCACATGCTACACGCACTGTGACCAGTTGGCGCGCACCAAATGCCGATTATCACCAGAAATGCCACATGTGGGAGGAAATAAATAAATCATCCAGGCATTATGGGCGCATGGCAAACCTGAAGTTACCACCAGGGGGCTCAGTAGACTGGCGGTAGTTTCATTTTAGTGCACACTGCACGCACGTAGAACCTAACGTGCCTCTGTAAAAAGACCCCTAAGTCGCCTATAGGAACATATGGGCAAGTCTAGCATTTAGTGCACGCTAAAAATGCTAGTGCAGCTTAGTAAACAGGGCCCTATATATTAAACCAAATGTGAAAAAACAGAAAAAAAATGAATAGATTTCTGAACTTTGGAAGACAAATTGATTTTCTTTTGCCTATTCACATCCCTACCAGAAAATGTGAATGGTAAAGAGAACAAACTCATGCATTTAGCATGTTGACATTCATCCTTCTATCATCATCAAAATCCAATTATGATAACTGATACACCATGCATAGTTCAAAAATGTTGGCTTGTTCATATGGTCACAGTATAACACATATCAATGCTCAAAATCCATCTCAAACTGTGAAAACCATAAACACTATAATGTTTAGCAGTAAGGCTTCATACCAGGATAGCCTCCCTTAAGTGAGACACACAGCACTATTCTTGTCTATCTATCTATCTATCTATCTATCTATCTATCTATCTATCTATCTATCTATCTATCTATCTATCTATCTATCTATCTATCTATCTATCTATCTATCTGTCAGGCCTATGCCCCGTGGCGTGAGCCTCTGTGCCAAACTACGTCCGGCAGCCAGACAGTTCTGATCTTACCTGAAGAGTCAGGATAGGAGAAGTCCAAGAAGAGCAGGGCGGACCCCAGCAAGTGAGCAGACAGATGACCAAAGACCAGGTCCTGGTTCCACCAGAGGGACGCAGCCGGAAGTCTCAAAGTCCAGGTTCCACCCAAGGTTCCGGGCAAGCGGAGGGCGAATGCAAAGTCCAGGTACAATCCAAGGTTCAGGGCAGGCGGAGGGCAAATGCAAAGTCCAAGCACCATCCAAGGTTCAAGGCAGGCGGAAGGCAAATGCAAAGTCCAGGTATAATCCAAGGTTCAGGGCAGGCGGAGGGCAAATGCAAAGTCCAAGCACAATCCAAGGTTCAAGGCAGGCGGAAGGCAAATGCAAAGTCCAGGAACAATCCAAGGTTCAGGGCAGGCGGAAGGCCAAGCAAAGTCCAGGTACAATCCAAGGTTCAGGGCAGGCGGAAGGCAAAAGCAAAGTCCAGGTACAATCCAAGGTTCAGGGCAGGCGGAAGGCAAATGCAAAGTCCAGGAACAATCCAAGGTTCAAAGCAGGCGGAAGGCAAAGCAAAGTCCAGGTACAATCCAAGGTTCAGGGCAGGCGGAAGGCAAAAGCAAAGTCCAGGTACAATCCAAGGTTCAAAGCAGGAAATCCAAAAATACAGAACTCAGGAACCCACATAAGCAGAAGCCGAAGCAACGAGTTCAGCCAGTGTTATCCTTAAATAGCCCCCTCCATCAGGAAACCACTATCAGCTGTCCGGGAGGTGGAGCCTCCAACCGAACCCCAGAGCTCCGGATAGGCTGGTCACCGAGAGAGGGCGGAGTCCAGCCGCGACCAGCCAATCCGGAGCCAGAGAGGGCGTTCTCCTTGCTCCCGGGCCCCGCGCCCGGAAGAGACTCTCCAGCTTGCGAGCGCCGGCCATCTTGGCAGCACCGGCGCTCTCCAGCCGCCACCGCGCTAAAGCGGCGAACCGGCCCCGTCCAGCAGGCAGACAAGCCTTTCAGAACATGCCGCCTGTAGCCCGCGATACCCCGCTCTCCCCTGCTCGTGGAGCGAGGCATCGCCGCGGCCAAGACGGCACAGGTAAGAGGCTTGACAGTACCCCCCCCGTAAGCCCCCCTCCTCCGTCTTGGTCCTGGTTTATGAGGGTACCGAGAGTGGAACTCGTGCAACAGATCCGGAGCCATGATATTCCCAACGGGCTCCCAGGAGTTATCCTCAGGACCAAAGTTCTTCCAGGAGATCAAGTAGAACAATCGTCCTCTCTGGAATTTAGAATCAAGGATCTCCTTCACTTCAAACTCAGGATCAGGATCCGAGTCTGGAACCTGAATCTTTCTAGGTGCAGGGTGCCAGTGGGAAGCCCGAAAAGGCTTGAGCAGAGATACATGGAACGCATTGTGAATGCGAAGGTTACCAGGTAAGTGAAGACGGTAGACCACCGTCCCCACTCTTGACTGTACAGCAAATGGACCGATGAAGCGAGGAGCAAACCGCAGAGAGGGGAGGCGCAGCTTAAGGTACCTGGTGCTGAGCCAAACTCTCTGTCCCGGCTGAAATACTGGAGCGGCACTTCGAAGTCGGTCAGCAAACCGCTTATACCTTGCGGCCGCCCTCCCCAGCTGCTGACGAACCGTCCTCCAAGTGGCATGAATGGTGGTGAGGGTAGTCCGGATCAGAGGAGATGTTCCACTCAAAGGAATCGTAGGTGGAAGCCGAGGATGACGTCCAAACACTGTAAAGAAGGGAGAAGTCCGAGAAGCAGAATGGAAGCTATTGTTGTAAGCAAATTCAGCCCAGGGCAGGAGATCCGTCCAATTGTCCTGACGAGCATTAGTGAAGGCCCGGAGAAAGGCTTTAAGGGTCTGATTAGTACGTTCTGCCATGCCATTGGTCTGAGGATGGTAAGCTGAAGAGAAATGTGTGGTAACACCGAAGGCTGAGCATAAGGCTCTCCAAAATCTAGAGGTGAATTGCGAACCTCTATCACTGATGATACGTTGTGGCAGTCCATGTAACCGAAAAATGTGCTGGATAAAATGGGAGGCAAGAGCCGCCGCAGATGGCAAGGATCGCATGGGTACGAAGTGAGCCATGCGGGAGAACCGATCCACCACCACCCAGATAATAGTGTTGCCTTTGGAGCAAGGAAGATCCGTGATAAAGTCCATCGAGACTTCCTGCCAGGGTAGCTGGGGCACCGGCAAAGGTTGAAGAAGACCCCACGGCTTGCCGGGCAAGGACTTGGTACGGGCACAGGTAGGACAAGTAGACACAAACTGCCGAATCTCCTGGGCCATGCGGGGCCACCAAAAATAACGGGAAATAAGATGGTAGGTCTTCCGAAACCCAAAATGTCCCAAAAAGGCAGCAGAATGACCCCACTGAAGAACCCTGCGACGAGACCGAGCTGGAACAGAAGTCTTGAGGCAGGCGGAGGCCCCTACCATCGGGGAAAGACAAGCAGGATTGAGCATAGGGTAGAGCTCCTCCGGTTCCTCAGGCACATCAAACGCTCGGGAGAGGGCATCCGCCTGTATGTTCTTCTCTGCAGGGCGAAATACCAAGTGAAAGGTAAAACGTGCAAAAAATAGGGACCAACGGGCCTGCCGGGGATTCAAGCGTTTGGCCTGTTGCAAATACAGCAGATTTTTGTGATCTGTAATGACAGTAATAGGATGAGCCGCGCCCTCCAGTAGGTAACGCCATTCTTGAAAGGCGAGCTTCAGAGCCAGCAGTTCTCTGTCCCCGATAGTATAATTACGTTCAGCAGCTGAAAACTTCTTAGAAAAGAAAAAACAAGGATGTTTTTTACCAGAAGGGGCAGTCTGGGACAGCACCGCCCCTACACCCAGAGCAGAGGCATCGACCTCTACGATGAAAGGCTTCGTGACATCAGGACTGCGGAGCACAGATGCAGACAGGAACGCTGTCTTCAATGCAGAAAAGGCCTCCAGGGCAGCCGGAGACCAATGCCGAACATCCGCCCCCTTCCGAGTAAGGGCTGTCAAAGGGGCCGTGAGGAGCGAATAATGGGGGATGAATTGTCTGTAGTAATTAGCAAAGCCCAGAAAACGCTGCAAAGCCCGAAGACCTTGGGGAAGAGGCCAATCCCGGATAGCCTGCAGCTTGGCCGGGTCCATTTGTAATCCAACAGCAGAGATAATATGTCCCAAAAAAGGAATAGTGGATTGATGGAATGCACATTTTTCCAATTTGGCAAACAAGCGATGGTCCCGGAGTCGTTGAAGCACAGTGCGGACATGTCGAGGATGATCCTGGGGAGAAGCAGAGAAAATCAAAATATCATCCAAGTAAACAATGACTGAAGAATAAAGGAGATCCCGGAAAATGAAGTTGATGAAATCTTGAAACACAGCCGGAGCATTACAAAGTCCAAAGGGCATAACACGATACTCAAAATGGCCTTCGTGAGTATTAAAGGCAGTTTTCCACTCGTCCCCCTGGCGGATACGAATCAAGTTGTAGGCCCCTCGGAGATCCAACTTAGTAAAAATAACAGCCCCCTGGAGTCGATCAAAAAGCTCCGGGATAAGCGGAAGGGGGTAACGGTTCTTGATAGTGATCTTGTTAAGACCTCGATAGTCAATGCAGGGCCGCAAGGCCCCATCTTTTTTGGAGACAAAAAAAAATCCTGCCCCGGCAGGAGAAGAGGATGGTCGGATGAACCCCTTACGAAGATTGTCCTGAATGTAGTCCCGCATGGCCGCAGATTCATCCCGGGACAAAGCATATAATCTCCCTCTAGGCGGCATAGTGCCGGGCACCAAATCAATGGGACAATCGAACGGGCGATGAGGTGGAAGGGAATCAGCTTCTTGTGCATCAAAAACGTCAGAAAACTCCTCGTATTCCCTTGGAAGATGAGCCTCACAAGGGTGGAGAACTCCAGGTAGTGCTGGCACTTTAGTAGGAAGAGGGTGCACAGGTGTCAGACAGGTCTCAAAACAGCGAACACTCCATTGGCTGATCTCTCCCGAGGCCCAGTCTATGCAAGGCGCGTGCAAGCGCAGCCAGGGTATACCCAGGATTACAGGATGAATGGCTTGGGGCAAAATAAGGAAATGTATCTCTTCATGATGAAGAAGCCCCACCTGCATCCGAAGAGGAAGAGTGAGATGAGTAATCGGTTGTGGCAGAGTCGAGCCGTGAATGGATGTTACTTGAAGAGCTGGTTTGCAGGGAATCATCGGCCTACCTAGGCCCTGAAGCAGACTAGCATCAATAAAGTTGCCTCCTGCTCCTGAATCCAGCAAGGCTAGGGTGTTTATCCTGTATTCTTGCCAGAGCAAGATAATAGGTACAGTCATTAAGTTCTCTGGAAGGGTTCCTGATTGACCCAAAACCACCCCCTCCACAGGGCTAGGGTCTAAGCATTTCCCGGCTTATTGGGGCAGTCTTTCACAAAATGCCCAGGTTTCCCACAGTACATACATAATTTATTCTCCCGTCGGTGCTTTCGTTCAACAGCGGTCAGTCGATACCGGCCAATTACCATCGGTACCTCCGATCCCTCTACGGTCGAGACCGCAGCTTCCTGAGGAGAGACAGTTCGTTGTCTTTGAGGGGAAAACCTGCGAGACGGGCGAGCAGCAACTTGTTCTCGTGCCCTCTCCTGGAAGCGGACATCAATCCGAGTACTTAAGGAGATCAGCGCATCCAAGGTGCTAGGGATTTCACGGCCGGCTAACTCGTCCTTGATGCGCCCACTCAAGCCCTGCCAAAAAATGGCCGTAAGAGCCTCTTGATTCCAATTAAGTTCTGCCGCCAGGGTACGGAATCGGATGGCATAGGCCCCAACCGTACTGCTCTCTTGCTGAATCCGTAAGATCTCTCCTGCAGCGGAGGAGGGCCGCCCTGGAACATCGAAGACCATACGGAACCGGCGCAGGAACTCTCCTAATTCCGAGAGGAGCAGGTCCTGTTGTTCCCAGAGAGGAGATGCCCATGCCAGGGCCGACCCGGAGAGTAGAGAAATGATGTATGTAATCTTTTGTTTGTCCGTAGGAAAAGACGCAGGTTGCATGTCAAAGAGCATTTGACATTGGTTCAGGAATCCGCGGCAGGCGGAGGGTGTGCCATCAAACCGAGGAGGTTCAGGCAGACGAAAGGCAGGCTGAGGTGGGGATGTCCTACCTGCTCCGGGAGCCGATGATCGCTGCGCTGACATCTGAGAACATACATCTTGCAATACTCCAGACAATCGGTTGAGCTGAGCTTGTTGTTGTTGAAGGGCTTGAGCCAAGTCGGTCAGATCAGGCTTATCTGGCGAGCTCATGCCTTCGGCTTTCTGTCAGGCCTATGCCCCGTGGCGTGAGCCTCTGTGCCAAACTACGTCCGGCAGCCAGACAGTTCTGATCTTACCTGAAGAGTCAGGATAGGAGAAGTCCAAGAAGAGCAGGGCGGACCCCAGCAAGTGAGCAGACAGATGACCAAAGACCAGGTCCTGGTTCCACCAGAGGGACGCAGCCGGAAGTCTCAAAGTCCAGGTTCCACCCAAGGTTCCGGGCAAGCGGAGGGCGAATGCAAAGTCCAGGTACAATCCAAGGTTCAGGGCAGGCGGAGGGCAAATGCAAAGTCCAAGCACCATCCAAGGTTCAAGGCAGGCGGAAGGCAAATGCAAAGTCCAGGTATAATCCAAAGTTCAGGGCAGGCGGAGGGCAAATGCAAAGTCCAAGCACAATCCAAGGTTCAAGGCAGGCGGAAGGCAAATGCAAAGTCCAGGAACAATCCAAGGTTCAGGGCAGGCGGAAGGCCAAGCAAAGTCCAGGTACAATCCAAGGTTCAGGGCAGGCGGAAGGCAAAAGCAAAGTCCAGGTACAATCCAAGGTTCAGGGCAGGCGGAAGGCAAATGCAAAGTCCAGGAACAATCCAAGGTTCAAAGCAGGCGGAAGGCAAAGCAAAGTCCAGGTACAATCCAAGGTTCAGGGCAGGCGGAAGGCAAAAGCAAAGTCCAGGTACAATCCAAGGTTCAAAGCAGGAAATCCAAAAATACAGAACTCAGGAACCCACATAAGCAGAAGCCGAAGCAACGAGTTCAGCCAGTGTTATCCTTAAATAGCCCCCTCCATCAGGAAACCACTATCAGCTGTCCGGGAGGTGGAGCCTCCAACCGAACCCCAGAGCTCCGGATAGGCTGGTCACCGAGAGAGGGCGGAGTCCAGCCGCGACCAGCCAATCCGGAGCCAGAGAGGGCGTTCTCCTTGCTCCCGGGCCCCGCGCCCGGAAGAGACTCTCCAGCTTGCGAGCGCCGGCCATCTTGGCAGCACCGGCGCTCTCCAGCCGCCACCGCGCTAAAGCGGCGAACCGGCCCCGTCCAGCAGGCAGACAAGCCTTTCAGAACATGCCGCCTGTAGCCCGCGATACCCCGCTCTCCCCTGCTCGTGGAGCGAGGCATCGCCGCGGCCAAGACGGCACAGGTAAGAGGCTTGACACTATCTATCTATCTATCTATCTATCTATCTATCTATCTATCTATCTATCTATCTTAAAAGTTAGGCACCAAAATAAATGATCAGCACTGAGCCCCTATTCGATAAAGAGCACCCAACCTTTATAGAATACTGGCAAGCCGCACAGGTTGTGCCTAACTTTGGACACTGGACTTATGCCTGATAGAAACAGGTGTAAGTCTAGCCCCCAAAGTTAGGTGTGGATCAGCACTATTCTATAACTTGGTGCCTAACTTTTGGGAACATCCATGACCCGCCTATGTCCCTCCCATGGACATGATCCCTTTTTGGTTGTGAGTGAGAAAAGTTAGATGTCAAGTTTTAGAATAGAACACAGGAGAGGTCTGTACGCAACTTCAATCAAGCAATAGCCCATTATCTCATTGTCACATGCGGGCCTTGGATCCGTGCACAAATTCAGGCACCCAACTTTGAGCAATCTATATAGAATCTGGGAGTATGTACCCTTGACCATGGATGTCGGTGGTGGCAGCTGTCCCCAAGCACAATTTCTTATATAAAATCAAGAAGTTGATGCGAAAGCATCACATCCTCTCAATATTAGACACCTTACTTTTCCTGAGAAAACTTGACCCACCTGGCAAAGCCCAAGCCACCTCAGTTCATTATGCTGTGTAGTACCTCATACTCAATGGCTAGGGAAGCCATCATCAACCATTTCTTTTTAATGATAAACAAGGTTCAGACAGAATTAACTGTAAGGAATATACTCCTTTACCAGACACTTTCGCCCCGAGTATGCTGTGTATTCTGGCTGAGGTCATTCCTGTACCAGACCGCTATAGTGAAACTTCACTTGCCAGAAGGATGAGAGTCTCAATAATGTCCTCAATAGCACTATTAAATATATCTAGACCAATATCAGATACCAATCATGCGCAATGAAAAAACCCTTGGTGGAACTCATGAATCTAAGCATCCACTAGTTAATTTTTCTTTCTGTTTTTTTTCCTAAGGAGTGATGCAATCTATCCCCCTTCTAAAATCTCCTAGGTATTATATCAGGCCAGATGTACTGTAAGAAACATGGATGCTAATGTAAGGAAATCAGACTGAATTTTGGACCAGGTCTACACTATCAGTTCTGATTAGATTGTTACCTTCCAGGGTCCAAGGGGGGGGGGGGGAGGGTTTGACCCAATAGTTTTATTTAATTTAATACAAAGTCTTACAGCCCGCTACTTTCAGCCTCAACACCATACACTGCAGTTTACAACAGCATCAACAATAATCAAACAGTTACCCCACCCTTTCCTTTCCTTCCCCTTCCCCCTACTCCCAACCTTATCACTCAAAAGAGGAAAAACAATGAGTAAACAGCCAAGTTTTCAAATATTTGTGAAATACTGTTTAATCACCATGGACTTTAAAATCCCCAGGAAACTGAATTTGAAACTTTGACACTGGTCCCAAAAAGCATGAGCTTTGTGTTCATAACAAAACTTCTTTGCAGAAGGCAATGCCAAATTATGAAAAGTACCTGACCTTAAAGCACGACGTGATTGATAAGGCCACACAAGAGCTTTCAAATGCAAAGGTTCCATCCCCTGAAGCACCCAAAAAGTCAAACAACATACCTTTAAAAATATGTGACTCAATCAGCAGCCAATGCAGTGTATAAAACAGGGTGACATAATCCCACAGTTTCTGGAAAGTTATTAAACACGCTGCCATTTTCTGGACATGTTGCAATTTCCACAACCCATACTTACAGAGACTAAACAAAGAGCAATACAGTAATCCAGGTGGGTCAACACTGTCACCTGACCTAAAGTGCAAAAGTCTTGTGGCCACAATCCTGTCTAGCTATCTTCAATTTTATCCCTGCTACCCAAATCACCTGATCTACCTGCAAATCCAGGCTAAAAGAAAAATCCAACTACCTGTAAGCTACATGAAAAACAAGAGACTGAAGAAAATTCCATCTGTAGATCCAATGTTCACACTCATATCTATGTTTTAGCCACATTCAACTGAATAGAGTGTGACACCAACCAATTATTTACCGTTATCAAACATTCCTGTACTGACGTTCTTAAAGCAGCCACCTTAGTGTGTTGGGGGAAAAAAAAACTGTACCTCATGTGCATTTTAAAAAAGGATGATACCAAAATGCATGAATTTCAGATCACAATGGTCTAAAATACAAATTAAACATCGTTGGGGAAAGAGGGAATCGTTGGGGAATAGTTGACAAGATTTCATTTCATCCCTTATAATTGAGACCTGCAAAATAGCTAGTTCAAGATTGAGGCCATGTTGCCTAACCACTTCCTCCAGTGAGCCCAATGAATGAATGAGCAGCCACATATCCAGAAGTTCTGCAAATTCCTAATGCCATATATATATATATGACTGTTAGATAATTGCCATAACTTAAAACAGTGATCAGTTCCCTGGCCAAATATATGACTTCTATCTGTCAGAGTCCATCTATTTGTGAGCATGATCTTCTCCATGTGGATGCCATAAAAATCTTTATTGAAGTCCTTTTCTGCTAACCCTGTCTTTAGGACCCTAGTGAATTGAAAATAGGATAAGGGGGTAGCATCACTGTGTATTAAGAGAATGGGGTGGGTCTTGTGGCCTGTGGGCAGCATATGCAAGGAAATGTTTAGTGGACAGTTGGTTTTACCCTTAGAGTGATATAGCTTTAATTGCACTCCATTCACAATCTTGTCCTTCTTGGCTCTATGAATCAGGGTTTGCAATTTATTGTCCAAGAGGATGGTGTCTACCCATCTGCCAGACAAACCAGCAGCACTAGTGAAGTTGGTAATCAACTCACGCACATGGCACCAACAAATTGGAGCGAGAATGGACATTTGAAAAGGCAAGCTTCATAACTATCAAAACATACCTGCTCTAATGATACCAATAAGAGTCATGGGTTATGGGCCGCCTCCTGTCATAACCCTATTTATATTGAATGCAGTTGTAGGTTTTCTAAACCCAGTGGCGTTCCTGGGGGGGGGCTGACACCCGGGGCGGATTGCCAATGCGCCCCGCCCCCCCCGGGTGCAGCGCCCCCCTGGAACAGCGCAACGCCCCCCCCCCCGGCGAAAGAACCCCCAGGTGCAGCGCGATCCCCGGCGAAAGAACACCCTCCCCAGGTGCACACCACTGGGGGGGGGGGGGTGCCGCGTGCCTGCCAGCTCTTCGTTTTCATGCTCCCTCTGCCCGGGAACAGGTTACTTCCTGTTCCGGGGCAAAGGGAGCATGAAAACGAAGAGCCGACAGGCGCGAGGCACCCCTCCCAGCGGCGTGCACCCAGGGCGGACCGCCCCCACCGCCCCCCCCCCCCTTGGTACGCCGCTGTCTAAACCCACTGTTTTGGCAATGAAACTAAAACTAGATACAGTTGATCTATAGATGCTCTCTTTTCTTTGGAATGTACAATGAAAAGCAGGATAGAGTCAGCTGAGAACATAGATTCTGAACAAGTGCTTTATAGCTAGCAGAATTAAATGTAATTGTGCATAGCTTTAACATATTTGTTTTGTGTTGTCACCACTGGAGGTGGGGTCCACGATCAAATCCCAAATTTCTGTGGAACAAAATATCGAACTTCTCAAGGGTGAGGGATCAAAATTCAGGCATATTAAAATGCAAAAAAGCATCAGCTAGGTAATTCCTGGCACATGTGCAGCTCTTATTATTATTTCATCATGAGCGTGTTAACACAATCTCTCTCAATAAAACATAACCTGATACATTTTGGAAGTCATTCTATTAATGGCCTCGACAACTACCATATTATCAGATCTGAGGGCAGTGAAAAGCACCCCAAATGTATAATGCAGTAATGATTGGGAAGAGCTCCATAAAGGTGATGTTACTCAGTATCCAAGGCTTGCCAATTCTGAGACAAAGGCTCTAAACATCAGGAATCTTGGATATAGAAACCAAAATCTTTACCCCCTAATGTATCAGAAAATAACTACATTTCCTTGGGAATTATTGGAGAGCCCTGCTAAAAGGTTAAGCAGGATCCAAAATTCTCATATCCTTTTTGTGACCCTAGTCAACCTGAAATTTATTTATTTATTTATTTATTTATTGCATTTGTATCCCACATTTCCCCACCTTTTTGCGGGCTCAGTGTGGCTTACAATACATTATGAATGATGAAATTACAAATTAGTAGTAACTTTGTTGTAGCAAATGCCAATTGCCTGAAAAATATACAATCCATGGGTCTTATTCTTGTAGCAAAGCATAGTAAGCCTAGCATAGATTGAAACTGGTGCAAGGTCGCTTTTTAAGCTCCCCTTATATGACTGATGCTTTCCCTCAACCTAAGTAATTTCTCTTGGGGGAGCCTAGAAATCTGTAAAATGACATCAGCTCTTAAGTAAGTCAGGGAAGAAAATTGGTCAACTATTTTGCCATTTCCCATGGGGATCCCAAAATTATGAGCCACTGGCAGACAATCAAAAATGAATAGGAAAATCACAAATGAATAGGAAATCATTGAAAATGTGCTCCTCAATCTAGCGGACAAAAGAACTAAACTGCTCAAAGTAGGCACACAATATAAAACATCCTATTGGGATGCATTTCTCAAAATAATAGCAATCTTCCTGATAGAAGTCCAGCAGGCAAAGGAAGTCCAGGTGCACTGAGAGCAATCTGATGGTGGACTCTATATTGGCCTTTGCCATTTCTGTACTGGGTCCATGACACCTAATTGTCACAAAAGTCAGGAATAGTGAGCCCTTGGGCCACTGCCAGCGACCGGCAGAAGGAGGCGAACCACCCAAACAAGAATCGAGGCTGAAAACAGGCAGGACTGGTACAAGCCAGACTGGAACAAGCAGGACTGGAGCTGAAACTGAAGGCAGACAGGGCTGGAACAGCAGGAATGGAACAAGCAGGACTGGAGCTGAAGCTAAAGGCAGACAGGGCTGGAACAAACAGGACTGGGACTGAAGCTGAAGGCAGACAGGGCTGGAACAAGCAGGGATGGAACTGAAGTTGAAGACAGACAGGGCTTGGAACAAGCAGGGCTGGAACTGAAGTTGAAGACTGGCAGGACAGGAACAAGCAGGGCTGGAACTGCAACAAACACACAGACGAAAACTCATCTGAAGACCTCTGTTGCAAAGGCAAAGCCTGAAAGTTCCCAGGTGCTTTATAAAGGCATTTACTGATGATGTCACAAGTAAGAATGAGGTTTGGCAGCAGTAACACCAGGGCGAGGCTTGGCTTCAGGAACACCAAAGCAAGGCTGGAAAGCTGGAACATCAGAATAGGACTGGAATGATCTCTAGAACATGATTGGGAAACAGGGAAGAGGCAGTCCACAGCAGACACAGGGCCTGGTCACTAGAACAAGAGGTGAGTGTAGACCCGGGGCATGACCATAACTCTGACAGTACCTCCCCCTCAAGGCTCCCGTGGTCCCCACTGGAGATTTGTAATTCCAGGGATATTTTCGGTGGTACCTGCTAGTGACCTTAGGAGCTGGAACATGGATTAGAGGACTGGAAGTTGAAAACTAGTCTGCAGATTGAAGGCAAGGCTGGATCTTGTTAATAAGGCTGGACTTTGAGGACACAGCCACAGTACTACTACAGCCCATGGGCTATCCTCGAAACCATAAGCCCTCCTGGTAACAGGGATGTCCAGGACCTTATATCTAGGGTCCAGTTCTTCAGGCATGGTGTAAGACATCAAGTCTTGAGAAGTCTTCTTAGAACAACTGCAGGAATGAATCGGAATCTTGGGCACAGTACATGTTTCAGCCAGGAGGTCACCGGTCTAGGATGGAACACTGGTTACACAGGTGGTCGCTAAGATGACCGCAGAAGCATTGTGGTTGCCAATGCACAGGTGCACTGGAACTGTTTGTGTGCTTAGGTGTCCTTGAATGTGACTGTAGACTGAAGAGACTGGAATAATCTTTTGTAACTCTTGTGTGGGAATGTTAAATTGATGGACCAGGGCTTCGTCTATTAAGATTCCACCAGCCCTGGAATCCAGAAAAACTTCAGTATACTTCTTTCCTTGATCTAAGTTGAGTACTGCTGGAATTAGAAATTGATTACAAAGAGAAGCCCAATGCAGTGCCCACAGTCAGACCTTGATTTAAGGACCCAGGGTTATTTGGGCACCTGCCTGCATAGTGTCCATGGTCGCCACAATATAGACATAAATTAAGGGTCCATCCCCTCTGTTTCTCTTTTATGAAAGTGGAGAATGACCCAGTTGCATGGGTTCTACAGAATCTTGAGGGGGGTCTCCTTCAGACTAGGAGCCTGTGACATGTACCGATAACTTGGTGTTTTTATACCTATCTTTTCTGACAACTGCCGTTCTCGGCTACGCTCCTGAAGTCGAATGTCTATCATTTTTCAAATAAGGTTGTCTAATCTGGTTGGAAGCTCACGTCCGGCCAACTCGTCCTTAATTTGGGGTGCCAACCCCTGCCAAATGGTCGCTACAAGACTCTCGTTGTTTCAAGTCAATTCTGAAGCCAGAGTACAGAACCTAATAGCATAGTCGCCCAGGGTCTGCGTACCCTGCTTTACTCTCAGGAGGGCAGAGGTTGTTCTTATTCCAAGATCCTAGGGAGATCATAAAGCACCGGGTCCTCCTTTTCCCAAAGAGGAGATGCCCATGCTAAAGCTTGACTGGACAGCAAGGAAATAATATAAGCCAACCAGGTTCTGTCAGAAGGAACATCTTGACATTGGAGCTCAAAACTTATGTTATACTGGTTGAGAAAACCTCTACAGTCTTTGGGATTATCGTCATATCTCGGTGGGGCCTCAAGATGGATACCTGACCTTACTGGAGCTATTGCCGGTACTGGGTGTGACCCCAGTGGAACCAAAACTTGAGGAGCTATTGGTTTCTGTGCCTCCATACCTTGCTGGAGCAGATTGATGCATGCTTCCAAGTATTGCTGGAGCTGGTCCATGCGTGCTTCCACGCATTGCTGCAGCTGGTCCATGCGGAAGGTCAAGCTTTGAATAAGTTCAAGATGATGTGCAAGCTGTTCATTGTGATTCTGAAGTGTCTGCAAGGCGGATGGTTCTGCCAAGCTTATGGCCTTTGCAATCTGTCACAAAAGTTAGGAATAGTGAGCCCTTGGGCCACTGCCAGTGACCGGCAGCAGCAGGCAAACCACCCAAACATGAAATGACCCCACAAAATACATCAGCAGCAGGATTAACAGATCAGTCATGGCAGGACTCTGGCTGGGAAGATTAGGTAGAACTTGGTGAAATAGAAGTGTTCAAAATTTATGTGTTACTGACAGAGATCTTTTTAGCTGTCTTGTTCTTGTTAGAACTCTTGAGTGCACTTTGTATGACATTGGCACATGTCAGAATCTGATCTGGATCCCATAGACATAAATGATGAAGCAGCTGCTGCCGGGGAGCTGTTGGGTGACTTTTCTCCACTAGAAGTGGATGTTCCTGGAGTGTCAACCACTGCAGGTACAACTGTGTTAACCTGATAGACATTGTATTGTGCAGCAAAAACATTATTATGGTTGTTAAGGCACTGTCTCACCTCTACAATGCCATGTTGACCAATCTGATGCCGCAGGTCCATAATAAGCTCTTGCATGTCAGGTTACCCCATTGTGTTTTCTTTCATTGCATTGCATCTTGGATGGCCTCTTCCTCTTTGCTCTTTTGTTGGGATGTATTTGAGTATTTTAATTAGAAACTGTCTTCTGCTGGCTCGTCCTAACTGTGCCAGTATTTTTATGCAAAAACAGTTACTACTGGAACAAGATAAATGTTAATTCCAGGAAAATGTGAAATATATGCATACTGCAAACAACAATAACAAAGAAACAGAGAAACATGTAGACAGATAAACACCATATGGCCTATCCAGTCTGCCCATCCATGTCATCTATTCTCCTTATCACTCCCATAGAGATCCTATTTATTATTTATTTGTTTAACAGACATTTGCTATACCGCCTAAACTAATTGGTAGATCTAGGTGGTTTACAATGATAAAGTTACAAAAACAGCAGAAGTAGGAAAGAGGAACTTTAAAATAAAGCAGGAAAGAATAATCATTCATTCTGTCAAAATTAAACCTAAAAAGAGATAAGGAAATAGAAATGGATAAAAGGGGAAGCAAGACTAAGGGGAGATGTGGATATGGGATAGAAAAGAGTGGGAAAAGCAGTGGTGTTAGCAGCAATCAGACCTATATAAGATTATAGGCTTGGCAAAAGAGCAAGGCCTTTATTGCTGATTCAAATGTTTTAAATGACAGTTCGGCACAGATATTGAATTCAGATACTGTTTTCATCTCCACCTATCAGGAGACTTCCACAAAATCACCACCCTCTCCGTGAAGAAGTATATCTTCAGGTTATTTCTGAGTCTATCCTCTTTCACCTTCATCCTATGCCCCCCTTCTTTCAGAGTTTCCTTTCAACTGAAAAAACTCACCTCCTGTGCATTTATGTCATGTAGGCTTTAAATATCACTACCATATCTCTCCTCTCCTGCCTTTCTTCCAAAGTATACATATTGAGATCTTTAAGATTGTCCTCAAATGCTTTATGACAAAGACCACTGACCATTTTAGTAGCTGCCCTTTGAACTGACTCCGTCCTATTTGTATTTTTTTTTGAAGGTGTGGTCTCCATAATTGTACACAATATTCTAAATGAGGCCTCACCAGACTCTTATACAGGGGCATCATTACCTCCTTTTTCCTACTGGCCATTCCTCTCCCTATTCACCAAAGCATCCTTCTAGTTTTCACTGTTGCCTTTTCTACCTGTTTGACCACCTTAAGATCATCAAATGCAATCACTCCCAAGTGCTGCTCTTCTTTCATGCACAAAAGTTATTCACCTCCTAAACTGTACTGTTCCCTTGGGTTTTTGCAGCCCAAATGCATGACGCAGCATTTCTTAGCATTAAATCTAAGCTGCCATATTCCAGACTATTCCTTTAGCATCACTAAGGGGCCCTTTTACTAAGCCGGATAAGCGTCTACATGCACCCAAGGTGCGCCAAAATGGAGTTACCGCCAGCTACCATGTGGCTCTTGCGGTAATTTCATTTTTAGTGTGCATCCGATACATGCGTCCAAAAAATATTTTTTATTTTTGGATGTGCTTACTGGTGGCGCTCTAAGTGGCATTTGATGTGTGCAGGTCATTACCGCCTAGTTAAAATGTGAGTCTTTAGCGCTAGGTCAATGGCTGGCAGTAAGGTCTCAGATCCAAAATGGACGCGCACCAATTTTGATTTTGCTGCACATCCATTTTCAGCAAAAAATTAAAAAAAAACATTTTTTACAGGCTTTCTGAAAAATGGATCTGCACACACCCAAAACACACGCCTACACTATCACAGGCCATTTTTCAGTGCACCTTAGTAAAAGTCCTTCCTTATGATATCCACACCATCAGGGGTGTCTACCCTATTGCAGATTTTGGTATCATCCACAAAGAGGCAAACTACCAGATAGCGCTTCAGAAATATTGCTTACAAAGATGTTAAACAGAATTGGTCCAAGAACTGAATCTTGTGGCACACCACTGGTAACATCCTTTTCTTCAGAATGAGCTCTATTTACCAGTACCCTCTGTCATCTTCCACTAAACCAGTTCCTAACCCAGTCAATCACTTTAAAGCCTATACTGAAGGCTCTCAGTTTATTTATTAATCGTCTATGCGGAACCATATCAAAGTCTTTCATAAAATCTAAATACACCACATCTAGCGCTCTCCCTCGATCCAACTCTTTGGTCACCCAGTCAAAGAAATGAATCAGATTTGTCTGACAAGACCTGCCTGTAGTGAAACCATGTTGTCTCGGGTTCTGTAATCCGTTGGATTCCAAATTTTTTACTAATCTCTGTTTTAAAAACGTGTTTCCATTAATTTTCTTACCACAGAAGTCAGACATATTGGCCTGTAGTTCCCAACCTCTTCCTTACTTCTGCTTTTATGGGGAAGGACCATATCTGCTCAGTCTTCTGGGATCACCCCTGACTCTAGAGAAGCATTGAAAAGGTCAACCAGTGGAGCCACTAGAACTTCCCTAATTTCCTTCAGTACCCTCAGATATATGCCATCTGGCCCCATTGCTTTTTCCACCTTTAGTTTAGCCAATTCCTCATGAACACAATCCTCTGAAAAGCATTCAGGAACTACCACCCCTTCATTCCTATTTATGTTTCTCTTCTGCAGTCCTGCTTCCAATCCTTCAGCTGTGACCGAAGATTCCAAAACAGTACAATACATTTTGTGCTGCTTATCTTAGAAATAAGCAGTGGATTTTTCCCAAGTCCATTTTAATAATGGCTTATGGACATTTCTTTTAGGAAGCTAGCCAAACCTTTTTTAAACCCCGTTAGGCTAACTGCTTTTACTACATTCTCTGACAACAAATTCCAGAGTTTAAATTACATGTTGAGTGAATACATATTTTCTCTGATTTGTTTCAAATTTACTACTTTGTAGCTTCATTTCTTGCCCCCTAATCCTAGTATTTTTGGAAAGAGTAAACAAGCAATTCACGTCTACCCATTACAATCCACTCATTATTTTATAGACCTCTATCATATCTTCCCTCAGCCTTCTTTTCTCCAAGCTGAAGAGCCCTAGCTGCTTTAGTCTTTCCTCATGGGGAAGTCATCCCATCCCCTTTATCATTTTTGTCGCCCTTCTCTGTACCTTTTCTATTTCCAATATATCTATTAAGCAATTCCACCTTATATTTATCACCATAATAGTAAGAGTCACACAAGAGGGGACAAGGGGTCATTAGAGGTACTAATACAAATATTATAGGCAAGAAATTTATGAGTATGATTACAAAAGCCATAATGGCCATAACCTGTCACAATAGAAATACACATATGCGCGGCAAAGAAATATAATATGTAGAAACAATCCAGTGTTTTATAAGTCCAGGGGTTAACATTCAGCCAGGCTGTGGCATTTTCTGCAGACAGCATCGCAGGTCCTATGCAGAGACCCTTGATTACGGAATATATTTTTGATATTTGGCATGCATGTAGATGATTTTTGACTATTTGTTCTGTACTTTTGACAACTAATAATCCAGTTTATAAAAGATACTGAGTATTTTGATTTAGTGCCTAATTTAGTATCCTATATTCACTTGTTTTTAGGCACCTAAAAATAAGACTGAATAGAAGAACTTACAATAAAATTTATGGTGCCTAATATTGAAATGCATAAACTTAGCCAACTAGAGGGTAATACTATAAATAATATGGTAACATTAATGAACCAATTACACAAGTAAATAACTAAAATACCAGCATATATCTACAGTATGTGCATAAATGCCAAAATCTATCATGCGAGATGGGAAGGGGTGTTACAACAATCTTATGATAAAGAAGTATGGATGAGGAACTATAAGTACTTGCTTAAAGTATCACTAGCACAATCCGTAAATGAAAACGGGTTTAAAATGTTATACTGGTGGTACTATACTCCAGCCAAATTACAAAAAATGTACCCAGGATTGTCAGGACAGTGTTGGTGGGAGTGTGGCCATAGGGGCACATTTATTCATATATGGTGGGAGTGTATCAAAGCAAGAACATATTGGACTAAGGTGGTAGAGCTGGTCAATAAAGTACTCCAAAAACCATACCCAGGAGGCGCAGAACAATACCTACTACACTTCAGACCGGCATTGATACCTAGCTGGCACCATAGACTGGTGAGCCAATACTTTGTAGCAGCTAAAATCGCCTTGGCCAGAGCATGGAAACAGGTGGAAATGCCAGAAATGCAGGTGGTGAATCAGAGAGTGGATTTCCTTTACCAGATGTCAAAGTTAACGGCAATACGGAGAGGGACTATGCAGACCTTCGCAAAAATATGGACGTTATATGAACAATTTAAGGAGCAGGATCAGCCACCACTGGAGTAGGGGGGAGGGGGAGGGACTTTATACAGTTGGGGATGGGGATGATTGTTTGTACCAGCGAACTTTGTTACTGTTTCGATTTGATTGTATACTGCTTGGTTAACAATAAAAGGCTATATTCAAAAAAAAAATCTGCCTAAGAACTATTTTGTAAATACCTTACATAGCATGTATCGGACTGGTGGGTGTACACATGTGCAAAGTCTGGGTGGGGCATGAGTGAGACTCAACTTTATGCAAGTAACTTTTAGAATACTACGTTATGCATGTATCGCAGGCATTTAGGCATGAGCATTTACATCAGTTCAAAGTGCAGGCGTGCATATATACCTTGCTATACTAGTGTTCTGTAAAGGAAAGTAGGCACCTACTTCCCTTTAGGCTCCTACAGTATATGTAAGTGCACTGTTACAGAATCAATGCTCATTGCTCAAGTCCTCCCTTTCTGAAATCAAAATTAAATTATGAAGCTGACAGTCATACACCCCCCCAAACCCAGCCAAACAATTATAGTAGGAACAAGACCTCTTCCAACCCCCCTCCCCTACCACCTATCCACCAAAGATAAATGGTAGCATACCTGAGAGCAGCCAGGTCTTCCTCCCAGGCCCAGAAACCTGTCTTGCTGCTCCAGAAAGTTCCAGAACTAATCTTGGAGGGCAGCAGCAGGGTCATAAAACAGGCAGGTTGATATTCTGAGATATAATCAGTACTGCTTCAAGACCAATTTTGTTTGTTAATCAGAAGTGACACTTCTTAAGCACAACTATGCTTTCGAAGGACATATCATGATGACTTCTGAACTGCAGCAAGAAAGCAAAATAATGAGAGAAATTCAATTTATTGAGTGTTGCTCCAATTACACGTATCAAGACAGCTCAGAGACACATGAACAACAACAATTTCAAAGGGGAGAAACAAAAGCATATCCACTTTTAATAACTAGAACATAAGGGTCAAGGAAATGTGCCCTGATGCTCTGGCATGTGCCATTGACCATTGCAGTGTTGTGTGCTAATCCTTGGCCAAGACAATTCAATTTTCAAGCTATGTACAATTTTCATTTGCAAATTGGTAAATAAGCTTTGGAATCTTGTGCAAAATCTTTAAAGTCAAGGTCCACACTTTGTGTTGTGTTCAAGACTTTGAAGAAAAAAGAAAATGATAATTTAAGTAAAGCGTATTCTTTGAATACTTGTTACCTAACAGTGAATGATAATGCCTGCACAATGATGCAAGTTGTACTGCTGCATTGTTTGAAGGCTTCAGAGTATATCAAGGTTAGTTTAGCATTAAACACTATGAAATCATTAAACATAATTCCTCTGCAGTACTGTTTCTTCATCACTGAAACAATGCAAAACATAAAAATAAATGTTTTCTTCCACTTACTTTATATTATAGTCAAATACTGTGGTGTTAGTTTGCAGCAACAAATTAAATGCTTGCTTCAGCAATTAATTTGTTTAGCAGTGATCTTAGGAAAGGTTTGATGGGCCCAAATCCTAGAGGTGAAAGCAGATTTTTCATGTTCTAAAAAGAGCAACATCACTCAGGCTTTGGATACATAAATGTCAACAGTCCCATATAAGTGCTAAGCCAGTTAAGGAGCGGAGCTAAATAACATTTGGACATGGTTTCACACACCAGATAAGTAAGCAAAACTGTCCTTCAATGACTGATAAAAACCTCAGGTCCAAATAAGCCCACAGTTGATACATCTGCTTTGGATCAGGTGTAGATTCCAATGACCCATTTGTAAAATCGTAAATACATGTATACTCTTACAGTACCACCAAAACCATGCCTAGTACCCACCTATGACCTTCACCTTTCCAAATTACATGCCATGTAAATTGTGTCCAGTACAATTTTCGTTTGGTAGAACCATGTTGACTTGGATCTATTTACACATCTAAACAAAAACTTTCTAAAATCATCATTTATAAACATTGGCCATTTAAACATTCAAATTCCATTATATTTATGAGTAAAATAACAAATCTTCTAAAATTACCTCCATAGTATCCGAGGTAAATATAATACTTAGGGACTTATTTACTAAACTCTGTTATGGGTTTCATGTGGGCTTCATCATGCATTAAGGAGGCAGTTCTATAAGGAACTGTCTAGGTTTGCTGACAAGAAGCATATAAACAAAAATATTTTGTAATAATTTATTTGTGTTTACTCATTATTCAAAAAAAATCTTGTACATACAATTTTGTGACTAGCATGCAAAATTGAAGGAGCAGGTTAGAGAAAAGTGCCAGATACATGCCTGACATCATTATTAAATTAGGCATTAACCCCCAGATTCTATATACAGTGACTAAAGATGTGTGTGCAAATTTGGCAGTGCGGTCAAATTCCATGTGCAACTTAATTGTTTACTAAACAAGCAATTATTAGAATTTACGCATGCAATTTTCTATGCATATTCTGTAAAGTGGTGCATGTAAATTCTAATGTGCGGATATCAAAAGGGAGTGTGCCATGGGAGGGGAATGGACAGGGTGTGGGCATTCCAAGAAACTATACACACTGTTATAGACTACACCCGATCTGCATGTAAGTTAGACACGAGCATTGATACCAGGTTTTAGTTGGCATAAATGGTCACTCCTAAACTTATTCACAGGCCTAGGCACTAACCCCAGGATTCTATACATGGTGCCTTAATTTCTGTGTGTAAATCGAAGAGTATTCTATAACAATGCGTATAACTTAATTGGTTGACCAGCTAATCAGCACTGTTAATCGGATGTTAACAAGCAATTATCAGCACTAATTGGTATTAAGATTTGCACGCACAACTCACTGAGCGTATTCTGTTACTTGGTCTGCCTAAATTCTAAGTTGCATAGTTAAAAAGGAGGTGTAGCTATGAGCGGGGTGTGGGCATTTCTAAAATCTATGTGTGTTGTTATAGAATACACCCGCACTGTGCCTAATTTAGTCACTGGGATTTACACCAAGTAAAAGATGGTGTAAATGGCTGCAACTATATTTGAAAAAAACAACAAACAGTGGATCCAAAAGAGTCCTCTCACAAATGGTGTTTTCCTAAACAAGGTTTTCATTTTGAATCAATAAAAACAACCCGACACGATTCGTGTTTCAGCCATAGAGGCCTGCGTCAGGGGACTATTGGTTTTCAATACAAAACTAATCTTGCAGAACAAATGACAAACAGTTATTTGTCTGCTATCTGAGAAATCTCTCACAGATATCTCCACTCATCAGTCTACCCCTATTTGGAGGATACATCCTGGGCACCTCCTACTGTATTCTATGAAGCCACATGACTGGACCGTGATACCTACTCAGCCGGATCACAGCAGTTAACCATATTCAGTAAAGGCAGAAACTTAGGCTTCAGTTCTTTCTTTGTCTGGAGAGGTGCTCAGTGTAATTCTATATACTGCACAGAAATTTAAGCCTATTTTATAAAATGTAGGCATACTTTACAGAAGACACCCAGGTGTATTTTTTCTATGTGGCATTTTCAGGTGCCATATATAAAATCTAGATCTAAGACGCCAGATGGTGGTGGTGAATGGAATTCGCTCGGAGGAGGGAAAGGTGAGTAGTGGAGTGCCTCAGGGATCGGTGCTGGGGCCAATTCTGTTCAATATATTTGTGAGTAACATTGCCGAACAGTTAGAAGGTAAAATTTGCCTATTTGTGGGTGATACTAAGATCTGTAACAGAGTGGACACCCAGGAAGGAGTGGAAAACATGAAAAAGGATCTGAGGAAGCTAGAAGAATGGTCTAAGGTTTGGCAATTAAAATTCAATGCAAAGAAATGCAAAGTGATGCACTTAGGGAATAGAAATGCACAGGAGACGTATGTGTTAGGCGGGGAGAGTCTGATAGGTATGGACGGGGAGTGGGATCTTGGGGTGATAGTATCTGAGGATTTGAAGGCGATGAAACAGTGTGACAAGGTGGTGGCCGTAGCGAGAAGGTTGTTAGACTGTATAGAGAGAGGTGTGACCAGCAGAAGAAAGGGGTGTTGATGCCCCTGTATAAGTCATTGGTGAGGCCCCACCTGGAGTATTGTGTTCAGTTTTGGAGGCCGTATCTTGCTAAGGATGTAAAAAGAATTGAAGCGGTGCAAAGAAAAGCTATGAGAATGGTATGGGATTTGTGTTACAAGACGTATGAGGAGAGACTTGCTGAACTAAACATGTATACTCTGGAAGAAAGGAGAAACAGAGGTGATATGATACAGACGTTCAAATATTTGAAAGGTATTAATCCGCAAACGAACCTTTTCTGGAGATGCGAAGGCGGTAGAATGAGAGGACATGAAATGAGATTGAAGGGGGGCAGACTCAAGAAAAATGTCAGGAAGTATTTTTTCACAGAGAGAGTGGTGGATGCTTGGAATGCCCTCCTGTGGGAGGTGGTAGAAATGAAAACGGTAATGGAATTCAAACATGCATGGGATAAACATAAAGGAATCCTGTGCAGAAGGAATGGATCCTCAGGAGCTTAGTCGAGATCGAGTGGCAGAGCCAGTGGTGGGAGGTGGGGCTGGTGGTTGGGAGGCGGGGATAGTGCTGGGCAGACTTATACGGTCTGTGCCAGAGCCGGTGGAGGGAGGCGGGGCTGGTGGTTGGGAGGCGGGGATAGTGCTGGGCAGACTTATACGGTCTGTGCCAGAGCCAGTGGTGGGAGGCGGGACTGGTGGTTGGGAGGCGGGGATAGTGCTGGGCAGACTTATACGATCTGTGCCCTGAAGAGGACAGGTACAAATCAAAGTAGGGTATACACAAAAAGATACCAATAATAGCCCTTAATTGGCATTGATTTTTAGTTACATGAGTAACTACCCTTAGACATTATTCTATAAACATAACACCTAAATGCTATAGCGCACAAATCAAAGGAGGATGTGCACATGGGTGGAGCAAGGGCATGTCTTACAGTTGCACATATAAGTTATAGAAAACTATTACTTACATATACAGCAGCCAACAGAAATGAGTATTTACCTCTGCCTTAGAGTTATGCTAGTATTTAATAACAGAAATTACACGCACAATTGCCATTATATAATTTGCATCCCAATTTTTGGCACCTGATTTTGGCAAGCTTTCTTGAATTGATCCCTTACTGGCCATGTGTATAAATGGCAGAGTTTGGGTGAAGCGTAGGATGACTGCACACACATATATATGTAAATTATAGAATACTATAATGTAAACTCTATTTTTCCTTTCAGAATAGGCTTTAGTATGCACTGTGTTATATAGAATTTACCTTACATTGCTTAATGAGTATTAAAAGAAGTTAATGCACTGACAAAATAGTTACAATACATCAAATACCTAATATAGGATTTGATTCTAATGCACAGGAAGGAGGAATGCAGATGACAGTTAAATCAGGTTGGCCTTTAAATATATTAATTGCTAACATGACAGAGAATGTGACTTCACAGGTGTGGTTAGCTGCTGTTCATGATATTGGCCATGTCATTAAAATGCAACCATGGGGCTCATTTTCAAAGCACTTAGACATACAAAGTTCCATAGGTTACTGTGGGGCTCATTTTCAAAAGAGACAAATGTCCAAACTGTGGCATAAATCTGCATTTGAATGTTTTTCTCACAAAAACATGCAAATTAGTATTTTTGAAACCAATTTTTAGATGTTTTTTTTTCTGTGAACTCAAGCAGAAGTGTATTCAAATCACAAGGGGGCATGTCAGGGGCATGTTAAGGGTGGGATCTAAGCGTTCCTATCAGAGATAGAACAGATCTCTATGATCTTCTCTTCATCATTGGCCAAAAAACCTTCAAAAATTGCTGACAACTTCCCATTCTTTACTATAGATCATTTCTTGAAATTTAATGTGCTTTGTAAGGAGGTTGGAGGGTCTAAGCAGCCCAGGAGGAGGTATGGGGTCAGACTACATTCCCCACAAGGCCCTGAGAGAAGGGATCGGGGTGGTAGGTCCCAAAACCCGGTATGGCCCCCACGTGGAAGGGAGGGGGAAAAGGACTGGAAAGAGCAGCTGCTATGACAGGCGAGGGCCAGAAGGGGGAGCAGGGATGACAAAGCTCAATACCCTTGGGTTAGAAATCAGTACAAGATTCCTTCCACCTGGGAGGGGGAGGAGGTCTCCAACCAACAGCCTAGCAGAGAAGCAGAGTTAATGGAGTGCTTGGAGGAAGGAGAGGCTGGAGAGACCAACACACCAGGTTTGGAGGAGCCAGTTGACATGGACTGTAATTGTACTTTGGGGCAGAGTTGCAGGGACTGAAGGCAGTGGGTGGTCACAGGAGTCAATTAGCTGTGTTGTGGGTGGTGTACTGCCATTCTGCAACCACCCAAGCGGAAAGACTTTTAAAACTGAAACCCAGGCTGTTGAACTGGGGGAGAACTTGGATTTAAAGGGGAGTTTTTTTCTTGTTGCTTTATTTTGGAAACTGAATGGGACTTTAACCCCCTTTAACGGAGATTTTTGTGGAGGAGGGGGAATAAACCGTTTGGAACTAAAAGCTGTGTTATCTGGAAGGACTTTGTTTGTGGACTGCTGAAGGGAGCCTACCACCCCTGAAGGTTTGCTACCGGGATTACAGATATTACAGCTTACAATAACGTTTGAATATTACTATGTTGCACTCAGCATGGGTACCAACACTTATCTTTACAGTCAGTACTGGTCTAGGGATCTGATTGCCAATTTGAGTGCTCTGTCGTACTATCTTCGCCTTCTAAACTTGAGCCGACGATGGCCAGCATTTCGCGCTGCTGCTTCAGGGTCTCGGTGGCCGGGCTGATATTAACAGTACTTGGAGCAGCCACAACTCCTCTATTCATTAATAAAACAAGTCTGTACCAAATCATCCAACTTATAGCCCTGGATGTTTTTGTTTTTGTTTTGTTCCATTATGGCAACAAAACATCCAAGTGTTAGGAACGAATAGATCCCACCCTTAACATGCCCCTGACACGCCCCCTTGTGATTTGAATACACTTCTGATTAAGTTCACAGAAACAAAACCCATCTAAAAATTGGTTTCAAAAATACCAATTTGGATGTTTTTGTGAGGAAAACATTCAAATGCAGATTTATGCCACAGTTTGGACATTTGTCTCTTGAAAATGAGCCCCACAGTAACCTATGGAACTTTGTAAGTCTAAGTGCTTTGAAAATGAGCCCTATGGTTGCATTTTAATGACATGGCCAATATCATGAACAACAGCTAACCACACCTGTGAAAGCACATTATCTGCCATGTTAGCAATTAATATATTTAAAGGCCAACCCGATTTAACTGTCATCTGCATTCCTCCTTCCTGTGCATTAGAATCAAATCCTATATTAGGTATTTGATGTATTGTAACTATTTTGTCTCTGACAGCACTATGCAGGTCCCTGGAGCAGTTTTAGTGGGTGCAGTGCACTTCAGGCAGGTAGACCCAGGCCCATCCCCCCTTCCTGTTACAGTTGTGGTGGTAAATATTGAGCTCTCCAATCCCCCCAAAACCCACTGTACCCACATCTAGGTGCCCCCTTCATTCCTAAGGGCTATAGTAGTGGTGTACAGTTGTGGGGAGTGGGTTTTGGGGGGTATTTGGGGGGCTTAGCAAACAAGGCAAGGGAGCTATGCACCTGAGAGCTATTTTTGAAGTCCACTGCAGTGCCCCCTAGGGTGCCCGGTTGGTGTCCTGGCATGTCAGGGGGACTAGTGCACTACAAATGCTGGCCCCTCCCACGACCAAGTGGCTTGGATTTGATCGGGTCTGAGATGGCTGGCTTCGGTTTCCATTATGGGCGAAAACCGAAGCCGGCCATCTGAAACCCGGCGATCTCAACATTTATGTTGAGATTTGGCCGGCCCCAACTGTATTATCGAAAAAAAAGATGGCCAGCTATCTTTTTCAAAAATACGGTTGGCTCTGCCCATTTGCAGAGATGGCCGCCCATAGAGATGGCTGGCCCCATTCGATTATGCCCCTCTATATTCCCCACTTGAATTTTTAGCAAAACATCCAAAGTTGGACTTAGAGGCACATTTTTGATATGACGTCTATGTAATTTTGTAAGTCTAAGTGCTTTGTAAATATGCCTTTATAACTGTTAACATCAGGACTCACTCTCCTCACATGCCAGGAATACCCTCCATAATTAACAAAAGAGTTTGCAGCTCTCTCATGTTCAGTTTTCCAGTTATTGTGCATTAACTGCAGAACCTTCATATAACCTAACAAACTAGCCGTTGAGCCCGTAAAAACGGGCTAGTAAAGGAAAGGGGGTTGAAATCCCCCCCCCCCCGGATAGGTCGCCGCCGCCCCTTCTCCCCCGGAGTGGCCTCTGCCACCCCTCCACCCGGGCCGGGTACCTGGCTTCACTATTCAAACTGCCGGAATGCAGCACACAGCTCATCTGAGCTGCCGTCGGCCTTCTTTCTTCTCTGCGTGTGTTCCGCCCTCGTGTGACATAACGTTGGCGAGGGCGGGACACAGGCAGGTAAGGAAGGTCGACGGCAGCTCAGATGAGCTGTGTGCTGCGTTCCGGCGGTTTGAATAGTGAAGCCAGGTACCCGGCCCGGGTGGAGGGTAGGTGGCGGCGGCGACTCCGGGTGGGTGGGGGGAGCGGTAGCGGCAACCCTGGGGGGGGGGGGAGCGGTGGCGACGGCGGTTCCCTCACTCGCAGGTGAGCAGGTTCCCTCTCTGTCACGCCCCCGTCATCACGTATTGATGCAGGGCGGGACAGAGAGGGTCTCTACTGCGCATTTGCGAGTGAGTACGCCTCTTGCCATTTATATGTTTGATAGGCCCCTTAGTTTCTACAGTGCCAAAATTAATAAACTTTAGCTGCAACAAAGAATGAATTCCTGCACATTCCACAGGCTGCAATGAAATCAGCATTTGGAGAGCATAGTAGCATATGCAAACAAAACTGCTTTTGTAAATATTCAGTTTTCACAGTAGTAATTTCAAAACTGCATGATTTGTTATGCAACAATTGGAACATGCAGTGTTTTATTATTTCAATCTTAAACAGTTAATTTTAGGGGTTTGGGGCTCTGTAAAGTCATGTTGAATAAGAACTGACAGCTCTTTCTCCCTGCTCTTTAAGTTCAGTTAGCTGAGTTATTTGTAAGTCACCTAAGGCATAAGGGAAAATAAATAACTGACATATTAAAGGAGCAATTATTCTAAATTGAAACCATAACTTTTACCAAGCAAATTTCATGTTCATATTATGCTTTGTATATTACATTTGAAACATCTTTGGTAGCAAGTGTATTACCTTGATTAACTGAGATTTGTTCATAATAGAAGACAATTAAGGGGATAATTTTATAACTGAATGAACTGATAAATAATATACACAGTCAAAAATCTCAATCAGATTCATTTGGTACAATATTTCTTTCGTAAACCATTTTATCTTTGATGTTATAACATATAGAATAGTGAATTTCCTGGAATCCAATGGGTTATAAGATCTGAGGCAACATGGTTCTACCAAAGGAAAAATGTGCCAAATGAATCTAATTGATTTCTTTGAATGGGTAACTAAAGAAATGGATTGTAGACATGTGCTAGATGAAGTGAACATCCATGTCAGCAAAGCCTTTCACGTGTCTCCTCATAGGAGACTGATGAATAAAACAGAGTGGGCACGTGGAGGGGCATAATCGAACGGTGCCGGCCAAATAGATGGCTGGCCATCATCGGGACCGGCTCCGCAAGGCGGCGGAGCCAACCATATTTTCGAAATACAGTTGGGGAATAGAAATCCAAAAGAGCTGTATTTGAAGACTGATATGCACGGACTGGGAAAGGGATCTTGGGGTGATAGGAGTCTGAGGATCTCAAGGTGATGAATCAATGTGACAAGTCAATGCCAAAGCCAGAATGCTCTTAGGCTGAATGGAGAGAGATATGTGCTCATTTTCAAAGCACACTGGCTTGCAAAGTTATAAGGATCCTTTTACTAAGGTGTGCTAACAGATTTAGTGCACAATAAATGATAAGATGCCCATAGGAATATAATGGGTGTCTTATTATTTAGCACACACTAAATCTATTAATGCACCTTTGTGAAAGGACCCTGTGGAGGGGCATAATCGAACGCGAACGCCTATCTCCATGAGCGTCTATGTCCGAAAACGGGTACGTGAAGAGGTGGGACAGACTGTATTTTTGAAAAAAATGGACGTTTTTCAGCTGGGCATTTGGTTTTTTTAGCGATAATGGAAACTAAAAACACCCAGCTCAAAAACGTCCTAATCCGAGCCATTTGGTCATGGGAGGGGCCAGGATTCGTAGTACACTTGCCCCCCTGACATGCCAGGACACCAACTGGGCACCCTAGAGGTCAGTGCGGTGGACTTCAGACAACACTCCCACATGCATAGCTCCCTTACCACGAGTGCTGAGCATCCAACCCCCCTCCCCCAAAACCCACTACCCACAAATGTACAACACAACCATAGCTCTTAGGGGTGAAGGGGGCACCTACATATGGGTACAGTGGGTTTTGGAGACCTCCCATTTACCAGCACAAGTGTTACAGGTAGGGGGGGATGGGCCTGGGTCCACCTGGCTGAAGTGCACTGTGGTACCCACTAAAAGTGCTCCAGGGACCTGCATACATGCAGGCCTCTAGGACTTGTTGCTGCTATATAACATTGGCAGACCAGTTGAAACCTGAAGACTAATCTCTCCGAAAACATCCTTTATTGGGATAAGCATGCTTACTCACAGTTAACTGCAGATCAAAGGTTGTGCCCCACTGGCAACGAGCCTCCCTGGTACTGAGATGAGCAGTAGGTCAGAGCTGGCAGAATGGTGTACAATGCCCTCTTTCAGCCACATTCAAGGTAAGAACTAAGTTCTGTGACGTGGCTAACACATGAAAGGGATCTAAAACTGGCTTACAAAAATGGCCACTACCTCATGGACTACCAGAAACAAAACAGGGCACACTCTGACCCAGTAAGCAGGGGGAAAAGCACCATGGGAGTAGAGCCTACCAACTACCAACATTGTGAGCATTTGCCACAAGCTAGTGGAATCACGGAGCACAATACCCTACACCCACATAACAGAAAAGGTGTCACACTCACCCGAGAGCCACATCAGAACCAGGGAAAGGCTGTCACAGGATAGAACACATTCTGCTGTCATGGAGGTGGGTATGGCATTTGAGGCTGGCATAGAGGCTGGAAAAAAAGTTTTAAAGTGTTTTTTTTTTGTGGGAGGGGGTTAGTGACCACTGGGGGAGTCCGGGGAGGTCATCCCCGATTCCCTCCAGTGGTCATCTGGGCCGTTGGGGCACTTTTTTGGGACTTGTTCGTGAAAAAAAAGGGTCCAAAAAAAGTGACCCAAAATCGCAGTAAAAACGCCTTTTTTTTCGATTATCAGCTAAAGACACCCATCTCTCCTCAGCCGATAACCATGCCCTAGTTCCGCCTTCACCACGCCCCCGTCAACTTTACCCGTTTCCGCGATGGATTGCAGTTGGAAACGCCCAAAATCGGCTTTCGATTATACCGATTTGGGCGCCCACGGGAGAAAGATGCCCATCTCCCAATTTGGGTCGCAATATAGGCATTTTTCTCTTTTGATTATAAGCAGGATAGTAACCTATATAACTTTGTAAGTCTATGGGCTTTGAAAATGAGCTTCAATCAGCAGAGGAAAGGAGGTGTTAATTCTGCAGTACAAGTCACTGGTGAAACCTCATTTGGAGTATTGTGTTCAGCTTTAGAAGCCATATCTCAATGAAGACATAAGAGAAAGGTGACAAAAATGGTATGCGGTTTAAGCCAAAAGATATATGAAAAGAGATTTGAAGACCTAAATATGTGTACCCTAGAGGAAAGTAGGGATAGGGGACATATGATACAGATGTTTAAATACTTAACAGGCATTAATATACAAACATCTTTTTTTAGAAACAAAGAAAACAGAACCAAAGGGAATGAATTGACGTTGCAGGGTGGTAAACTTAGAAGTAACATCAGAAAATTGTTTTTTTCATGAAGAGGGTAGTGGATGTCTGGAATGCCCTCCTGGTGGAGGTGATGGAGACAACAACAGTGATGGAATTTTAAAAAAGAAAAAACCCACAATGAATCCTTATGAAGAAAAAGGATGGGATCAAATCAAAATAAAACTTAAAGGATCCCTTGGTTCTTGAGGTGTTATGGGCAGGAGTGGGCTATGATGGCAACTCCAGTAGTTCAGAAGCAAGGGCAGTGCTGTGCAGACTTCTACAGTTTGTGTCCCAAAAATGGCAAAGACAGATCAGGATCAAATATGCTTATTTTATATCACACTCATATCTATGCTAAGATTACAGGTGCTGTGTATCTCATAATAATAATAATTAATAAGAAGCATAGCTTATATATAGTGGCCTAGTGGTTAGGGTGGTGGACTTTGGTCCTGGGGAACTGAGTTTGATTCCCACTTCAGGAACAGGCAGCTCCTTGTAACTCTGGGCAAGTCACTTAACCCTCCATTGCCCCATATAAGCCGCATTGAGCCTGCCGTGAGTGGGAAAGCATGGGGTACAAATGTAACAAAAAAAATAAAATATATATATATACCATCTAATTATCCTGAGTTCAAGATAGTTCACAAAATTATGGTCTTAAACATACATTATTGTGTTAAGAACTAACTAATAAATCATTAAGATAAAAAAAAAAAACCTGCTAGGCATCCATGTTTTCAGTAATTTGTGAAACTTCAAGTAGTTTTGTTCCAAATGAATTTGAGTCAGAAACTCATTCTACAAACTTGCAGCAACAGACAGAAATACAAATTTATGAGAAGATTTTAAATGAGTGAAAGTGGAAAGTATCTCAAACGTATTAATATGTATTTCTCATTGTTACAATAAACTTATCATGGGCTTGATTGAGAAAAGCAAATAACCAGGAGAGTTAGCAAATAATGTTTTATGCATAAAACAAGAATTTTAAATTCAAGACAAGCATTTGTAGGCAACCAGTGTATAGTTTGCACTTGCAGCAAAGGAGTCACTCTTTCCAATTTGGTCTTATTTAAGATTATTCTAGCAGCAGTATTCTGCAATAATTGTAACATGGATATATATGTTTTAGAAATGCCCATTAACAATGAATTGCAATAGTCCAAACCAGTGGCATACCAAGGGGGGGGGGCAGTGGGGGCGGTCTGCCCTGGGTGCACGCCGCTGGGGGGGTGCCGCGGCGCGCGCCTGTTGCCCTGTCTCAGTCCGATTTCGCAATTCGCATGTGTTCACTGCTCCCTCTGAGTCTGCCCCGGAACAGGTTACTTCCTGTTCCGGGGCAGACTCAGAGGGAGCAGTGAACACATGTGAATTGCGAACTCGGAGACAGGGCAACAGGCGCGTGCCGCGGCACCCCCACCAGCGGCGTGCACCCGGGGGGGGGGGTCATTTCGCTGGGGGGGGGTCATGCTGCATCCAGGGGGGGGGCGCATCGGCGATCCGCCCCGGGTGTCAGCTAGGGTCGGAACGCCACTGGTCCAAACATGAATGGTGTTGTGGACTATGTTTAGCAAATCACCTTAAGAGAAATAAGCCTACTTTGATGAAGAAAACACAGTTGAGTAAATACCACTGATACTAAACGATCAATATGAGCTTGACCCTTTACAGCTGAATTTAGCCAAACTCCTAGACAATGAATAGATGATTTAAGAGCGTTCAAAATAATCAGTAAGGAGAAGGTAAGACTTCTTTCCTACCCACAGTAATGTAGTGTTATTTGAACTGAGCTTCAAGAAATGATTCTCCACCCAAATATAGATTTCATGAAAATAAATATTTATGAAGCTAAACATCTCCTCAACAGTAGATGTTACTGGAAACAGAATTAGAACATTGTCTGCATATATTTGATAAGACAAATCTAAGTAGCGCACATAGGACTGCTTTTACAAAGGTGCACTAGCATGATTAGCACACTCTAAATGCTAGAGATACCCATATATTCCTATAGGTGTCTCTAGCATATGCTAAACCCCCATAAAGACCCCCATAAACTAGTCAAAAACACATTTAAAAAATAGATGATGGGGGAAAACGCCACTAATTGGTTATCTGAGAATTTATCATTCATCATAACCTTATTACACCAATTCTTTAAGCATGCAGAAAACCATAATAATAAAACCACTTTCTGGACTATTGGCAAGGTGTTGCATGTTGTGTGCAGGATTGCCTCATAGAGAACTGTCTACAGGAGTTGGCATGAAGGTGAGTTGTCAACTGTCCTGCTTGTGATGATGCTAGAGTTTATTCATGAAGGAGTGTAATGGAAGATATAACTCTGTGTTTAGGGTCAGGTAGGGATGCCATCCTTGGGATGTCAGAGTAGAGAGGTATATGCTTCCCATAGTGGGTGTTGGGATATTTTGAGCAGACTAGATGGAGCATCCAAGTCTTTATCTGCTGTCATTTGCTATGTCACTATATTTTTCCCAAACAAACAAAAATTCAGTAAAAGTGACTAAGAACAGTAGCCAGTCAAAAATCAGACATTTATTGGCAAGACTCAAAATGAGCCGTGTTTCGGCCTACAAGGTCTGCATCAGGAGTCTTCAAAGGATGTGAACCAGAAAATCCATATGGTATAAAGTACTACAAAGGTTTAAGAACACTGGAGAAGTTCCTTTATAGAAGAAATTTCCTTTGCTGTTAATCCATCGGACCACAGGGGTCACCCCTATTCGAAAAGCTACAGGCACATTTTCAGGGCCATCCATCATCAAACCCGACCCTGAGGTGCTCCCCGTTGGCCCCGAGGAGCATTGGTGACATGCTTCGGGCGAAAGCCAAGAAGCATCATAATCTGTCACCCTCGACAGTTCTGTGGTGTCGAAGGATTTGGTACCCAAGAAGCGTTGGAGCCGGGAGGATCACTCTCCCTCCATACAGGAGGTGCTGATGCACTTGTCTCCAAGCAGCCAAATCTCTGCTCCCACATCGATCCCAGCAGTTCTGCAACCTGCACTTCAACTGGCACCCCAGCTGTTCCCGGTATTGGCCATCGATGAGTGCATCTGGGCCTTGCACCCAGAGCTGCTGGATGGCCTTATGCAGTGGTGTGCATCGGTATCAGGGGTGCTTGCATCTGCCATACCTCCTATTGTGGCCCCCGCCTGGCCCTCAGCCTGCGGTGCAGCCTCAGATGCCAGTGCTTCTTGTGGCCCTGGTGTTGACTGCCACCCAGGCCGGTACTCCATTGACATTGGTAGAGGAAGCTTCATCAGAGTCGAGATGGGAGCCGGCTTCTTGACGCTGATCTCAAGGGCATGGTTCCTCGGCATCAAGGTAGGTTCAATCTCGGTCATCCCATAGGGAGATACTGTCTGATACCGAGGAGGAGCACTCATGGTTTTCAGAGACAGATCCCAGATACTTCTCCTCAGATGAGTTTTATAGGATCCCCTTTGAACCCTTTCCTCCACCTGAAAGGAGACAGTCTCTGCTGGAGAGCCTTTCAGTTCCATCTTTTGTTAAGGAAATGGCTGATGCCATACCATTTCCTTTGGAAGTGGAGGATGAACCCAGGGTCACGATGCTCGAAGTCCTGGACTACACATCTCTTCCTAAAGAGGCTGTGACTGCCCCTCTCCATGAGGTACTCAAAGAAGTCCTCATCAGGAACTGGAGTCCCCTCTGCAAGTCCCTGTCATGCCCAATTAGATTGACATCCATTATTGGATCCACAATGAACTTGGTTTTGTTAGGCCTGAGTTACCTCACAATTCCATGGTGGTGGAGTCTGCTCTCAAAAGAGCCAGGACTACTAGGGACCATGCCTTGGCACCTCCAGGCACAGAATCTAGAATTCTGGATTCTTTTGGGAAGAAGATGTACCAGGCTTCAATGCTCATCTCTCGTATACGATCCTTCCAGCTCTTCACGGGTGTCTGTCCACTTGCGAAACTCGGTGCGCCAGCTGTCAGACTTGGTGAATGCCCTCCTTCTGGAGCAGGCCAAGCCTTTTCACCAGTTGTTCAAGCAACAGAAGACGTGTCAAAAGTTCTTGGCCAGGGGCACTTACGACACTTTTGATGTGGAACCCAGGATCTCTGCTCAAGATATAGCAATGTGTAGACTCTCATGGCTGCATGTTTCTGAATTGGAACACTCTGTTCAGCAGTGGTTGGCAGATGCCCCTTGCCAGTATAACCTCTGTGGAGAGAAGGTTGAAGAGGTCACTGACCAAATCAAAAAACATACTGATACAATCTCTTCTCTTTCCCACCGGGTGCCTTCTACATCTACCTCCTCATCTAGGAGGGTTTTTGGTAAGGCAAGGAGTGGTCCCTAGTACTATTCTAGGCAGCGGATTAGCTTTTGACTGGCTCCAGCAGAGCACAGTCATAGTAAAAATGTCCATCTTGGATGACTTTCTGGTTGGGGGAAGGCTAAAATTTTTTCACCAAAGGTGGCCTCTTATAACCTCTGACCGGTGGGTACTTCAAATAGTCTGTCTTGGATACGCCCTCAATTGGCATCTCCAATCTCCAAATTGCCCACTGAGAGCTCATTCATTCAGCAGAGGCAGGTACTTGCAGAGGAACTATCTGCCCTTCTAAAGGCCCATACGGTCAAACCTGTTCCACCAGGGGGAAAAAACAGGGATTCTATTCCAGGTACTTCAAAAGAAAACAGGGTGGATTTGTCCCATCCTGACTTATGGGCCCTGAACAAATTTATAGTCTGATAAAATTTCAGGATGGTTTCCCTGGGCACCCTTCTCCCCATGATTCAGAAAAACAATTAGCTATGCTCTCTGAACTTAAAGGATGCATATACTCACATCCCGATACTTCCAGCCCACCGGAAGATTTCGGCTGGGAACACATCATTACCAGTATAGCGTGTTGCCTTTTGGCTTTGTGTCAGCTCCCATGGTCTTCACCAAATGTCTAGCAGTAGTTGTAGCATCACAATGCAGAGTAGGAGTCCATGTGTTCCCCTATCTCGACAATTGGCTGGTGAAGAGTACCTTGGAGGACAATTCTCGGGAGTCCATGTGGATGATTATTTGGGTACTAGAGCTACTAGGGTTCATTTTAAACTACCCCAAGTCCCATCTACAACCTGTCCAACAATTGGAGTTCATAGGAGCACTGCTCGACACACAGAGGGTTCGAGCCTACCTCCCAGAGATGGGAGCAGACAATCTTGTCTCACTGACATCCAAAGTTCGTGCCTCTCAGCAGAAGTTGAGATTGTTGGGCCACATGGCTTCCAAGTGTACATTACACCCATGACACTTCTTCACATGAGATCAGCTCAATGGACCCTGGCTTCTCAGTGGTATCAAGCCACACAGGGAGTCTAAAAGATAACATCTAAGTGTCCCCAGAGCTTGTACACTACTACTACTTAACATTTCTAGAGCGCTACTAGGGTTACGCAGCACTGTACAAATTAACAAAGAAGGACAGTCCCTGCTCAAAGGAGCTTACAATCTAAATAACGAAATGTCAAGTTGGGGCAGTCTAGATTTCCTGAGTAGAGGTGTAGTGGTTAGGTGCTGAAGGCGACATTGAAGAGGTGGGCTTTAAGCAGTGATTTGAAGATGGGCAGGGAGGGGGCCTGGCGTATGGGCTCGGGGAGTTTGTTCCACGCATGGGGTGAGGCGAGGCAGAAAGGGCGGAGCCTGGAGTTGGCGGTGGTGGAGAAGGGTACTGAAAGGGGGGATTTGTCTTGAGAGCAGAGGTTACGGGTAGGAACGTAAGGGGAGATGAGGGTTGAGAGGTAAGGAGGGGCTGCAGATCGAGTGCATTTGTAGGTTAGTAGAGAAGCTTGAACAGAATGCGGTACCTGATCGGAAGCCAATGAAGTGACTTGAGGAGAGGGGTGATATGAGTGTATCGGTTCAGGCAGAAGATAAGACGTGCAGCAGAGTTCTGAACAGACTAAATGGGGGATAGGTGGCTAAGTGGGAGACCAGTGAGGAGTAGGTTGCAGTAGTCAAGGCGAGAGGTAATGAGAGAGTGGATGAGAGTTTGGGTGGTGTGCTCAGAGAGGAAAGGGTGAATTTTGCTAATGTTATAGAGGAAGAAGAGACAGGTCTTGGCTATCTGCTGGATATGCGCAGAGGAGAGGGAGGAGTCGAAGATGACACCGAGGTTGCGGGCAGATGAGACGGGGAGATAGAGAGTGGAGGTAGAGGAGAAGTGGGTTTGGGTGGGAAGACAAGAAGTTCGGTCATGTTCAGTTTCAGGTGGCGGTTGGACATCCAGGCAGCAATGTCGGATAAGCAGGCCGATACTTTGGCCTGGGTTTCCGCAGTGATGTCTGGTGTAGAGAGATAAAGCTGGGTGTCGTCAGCATAAAGATGATAGTGGAAGCCATGAGACGAGATCAGGGAGCCCAGGGAAGAGGTGTAGATTGGTGGACAATTCAATCCAATTTGACTCTGGAATTTCCATTCCAAATTCCTTAGCCACAAAAGTGCTAACAATGGATGCATCCCCTCTGGGCTGGGAAGCTCATGTAGATGGGCTTCACACTCAAGGAGTTTGGTCCTCCCAGGAAGCAAATCATCAGATCAACCTCCTGGAACTTCAAGCAATCTGGAACACTCTAAAGGCTTTCAGAGATCTTCTATCTCATCAAATTGTTCTTATTCAAACAGACAATCAGGTTATAAAGAATTACACCAACAAGAAGTGGGGAATCAGATCACACCCTCTGTGTCAGGAGGACATCTGGATGTGGCACTGAGCTTGCTAACATGTCATGTTTCTTCGAGCCACTTATCTGGTGGGCGCAAAGAACACACTGGCCAACAGGCTGAGCAGGATAATGCAACTGCATGAGTGGCTTCTGAATATGGGCATGGCCTGCAAGATCGTCTGAGCCTGGGACACCCCCCCCCCCCCCCCCGGTGAATCTCTCCCACTCAGCTCAACCACAAGGTCCCTCAGTTCTGTTCCAGGCTTCAGGCCCACAGCAGACTAGCCTCAGATGCCTTCCTCCTTTCTGTATGCGTATCCTCCAAAACCTCTAGTGGGAAAGACTTTGTTGAAACTCAAGCGAGACCGCGGAACCATGATTCTGATTGTACCATACTGGCTGCAGCAGATATGGTTCCCTCTTCTTCTGGAATTATCCTCCAAAGAACTGTGGAGATTGGAGTGCTTTGTGACCCTCATCACACAGAACGAGGGGTTGCTTCTACATCCCAACCTCCAGTCTCTGGCTCTAACACCTTGGATGTTGAGAGCCTAGAATTGACTTCCTTGGGTGAATTCAGAGAGTGTCTCCCAAGTCTTGCTGGCTTCCAGGAAAGATTCCACTAAGAGGTGTTACTCTTTGAAATGGAGTAGGTTTGCTGTCTGGTGTGAGAGCAAAGCCTTAGATCTCCTTACTTGCCCTACACAGACCCTGCTTGAATACCTTCTACACTTATCAGAGTCTGGTCTCAAGACCAATTCTGTAAGGGTTCACCTTAGTGCAATTAGTGCTTATCATTAACGTGTAAAAGGTAAGCCCATCTCTGGACAGCCTTTAGTTAGCTTCATGAGAGGTTTGTTTTTGCCAAAGCCCCCTGTCAAATCTCCACCAGTGTCATGGGATCTCAATGTCGTTCTCACCCAGCTGATGAAAGCTCCTTTTGAGCCACTGAATTCCTGTCATCTGACATACTTGACCTGGAAGGTCATTATCTTGGTGGCTGTTACTTCAACTCATAGGGTCAGTGAGCTTCAGGCCTTAGTAGTGGATACACCTTATATTAAGTTTTATCACAACAGAGTAGTCCTCCACAAGCACCCTAAGTTCCTGCCGAAGATTGTGGAGTTCCATCTGAACTAGTTGATTACCAACATTTTTTCTATATAACACCAAAAATTTCTCTCACATGATGGCAAAAGATATTTTCGTAAGACTATTGTCCTGTGAGGTGCATTTAAAATCTTTAGTTGTTCAATACAGCACTTTCTTTGAAAAAAGGGGTAAAAACCTCTGAAAGAAGCCCAACCACCAACACAGAGAAACGTTAGTAACAACGAGGGTTGAGGAAAATCAAAGGGCTGTTTTATCTTCACTGACTCCAAAAAAACCCCCCTTATTTTTCCTTAAATGTGGATAGAAAAATGTTGACTTCATAGAACTGACTTAAGATGGATCCCCAAAATAAGTGAAAAAGAATTTTTACTTAACTCAATTTTCAAATAGAACAGGCAACGTGCAAGTGGTCGGTCCGTCACACCAACTTTGGCCAGAGTTCCGCTATAAGCTGTCTCAAGGCGTGGAAGGCCACTAATATCAGGCACTTTCAGCCTTATTGCCCACCATGAAAGGCCACCAGTAGAGACTCCCTATAGTCTCTGTTTCTCCTTCCTGTACAGCTGTCATCCACTTACACTCAACACAGAGCAAATCAGCCTATGAGCTGTTGAATCCACATTGTTGTTCTTTATTGTTGTTAGCATTTTTATTTAATCTCACTTATATTTTCAAACATGCCAGCTTCTGCAGCATACGGATGTACATAGAGAAAGTATAATAATGGAATAGCTTTTCATAGGTAGAGTAGTAATTTATTATAAATCGTAATCAGTATATCATTTGGAGGGGCTGGTTATAGGGACATCCTAGCACATGTGCCGAGATTTTTTTCTGTTACATATATTTATTTCTTCTTCAAGTCTGGTTGTAAAAGGCATGTTTTTTGAGGGGGGGGGGGGAGTGGGGTAATCTTTGTCTACCAGCTGTGTGTTTGTATATAGATGAGTCCTGGGAATAATGATGACAAAGGGAAAGCAGCAGTAGAACAGTTGGAGCTGAATGACATTTATGTTTTCCAAATGATGATGCATAGCTTGATGGGATGTTCTTGTAGTAAGACCAGAGTAACTTATTACTTAGCTTCTTGTTTAAAATGAACCAAGGAGGAACAAATTTGGTGGATGGGAAATCAGTCAGCATGAGTTCAGCAAACAAAATCTAGCCTTAAAACTATTAGTTGGTTGATATTCAGCAGAAGTTAATCAAATTGATGTCAAGATTCCTAATATGATTTGATAACAGCATTTTCTTAGTTACTATCCAAATGCAAACACAATTATAATGTTTATTAATAAGCTTTGGATGTTACTGAATTCTATCATTCTGTCTCGCTCTATTTTCAGTTTTGGCACAGTATAAGTCATCACAAGGACAAAATGTAAGAAAAGCAATGACTACATTACAAGAAAAAGATGGAATGTGGGAACTTACTCCTTTTGTTTTGTGGAATGCTGTGGTATATTATAAAAATGCACTTACCTTTTTTTATTACTACTATTTCACAGAGAGCTACTGAATAATGAAGGAAGGGCTTCCTTCATATAGAAATTCTGTCCGTTACTCAGTCCTTACATGCTTTTGTTGTTGTTCTGTGTTAAAAAAAATTTGAAGAAAAAATGTCATGCAGCTCTTCTTGTTTGTCTGCTTTTTGGCTGAAGAAAGCAGCTTCATGGCAGGAATATTTTTTATTCTCCTCTCTGCCCTAAGATTGGTGACTTTCTGGCCCATTGTCCTGCTGCTTAAGGAACTGAGTTGGATTCTAAGGTGTTTTTTGGTTCTTGGTCTCCTCTGGCAATATGTTAGCTTTAGGATCACTATTTTGTGAAAATATACATTTGAATTTGATATCATGTCCTACTTATTCATGCAGGGCCCCTTTTTGTGGTGGTGGCGGGGTATGTTTTGAACTTAATTTTAATACTGAACAATAATTATGGAGATAGTGTAGACATTTTAGAGAAGTAGAGGCTGGTGCAGTTTAACCTGTCATCGCAAATGCTTTCTTGAATATTTAATAATGTTCAATTGCTGCTGTCTCTCTGTGTTACTCTGTCTGTTATAATATTAGCATAGGTCTGAGAATATGGGCCCCTATATGTCAGTTAAGCTGAATTGAATCAAATTATATCGAAAAACCAATTTATATGAGTGAATCAAATTGAATCAAATCAAAAAAATGTTTGAGTGAATCGGACAGCACTACTGCACACACCCAGATATTCAGCTTACCACCACCACCGGCTGAATATCAGGACCTTAGCTTTTTTCTCATTCTGGGTCCATTGTAATTAGCTCATGTAAAAGTTCAAACAAGCAACATTTTTATGATCCCATTTCTCACACAGATTTACTGTGCATTTAATTCCTGAGGACACATTAGTCTTTGCAGTGTGTGAAAGGATGTTCTGCTTGGGCATTCACACTTTTATGGCTCTATCTAGGTTTGCTGTACTTACCCTTACGAGAACTCTGTGCAGATATCATATAAATACAAAAGTGTATCTATAGAATAAAAAGCTGCAGAACTGACTTCAGCAGGGAAAAACAGCAGTGGCCTGAGATAAAGATGCAGACATTTGATTCCAAAAAATATAAAAGTAAAGGTTAAAATTTTAAAACCTAAGTTGCTCAGCTTCCCCCCCCCAAAAAAAAAACACACACACACACAAACACACAAACAAAAAGAAAAAAAGATTTAGAACTAAGACTAAAAGAGGAACTCAATGAAGCCAAAAAAACAGGAAAGAATATATTTAAAAGACTGTAGCTACAGATTAAATTAAGCAGTTGTAGGTTTCAGTGTCGCCCTCTTTGAGGATGAAAATGTTGCATCTCTCAAATGATTATCTTTGATTTTCCTTTTTGACTCTTCTTTTTTTTTTAATTTCTATCCACCATACAGCATGTTGTCTAACTAACCTTGAGGAAAGTAATTATGAGTTCATTATTGATTAGCAAAGATCTATACGTAATTATGTGTAACATGTTCCACTCTTGAAGATTTTAGTTCTTTGTCTGCTAACGCATGTCAAGGCAGATTGCTCTGCGGCTTCAGCCTTTTCAGTAATGATCTGTACAAGAACCTGGACCTCTGCTCTTTCTATTCATGAAAGGATCTACGCTGTTTCTTACCAGCAGGAACCAAATGGAACAAAAATCCATTGCCCTTGATGTTTTCGCAAAGGAGATTTTTTTTCATATGTGCTGTCTGTGTCTGCCACTACTCGGTCTGTGGAATATTTGTTCAGTTTTGTTGTGATCATGGCTGCTACAGTCACACTCACACATACAGAGCAACAACATTCTTTTTCAAGTGAAAAGAGATAGATAAATAGATATAGACACTGTGCATGGCGCTCATTTATCTTTCCTGCTCAATGACTCTGGAAACTTGAAACAAAAAGGTAACAAAAAGACTGTAAAATATCTTCAGCCACCAGCCAGGCATTTCAGACTGGCTTGATAGTAGCCTGAAATGCTCTTTTAAAAAGATTATTGATATAATTATGCTATATCACTTTGGCAATACACTTTAAAATTGTCATGTATGTAAAGCAATCTGAATATTAGTCTATAGGTAGAAAGGTGGTTCTTTAGGTCCCCTTTTATTTCACATGTTGTTTACCACATGATAACTGCTAACACACAATCATGTAAGAAGTTTTACGGTATTCTAACAGGTACCACATGGTAAACCGCACAGGATTAGATTATATATATCACACCTGAAAAATTGGTGCTGAAACAAAATGCTCCTAGGTGTATTCTATAAAGTATGCCTAAATTTAGGCATACTTTATAGAATAAGCATAAATTTCCATGTGGTTTATAGAATACGCCGAGCGCCCATCCATTCAACTAAATTTAGTTGCGGGCAATTAAGCCACGTAAAACTTGGTATACATGCTGACACCTAAATTACATGTGGACCATGTGTATTTTATAACAACGTGCATAGATTTTAGAAATGTCCATGAACCACCCATTCCATGGCCATGCCCCTTTTTCAACTATGCGTTGCCTTACTGGGACAGACCGAAGGTCCATCAAGACTAGTATCCTGTTTCCAATAGTGGCCAGTCCAGGTAAAAAATGCCTGGCAAGGTCCCAGAAAAGTAAAACAAATTTTATGCTGCTTTTTCTAGAAATAAGTAGTGTATTTTCCCAGTCCATCTTAATAATGGCTTATGGACTTTTCTTTTAGGAAATTATCCAAACCTTTTTAAAGGCCTGCTAAGCTAAACGGTTTTTACCACATTTTCTGACAACAAATTCCAGAGTTTAATTACACATTGAGTGAAGAAATATTTTCTCTAGTTTGTTTTAAATTTACTACCTCGTAGCTTCATTGCATGCCCCCTAATCTTTTAGTTTTAGAAAGAGTAAACAAGCAATTCACATCTACCCTATTCATTATTTTATAGACCTCTATTATATCTCCCTTCAGCCATCTCTTCTCCAAGCTGAAGAACCCTAGCCACTTTAGCCTTTCCTCATAGGGAAGTAGACCCATCCACTTTATCATTTCCGTCACCATTCTCTATACCTTACTACTACTTAACATTTCTAGAGCGCTGCCAGGGTTGTGCAGCGCTGTACAATTTTAACACAGAAGGACAATCCCTGCTCAAAGAGCTTACAATCTAATGGACAAGTGTAGAGTCAGTCAAGTAGGGGTAGTCAATTTGGGGCATTCACGATTACATGAAAGGTACAAAGGTATAAAGGTTAGGTGCCGAAAGCAATATTGAAGAGGTGGGCTTTGAGCAATGATTTGAAGATGGGTAAGGAGGGGGCTTGGCGTAGGGGTTCAGGAAGTTTATTCCATGCGTAAGGTGATGTGAGGCAGAATGGGCGGAGCCTGGAATTGACGGTGGTGGAGAAGGGTGTTGAGAGGAGGGATTTGTCCTGTGAGCGGAGGTTACGGGCGGGAATATAATGGGAGATGAGGCTAGAGAGGTAATGAGGTGCTGCAGACTGAGTGCATTTGTAGGTAAGAAGGAGAAGCTTGAACTGTATGTGGTATCTGATCGGAAGCCAGTGAAGTGACTTGAGGAGAGGGGTGATATATCGGTTCAAGCGGAATATAAGGCGTGCAGCGGAGTTCTGAACTGATTAAAGGGGGGATAGATGGTTAAGAGGGAGGCCAGTGAGGAGTAGGTTGCAATAGTCAAGGCGAGAGGTGATGAGAGCGTGGATGAGAGTTCGGGTGGTGTGCTTAGAGAGGAAAGGGCGAATCTTGCTGATATTAAAGAGGAAGAAGCGACATGTCTTGGCTGTTTGTTGGATATGTGCAGAAAAGGAGAGGGAAGAGTCGAAGATGACTCCGAGGTTGCGGGCAGATGAGACGGGGAGGATGAGGGTGTTATCAACTGAGATCGAAAGTGGAGGAAGAGGAGAAGTGGGTTTTGGTGGAAAGACGATAAGCTCGGTCTTGACCATGTTCAGTTTCAGGTGGCGGATGGACATCCAAGCAGCAATGTCGGATAAGCAGGCCGACACCTTGGCCTGGGTCTCCACGGTGATGTCTGGTGTGGAGAGATACAGCTGGGTGTCATCAGCATAAAGATGATACTGGAATCCATGGGATGAGATCAGTGAGCCCAGGGAAGAGGTGTAGATTGAGAAAAGAAGGGATCCAAGGACAGATCCCTGGGGAACTCCAACAGAGAGCGGGATGGGGGTGGAGGAGGATCCATGAGAGTGTACTTTGAAGGTGCGGTGGGAGAGATAGGATGAGAACCAGGAGAGGACAGAGCCCTGGAATCCAAATGAGGTCAGTGTGGCAAGAAGTAAGTCATGATTGACAGTGTCGAAGGCGGCGGATAGATCGAGGAGGATAAGGATGGAGTAATGGCCTCTGGACTTGGCAAGGAACAGGTCATTACAGACTTTAGAGAGTGCTGTTTCTGTCGAGTGTAGAGGGCGAAAACCAGATTGAAGTGGATCGAGGATGGCCTGAGAGGAGAGGAAATCGAGGCAGCGGCTGTGAACGGCACGCTCAAGTATTTTGGAGAGGAAGGGTAGGAGGGAGATGGGGCGGTAGTAGGAGGGACAGGCCGGGTCAAGTGAAGGTTTTCTGAGGAGAGGTGTGACTACGGCGTGCTTGAAGGTGTCAGGGACAGTTGAAGTGGAGAGAGAGAGGTTGAGGATATGACTGATGGAGGGGGTGACAGTATGAGAGATGGTGTTCAGTAAGTTGGTGGGGCTGGGATCCCAGGAACAGGTTGTGCATTTCGAGGAGGAAAGGAGGCAGGCGGTTTCCTCCTCAGTGATAACAGGAAAGGAGGAGAAAGAGTTAGTTAGTTGGTTGGTTGAGGGAGGGGGCTGAAGAAAGAAGAGGAGGTGGCTTGGTGGTGAATTCAAGGTTGATCTTTTGCACTTTGTCATGGAAGTAGTCAGCCAGAGATTGAGGAGAGAGGAAGGGGGGTGGGAGAGCAGGGCACATTGAGGAGGGCGTTAAGGGTGGCAAAGAGACGATGAGGGTTGGAGCTGAGAGAATTGGTTAATTGGGTGTAGTAGTCCTGTTTGGCAAGGAATAGGGAGGACTAGAAGGAGGATAGCATGAATTTGTAATGAAGGAAATCCGAATGGGTGTGGGATTTCCTCCAGAGGCGTTCAGCAGATCGGTCGCAGGAGCAAAGGTAGCGAATGCAAGGGGTCAACCAGGGCTGAGGATTAGTACGCCTTGTGGGACGGGAGATGGATGGTGCAAGGGTGTCCAGAGCAGCAGAGAGAGTGGCATTATAAGCGGAGACAGCCTTGTCGACAGACTCGGAGGACATGATAGAGGGGAGGAGATCAGAAATACTAGAGGATAAGGTGGGAGGGTCAATAGCCTGGAGATTCCTAGAAGTAGTGACTAATGTTGGGCGGGGCTGAGGGGGGGTGACGGAGGGTGAATGTGATCAGGTGATGGTCAGAGATAGGAAGAGCCGAGGTGTGGAAATTGGAGGGTGAGCTGGAGAAGTAGAGGACGAGGTCAAGACAATGGCCATCGCGGTGAGTAGGGGTGGTGGAGCACAGCTGGAGGCTGAAGGAGGATGTTAGAGTGAGGAACTGAGGAGCGTGAGAGTCGGAGGGGTCGTCAACGTGTATGTTAAAGTCTCCGAGAATGAGGGACGGAGATGAGGGGTCAAGAAAAACAGAAAGCCAGGCATTGAAGTCAGTGAGGAAGGAAGATAGAGATTTATCAGGGGGGCGGTAGATGACTGCAACTCTGAGTGGCAACGGGTAATTCCGCTACATCTTTTCTGAGATGTAGTGACCAGAATTGCACACAGTATTCAAGGTATAGTCACACCATGGAGTGATACAAAGGTATTATAATATTCTCATTTTTGTTTTCCATTCCTTTCCTAATAATTCCTAACATTCTATTTGCTTTCTTAGCCACCATTGCATCCTTTTCCTGGATGGTGAATCCTAATGTGGAATCTTTTAAATCTTGTTTTAAAATGCATTCAAGATAGGATCCAAGATGGCCGATTGAACCTGTTGTGGGTGAAATCTCTGCTCTTTACCTCTCCCAATTTTGCGATGCCGAAGCATAGGGGGAAGTTGACCTCCGTAACAGCCTCTGGTCGGCCTCCAGCTCCGATGACTAGACCCATGGACATTTTTGTGCGGAGCTCTGAAGTGCCTAATAGGTCAGATGGCGGCACACCTGCGACACCCAGGGTGAATGGAGACCTGGAACGATGCCAGTGTTAGAGGTCACCCTAAGCCCTGACCATAGAATGCCTCCCCCACAGCCACAGAGTGCCAGTTCTCCATTATTGGCGTCTTCCTCTCTCCAGCCAGGAAGTGCAGTAGAGATGGGACGACGAGAGGCTCAGGAACAACAAATGGAGGATTTAGGGAGTTCAAGTAGGTTGAATTCCCGAGGAGCTGTGCAAGGATCAACTATTTCTGCAGGAGACTTCTTTGCTGCTAGCGTTGAGGTGAGCGCTCATATTTCTCAGCTCAGAAGGTACAGACTCCATTTGTTTTACTTTCTTAGAAGAAAAACCATCAGACGTTACCCTTGACAATCTCAGGGCCTTAATTATTAATCTGGGAAATGCTTTATGTTCTCAGATTCAGGTCTTGGAGACTCAAACTCAAAATTTGATGGAGAAAATGGAAATAGTAGATATTGATATTTAAAAAACTATCAGAGAAAATTGAACTACAGGAGAAAGAAGTTAAAAAGTGCAAGATGTACAATCCACTATGATAAAAGATGCAATGAATATACAAAGAAAAATTGAATCTATGGAAAACACTTTGAGAAATAACAATTTACGATTTTTGAATTTTTCTAAGGGTTGGTCTATTACACCTAGGGAAATGCTAAGGAAATATATAAAAGAAATATTTGGGGTTCCAGAGGACTCTGTTCCCTCTTTCTCTCAAATATATTATCTCCCGAGTAACCAACAGGAGGTCAATTGGTTCCTGAACATGCTGATTCTCCTTTAGATATATCAGCAATCGTAGAGTCTTCGGACTCAGAAACAGTTATTGCCTCAACTCTATTGGCCTCTGTTGCTTTAGCTCTGGACAAAACATGGCTGATGAAAATGTTTTTTAAGAACAAAGAAAAAGACTTTATGGGACTTAAAATACGAATATTCCCAGATGTATCAAGAGAGACTCAGAAAAGACATCGACAGTTCTTAATACTTAAACCAGGGGTTCTTCAGATTGATGCTGTTTTTTATTTAAGCTATCCATGCAAATGTGTAGTCTGATATCAGTCAATTAAATGTGTTTTTGAGCCCTCACATCTAACTGAATTTCTAGTAGCCAAGAGATCTGTGGGGATAAGTTAATATTAATATTAAAGTGATATTGATGTTCTTGTTAACAATGTTCTAGGAGTGTAATAGGGCTCTTTGACCACGTGGGTTATATTTCTTATAATGGTATTAATATACAATAATTCCACTTATGTATTCTTGGATCCCTAGAAGTGGACTTGAGGATAGTTATTGAATAACTTTATTTTCTTCATAATTATAATTTGTAATTAATAGCGCATAAATTACTTTTCTGTACAAGTTTTATTTGATTGTAAGTATTTGAAATTAATAAATACAATTTAAAAAAATGCATTCAAACTGCCTGAAATACATGCAGGGTGTGAATAAGTGTATATGTTTATGTTTATTTGGGATTTGATATACCGCTTTTGCTAATAAAAGGTAAAATCAGTAAGCAATAATATTATTACATAAAACAAAATAGGAATAGAAAGGAATTCTATTTAAAACAGGAAAGATCATATACATATAAAGCATGCACAACAATAGACAGTGAAAATTTAAGAACAGCACTGTCGAGACTGTGAAAGCCATACAGTGCACTGGGTCACTCTGCAGATAGATGAAATGCCAAATGAAAAAAATGAATCTTTAATGCACAATTAAATTTTGGAATGGACAATTCTATTCTTATGACCAGGGGGAGATTGTTCCAAAGTTTTGGTGTGAAGAAAAAGAATGCCAAGGACCTGGTAGTCTCACAATGTGCTAATTTTAATGAAGGCAAAACCAAGTAGTGAGCATCTAAAGAACTTAAAGAATGGGATGGGGTGAATAGAATAATAGAAGACAGATAAGATGGAGACCCTGTTTGTTGTATAGCAACAAAACATTTGAAGTACAAGATTTAGGAGAATTTCAGATTCTTTTTTCCTAATCTTAGAAATGTCTTTAATTCAACATTAAATATAAAAACACCAACACATTCTAGCTACAAGTAACCTTGGAAAAGCAAGAGTACATTAAAACTATTCAGGTGCCCACAGCAAGTAAATAGGAGGGGGCTATCTGTTTGGTTGCATATGCAAATTTGTATACACATCTAACCAAAGTGGACAAATCTCAACTTAGACTGGTCATTTATATCTGAGTCCTGATAACAGCTGATCCAACAAATAGGAAAGATGGGAGATTTAGGAGAAGGAGGGGGAGTGAGTCAATTTCGTGGTCCTTAGGTAGCAGGTAGCAACTGTATACAGGTGTGGGGGGGGGGGAGGTGCGGCAGAGAAGTGCAATGACTGGATATGGGGTGTATAAGGGATGGATTGACTGAGTAGGAGCAGTGGACGTGTGTGCTTTAGGGGGCTGTGAGCATTGTGGGATGCAGAATGGTAGGAAGGGAGCAGTTTCTGGGTAGTCTGCATGTGAGGAAATTTCCCCACCCTCCCTCCCCTTTCCTGGGGTGAAAGATAGAGATATTTGGTTGCCAAAGGTAGATAGGGGAAGGGAAGGTCACAACTTTGTATGGGGAGGAAAAATGGGGATTTATAGACTCAGATGCAGTCAGGGCAAAAAGGAAAAAATCATGATTAACAGAGAATGCAATAATGCCTGCTTATGTGCGACACCACCATGTGTGAAGGTGTAGCCTTCCGTCACCATTGGTCCTGCAGAGGTTGATGTTATAGTAATTCGTTGATGTTTCAGATGGGCGATAGTTCATTACTGACTAGCTGTTTGAGGGTGGGGAAAGGTCATACTAGGAAAGGGTCTGTTGGGGAACCAGTTCTGTGGGTGCTGTAGGTGCTTGAGCACCTCCAGTATTGAGCAAACTCACTGACACTGTCCAGGAAAGGGTAATTGGGTTTAGCATCCCCAATGACTTTAAACAGTTGGCTCCTATGGGGAGAATGTTCTTAATTTGAATGTTGTAAAGATGTGAATATATTATTCTGGAATAATAATGCTGTGACCAAATTGTTTTGCCACATATTTAAGGTTATTTTTGTTCGTGTTATTATTTCTGGGTAGCTGAAAGTTTGGCAGGGTGACAATGCAAGGACTTGTGTGAATGTTGATGTTAAGAATAACCTCTGGTCTAGAGTGCTCAAAGATGTAGAAAAACTGATCTATAGCTGTAAATTTGCACAGCCTGAAGGGTACATTCCACCAGCTCAGGGTCGGCTCAAGGGATACTGGCACCATGAGGCAACTTGCTTTGGTGGTGCCCTCCCATCACATCACTTCCGGCACCCCCAACCTCCTTCTCCCCTTATGTTCAGCATTTCTCCCTCCTTTGAGCCAGCATCTCTACCCCCTCCCCCAGTCCAGTCCCTATCTCACCCCTCCCCCTCCCTACAAGTCCAGCACTGCTTCCTAACCTCTCTCCCCCATTGAAATTTACGTAGGTTGTCAGAGGCAGCAGCAGCAACAGCATGACAGGCTGCCTTTGGCCAGCCCCTGGGTCTTCCCTCTGTGGCAATCTGTCCTCAGGAAATTGCATCAGAGGAGGCAGGACGTGGCAGAGAGAAAATCCAGGGACTGCTCAAAGGCAACTTGTCGTGCTGCTGCTGCTGCTGCCACTGGCAACCAACATAAACTGAAAACTACTACTACTATTTAGCATTTCAGGGCTGTGGGGGAGAAAGGGAGGTGAGGGAACAGTGATGTATCCATGGAAAGTGGGATGCGAGAAGGGAAGAGATTGGACAGGTGATATGGATGAAGAAAAGGCTTAACCTGCAGCCCAGGTGAGGTCAGAGGCTGGGTCACTAAAAATTGTGTGCGCATATTTGGGCATGCACTCAATTTGCACATGCAATTTAATTGACTAATGAGCTAATTAGTGCTAATTGGTTTGATAACAACCAATTATTGGCACTAATTAGAATCTATGCCTAAATTTTATTCACAAGTTCAAAAGGGAGGCACTGAAATGGGAGGGTCATGGGCAGAACAGGGGTGTTCCTAACATTTATACTTGTTGTTATAGAATGAGGGGGCTATGTGCCTAATTTAGGCATGTATATTTGCACCATGTTTCAGTTGGGTCAAATGACCACACCTAAAGTTAGGCGTGATTCCGGGGTGTAAGTGCTATTCTATAAACCGCGCCTAACTTTAAGTGCAGTTTAGAGACTAGTGCTTTTTTGGCATATATTGTAAGGAGGTTGGAGGGTCTAAGCAGGCTAGGAGGAGGTATGGGGCCAGACTACATTCCCCACAAGACCCTGAGAGAAGTAATTGGGGTGGTAGGTTCCAAAACCTGTTAGGGACACCACGTGGAAGGGAGGGAGGTAAGGACTGGAAAGAGCAGCTGCTATGGCAGACAAGGGCCAGAAGGGGGAACCGTGATGACAAAGCTCAATTCCCTTGGGTCAGAAATAGGAAGCCGTCGCCATCTTAGCAGGAGGAAATCCAGAAAGAAAACATTGCGAGGCTGGTACTAAGAACGGCTAAGGGGGAGCCCTTGACACAGCCTTTTAGGGCGAAACATGCATGTCGGGCATTGTTGAACCCCTGGTCTGACCGTTCAGTGCAAGTTAAGTATTGCTTATAAGTAACTTAGAGATTAAAAAGTAAAATGAACAGTTAAATAAGTAAATGAAGAAACAGTTTAATAAAATATTATCGCCATTGAGGATTTGGGTGCTATTGAATGTCCAATAAAAGAGTGAAGTTGGTCATGTACACTGCTGAGGCGATAAAAAACATATGAATGATTTCTATATGATATATGGTTAAGGTGGAGGTTAAAACCATATATGAGCCTTGCTTAGGGGAGTAGTTACAGTTGAAGGGCTCTTAAAGAGAGAGTTAGTGGTGCCAAGTATGTGCGGTTTCCCCTGAGTCTGACATCTCTTCATCCCCCAAATCCATCTCTCCCTCTCCTATATCTTTCCCCACCTTCCTCATACATCTTTCCCTCTTCTGCCCTCTCCTCCTTGAATCTGACATCTCTCCCTCCCTTATATTACCACACCCCCATCCAACATCACACCCTCTTTCTCCCTACTACCTATCCCCCTCTGGCTGCAGTTTGGCATATCCTCCTTCCTTCCTTCCTTCCTTCCTTCCTTCCTTCCTTCTTTCCTCAACCCCCTTCCCTGAATCTGCCTTCCTGCTTTGTTTTCCAAAAATTGGCAGCAGTAGCAATTCCCATATGCTGCCCTGTCACCATCACCAGCCGCTTCTCTATACTGTGCCCTGCTTCTGAGGAAACAGGAACTTACATTAGAGTGGCAGCCCGCAGTAGAGAGAAGCTGTTGCTAGCGACAGGGCAGCATATGGGAATCATTGCTGCTGTCAACTTTTGGAAAACAAAGAAGGAAGGTAGGCTCGGGGAAGGGGATTAAGGAAGGAAGGGGGGAGATGCCAGACCATGGCTGGGGGGGGGGGGGGAGAAGAGATACCAGCCTGGGAGGAAGGAGACAGAAGGAGGGATGCAAGTAGGTAGGCCGGCTGGTGGTGGCAGGATGCTGCTCCATGAAAAGTGCTGCCTGAGGCCTTTGCCTCAGTTGGCCTAATCATAGGGCCACCCCTGGAAGTAAGTGAAAGCCAAAGATAAACTGGAGTATCTGGCTATGCAACAGAAATTATAATGGGCTGAATGGATGGTCCTTACCGTCTTTAGTTGCAATCATTTTCTATAGGACCTTTGTACTAAAGGTGCTAAGCCCTTAACACGGCCTTAGTATGGGAAAACAGTCTACTGTGAAATGTGTTAAAGTGCTTTCTAGTATGTCACCTGTTCCACACACTAAGCACACATTAACTATTTTTTTAAATTATTTTGATAGAGAGGGTGTGTCATGGGCAAGGAGTGGGCATTCCTACACTATTCAGCAAGCACATTCCGGTTAGCATCTACTAACCAGATAGTGCAGACTTAACATGGGAGCACTTTCCTGCTTATAATCGAACGAGAAAAATGCCCAAGTTCCGACCTAAATCGGGAGATGGACGTTTATCGCACAAAAACGAATAACACGGTATAATCGAAAGCCGAACTTGGACGTTTTCAACTGCACTCCATCGCGGAAGCATACAAAGTTGACGGGGGCGTGTCGGAGGCGTGGTGAAGGCGGGACTGGGGCATGGTTATCACCCGAACAGAGATGGGCGCCTTTCGCCGATAATGGGAAAAAAGTATGCGTTTGTAGCTAGAATTTAGGGCACTTTTACTGGACCCTGGTTTTTCATGAATAAGGCCCCAAAAAGTGCCCTAAATGACCAGATTACCCCCAGAGGGAATCTGGGATGACCTCCCCTGACTCCCCCAGTGGTCACTAACCCCCTCCCACCACAAAAAAATGATGTTTCACAACTTTTTATTTTCACCCTCAAATGTCATACCCACCTCCCTGGCAGCAGTATGCAGGTCCCTGGAGCAGTTGTTAGGGGGTGCAGTGGACTTCAGGCAGGTGGACCCAGGCCCATCCCCCCCACCTGTTACAATTGTGCTGCTTAATGCTTAGTTGTCCAACCCCCCCAAATCCACTGTACCCACATGTAGGTGCCCCCCTTCACCCCTTAGGGCTATAGTAATGGTGCAGACTTGTGGGCAGTGGGTTTTGAGGGGGATTTGGGGAGCTCAACACACAAGGGAAGGGTGCTATGCACCTGGGAGCTCTTTTACCTTTTTTTTTTTTTTTTGTAAAAGTGCCCCTAGGGTGCCCGGTTGGTGTCCTGGCATGTGAGGGGGACCAGTGCACTACGAATCCTGGCCCCTCCCACGAACAAATGCCTTGCATTTATTCGTTTTTGAGCCGGGCGCTTTCATTTTCCATTATCGCTGAAAAGCAAAAACGCCCAGCTCACAAATTGTCGAATAAAACATGGACGTCTATTTTTTTCGAAAATACGGTTTGGTCCGCCCCCTCATGGACCCGTTCTCGGAGATAAACGCCCATGGAGATAGATGTTTTCGTTTGATTATGCCCCTCCACGTGTCTCCTAAATAGGAACTGGTGATTTTTGCAGGTTTGGGGTCCTAATGACAGCAGTAGTACATGATCTGCAAATAAATAAGCCTAAAAAGTGCCATGTTAAATCTGGACTTAGCATGTGAGATATTCCCCCACTAGAAAATGTTAAGCATAGATTTCAGCACACTTTGGTAAAAGGACCCCTATATATCTATAGCAGGACTGAGGATGTGCATTAGTACATATATTTGGTTCATTAGTGCCATAAAAAAATATGTGCAGTTAATCAATTTAACATATGTTAACTATGAATTAATGCTTGTTAAGTCAATTAGCACCAGTTAAAAAATGATAATGCACATTAAAATTATTTCATTAAAATAAATGTGTGAACAAACAGAAAAAAAATTCAAAGATTGGGATAAAAGCCCACATAAACTGGAAACAAGTCAGAAGATTTTACCATGTGAAAATCAGTTAGCAATCAGCATTTGGCCCGATTTAAATTCTGTCTGCGGTAAAAATGATCCGATGACAGCTATAGACTAAAGCGCAGCCCCTGTGACCCAGTCCCAGGCCCAGTTGTTTAAAGTATGGTGCAATGGTAGTGACTCAATCCCTGATCCATTCTAAAGTAACATTGAGTCCTATTGAAATTAAATGTCTGGTGCAGTTTTCATATCCATGTGCTGTCTTTTTTTTTCCTGGCACGTAATCCTTAGTAATGAGGGCTACCCAGAGATTACATGTATCATGCAGCTAGAAAAACTGCTCCAAACAGAAAACAGCTTTCCTCCCAAAATGGAATCGAGTTCCAAGAACTTACATATGGTAATGCATATTTATTTTTGCAGTGACAGATAAAAACAATCATGGATTTATGTTCTGAAGTAGAATGCCAAACCTTGATTTGTGTTTTCTTTTATGTTGGGGTTTTTTTTTCACTCTGTATCAATAAATATGCATTATCAAAGATGAAATACTAAGCCAAAGCATACTTAACATTACTATGGAATATTTTTGGATGAAACTTCGATAAGGAAGCAGCTCTGTATTGAAATGGCTTTCTTGTTCATAAAGAGTATGGATCCCATAAATCACTGTTTTGGTGTAACATCAACAATGGGCTTTTAGTGCATTCTTGAATCAATGCACCTGAAATGCCATTTCTAGCTGAATCAGTATTTGTGAAAGAGTATGAAGAGTTCTAGATCAACTGTGGATATGACCCACCTGCAAATACCTGATGTTCTAGTATGTATTAATGGTTTTATACCAGTGCTGCTGTGCACAAATACTAGGGAAGTGAACCAGGTATAAAGGTTTGATCAGACCTGAAAAGCAGTAAATTATAGACCGTGAAAGGGCAATCTTATTGCTACTAATGTCACAACTCTTACAGTCACATATACTTGGACTGCTTGCTTTATTTAAAAAAAAAGAAAGAAAGAAATAGACAGATATCTGCACGGTATAGCCCATATTCCATACCTTTGAAAATTGCTATTATTTTGACTGATATTTTAATGTATGAATTAATGACATTTCCCTTAAGGACAATATTCAGCAAGATAATGTCCACATACACATATTCAAATACATTATTCATACATCTTTATGCAGATAATCAGTAAAGAAATCCATATAAAGTTAGGCCTATGGCTGAATTAACACCGTGGGGCCCTTTTACTAAACCATGGTATGCACTCATTGCACATTTTGTGACAAAGAGAGGGAACCAAGTGCAGAAAAAGACCAAGCAAAAAAACAGCACAAAGGGCCTTTAAAAACAATAGGGAACACAGTTCTTTCATTAAATAATCCTTTAATAGTGAACTTTTTTAATTGTTTATTTATATTTTAAATCAAATTAAACAAATTGTTACATTTGAACAGACAATGCAGACAAAAACAGTATTTTTATGAGAGACATTATATCCTCCCATAGAAGACAAAATTATCAGAGAAGGAAACATTTTACTCTTCTTTAGACCACAACACAAAGGGGGGGAGGTCTACCAAATTAAGAAGACTAAAGTTTATAAGCAATTAAACAGAGGTAATATGCATAGCGTGCAAACCTATCTTATGTTTTCACATTATTTTTCTTCAAATGGGTCAACGGTTAGCCAATTCTTCATATTTATAAATACTTTTAACTGTTCTGGTTGGTGGAAAATGTATTTTAAACCCAGATACTTTACAACACATTTTACAGGGGTAATTAAGGTAGAAGGAGGCCCCTATAGATGTAACTTCTGTTCTCAGTACTAAAAACAGCTTCCTCCTTTCTTGAGTTTGCTTAGTTATATCAGGGTATATCCATACTCTTTTACCCCTAAACAATGTCTGCATTTTTTTTGAAATATAACCGTAACACAGCATCTAAGTCTTGCTGGAAAATAAAAGACGCAATTAGAGTTGATCTTTCAGAGTTTACACTTAAAGTTGTCTCTAGTATCTCAGTAATATTCAAAGATTCATCTTGATTTTCCTTTGAAATAGCTAGTTACAGGTGATTTTTTGGAGGGAATATAGTATACTTTATTCAAAGGTGGAATAGATTCCGGGGGAAAGTTTAATACTTCCTGCAAATATAACTTAAAGGCATCCAAAGGGTTAATCCCCATTTCTTTCGGGAAATTCAAGAGTCTCAAGTTAAGTCTCCGATTGAAATTTTCTACTTGTTCTAGTCTACGTTGTGTAGACAAATTGTCTTTTACCAATGATACGGAGACTTCATTTAATTTGTTAACATCTTGCTTAAGACCATCCAATTGTTCCTTTGTTTCTTGCTGTGTTATAGTAAAAGTCTCGGATAAAGTTGCCACAGTACTTACTAAGTCTTTAATCTCCTTTGCCGAATTGGCCACCGTTAGCTCCACTCTCTGGAGAGCAGTCCAGATGCTCTCCAGGGTCGCCGCCGATTTTTCCCCCCGTGTCGGAGTATGATGTTCAGCCCCCGACATCGGGCTTCCCTCAGAAAATGCCACTCCTGCTCCTCGAACCGGGACCACTGCATCGACCTCTTCCGGGTCACGCTGGTCACGCCAGGAAGGGCGTTCTTCGGGAATCGGCGGTGGTTGAAGATCTGGAGGGGAGAGTGTAACCTCAAGCCCCAGGTCTCCTAGGGAGTCTTCACCCACGGAGACAGCAGGACCCCTCCTGGATTCCAAGGTAGGTTGCTTCGTGGCGTATCTCACGATAGTCTGCTGTACCAGAGAGGACGTCCTAGTAGCCGAGGCTGCTACTTTGACTATCCCCTTACGTTTAGTATGGGGCATCTTGTTTAAGGAAAATTAGCTAAATTCAGCAGACTAATGAAGAGCTCCGACGCTAGCATTCAGCATGCCGCCATCTTTGGACACCCCCCCCCCCAATAGTGAACTTTGATTGAAGAAAGACCCGGCACAGGCCGTGTTTCGGTGCTACCACACCTGCGTCAGGGGTCTGCATTAAACACATTACAGTAAACAATCAAAAAAATGATAATAATAACACAATCAACTAGATGAATAAATAAATATAAAAAATCTCTTTGATAGGAACCAAGAAAACATTCATATAAATGAAAAAAACAAAATATATAAAAAAAACTAGATACATACATGAGATGAAATATTATGTATTTCAAACTTATACCCACTCATTAACAAAAAAAAATATGCATATATAAAAAATGTATTTCATTTAATAGTAAGAGCAAACATGCAAATAAACTTCGGTCAAACGAGAGTGTGTCCAAGCAAAAAATAAAATATATACACATATAAAATATATATATATATAAAGAAGAACAGGAATAATAAGGAAATAACTCACCACACCAATGACAAAGGAGGCTTCAACAGACTAATATCAAAAGGTTGATGCTTTCCAAAATTTTGTGTGATATGTTCCTTTTTAAAAAAAATATAATATTTGATAGCAAAATAGAAAAGTATATATGTAAAAAGACAACATAATTCTTACATATAAATATCACATTGAAAACATTTTACCATAAGGCAACCACTAGCACATAGTCACATTAAAGGGTTTTGTGGTATTTTTGCAGCATGCGATGAACCACGTGTTGTATTTTTTGTGTCAGGAGGTGATGGCATGGGTATAGAGTGGGTGTGGAAGATGTTTGGAAGTTAATGCACTGAACACACTGTGCTAACTGCCTAATATGGAAATAACCCAGGACCATTTACTGCCTCCTAAATAGGTGGCATTAACTGCTTCCACAGTACTACACATGAGACTTCGGCGGGAGGGGGGTCCAGAGCCCGGGGTGAGGGGGCACATTTTAGCCCCCCCCCCGGCACCGCCGACACCCCCCCCCAGCATTGCCGACACCCCCCGCTGCCGCCAGCACCACCAGCAACAACTTTGAGCCCCCCTGCCAACGACCCTCTCGACCCCCCCGCCTGCCGTCGCTTACCTTTGCTGGCGTGGGACCCTAACCCCCGCCAGCCGAAGTCTTCTTTCTTCATTTGGTTTCTGAGTCTGACGTCCTGCACGTACAACGTGCAGGACGTCAGACTCACAGAAACAGAATGAAGCCTTGCGATCTGCAGGGCTTCAGCTGGCGGGGGTTGGGGTCCCCCACCAGCAAAGGTAGCTAAGTTTCCCCCTATAGCATGTGAAGTCACCCCCCCCTCCTTCTTATGACTTCAGCAGCCTTCCAATTCATTGGCTCCTACTACAGCCTCTGCACTGGAAGGGGGCAAAATTTTCTGACTTCATGACAGTTAATTTAGAAACTTGTTGAATCTTTGCAAAAAATCCAGATAATTGGTATTCCTGAACATATCTGATAAAACACGCCTACACATGTGGGCCCTGGCACATACCTAGTTTGTCTAAGCCTTCATCCAGTACTGGTTAGGCCTGAAATTTCTGGATTCCGAGTTATATGAATAAACTACCTGAATAACAGCTGAATATCACTACTGTCTGGATAACTTTTGAACCTACTCCTGGCACGTCTCTAATCTCACCCCACTTTATCTGCATAACTTTGTGCCATATACGAACTCTATTCAGAGAGCAGGAAATAGCAAACAATAAGTGTAACTCTGGAAGTTCCCGTGTAACTCTGGAAGTTAGACAACTGACCTGATTATTTTTCAAAGAAAAGAGAAAATCCTAGTTTAAAGGCGAGCTATTGTAACTTTAACAAAGCAGTCCACTGCTCCACAAGTTCTCTAGAATTATAGCTTTCATTGCAGGGATGTCACTTATACTCGGTCATTTCCCCCTCATGCCCAACTGATCTTATGAATGAGTTAATGTGAGAAACAAGGACATATGGCTCTAGTGTTTCTTTGCCTTCGGGATGTTCACATTAATGCACTTAACCCTACTTGTTTATAGAGTCTCTAATACTGTATACACCATCTCTTCTATTTACAGTTGTTAGTCTGTTCTCCCTATACGCTCAAAAATAACTTTTCTTGAGACACAGCAAAACACTGTCTTCGAAAATGGATTGTTCCCCACTCAAAATGGTATTGTTCATATTTGTGGTCTTCCTGTTCAGACATTGTTTACTTTGCTCAGGAAATGAAAAGCACAGTTTAATCTTTCCTGTGTTATTTTTATCAGTTGCTTACAAAATAAAGGATGGAAGGGAGAAGATAAATACAGAGATACCATAAACATAAGAAGGGATGACTTAATAGACCAGTGTTTCTGCAATGTCTTCCTAGTTTATCATTGAGACTGTGATTTCTCTTCAAAATAAACCAGCTAGGGGGAAGATATATACATTCCTTCTGAAATTACAGCCATAAAACTAGAAAAAACATGATTTCCCAAATACATGCCAAATGTTGAATATTTTAATAGTACATTTTCTGTGAGAAATATAGGATTGTGCCACAAAACTACTAGTAACTACTTAGAAACTGGGATATAATGAAGCACATTCATGTTACAGTGAAACATACAAGAACCTTTATTTTACAAAAGGGTCCTCCTGTTCTGTACCTACAGCAAAGGTCTTCTGTAAATTGAGTCCATAGAAAATCCTCCTTTATTCATAACATTGACATTCGCACCTCAGCCAGCCTTAATAAATGCTTAATTATAAATAATACCAAACAACATTTTCTTTTTGGAATAAAATTTGGCTGCAGCTTTATTTCCAAATAATCATAAATAACTCAATTCACTTAACAACCACTTAGTAACATGTCAATCAATATCTCGGTTAAATTCATATAGCGGTTTAATACTGTTAAGCCATTCGGTCACGAAACTGGCTTACTTACCTTCCCCACCTTACCCCCATCCCCCCATGTGACTTACGGTGCCGTCAAGCCACATCTCACTCATGGCGGTTCCGCCCATGAGTTCTTTTCCATTTCATAACTTTCCCAATATTCATTTTAACCGCTTCTGGTGCCTGTAGCACCCTTCATCCAGGCACCCCCTTTCTTATTAAAAGCTGCTACCGATCCTCCCAAATACTACCCCCCACTCCCCCATGCCCCTCCCAAACTTCTCCAAAATTCAACCCCCAAAATTCCCATCTCCCACCAAAAAACAGGGTGGGCCGGGACGGGTCCTTCAACTACCTTTCAACCACCCTCCCCCTCTCCTACCTAACTAACTATCCTTTTCAGCGCCAAATTCCTCCTATCCTGTCCTTTTCTTCCTAACCAATCCAATTCCTTTTCCCTCAACCAATCCCCTTTTCTTTCCCTTTGTTGCTGCCCTGCCAGCCTCCAATTAATTCACCCCACTACCCTCTCTTTTCCCTCCCCCCCACCCCTCATCAATCTAACTTGGCTGCTTCTCTCTCAGCCAATGTTATCACCCTCACTGATTAACAGTGAGGGTTTCCTAACATTGACATTCGCACCTCAGCCAGCCTTAATAAATGCTTAATTATAAATAATACCAAACAACATTTTCTTTTTGGAATAAAATTTGGCTGCAGCTTTATTTCCAAATAATCATAAATAACTCAATTCACTTAACAACCACTTAGTAACATGTCAATCAATATCTCGGTTAAATTCATATAGCGGTTTAATACTGTTAAGCCATTCGGTCACGAAACTGGCTTACCTTCCCCACCTTACCCCCATCCCCCCATGTGACTTACGGTGCCGTCAAGCCACATCTCACTCATGGCGGTTCCGCCCATGAGTTCTTTTCCATTTCATAACTTTCCCAATATTCATTTTAACCGCTTCTGGTGCCTGTAGCACCCTTCATCCAGGCCACAAGCGGTGACAGACTATATCTTGTCACCGCTCCCCACAAAACAAGCTGCCGCCAAATTCTTCGCTAAACAATCCTCCAACAAATCTTGGATTGTACTTAAAAAGATATCAATCCCAATATCAGACAGATGAACTCCATCCGACCTATAAAGACCTGCACAATCCGAAGAAATCAACTCATGCCCTAGGACCAAACCCCCTATTCTCCCCATAAATTTAGACACTTCCCCATTCACCCTACGCCTCAAGCGCTCAATACCTTTTGGATTAATTGCCCCTTTCCACACTCTTCTTGGAATAATGTGTGACCACACAATTATAGCCTCTGGAAAATAACCCATCACCTCCAATAATTCTGTTTTCATTAAACGAATTAAATCAACTCCTTTAACATGACATAGATCATTACCCCCCCCACATGAATACATATCAAAACTGGTGACGAAAATCTCCGAGCTTGCAGTAAGGCCGGTAGAAGTTGCTTCCATGTCATTCCTCGAATGGCCAACCAGCGGATTCGAATACCATATTCCACCAGTCCCAGGTTGGCTCCCCACTTGGATTCTCGAGCATGCTTGTGTGCCCAAAAGACAAATGAATGGCCACAAATCCACACACATATGTCCGGAGGCAATAAATCTGCAAAAGAAACTGGAACAATTTAATGTGACATATTCAATTTCCTTTCCCGAATATATCCTTTATATCTGTTCGAACGCCATCTCCCCACACGCTGAATTAACTCTACCGAACCCCCTTCCTGGGCTGCATTTGAAGCCGCACCAATTCGAAAAGAATGTGTGCCATAATCCTTGGGCTCCAAACCCATCAACCTTAAGCCTTTTTTCAGCACCGCTGCAAATTGGTACCTAGTCAAAGGCATTCCATTCTTATGCACCAACCACACTTCCCCACCAGCCGGCCTTACCCCATTATAAACCACTGCACATTGAACTGGACAAAATTCCAAACTCTTAACCGCACGCAGAGTAATCCACGTGCATTTTCCCTCCTGATCAGTTTTTGATTTGCGCAAATATAAACGCAAAACCCCCTTTTCCACCATCACCTCCCCTCTCTTCAAACCCTCATCCTCCAGCGCTCGCTTCGAGGAAACTACCAATTCCCCAATCCTGCAAGCTGCAAAGAATGCCACCACAAAAGCCACCTGAAATAGCAGTGTCTCATAGGCCGTAAAACAAATCTTTGGTAACACCTGACACAACTGCACTACTTGTGCATAAAAAAGAGGCCGTCTCACCTTTTCTATCCGTGATTTTCCTTGATCTCTAGAAAAACCACACAATAACTTACGAATCAAATATGTCCCAGCTGGATCTGCCCAACCCAGCAATTTTGACACAAATGCTATTGCAGCCATCATCTGGGACACCATCCCAAACGACCATTTTTTCTCCACTGCAAAAGCAATAAGTCGGACCACTCTCTCCTCACCAATCGGAAAAACCAAGTCCCAATCTTTATCTTCTAGGAAGGTTAAGAATCGCCGCCATCCAACTCCATAAGCCTTCCAAGTATTCTGAGCTAATGCTCTCATCAACAGCGCCTCACAATCTCCTGAAAATTGACCGACAAATCTTCAGATATCCTTGTAGGCTCCCAATCTGCTGATGGGGCCAAAGCTCTGAAACGATGTAACTGCAAACGAGACAAGGCATCAGCAATCTCATTACAAACTCCAGGCACATGTCTAGCTGTTAGCCATACATTTAACTGCAAACATTTCAGCACAATTAATCGCAACAGCTCTACTAACATTGGACACCGCGAATACTGTTTATTGATTGCCCAAACAACTGACATATTATCAGAATAAAATGCAATCCTCCTATTACACAACCTTCTTTCCCATAGGAACAAAGCCACCCAAATTGGAAATAATTCCAACAAAGCTATGTTCCTACACAAACCCATCTCTTTCCACCATTGAGGCCACTCCTCTGCACACCATGCACCTCCAAAATAAATACCAAAACCAATCTCTCCTGACGCATCGGTGAATAATTGCAAATCCACATTGGACACCAATACCTCTTGCCACACACAAATGCCATTAAACACTGACAAAAATGTCCTCCAGACCTGCAAATCTGCTCGTACTGCCTCTGTTAAACGCACTCGAAAGTGCCTCCTCCGCAAACCTACCGTTAGCAATGCTAACCGTCTTGAAAAGACTCTTCCCATAGGGATCACCCGCGTTGCAAAATTAAAATGACCCAGCAACGACTGAATTTCCTTCAACGTCACCTTTTTCTTGGTGCACACTCTATCAATCTCCTGACGCAAAGCCTCAATCTTCACTCTAGGCAGTCTAGACTCCATCTTCACAGAATCTAACTCTATCCCCAAAAACACCAATGCAGTAACAGGTCCTTCACTTTTTTCCAAAGCCAAAGGAACACCTAACTCCATCGCCACAGTTCGAAACGCCGACATCAAGGCAGCACACTGTAACGAATTCTCTGGACCTCCAAATAGAAAATCGTCCAAATAATGCACTATAGAATCCCAACCACTAACTTGTTCTACTACCCAATGTAAAAATGTCGCAAATGCTTCAAAATAAGTACAAGAAATTGAACACCCCATCGGCATACATTTATCAAAATAAAATTTTTCCTCAAATTGGAATCCTAACAACCTAAATGCTGAAGGGTACACCGGTAATAAACGGAATGCTGCCTCAATATCAGCTTTTCCCAGTAATGCACCTTTTCCCAATTTCCTCAACAGATCCACAGCCTGCTCAAAACTTGCATATCCCACAGAACACAACTCTGGATCAATAAAACTATTCACACCACCACCTTCCGGGTACGACAAATTATGAATCAACCGATATGTACCCGGTTCTTTTTTCGGTATCACACCCAATGGAGATACAACTAAGTTTTCAATTGGTGGGTCAACAAACGGACCAGCTATCCGCCCAAGCCTCAATTCCTTCCTCAACTTCTTCCTAACCACCTCCGCATGCTGAATCACAGATACAGCATTCTTACACTTATGATCCAACACCGGTCCTTCAAACGGGATCGGAAAACCCTCTGCAAAACCGATCCACAACAAATACGCATCCCCACCACACGGATACCGACCCAACCAATTTTGTAAAGCAGATATGTTAATAGGAGAAGGGGCCTTGCCAGCCCAAACCGGGGCCACTTGAAGTTCCTCCACGCCCCGACCTTCCCCGACCGCCCAACCCTCCTCTTGGGCATTTAAATACCGGATGGAATCCTTGACAGACACTGCAACAGTGCCTGAATCTGCAAGCCGGCCTATTACATCGACCTGCATTAAATTGGAAACACGCATTCCCGGGGGAACTTCCTTTTCCCACCAATCCACTTGTCCCCAAAGTTCCTCCTCCTCCCATCCAAACACCTCCTGTTCGACCCATGCCAACCCCCCCGGTATTTCCGATTGAGCCACTACCATACCCGGGCAATCCGGCAGAGGCTCCCACACGAAAGGGGGGGTTAACAGCAGGTGTAAAATTAGCAATCCACAAATCGACATCTCGGACACCCCAATTCTCAGATTTATCCTTTGCCAAACTCCGCCTAAACTGCTCATCATAATTCACCCAGGCCCAACCGCCATACATTTTATAAGCTCTCAAAATTAAATCACAATAACTCCATAAGCCCGGGTAAAGAGCAGGTTTTTGAGCTCCCAAAACACTGGCAAATACATGAAAGCTTAACATCCAATTCATAATCGTCTTTGGTACTCTCCCTCTTTTCTTCTTTCCATCCTCTTTACCCCCATCCTTCCCTGCACTACCCTCCCTATCTCGTGCTAACAGAGCAAATAAATCTATATATTTCCCTTTTAAAATTCTCTGTTTCCACTTCAACGTTATATAACAGTCTAAAGGTGCAATATTACATACTGTATGCCCCAGCCGGGAACCCATAACTGTACCTGCCATAGGATTATCCCCCATCCCCATGACCACATTCCCCCCAACCACTTCCACTTCATCCGAAGAAGATGACGAAGACCCTGATGAATCCCAAGAATCTGAAGACTCCCAAACCTGCATCGGGTCTCCTTTCCCACCCCTCTTCCCCCTTTTTTCCCTATCCAACCTCCTTACAACATGACACAAATTACGCAAAAATTTTTTATTCCGTAACCTCTTCCTCAAACCTTTTCCTGTCATCTCTTTTCCCCGACTACTCCGCTCTCTCGCACCCTCCCGCACTTCTCTCCCCTCCAACACCCTGTTACATTCCATTACACCCATTGCCACCAACTCACCCGTTGCTCTCCCAGAGGAAGGCCCCTCCAATGGATCTTCCACAGCAACATTCAGCACCGGAACATCAACTCGCCTCTGCATGCCACGTGCCATGTCACCAGTTGTAGCACCAACTTCCACCCTTTCACCCATCTCCTGCTCCATGTGCAATCCCACCTGACACCCCATTTCAACACCATGTCTACTGCTCACACCCTCTGCCCCATACACAAAGCCCCCCATATTTACCACCCCCCTCCCTGCTATCCCCCCGTCAGCCATACTCATGCCATGCTTTTTCTTGGCACTCACCTTACCCCCACCTTTCCCACTCTTCTTTGGCCCCATCCACACTGTTGTTGGTTTTTTTTTTTTATTTTTTTTTTATTATTATTATTTTTTTTTTTTTTATAATAATAAATATAAATTTTCCACACCACTCACTCCTAAAACACCCCAGTCAAAATCCCCAACCAAACACCCGCTATAATTATCCTAATATATCCCCAATTTCCCTCACACAACACAACCCAACAGTTCAACCATTCCCTTGATAAACCCACCCTTAACACCTCACCAATTCCCAGATTCCTCACCCAATTATAATACTTCTCCAACCCTTTCAGCCCCCCAATAAACCTTCTCCCAAACCTTCTCCCAATTCACCTCAAGTTTCACACTGCCACTCCCCCACACTGTAAAACACCCCAATGACAGTTCCAAACCCTTTAACTTCTTCCAATATATCCAGCACCTCCGCGAAACCGGAAGTGCCTCTCACCAACCCGCTGCGCTCCTCCGCCTCTCCCCCCAACTGTAACAAACTTCCAACCCACTTTCCCTCACCAAATTCACCGTAAAACTTCAAACACCCCCCCACTGTTCTCCGTTTTTCTTCCCCCCTCACCTCCGCGAAACCGGAAGTGACGCGATAGCCGCTCCTCAAAGTGCCGACGCTAATACATCGCTCACGCAGCCGCTCCCCCCGCTCTTAAAAAACAATTCCGCCCCTCGTTTCGCCGCCCCCACCCCAAAAAACACCACCAACACAATCTGCTTCCACACACCTCCTCCCCTATTCCTCCGTTTACTTCACCTCATTGAAAAACCGGAAGTGGCGTCGCGAATCGCTCCACAATGAAATACCAAGTCTCTCACTTTCCCATCTCAGGTAAGAACAAATTTCTGCCGTTTTTCTTTGAAAACCTTTTAAAACATCCTTCAACTACCTTTCAACCACCCTCCCCCTCTCCTACCTAACTAACTATCCTTTTCAGCGCCAAATTCCTCCTATCCTGTCCTTTTCTTCCTAACCAATCCAATTCCTTTTCCCTCAACCAATCCCCTTTTCTTTCCCTTTGTTGCTGCCCTGCCAGCCTCCAATTAATTCACCCCACTACCCTCTCTTTTCCCTCCCCCCCACCCCTCATCAATCTAACTTGGCTGCTTCTCTCTCAGCCAATGTTATCACCCTCACTGATTAACAGTGAGGGTTTCCTTATTTTTATCTTATGATTTTAAGTAGTTGGTAATTGTGAATTGAACTTTTCTATTAAAAAAAAGTTTCAAATGTGTTCCATTGATCAGGTCTTTCTGAAATTCAAATGAAATTCTCCCCCCCCCCCCCCCCCGATATTCAACACTATTTAACCGGTCAGGAATGGCTCCTGACTGGTTAAATAGAACTTAACCAGCTAAGCACCAATATTCAGCATCAGATATCCAGTTATTTCCACAACTAGCTATATCATGCAATACATTCCAGAGTCTAGGTCTGCGGGAGCTTATTAGTTATAGGAGGAAAGACACAAGTGGGAGAAAAAGTTAGGAAGAGCTGGTACCTATGAAAATCTTCTTGTCAAAGTGTCAGGACAATGAAATAGCAAGGGAATATAGTAACAAACTGTCTATGGGGTTGTAAATCTCTAGAACAGCTGCCTGGAGTGATTCTCATGCTGCTAATATTCAGTGCTTCACCGGCTAAGTTTAGCAGTCAAATCAGATCGTATAAATAGCAGTCCTATCTTTGGCCACTATAAACTTAACCAGCCACTGCTGAATAGTAACTTGACTGGTTAAGTTTCAGCCGGCAAAAAAAACCAAAACGGATATTCAATGCTGGTCACTGGAAACAGCCCAGCACTAAATATCAAGGCTGAACGCTGACTGCGGCACATAGCCGGTCTGCTTCCCACAAGCTGAATATTGGCTGGCTTGTCTTCATCGGGGAGGAGATCCACCGGCAAGCGGAGAACTCAAACACCCCACGGTAAAAACAGAAGAAAGCAAAAAGTGGGAAAGCGACCAAGGATGCCAGAACCTGAAGGATGTTCGTTAATAAAGAATTTTATTAAAAGTTTTGAAGACTCGACACAACGTCGTGTTTCGGCTGTCAGGCTTGCATCAGGAGTCTATAAAAACATACATTTATATATAATAAAAAGACAAAAAAACCAAATATAAATGCACACAAATAGTTTAAAAACAAATCAACTTGTGAACGCTAAAAATATATAGAGAGTAATTCTATAAAATGGTCTAAACATAATAGTAAAACACGCATATAATAAACTTATGACAAAAAATAAATAAAAAGTATATGGATATATAAAATGGTAATACAATAATATAGTTTGCTAGAGAAAGCAAAAGCTCGTGCATATTTTGTATGGATAAAAATTATAAACAAGCAATTGTGTCTACACATGTAAATTTAAACAATAAAAGCAGAGAAATATAAATATAAAAATATAAAATGCACATGCATATAGGCAGTAGACAATAACCATTTGAGAATATAAATTATAAAGGGACAGAAGAAAGAAATCAAAAATCATGATAATATAGATAAATAATCTGGTGCTACAGTATATATACGCTATATATATACAACACCATGTGCATATACACAGTGATGTAATACACCATCATATTCAGTATTTCTTTGATAACGATAATGATGATGACAGATAAGGGAGTAAAGATTCATCTAATCTATCTGGTGCACTGCTATAGAGCTAGTTGATTTATATTTTTCCTCTCACTTTACAATAGTAATCTTTTGTGCTTATCTTTCATTTTCTTCAATTCTGTCCCTGTTTCTTTCTCTATCATTAATAAAATCATTTTCAATATCAAGTTTAGTCCTGATCTCACTTAGCAGAACATCCAGAGAGGTCTTAGTGCTGTAACCAGTGCAAAATCCTGACTGATCAGGTGAAGTACCAATGATTTATCCAGAAGGTTGGTTAATTTAGAAATCAAATGCCACTATTGATGGGTTGAGATTAGTTTTCTTCAGGAAGGATCATATTCTGGCTTCCTTCTAGCAAACGGGGAAGGATCCTAAGGACATATTATTATTGACCATAGATAACACATAAGGCAGAAATCTGAATAGAGGATTTTTCAGGTGATGTGAGGGCATGGGATCAGCTGGTAGGTGGAGGAGTTCAAAGAGAGTAATATCTCTTGCATGCTCAAGAAAGGAAGCTTTGAAAGTCTGCCATGAACTTGCAAGCTTTTGAGGCAGGAGCACCCTCTGCACTACTGTCTGGCATAGAACCAGTGGTTACAGTGGTGAATTCCAGAGTCTATGTCTGTGAGAGCTCATTATATATATAGGAGGAAAGACACAAGTGGGAGAAAAAGTTAGGAAGAGCTGGTGCCTAAGAATGAGAAATTTCTTGTCAAAGTGTCAGGACAATGAAATAGCAAGGGAATATAGTATCAAACTGTCTATGGGGTTGTAAATCTCTAGAACAGCTGCCTGGAGTGATTCTCATGCAAGTCAGTCAAACTGGAAAAATTGCTCCATTTAGCAAACAGGCTCCTTGTATGGGGCAAGTTATCTGTAACCTTACCCTTTCTACATTTCCTTTCTGCATATCTACAGAGTCTTTTTAACAAGGAGATCCCATTATGATACCATGGTTTGTCCCATTTAGGGGTTATGACATTCTTTAAATAGGACAGATTAAAGTCTCATTCCAACGAGCTGCTTAAAATTCCCCTAGCAGACTGGTAAAGTCAGAGGGATAGAAATGCTGTTAGTTGTTTAAATCAATTTTATGGAGGTGTCTTGATAATCTGCAAACTAAATTCTCAGAAAAGTTCACACAAGAGAAATAAAGGACAACAGAGACTAAAAAGGCACTTCTATAACAGAGCATGTGCAGTCACATGCCTTGCATGTGTAAGTGCACAGAAAATTATTATTTACATGTGTAAGTGCACTATGCGTTATTCTATATCGATGCTTCTCAACCTATTCCTTGGGGCAAACCCAGCCAGTCAGGTTCTCAGGATATCTGCAATGAACATGTATGAGAGAGATTTGCATGCATTGCCTGCTTGGTATGCAAATCTCTCATGCATATTCATTGTGGATATCCTGAAAACCCAATTGGCTGAGTGTGCCCCAAGAACTGAGATGGCAACCGCTGTTCTATAAGAAAGCTTGTAAGTGTAGTATGCAAATGTAAGGGAGCATAGACGTGTGAAGAGCATGAGAAGGGCATGTCTCCAGTTTACACACTCAACCAATAGAATAGTGTAAGATACATGCATACACTATTCTATTGGCATTCTGATATGCATCCATTTATGCCAGCCATAGATCTAGTGTAAATGATGCCACCTAAATATAGGCACACCAGTGCAGATTTATGCTTGTGTTGTCTAATGCAGTGCTTCCCAAGTCTGGTCCTGGAGTATCCCTTGCCAGTCAGTTTTTCAGAATATCCACAATGAATATGCATGAACGTTATTTGCATACAATGTGTCCATGGTAGTCTGATCTCATCCCATGGTTTTCAGTACCACCTTTGCGCTGATGACTCCCAGATCTACCTCTCCATACCAGAAATCTCAGAAGGAATTCAGGCCAAAGTATCAGCCTGCCTGTCTGACATTGCCGCCTGGATGTCTCACCACCATCTGAAACTAAACATGACCAACACTGAGCTTCTTATCTTTTCCCCTAAAGCAACCTCTCCTGTTCCCCAATTCTCTATTTCTGTGTATAACACTCTCATCCTCCCTATCTCATCAGCTTGTAACCTTGGGGTCATCTTCGACTCCTCTCTCTCCTTCTCTGAACATATTCAGCAGACTGCTAAAACCTGTCGTTTCTTTCTCTACAACATCAGCAAAATTTGCCCTTTCCTTTCTGAGCACACTACCAGAACCCTTATCCACACTCTTATCACCTCTCGCTTAGACAATTGCAACTTGCTTCTCACAGATCTCCCACTTAGCCATCTCTCTCCTCTTCAATCTGTTCAAAATTCTGCTGCACGACTTATATTCCGCCAGTGTCGCTATGCTCATATTAGCCCTCTCCTCAAGTCACTTCACTGACTCCCTATCCATTTCCGCATACAGTTCGAACTCCTCTTATTGACATATAAGTGCGTTCACTCTGCAGCTCCTCAGTACCTCTCCACTCTCATCTCTCCCTACACTCCTTCCCAGGAACTCCATTCACTGAGTAAATTTCTCTTATCTGCACCCTTCTCCTTCACCGCTAACTCCAGACTCCGTTCCTTTTATCTTGCCACACCATATGCCTAGAATAAACTTCCTGAGTCGATCCATCAAGCTCCATCTCTGGCCATCTTCAAATCTAGGCTAAAAGCCCGCCTTTTTGATGCTGCTTTTAACTCCTAACCCTTACTCACCCTTATTTTATCATCCCCACCTTAGTAATTCCCTTATATCTTATTTGTCCTGTTTTTCTGTCCTAATTAGATTGTAAGCTCTGTCAGGCAGGGACTGTCTCTTCATGTTCAGGTGTACAGCGCTGAGTACATATAGTAGCACTATAGAAATGATAAGTAGTAGTAGTAGCATTATATGCAAATCTCTTTCATGCATATTCATTGTGGATATCCTGAAAACCTGACTGGCAAGTGGTATTCTAGGACCGGACTTGGGAAATACTGGTCTAATGGAATTAAAGCACCAAAATGTTATTATAGAATAGGTGTTCCCCAGGGAAACATCTAAATAGAGGTGCCCTGTTATAGAATTGTCTCCTAAGTGGTGATCTACCCAAGAAAGTGGAATAACTTAAGTCCTGCAACCATCTAAGGGAGGAAAAAAAATAAGAATACTAAGTTGTGGGGGGGGGGGCGTTATCAAGTTATCAACATGGGATATCATTAAGATGGGTTATTTTACTACAAGGCATGCTATTTTAGCACAGGGTCCCATTTTATGCATTGAGACCCTGTGCTAAAATAACACAACATTTGATAAATAACTCATCTTAATGGTAGCCCACCTTGATATTCTTCCTCTTAAATTTAAAATATACCAAGTAGCATACTTAGGTGAATGCACAAATTGCTTAAGACCAACATCATTCAAAACAGTAAGCCAGCATCAAGAGGCCTTATGATTTTATCTGCCCTGATATTGATATCCCTCCCCCCCCCCCCGAATGAACTCTGAGAAGAGGAAGAGATATCAGGGTCTGCAATTCATCTACTGAAGGAGTGCTAATCAGGGGAGAAGTTAAATAAGCAGCAAACGATAGATAGATAGATAGATAGATAGATAGATAGATAGATAGATAGATAGATAGATAGATAGATACCACTACAGGGCACCCTAATGGGCTTGTCCAGGCCCTAGTGCTTCCACCGGAGTCAAGGACTGCTTGAGCACAGTCTACCTTTCTGTATATTCTGTTGGCCACCAGCCTCTGGTTTCTGGACTCTAGGTTCCTCATGGTCAATCTGGCTACCCAACTCCTGGAACCTTGAGGTCAATCAATCTGTTGGTTCTTGGACTCCCAACACACCATCCTCCAGCCACTGGACCTAGGGACAAACAAAAACAGGGATCCAAGTGCAATCCTTTTCCACCAGGAGGCTGTCTGCTCATTGCTCACATATGCTGTCTCTAATACTCCATCCCTCCCTGTGCCAAAGCACCCTTTACTGGAAGCTCAGGCAAATCAATGCTCTACTGGAGGTTGGAACTTCCTAGCTGTTGCAGCTCACACGCGCTTAGGACTCCACGCTTGGGATGTGCCTCTCCAGCCTCTCAGATTGTGATGCTCATTTGATCCCACCACTACCACATATAATACCCTGGTGGGCTTGTCCTGGTCCTAGTGCTTCCACTGGAGCCAAAGACTGCTTGAGTGGACTCTACCTTTCTGTAGTGGAAAGGGCTGGCCTTGAGGGATTCTCTTTCTTCTAGGGCTGAGCTATCCGGTCCACTACTTTAACCTCTCAGATAGCCACTCCATGGCCTAGTCAGCTGCCTAGCAAATAAACCTACACAAGGTTTGAATAAACAAAATACCATTTATTCTGGATATCACAACTTTCATTCAATTAAACATGCTGCTCTATTCACCTTCCAGAAAGTAACATAGTGCAACCAAAAGTATTTCTTGGCTTTCCAGCACAATTATATAACAGAAAGTCAACTAGACCCATACTCCTTGTTACAAGCTTGTATTCTATTATTTTCTCTTTCTATTTTATCTCTAAGTGTCTGATTGTGTTCTATAATTATGGCTAATTTGAACCTCTGTGCTGCAAGGGCAATGACTCCATCGAGTACTTAGTGTCTTTAGGTAAAATTATTATAATTGAGGGGAGGATTGTTCTGGGCCACACACTGCCATTATAAGTAATATGCTTGCAGGCAAGACCCAGCCCATTCTTAAATTGATGGCTGAGCATGCCTATGTAATGATGGTATATAAAAATAAACTAAAGGAAGCACCGGAGGTCAACACAAATCCTCAGGCCTTAGCAATTATAGGCCTTACAGGAAGAATCAGAAGTGGAGAAAAAGAAATGAAAGAAATGCAGAAATGGAAGGATTCAGAAGCAATAAAGATCTGCAGATTTCCAAATAAAACCAGGATTCACTACAGCAGACCCTAACTTTTATTTCTCAAAATCTAGCCATGGCATCAAAAGCTTTTTTAAAAGAACCTTGGAACTGAAAAGAATCCTGGGCCTAACACCACCCAGCCAGAGCCAAAAGGTACAAGTCCTGTAGTTGAACAAAGCAATTGACTTTCCACTGTTGCCTTCTGTTCATTAGCTTCAGGTTTCCAAGAACACATTTCTAGAACATACAAAGTTAATGGAGGGTCTGATAATCCAGCCAAAGTGATATATCACAAGAGATACACCAAGTTCCCATCAGAGATTCCTTAAGGAGGCACAGATACTTCCTTGGTAAATTCAAGCCCAATAGACACAGATACACTTCTGATTCAGGTACAAAAGAGATTCTGGTGTGAAGATCTGATGGACTCAGCCCAAGAAGTTAGCTTGATAACTCAAGGTCTTTTTTTAAAATACTTAATACTTCATTATGGGGTTCAGGTGCTTTATAAATAATATATCAAAAATAGGGGATATAATTAAATTTCCAGAGCCAAACTTCGCAATTGATATCAAAAAGGCTCCAGTATTAATTTACAAAAAATTTTTTATTCTACTCATATTAAATTAAAACATAACTCTCCAATCTTAATCACTAACTTCTTTCCCTGCACTGCTATCTACAATAACAATCGAAACAGCATTCATAAAATTTAAATGCTTGTTACAATCACATAACAGTCTCAAATCTCAAATGATGTCATGATACTTAGTCTCTGTATTCCAGTGTGTCGCCACGCTTTCCGCGTGACCACTGTATTATAGTCAATCAATTGAGTGTGCCCCAAATGTGCCGTTATTCAATTCAAACACAAGCACTTCATAAATTGTTCATATTTTGTTCATATTCACATATCCCATTGTGCGGCAATGTGCAGGGATTTCAGAAGCCAGTGAAACAGCCCTTAATCAACTTCAGGTGTATTCAACGGTTCCCCAATGCTGATCCGCATTTCATTAGATCTTCCTCAGGAGGAACCACCGTTATATCTTTATTCGGCTACACGCCGATTAGAAACTCCCTCAGGCCAGGGCCTCATGACGCCGCTCCTGATGCGGCGTCATGAGGCCCTGGCCTGAGGGAGTTTCTAATCGGCGTGTAGCCGAATAAAGATATAACGGTGGTTCCTCCTGAGGAAGATCTAATGAAATGCGGATCAGCATTGGGGAACCGTTGAATACACCTGAAGTTGATTAAGGGCTGTTTCACTGGCTTCTGAAATCCCTGCACATTGCCGCACAATGGGATATGTGAATATGAACAAAATATGAACAATTTATGAAGTGCTTGTGTTTGAATTGAATAACGGCACATTTGGGGCACACTCAATTGATTGACTATAATACAGTGGTCACGCGGAAAGCGTGGCGACACACTGGAATACAGAGACTAAGTATCATGACATCATTTGAGATTTGAGACTGTTATGTGATTGTAACAAGCATTTAAATTTTATGAATGCTGTTTCGATTGTTATTGTAGATAGCAGTGCAGGGAAAGAAGTTAGTGATTAAGATTGGAGAGTTATGCTTTATAAATAATACCATGTAATCTCTCACTTGTAGTCTAAGATCAAGTCTTGCTTTCCTTCCAGTTGGGTAAGATGACAGTTAAACATCACGTAATCATTACAAAGTATTTCAGTGAAGAGTTGCTAATTGGCAATGAACTTTTCAAAAGGTTAAGACCTATTCTGGACTATGTTCAAGAAGTAATCTAGACAAAAGTCAAGTGCCCTATCCCTTATGAACAGGTGAAAGCTTAAAGAGGTTAGTGGCGCCTGTATGATAGAAAGTACAGAGGGCTCCATCCAAATTACTTTTTAAAGATCAGCAGACCTCTGTGTTCTGCAGCTCAAATCTGACATGCCTGCAGATAAGGGACAGGAAGACAGTAAAGTGATAATTGTTCAAAAGGAGCTGATATGCTGATGGTTTGCAGATATATATCTGAAGAACCTGCCTGCTCAATGAGATCAACCAGGGTGCACCTCTGAAGCACATTTGGCAAGTATTATCCCTTGCCCTGGTCCACACTGGTCTCATCCAGGAAACTAGCTGAGATAATCTGAGAAATAGAAGACTTGAGCATAGATGTCCAATTGGGAAATACCAGGCAAGAAAAGGCCTATCTGATGGTATGAAGTGCCTTTTCACTCATTAGTGAGACATTCTTCTGACAGCACTGGGACAAGATCTCCCTGAAATTTGTGAAGAGATCTTTCATTTCTTCCAGTACCTAACCTAGGGGTCAAGTCCATCGTGGGAGTTTGTAATATCCCATTGAATAAAAGGAAAAAGAAGTTCACCCATTACATTTTCATCATAAGAGTGTTCCAATATCTCTTACTCCTAAGGAGGGGCAGTGGCTTGTTGGTATAAGGGGCTGATGCACACATACCCCCAAATTCTATAAATGGTGCTAAAAATTCAGTGTGCAAATTTAGGCATGTGTCCAAGTTATGTGCACAATTTAATTGAATAACAAGCCAATTAACACTTATAATTGGGCCCTATCAATCATTAATGCTATTTGGCATTAATTAAAATTTGCATATGTAAATTTATGTGTCTGGATCTGCGTGTGAAATTTATGCATGGATCCAAATAAAGGGGGCATGGCCTTGGGAAGGTTACGGACAGATCGGGGGTGTTCTCACAATTTCCCCCAGATTCTATATAACGTGACATAACTTGTGCGCGCAAATCCAATCGTATTCTGGATTTTCACATGCAACTTAATTACTTAACAAGTCAATCACCGCTGATAATTGCCACTTAACAAGCAATTATTGACACTAATTGTCTTTAATTAGAATTTACATGCACAACTGCCTAAGTGTATTCTATAACTTGATACACGTAAATTCTCTAAGTCGTATAGTTGAAAAGGGGATGTGGCCATGGGCGTAGAATGGTCAGATTGTGAGCGTTTCTAAAATCTATGCGTATTGTTATAGAATACACCTGGTCCGCGCCTAATTTATGCGTCGATATGTGTAGTTTTTACTTGGCGTAACTGCCCACGACTAAATTTAGTTGCTTGGGCGGATACTTGGCATATTTTATAAACCGTGCAGAAATTTAGGCTTATTCAATAAAGTACACCTAAGTTTAAGCATATTTTATACAATATGCCTAGGTGTATTTTGTTTCATTGCCAATTTTTTAGTCGTGATATACAGAATCTATGCATGCAGTTATAGAATAAAGGGAATCTATGCCTAATTTAGGTGTGGGGATTTACACCAGATTTTCATTGGTGCAAATGGTCATGCCTAAAAGTGGTTGTAGTTCCACTTTTTTCTATAAACAGCTCCTAACTTTAAATGCTGCTTATAAAACAGCACTAAGTGCAAATTTTTTTGGCACTGATCTTAGGCTTAAATCATTAAATTTAGCCCTTAACGTGCAAGAGGTTTTGAGTTCATCTCCCAGCTGAGCCCTCCTCTCTCCCCTTGTGTGGTTTCTGGAATTCAGTGGATTGCAGGAATCAAGGCAACATGGCTTCATTAGAGGCAGGCATTGTCAGACAGATCTGATTAATTTCTTTGACTGGGTGACCAGAGAGATGTTTACATGGTTCTGCACAAATGACATAAATAAACTGGGTGCCCTTGGTATAATCCCTAAAGTGACTGACTAGGTTAGGAACTGGTTGAGTAGAAGGCAACAGAGTGTAGTGGTAAATGGAACTCACTCTGAGGAAAGAAGGGATGTCACCAGTGGTGTGCCACAAAGTTTGGTTCTTGGACCTGTTCTTTTTTACATTTTTGAAGCAATATTGCCAAAAGGCTGGTAAAGTTTGCCTCTTTGTGGGTGATACCAAAATCTGCAATAGGATAGACACCCCTGATGGTGTGGATAACACAAATAGGTATGTAGCAAAACCTGATGAATGGTTCAGAATTTGGCAACTAAGATGTAATGCTAAACAATGCAGGAATATGTTTTTGGTTTGCAAAAACCTGAGAGTGGGAAAGCTTAAGGTGTGATGAACTTTTCTGCATGAAAGAGGAGCGGTACTTGGATGTGATCTATGTGATGATCTTAAGGTGCTCAAACAGATACACCAAAACACCATTCTGGATTTCACTGTCGACTTTTCTAAGTCGACAGTGAAATCTAGAAGGTGTTTTGGTGCATAGGGAGAGAAATGACCAGGAGGAATAAAAGAGGTGATAATGCCTCTGTATAAATCTCTGGTGAGACCTTGTTTAGAGTACTATGTACAGTTCTGGAGACCACACCTTCAAAAAGATATAAACAAGATGGAGGAGGTCCAGAAGATGGTTACTAAAATGGTCAGTGGTCTTCATCATGAAGCAAATGATGAAAACTTATAGATCTCAATATTTATACTTTGGAAGAATGGCAGGAGAGGTGAGATATGAAGGTGTTTAAATATCTCTTTGGCAAAATGCACAGGAGGCAAGTCTATTTCAATTGAAAGGAAGCTCTGGAATGAGAGAGGATAGGATGAAGGTGAAATGGGACAGACTCAGGAGTAACCTAAGGAAATACTTCTTCATGGAAAGGATGATGAATACATGGAATGGCCACCTAGTGAAGGTGGTGGACATAAAGACTGTATCTGAAATTCAAGCAAGCTTTGGAGAAGTGCATAGGATCTCTAAGGGAGAGGAAGGGAAAGTAGATGGCATGGATGGGCGCACTGGATAGTCCATATTCTCTTTGTCTTTATTTTTCTCTGTTTCTCTGTTTCTGATTGACTTATTTGGCTGGTGACTTTCATCAACTTGATGAAAAATATACTCTGGAATAGGATGAAAGAATAACCAGTGAGATCAGGGCCGGTCTTAGGCAGGAGCGACAGGGCGGCTGTACAGGGCCTTGCGCTCCCAGGGGCCCCGCGGTCACGGTCACATCCCTGGCATTGGTGGTCACACAGAATCTTAATTTGCAAATTTGCAAAATTGGAACCCCTCCCCCAGCAATGTTCCCTAGGGACTCATACTCCCGCAGTTGCACATTGGTGGTCAGAATCTTTCTGCACAAGTTCTTAACCTTGGAATCTCACCCCGCCCCCACAATGTTCCCCAGCCTGGCTTTTACCTCAGTAAACACACAATGCAGTAAACAACCAGCAGTCACAGTTTTTTCATGTAGCTGAGCCCTGAGCAACAGTGCAGCTGAGCTGTGATTGGTCAGGGAGCTCGTCTCTATCTGGTGCTAAGGGCTCTTCTAATTGCCTGGGAGTGATGACCCTGGGCAATCAGAAGAACCCTTTTAGGTGTCAGACAGGCTCCCTGACCAATCACAGCTGCTTTTCTTTATCTCTGGCTCAGCCACATGAAAAATCTGTGACTGAGTGAGTTCACAGAAGTGCAGCCTGCAGACAGCGCCTACTATGGAAGCTGCACAGCCAAAACCAGATCCTATGAAATACTAATCCTGTGGGCAACAGTGACAAATATGCTCCCAGTCCCAGAGGTTCCCACTGAGCCACCAGTGGGTTCTTGGTCAAAGACTAAATAAAAGCGCTCAGCTTGCTGTGTTGCGTCTCTTAGGCCACTGACTTGGGCTTGTGGTGTGGTGGTGGCACCAGATAACTTAAGTTTCCACCATTCCCATTTTGATTCAGTGGGTGCCACAGGCACTGGTAAGAATCAGATTATTTTGTATTTTATTTGTATTTACATTTATTTAAATTACTAATACTATTTTGGTTTGATATTGACTATCAGTAGTAATTATTTTTTAGAGAACACCACTTAAAATTAATTGGATGATTTTCTCTGCAATGTTCAGCTGTTCTTATTTCAAATTTATTGTTGTGGTAATTATTTTAGAGGATAATACTTTGTAAAGTTACTGAAGGTGATTTCTCCATTGGTTAATATGATTTTAGAGTTGTTACTTTTTAAAAACTTTCAGTGCGCACAAGGGGGAGGGGCTAGATGGGGCAGGGTTAAGCAAGAATCCTGGTGGGGTGCCCCACCGAACTGGTCTGTACAGGGCCCCACAATTGCTAAGACCGGCCGAGTGAGATTACCTGAGGCACAGCTGGCATTCATAGTGGGTCAAACTGTTTCCCTAGTGTGTGAAGTGGGAAATACTAAGGAGGTCACAATTCCATGGAACATGTAGGACTTCTTTCTGAGGCTCTGCATAGCCCAGTGTCAGAGACCCTTGGACAAGTTAGTCTTTATCAATCCAAATTCACTTTTCTGGGAACAGGAGTTGACTACCTGACCTTGCCTTATATGGAGATAATGAGGACCACTGCATATTTATTAGTTATCAAACTATTAACAAAAGCAGTTACCATCTGCAAGGGAGAAGCAGTAGGGTGTCTGGTCAGGGAGTCATTTCTCACTGTTTAGGTGAATTTACCTATCATTGATATGGCTCCTAGGTCCTGGGAAACAAACTGAGGAGGGGAGATATCAGAATGTACATATCCCTTCTCTAGAGGCTTTATTATCTTACAAATCATTTGGTCCTATCTAATTTAATCTAACATAGGACTTAATTAGTCACAAAATCCCTATATAGGTCCTACACAACTTACAAAGAAAAAAAAACCCAAACAATAATGGGGAAAAACAAAATATAAAAACAAAATGAATCAAATGAAAATGCTTTCAGTTGCTTATAGTTTGGGCTAATCCTAATGGAACTAAGTATAACATTCCAAACATAACTAGCCTGAAATGAAAACATAGACTTAAGTATGTGCTTATAGCAAATATCTCTAACAGAAGGACATCTTAATAACAATTGGTCTTGAAGCTGAAGAGAACAGCAGTAAGAAGATTGAAAAAGCAGACCATCTACCAGTTCTAGAGCACCTCCTTGTAAAATAAAATACATACTACAGGCTATTTTTAAAACAACACGCACTTTTAGGGGGAACCAATGCAAATCCTGAAAATATTAACATCTTCAAACTTACCCCCCTGTTTACTAGTGGCTAGTAGACTGCTAGTAGACGGCGGGCCAGTGCCTGCCGAACCGCAATGCTGACACACCCATTCAAAGTGCATGGTCTGTGTCGGCATTAGCGCACAACAGCCTCAGGTGCAGCTTCGTAAGCAGGGAGATTAGTGATTCAAAAAATCAGATGAGCAGCTATATTATGGATTATTTTCAGTTTCTTTAGCGAAGTGACATTCAGTTCAATATATAGAGAATTGCAATATTCTAAATTACGTTGTATCAACATTTGCACTAGATAAACAAAGTGATATTGATGAAAATATGATATATCAACTGGATTTGTCTCGTTCAAAAATTTTGTTTTTCCAAAGATAGACAATTTGAAGTTCTAAAGTAAGGGAAAAGTCTAGAATAATACCTAAAACAATTGAATTATCTTTGACAAGCAGTGGGTCAACTCACATGATGGTGAAGAAGTATTTCCTGATACTCTCACACCCACCTGAAACATCAGCACATCATACTGGTTATTCAGAGGAATCACCTAAAGTGGTACAGGCCACTGGTGCCACTTTCTTACAAGAGGATGTAGAGATAAAATTATATATCTCACTGAATCTACCGTTAATGAAAAAATTGCCTTGGTGGATGCAAGTACAACTGAAATGGAGAAACATCAGTTAAAGGAAATGACGTGATTGGTTTAAGGACCTCTTTGCTGTTGATTCCTATGATTGTGGCTTGACAGATCTACATGTCATCCATATTCCCATTAATCCCAACAAGAAAACCAGTCTTTTTGTGGCAATGTGAGATTCCACTAGTGTCCTATGAATCCATCCAGGAGATTCTTAATACTCTGGAGGTCAGAGTGTATCACTGACAATGTATCAGTACCTACAACTCACCACTGTAGCCCGTTCTGAAAAAGAACAATACCTAGAGAGTTGCATTGGACTACTGCCATCAAAGGTGCAAAATACTTCACCAGCCTTGATCTGACATCAGACTTTTGGATGATGCCAGTGCATCTTCAGGATCGTTGCCTTTAGTAAAATGCAATATACCAGGAACAGAACACATTTTGCTATCTTAGTTCCCCGGTGGAGTTCTATATTTTTCTATACGTATAAGGCCCTTCCAGATGTGGAAGTCTGGGGTACTCTTATGTCATATGGATGATATCTTGATCCAAAGCACTACTTTTCCAGGTCATCCTACTAAAATACAGCATGTGTTACAACAACTGAAGGCAGCATGTGCAATGTTAGCAAAAGTACAGTGGTATTACAACTCTTTAGACTTTGGGTATGAGGTTTCTGCTGAAGGGCTTTGACAAAGCCCTTGGACATTGGCTGCTGTCATGGACAGGATGCTGGGCTCGATGGACCCTTGGTTTTTTCCCAGTGTGGCATTACTTATGTACTAGTATTGCAACAACTGAGGAGCAGTAGTAATCTCATTGATCTGTGTTCATTTCTGGGACTTTGCAACTACTCCTGACACTTCATGGATCAGTACATGGAGATCACAGCCTTCTATGGGAATGGGGATACCCAAGGAAGTACTCAAGTACCAGAGGACACCTTTTATATTGTGTATCATGAAACAAGTATGTGTCTGTTAAAACTGAAAACTGTACCTCCGTATAAATCTTCAGACCAATTCACAACAAATGGGAAAGATAGCTGGTTATCTCTGGTCCAGTGGAAGAATTTTTGCTATAGCTCTGTATGTCTTCTGGCTTCAGCATCTATTCTTTGTAGCACATGTGAAGTCACATTTTGCATAGGACATTCCTGTCAGAAATGGGCCATCTAAGTCAGGATTTTCACAATTTCCTTAGAGACGTTTGTAAAATATACAAAAAGACATGCAGTAGTGTATGTGTATTTTGTTGGCACATCTAGCAAGAATAGCCATTTTACAAAACTTTTTATGCAAGGAAACAATGGCTTCACATCTGAGGAGTGGCACTAGCATGTGAAAATTCTGGAAAATAACTGTGTCAAATGCTAGACTTAGCAAAACTATATATATGAAAGGGGCTAATTGAGCAACAACATTCTGAACTACACTTGGTTTTATAAGGTCAGAAGGATAAACATAATTAGTCTCTCATTCCCCAACACCCTAGGTCCAAATGAACAATTAGCTCCATTTATCATGATTCTTCGGAGATGTAAATGCTGACAGATTTTTTTTTTTCAAATATAGATATATTCCTCTTCTAAAATGGAAAACACACATATATTTTAAGTCTCTTCACACCAGACCTACACTATATCCATACCATAGCCCCTTGAATTCTCCACGTGTTGTAGATAGATAGATAGATAGATAGATAGATAGATAGATAGATAGATAGATAGATAGATAGATAGATACGTAGTGGCTTTTCTAAAATTGTCACATATACATGTGTGCCATTTATATATGTAATCTAGCTTTTAACATGTGTAAATGCGACTAGCCCTTTTAAAATAACCTATTTCTACTGGCACTGTGAAAGCTCTGTTATTTGTTTTTGGAACATATGATATTATTGACTGGTTATTTTTATTGTTTGGACTATGGTATGGAACAGAATTAAATTTATTTTTTTGTCTCCATGAAGACATGGCTCCTCAATTGACTGTCTTCCATTCTGCATCAATTTATTCTGATATCTGTGGAGGGGCAAAATCGAAAGAAGTGCCCAAGTTTTCCTGAGGATGTCCTCGCAGGACGTCCTGTGAAGGGGCGGGGAAACCCGTATTATCGAAACAAGATGGGCTCCCATCTTTCGTTTCGATAATACTACTACTACTCCTATTTACTACTATTTAACATTTCTAAAGCGCTACCAGGGTTACGCAGCGCTGTACAATCTAACAAAGAAGGACAGTCCCTGCTCAAAGGAGCTTACAATCTAAAGGACAAAAAGTGCAGTCAATCAAATTGGGGGCAGTCTAGAATACGGTCGGGAATGCCCAAATCTTAACATTTAGGTCGTCCCTAGAGATCGTCGTCCTTAGACTTGGTCGTTTCTGATTTTCGGTGATAATGGAAACTAAGGACGGCCATCTCAGAAATGACCAAATGCAAGCCATTTGGCCATGGGAGGAGCCGGCATTCATAGTGCACTGGTCCCCCTGACATGCCAAGACACCAACCGGGCACCCTAGGGGGGCACTGCAGTGGACTTCAGAAATTGCTCCCAGGTGCATAGCTCCCTTACCTTGTGTGCTGAGCCCCTCAACCCCCCCCCCCCAAAAAAAAAAAATAAACCCACTCTCCACAACTGTACACCACTACCATAGCCCTTATGGGTGAAGGGGGCACATAGATGTGGGTTCAGTGGGTTTCTGGTGGGTTTTGAAGGGCTCACATTTACCACCACAAGTGTAACAGGTAAGGGGGGATGGGCCTGGATATGCCTGCCTGAAGTGCACTGCACCCACTAAAACTGCTCCAGGGACCTGCATACTGCTATCAAGGAGCTGGGTATGACATTTGAGGCTGGCAAAAAATATTTTTAAAAGTTTTTTTGAGGGTGGGAGGGGGTTAGTGACCACTGGGGGAGTAAGGAGAGGTCATCCCCGATTCCCTCTGGTGGTCATCTGTTCAGTTCAGGCACATTTTCATGGCTTGGTCATAAAATAAAAAGGTCCAAGTAAAGTCGCACAAGTGCTTGTCAGGGACGCCCTTTTTTCCATTATGGGTCGAGGACGCCCATGTGTTAGGCACGCCCAAGTCCCGTGTTTGCTACGCCTCCGACACGCCTCTTGGAACTTTGGTCATCCCGACGACGGAAAGCAGTTGGGGATGCCCAAAATTGGCTTTTGATTATGCCAATTTGGGCGACCCTGGGAGAAGGACGCCCATCTCCCAATTTGTGTCGAAAGATGGGCGTCCTTCTCTTTTGAAAATAAGCCTGATAGTAGTACTAGAAAACTATTGGGCATTTGAGAAATTATTATGGTTAATTGAAACTGTTTTTGTTGTTGTTGTTGTTATTCATTTTTGGTGGAACTTAGTTACATATAATTATGTTTGGATGTTACCTTTTCACCATATGCATTCATAATTTGGTTGATGTATGCTTACTTATGCTTACTTTTTCTTTTTATTCTGTAAATATAATTCAATATCAATCTATTGAACAGAAAAGCAAATAGCCCATACTAAATTCTACCAGATGGCTTTAAGCCTTACATGTATTAGTGCATCCAGTGGAATTTATCACCTCAACTGTACAAACGCAATTATTCCCTGGTGGCCTCAAATTCTCCATCTAGGCATATAAAAATTAAACTTGTTAGTGGTAAATAAGATAACACTGCCATGACTATCCAAAGGGAACAATGATTGACTGCCAGCAGAAGAATGGGTTACACATAAATTTACTGCTTGCATTCCAGTGGTGGGTGAGTGCTGAGTAATCACCTGATCAATAAAAGAGTAATAAGGAAATGAATGAAGACATAGCAGTATTCTTCAGTATTGTATCCATTTGTGGTAGCATTTGATAGAAAGCTCTATCATAAATAGGCTTTATGATTGGTAATATGGGTTTGTACCATAAAATATATATATATATATATATATATATATAGAGAGAGAGAGAGAGAGAGAGAGAGAGAGAGAGAGAGAGAGAGGCTTGCAATGTCAAAAACATATGATAAATTTGGTCCATCCTTCAAATAAACATCCAGATACTTGAATTACAATTTCATTTGGATTGTTTGTTAAGATTTTGAAGAAGTGTCTGTGTAAATCGAATTGAAAATTTCAGTCAGTCTTATTTTAATGTCAGGAAAAGTCAGTTTCATCATTAGTGGTCCCATAAGTTAAGATAACATAATGATAGATATTATTTATAAAATGCAGTAAGAAATGGATCTTAATTTCCATTTCATTCTGCACTTGTGTGATGTGCTGAGACTATGCATTCAACATTTATAGGAATAAGAACATATGAGTAGCCATACTGGGTCAGACCAATGGTCTATTTAGCCCAGTATCCTGTTTCCAAACAGTGGCCAAGCCAGGTCACAAGTACCTGGTAGAAACCCAATTATTAGCATCAGTCTATGTTTTAAAATTAACTTTACTTATCCTGTTCCTATGGCAGAACTAATATGCAAATTTGACCCTTGGACCAACAGAAATTTTGATATTCAATGATGTTTATGAAAACAAAAAAGATCAACAATAACCACAAAAGTTGTGCAGGTGAGGCCTCTTTCAAACCATGATCCAACACTAGTCAAAATCCTGTTTTTCCCCTCTGATGTCTTGTTTCACCAAAAGAACTGACAGTAGTACAGAACAGATACTGTCAGCCACTGGAGTAGTGTAACCTGTAGTACATTTTCCTCTACATTCTATAACAGGTCGCTTAAATTTAAGTGGTATTTGTGCGCTTAAATTTATAGACTATATACCATTCACATACATAAGCAGGGGCGTAGCTACGGGTGGGCCTGGGTGGGCCCAGGCCCACCCAGTTTTACCTCAGGCCCGCCCCACCCAGAAGCAGAGCTCCCGGACCCCAGTTTGCCACCGCCGATCGCGATTCCGACTCCACCCCTCTGTTCCTCCCTCCCTCGGCGCTGCAGTAATGTACCTGGGATCCCAGCAGCATTAACGATGTATCCACGCTGCCTTCGCACTGCCCCGGAAGCCTAAAAGGCTTCCGGGGCAGTGCGAAGGCAGCGTGGATACATCGCTAATGCTGCCGGGATAACGGGATCCCAGGTACATTACTGCAGCGCCGAGGGAGGGAGGAAGAGAGGGGTAGAGTCGGAATCGCACGATTCTGGACCTCGCGGGCGGGTGCCTTCGCACTGCCCCGGAAGCCTTCTCTTAAAGAGAGGGCTTCCAGGGCAGTGCGAAGGCAGCGTGGATACACAGCCAATGCTGCTGGGATCCCAGGTAGAAGCGCCGGAGGAAGAGAGGGGTAGACGGTCACGGAATCGGCGATCCTGGACCTCGCGGGCGGGCCGGGTGCAACTTGATCTGGGAGAGGTGGGGCACAGCAGAGGGAGGGGTGGTGAGCAGAGTGAGGGAAGGAGCAGGAGATGGATGGGACTGGGAGGGGTGGTAAGCAGAGGGAAGGATGGGACTGGGAGGGGTGATGAGTAGAGGGTGGATAGGACTGGGAGAAATGGGGCACAGCAGAGGGAAGGAGCGGGAGATGGATGGGAGGGCAGGGCCCAGGGAGAGAGGAGAAATTGCTGGACATGGAGGGAAGGGTAGGGGAGAGAGAATTGCTGGGTATGGATGAATGGAGGGAAGGGCAGGGGAGAGAGGAGAATTGCTGGGTATGGATGAATGGAGGGGGGCAGGGGAGAGAAGAGAATTGCTGGGTATGGATGGATGGAGGGGGCAGGGGAGAGAAGAGAATTGCTGGGTATGGATGGATGGAGGGGACGGGAGAGAAGAGAATTGCTGGGTATGGATGGAGGGGAGAGGAGAGTTGCTGGACATGGGTGGATGGAGGGGAGGGAAGAGGAGAGAGGAAGGTTGCTGGACATGGGTGGATGGAGGGGAGGGCAGGGGAGAGGAGGGTTGCTGGACATGGATGGAGGGAAAGGCAGGAGAGAGGAGGGTTGCTGGACATGGATGGAGGAGAGGGAAGGGAGAGAGAAGAAATGCTGGACATGGATGGAGGGGATGGAAGAGTGAGGAAGGAGATGAGAAAAAAGGAAGAGAGGAGAAAAACTACACATGGATAAAGAAAATAGGCAGAAGCTGGATCCACTGGACAGTCAAGTCTGTGGAGGATCCAGCTTTTACTTACGGATATAGAGCAAGAAATGAAGAAGAAAGGCGGAAAGTAAAGAAATAAATGGAAAGGAAGCCCTGGAAACGGAGTTAAGAGGACAGATAGCAGCAGAATCGGATACTGGGCCAGCATGATCAGAAAAACAAAGTCACCAGACAACAAAGGTAGAAAAAAATCATTTTATTTTCATTATAGTGTTTGGAATATGTCCACTTTGAGAATCAGGTGCTCAACATTAAAAGTTTATATTTATTTACTTATTTATGGCATTTTATCCCACATTAAACATGAATTAGATTGGAACCTGGGATCATTTAATGTTTTTTTTCCTGGAGAGAGTAATGCATTGCCTCCCCTCCCCTAGGCTCTCTCCCCAGCTATAGCCAGCTCTGCAATTTTGAGGGGGGGGGGGGCGCAGAGGTGGACCGGGGAGAGAGCCTGTTGTTAAACATTTACCAGCACACCACTGTCTAGTGCCCACCCATCCAACCTGTGGGCCCACCCAAAAATTGACTTCTGGCTACGTCACTGCACATAAGTATGCACTTACATGCATAAATGGCTATTTTGTTAGTATAGGCTAAAATAGCTTAGCATATAAATGTAGGGAGGCACTCATGGGGAAGGGGCATGGGTGCTAACATTTATAAAGGCTGCTTATAGTTATTTGTTTATTTATAAAATCTTTAATATACTCTCTCTTTAACAATGCCATTCAAGATGGTTTACCATCTCACAAGACAAAAATAACAGAAATGATATAAAAATACAATAAAATCATAACACAATTTTCCTATAATAAAAAACAAGAAATATATTTTCATTGCATTCTGAAATCCAATGAGGGATACCCCATGTTTTACTTTTCTGGCAGCTCATTCCATCCCTTAGCCGCTAACCCCCGGATTCTATATAGCATGACTGAAGTTGCGTGCACAAATCCAGTTGTATTCTGGATTTGTGCATGCAAATTAATTAGTTAACAAGCCAATCAGCTCTGATAATTGCCAAATAACAAGCAATTATTGACACTAATTGGCATTAATTTGAATTTATTAACTAACTGTCTAAGCGTATTCTACAATGCGATGAAAAGGGGGCATGGTGATGGAGTGGAATGGGCGGGACATGGGTATTTCTAAAATCTATGCGTGTTGTTATAGAATACACTTGCTCTGCAGCTAATTGAGGTGTTGGCATTTACGCCAGGTTTTATTTGTCGTAACTGCCCATGACTAAATTTAGTCATGTGCACAGGCGCTCAGCATATTCTATAAACCGTGCAGAAATGTATACTTATTCTGGGGCCCTTCTGCAAAGGCGAATAAGGGCCTGCACAGATCCACCTTGTGCCAAATCAGTATTACTGCCCGGCTACCGCATGCCTCGACCTGTAATTCTGAATTTGGCTCATGTCAAAAACACACAAAAGAAAATATTTTCTATTTTCTACCACATGGCACTTACCTGGCGGTAAATGGCAGTGGATGTGCACTGCATGCCTACTGCCCAGGTTTCGTATGAGACCTTACCGCTAAGTCAATGGGTGGTAGTAAGCTCTTAGACCGAAAATAGATGCACACTGGTTTTTATTTTGCCGCACGTCCATTTTATGGACCCGGCAAAAACTGGAATGGCACGCACTTTTAGATGTGGTTTAGTAAAAGGGCCCCTCTATGAAGTATACCTAAATTTAGGCATTCTTTATAGAGTATGCCTAGGCAAATTTTATTTTGGTGCCAACATTTTAGGTGTGATATATAGAATCTATTCCTAAATGGTTTTTCCCTCTACTTTTGTATTCCAAAGATCTTTTAATCAGGGACAAGCTATGTGCAGAGTGTACTGAGTGTCCAGAGGTATACATTTCAAGTCATGAACAAAGCAAAGTTAAAACCATAATTTTAAACATACTCCTCTTCCACATAGCCAACCAATGTAACTGAGATAAAATCTAGGTTGCACTAACACACCATGTACTATTAGTTAAAATTTTTACCACAGTGTTCTGGGCCACTTGAAGCTTTCAAAATAATTTCTTAGGCAGCCCCATACATAAGGCATTACAATAAGGGAGCAAAGCACCAATGCCCTCTCCATAAACCTAAACAATTCCTAGTTCAAATACGATCTCAGTTTCCTAAGCAATTGTAATTTAAGGTGCATAAGTATTGCCATACTGGGACAGGCCAAAGGTCCATCAAGCCCAGTATCCCGTTTCCAACAGTGGCCAATCCAGGTCACAAATACAGTACCTTGCAAGATCCCAAAAAAGTACAAAACATTTTATACTGCTTATCCCCAGAAATAGTGGATTTTCCCCAAGTCCAATTTAATAACGGTCTATGGACTATTCCTTTAGTAAGCCATCCAAACCTTTTTCAAACTCTGCTAAGCTAACTGCCTTTGCCACATTCTCTGGCAACGAATTCCAGAGTCTAATTACATGTTGAGTGAAGAAATATTTTCTCCGATTCGTTTTAAATTTACTACTTTGTAGCTTCATCGCGTGCCCCCTAGTCCTATTATTTTTGGAAAGCATATACAGATGCTTCACGTCTACCCGTTCAACTCCACTCATTATTTTATTGACCTCTATCATATCTCCCCTCAGCCGCCTTTTCTCCAAGCTAAAGAGTCCTAGCCACTTTAGCCTTTCCTCATAGGGAAGTCGTCCCATCCCCTTTATCATTTTCGTCTCCCTTCTTTGCACCTTTTCTAATTCCACTATATCTTTTTTGAGATGCGGCGACCAGAATTGAACACAATATTCGAGGTGCGGTCACACCATGGAGCGATACAAAGGCATTATAACATCCTCATTTTTGTTTTCCATTCCTTTCCTAATAATACCTAACATTCTATTTGCTTTCTTAGCCGCAGCACCACACTTAGCAGAGGGTTTCAACGTATCATCAACGACGACACTTAGATCCATTTCTTGGTCAGTGACTCCTAACGTGGAACCTTGCATTACGTACCTATAAATCGAGTTCCTCTTTTCCACATGCATCACTTTGCACTTGCTCACATTAAATGTCATCTGCCATTTAGACGCCAGTCTCCCAGTCTCGTGAGGTTCTCTTGTAATTTTCCACAATCCTCTTGCGATTTAACAACTTTGAATAACTTTGTGTCATCAGCAAATTTAATTACCTCATTAGTTACTCCAAAATCTAGGTCATTTATAAATATGTTAAAAAGCAGCGGTCCCAGCCCAGACCCCTGGGGAACGTCACTAACTACCCTTCTCCATTGAGAATACTGACCATTTAACCCACTGGCCTAGATCACACTTCAGGAGGTACTTGAGGAAGAGTAATCTATGAGCTTTGTTTGAGTTCAGCATCTATCATGTAGTTATATAAGGATTTCCATGAATGCTCCAGTCCTCAGACATGCAAGTTGTATGCAGTGGCCTGAGAAACTGGGGAACTCAGTTTTATTCCCACTGTAGCTCCTTGTGACTCTGGGTAAGTGACTTAACCCTCCATTGTCCCAGGTCCAAAATAAGTATCTGTATATAATATGTAAACCACTTTGATTATAGCCACAGAAAGGTGATAGATATATCAAGTCATATCCCCTTTCCTTTCCACATATTGTCTTTCCTTTGGGTGTTTTACATTATTGCTGTAATTAGTAGAATGAAGCAAAGTTCTTAATCCAAATGTTTCCACCAACTATTACATGCCATAAAAAAATGCATTAAGAATCATAACATCTTTCTTTATCAGATATCATAATGGCAGGGCTGTAAAAAGAAAGGGTTTCCAAGAGATTACTGGCCTATCTAGTGAGATGGGGGCAATTGAGTGAACATATGTGCTGCAGATATCATCTAGTGAAAAAGAAGCAGTACACTACAGCTGCCAATCCTATTATGCTCATGGGGGCAATTCTATAAATTGGTGCTTCAGTTTAGGCATCCCAAGGCCATATATTTAGCTCCAGTTCTATAAATGGCATCTTGGAACCAAGATTCTAATGTAGAATATTAGTATAATGTCAGCATTGGTGCACCCTTGTTTAAGTGTGCCCTCTTATGCCCTGACAAAATGGTAGTGTGGTAGTATGCACCAGTGGCCAGGTATGGAGCCCTCAGTAACACGGCCACATACAAGGGTTGCAAGTAAAACAGTTTTATTAAAATTCAAAATAAGGCTTCTTCAATTCTGTTCTCTTCACAGGCTTGAAACTTTAACTGGACAACCCCTGGAAACCTTACTCAAATTCCTTTTGGCCTTGTCCCTGACAGGCTCCACAGTTCATTATATGCTACTTTTTTCTGTTACTTCAAGGTCTTCGCAGCCTGCCCCTGACATGGCTTCCATAGATTCAATATGCAGTCACTTCCCTTTAACTTCAAGATTCCTGTAGTCTGTCCCTGACATAGTTGCACATCGTTCAGTAAATACTTAACTTTCTTAACTTTAAGGTTTCAAGGAAACTTGTTCTATCTCACCAAAGCCTCTTATGGCAAACACAGGGTAGAGGTAGGGAAACCACACAAGGGTAGAGGAACAAAGGCACCACTACGAAAAGTCACAAGGAGAGAACACAAAAGAGTAGGGTGTCAGATGGTACTTCCAAAACAAAACCAGGAACAAAGAATTTCAATATAGTAGCAAACTTTATTGCGATGAATGCACCTCTAAGACTCAACCTGGTGCTATGCATCAGGAGTCTATAAAAATATGTATAGACACACACGTTGTTGAGTAAAAACAACTGATCATGAGCAACACAATATAATTAAAAATACAATGGAATAAAAGGTAAAGAATAGTAAAAAATATATATATAAAGTTTTTGCCAGCACAGAAGAATATGGAGCATTAGACCAATAAATAAAGCAATCAGAATCAAAGCAAAATAGTCATATATAGTATAGCAACTTAAAAGATGTCAAAAGAGAGAGTAACTAACCTGTGGGTTTGCAGCCTCAACCTACTGAGACAGGAGGTTGTCGATAAACTCATTGAAAAACATGAGTTGAAGTCTCTACCTAAGATGAATGGGCAGCATTAGACCAGCTTCCTGAGTGAACAAATATCAACTAACAGTGGTAGGATGAGTTCAAATCGTGTGGGGAGGTAAAAAGAATAAATATGTGTGCACTAGAACGCAGCTAAGTCAATGAAAATATGATCTGAGTGAGTGATGTGGGAAAATGATCTAAAATAAAAGAGGTAGCAACATCTGCTGAAGGTCGCTCCTGTTCCCTGGTCCCTCCCCAGGTACTGCAGCCATGGGAACACCTGGAAGGATCCCTTCTATTTTCTCGGGGTCTCCCTGTTCTGCTCACTCTTCAGGTTATCTCCACCTAACCTAAGGTGCCTCACTCTCAGCCCCAGCCTCTTATGGGAACCCGCCAAATACCATCCAATCCCTCACAGGCAGGCATATGTTGGCATGTCTAAATGTGCCAAGTGATGGGCGTAATTTATATTATTCTATAAACTATCCTTGTAACTGGGACACATGCCATGGCCTGGCCATGTATATGCCCCTCTTGCATTTAGGTACTATGGCACCTAGGTTCTACCTCATAGAATAGTGCCTAGAGCACATAGGTGCCTATCGATTAATGGCAATTTTTCTGTGTGCTTCTACTGTGAGGCTCACATCCATCCTGTTTGTTGGCAATATGCTATACTAACCTATGCTTTGGGTGACTACTTTCTGCAAGATTTCCATTTGGATTCACTCTGGATTGTAAAAAAGGGAAAGAAGCACCCTAGTCAGGTGGAATTACATTACATAAAAAAGCATAAAAACATAGCAGACAAAAATCATACCTAAATTAATCAATACCAATGGCAGGGAACACATATGAACCTTCAGGCTTTTCCTAGATATGAGATAAGACAAAGTCGATCTTAAAACTTGGCAGCCCATTCCAAACCCTTGCGGCAGCGGGGGGGGGGGGGGTCGGAAGTGGCGGGGAGGGGCAGCGGCTGGGAGAGGTGGCCTAAAATGCCCCCCCACACACACACTTTGGGCGCAGGACCCCCTCCCGCCGAGGTCTGGCTACGCACCTGACAGAAAGGCAGAACAAGGTGACACATTTCATTCAATGGAAACTCTGTAAACAGTACAACATTACTTACTGGGAAAGCATCGAGATCATGACCTAAGAGAATTGAGGAAAATTACTAAGTTAAGATAGCCTAGGACATCCCCATCCTGACTAATAAAAAGCTGGATGCAAGAAAACAGATATAAAGATAAAACAGGAAAACACCAGAATAGCATTAATCATTGAATTGCATGGAGAGAGAGAAGATCCTCAAATGCCAAGAAATGCAATCTGAGAATAAGAAAATGTGGCAGAAAGATGTAGAAATATTTCCCATCATTTTGGGTGCCACCAGCTTCATAAAAAAGAATTTCAAAGCACATGCGGATAGGTTGCCTATGCATGTTATATCTGCAAACTCCAGAAAGGTGCTTTAATGGCATGATGCAAGTTCTACAATGAGTGTTAGCAGTAAATTTGGGGGACTGAGATCATACTTCACACATCCTGGCTTAGAAGTAAACTCCATTCTAAAATAACCCATATAGTGGTATTGCTCCAAAGTAAATAGATATGTTTTGTTGACTTATAAAATACTGAATTGTGAAAGTCCATCTTGACATTCATGATCATCGTTCCATCTGAACTGAGTGGAAGTCTTCCAACTTCATTGCTGCCAGTGAGGAGTGGTGCTTCAATATTATGTTTTCAATCACTAGGGAAACGCAGGTTCTCTGGAGTCCTATACAGCTTGCCTATCCCTCACTATCGAAAATGAGCTAGTGAAACAGCACTACCTACTAGTAAGACTGTAGGTGGAGGACTCCCATTCAGCTTTGAGGGAACAATGTTCTTGATGTCCAGCTATGCAGCCCTTTCATTGTCATATTGTGTAGTAACATGTAAATGTTCATTGCATGAATGTAGCCATTCATGAAAGGCCAACAACTTTTGGGAAGTGTCTTGCCATACTACCAAAATGTCATAATTGTACCTCTTCCATAGATACACTTGGGTCTGAAAGGGATAAGTGCTAAGGCATTATGATTAAGATTGGCCAACATATATGTTGTTCAGATCTGAGGCTCAAGATGCCTTCCATGGTTCTAATATAAATATGTTAGTATTGTTTATAGTTGAAGGTAAAACCTTATATGCTCGTATTAATTTGAACTCATTTCTAAATAGTGTAGAATGTTGGATAAACACATTGATGTATCTCTTTGTTTTTGATAAGATTTGGAGTAGAAGGTCACCTCTTAAAGATTTTGATATATTTTTTGTTATTGTTTAATCAGGGGAGGGAATAGGGGATGAAGGGATGACTGTAAACCCTGCAGTATAACCAGATAGGAAAGTACAGCACACAAAAAAGCATATCTTGCCAACTTAACACTTGATAGTACAATTATATTTGTGATTCAAATACAAACACTGAATTGTAAGACATCTAGGATTATTGTTTGATAGTCAACAGTATCTCCCTTTCCATCCTACTCTCATTGTCTCCTCCATTCTAGTCTTTCCATCTCTAACAGTCTTATTCTTCTATACTATCTTTCTTACAGCATCCCTTCTTTATTTTAGTCTATTTTTATCCCCTCCAAGTCCTATTTCTTTCCATTTCTTTTCTTCCTGCCTACTCTCTTCTCATAGTGCCTTCTTTTCAATAGCCCCTTCCAGGGAAGGCTCAAGACATGGGTCAGGTGAGGCACTGGCTCAGGGTACCAAGCCTCAAGGGTACTGAAAGCCTGCCTCACCTGCTCTCCTGCAACAACCAAAAACTAGTGGCAGCGTTTCCCACACCTCCGTCCCCAGGACTGGCAACCCTCTCTCTCTCTCAGGCCACCCCCCTCCCCATCAGCACTTATTCCCCCTCTTTCTCTTCCCATCTACCTTAAAAGTTGGCTTTCCCCTCTTGATCACCAGCAGCGTTTCACCTAATGCTACCCACACCAACCCTGGTGTTTTCCCTCTGCTGCACCCCACCCCCTTTGACATACTTCCTGTTTCCACAAGGGCACGACAGAGGGAAGATGCCAGGGCAGGTGCAGGTCGTGTTAGGTGAAATGCTGACAGAGAGGGAGTGGAAGGTGTGCACACCCGTGGGAAGCAGGGTGATCTGAGATAGAGGGGATGGATATTAAAGGAGGGATGTGCTGAAGTAAAAATTGTCTCAGGGTGCCACAGTCCCTTGAGCTGGTCCTGGCCTCTTCCTCTTCTGACACACTTTTATCAACATCATAATAAGAAGTAAATGTTTGTTCTTGCAGAAGATGTATTTATTTACTTACAAAATCTATTTACAATGTATTCATTATTTATTTACAAGACTTAGAGCCTCCCTATTATAATATCTAAGTGGGTTACATACCAACATATAAAATCCAATAAAAGATATAAAGCTAAGTAATGACTTTTCTAAGCATACTTTTATCTGAATAAGAAAAATGGCTTCCCCTTGGGATATATTGGATATTAATCAAAAACTCAGACAAGCCAAGATTATTCTTTTTGTTGTTGCTGTTTTTCCACATTCATTTACATCAAGTGCTTTTTTTTTTCTGGGACAATGATTACAGCAGATTATTGCTGAACAGTTATTGTGTCTGTTTATATTTGTCTCCTTTTGAACATCTGGGGCTTTTTCATTTGTATCTTTTTGAGACTGAAGTTCTTGTGTTGATTGCATTCAATATTACTTTCTTCTGGAGATTAGTAAGACATTTTTTTCACCATTAGGATAATTTTGTTGCTTTCTATAGACCAATTTTGTGTTTACAGCTTTTCCATCTCTGGCATTTTTCATGAATGTCTGTTTATTAGACTATAAAATAAAATGTAAGAGGTAGCATCAATTATTCCTTACAGACCAGAGCAGTATGGGGGTAATTTTATAAAAGCTGTTCCATTTGTAAAGCATGTTTTACACACTTAAAAGGCTTTTTATAAAATTGTATAGCCACTTATGTACATAAAACATATACATGTGGGAAAACTACATGCACATTTACATGTACCAGATGTAGTCATTCCTCACAATGCTCCCTTTATACTGCATTGGAATCCTCCACCTGCATACCTGATGGGGGAGGGGGGCAATATTGCATTTTCAAATGCATAGACAGGCAGCTCTGAAAAGGCTCCTGAACAGGCTCCTACCTCACTGCTTTCAGTAGCCTAGGCCTATCACACAGACTCTACTGCATAACCGTAAGATGGAAATTCTTTAACAGTGCACACATAAGTAGGCCCCGGAGGGCACCTTATTGGTGAAGATTCTATAAAGTTAAGTAGGTGTAAATGTTACTTAAGGCCCTGATGCTCAATGCTTACCGTGCTTGCAACGTTTGGCTGTAGACAGTCTAGTGCAGGACCGCCGAGAGACTGAGCCGGGCCCAGGGCAGGGTCACTGCCCCCTCCCCCAGATTGTCGTCACTGCCGCCCCTCCAGGATCGTTGCCGCCCATGATCACCACCATTGTCGTCCCCTCCGCCGCAGCGACATCCCAACCAGCAGAAGAAGTCTTCCTCCAGCGCTGCTCTTCACTCCGTCGCAATAGCCTGCCCTGCCCCTGCGGCTGCTTTTTCTCACGTCATGCATGTTCAGTGTCAAAACCGAGCATGAGCGGCCCGAGGGGAAAAGCAGCCACATGCAATACAGCAGAGTGAAGAGCAGCACTGGAGGAAGACCTCTTCTGCTGGCGGGGCCTGTGGGGGACCCCCGCCAGCGAAACCAGAGGCCCTGGTCCAAAAGCCCTGCTGTGTCCACTCCTCCTCAGCCTCCAAGGGGGGCCCAGCGCCGGAGTTTTCATCAGGAGCAGGGGAGAGAGAGACCCCGGCACCAGCGCCGGGCCCCCCTTGGAGGCTAGGCCTGGGGAATTTTACCCTGCCCCCTCAGCAGTCCTGGTCTAGTGTGCACGTTATTCAGTGTCTAATGCACAAAGGGATTCTATGCCGCTTTTACTATTCATGGTAGCAGCTACCGATAATCCTATGCAAATGTATTGCAACAAGCTCATTAGTATTAAAATGAGCATTGCAAGACATGCATAGAAAGGAGTGCCTACCTTTAACGTCCAACATGTTCTGGCAATCCTGGAGCTGTCGCTGCATGAGGGCGACTTTTCGGAGGAGCAGTCTCCTTGCTTTTTTAAATAGTATCTGTATGTGTGTATGAAATGTGCCATGTGCATGTATTATATACATGTGCATCCCACACGTAACAGTAGTGTTGAAAAGTTGTACAAATAAAAGGAAACTCCATGTGACATCACTGGATGCACGCCTACAACACTGTTGCCTTTTTTCTGACCATATGTAGAACATTGACACTTTCCACAGAACTGTTCTGCACATGTGCTAGGTGCTTTCCCTATGGAGCCACTTGCCAAATTTCCACACATCTCATTTTCATGCGATTCCCTTTGAGCATCGATCGCTGTTTCAAAATCGGTAATTTCAATTGCGGATATAGATTTGCTCTGTATTTATTGGTGACTTGTAAGCATCAGGGCCTCAGTGCCAGAGATAAGCATGTTACCTGTAGTATTCTATAAGTTATGTGCATGTGAATGTCACACAGGCCCCTGTGTAAAATACATGCTAGGATATGTGAATTTTTACAGAATAGCATTTAGGCAGAATTTCAGCATATATGCTTGTATTCTAATCATTTACTCGTGCAATCAGCATGTAAAATGTTATGCCCTAAGGGGGTAATTCTTAGGGATGGACACCCAAAAACATTTCATGGGATTTTTTTTTCCCAAATGAATGTTGTCTAGAGAATGCACTATACACATGTGGAACTAAGTGGCCATTTTACAAAGCCGCGTAGTCACCTATGTGCATCCAACGTGCGTCAAATTAGAACTACTGCCTAGCTACCACATGCCCTGGGCGGTAATTCTATTTTTGATGCATGCCCAAAACACACGGTAGAAAATATTTTCTATTTTCTATCGTGTGACACTTACCTGGCAGTAACCAGTGGTTTACGTGCACTGGCCACGTACCAGCCAGTTAGTGCATGAGACCTTACTGCTAAGTCAATGGGTGGCGGTAAGGTCTCAGCCTATAAATGGACGTGCCCTGATTTAAATTTTGCCGCACGTCCATTTTCCGGCAAAAAAATGTTTTTTCCATGCAAGCTGAGCAAATGATCCTATGTGCTTGTAAAACATACGCCTACACCAGCACAGGCCACTTTTAGGCGCGCCTTAGTAAAAGGGCCCCTAAATTCTATAAATGGTGCTGGAAAAAATAGCGCTTAGCACTATTCTATAAACGGCACTTAAAGTTAGGTGTTGTTTATAGAATAGCGCTTAGCGCCGGGAACTGCAACTATATGTAGGCACAACCATTTACACCAACCTTGGTGTAAATCTACATGCCTAAATTAGGAGTAGATCCCCTTTATTCTATAACAGCACATGTAAATTAAAGGAATGCACCTGATCTGCATTCCCATGGTTGTGCCCCCTTTTTGGACCTGTGCTGACCCCGTGCCTAAATTTATATGTGTAAATATTAATTAATTCCAATTAGCACCAATAATTGCTTGTTAAAGATCTCAATTATCACCACTAATTAGCTCATTATTCAATTAAATTGCACGTGCAAATTGGACATGCATCCACATTTGAATTGCGGATCATTAGCACTTTTTATGGAATTTGGGGAACAGCGCTCACTCTCCATAAAAATCCATGGTATTTACACATAGGATTCAAGACTATAAATGGTGTGCAAATTTGTGCACCATTTTTATTATTATTTATTTATTTAGATTTTGCTCACACCTTTTTCAGTAGTAGCTCAAGGTGAGTTACATTCAGGTACTCTGGATATTTCTCTGTTCCAGAAATGTACTCTGGATATTTCTCTGTCCCAGGAGGGCTCACAATCTAAGTTTGTACTGGAGGCAATGGAGGGTTAAGTGACTTGCCCAAGATCACAAGGAGCAGCAGCAGGATTTGAATCGGCCACCTCTGGATTGCGAGACCGGTGCTCTAACCACTAGGCCACTTCTCCACTCCATTTATAGAACAGCACTTAGCACTGAGATCTGCGCCCAATTTTGATTTACAGCAACTGAACCCCGGTATAAATCCTTATTCCCAAATTAGGCACGGATCCTCCAAATTCTGTAGCACTGCATGCAAATCCTAGAAATACCCCTGACCTGCCTGAGGCCCTCCCAAGGCCATGCCCCCTTTTTGGATCCACACAGAAAATTTTAGATAGGTTTGGGAGGTCAGATGGTAGACATGGGCAAGGGGGCAGTTTGGTGTTGGGGTGTATTTGGGAATTTTATATAGACATCTACCAGAAAATGACGAATTTCAATTTGGCAGATTGGATGGGCCATTTTGGTCTTTATCTTTTTTTAAAACTTTATTTGTATTCAGTATTTAATTTACATCTTTTAACTATGTACAGTAGTTTCTCATGTTACAGACTTAAACTTCAATGATCCATGTTGATGTTTAACAATGGAAGAAAAAAAGAAGCAAAAATTGTGCCTGCTATCTTTTACTCTGTTACAATGTAATAACAATATTGTTGCATGGAATTGCAGTACATACGTTATTCTTTACATCATATATCTTTTACCTTGCAAAAATTCATGTACTCTCCATTTGAGTTAAATTGCACAGGAAGACAGGGTTGTTTATGTGACCATTTACTTAAAACCAATTATCACAAAGCAATTGCCTTTTCTGCATTGCAGTCCCCGCTTTACTTCGGAGTGCTCTGAATTTACATCAGATTGACAATTAAAGCTTCCAACCAGTTACCAAGGCCTTTTATATCTGGTTTTCATTAGTTCATATTAAACGATTCATTGGCTTGATTTTCACTTCAGCGAGCGTTCTCATAAAATCTAGTTAGGCATGGTGGCGGTATCACATAATAAATGAAATGAATTAATACATCAGCAAAAAAACAGTTCTTGACAGACTATTTGAAGAGGTTTTTATGATCATATGGATATACTTGTCAGTCAGGTGATAAATGTCTTCAGTCTGAGAAAATGCATAGCACTAAGCAGCTTTAAGTTGAAAGGGATTTTTCAAGCCTGCATGCAGGTTCATTTACTAGGGCTGCAAGACAGTCAGAAACTCTGCTAGGAAGAATAACCTTGTGCTGACTCTCTCCCTGTTATCCTCCATAGTCTCTCATAGCCACCATCTTCCCTTCCTCATACCTGGCAGCATTCATGTTAAGGAGTAGCTTAATGATTAGCAAAGCAGCCTGAGACCGAGGGGAACTGGGTTCACTTCCCACTTCAGCAAATTGTGACTCTAGGCCAATCACTTAACTCTCCATTGCCCCAGGTACAAAATTTATTATTTATTACATTTGTATCCCACATTATCCCACCTATTTGCAGGCTCAATGTGGCTTACATAGTTTTGTTAACATAGTCATTGCAGGTTCATGTGGCTTACATAGTTTTGTTAAAAAAGTCATTGCAGGGTGACAGATACATTTAATATTGTGCCAAGGTTAAGTAAGGGTAGAAGGAAGAAGGAAAAGGATGATTAAGGTAGTTATAGTCGGTGAGCTATCTTGACTGAGTGGGTTGTCGGGTGGATTAGTGTGACTGTTAGTTCTCATTGTATGCCTTGTTGAAAAGATATGTCTTCAGAGATCTGTGAAAAATAGTTGTTTCGTTGATTGTTCTCAGGTCTGTAGGCAATGCATTCCACAGTTTTGTGCCCAAGTACAAGAATGTAGTATCGTGCATCTGCTTGTACTTTAGTCCTTTACAACTGGGGAAGTGCAGGTCGAGGAATTTGCGGGATGTTCTTGTGGCGTTTCTTGGAGGTAAGTCTACAAGGTTTAGCATGTAGAAGTAAAACCACTTTAATTGTAACCACAGAAAGGTGACAGATGAAATCCCATCCTCTTTCATGTTCAGAACTTTCATTTATGTGCAGTTTACTATATTCCCTCTCACATTTTACTAATCACAGATAATATTTGATTGTGAGAGAGAAAGGGGGGAATTTAAATTCACACTAATGTTAACTATTAACTGTGTCTCTTCCCCCTGCTGGTCCCTGTGAATAAAATTAGTTCTCTATGTGTGGGATGTCAATCTGTTGCTATGGAAAAGAGCAGAAAAATGCTTCAAGGATGTCATTTAATGTCAGGGATTGTGGGTTTTCTGTAAAGGCCTGCCAAAACCAGAAATGTACAGAGTCAGCTTGGAAATAGTTCCAGCGCTGAGCAGAAGTTTCAATGCAGCATACACTTGATAGCACTTTCAAGCTTCAAATTATTCATTCTGGTACCAAAATTAGTCTAATCAGGAGCATATTTATTTTTAGTAGAAGTTCAGTTTAGAAACTAATGCAATTCACATAATTTCTCCAGGTTTATATAAGTGTGTATGTATATTTATATCTAGCCATAATTATCAACAATAACTATGGCAGTATTTAAACAAACCCTATTCTTTATCACAAAAACATATCACAGAAACTTTTCCTTTGCATAGCACCAACATTATAAACATACAGCACATACAGTCCATCTTATATCCACCTCCTATGAGGATACTCTTGTCTGAGGGTGAAAAAAAAAACTTAAAAATTCAAAGCCACAATATCCAGCACAGAAAGTCCTACTTAAAGGTCTAGGATTCTTCCACATCCATAAAGAATAAACAGGAACTTCCACTTATCTTAGCACGGAAAGTCCCACTTGAAGATTTGCGATTCTTTCATGTCCATAAGGATTAAACAGGAACTTCCATTTATCTTAGAATTGTTTGGAATACTTCATCAATAAATGTGTGCAAACAAATATAATTAGACACCCCTGCATCCACTCGATATCACCAGATCACTTAGCCAAAATATCCATCTTCTTAAAAATATCCTCTTTATGTTATCATATGGACTCAAATACCATAAAGTTTGATGACTAAGAAGCATAGAAGCTCAAAACCCAACATGGTCCATGTTTCGCTAAAAATGCATTATCAGAGGTTGAGATTACAAAGCAAACCAAAAACACATACATTCACAATGCTGATGAAAAAAATCAGTTCACCACAAATCATACAATTTAAAATTAATAATCTTTACTTTACAAATTCGTAAAATATCTTATGGAAAATAGACAGTCACAGCTCCAACTGAAGTGTTCCAGCCAACATAAAGTCGGGTCTCACCCAAGACGACGACATGTGTGTAAGAGTGCCCAGATCATCAGTGGAAAAATGTCAGCTAAATGCCCACCTCTCACAATACCGACCAATCAATTTCTTTATTAAGCCCATTAGGCATCACTCTCTTTCAAGAAAAAAACAAAATGTTGCTCCTTATGTACCAACATTTTGGATACATCCCTGCCCTGAGATCTATACAACTGATACAGCATTACAAATTGCAAATCTTTAAGTTGATGATGTGCTCTTTTTTTTTTTTACATTTTTTATTTATAGCAATTTAAATTTTACAAGTAAAAAAAACTTGCAATGAAATACAGAGAAAGCAATATTAAAGGATAATTATTACACATAAGTTAGAAAAGTACTTTGTTCCTTAGACCTCAAAAAGAATCAAAAGGGGGGGGGGTGAAGTAAGGATGAGGAGATCACATATCATGAAAAACAAAAAGAGGAAAATGACTTTAACCTGCATATTCCACATAATTATTAACTTAAATCAGTTGTTCCCATCGGTCCACTAGACAGCTTCTTCATATCTAAGAAAATTTGCAATTGATTTGGTTCAAAGAAAACATACTTATTGCCCAAGAAACATACTAAACATTTGCATAGATATACTAACAAAAAAGATGCTCCTAAAGCCTTTGTCTCCTCTCTAAGGGCCAGAAACTGCTTCCTTCTATCCTGTGTAACTTTTGCCACATCTGGATAGATCCATACTCTTTGTCCACAAAATGGTATCGAAGAGTTTTTAAAGAATAGTCTCATCTCTGAGTTAAGATCCTGTTCGAATACAAATGATACAATTAATGTCCCTCGAGTGGATACTTCAGTCAATGAATCTTCTGATGATGATGTGCTCTTTTCCAGTGAACAACTAGAGGAGTTTCAAAACATTGGAACTGCAAATTGCTTAAATGCTGTACCATTCTATATTTCACTTTCCTCCTGGTTGTCCAATATACCAAAGTTCACAAAGACAATAAATACCATAAATAACCTGATGTGAATTACAATCAATATTATAATGTAGAATAAATACTTTCCCAGCAGTGTGAGGTGTAACTATACTACTTGTCTCCCAAACATACTGGCAATATGTACAATCATTACATCTATGATGGACTCCATCAGACCCTACAGGGTCCAGATGTTCCTTACACACTGATAACCTTTCACCTAAATTACTCCCTCTGGTACACACAAACGAGGGAATTGGTTGAAATTGAGAATGACTAGACAAAATGGACCAATGTTTTTTTTAATAACGCTCTCCATTTCTATGTATGGTAACACACACGTCAATCTATTCTTCTGATCTTCATGGGCGATCTTTGCAACCACTCACATTGAGCATTATACACTCTTTTATATGCTTTACATATAATCTTAGAGGGATATCCCCTCTGCCTGAACCTATTGGACATTTCCTGAGCTGAGCTTGACACCTAAATGTCTCCTGTTTTGAACAAAGTCTATGAATTCTAAGAAACTGACCAGCAGGAATCCTATTCCGTAACCTACTGGGATAATGACTGCAGTAATGAAAAATAACATAGTTATCACTATGCTTCCAATATGATTGAGTAATAAACTGCCCATCACTCCATTGTATATGTATGTTTAGAAAATTCACTGCTTGACTCCCCATATGATGGTAAACTGGCTGTTAGGGTCATATGCTTTCAAGTAATTAATGGATTTTTTTAAGTCAACAGGTCTCCTCCCCAGATTATCAAACTAACAACTCTTCATCCTCCCCCTGAATTAATCAGTCTAGAACAAAAAAAGATGAACAAAGTGAAATCTCTGTGTCAACATTTATCTGAACATATTTAAAAGGAATATAAAGAAGGAGCTTATTCATATTTTCAGAGGTAGACATTACTAAGCCATAGCATATTGGTAATTTTCAGGATGAATCAGTTTAGATCACAAGGAAGAAAGGTGCTAGGTAGGTAGAGTGGAACCAATGTAGAAGACATGGAAAAAAAAGATTTTTTTCTGTTAAATGTTTTCATTGGATACTTTCTTGTTTTTAATTTGGGTGGATTTATTTTAAGTACATGGTTTCAGATATTTCCTTAATGTAGTATATGTAACTAATAGAGGAAAAGCAAACTGAAACTCTAAATATCCTAAGATAGCTAGCAGTATAATGAAGAGTCCAGTAAATAATATAAAAATATATGGTCACAATTATAAAATAAAACACAAGGAAAAAGACCTCAAAAGACCCAAACGCTTATAGTAACGCTTACTATAATTTCAGCGTCTTTCCCTGGGGTTGTCATTCATCAATGGTCTAAAAAAACCTTGTGCTATTTTGATTTCATTTATACCTTTATTCCTTTTCTATCTTTTTTTTTAATTTTCAAGTTTTAAAATTTCTGTTCAGAGGTAACAATCATTTCACAAAGTAACAGTAATTCAGCTACATTCTTGTTCCTTGAAATTGTATTAGTAATGTGTATGAAACAAGAAAAGTCAAGCACTTAACCGACACCCGACAGCAGCCAGACCCATTTCACTCAAATGGCTTCTTCAGGGGTTATGCCTCGACATTGAAACATGAAAGGATGGTTTTGTTCATTCAAATGATAACCTGTGAACCATATATTCTTTGAAAACATTTTAAAAGGGCAAAGCAAAAAAACTGACATACTATATATAACAATTCAGACTCACAGACCATCTTGCTGCTGGCATATTGCCAAATGTCAGAGACAGAGTTCAAAATGGCATCGTTATTTAAGCCACATTACTAACTAAATACAGAAACCTCTAATATCGTTTTCTCAAAATAAACTTCTACAAAATAAATATACAATCTAGTGTAATAATGATGAGTGTTCAGTTTCTGATGCATTACACAGAACTCATCTCTTGTAATGTCACCAGACCACCATCATTCAACCATACCTATAATACTGTCCATCCCTACGTCCTGTGCACTGGGTCTCCCTTCCATGTGGTGGCCAGAGCTAATCCTGCTTAGCTTGGCTGACTGTTTCCCCGGTATGGGCTGCAAACCACCTCCTTGCTGCACTGCTTGTCCTGATTTACCCTCTCCCCAGCTGACCTGCGCCCAGGATCAGCTCACGACTGGGACACACAACACTTCAGCAGTCTTATAGTTCTTGAAAACCACAGGTCTTTATTTTATCAGCACCTTTTAATACAGTCTTAATCTTCAAGCAGTTTCCTCATCAACAAGGCAAGAGTCAGTTCAGTTTTTCCACATTCAGCTTATGAACACAGTCCAATCTTAACTCAGAATATCACAAACAGCAAATCCTTGTCTTTCTCCCAATTGTAGCCTCCCCTCATCAGCACTATCTTCTACCCTTAGATAGTTTATGGGTTAGCTTCTTCCACCAGTGGCTTTCCCACTGGATTATTTTCTCTTCTCCAAGTATACACAGCTTGGGCCACACCCCCGTCACCAGAGCCTTTACCTTTCCTGAGGAAGTTTGAGCAAGCCCTCCAACCTCCATGCACTCCTCCTCTTCTCCTCTTTCCTCTATATCCCATTCCATCTCCTCCTCCACCCTGGGTTCCCCCAGCTGCTGCTCATTCCCTGGATCAGAACTCATTTCCTAATCATTCACCCCATCCCTCCAGTTCCTAAGAGTCCTGCTGATGCCCCAGTGGTTTCTGGGACTGGTAGTTTCTCTCCCTAACTAGTGTTTTCACTGGGTCTTTGACCACTAGAGGGCGAACCTTTTGTCTAGAAGGGATTAGTGAAGAAGAATCATTACATTTCAAAGGAAAACCTCTTCCTCGTCCCGGTCTCAGCATGACTGGAACTGGACTCCTTTCAGAGTCTTCACAGTCCCCAAAACTATTATGTTTTTTCCTTATTCACAAGCTGTAAATTCTATGCATTGTAGGGCTTATATGTTGTAAGCAATTCCACTTATCTTTGATTTGTGTTGATCTTGGTGTGGTGATCTACTGCTCCTGGTCCTGGAATAGGACAGTGTAACACTTTTCATTGCTAAAATTCCCTCATTCCATTATGATTCCCATTGTTACTTAATCTCTATGACTTTATAATTCTTCTATTCTGATGTCTTACAGTCCACCAGTTTCATTCATTATGTTCCAAACATGGTCCATGTTTCGTCATTAAACAGCATCCTCATGAGAACTTATCTATAAAGATTTGAATCAAGAATGAAACAAAATAGTGATACCTTGCGAGTCTCTCTATCTTAAGTATATTATTACTTTATCACTTTATTCTATTATATATATTTCAGCAAATCCATGTAAACTCACATTTCGGCTAACCAGTGATGGAACTCGATTCCAACTGAGGCAAATTAGAAAAGCGCCGGTGCCTGACCTGTCCGTTTTTACACATTATCTCTCACTTATTAACCGCGTGGAAACTTCAAAATAATGTTGACCATTCTATGTCCTTCTTGAGGCCACTAGGGATCACTGTGTTCCATCTAAAAATAAACTGCTGTTCCCTTTTTCATAGAACTGTGGATACATTGCCCCCATGTGGTAAAATTATCAGTGTTAACTCAATGAATTTTAAATATCATTCTTCATATTTAAATTGTTCCCAATGTTCCACTAAGGGAGTTTCCTTCTTATGAACCCTCAAATTACTTAGGTGTTCCACTATTCTTTATTTTATTCTTCTTTTAGTGTGACCAATATACCTTTTTGGTTTTTTTTGCAAGGACAAATTACGCCATATACTACTTGGGTTGTGTTACAATCCATAGACTGCCATAATTTGAAAGGTTTTCCTGTCATTGGATTGATGACTACTTTAGTTTCCCAAGTAAATTTGCAATAAACACAATGATTACAGGGTTTATGCCAACTCATCTCAAAAAGAATATAAGATGACTTTTGATTCAGCCAGACTTTAGTTTTAAAAATGTGCAGAAACTATTTTCAAGAACTTGGCTGTTTTATGAACTCATTCTTGCTGATTTAGATTATAAAACTGTGCACTTAAGTGCAAAGAAAGATCATTTATTTGGTTGAATCACTTCTTTAAAATATAGTCCATTACAACTAAAAATAATGGTGTCAATATTCAGCCATTGAAAGTGAGCATTTTTGCTCACTGCCAATGGCCTGAGTCCCAGATATTCAAAGCTTGGACCCCACAGGCTTATTTTTAAGCCTGTTAAAACGTAGCTACTTAAGTGGATATTCAGCATTTAAGTGACCATGGGTTACCACATAAAAATAGGACAGACGTTTATGTGGTCCCATTTTTGCAGTAAACCTGGCTGCTTGAGGCCAGATTCTACATATGGTGCCTAGAAAATCTTCATGGAAAAGAATTCCACCTAAGTGGCACCTAGATTTAGGCATGGTATATAGAATGTACTTAGTTGATATCCCAGCACCTAAAATTGCATGCCTCAATTTACACCAATGAAAATGTGGTGTAAATCCTAGCGCCCGTTTCATTTCAATGAGAAACGGGCTTTTTTTTACTAGTATTCTATAACGACATGCAAAAATTTTGAAACACCCACAAAACACCCATTTCCCCGCCCATAACCATGCCCCTTTTTGCCTGTGCGCGTTCAAATTTAGGCAAAGTGTGCTCCAAAATATGCTTAGGGAGTTGTGCATGTAAATTCTTATTATTTCCAATTAGTGCTCATTATTGCATGTTAAGTGCAGTTAACAATGCTGATTGGCTTATTAAGCCAATTAAGTTATGTGTGTCATTACAGCATATGCTTGGATTTCTGCGTGGATCTCTAGACGCACTTTATAGAATATGGGGGTTAAGGGCTGAATATCAACACTTAAGCAAATAAGGACTGACTCCGCCCCTGGAACACCCTCAGTATAGGCGGCTTTGTGTTCGATGCTAACCATGATATTCGGCTTGTTAAGTGCCGCTGAATATTAACTGCCAGCCCTGACCAATGGGTATGTTTACTAAGGTGCATTAGCATTTTAACACACCTTTAAAGTTAAGGTGCGTTAAACGCTAATATGCCTATACATTTCTATGAGCGCGTTAGCATTTAACATGTGTAAACAAGTAACACGCATTAAAACCACTAACGAACCTATAGCGCACCTTTTTAAACATAGGCTCAAGTGATTTAACCAGTCAGCGGCCGGCTAAAAATCACTTTGAATATCAGCCCCGATCACTTTCTGTAAAGCAAAATATATTTTTGAGGCAATCTCTCCTTGTGTCTCCAAGGAGAGCAAAACTTTACCAATTGCAGGGCAAATGCAACTTCCTCTACTCATGAACTTTTGTGTTTATTGATTGGGACAGATTAAACTTAAAGATTCTTTACACGTATGAAAAGATTGTTAAACAAAGGTAAAGATCCCTATGTAAGTGGAAATCCTACAGCTTTATCTACTTAATAAAATGCTCTCCATGACCAACCAGGCACAATTTCCTTACATATCTTCTCTGGTTCACAGAATATGACTGATTAAATTTGAAAATCTAAAAAAGAACAATTGTGATTTATACCACCTGTTAAGCATAGCAGGTATGGATACACATGGCTGGCAAGTACAGTTTGTCACCATTTCTTAAATGTCAGCTTTAAAACTGTTTTAGTATATGGCGCATACTGTTACTTTCCTACATGATATGATGAAGTCCTAGTTTTCAAGAAAAAAGTGTTTTATCTCAGGTAAGACAAGTTTTACCCATAAGTGATATTTGTAGCATGATTACAATTTACTAGATACTTACTAATATTAATAATTCAATTTGCTGTTATTGGACTTCAGTTCTTCTCTTCTACAGTATGAGATATCCCAGTATCAGTTCACTCTTTTAGAGAGGGAAAAGATGAATAAGCAACAATTTGGGTGGGTCAAACAACTGTTTTAAATGTGACTTTGAAATCAAAAGTCAGCTTTGGAGGTTGAATGGCAGTGAATAGGCCATCAAAGTGTATAATGAGGAATTAAAGATTCAAGGGACCTTTTACGGAGTGGCTGTAAGCCCAACGCGGGCTTACTACTTGCTCTTCGGGACTACTGCCAGCCCAACGTGACCACCGGTGGTAGTCCTGCCCTGAGTGCATGCCATTTCCAGAGGAAAAACAAAACCCACAGAAATGGCTTGTGCTGCGGTAACCCGGTGGTAATCGGGCATCGCTGCGTGCTGCCTGGTTACTGCCGGGTTAGCGAGAGAGCCCTTATTGCCACTTCAATGGGTGGTGGTAAGGGTTCCCCGCCGCATGGCCATAAACTAAGAGTGTGTCTGAGGTCTTTTTACCCGCTGCGGTAAAAGGGGTCCTTTTTCCCACAGCTTGGTAAAAGGACCCCCAATGCAAAGAAAGCATAGTTAGCCGCATTAAATTCTGCATCGTTATCATTTTTAAGAGAGAAATTTTCAAAAGAATTTCCAAGTCAGAATTGAGAAAGAACGCTCATAACATCCAAAAAAAAAAAGTCCTTTTCACAGCCATTTTCAAACAGGAAAATCATCGGGATTTCATGTTAGAAAATACATGAGAAGGATGTTCTTGGCTGAAAAACTCCTAAATGAACAGCCATTTTCCAAATGAAACATCCAAATTATTAATGCCAAAAACAGGCACAAATAAGTCTGACATCATTTGTATAAAAATGACCACACAGATATCACAGAGGAGCAGCCTAATGGTCAATGCAATGGACTTTAAACTGTAGGACCCAAGTACAAATCCCACCTTACTTTGTTATTATTGTGAACCCTCCAGGAACAGATAAAAGCCTACTGTATCTAAAGGTACACCACCACAATACCCATTACGCTTGCAGGTATCTTATAAATTCAGCTACAATAGGTATTTCTGTGTTCTAGGAGGGCTCACATATTTGTACAGAAATAAAAGTTAAAGTGGGAGTTACATCTGGGTCCTGTTGTTCAAAGTGCTCTTCTATTCACAGTGCTCCAAGTTGGGCACCGTTTATAGAATAGCACATAGACGGGGATCTGCACCCAACTGCTGTTCTCTAAAGGTCAATTCAGTGGCAGTGTTATCACTGCTGGCTCTTGTAGGGAGAAGCCAGCAAATAGGAGAGAAGTGGCAGCATTTTATTACAGCAGTATTTTTGAGGCCTATCCTAGTTGAGGCCTCTTGCTGAACTCTGTACATCTGCACCTGTCAGGAAAGACTCCAACTAGTCTATAGAAAGCTCCATTATAAAAAAGCTCTGGAACTTAGTTTAGAAGGTACTGGAAGTTGGTAGAAACCTGGGAGGGCATTGCCATATTCAGAGAGAAGATTCTAGTTGCAGTGGAGCATGCCCTCTGAGTATTTAAGCCCACTTTCTCCTATCCCACTTTGCCTCAGGTCTACCTCCCACCTTTGATCTGCATCCACAGGGAGATCTCTTCATTTATACCTGAAGCAGCAGTTCACCTGGGGAATCAACCAGTTCATACCCCTACGAGTTGGCCATGAAAGGCATTTGCTAAAAGGACCAAGGATTCAAGAAGGATCCAGGAAGAAGTAACAGAACTTGTTTTAGTGTAAGGGAATGGGGAACCCATCCACCTTTGTAAGGACCTAGAAAAAGGAGAAGGAGGTCAGTGTGAGTTACTGCTACAACAACCAGGTGCCACTTCCCACCTCTATTGGGATGAAGGGTGTTACATCTACTTTTAATTTGACCATTTAACAAGGAACCAAGCTATAGCATTCCTATGCGGAGAAATCTGTAAGTGTTACCATCTATATTCAGCACTGATTACTTGCTGCATCTGTCACTGTAAAAATCAGATGTATTTTCCTGTGTGCTAGTAGGATCCTCAACAACCCGATGAGTAGGTCTGAAGAATTAAAGGAGCTAATGTAATCTTTAAAGGTATCTACATATATTTATTTGAGAGAGGAGAGAACTGTAATTAGTTATCTGTTCAACAAAGAGAAAAGTGTACTGTATCTTAATGATTTGAAGGACAGCAAAGTTTTGATTCAGACAGAAAAGACTGTGTAGTGTGGTTATTGGTCCCACCTCTGGTCCCAAACCAACACACTTGATGTGTGCCCCTTCCAACCTGTTTATTGGGCTTACAACAGGCAGCCGTCTAGGTGTGCAGACAAGGGGTTACAGGTGCTTTGGCTCAGACGGTTGCCAGAGGAAGAGAAGGTACACACTGCATAGCTTAGTTTCTAAGCAATTTTCTCAGGAAAGCTAAATAAACAAATAAATAAAAGACTATGGTGGTCATTTTTGAAGGGCTATTCACGTTTATAGTTTATTAAAATCTGCAAGTCATCTTGGGTGGTGTAGATAATCTGGGAGGTTTACAGACTAAATTTACAAAAATAAAAAGAGGTGGAAAATGAACTACAATGTTAGATTGGAAAAAATTAACACTCAGCAGTTGACCAGTCAACCAAAGAATGAAAATAGAAACGAGAAAATGGTAGGGGGGAAGCAAGAGCAGAAGGGGTAAGGGAAAAGGGAAAAAACAGTGAACAGTGTGACATATTACTCTCAGTCCTTTTAACTTTCTAAATTGAAAACCTGTTTAAATAGCCAGGTTTTAAAAGCTATCTTAAAGTTATTAATGAACAATTCCGAGTGTATAGTAAGTGGGAGAGAATTCCAATGAAAAGAGGCTGCAAAGAAAAAAGCATGATGGCAGGTGGATTTTAACTGAGCTGTTTTGGAGTTTGAAAGAACTAGGCGGTGGTGGTTAATAGAACAGAGACGTTGTACAGGGGACTAAGGGGTAGTGTGAGTTGAAAGGTAATCTGGAAGATCAAGTCCATGATCTTTAAAAGTAAGTGTGAGTAACTTATATATGATATGCTTCTCCACTGGAAGCCAGTGGAGTTTTTGAAAGAGAGGGGAAATGTGATCCAATTTGTGAGCATGACAAATAAGTTTAATGGCTGTGTTCTGTATTGACTGAAGCTTTTTCAGATTTGCATGGGAACATCCTAAGTAAATTATGTTGCAATAATCAAGCCTGATGGTCAATAGGGACAAAATGAGGGAGTGAAAAGTATCTTGGTCAAAATATCTATGAACAAAGTGCAGTTGTTGTAGAATGAGAAAATTAGTCTTGGATAGAGCAAATACCTGTGAAGAGAAATTGTGAGAATCCAGAACAACTCAGAGATATCAAAATGACTCAACTGGACAGATAGGGGTACCAAAGATACTTAAGGTGGTAGTAGGAATAGATAACCACCCCCCCCCCCCCCCCAGTGAACCAACATGCCACCATTTTGTCTTTATTTAGGACTAACTTCTGACCACTTAACCAATTTGAGACAAGGTTTAGACAGTTCTGAAGAGGACCGAAAATAGTGTTGTATGGATTTGTGGGGAAAAGAAGAAGGATGTCACTGCATAGAAGTGGAATGAAACACCAGTTGATTGGATCAGTGTAGCAAAGGGGTTCAGTAATAAGTTGAAGAGGAGCAGTAGAGGAGGCAGTGACAACCTTGTAGGATTGATTAGAAAGAAAAAAAAGTAAGACAGGCAGTTCCACTAATACCCAGAGAAGATAGGCGAGACAAAAGGACATCGTGATTTACCAAGTCAAAGACTAACAAGAGATCGAGGGACACCGTAAGTACAACTTTGTTTGTCTAAGTGGGAGTAAATTTCATTTAATACTGCTGTTAAAACTGTCTCAGTACTGAATTGTGGTCTGAATCTGGGTTGTATGGGGTGAAGGGCAAGAATTTTACCTTGCATAAATGTATAAGTTCCATTTTAACAAAGCTGGGATATGCACATCAAAAACCTAAGTGTATGCAAATGGCAAGAGGTCATGGTCTGGGTATGTTGGGGGTGGGAACTACATTTGGGCTTCTGTGGTAGCCCGGCATGAATTCCGGATTGGTAGGCGGCAAGCCCATTGCTGTGCATCAAACCTTTAGTAAAAGGGTTTGTGGTGGGTGTTGGAGTGTTCGCTGTTACCTCCACAAATGTAACAGGTAGGGGGGTATGGGCCTGGGTCCGCCTGCCTGAAGTGCACTGCACCCACTAAAACTGCTCCAGGGACCTACATATTGTTGTCATGGACCTGAGTATGACATCTGAGACTGGCATAGAGGCTGGCAATCAATATTTTTAAAGATATTTTTTGAGGGTGGGAGGGGGTTAGTGACCACTGAGGGAGTAAGGGGAGGTCATCCCCGATTCTCTCCGGAGGTCATCTGGTCATTTCGGCCACCTTTTTGTGCCTTGGTCGTAAGAAAAACACGACCAGATAAAGTCATCCAAGTGTTCGTCAGGGACGTCCTTGTTTCTTTTGATTATGGGCCACGGATGTCAAAGTGTTAGGCATGCCCAAGTCCTGCCTTCGCTATGCCTCCAACATGCCCCCTTGAACTTTGGCCGTCCCTGCGACAAGAGTGCAGTTGGGGACGTCCAAAATCGGCTTTCAATTATACCGATTTGGACGACCCTGGGAGAAGGATGTCCATCTTCTGATTTATGTTGAAAGATGGGCGTCCTTCTCTTTCGAAAATGAGCCCAAAAGTGTACCAGGGCATGATAGATATATTTAACATTCTTATGTTTCTGCAGCCTGATTAGTTTCCTGCTGATGTAGCAAACGCACATCCTTTCTATGCTGGGAACGGAATTTCAGTGGGAAGCACAGAAACATGTGTTTACACTATTCTAAGATAATCTATATATATAAGTATGAATTGCACAAGACAACTTTGGGAAAGTACCTGACGCAGTCCCTGAGCAGTGCTTTGCAGCCAGTATCTGAGAAAGGACTTTCTCCTCAGCTATCAATATTAATTGTCTTTGCCAGATTATTCTCCTGTACTGTAAGTACCTTACATTTATTGTATTATCTATGATATTCTTTTTGCCATACAATAAAACTACCTATGTTGTATACCTGATATTGTTGGTTATGTTTATCCCCAAACACCTCCCTTCTAAAGATAGCCAGGTAAGGACTAACAGGGGAGCTACTCAGCTCCCTACAAGTCAGATATGACTGGAGACAAAAGAAATGACACAAGTGTGTTGAATCGTGCCAAAATCAGGATACAGTGCATTTTATATATTTTCTTCAGCAGTAGAAACATAAACTTGAGATAAGAAATTTGGTACAGCCTGCACTGTGCTATACATTACACTAAAATGGAGTAATCAAAGACATCCATCAATTTCATACAGTAAAAAAGGTAATGTGAAAAAAATTGTAATACCATTGAGTCTACAGTATGGTGGTTGAGTTCTGTGTTGATGTGAGAAGTTAACCATGCTCCAGTGCTGTCTGGGGCGACTACATCATACAGTCTGTAAAATTATGTTCCAGTTCATGCAACACTTTCACACTCTAAATTAAAGTGCAAGCTACTTCAAGGAGAGTCTGCAAAGTAGACAATTCTTTCCAATAAATTTCCACAGCCAGCATTCTGTGCAAGTCAGGCAAATAGTAGCCTGGAAAATTGACTTTGATATACCTTTTCTTTTGCAAGAAAAAAAAAAGCATATTTAAATAAAAACACTAAAGATAAATAGTTATTCTGTTTCAGTCTACAATGCGCGGGGCACCTTGTTCTTTCAACCCCAAACTCATCAGAGTGAAGAAAAGAGTGAAGCCATCCTTTGAAAAACAGAGGGGAAAAGGGAAGCCAAGCATGACTGAAGTCATCCTATTTTAACAGGATAGCAGGATTTGAATTTTAAATCAGAACGAAAAAAAAAACCTGATCTCTACTGAAATACCTTTTTCTAGGAGAACAAACATCTATTGCCATATTCCAGTGGTGAGATTTTGTCAAGCAGAACATATGATGGGCCTAATTACCTTTCACTTGCTTTCCACCAGACTGTACCCTCAGATCTGCAGTAAAGAGATACCATAACTTTCAAAATGTACACACGTATTCATCTAATTAGCTGAAATCTGAATCTAACTATTACCTTTAAATTGCTAATACAGAATCTCACTAGGTACTTAAAACGATGACCATGAAACAGGGTGCACTTACTTAACAGTTTAAGGGACAAACTTCACTAATTCATAGCTAATGCAATTTCCACAACCGTATTTCAATTAGTAGGAAAAAATTCCTCTTTCCTTCTTAGGTAATTTGGAATAAAATAACTATTTTTTTTTTTTTTTAATTTCTGTTAAAGCTAAACAAATTTGGACTAAACTGAAAACTGTTGTGGAAGAATTTTTTTTCTAAGGGATGGCATGACCAGAAACTTTGGAGGAAAGAGGTAGGAGGGAGCAACAGTTTTCTGCTATACCCTGAAAAATCATCACGCTACAAGACCACTGTCACTAAAGTGCAGTGCAGGCCAAGAAGTGGAAGGCAGCAGGTAAGTTTAAAAAAAAATGAGAACATTTTTTAACAGCATTTAGCTTGATGGCTGTTTCCACTGCAAACTGCAAGTCAATACATTTGTTCTGAAGAGGGGCTTGTGTAAAGTGGGCTTTTTACAGCTCAATTTGTCTGTTCAAACAAATACCAAGGAAGATCTATTTTAGGGGAAAATACTTTATTATTTCAGCTAAGTATTGTGACAGAAGGGTTGATCTTAAATTGTGACTGCTGTGCATGTTAACGTGTTTCAAAATGAGATGATTGGAGAAGTTTAAGAACATTTTAGCAGCTTTTCAGTGTCATGCCAGAAATGAACGGGGAGAAAACTGATGCCTATATAAGAAGAGAGTCAGAGGCAGAAGCATTTTATTTTTACTTGTATTTATTTATAAACATTTTATATATTATTTTCTTGAAAATAAAATTCATTCAAAATGGTTTACAGCAGCTAAAATATACAATACACAAGAGACAATGATTACAATAATTCACCTATCCCAGTTGGCAAACACCACCCATCCCAATCTTCCCCCTACCCCAGGAAAAAGTGCCTTCAACTGCTTTTGAAAGCCAAGCAAATGGGTCTTAGCATTCAGATCATTCAGTAACCCATTCCATCCCTCTGGATCTTCAACTCTAAGGGGGGAAGATATCAACATGGGCTACTGTTAAGACAGGATATTTTAGAGACTCGGTGCTAAAATAGCACAACTTGTGGTAAAATAACCTATCTTAACTTCCCCCCAAAAGGCTCTAGACCTCCATTCCATCTGTTTCATTTTCTTCAATGTAGTTACAACTAACAAATTACTTTCAATGGAATGTAAAGTCCTCCATGGCATTTAGGGGCCCTTTTACTAAGCCACAGTAAAAAGTGGCCTGCTCTTGTTTTGGCACGTGATATTGGTACAAGCTGGGCCATTTTTTTACCATTTTTTTGGACGTGTCACTACGGCCTCGCTTGCTGTATGCATGTTCTTCCAAATTGTTTTTCTTGGAGTATTAAACACTCAAGTACTCGATATACTGTTGGAAGACTCCTGAAGAAGGCGCTACATTGCCGAAACATGGCTGTGTCGAGTCGACCTGTTATAATAAACATTATACTTTTTTCAAATATACGTCTCCCTTATTGATTGGAAAGAGCCTATCTTCCCCCACTCTTCTCTTTTTTCTTCCATTTTTTTTACCACGGCAGGAAAAGGGCCTTTTTAAAAAAAAAATGGGTCTGTAAATGGCCATGCACTAATGTTAAGATTAGCATGTGGCTATTTACTGCCTGAGCCCTTACTGCCACCTATTTAGAAGGCGGTAAGGGCTCTGTTTATAGTGGAGTCTGTGGTTATATGGTCCCCTCTGATAACCACCTAGTTTCAGAGAAGGCTGTAATATGTGGAACTTCTTTCTCTGATCCTTCTACTTACCATAAGAAATATACCACCCCGAGACACAGTGGATCAGCCACCCCCAAGACATGGGGTGACAGAGAAAACAGAGGCTATGTTTCTTCGAAGGGAAAAGTCTTTATTCCTTACCAGTTTAGATAATAACAAAGCAATCAGGCAATAACAAATAGCAATTTGTTATGAGAAGGAGAGAGAGAGACCACTGCTGTAAAAAGTTACTCACTGTTGATCATCTCAGCCTCTGCCTAAATACAATACAACAGTGACTTATATACCTTTTGTACAATGCATTGGGCATCAATTCCCTCCCAAATCCTGCAGCTTGCAACTTCAGCTAATTTCTGTCTTACTGCATTGTTTACATAGAATGGAACACACTATCTGAATGTTATGGAACACAGCATCTTATAACAAGTCCAAGGTTTCTTTTACAGGAGATTGTAGTCGCTGTTTTGCTACAGGAATTTCTCCTGGACCCAGGTCTTATCATTGTTTTGTCTAGTAACCTCAGCACATCTTCGCTTTCAAACTGTGTATACGTTCTTAGTGTCCTTGTGATGTAGAGTCAGTGGCACCAACTCTGTCAAGGAGGGAAGAGCGCTCCTTGCTTTAGATCAGCATGACCTCGAATTCACAGCTCTCAGCAGAAAGTACAGAAAGATGCAGCTCTCAGGCATTTTAAGTTTGAGCCTTTTAGCTATGCAGTTCATGGGTCATAACTGACCTGTTAGTGTTCAGAAAAGTGCAAATCAATTCAGCTCACATGCTACTCGTGCGGTATTCATGCAGAATGCAGCAATGTGGTCATGCTGCCGATTACCCACATAGAAAATTAGAAAATAATCCACAGGAAATTGCATGCTCCAACTTTGGAACTACCGCCGGATGCCCATGCTACCCCAGCAGTAGGGTCGATTTAGGATACGCACTATCCACATGGTAGGCCTACCATGGTTTAGTAAAAGGGCCCCTTAATGCCAGTCTCTTATTTAAATAATCAAGGTGCTGATTTTGAAAAAGTATATAAGTTATGATCATTAATTTTAAAACAATATCTTCTGATTAGGGAGCCAATACAGCTTGACTGAGAATGCCTGAGCACTATCCCACCTCTTTGTCATTGTTAAGAGAACCACAACTGTGTATCTTAAAGACTGGAAGCCCAACATATACAGTGGTGGAAATAAGTATTTGATCCCTTGCTGATTTTGTAAGTTTGCCCACTGACAAAGACATGAGCAGCCCATAATTGAAGGGTAGGTTATTGGTAACAGTGAGAGATAGCACATCACAAATTAAATCCGGAAAATCACATTGTGGAAAGTATATGAATTTATTTGCATTCTGCAGAGGGAAATAAGTATTTAATCCCTCTGGCAAACAAGACCTAATACTTGGTGGCAAAACCCTTGTTGGCAAGCACAGCGGTCAGACGTCTTCTGTAGTTGATGATGAGGTTTGCACACATGTCAGGAGGAATTTTGGTCCACTCCTCTTTGCAGATCATCTCTAAATCATTAAGAGTTCTGGGCTGTCGCTTGGCAACTCGCAGCTTCAGCTCCCTCCATAAGTTTTCAATGGGATTAAGGTCTGGTGACTGGCTAGGCCACTCCATGACCCTAATGTGCTTCTTCCTGAGCCACTCCTTTGTTGCCTTGGCTGTATGTTTTGGGTCATTGTCGTGCTGGAAGACCCAGCCACGACCCATTTTTAAGGCCCTGGTGGAGGGAAGGAGGTTGTCACTCAGAATTGTACGGTACATGGCCCCATCCATTCTCCCATTGATGCGGTGAAGTAGTCCTGTGCCCTTAGCAGAGAAACACCCCCAAAACATAACATTTCCACCTCCATGCTTGACAGTGGGGACGGTGTTCTTTGGGTCATAGGCAGCATTTCTCTTCCTCCAAACACGGCGAGTTGAGTTCATGCCAAAGAGCTCAATTTTTGTCTCATCTGACCACAGCACCTTCTCCCAATCACTCTCGGCATCATCCAGGTGTTCACTGGCAAACTTCAGACGGGCCGTCACATGTGCCTTCCGGAGCAGGGGGACCTTGCGGGCACTGCAGGATTGCAATCCGTTATGTCGTAATGTGTTACCAATGGTTTTCGTGGTGACAGTGGTCCCAGCTGCCTTGAGATCATTGACAAGTTCCCCCCTTGTAGTTGTAGGCTGATTTCTAACCTTCCTCATGATCAAGGATACCCCACGAGGTGAGATTTTGCGTGGAGCCCCAGATCTTTGTCGATTGACAGTCATTTTGTACTTCTTCCATTTTCTTACTATGGCACCAACAGTTGTCTCCTTCTCGCCCAGCGTCTTACTGATGGTTTTGTAGCCCATTCCAGCCTTGTGCAGGTGTATGATCTTGTCCCTGACATCCTTAGACAGCTCCTTGCTCTTGGCCATTTTGTAGAGGTTAGAGTCTGACTGATTCACTGAGTCTGTGGACAGGTGTCTTTCATACAGGTGACCATTGCCGACAGCTGTCTGTCATGCAGGTAACGAGTTGATTTGGAGCATCTACCTGGTCTGTAGGGGCCAGATCTCTTACTGGTTGGTGGGGGATCAAATACTTATTTCCCTCTGCAGAATGCAAATAAATTCATATACTTTCCACAATGTGATTTTCCGGATTTAATTTGTGATGTGCTATCTCTCACTGTTACCAATAACCTACCCTTCAATTATGGGCTGCTCATGTCTTTGTCAGTGGGCAAACTTACAAAATCAGCAAGGGATCAAATACTTATTTCCACCACTGTAGGTATTGCATTAATCTAATATACTCAACACTAATGACTTTACCGCTAACCTTATTGCTTTCTCCTCTAGATAAGGCCAAAGCTGCTTTACTATTCTTAATTTATAAAAACAAATTAGAGCTGTACTGAATAGCATATTTTACTATTTGGTCGAATACATATAAAAAAAAATATTATTCGACCGAATATGAATAATGGGCATTGAGCTTTAACATATATAGTAAAAGAAGCAATGTGAAATCAGAGATCAAGTGTTTATTTCAGTAGGATTTAGCACAGTAGAGCCTCAGATTGTTCATATTTGAATTTAAATCACTATTCAGCCAAATACAAATAAACATATTTAGGTCCAAATCAAATCAAATACAAATATTCAGTACAGCCTTATTTGCAATCTGAGACTGACCTATATTCCTCTTCCTTCCAAAATTACCTCTAAAGATTTAATCACGTCATTCCACGGGATTACTACCTGGTCAACCATTGGTTGAAACTAAGTCTGTTCTCACAACACAACATTTGTTTCCACATTTAATAACAAGCCAATACTGGCTACTTTGAATCTCACGTCTACTAAATGTTGATTTAGATATTCAACAGCCAACTTCAAATTTCCTTGTAATGGGATCAATAATTGATTCTCATCCACATAAGCAAAGAAATTCACACCAAACATTTGCACGATGTTCCTAATAGCTGCAAATAGATGTTTAATTTATTATTTAACATCCCACTCCCCCAAAATAAGTTATGGATCACTTTTCTTTGTGTCTAATTCTGAACCTTCTGTCATAAATGACTGAATCCAGGCATAGGAGCCAACTTTTCAAAATTATTGGGGGTGCTAAGCCCAATGAAAATAAGCCTTCCCTGGACACATACAAGGAATTTTCTCAATATTGGGGGTGCTCAAGCACCCACAGCACCCACAGAGTCGGCTCCAATGAATCCAGGATAAGATTGTCCTACCTACCCACTGATGAAAACATTGCTTAAGGAGCAGGTTACCTCTTCCAAATCAAAGACCACAGTCAGGTCTCAGGATGCTAACAAAACTGGAACATTCTGTCTAAAAGTAAAAGTGGATCATATTCATCAGTGCCACTAAATGTGACAAACCAAAATGCTGCCTTCCCTAGATCTAATAGAGCAAATATCTCCAAAAATGATTCGATTTGTGCAGCTATCTCCTTTTCGGTCGATTTTGAAAGCCTTAGGAAGTTTGAAATCGGTCTAAAGTTAGAATAGTTGATTTCACTTTTTCAAGATCAGGATGACAAATTCTTATTCTTGAAGGAATATACAGTTGAGCCAATGACTCACTTACATCTAGAGCCCATCCAATTTATCTTCTGAACATCCTTTAAGAAATGCAACTAAGGCAGAATATTTACCATTGTTAGAATCCTGGAATATTCTTTCTCACAGTCCTTTCTACATTTGATAATTTTATCGTATAGCTCTAGATCCAGATGTTCCCTCAAGTCAGAGTTGACTCCTGGTGACCTTACAATGAGGGTCCCACCCTTGTGTGTGTGTGGGGGGGGGGGGGGGTATGATTCAGGAGAAGTTTACCATTGACTTTTCCTGAGGCATAGAGGGTTAGGTGGCTTGCCCAAGACCACAAGGAGCTTCAATGGAATTTGGACCCATGTCTTCCAGTTCCCAGCTTGCTGCTCTAACCATTATACTCCTCTGCTCATCTCATTAGAACTTCCCATTTTTAAGTAAAAAAAAAAAGGGCAGTTTTTAAAGTCTTTCTCTTGGATAAATAACTGTTTAACTGTATGAAAATCTTCAATGAAAATTGTCTACCCCATCTGCAGGTAAAAGTAACTATGCTTTTCACAGCACTTCTAGTAAGTGATTGTTGTTCCCCACTAGGGTTCCCCTTTGAAATTGTGTTTGCAGGCTCACTGGAAACCCCACATGCTGCATAAAAATGACTAATTGTGTATTACTTTGGCAATGCATGCCAATTTAGTTTCCTGAATATGAATAAATCAAACTGCTTCCAAGTGCCACTGACATGCCCCAAATAACTGGGACTGCTGCCCTGAGTTCCAGAACAGATAAGGCTAAATTAGGCGGCTGGAGTAGAAGGGAAGAAAATGGCATACATTGAATATGTGATGCCTAAAACATGAAACTACAAATTTAATTTTGCATTACTTGTTTGCCAGAGTCACATGGGGCTGTTCCATCTGCAAGTCAACATCAGTTTTAACAATGAATTTCACACCAGAAGGTTCTCCTAGTTTTAACTAATTCCAAAAATACTGTATACACAAATAACCCAGCAAACTTTATCACATCACATAAGTTCTGTCGCTAAACTACTTGTATCTGTTACAGCTCCTGTGGACACTATATTTCAAGCATTTCTTTTAGGGATCCTCAGAATTACAGCATACTCTATGTACAATCATTCTCTCAGTACTAGAATGCTTATCCTCATGGGTTCTAAGTTTTATAGAAACAAACATTTTCTTATGAAATTTTTTTTCTAGCTCAACTTATAGCCACATGTTTTATAAGTCCTTAACTTGAAGCTGCCATTCAGCAAGTCAGTAATGAAGCCAAACGTGCTGCCAAAGTGGCCAGATTTTGGTTTCTTCATCAGGGCAGCAGTCCGCTAAAAAGCCAAAAAAAAAAAAAAAAAAAAGATGTCAAAATATATTTCAACAGAAGTTAGCAACCTTATTTTTAACAGTCTCAGTTACTCACAAATCCAAAGTAACAACACTCTCAGTGAGCAGCCAAAATGGCAACGGCGTCTGACTGACGCTAAGAGGGGCATTTTCGAAAGAAATGTCTATGTTTGGATTTGGATGTCTTTGTAAAACGTCCAAATCCAGGAGCAGGTAAAACCGTATTTTTGAAACAAGATGGATGTCCATCTTTCATTTTGAAAATACCATCAAAGATGTCCAAATCCAAGGACGTCCTTGGATTTGGATGTCTTTGACTTTCAGCGATTTTCGAAACCAAAGATGTCCAAGTCAAAAACATGGGAGGAGCCAGCATTTCTAGTGCACTGGTCCCCCTGACATACCAGGACACCAACTGGATACCCTAGGGGGCACTGCAGTGGACTTCATAAAATGCTCCCAGGAACATAGCTCCCTTACTTTGTGTGCTGAGCTCCCCAAAACCCACTACCCACAACTGTACACCACTACCATAGCCCTTATGGGTGAAGGGGGACACCCAGATGTGGGTACAGTGGGTTTGTGGTGGGTTTTGGAGAGCTCGCAGTTTCCTCCACAAATGTAACAGGTAGGGGGGTATGGGTCTGGGTCCACCTGTCTGAAGTGCATTGCAGTACCCACTAAAACTGCTCCTCAGACCTTCATGCACTGTCATGGACCTGAGTATGACATCTGAGGCTGGCATAGAGGCTGGCACAAAATATTTTTAAAGATGTTTTTTGAGGGTGGGAGGGGGTTACTAACCACTGGGGGAGTAACGGGAGGTCATCCCCGATTCCCTCCAGTGGTCATCCCCGATTCCCTCCAGTGGTCATCTGGTCATTTTGGGCACCTTTTTGTGCCATATTTGTAAAAAAAAAACACGTCCTGGTGAAAATGTCCAAGTGTTCGTCATGAACGTCCTTGCTTTTTTCGATTATGGGTCAAAGATGTCCAAGTGTTAGGCACGCCCAAGTCCCGCCTTTGTTACACCTCCAACATATCCCCTTGAAATTTGAACGTCCTTGCGACGGACTGCAGTTGGAGACGTACAAAATCGTGTTTCGATTATACCGATTTGGATGTTTCTGGGAGATGGATGTCTATCTTCAGTTTTAAGTCGAAAGATAGCCGTCCTTCTCTTTCGAAAATGAGCCTGTAAATGAATGAAAATAAATATATCACATGACTGGCTTCAAGTTATGTTGATTGGTCCACGCTCCCCTACCAGTGAATCTGTCAAACCAATGACCACCACTCCATTCCGCATTCAACCCTTGTGGTTGCAGGGAGTTCAGGAAATAAATCCAAAATTGGTCCTTGTAATTTAACATTTGTTCAGCATTCCCACCCTCCCAGCTGAGCTAAACGGTGTCAATAACTCTCCATTTGATGTCTCGCCAGCAATGATGTACATCCTTCCAATATCGGACAAAAGGAGCTGACAAAACTACATTCACAATGCAAGACTTATGCTCCGTAAGGCATGTTTTAATAGGAAGAGATGAACAGCCCACATAAATTAAATTACAACGACATATTAAACAATATTCCTCTTAGCATATGAAATGCGGGCACATGACATAATACATTGAGATATAGTGGACACAACCAGACAGGGCCATCCAAAGTCAGTGACCCTTCAGATTTCGGAACTTCTGGTTGGGGGAACTTTAGGGGCCACAAGAGGGGATTTGTTCTTGGAAGTTCAAAGAAGAGGTATTTTGAAATGATAATGCTCCTTTAAAATGTGACTCAGACCAGCAGACGCTGCAGCAATTTGGAATTTCCTTCGGTCCTGTTTTGGCGTCTACTCCCTCTGCCGGAGCTGGCGCATTGACGCCAGACGGTAGTGCAGACGGGGGTCTCACTGAGCCCCGCCGAACGTGCGGCACCCCCACAACCCGGAATAGAAGCTCTGAGTACTAGCCCTGACGCCATGATCCCAGGAGGAATGCATGGAGAACGGGGAGGGAGCCAGCCTGAGAGGACAACTGGATCCGATGAGCAGCGAGGATCGGGAGTGTCAGCAGCTTACGTTTTGTCTAAAAATGTGAGTACCCTGGAGCAGGTCTCAAAGGCTCCTCTTCTGGATTTTTCAGTGGGAACAGCAGTGAAACCAGCCGTAGTGACCTTAGAGTCACTATCAGGCTCATTTTCAAAGCACTTAGCCTCCCAAAGTTCCATAGAAACCTATGGAACTTAGCCTTCCAAAGTGCTTTGAAAATATGCCTCTGTGGGACCTAACTTCTGCGACCCAATCTGCTCTACAATCTTTAATTGTGAAAAACATGGAAACAATTAAAGTTCTTTCAAAGACTGTGTTAAACCAAATACAGACTTCTGAACTCCAAGCTTCCGAGGTTAAAAATTTGTCTGAGAAAATGGAGAAATTGGACTTGGTGGAACAAACCCTAATCAAAGACAAGAACTTTACATTAAGACGCCTGGAGTAGTTAGAAAATAAATCTAAGAGACTTACCTTGCGGTTTATAAATTTTCCTAGATCTCCTTTGGTAGTGCCAATTCAAATGGCTAGAAAATACTTAATGGAAATTCTGGGAATGTCAGAGAGTTCACTGCCACCTATAACACGAGCTTATTATATTCAAGCAGATGTGAAAACATCAGAAGAATTACCTGTACAAGGTGCAATGAATCTCACTACATTCCTAGAATTTTCTCTTGAGGTTATAACTCAGAGGACCACTTTATTGGTCACATTTGCTTTGGAAATTGATAGAGACGCAGTGCTCAAACTTTCCCTGAGACATTTGGATTCTCTGTTTATGGGTTCAAAAGTTAGAGTTTTTCCTGACTTGTCCAGGGAAACTCAGAAGAGACGTAGGATGCTTTTATTATATCGTCCAAGGGTGATAGCAATTGGTGCAGATTTCCTTCTGAGATTTCCCTGTATATGTAGAATAAAATTTCAATCCAAACAATATCAATTTTTTGACCCAAAACAGTTGGAGGATTTCTTAAAGAGCAGAGAAGAAGTCAATGTACAAGTTTAGTCACATATGTAACACTGTATGGCAGATTGGAGTTAACCAATCAGGAATTAAGCAACTTGTTAGATTTATTATTTGTGAAATTTGCTTAAATTTAAGTATAAAGATTTTCCCTTTTTCTTGGATCAGTTTCCTATTTTTGTGGACGATAGGTAACACATTATTGAGCTTTTGAATGTATCATTACTTTGTTGAAAGATTCTGTTTTAGTGTATTATCACTCATAAATGTATATGATTGTTAAAAATTAATAAAAGAGAAGTTATAAAAAAAAATGTGACTCAGGAGCACTGGGACATGGCTTTGTTGACTGATGCTCCCACAATGATTGAATAATGCTCCTTGCAGGTTGGCTCATAGCAGCGTTATTCATTTGCAGTACTGAGATACCATAGGTTGGTGCATATGAGCCAACTTTTCAAAATGATTGGGGATGCTGAAAATTATTATTTTTTTACAGATGGTGCATTTCCCCCCACTCCACCCCCCTATATCCCCTCTCCCCCTCCAACCCTCCTCTCCCCCTCTCCCCCTCTCTGATCAAGGAAGATAAAGACGTAGCAAAGAGAGTGAATGAATTCTTTGCTTCGGTCTTCACCGAGGAAGATTTGGGTGGGATACCGGTGTCGGAAATGGTATTTCAAGCGGACGAGTCTGAGAAACTTACTGACTTCATGGTAAACCTGGAGGACGTACTGGAGCAATTCAGCAAACTGAAGAGTAGCAAATCTGGACCAGATGGTATTCATCCTAGAGTACTGATAGAACTGAAAAATGAGCTTGCGGAGCTACTGTTAGTGATTTGCAATTTATCCTTAAAATCGAGCATGGTACCGGAAGATTGGAGGGTGGCCAATGTAACGCCAATTTTTTAAAAAGCTTTGTTCGTTTATTTCGGCTTCTTTATTTGCCATGGATTGTTAATTTTGTTTGAATTTCTGTCTGTTTTATGTTTGACACAAAAAAACATTAATAAAAATATGAATTAAAAAAAAAAAGCTTCCAGGGGAGATCCGGGAAATTATAGACCGGTGAGTCTGCTGTCGGTGCCGGGGAAAATGGTAGAGGCTATTATTAAAAACAAAATTACAGAGCACATCCAAGGACATGGATTACTGAATCAGCACGGCTTTTGTGTGGAGAAATCTTGCCTGACCAATTTACTTCAATTCTTTGAAGGCGTAAACAAACATGTGGACAAAGGGGAGCCGGTTGATATTATGTATCTGGATTTTCAAAAGGCGTTTGACAAGGTACCTCATGAAAGGCTACAGAGGAAATTGGAGGGTCATGGGACAGGAGGAAATGTCCTATTGTGGATTAAAAACTGGTTGACGGATAGGAAACAGAAAGTGGGGTTAAATGGGCAGTATTCACAATGGAGAAGGGTAGTTAGTGGGGTTCTTCAGGGGTCTGTGCTAGGACCGCTACTTTTTAATATATTTATAAATGATTTAGAGATGGAAGTAACCAGCGAGGTACTTAAATTTGCTGATGACACAAAGTTATTCAAAGTTGTTAACTCGCAACAGGATTGTGAAAAATTACAGAAGGACCTTACGAGACTGGGAGACTGGGCGGCTAAATGGCAGATGACATTTAATGTGAGCAAGTGCAAGGTGATGCATGTGGAAAAAAGAACCTAAATTATAGCTACGTCATGCAAGGTTCCACATTAGGAGTTACGGACCAAGAAAGGGATCTGGGTGTCGTCGTCGATAATACACTGAAACCTTCTGCTCAGTGTGCTGCTGCAGTTAGAAAAGTGAATAGAATGTTGGGTATTATTAGGAAAGGTATGGAAAACAGGTGTGAGGATGTTATAATGCCATTGTATCTCTCCATGGTGCGACCGCACCTTGAGTATTGTGTTCAATTCTAGTCGCTGCATCTCAAGAAAGATATAGTAGAATTGGAAAAGGTGCAGCGAAGGGCGATTAAAATGATAGCGGGGATGGGACGACTTCCCTATGAAGAAAGACTAAGCAGGCTAGGGCTTTTCAGCTTGGAGAAGAGAATGCTGAGGGGAGACATGATAGAGGTATATAAAATAATGAGTGGAGTGGAACAGGTGGATGTGAAGCGTCTGTAAACGCTTTCCAAAAATACTAGGACTAGGGGGCATGCGATGAAACTACAGTGTAGTAAATTTAAAACAAATCGGAGAAATTCTTTCTTCACCCAACACATAATTAAACTCTGGAATTCATTGCTGGTGAACGTGGTGAAGGCGGTTAGCTTGGCAGAGTTTAAAAAGGGGTTAGACGGTTTCCTAAAGGACAAGTCCATAAACCACTACTAAATGGACTTGGGAAAAATCCACAATTCCAGGAATAACATGTATAGAATGTTTGTACGTTTGGGAAGCTTGCCAAGTGCCCTTGACCTGGATTGGCCACTGTCATGGACAGGTTGCTGGGCTCGATGGACCCTTGATCTTTTCCCAGTGTGGAATTACTTATGTACTTATGCAGTGATGTCGAAAAAGGACATCTTTTTTGGAGTGGGGTTCTACGAGTGAAGGACGTCCAAAAAGGACGTCTTTTTGGAGTGGGTTTTTTATTATAATAAGTGAAGGACGTCCAAAAAGAACGTCTTTTTGGAGTGGGGTTTTTTGTTATAGGTGAAGGACGTCCAAAAAGGACATCTTTTTAGAGGGTTTTTTTTTTTTGAGTGAAGGACGTCCAAAAAGGACGTCCCTGATGACATTTTTTTCTTCCGATTCTTTCCTTTGCCCCAACAAGAGGTGTAGACCTCCCGTTAGGTTTTCCACGCTAAGGGGATCGGAAAACGGTAGTGCATCTCATTATAATAGCCTTGCAACGGTAGTACAGCTCATTATAATAGCCTTTGGATCATTTGTATTCCGTTTTCGTTAGCTGCTACCGTGACAGGAAAATGCCCTTTTGTGCATGTCCCCGGTTTACTACTTGCACGTTAAACTGGCTAAAACCAGTTTAAAACCCACGTTGCTGGCTCGGAAAGCTTAGTGCATCTAGCCCTAAGTGACTTGCCCCAGAGTCACAAGAGCTGCAGACAGTGGAAATCTACTACTACTTATCATTTCTATAGTGCTACTAGATGTACGCAGCGCTGTACATGAAGAGACAGTCCCTGCTCAGCAGAGCTTACAATCTAATTAGGACAGACAAACAGGACAAACAAGAGATAAGGGAATATTAAAGTGAGGATGATAAAATAAGGGTTCTGAAAAAGAATATCCCAAAACCAGTAGCTCTTCCTTACCATGTAGGTCTTGCAGCTGTGTGGATTTAATATTATCTTTAACATATAATGCCACTCCCAATTCTCAGGCCTCTGCACTAACCATTATGTTATGTAGTAAACCCAGCTACTCAAATAAAAGCTTAATAAAGATTTTGCTTCTGGATTAAACTGTCTGCCTAGTGCAAAGGTAGCAGCCCTCATGCGTCACCTAGATAGGATTTTTGATGGTGCTAGGGAGGAAACAGCTATACATGTGGATACCAATTACATAGGAAAATATAGGAGGAAGTTTCTGGAAGCCAAATGTTGGCACTGGGGTAGAAAGTTGAAATCTAGATCCTCCAGGGTAGCATTTTCAGAAATGCTCCCTATTCCATGTACAGGACCCAAGAGACAGGCAGAGCTCCATTGTTTCAATGGGTAATTGAGGTTATGCTGCATGAATGAGGAATTTTGATTTGATTGAAAATGGGTGACATTCTGGTGAAAGGGGAGTCTATTCTGAAAGGATGGGCTCCACTTTAACTGGGATGAAACCAGGCTACTGATGCTAACATTTTGAAAAGGTGATAGAGCAGCTTTTAAACTACAATGGGGGGAAACAGTGGCATAGCTAGGTGGGGCCAGGGGGCCTGGGCCCCCTAAATTTCATCTGGGCCCCTGGTTTTGCTGGCGGGGGGTCCCCAACTCCCGCCAGCTGAAGCCTTCTGCAGCGCCGGTGTCCGGCAGGTCGTATGCCCTGCCCTGTGCTCTTTCTTCCTCCTGACATCCTGCACATTCCTTTAAGTGAAACTGAGCATGCTCAGTTTCACATAAAGGAGCATGCACAGGAGGTCAGCAAGAAGAACGAGCAGGGCAAGTGTAATTGTCCTAGCTCAAGTACTCAGCTTTCAAAAGAATGTCCCAAAACCAGTATCTCTTCCTTATCCTGTAGGTCTTGCAGCTGTGTAGTTTTAATATTATCTTTAACATATAATGCCACTCCCCCTCTCTTTCTTTCTACTCTGTCTTTCTTGAACATATTATAGTCTTATAAAACCATATTCCAGTCTCTTACTGTGTTTCTCTTTCTGTAGTAACAGTTCTTTTATGTTAAACAGAGCCCTGTGAGTATTTGGTTACTGTGTTTTATGCTACAAAAAAAATAATTTACAAAACTCATGTAGAGAATGGTTTGCATTGTTTCTTTTACAGGTGAAGCTTAAGGGGCTGGTCTCTACTCTGGAGGCTAGCTATGTTTCGAAATAGCAATGAAGATGTCACCACAAAGGAAACCTCATGTATTATTGTTATTATTGTTGTCATTGCATAGGAGACTAGTGAGAGAAGCTGGAAACCAGAGATAATTTGGTGAAGAGTTTTTGTTTCAACAAAAAGTAGTCAAGTGGACTAGTGGTTAGGGCACCAGTTTTGACATCCCAAGGTACTCAGTTCAAAACTCACTGCTGTTGTTAATTGGGAAGTGAATAGTGTATTTGGTACACCCATGTTTGTGCTTATACTTTCTTGAGAGGTCACCCTGGGGAATGTTAGCCTTTCACACAGTTAAATAGGAGAAGTAGTGATGGGTGAGGATGCCCCAGATTACTTTCTCAATCCACATTAGGAAATCATTTGTTTTGTAAAGGGGGGGGGGGGGGGGATGATGTAACATTGGGAGAATTTCCAACAGATTAGTTATATGAATTTATCCCTGCTGTTCCTACTTTTTGGAGTTTTATGCCTGTGTGCCTATTCCTGAGCAGCTTTTTTCTGTTTTAGGTGTCCAACCAATGACAGCAGCCTTTCTGCAGATTCTGGTAGCATTTTGTTCCAGGGGTTTGTTGTTGTTGTTGTTGTTAGCAGCTCTAGAACTCCTAGGTTGTTCTTTTGGTGAACTTTTGTTTCTTGCACCTGCTTGGAAACTCAGACTTTCTAACAGCAGAACCTTCTAGCAATTTTGGGAAGTCAATGGAAAGGAATGGAAGTGAAAGAGGGGTGTTCCTGGAGGCAGCAGTAAACTCCCCCCAAAGTAAATTAAGCTCCTGTTTTGCTCACCAAAATTGTCTTAGATCATCTCCCACCTCTGACCATTCATCTCATGGAGAGAACTCTATTTTTCCTGCCATGCCTGTACTGGTATTCTGAACTGCAAGGAATTATCCTACCTATACACCCATGGGAAGGAATATAGGGGTATCATACCTCTCCAGAAAAAGGAGGACACATTGATCCAGTCCGGGTTTTGCTTCCATTGAAAGTAAAGGAAATAAAACCCAGACTGGCTCAATCTGTCCTTCTTTTTCTGGAGCCATATGGTAACCCTATTATCACAGGACACTTGTCCTGAACAAGGATTGGTGAATTTCCAGGACTAGAACCAGAAATGGAAAAGTTGCTGAATGGCACTGTGTGGTGGTATGGAGAACCACTATACCCCAGAAGGATCCAGGTGAAAGAGAGGGTAATTGTTTAGAATTGCATATTCCATCCAGGCAACCCTGTTCCAGCTGAGGGACTGGCTACATCTCAGGTAGAGGGGAAGCTTATCCAGTAAACCATGTGCAGCTTACAGAGCTTTAATGCCTGACTGCTGTGAATTGTCGTCAAGCTGGCTGCTAGTTTTCTATCAAGGTACTAATAATGGAACTTTAACATCTGTCATATGGGAACAGTAAGGGGTAACAGAAGAGAGGAAGAAATAGTATACAAGCATAAATAGAAACAAGCAAAAGCAACACTAGGCCTTCAGGTTGCAGATAAATACAGTTCTTTTATTTAAGAAATGACCCGACACAGGCCGTGTTTTGGTGCAAGAGCGCCAGCCTCAGGGGTCTAAATTAAAAACATAGAAAATCATAAATCAGTAATAAAAGACATTACATAAAAGAAATTATTTGAGACTATATACAAGATGAACATTTAAATAAATTAAATGTCAATTCCACATGTTGGGAAAGAGCCTTTCGGTAAATGAGGACCATCAGATTTGAGAGAAAAGCATATGATTCAGAAGGAAACACTACCATATGAAATTATTAAAGGATAGAATAACACAGATATTAACAAATACTGTATATAAATAAATGGATCTTACCAAGGTGTTCTTATGAATATAATCACAAAATCTTGGAATGAACCAAGCATGCAGGGTATTTTACCTAATATAAAGAAGGATAAGTGAGAAAACGGAGAAGGGAAGGTGGAGATATCAGAAAAGGTGTGTGTTGTTTAATGTATTCATATAATAACCATTATATTATTTTTGAGTCTTGAATTTAGAAATCTCAAATTCCCATATATTATAGGATGTCTTTCAGATTCTCTAATTCAATGCAGAGAAATCCTGATCGGTATGCATATGTGAGCGTTTGCTGTAATGAACAACATCCGATTCCTTATTAAGTATAACAGGGAATGTAAGCAGTTAAGATCGGTACAGTATTACAATCCACTATTCAAAAGCAGGGAAAGTTAGGGACACAAATAGCGTTATCTTTTGCAACTCAACGTTATGGTGGGCATGGACAATTGTTGAAAAAAACCCTTGGTGCTAAACTCACGCTCTCATGTTTGTTTAGAGTGTAGTTTATCTATCGCCACAGGCTTAAAAAGAAAACGATAACAAAACAATAATAAAACAAAAAACTAATGATAATTAAAATAATGACAAGGCCCAGAAAGTGTGAACGTGGAAATAGAGCTCGTGCAGTCTGGAGCTCGATACTCAAAGGATTATCATGAATAACGCTTCCCTGCAGCACGGCATCCTTTCAGACAGAAGTGGTGAAAGTGTTATGATTGTTGGTGGAAATGAACAATCTCAATTGGTGCTAAAACTGCGTAATCATATTTAGAGTACAGACGAGCAGGCAAATATCAAATGCCAATCACTAGTGTTGAGGCACGCTCCACTGATATTATAAATTCAACATGTTACAAAATGTACGGCTACAGTGTTGTGGAACTGTGTTTTTAAAGAAACACATGGATAGGGAAAACTTACCCCGAGCGTGGCAAATATCAGTGTAGTCTTCAAACGCTGTCAGTGGAAAAAACCGCCAGTGTAGTCTTTTAGCAAAAGCTATCGGTGAAAAAACCGCCAAAATTAAGGGCATATGTGTTATAGTGCTATTTAAATCAAAGATGACGTAGGTGGGAAGATAACGTCATGCATTACTTATGTCTTGGCAGCTACACAGAAATGTTGCCCGTGTAATCCTTTGATTTTGAAAAAGAGGATTAAAGTTAAAAAACAAATTAAGAATGAGATTAATATGTCGGAAAAATAAAAATAATAATAACTCATTTTTCTGAACTTTATCCAAGGGAGAAAATTATATTTAAACATGTATATAAAAAATGTGCATTGTTTGTATAATTTTCACAAGACGCTGTTTGTTCAAAAGTATTATGATCTATGATACTGTGTAGTGATATGCATAGATGGAGATCAATGTTTGATGAATAAACAATGAAAATCCAATATCCATAGTAATTGCATGGAAAGATCTAGTTATAAAATTATGGAATAGTCAAAACAAATAAATGTCATCAAGCAGAATCAAAGTAGAACAAATATGAACAGATATAGTACAAGTTTCAGCATAATATCAGGAAGTAACCTGTTCCGGGGCAGAGGTAGCATGGAAACCAACAACGCTGACTGCTGCGTGGCACACCCCCAATGGCGTGCACCCGTGGGGGGGTTCTTTCGCCGGGGGGGGGGTGTCCCTTCGCCGTGGGGGGTCGCGCTGCACGGGGGGGGGCGCTGCACCCGGGGGGCGGGGCGCATCGGCGATCTGCCCCGGGTGTCAGCGCCCCTCGGAACGCCACTGGCAGGGAGTTCAGATTGGGGTGCAAACTTGGTGGCCTGTGTTTTTTTTGTAATTGTCCTCCTTGTCAGTGCCATGGTCAATCACCACTCATGCACTGATAGGAAGTGAGGCATTTTAGCAATGACCTGCAGAGTACTGTCACATTTTTAACACAGCTGTAATTTGCATGGTCATTTATTACTACATCACTGCAGAATATTTATTAGCTAATTTTGCGACAGAAGCTGCAAACTCAGCCATCAGTACATGACTCTACTGCATGGCTTTTTTGCATCAACCCCAGGGTATTTTCTTGGTCCTTCTGCTTTTCCAGCTTTTTTATTCAGCTTCCCCAGGATCACAATTCTCATCACAATTTTCATCACACTCTACTCCACTATACATATACTTCTGCAATTAAAATTTGCTGCAATAGTATCTATAATTATATATGATTTTAATTGCTTTCAGTAAGCAGTTTGCATTAAATGCATATTTAATATGGCTCAGGTAATTCATATCTGAAGTAGTCACTTTGTAGCAGAATGTGAGACCCCGGGCAGGGTTTTAGGGAAGCCCTGTGAATAACTCAGCAAGAGATATAAAGGTGAAAGTCAATGTTTTTATTCACCTGAGCCCTGCGCCAGGGATCTGTTACCTCACAGGCCAGAAACCTCAGATACAACAGTTTCTCTGGGTTAGTAACAGCCCAGCATCCTGGAAGCAGGATGCTGGGCTCGATGGACCTTTGGTCTTTCCCAGTATGGTAATACTTATGTACTTATGTAAGTAGGCCTTTGGCTATCAGACCAGCAGTCTGTGGCTGGTGGGACTGCCTTGCCCCAAACACAGCCTGTGAACTCTCAGGTCTTCTGAAACTCAGGTCTGGCTCCAGTGAGACCTCAGCTAGGGTTACCATGTGGCTCCAGAAAAAAAAGGACGGATTGAGCCAGCCGGGTTTTACTTCCATTGCTTTCAATGGAAGTAATTGAGCCAGCCGGCTCAAGCAATGGAAGTAAAACCCGGCTGGCTCAATCCGTCCTCCTTTTTCTGGAGCCATATGGTAAACCTAACCTATCTTTTAAACTTCCCAGGTATTGACTTCGCCCCTCCTAGCTCACTTCCTCCCAGGGCAGAATCAGTGCTCTTAAGGTGGCCCAGGTTTGTTAGAGAGGGACATTTCTTACTAGTGAAGGACAGTATTCTATAAACCCCGTCACACAGTAAAACTGGTTTTGAAAAGCTACCTACTTAAAATTGTCATTATTTATTCTACTGAGTACTCTGTCAACAAGCAGGATGACCAAGCAAAGAGAAGACAAAAACAATCCCACAAAAAAAAACAACAAAGAGCGTGAATGGCCAAGACAATGGAGTAGGCCATTTGATCAAGTCTTAATTATGGGCATCCATAGGAAATAGCACAGAGCTCAAATTCAAAGCAAAAAGCAAACGCTGAACATGAGCTCTAGACTGTCCATGTTTCAGCTGGTGCCTTTATCAGGTGTCCTTAATAAATATATGAATATACATGTGTGAATAAAAAGGTGCAAATTAACTACTAATAAACCTGTTCTGACCTGTAAGCTAGTCAGGTAAATACAGCTCTAGACAGATAGCGAATAGGTGACAAGAAAACAATTTTAATTTTATTTTGAAAGTAGTAAGCCATATATAGTAAATTAGATATCCTGTGCTGAGGCAAGGACATTGAGGAATAGAGTACACACTCTTGAAGTGATAAGGAGGCAGTTTTCTTCCCTTTTATTTGTGGTTTTAAGAAGCGGTAATAGGGCAGCTGCTGCTTCTGTGTCATCATCTACTCCTGGGAGAAAGAAGCAGGGCTCCACCATACAAGAAAGGAAAAGAATTGAAGTTCGAGAGAGCTTGAACAAACAACAGATAAGTCTTCTGCATCTACACAAACATCATTAAACAAAATGAAGTTTACAATAACATACATTTATACCTCAAAAAACTCTCTGGTATAAAGACTGTGAATAGATAGAGGGATTCACAGACCAAGTTTACATTTCCTGGTTCAACACACTTCCAGAAGTTTAATAGAAATATTTAAAGAAAGAAGCATACCTAGTGTAAACTGTATTTACTTATGATGCTGAAGTAAATAAAACCTGAGTCTGGTTTTGTGAAGCCAGGAGTAGTTAAAAGGTGAAGATTTGTTTAGTAAACTAAGTTGGAAATAAGCAAATTTCTAAGCTGAATTTATTCAAAGAAAAAAAAGTCAACAAAGCTGGTGGTTGTTAGAAAGGTATGCTATTCTGTAGTACTTTGGAAATATTCTCAATAAATTGAATTTACTTTAAACCTTTACTTTTCTTTCAGACTTTAAGTCCCACCTCCAGTCAGGTAGCCCCTGTGCTACCTTGGAGGAGGGAGGTCTCCTAGAAGGAGAGCATCACCCTGGTGAAGTAGGAAGTACTCCTGTAGCCAGGACCTGCCCACCAGGGGATGTATTATCCTTTCGCACCGAGGATATATCTCCAAATGTTGCCCGGGAGGGAAAGGTTAGGACAGCTGTTGTACTTGGTGATTCGATCATTAGGCATATAGATAGCTGGGTGGCTGGTGGACGTGAGGATCGCCTGGTGACTTGCCTGCCTGGTGCGAAGGTGGCGGACCTCACGTGTCACCTAGATAGGATTCTAGATAGTGCTGGGGAGGAGTCCGCTGTCTTGGTACATGTGGGTACCAATGACATAGGAAAATGTGGGAGAGAGGTTCTGGAAGCAAAATTTAGGCTCTTAGGTAGAAAGCTGAAATCCAGATCCTCCAGGGTAGCATTTTCTGAAATGCTACCTGTGCCACGCGCAGGGCCCAAGAGACAGGCAGAGCTCCAGAGTCTCAATGCGTGGATGAGACGATGGTGCAGGGAGGAGGGCTTTAGATTTGTTAGGAACTGGGCAACATTCTGGGGAAGGGGGAGCCTATTCCGAAAGGATGGGCTCCATCTTAACCAGAGTGGGACCAGGCTGCTGGCATCGGCGTTTAAGAAGGAGATAGAGCAGCTTTTAAACTAGAAATGGGGGGAAGGCCGACAGTCGCTCAAAAGAGCATGGTTCGGGATAAGGTATCTTTCAAAGATATCACCATAACAGGGAAGATAGAGTATCCTGATAGTGAGGTTGCAAAAGAGATTGTAGTAGATCGGGTATCTTTAAATAACAATAAAAATCAGACAAAAGATTGCCAGTTAATACTGTCAAGTACTAAGCATGATGTACTTAGGAACAACAAACATAGTTTGAAATGTCTATATGCGAATGCCAGGAGCCTAAGAAATAAGATGGGGGAGTTAGAATATATTGCACTAAATGAAAAATTAGATATAATAGGCATCTCTGAGACCTGGTGGAAGGAGGATAACCAGTGGGACACTGTCATACCGGGGTACAAATTATATCGTAGTGATAGGGTGAATCGGATTGGTGGAGGGGTAGCATTGTATATTAACGAGAGCCTTGAATCAAATAGATTGAAAATTCTGCAGGAAGCAAAACACTCCTTGGAATCACTGTGGATTGAAATTCCATGTGCAAAGAGGAAAGGATAGTGATAGGAGTGTACTACCGTCCGCCTGGCCAGGACGAACAGACGGATGCGGAAATGTTAAAGGAAATCAGGGACGCAAACAAACTGGGCAACACAATAATAATGGGGGATTTCAATTACCCGCATATAGACTGGGTTAATGTAACATCTGTACACTTAAGGGACATAAGATTTCTTGATGAAATCAAGGACAGCTTCATGGAACAGCTAGTTCAGGAGCCGACAAGAGAAGGAAAAATACTAGACTTAGTCCTTAGTGGTGCTCATGATCTAGTGCAGGGGGTAACGATACGAGGGCCGCTTGATAACAGTGATCATAATATGATCGGTTTTGATATTGGCATTGAAGGAAGTGAAACTAGGAAATCAAGTACGCTAGCGTTTAACTATAGAAAAGGTGATTACGACAAAATGAGAAAAATGGTGAAAAAAAGACTGAAAGGAGCAGCTCGCAGAGTAAAAAACTTGCATCAGGCGTGGATGCTGTTTAAAAACACCATCCTGGAGGTTCAGGACAAATATATTCCACGTATTAGAAAAAAGGGAAAAAAGACTAAACGTCAGCCGGCGTGGCTAAACAGTAAGATAAAGGAAATCATTAGAGCCAAAAAACAATCCTTCAGAAAGTGGAGAAGAGAACCAACTGAAAGTAACAGGATAGATCATAAGGAATGCCAAGCCAAATGCAAAGCGGAGATAAGGAGGGCAAAAAAGGACTTTGAGAAGAAATTAGCGTTGGAAGCAAAAATACATAGTAAAAACTTTTTTAGATACATTAAAAGCAGGAAACCGGCCAAAGAGTCGGTTGGGCCGCTGGACGAAAATGGTGTTAAAGGGGCGATCAAGGAGGACAAAGCCGTAGCGGAGAAATTAAATGAATTCTTTGCTTCGGTCTTCACCGAGGAGGATTTGGGGGGGACACCGGTGCCGGAAAGAATATTTGAAGCGGGGGAGTCGGAGAAACTAAACAAATTCTCTGTAACCTTGGAGGATGTAATGGGTCAGTTCAGCAAGCTGAAGAGTAGTAAATCACCGGGACCTGATGGTATTCATCCCAGAGTATTAATAGAACTAAAAAATGAACTTGCGGAGCTACTGTTAGAAATATGCAATCTGTCCCTAAAATCGAGTGTAATACCGGAAGACTGGAGGGTAGCCAATGTTACTCCGATTTTTAAGAAAGGTTCCAGAGGAGATCCGGGAAATTATAGACCGGTGAGTCTGACGTCGGTGCCGGGCAAGATGGTGGAGGCTATTATTAAGAATAAAATTGCAGAGCATATACAAAAACATGGACTGATGAGACAAAGTCAGCACGGATTTAGTGAAGGGAAGTCTTGCCTCACCAATCTAATGCATTTTTTTGAGGGGGTAAGCAAACATGTGGACAATGGGGAGCCGGTTGATATTGTATATCTGGATTTTCAGAAGGCGTTTGACAAAGTGCCGCACGAAAGACTCCTGAAGAAATTGCAGAGTCATGGAATCGGAGGTAGGGTATTATTATGGATTAAGAACTGGTTGAAAGATAGGAAGCAGAGAGTAGGATTGCGTGGCCAGTATTCTCAGTGGAGGAGGGTAGTTAGTGGGGTCCCGCAGGGGTCTGTGCTGGGTCCGTTGCTTTTTAATGTATTTATAAATGACCTAGAGATGGGAATAACTAGTGAGGTAATTAAATTCGCCGATGACACAAAATTATTCAGGGTCGTCAAGTCGCAGGAGGAATGTGAACGATTACAGGAGGACCTTGCGAGACTGGGAGAATGGGCGTGCAAGTGGCAGATGAAGTTCAATGTTGACAAGTGCAAAGTGATGCATGTGGGTAAGAGGAACCCGAATTATAGCTACGTCTTGCAAGGTTCCACGTTAGGAGTTACGGATCAAGAAAGGGATCTGGGTGTCGTCGTCGATGATACGCTGAAACCTTCTGCTCAGTGTGCTGCTGCGGCTAGGAAAGCGAATAGAATGTTGGGTGTTATTAGGAAGGGTATGGAGTCCAGGTGTGCGGATGTTATAATGCCGTTGTATCGCTCCATGGTGCGACCGCACCTGGAGTATTGTGTTCAGTACTGGTCTCCGTATCTCAAAAAAGATATAGTAGAATTGGAAAAGGTACAGCGAAGGGCGACGAAAATGATAGTGGGGATGGGACGACTTTCCTATGAAGAGAGGCTGAGAAGGCTAGGGCTTTTCAGCTTGGAGAAGAGACGGCTGAGGGGAGATATGATAGAAGTGTATAAAATAATGAGTGGAATGGATCGGGTGGATGTGAAGCGACTGTTCACGCTATCCAAAAATACTAGGACTAGAGGGCATGAGTTGAAGCTACAGTGTGGTAAATTTAAAACGAATCCGAGAAAATTTTTCTTCACCCAACGTGTAATTAGACTCTGGAATTCATTGCCGGAGAACGTGGTACGGGCGGTTAGCTTGACGGAGTTTAAAAAGGGGTTAGATAGATTCCTAAAGGACAAGTCCATAGACCGCTATTAAATGGACTTGGAAAAATTCCGCATTTTTAGGTATAACTTGTCTGGAATGTTTTTACGTTTGGGGAGCGTGCCAGGTGCCCTTGACCTGGATTGGCCACTGTCGGTGACAGGATGCTGGGCTAGATGGACCTTTGGTCTTTCCCAGTATGGCACTACTTATGTACTTATGTAAGTAATAACAAAAATAATTTCAATCCAGAGTGTAACATCTTTTTTATTTATTTATTTATTTATGTTATTGCATTTGTATCCCACATTCCCCCACCTATTTGCAGGCTCAATGTGGCTTACATAGATTTGTTAACATTGTCATTTCATGATATCAGATACAGTTAGTAATGTGTAGCGATCAAGGAGGGGAAGAGAGAAGAGGGAGGAGAGTGATTAGGGTAGTTATAGAAGGTGGGTGTTCACATCACCCCCCCCCCCCCCCCCCCAGTGCTTCACCTCCAAGCCTTCCCTGGGTGCATTCTTCTTACCTGATGGGGTGCTGGGAGCAGCCGGGTGGCTGTCGGCTCCACTGGTTCCCTGCTCCCTCTGCTGTTACTTCCTGTTCCGGGGCAGAGAGAGCAGGGAACCTGTGGAGCCAACAGCCACATAGCTCCTCTCTGCACCCCTCCTGCAGTGTGCACCCGGGGTGGACCGCCCCCACAGACCCGCCTTCAGCACGTCACTGCTCCCCTCATATCCTCCTCACTTTCTCTTCTTTATCCCATCTCAAAATTTGATTTCTACCTATCAGCTTGCTTCCATTTATTTTTTTCTCTCCAATCACTAAGATTTCACTCTTACTCCTTACCATCCACCCCTCAATCTCCCTCTTTTTATTGTATCTACCTACAGCTTTTCATCTATTTTCTTAATTCTAGCCATTATTCCCCATCTCTTTTCAGTAACTTCTTCCTCCCTTGTGTCCAGCAGTTCTCCTCCTCTATCCAAAATCTCCCTCTTGCTCTCCTCCATTATGGGGAGGGGGGTGGAATTTATCAACATTGGCTACCATTAGACAGATTATTTTACCACAAATCATGCCATTTTAGCACAAGGTCCTATTTTATGCATGAAACTCTGTAAAACAGCATGACTTGTGGTAAAATAAACCATCTTAACAGTAGTCCATGTTGATAAGTTCCCCCCCCCTTAGTGTCTTCCCTCTTTTGCTTTCTCTCCCTATCCCCCCATACCCAGCATTACTGTCTCTCCCCTGCTGTTCCTTCCCTGTGTCTAGCATCTGCCCTCCTCTTTCTCTCCTCCTGTATCCAGCATCTGTCCTCCATCTCATCTGTCTCTCAATTCCCACCTCCTAATATTCAGAATCTGCACTCTTTCCCTATCTCTCCCAATGTCCACCATATCCTGTCCATTTCCCCTCCATCTCTATTCCCTCTATGTCCATCCATTTCCCCCTCTATCGCCTTACATCCTTGTCCCCATATGCTTTCCCATATCCAATATCTCCCTTCCATTTATGTGTCCCTTCTTCTTTGCCCTTGTTCACATCTTCCTACGCCCCTCTTATGTCCAGTATCTCCTTCCATCTTCATATGCCCCCCACTCTGTTCTGTATCTTCCTTCCATCTCCCTATTTTGTCCTATGCCCAGAATTTCTTCTCTTATCTCCCAATTCCCACCTGGTTCTACTTTGCAAACACCTGGGCATTTATAGCGTTCTGGGCAAAAGTGACCCTCATTCACTTTTGCCCTTTTTGGTGGTGGGTTCAAAATAGTGCCAGTGACCACTAGCAGTAGTCTCACTGTGAACCTGCCACATAAAAGCAAAAAGCCCTTATATGTCAATTTGACCCATTAGTACCACATTACTACTGCCAGGGGTTGCTAGTGTCATCTTGAACCCAGTGTTGAAAGGGTAGGAGTCACTGAGGATCATTCTTGCCCCAACCACTATGCTCCCAGAGATTTGCTAGGTAGGGCCTGGAGCCTGGGGTAGGGGGGAGTTAGGGAAGAAGGGGGAATTTGGGCCATCTGAAGGGACATGAGTTGGGGCAATCAGGGGGGGGGGCTGAGGTGGGAGATCATCTGAGGGGAAAGGGGGGCTTCAGCCCCCCCCCCCTCAGGAAGTAGCCCAAATGCATCAGCCAGAAAAATACTGCCAACTTTTTCTGGCTGTATTTTTCAGAAGTAACACAAGTTGCAATGTTCACCGCAAGCCACATTATTAGATTTACATAATAATGAGCTGTTTTTGCATGCATTTACAGTATCTCATGGTACCTAATATTAATGTGTATTATGGTAATATAATGCGTTATTGCCCTTTAACGTGTTAAGGGGGAAATAGCATTCTTCACATATGGCATATTAACAACACATAATGCTAAACACAAAATTAAGTTACAAAAACCACTTCATATGCAGAGCAACTCTTTTAAATTAATGGCCATTTATATTCCATTCTTCCTAGGCAGGCAAGGTGGATGATATTTAAAATATATGGGGCCCAATATTCAAAGCATTTATGCTCCTAACACTTTGAAAATTTACTAGGGCTGAATGCATAAATGTTTACTCAAAGGAGTCAATATGCAAAACAGTTTAAACAGCAGATGCTTCTGTCTGTTTAAATCGTTTGTCTGAGACCAACTGGGCATTTTCAGTGGCGTTTAACCAGATAGTGCCACTGAAAATACCCGGTTAGCATCCAAGCTGAAACCATCTATTTTGGGGTTGTTCTGAGGGCAGAGTCAGCACATAACTGGCTAAGATAAATGTATAAATAGGACTGCATAAAACACAGTCCTATCTTTATGCAATTCTTCATAACACGGTGAAATGCCAAATATTGCTACAGTAGAGGCGTGGTCTAATGGTTAGTGCAGCAGACTTTAATCCCAGCATCCTGCTGCAGCTCCCCGTGACCCTGGGCAAGTCACTTAACCCTCCATTGCTTCAGGTACAAAAACCAAGATTGTGAGCCCTCTAGGTACAGAAATAGTACCTGCTTATAATTGGATTGTAAGCCACATTGAACCTGAGCTCCATTTGGGCTAATGCAGGATACAAATGTTGTTATACATAATTTTATATACCCAAAAACTCAATGCCAGAGCCCTCATTGTCACTAACATCACACAATCATTGATCTGAAATGAGAGTGCAATACCCGGAAGCAACACATTTGCAGCCTTATACATACCACCTGATTTGAAGCTAGCACAGTTGAGTGTGTATTAATGTAGCCACCAATTACTCACATGCCCTCAGTTGATCATACTTCTTATCTATTGCCCTCTCACTGCGCTGCTGATTGGAACTTAGTATACTATCCCTCGCAGATGCCGCCATGAAATTTCGCAAAATTCTTAATTAAGGTGATTTTAACCTACATATAGATGATTCCAGAAATCCTAAAACTTCTCGCTTCCTCACTTTTACTCTGACCTAGGACTACATCAGCATGCTTCTCTCCCGACTCACTCTGTGGAACATATTCTTGACTAGAAAATATACACAATTTTGCAATGATTGAAACCAACAAACTTTTAAAGGCTTACAAGAAAATATACCAAAATGAGAGCCAAAAAAGCCAGAAAAAAAACTGCACAGAATGAATAATGGATGTTTATCTGTATACAGAGCCTCACGCTCAAATAAAGTGCAATCTTCTCTCCAAGTGTTGCAATTCTCCATTTTCATATTCTCTACATGCTGGCCACCATAAATCCCAGACAAGGTAAGGGCCTCCTTGTTTCACAATGGCTACATCAGGAGGAAAGGTTAACCTTTATGGATTTATGGCATGCTAGCACATGGAAAATATGAAAATGGAGAATTGAAACACTTGGGGAGAAGTTTGTGCTTTATTTCAGCATGAGGGCCTTTATTTTAGAAGAATCCCCACGTGTAAAGTATAAATGGCAACATTTAAAAATCTGGAGATGCCCAGACTTTTAAGTTCCATTTCAGAAAGGGGCCTTTCACTGTGGGGAAGCTCAGCATGTGGAGATATCATGGGGTGGGGTAGGGTAGGGAGATGGAGTGATTTGGGTGAGCTTACAATACAGACTTGCATTCCTCATTTCATGCAGGATATCCATATCTGTATGGAAAAAAAGAGACATCAAATGTACAGAGGGGGAAATAAGTATTTGATCCCTTGCTGATTTTGTAAGTTTGCCCACTGACAAAGACATGAGCAGCCCATAATTGAAGGGTAGGTTATTGGTAACAGTGAGAGATAGCACATCACAAATTAAATCCGGAAAATCACATTGTGGAAAGTATATGAATTTATTTGCATTCTGCAGAGGGAAATAAGTATTTAATCCCTCTGGCAAACAAGACCTAATACTTGGTGGCAAAACCCTTGTTGGCAAGCACAGCGGTCAGACGTCTTCTGTAGTTGATGATGAGGTTTGCACACATGTCAGGAGGAATTTTGGTCCACTCCTCTTTGCAGATCATCTCTAAATCATTAAGAGTTCTGGGCTGTCGCTTGGCAACTCGCAGCTTCAGCTCCCTCCATAAGTTTTCAATGGGATTAAGGTCTGGTGACTGGCTAGGCCACTCCATGACCCTAATGTGCTTCTTCCTGAGCCACTCCTTTGTTGCCTTGGCTGTATGTTTTGGGTCATTGTCGTGCTGGAAGACCCAGCCACGACCCATTTTTAAGGCCCTGGCGGAGGGAAGGAGGTTGTCACTCAGAATTGTACGGTACATGGCCCCATCCATTCTCCCATTGATGCGGTGAAGTAGTCCTGTGCCCTTAGCAGAGAAACACCCCCAAAACATAACATTTCCACCTCCATGCTTGACAGTGGGGACGGTGTTCTTTGGGTCATAGGCAGCATTTCTCTTCCTCCAAACACGGCGAGTTGAGTTCATGCCAAAGAGCTCAATTTTTGTCTCATCTGACCACAGCACCTTCTCCCAATCACTCTCGGCATCATCCAGGTGTTCACTGGCAAACTTCAGACGGGCCGTCACATGTGCCTTCCGGAGCAGGGGGACCTTGCGGGCACTGCAGGATTGCAATCCGTTATGTCGTAATGTGTTACCAATGGTTTTCGTGGTGACAGTGGTCCCAGCTGCCTTGAGATCATTGACAAGTTCCCCCCTTGTAGTTGTAGGCTGATTTCTAACCTTCCTCATGATCAAGGATACCCCACGAGGTGAGATTTTGCGTGGAGCCCCAGATCTTTGTCGATTGACAGTCATTTTGTACTTCTTCCATTTTCTTACTATGGCACCAACAGTTGTCTCCTTCTCGCCCAGCGTCTTACTGATGGTTTTGTAGCCCATTCCAGCCTTGTGCAGGTGTATGATCTGTCCCTGACATCCTTAGACAGCTCCTTGCTCTTGGCCATTTTGTAGAGGTTAGAGTCTGACTGATTCACTGAGTCTGTGGACAGGTGTCTTTCATACAGGTGACCATTGCCGACAGCTGTCTGTCATGCAGGTAACGAGTTGATTTGGAGCATCTACCTGGTCTGTAGGGGCCAGATCTCTTACTGGTTGGTGGGGGATCAAATACTTATTTCCCTCTGCAGAATGCAAATAAATTCATATACTTTCCACAATGTGATTTTCCGGATTTAATTTGTGATGTGCTATCTCTCACTGTTACCAATAACCTACCCTTCAATTATGGGCTGCTCATGTCTTTGTCAGTGGGCAAACTTACAAAATCAGCAAGGGATCAAATACTTATTTCCCCCACTGTACAATTGCCCCAAAGTATTTTGCTCATATATGGAAGCCTGTCCCTAGCAGAAGTTTAAAAGTGAAGCAACATGCAAGACTAAATGAAAGTTAAAGCAAGCTGAATGGGAAGATTGCACAGTTCATGCTAGTAACTAGAAACTCAGCAGGAATTTACAGATGACTTCACTCTGAAGCAGCCTGCACAGGTAAAACAGTAAACAGTGGCCATTGTTAGGCTGGGATACCCTGAGAGAATAAGCATAGTTTACTTGCTTTGTTTTTTTTTTTTGGGGGGGGGGGAGAAAGGGTAGTGAAGGAGGGGGAACTTTCTCCCTCTATCTCAGATTGGCATCTCTCTCTCTCTCTCTCTCTCTCTCTCTCTTCCCCTGGACCCCTCCCCACTCTACTGGAACTCTCTCTTCCACTCATATACAGTCATACTTTTATCACTCTCTCACCCCTTCATTCCAGGGTTTCTGCCACCAGCTTCAACTTTCCCACCTGTTCAGTTTTTAGCTGCAGCAGGGTAACACAATACAATATTTTCCAACCTTTGTATTTCATAATCTATTCTTATCACCTTCCTTGGTGTTTCGTTTTTGTAATTTTATTTAGATTTATTTTTTTTAAGTTCTAATACTTATACAATGTTAACCAACAGCATAACAAAGAAGTAAAATTATACTACCAAGAACTAGAGGCAAGAAAGGAAATGGAGTTACCAATTATTGAATGCGGGAGTAGAGGCTGGGTGTGATAAGCATCATTCTTTACTTGTCCATCCAGATCATGCTGTATAGGTTTTGGCAAATTCTTATTATGATGTTCCTATACTGCTCATTTCAAAATGTCAGATACAGTAGCCCAACATATATGTGCATTCAGCTAGGAAACATCCTTCCAATTGCTAAGCACTGCCTGGCAGGCCAATGATAACATCAGGTCAAACTTTTTATATTGCTTAGGTAATGAAATTCTTTGTATGCAGACTTAAAGATCACTAAAGGATATGAAAGCTCATAAGACAGATTGAATATCTTCAATCTAATATCTTAGAAATAATATCACAGATGTCTTTCCAAAAGGGTTGAACTAAGACACAATAGTTACAGTGTGTGGTCAAAAGTTCCTGTCACTGCCAAACACAACCCACAAAGTTGTGACTTAGAGGAACTGATTCTTTGAAACTTGACTAGCATCTATAAAGCCTGATGTGCGAGAAGGTATATTGATTGTAAATATAGAAGCTGAACTTGTACATCTTATCATATTTTCCCCAAGTTCGGGCCAATTAATAGACCCGTTCTCAATCTCACTCTCTGAAGGCATTACAATCAATTCATAACCTCACCGCTCCGTTGCTAACTGGACCCTCCACTTTGAGCACACTAATTTGATTCTTTCTTCATTGCATTAGTTACCAATATTCTAGCATGTTAAATTGTATGATTTTCAAAATATTCTCCAGTGAAGCATCCTCTTATATGAATCCATATTGGCCTAACAGAACTCTGTACTGAAGGTGCTAGGCTTCTGGAATTATCCAATGCTTTGTCATATTGATTGGCAGAGACACATAAAAAGCCCATTTCTCTAGCTGGGCCTTTTGAATAGAACAAATTGCCAGATGAAATCTGAGTGCTAGAGATCACTGTACCTATAGAAAATTGCTCAAGTCTATTTTTTTTGCCAGGGCATTTGGTAATTGAGAGTTGTACCTGGATGAGGAACAGTTTGAATAGTGTACTGCTATAACTATAAGCTTTGTTATGTAATATTTTTAAGCATCTTGTTATATTAGATTGTAATTTTAGATTGTAAGCTCCTTGAGCAGGGACTGTCGTTCCATGTTAAATTGTACAGCGCTGCGTAACCCTAGTAGCGCTTTAGAAATGTTAAGTAGTAGTAGTAGATTTATTTTATTTTGCATGTTTTTACTGTACACTGGCTAGAATTGTGGATAGTTGCAGTCTAAAATATTTTAAATAAATAGTTTACCAAAACCATTATGTTGCTTGCTCATTGTCTGTGTTAAGGACTAAATTCTATATATGGTGCCAAAAAAATGGCACCGTAAAAAAACACTATTCTATAAAATGAGCTTAAAATTAGCCGTGGTTTATAGAATAGCACTTATGCCCGGGATCCTTGCCTGACATGCATGGACTGTAAATCAGGGCACCCAAGTTTATATCCCCCTATAACTCTTTTATTTTAAATACTAAGCCTTCCAGGAACAGGGAAATACCTACTGTACCTGGCTGTACACCACCTCAATAGCCTATAGGCTTGCAGGTGTCATAATATTTAGATACAGTAGGTATATGTCTGTTTCTGAAGGGCTCACAATTTAAAGAGAAAAGAAAAACAAGAGCTGAAGTGGGAATTGGTCCCCTGATTTACAGTCCACTGCACTGCCCACTAGGCTACTCCTCAGGCCTGGTTTTTTTTTTACTTTGCTAAACAATGTTCATAATACCTGATGCTGTCATAGAGCCTGGTACTCTTTTCTGGTTTCACTTTCAGGGGAGAGGGAGGGGAACAGCAATCACTAGAGGATTCATGAGGGGTCATGCCTCTAAATAAAATGTCTTTCTTTTTAGACTTGTACATTTCTTTCCATTCGATTATCACTGTTGAACATCCTAAGTTTGGGTCCTCCCTAGTCCTTCCCATAACATACCTCCTTTCTATTTGGACATCCAAATCCTGCTGTTCCAAAATCACAATTTGGGCTTTTTTTTTGCCATTTTGAGATGCCCATATACTTTGAAAATGAATCCCATACTGTATTAGCTGGCGATCACAAATGTCAGAGCTCAAATGAGTATTAACACATAAAGGGGCATAATCGAACGGAAACGTCTATCTCCATGGGCGTTTATCTCCGAGAACGGGTCTGTGAAGGGGCGGACCGAAGCGTATTTTCGAAAAACATGGACGTTTATCTTTTTTTGAGCTGGGCGTTTTTGTTTTTCAGCGATAATGGAAACCGAAAGCACCCAGCTCAAAAACGAATAACTCCAAGATATTTATTCGTGGGAGGGGCCAGGATTCGTAGTGCACTGGTCCCCCTCACATGCCAGGACACCAACCGGGCACCCTAGGGGGCACTTTTACAAAAAAAAAAAAAACAAGGTAAAACAGCTCCCAGGTGCATAGCACCCTTCCCTTGGGTGTTGAGCCCCTCAAATTCCCCTCAAAACCCACTGCCCACAAGTCTACACCATTACTATAGCCCTAAGGGGTGAAGGGGGGCACCTACATGTGGGTACAGTGGGTTTGGGGGGGGCGGTTTGGAGGGCTCCCATTTACCAGCACAAGTATAACAGGTGGGGGGGGGATGAGCCTGGGTCCACCTGCCTGAAGTCCACTGCACCCCCTAATAACTGCTCCAGTGACCTGCATACTGCTGCCAGGGAGCTGGGTATGACATTTGAGGGTGAAAATAAAAAGTTGTGAAACGGCATATTTTGTGGTGGGAGGGGGTTTGTGACCACTGGGGGAGTCAGGGGAGGTCATCCCCGATTCCCTCCAGTGGTCATCTGGTCATTTAGGGCACTTTTTGGGGCCTTATTCGTGGAAAAACAGGGTCCAAGAAAAGTGCCCTAAATTCTCGCTAAAAACGCATATTTTTTTTCCATTATCAGCGAAAGGCGCCCATCTCTGATAGCCCGATAACCACGCCCCAGTTCCGCCTTCACCACGCCTTTGACACGCCCCCATCAACTTTGTCCGCATCCGCGACGGAGTGCATTTGAAAACGTCCAAATTCGGCTTTCGATTATACCGCTTTATTCGTTTTTGTGAGATAAACGTCTATCTCCCAATTTGGGTCACAATATAGGCGTTTTTCTATTTCGATTATAAGCAGGCAAGTCTACACATCAAATATGGTGCTCACCATTGACTCACATCCATGCACATCGACCTTTACCACATCACATGCAAAATGAGAAGTTAACATGGACATAAGCAATCACTATAAACACAGGCAGATCCAGTTTTCCAGTCACATACCTTAGATAGGGTTCAATTCTCACTACAGCCAAAGGAAACATACGAGGGAGAATCCAAGAATCCCATTCTAGAAGACGCCCATATTGGAATGTGGCCCATTAATAGTCTTCCTTCCTATTGTCAGCCATATCTGCAGTAAAGTCTTGCAGTGCACCAGAGTCCTCAAAGGTGCAAATAATGTTGTGAAGTGATAATTGCATTTGCGCCAGGGAGTATGGTGTTCTTATTTAGATTAGGTAAAATCATTAGTGATTTGCCCTGAGAGAAGAGGTGCTTTAAATTTTTCAGCTTCTCTGATTTGAAAAATTCAAACAACCATAAGCTATGGAAACTTCTAATGGCCATGCAAGAGTTCTAGCAGGGTCTGCTGTATAAATTGCACTGGGTCCAATTCTTCTTCACCCTCCAGAATAGCCCAAATCCAGAAGTCATTTCATCAAGGCCAATTGTTGAGATCTTCTACATTTTTTTCCAAAAGTCTTGTAAGCTTAAAGTTGTGCTTGTCACGGAACCCAGGATGGTGAGCCCTTGGGCTGCAGCCAGGCTGCAGCAGACAAGTCCTCTGGGGAGGAGCAGAGCAGAGACGAACCAGGTACTGAATACAAACAGAATACCAAACATGGCAAATAGACAGAGCACACTCAAGACAAGCAACAAGCACCACCAGAAAAGAGATATAGACCAATCAGGCAGGCCTCATGGCCGATCCGGAACCCACTCATACAGAGTCCAAGCATATGGGCCTCACGGCAGAACTGAAACCCATTCATACCAGAGGGAAGAGAAAAGAAACAGAATGGAATCTCTTGAGCAAGTACTACTCAAGCAGTGCACACACAGGGCACTAAACAGAGCCACAAACAAGGGGTCAAAAGATCCTATACACAGGCACAAAGAAACTGAAGGGGGAGAGACAACCCCACTAGACTCACATGGTAGAAACCACAACTAAAAGGTAAGAAAACCACACAGGGAGGCAGCACAGGGCTGGGCTTAGAACCACAGCTATAAATGAATAGTCCTAACCAAGTCAAACAGACATCACACAGAGGTAGCTCAAGGCTGAGCTAGTAGTCCCAGCTAAACGGAAGAACTGTCCACTCATGCCACACAGAGAGGCAGCTCAAGGCTGAGCTAGTACTCACAGCAAACAGAAGAACCACCCACTCAAACAGAATCAAACAGAGAGGATGCACAGGACTGTGCTAGTAGACACAGCTATATGGAAGAATGGCCCACTCGTGCCATACAGAGAGACCGATCAAGGCTACGCTAGTAGTCACAGCTAAATGAAAAAAATATCCACTCAAATACAACCATAAACCTCACAGAGAGAACTCAAACAGAAAGCACAAAGGAAAAACTCAAGACAAGGCCACACAAAGAAACACTCACGGCTATGCCATACAGAACTCAGGGATAAGGGAAGCTACTCATGAAGGAACACTCTAAGCTGTACCATACAGCACTCGGGGAAGAGGGAAGCCAATCAAACGAATACTCAAAGGTGTGCCACCAGGCACTCAAGGGAAAAAGGGAAGCCACTCTTAGGAATACACAAGGCTGTGCCACACAGCACTCAAGGGGAAAGGGAAGTCATTCATAGGAACACAGGGTAAAGGGAAGCCACCTACAGGAATACACAAGGCCGTGTCACACAGCACTCAAGGGAAAAGGGAAGCCATTCATAGGAACACTCTAGGCCGCATCATAAAACACTCAAGGGTAAAGGGAAGCCACCTATAGGAATACACAAGGCTGTGCCACTCAGCACTCAAGGGTCAAGGGAATCCACTCACAAGAATACACAAGGCTGACCATACAGGACTCAAAGGTAAAAGAAAGCCACTCATAAGAATACACAAGGCTGTTCCACACAATGCTCAAGGGTAAAGGTAAGCCACTCATAAGAATACACAAGGCTGTGCCATATAGGACTCAAAGGTAAAGAGAAGCCACTCATAAGAATACACAAGGCTGTGCCACACAGCATTCAAGGGTAAAGGGAAGCCGCTTATAGGAATACACAAGGCTGTGCCACAGAGTCAAAAACAGACACTAGAGACAAAGGGAAAAGCAAGCAAACAGGGAAAGCTGCCTATATATACACAAATCAGATAAGGAGCAATGCTCACAAGAATCAGGAGACAGACACAGCAGACAGAGTTAAAGCAGGCTAAAGGAAAAGGCTGCTTCTAAAAAACAAGTCAGCAAGAAGCAGGGCTCACAAGCAAAGCAAACAAAGGGGCAAACAAACAATGTTCTTACCAGAATTCAGCCAACACACAGAGCCAGGTAGGGAAAGAAAAGGCAGACAGAGACAGAGCACACCCAGCTGCATGGAAGCAAGGTAATCAAGGAAAGCAGCTGGTCTGGCAACAATCGGCTCTCTGAACAGTGAAAGGTAACAAGGGAAACCACACAAGGAAATAAAACAGGCTTAAGCTGGAGAGCCTAGACAACAAGGAAAGAATCTATTCAGGTTCAAACCAGAACCACACACAGAAAAATAGAGCAGGGCTTTGCTTGGAAGCAAAGTTAACAGGTTAGTAATCCATACAGGTTTAAACTAGAACAACATACACAGAGAAACAGATGAGGGCTTTGCTTGAGAGCAAACCTAACAGGAAAGTAATCCATACAGATTCAAACCAAAACCACTTACACAGAGCTCAGGGCTGTGCCCAAAGAAACAGCATAACAAGAAAACCAGTTCCCTCAGAATCAAACAACAGTACAACAAGAAAAAGGAAAATAGACCTGTTGCAAAGGCAACCCAGGAAAGCTTCCTGGGTCCTTATAAAGGAGTAGGCTGATGTCACAAGTAGGAAATGAAGCAGAAGCAGGGAGATCAAAGCGAGGCTTGGCTTCAAGGACACCAAAGCGAGGCTTGGCTAACAGGAATAACAATAAGAGGAAAAAAGGCAGACTAAAGAAGTCACAGAGCTAGATACAGAGAAACAGTAGGTCTGAACATAAGAGCACGGTCACAACCATGACAGTGCTGCAGTGCCAAGATAGCTTCCAGCTGCCCCAAGGGATGGTTTTTCTAAAACGTCAATTTTCCCAGAGTGAGTTGAAAATGGTCCATATTGGGTTTTATCTCATTGAGTGATTGATTGGTATCTTTCAGCAGGTCCATCATTTGAAGGAGTTCTTACCTGAAGGCTTGTCATGGCTTAGAAGGGCAAGTGGGAGGGCTGCCTTCATTCTTTTAGCTACCTGAGAAGAGGAACAGCTGAAATCAATCTTACCGGCATTACCAGCTGCCATTATGGCACTAGCCACATCTCAAGCCAAAAGTACAGGGGGCCAATGGACAGAGAGAAGCAATATTTTTAAGGGATCCTTGACAGAGCTACAAACTCAGGTGGACATTTTGTTGTGAGGTCTCTAGCCCCCCCCCCCCCCACCCCACCCCCTTTGTTCGTGTTTCTAACTAGGTCATTTAAGAAAAATGTATCTGCTATAAGTTGTACAATAAGGTTCTGGATCTCCAGAGTCAACAGTACCATTTTTGATAGTGTAGGGGGGCTGTAGTACATAAGTATTGTCATACCGGGAAAGACCAAAGGTCCATCAAGCCCAGCATCCTGTTTCCAACAGTGGCCAATCCAGATCACAAATACCTGGCAAGATCCAAAAAAAAGTACAAAACATTTTCTACTTCTTATCCCAGAAATAGTTTCAGGCAATTACAGTGACAGCAGAAAATTTGTAGCAACTTTTATAGAATAAGGGGGCTAATGTGTCTTTATAAAAATAGATTTGCAGTAGGTGCTTACTTGCCTTCACACATAGGTGACCTGTTATAAAATTGCCTTCTTACTGTTTGAAGTCTATAATACCAGATTTAATAAATCTGATATTTTGACCAAGCAGCACCTGCAGTACATCCCTGGAAACAACATTTCTCAAAGTAAATTAAAAAACTTGGTGCTACTAGAAGATTTTAGAGAGCTACTGCTGAAAGGACAAAGTAGAAGAGGAGATAGAAACAAATGTAGAAGAAAAGAAGTAGGGAAAAGGGAGGAGGAATGTAAAGGAGGACAGCCAGAGGGAAGGGAGCAAGGACTATCATCATCTTAAACCACTGAATATGAAAGTATCCAACACTGAACCAGAGCACAAACCCAGGATCTAGAACATCCATTTGTCACTGGAAAGAATGGTCTTTTGTCTGACCAGGCCATGAAGCAGTATTAAGTATTCCTTAAGGAAAAATCTAGCTAGTGTTCCAAGGAAACAATGACCAAATTGTGGAAGAAGATTATCATGGTCATCACCATTTAGAGGGTTCCATGTACACACACCCCTCAATTCTATAAAAGTTGCTAAAAAATCACGCACCCAAATTTGTGTGCACAATTTAATTGAATAGCAAGCTAATTAGATCCAATAATTGGCTCAATAAGCAATTATTGGAATAAATTAGATTTAATTGGCATATACATAGATAAATTTAGGCACATGTTCAAAAAGTGGGCGCGGAAATGGGAGGCTCATAGGCGGAATGGGAGTGTTCCTAAAATTAATGCACAGTTATAGAATAAGGAGGAAACGTGCCTAATTTAGGTGTAAAGATTTGTACCATGTTTCAGTTGGTGCAAATGGCTATGCCTAAAGTTAGGTGTGATTCCCGGGTATAAGCACTATTCTATAAACCACACCTAACTTTAAGCGCAGCTTATAGATTAGTGCTTTTCTTTGGCACCATATGTAGAATTCACCCCACAGTGTCTAAAATATCAGCTTATTCAACAAAGATCAGAGGAGGGTGGCCAGGTCTTTGCCATGGAAAGAAGGCTAAAGGCTGTACTTTGTCTGGAACTAATAAAAGGTTCAGCAGAGTGACTCATGACCAAAAAAAATGAACTTTCTGCTTCATATTTCGCCTCCACTGGAAAGGTACTTACCAAGGTTCCTTTGCTTTTCCTGAGCTCTTTTCCTCCTTGCTCCTTTTTTTTTTTCTCACCCCCTTCTCCCTTTACTTATTCTGCTGAAGCCAAAGCACCATAAAAGGTTCCATTTTAGTGAAAGATTCACACTGTCTGTTTGGGCTTTTCTCCCTCATGCAATCTACAGTTTTACTACCCTTCAGCTGGTGAGGTTTTTTCAGATATAAATTAACCTGGTAAATACTACAGTACTTATCACATTTTGGCTATGGACAGAATTCCTAAATGGCCCATTATTCTTCTTTAACGTGGTCATTATCATATTGAATGACCACAATAACACTTATCATGATTACAGTAATACCATGCCATACTGTATATTGTGTTAAATTATTAAGTTGCAATAAACAACATAATAAATAGTGCAGAGTTTAAGACATTTAGGAGGGAAGTTATCAATGTGGGCAACTGTTAAGACAGGTTATTTTATCACAGGGTCCCATTTTATACAATGAGAACCTGTGCTAAAATAGCATGATTTGTGGTAAAATAGTATGTCTTAATGGTAGACCACGTTGATAGCTTCCCCCCTTACAGGCTAATTTTAAAAAGCATTTCCTAGATGTAGTTTTACAAATGAAATACTATTATTATAAAATTGTGAGTCACTGAGCAAATATACAAATATGTCTGTCAAGAAGACCACATGTACTTATGGAGCTAAGGTGGAATTATAGTGTGTGCATGTATTTTATAAAATATGCATGTACACCATAGCTGCCAAGAGGGGGGCAGGGGGGACAAAATTCCCCAGGCCCGGGCCTCCAAGGGGGGCCCGGCGGCGCAGTCCAGCCCTCCGTCATCAACCGTCTGCCCCCTGCATTGAAATCGCAGCGCCTCTCACCTCTGTGAAAGCAGTGCTGCAGGTAGCAGATCGCCTCCCATCGGGCCTCCTTCCCTCCCTGTGTCCCACCCTCATCTGATGTAACTTCCGCGAGAGCAGGACACAAGGAGGGAAGGAGGGCCGAAGGGAGGCGTTCTTCTGCCTGCAGCACTGCTTTCACAGAGGTGAGAGGCGCTGCGATTTCAATGCAGGGGGCCCAGCCCATTGGCGGATGGAGCGGGGAGCAGCGGTGGCGACCTCAGGGGTGGAGGGGGGAGTGGTGGCAGCGACCTTGGGGGGGCGGCCTTGCCCTGGGCCCGGCCCAGTCTCTCGGCGGCCCTGACGTACACACATAGGAGGTGATTTAATAAACATTTTACACATGTAAAATGCTGATCTACATGCATAAAAGACCTCTTTAAAAGTAGGTGTTGCCTATAAGTGCACACTGTGCAAGGAAGTACAGTAAGCATGTTCAAGGGAGGAGTTTGGGTGGGGTTACAATTTGCATGTGTAGTTTATAGACAACATGTGTGTGTGTGAATAGTTTATATGCTAATATTTTAGGCCTGTTCCAGAGTAAGCATAAATGTCAGTACCCAAATCTAGGCACTATTTCTGCCGGACTTGCGCTAGCATGTTATGAAGACACTTAGTTTTAGATTTTTAATTTTTAAATACACCCACTAAACAAACTCTCAAACCCAACCTACCCCATGCATACTGCATGATAATGTGACTCCCATAACTCACACAATAGGAAACAAAACAAAAAAAACAGTCACACTTTCTCCCTCATGGAGAACCTTTGAGACCTGGAAAAGGTCACCACCACCACCACAAGCATACTCTCAAACCCTAAAGACTTCTAACGAACAACCTCTATACACTCCTACCCAGACTGGGTATTATTCTGAGCTAACACACAACACACTCTGAAAATTTCACAACCAATAATCCCTCATCCCCATAAGCAAATAATAGGATCAGAACAGGATTCCAAAAAGGGATGGAACATATTACCGGCCATCAATCAAGGACTGCAACATGTAAAGGGGGGGGGGGAGGCATTGAGCTACCGCTTCTCTCCCAGATATCTAGGGCTTGAGTAACAGGAACACACCGTTAGTGAAAACATCAAACTTAAGAATAAAATCAAGGACATCAGTGAGAATATTTTGTGTGCTCCACAATATTAGTCTACTTAGAGCCATAACTTTGATCCATCAAATGCAGCCCCATAGGTGCCATTAACCATAATATCCCACTCCAAAATATAGCTGTGATTAAACAGTAGGTTTTTAAGCATGTGAACTGTATTATTTCATGAAGTGTGTTTTTCCTAATTGGCTAGCAGATAGCACTTGTTTTATGTTTTAAAGCTGTTGCAGAAAAATACTTTTTCTTTTCCAGATTAAGATTGGTGAAAGACAATCTGCAGTACCATTGGTCAGATATTTTCAAAGCTAGTTCCCTGGGCTCTGATTGGCCCTGGAGTTCAAATCTAGCCAGGAGGTACTTGATTTTTCCAGTCTCAGCTTAGGGGTACAAAGGAGAAACATCTCTGTCCTGAGACTTTGTTCAAGACTTAAAAGCTGTTAATTTCCTGAAACTCCCCAGATGCTACCCAGGTAGTAACAAGTGTTAGATAATTTTAATGTTGATCCTTGCTTTGGTTATCTGTTATCGCTTGCTCTACTTTTCCACTTGTTTCTTCAAATGTTCACTGTTCTACTATGACAATAAACCTGCTAGTTTATTGACTCTGTTGTGCTGGACTGATAAGAATCCTGGTGGTTTGTGTGTTTGGTCTGTGGCTACTTTCCAGGAACTGTGGAACTCCTGAGACTGTGGCCCCAGTACCTAGAAATCACTAGGGAATAACTTGAGAGTGGGAGACTCGCCCTGAGGCAAGTAAGATCCAGTCAGGAGGATGCTAGTATAGAGCACGTGCCCAGGTGCAGACAAGCATGAGCAGTGCTGGGGACAGATCCTCCAGGTGACTGCAAGTTAAACCCAGGAAGATGCTAGGTGTTCCATGATAATAGCCCTAAGAAAAAAAGTAGAAACCAAAGTCAGATAGCATCTCCGAGTCTCTTCAGTGACTTTAGCTACTATTCTGCTACTTTTACTGAGTCAACGATAGTTGCCTTGACATTATGATAGATCATTAGGCTTGCTGAATATTGAATCTCCCTCTATACCAGTTCCTTTTCAACCTTAAGAAAACTCTGCTGCCTTCTTTGAGAATCCACCAAAATGTCCTGGAAAAAAAAGATTTTAGCCCCTAAAAATTAAAATTCACAGGTGATCTCAAGGCCTCTAGGACCCAGCACTAGTCACTAAACTTATGCAATTGGATAACGAATGCTCAGGACCATGCATCACTGGTCGATACCAGCATCAATTTTTCAGGGCACTGTTTTTCACATGTAGGTTTAGCAGCATCAGGATCCATTTTGAAAGACAGATACTGGATTTTGATCTTTACCTTCTCCATGAATGTTGTGTGTCGTGTGATTCTCAAGGTTATTTATATCCTTCTAAATTAACCAATGGTTGTACTTCAGTTTATCTGATTTTTGGGTAGCTGCCATGAGTGCATCCTCATGCTTATTCACTTGGCCCTCGACCTTATCTAAGCATACCACGTTTTCTTGAACATTGAAAACTAGTTGTGAAATTTTCTCCACCATCAAACTTTGACTCCAGCTGTATTGAGATTCTTTTTTAATGCCAGTCCCTCCATAATCTCTTTAATCATATCTATAAAGATTGAAGAAGCAAGCATGTTCAACCAGGCTTCGCCATCTGTGCCTTACCTCTCTGCCAATGTCTTTTTACTGGCCTGCTATAGTTTTATCACCTGATCTTCCCACATCACAGGAATAGACTGTTTAGTCATATCCTTAGACATGTTTCCCTAGTGAGATGGAGCAGATTAGATCAAATTAAATAATTAAGAATTGGCTAGGGGAACTGTATGAGCACATTGCTACCACTCTCAGAACATCACATGAAACCCTGCTCTCCCATAGCTTTTATAACGTATGTATAAAAAAAGCTCTTTTTGACATTTCAGATAGGTACCCTGTTATATTAGCCCTTCGCTGTGTGGTATATGTTTTATTTCACTTTAATACATTAACTTCTTACTCAAAAATGTCGTATCTAATAATCGGGTAAAAACAAGAATTCCGAGTCCTATCTTCTGGTTGAATCTGTATGATTTATTTATTTAGATAAATGATACCTCTTGCTTAAGTCTGACATCTGAAGGAGGATTCCATCAACTGCAATGACATCTGGCTTGGCTATCTGAATCTAAAGAGGGAAAGAGTTGAGTTTTGAATGATACCAACACTCTCTAATGAACCAGCACAGAGACAGTCACATCAAGAGATAATATTGTTTGCCCAGCTGGTTCTATTACATTTGGTAGAGAGGATCATGCTTTTTTTATGGATATTTGGCCACAGTTTCTGTGCATTTGATTAGCTTCTTCCAAAGAAGGGAAATTGGATAGTGAAACTGATTCCTTTTTAAGAAAGCCTCAACATTTTGACTGTGGACAACAGAGATTCAGGTCAAAATGTGGGATCAAATATTCATGTGCATGGGAAAAGAAAGAAGCTAGTCCAAATTCCCCAGTGTGCCCAGTATCTTCCAGGATGTCCAGTATAGTGATATAGAAAATTGATTGAAAAACAAAATACTGTAGCTTCACTACCAGTTTTTATTTTAGAACTTCAGATCTAATCCTTGTCCTAGTTCCTCCTTTCCTCCAAAAAGGTCTTGAAATCAGTAAATACTGTATTTGAGAACCAGGTTATAGTTTACCTTGAAAACCTGATCTGTAAGAAGAGTCTCTAGAACTGGAATTTGAAGTGCTATTTTACCCTAGTGAAATGTGCTTAGCTGATCACATTACTGCTAAAACACCATTTGTATAAAACAGAAGCATTTCAGCCTTAATCCAGAACAATTAATGAAGTATCAGAAAAGCTTCAGGAAATAATTTACAAAGCTGCTTAAAATGTAAATTGCTTTCTGTGTAGCAAGCATCGAGGTTACTTCATCATTGCTTGAATTCAGAATTTGCATGGTAGTTAGTCCATTAATGTTCTATTCAGTTACATAGAAATTGCTCCATCATTGTGAGAGATTATGTGCTTGACCTATAGGGCTTCTGACTTTTCTGACTCCTCCTCATACCTAGAAATAATAAAGTCTGGTTGCCTTAGCAAATAGCTTGTTTGTAACATTGACAGGTTACATCATAAATCCATGATAATCAATCTTTGATTAATATTTTATTTTATTATTATTTATTTATTAGGATTTATTTACTGCCTTTTTGAAGGAATTCACTCAAGGTGGTGTACAGTAAGAATAAATCAAACATGAGCAATAGACAATTACAGCAATAAAAATATTCAAATAACAACTTACAATGTCAACACAATACGTAATAGAATATTTTGACAGTGTAGGATATAAGCAAACATGGAACATGTAGAGGGGCATAATCGAACAGGGCGCCCAAGTTTCCCTGAGGGTGTCCTCACAGGATGTCCCGGCGAAGGGGTGCGGAAACCCGTATTATCGAAACAAGATGGGCGGCCATCTTTCGTTTCGATAATACTGTAGGGGATGACCATCCCTAGGGACATCCATCTCTAAGGTCGACCTAAATGTGGAGATTTGGGTGTCCCCGGCCATATTATCGAAATGGCGTTAATGTAAACCTAGGACGTCCATCTCAGAAACGACCAAATCCAAGCCCTTTGGTCATAGGAGGAGCCAGCATTCGTAGTGCACTGGTCCCCCTCACATGCCAGGACACCAACCGGGCACCCTAGGGGTCACTTCAGAGAAAGCTCCCAGGTGCATATCTCCCTTACCTTGTGTGCTAAGACCCCCACTGTAGAGGGGGGATGGGCCTGTGTCCGCCTGCCTGAAGTGCACTGCAGTACCCACTAAAACTGCTCCAGGGACCTGCATACTGCTGTCATGGAGCTGGGTATGATATTTGAGGCTGGCATAGAGGCTGGAAAAATATTTGTAAAGCTTTTTTTAGGGTGGGAGGGGGTTACTGACCACTGAGGGAATAGGGACAGGTCATCCCCAATTCCCTCAGGTGGTCATCTGGTCATTTAGGCCACATTTTTGTGGCTTGGTCGTAAAAAAAAAAGGACCAAGTAAAGTTGGCCAAGTGTTCGTCAGGGACGCCATTCTTTTTTCCTCCAAGACAGCATGGGAGGAAGTTGGCTTAGGGGGTGCCAATCCCTCCACATCAGCTGGAGGTTGAGGAGGGCGAGGACCCCTGGAGGGACATGCACCCAATGGAGGGGGAAGAATGGGCTCAGAAACAGCCCCCCCCCGCACTAGCCACCCAGCTGGTACCAACCAGCAGGCGTGCATATGCAGTGGTTACAGTATACTTTGCCCTCAGTTCAGCATGCTTCCCTGCCCACAACCAATACCTACACATTTCAACCATGTCTACATCTTGACATATTTACAGCAACAGTGGATACTGGAGGGTAGGGAAGGAGAAATAAAAAATATATAGTTCAAATTAACTCAAGGCACCATACTTGTATATCAGTGATCACAGATATTGTGAAAAATATTGAAAAATATTGAAAAACTACAATTGCACATACCTAAAATCCATTGTGATGCTTCGATTTTATTTTTTTACTTCTGTTTTATAGCATGTCAAATGATCCCCTGATGAGGCCCCCATTCCACAAACTGCTGCTTCAGGAGGAAAAACGTTTTGAAAGAACTTCACAATGAATGAAATTGTACCAATAAAGATGGTTTCTGAAAGCTCACTTCATTTAAACTTCATTTAAATTTGTAGCGAGGCACACTGTCATCCAGTAAAATCCATACTCGGCCATTGAACTGACTGCTGAATGATTTGAAGGATATCACTAAATCACAACACAAAGATATCAATCATCCAGGCATTTTCCAAATAGCAGTTATTAAAACAATCCTCTATTTTGTATTTATCATCCTAGACATTTCATACCTCACAGATCATTTTCTGTGATCTTTATAAACAAAAGATGACATAATTTGAAGTGAACAAGAAAAAATGAATTACCTTAGTCACTCTCATTCAAAACATACTATAAATTCATCTGATATTCAATACGGAAATACTTTCTTTTTTCCTCATCTATATGGTATTATGGTTTGCACTCTTACACATCCCTCTCCTTTGGAGAAGATAATGTTTTCACTGTGGCATTCATCCATCTGCACCTTGCCCCCTTACATCACCTGATTGATAATTGGGCACCTCCAAATGGGAAAGCTGAGTTCTGCCCTTTCTCAGTATAATTTGAGTACACAAGACAAATTGTTAGATGTGCAGTGCTGCTTACTCAGGGATGAAGAATTGTTTGGGCATAGAGTGGAATAGTACTAGAAACAAGGTTTGAAAGGTATGCCAAGAAAATGAGAGGACTCAGGTGCTGAGGAATGAGAATGCAACGCTGTATGACTTTAGGCCAAGATCCAGAGGTATAGGTCAAGCTGGGATATCCATTGAGGAGATACTTTGTTGTAGTTTATCTGCATTATGGGATCCTTTTACTAAAGCTTAGGGTACTAATGGACATTAGCATGTGCTAAATGCTGAGTGTCCTATTATATACTAACGAGCCATGTGGCACAAACTAATGTCCATTAGCATGTGCTGAGCTTAGTAAAAGGGCCACCCAAGTTTGTTACCTTCAATTTTTTATGTATATTAAATCTATATGACTTGCATTAACCTGGGACTAAAATCAACAAATGTCATATTGTATCAGAACAAAGGTCTATGAAGCCTAGTAGTTTGTTTCCAACAGTGGCCACAAGTACCTGGTAGGATCCCCAAAACTAGATAGATTCTATGCTACTTATCTCCAGCGATCAGCTATGGCATTCCCAAAGTCTAGCTTAATAAAAGTTTATAGACATTTCCTTTTTAAAACCCAGTAAAGAAAGATGCTTTCATCACATCCTCCAGCAGCAAATTCCAGAGCTTAATTATGTGTTGAGTAAAAAAATATATATATATTTTTTTTTTCTCTGATAGAGTCAGTGGCGTTCCTAGGGGTGGGTGGTAGGTGCAGTCTGCCCCGGGTGCATGCCGCTGGGGGGGGTGCCATGCGCCTGTCGGCGCCGCTCGTTCCATGCTCCCTCTGCCCCGGAACAGGTTACTTCCTGTTCTGGGGCAGAGGGAGCATGGAACGAGCGAAGCCGACAGGCACGCAGCACCCCCCCAGCAGGTAAAAATGCACCCGGGGGGGGGGGTGTCATTTCACCCGGGGGGGGGGGACGCATCGGCGATCCACCCCGGATGTCAGCCGCCCTAGGAACGCCACTGGATAGAGTTTAACTGTACTACTTGGTAACTTCATGGTGTGTCCTGTAGCCTTTGTATTTTTTTCTAACGAGAATACAACTAACTCATATCTACCCATTCCACTCCATTCATGAATTTATAGGCCTCTATCATGTCTCCCCTCAGTTATCTCTTCCCCAAGTCAAATTGTTTATTGTTTATAAAACATGCTGGTTATACCACAATTTCTGTAACCAGGTCAATGTGGTTTACATAGATAAAATTCCAACAGTGGTGAAAAGAATATCATTAAAATAGGAGAGCAGACAAATAGCTCTAACCTCTTTAGCCTTGCTTCAAAGTAGAACTATTTCATCCCCTTTCTCATTTCTAATTCTGCTGTATCTTTTTTGAGATGTGGAGACCAGAATTGCCTATAGAATTCAAGATGTGATCGCACCATGGAGCAATACAGAGACATTGTGATATTCTTGGTTTTATCCTCAATCTTTCCAAATAATTCCTAAAATTCTTTTTATTTTTATTAGCAATTTACAATAATGCAAGGGGAAAATAATTAATTAGCATTGTTTGCTTTTTTGGCGCAAAGGATTTCATGAAGATGCCTTGATCCCTTCCCCAGGTGGTAACCCCTAATTTGAAACCTAGCATTGTGTAGTCACAGTTTGGATTATTCTTTACTATGGGGTATTTTTACCAAGTGGCAGTAAAAGGACCCCTTGCGTACGCTGAGGTCTCCTTTTACCACCACCAGTAAAAGGACTTTTTAAAAATGGAAATAGCAGTGCCAGGTGAGTCCCCAGTGCTAAAAAATAAAAATCTTATTTGACACTGAAAATGCCTTGTGGTGGGAGTCGGCACTACTGCCAGCGGTAAGGCCGAATTGCCATGCACCAAGCCTATGGTAGCTCTACTGCAGCTTGGTAAAAGGAGCTATATGCACAGCACTTTGCGCCTTATCCATATTAACCCCCCTGTTTAGGAAGCTGCGTCTGCAGCTGCCACACGGCAATGCCAACACAGCCCATTCGAAGTGAATGGACTGTGTTGGCATTAGTGCACGGCAGGGGCGTAGCCAGACTTCGGCGGGAGGGGGTCCAGAGCCCGAGGTGAGAGGGCACATTTTAACCCCACACTGGCGGCGCCGCTCCCCACCATTTCCGCCCCCCCCCCCCACTGCCACCACCACCAACAACAACTTTGGCCCCCCTGCCGATGACCATCTCGACCCCCCTCCCGCTGCCAACCCTCCCCCGCCGCCACTGTCACCTACCTTTGTTGGAGGGGGACCCCAACCCCTGCCAGCCGAGGTCCTCTTCTTCTGGCACAAGGCTTCGTTCTGTTTCTGTGAGTCTGACGTCCTGCATAAGGCTTTGTTCTGTTTCTGTGAGTCTGATGTCCTACACGTTGTACGTGCAGGACGTCAGACTCAAAGAAACAGAACGAAGCCTTGTGCCGGAAGAAGAAGACCTCAGCTAGCAGGGGTTGGGGTCCCCCGCCAGCAAAGGTAGGTGACGGCGGCGGCAGGCAGGGGGGGTCGAGAGGGTCATCGGCAGGGGGGTCCAGGGCCAAATCTATGGGGGCCCAGGCCCCTGTGGCCCCACGTAGCTACACCACTGGTGCACGGCAGCCGCTAGCGTGGCTTAGTAAACAGGGGAAGAAATGTTCCTGCTACTTCAATGCTCATCTCCCAATCTCACAAATCCTCTTGTGATTTAGCAACGTTGAATAATGTGGATTTTTGGTAGCATGCAGATGTATGAGTTGGAAAGAGGTTTTTCAGATGAGACCGTACTTGCTTGAGAAGTATGTTGCTAAGATGTTTCTATTCTGTAGTGTATTTTAACGTGGGTACCTAAGAGGCCCTTTAGGGCACGCCGAAAAATGACCTGCACTGGTGTAGACACGTGTTTTGGACATGCGCAAGTCCATTTTTCAGCGCACCTGGAAAAAAGGCCTTTTTGTGGCAGAAAATGGACATGCGGCAAAATTAAAACTAGTGTGCGTCCATTTTCAGCCCGAGACCTTACCACCACCCATTGACTTGGTGTTAAGGTCTCACGTGCTAGCCGGACAGTAAGCGTTTAGAACATGTAAACTGCCAATTACCGTCGGGTAAGCACCACACGGTAGAAAATAGAAAATATTTTTATCACATGTTTTGGACATGCGTCAAAAATGGAATTACCTCCTGGGGCATGCAGTCATCGGGCGGTAGTTCCAAATTGATGCGCATTTGATGCACCTTAGTAAAAAGGCCCCAAGTCAGTTGCCTGTGGTATGTATTGTTTGAGAGCTGCCGTACCCCCTCCCCTGTTAGTGCATTTTTCTATATTCACTGTGGAACCTCCTTTGTCTACTGGCTTAATTAAAATGTTTTGCCATCTTGTAAGTGTTTTATTGCAATTATTTGCAGTGGTTGTATAAAAATGTCTTCTATTTGCTGGAAAGCTATGATTTTACCTGGTGTCTGAAAATGTCTCTGTAATTGTCTAATTTAGGGCCTCTTTTATTAAGCCGCACTATACTCCTGGTGTACAAATGGGCTCCGTCGCATTGCCACACTGGAATGGGTTCACTTTGAATGGGCTTCGTCGGTATTGCCACACAGAAACCTCTAGCGTGGCTTGATAAAAGAGGTCCTTATTGTTTTGTCCACTTGGTAGATTAAAATATGCAATTCTGCTTTTAAAATAATCCAATCTGTAGCAGATATTGTATCACTTTTAAGTCTTTTCAAGCAGATCTTCCTAAAAAACAAAAAGAAAGTCCCTTAGACTGTACTGATGCTATGATAATTGGCAGTAAGAGAGGTTTGTTAACCCTGTTTGATTTATACATCCATCAGTGTGCTCAGTGGGAATATGGTGATTGTCGGTTTCCTTTGCTGTGGTTACATTTTGATCTTCATATTCATCAGGCTACAAAATCACTCACTGGACAAGAAAAGGAAAAACAGGAGGAGGCATAGCACTAATCTATAGATTCCCACTTCACCGTAACAACAACAGCTGAGTCTATAACATCACAACTTGAAATCGCCTCAGTTAGAATCCACCGTACTACCTTGCTTGACCACCTAAACGTTGTCTTGTTCTATAGACCACCAGGTAACTGGCAAGAATGCCAAACACACTTCATGGATTTCATATTGAATACCTGTGTATCTAAATCCAATCTACTTATAATAGGGGACATAAACCTACACCTGGAAGACCCTAACGCAACCAATGCACGTGAATGCAAGGATTTCCTCCAACTAAGGGGCCTCAACTGGCCTAATATGCAAGGAACCCACGTTAAAGGACACACACCTGACCTCATCACACACAAACGGTCCTCAGACTTAAACCTAATACTAACAAATACAAAATGGACAGTTATACCATAGTCAGACCACCACACACTAAACCTTATCCCTACAATGGCGAAAAAAAGGCTCATACCATAAACAAGAACGCACAACCTACACCACAAGAGGCCACACTGACCCCATAACATTCTGGCAACAGATCTACAAGAACGAATGGATAGCACAAACAGACTCCAAACATTTTCTCCAATTCATTTTAAATTTACTACATTGTAGCTTCATCGCATGCCCCCTAGTCCTAGTATTTTTGGAAAGAGTAAACAGACTCTTCACATCTACCCATTCCACTCCACTCATTATTTTATAGATCTCTATCATATCTCCTCTCAGCCACCTTTTCTCCAAGCTGAAGAACCCTAGCCGCTTTAGCCTGTCCTCATAGGGAAGTCGTCCCATCCCCTTTATCATTTTCGTTGCCCTTCTCTACACCTTTTCTAATTCCATTATATCTATTTTGAGATACGGCGACCAGAATTGAACACAATATTCGAGGTGCCGTCGCACCATGGTGCGATACAAAGGTATTATAACATCCTCATTTTTGTTTTCCATTCCTTTCCTAATAATACCTAAGATTCTATTTGCTTTCTTAGCCGCAGCAGCACACTGAGCAGAAGGTCATCATCAATGACAACACCTAGATCCCTGATCCGCAACACGGCACCATGTTTCGGCCGAACAAGCCTGCCTCAGGAGTCTATAACCAGCAAGTAACTACATGCTAAACATGACATAAAAATAATAAAAAATACACACTAAACATAACATAAACTAATGCAAGTAAATAATACAATAAAATTATGGATGAAAACATAGATACACCAACTGGAACTTCTCAAGGTAAATGAGAAAAGCATGCTACCAATAATAAAGGAACAAAATGGATTGCCAGGACTATTGTGGAAAGTGCATATATACAATTATATTCAACTATCAAAATTAAAATCAAAATGTTAAGCTTTAAGATAAAATCAAAAGGGCAAAGCACACAGAATGTACAATACAGCTGTGCATGTATGTAAATATGAATTACTGTGGTGTTTCAAGCAAAAAAAAAGTATAATTATCAATAAAAACTTAAATATATAGTGGTGACCAATAACACGTGTTATGAGGGGACATGTGCAGGATGAAAAAAGTAAGACTAGAAGTAGAGATAGCTGATGATAAAAATGATGACCTGCAATAAAGAAACGAGGATATGTACTGATCTAGTAGTGAAGAATGCATTACAATACTTGGGTTTTTGAAGGTTCGCCTCCAAGGGCTTTGAAGTGTTCCCACTCCATCATTCTTTTTTGCATCTTAACTAAGCATTTGGAAAAGAAAGCATGTGTCCTTTCTTTCTGCATTTCTAAAGGGAGTCACTGAGTCCTTGTGAGCAGATCTACGGCAAGGCAGAGACTACTAATGGAGCATCTATTGTTGGTCTTTCTACTCTGTGCATCTAATTTCTTTTTTCCAAGTAGTGTTTTATTAATCCTGAATGTGTCCCAAATAAGTGTGGGGGGGGGGGGGGTCGCTTTTCACTAGGGGGCCCTTTTGCTAAACCATAGTGTGTGCTATATGCCAAGAAGCTCATTTTTATATCTACAGGTTTCTTAGCAGTTTGCATTTGCTAAGCTTTAGTAAAAGGGCCTCTAAGCCAAGTCTCAAAACAGTGAGGTTTAATTTGATCTGTAGGGTTTTTCATGGCTCTCAAGTGGTGATTGTGAAGAAATGATGCTATGGATCACTTGACACCTAGGGCATTAAGGGATCCTTTTACCAAGCGGCAATAAAAGGGGCTCTGTGGTGGTGTTGGCATGTGGATTTGCCGCGAAACTAAGGCCCCCCCTTTTACCTCCACCGGTAAAAGGCTTTTTTAAAGAAAGTAAACGGTCATGCGGTAAATTAAACACTTGCCATGTGATCATTTCCTGGGGGAGCCCGGTGGTAACCAGATCTGGCATGGCCCCATCATTCAAAGAAAAAAAATTGACGCGCCAGAAATAATGCATAGTTGGGGCACGAACTACTGCCAGGCTCTCCCAGGAACCCAGAGGTAGAACCGAATTGTAGCACAGCAAGCCCATGGTAGGCTTGCTGTGCTTTCGTAAAAGTTGGACAGACTAGTGTAGGTGGGTCTTATGGGCTTTAACCCCTGTCATATTTTCTGTGTTTGTATTTCTTAGTCTTTATAAAAAGTTATTGACTTTCAGTTTGTAAAACATAAGGATTTCAGAATGAAAAGTGAGCAAAGAAACTTAAAACTGCACCTATTCTTGGATAAACATTTCTGCTCAGTAGCATATGAGAAAATATTTGCTTTCGCAATTTCAAAAACTTCCTGTAAGCAAAAAGTGTTCCAAACTGACATCTCTCTGAAATGGAGAGTTTCTCCCTGCTTTGTTTTTGCAAGCTTTGTGATCTCAATGTTTTATTCAATAGTGAAGATGACAGACTAAAATGGCTCCATTTCTCTTAAGGGATCGCTGCTGCAGATGTTTTTAACAATATTCCTCACTGTAGAGGATGTAATGTGGGGAACACTATCAGTTTCAAAAATCAGGTGTTGTTATATCTCTTGTTGGTTTTAACTGCATTCTCTTTATGAAATAAAATCCTGAAGCTTCTGAGTTATGTGCGTGCTTTGACTAGATTATAAGTCCCATGGAGCTGGGACTGTCTCTAATGAGTAACTGTGCATGTTTTCCAGCACCATAGAAATGCTAAGTAACAGTAACAGTGAAAGGTTGATGACGATATTAGTTCTGTAGTCTGTATGCATTTCCTGAACTGATATTGGAAGCTAAATTTCTACTTTCACAGCACTATTCAATTTAAAGCTTATATTCTGCCTTTCCAAGAGCTGAAAGCCCAATCAACACAAAGTACAATCAAATAATATATGTCAAAAAAACAAAACAAAATTTAATCCCCACGCTAACATTAAAAACTGAAACACAGTAATCTAGAAAATCAAAATAATGTATCCCCACACAAGCAAGTATCTAAACCGCCATCCCTCATTTATAACCCAAACTATAGAAACAAGAGTAATGTCTAATGTTACTGCTGAAAAACAAAGATATGATCCATGATAAGCCTAAAACTCTTGAGTGGGGTATTGCAAAATAAATTACTGCACAAAGTCATACTAAGCCTTATGGGAACTTTTCCAGACTAAAACAACAGAGCTGCCAAGAATCTATACAAATCAATACATCATACTTTCATCAGCCAAGCTAAACTGGGCATTGCCTTGTCTAAACTATGCAAAACATCCAAATTACAGAGTCTGTGCTGTCAAACATGAGCTCTCAAAGACTGAAGTCAAGACTGAGCACTATCAGGGATGAAATCAGAGATAATAATAACAGGTTATTGGAAGTAGACTTCTGGCTGTACTGCAGATACAGATAGAAGTACCAGATTAAAAGTATCTCAAAAAAAGAGAAAAATGTCCAAAAAGTGTCATAAAGAACCATTTGGACAAATCTCAAAATGTCCAAATTGGTATACTCGAATCCTGTTTTGCAAATGTCTATCTATGCAACAGTGCATCCAAATCAGAAGGAGGCATGTCAGGGGCGTTTCAAAGATGGGATTAGGGTTTACATAGGGCTTGCCTAGCACTTGGATATTTTACAGCCATAAAAGAACAAGATGAAAGCGTTCGGGGTGAACATCTAATAGATTTGGTCTAGACCTGTTTTTATATAATGAGTGAGGCACAAAAAAGTGCCCTAAATGACCAGATGACCACTGAAGGGAATCAGGGCTGACCCTCCCATTACTCCCCCAGTGTTCACTGACCCCCTACCATTCCCCAAAAATATGAATAAAAATAGTACTTACCAGCCTCTATGATGGTGAGATGTGTACCTGGGAGCATTTATATGAAGTTCACAACAATACTCCCTAGGGTGCCCCATTGTCCTCCTGGGATGTCTGGGGGGACCAGTCTGCTAAAAATGCTGGCCCCTCCCAGTTTTTCACTTCTATAGGTTGTTGTTGGTTTGTTTGTTTTTTTTGAACATGGCCTAAAAAGATAAATGCACAGAGCACAAAACCTTGTTATAAATGTTATTTTAGAGAAAACAAAAGAGTCATTTTGTGTTTTCAAAAATGGCCATATTTCCCATTCGGATTTTGGACGTTTAGCGCAAAACATCCAAAGTCCAATTTAGACATCATATCAAAAATGCCCCTCCATGAGTTTTACAAGAATTCTGGTAACTGAGGCTCTGATATTCAAAAGGGAATTATCCAGATAATGGCAGCCATTCACTACCTGAATAACTCCCTAGCAGGTACTATCCATGGACTTTCAGCAGCACTAGGCAGATAGCAGTGGCGCAGCCACAGGTGGGTCTGGGTGGGCCAGGGCCCACCCACTTTGGACTCAGGCCCATCCAAAATTGTGACACTCTTGCTGTGGCTGGTTGGGATCCCCAAACCTTGCCAGCTGAAGATTTTCTCTTCTTGGGCAGCCAGCAGCACTTTCCTTGAGCTGACGCTGAGACCAGCCCTTCTGCACATTCTCAGTTTTCACACATGTAAAAGCACTGAGCATGCACAGCCTGTCGGCAGCAGCATCAGTTTCAGGCAAGTGCTGCCGACTGCCGTTTGGAAGAGTGCTGGCTGCTCGAGGAGGAGGAAATCTTCAGCTGGCAGGGTTTGGGTATCCCCGCCAGCTCAAGTATTTGATATTTGGGGTTTGTGGGCAAGGAGGGGTGGGGAGAGGAGCAAACCAGAGGGGGGGGGGGGCGGGGGGGGGGGAAATTCCATGCCCATCCTCCTTAGGTTCAGGCCCACCCAAAATTGCCCATCTGGCTACGCCCCTGACAGATAGTGCTACAGAAAATCCTTACAGACCACCTCAACACCATTCAGATAGTGCCAGGGCAGTGACTGAGCAGAATGCATGTTGTCCAGAAAGTAGCAATATTCTGTCTGCTATCCAAATATTCAGTTTGCTATCCAAATAGTTATTCCGGGTAAAGTGAGGATAGCATAAAATGCTGTCTTAACTTTGGGCTAGATGCATAGAACTCCAGTGCTGTAGGAAACAGCGCCAGAAAACATCAGCTGAAACATTGACTTGGAATTACCGACCAATGCTTAACACTAACAGTAAGCAAATTATATGCACGCTGTTAGTATTGAGCATTGGTCAGTAAAGGGGTCCGAATGTTTCTGGCGCATACCCAAAAGAGCTGTTCGGTAGGCACAGCTCTTGTGCGTATGTCCAGTGAGTGGTCCCTTCCTGACCTCTCAACCTAAAAAAATCCCCAGTAGTCCTGTGGACTCCTCCCTCCCCCCCTCCCCCGCCTCTGATGAAAGGTATATGAAAAGGTCTGGAGGGTGGAATTTCACTAGACAACCAGGGCCAGTGTTAACTAAGTAGTCAGGCTTGGGTCAATGGCCCGCTGGACCACCAGGGTATTTTTGGGGTGGGCTCAGGAAGTCAGGTCGGTGGGCCTGCTGGACCACCAGGCTATTTTGAGGGGTTGGGAGGGCTCCACTGGACCATCAGGGCTTTTTTGGGTAGGGAAGGCTTGGGGAAGGGTTTGGGAGTAATTTGCCGCAGCATGACTTTTCGGTCAGTGCCTGCGCCAATCAGCACTCCGGCACTGACAGGAAATTAGCATGGGATACTATCGACAGTTCAGAGCTGTTGGTAATTTCTAGTCATTAGGGCAGGGGTTTTCCATTTGCCATTTCGCTTTGCATTGTACGGAATCGCTATGAGCTCATTGTAATACTACCAAGCTCATTAGCATGGGACTTTTGGTCACTACTTCCATGCGTGGTAAAGGAATGGCCGAAAATCTCTGTGCATTACCCACAAAATAATGTTTCATTTAGACTGGCTAAAACCAGTCTAAATGGAACGTTACAAGCCCAGTTTGCTTTCAGCATCGGGCCCTCTATTCGGAATAGCTATCCAGATAGAGGACTGAATGTCACTCCATCTGGATAGTGATAGGATAGTACTACTACTTATCATTTCTATAGCGCTACTAGACGTACGCAGCACTGTACACTCGAACATGTCCCTGCTCGACAAAGCTTACAATCTAATTAGGACAGACAAACAGGACAAATAAGAGATAAGGGAATATTAAAGTGAGGATGATAAAATAAGGGTAGTCTGTTCTGCAGCTCATTATCCAGATAGTGGTGCTGACAAATGCCAACAGTGGTGTTTAAATATCGACCCATGAATTCCTCTCTCAGTTCTAGATGCATTTGGTTCCATACCTGCAGGTGCCTGCCTATTAATCTTTTTCTTGTTCCTATCAGTCTTATATCCTTCACTGTAGGGGCACTTGAGACAGGCATGCTGGCTGGATCTCAATCCTGGTTTGAGATATACCAGGCTGCTTCATCTATCACATAACCTGGCCTAGCACTTCTAATTTTCTTTACTTTTATTTGTTGCTTGATGACTTTATATATTACCTTTTCAAAACAAAAAAAAGCCATTTACAACCAACAATATTACAATTAAAATAACACATCAAAACCATAATAGTCTAAGATGATTTATAGCCTTAGCAAAAGCCAATGTAGTGAAATAAGCAAGGGTGGTTTAGAGAAGGCAAAATTAAGAATGATTCTGAGAGTTTTAACCTGTTGTTGTGCATTAACATAGTAACATAATAAATGATGGCAGATAAAGACCTGAACGGTCCATACAGTCTGCCCAGCAGTCACACTCATTATCAAATCATGATTAAACCAGCAATGAATGTGATTATAAAATACTTGGTCACTGTCTTTCTTTGGCATTTCTGGGACATAGACCATTGAAGTCTGCCCAGCCTTTTCCTTAGTTTCCAACTACAGTTGTTGCCTTTGAAGCCCACTCCAGCCTATCCAAATCCATCTTGTCAGTTGGAAGGCACAGACCGTAAAAGTCTTCCCGGCACTGTCCTCATGTTCCAAATTACTGGAATTTCTCTCAAAGCCCTCTCCAGCCCATCCTAAACTGCATTGTCATATATGGGACTCAGATCATACAGCCTGCCCAGTACTAGCCTTAGTTCTTCACAGCCAGAGTTACCATCTAAAGTGCCGCTCAACATGCAAACACACATGAAACCATATTTTTGTATACCATTCATTTTCTAATTAGAAAATCCATCCCAAGGCTTTTTGAACTCTATTACAGTTTTTTTCTCAACCACCTCCCTCAGGAGGGTATTCCAGGTAACAACCACCCTCTCCTTGAAAAGAATTTCCTGACAATACTCCTAAGTCTACCACCCCACAACCTAAATGCATGTCCTCTAATTTTAACATTTTCCCTTCTCTGGAAAATATTTATTTCTATATTAATACCTTTCAAGCATTTAAATGTCTGCATCATATCTCCCCTGTCCCTCCTCTCCTCTAGGGTATACATATTTAGGTCTGCCAGTCTCTTCTCATACGTCTTTTGGAGCATGCCCTATACCATTTTTGTCAACTTCCTCTGGACTGCTTCAAGTCTTTTTACATCCTTAGCACGATATGGCCTCCAAAACTGTATACAATACTCCAAGTGGGGCCTCACCAATGACTTGTATAGGGGCCTCAACTTCCTTTCTTCTGATGATTATGCCTCACTTTATACAGCCTAGCATCCTTCTGGCTATGGCCATGACATTGTCACACTCTTTTGTAGCCTTCAGGTCCTCAGATACTATCACCCCAAGATCCCTCTCTCTCTGTGCATATCAGCCTCTCATCTCATGGCTTATACGGCTCCCTTTGATTTCTCTCCCTAAGTGCACCACTTTGCACTTCTTTGCATTGAATCTTAATTGCCAAATATTAGACCAATCTTCTAACTTTTGCAGATCCCTTTTCATGTTTTCTACTCCCTCCGGGGTTTCCACCCTTACAAATATTGGTATCATCCGCAAAAAGGCAAACCTTACTTTCTAACCCTTCAGCAATGTCACTCACAAACATATTGAACAGAATCGCCCCAGCATGAATCCTTGAGGCACTCCATTATTCACCTTACCTTCCTCCGAGTGAATTCCATTAACCACCACCATCTGGTATCTGTCTGTCAACCAGTTCCTAATCCAGTTCACCACTTTGGGTCCTAACTTCAGCTTGTCAAGTTTATTCAAGAGACTCCAATAAGGAACTGTGACAAAGGCTTTGCTGAAATCTAGCGTACATCCTTGATCCAATTCTCTGGTCACCCAGTCAAAGAATTCAAACAGATTCATTTGGCACGAATTTTTGGTAAAATCATGCTGTCTCGGGTCTTGTAACCATTGGCAGTCGGTGGCCCAACTGTTTGGGGAGGCTAAAGGGGGCGGGTTATGGGGTGGGGCCAGGGGTGGAGCTTAAATCCATAATTATCTGATAACACAGAAAAAATAAATAAATAAAAAGTCACAATTAATACCTTTTATTAAATTTAGATATTAGCTATGTATCATATGTCAAAGAATAAAGTGGTTGCTCAAAGCATATTCTAAGCACAATCGCTCAACTGCAAAACACTATGCACAACTTTGTGCAAAAACACACTCAGAACCTTACTGTACCATAAATATTACACTGGGCAGAACCTAATACACCAATATACCACCCATCCGGAAAAAGCAGACCGTCAACAATATGAAACAAGGGATCATAATATCATGATACGTGTAGAGCCACAAAACAACCTAATTCATGTTTAATGTGGGATAAAATGTCATAAATAAGTAAATAAATATAAACTTTTAATGTTGAGCACCTAATTCTCAAAGTGGGCACATTCCAAACACTATAATGAAAATAAAATGATCTTTTCTACTTTTGTTGTCTGGTGACTTTGTTATTCTGATCATGCTGGCCCAGTATCCGATTCTGCTGCTATCTGTCCTCTTAACTCCGTTTCCAGGGCTTCCTTTCCATTTATTTCTTTACTTTCCGCCTTTCTTCTTCATTTCTTGCCCTACATCCGTAAGTAAAAGCTGGGTCCTCCACAGCCTTGACTGTCCAGTGGATCTAGCTTCTGCCTATTTTCTTCCTCCATGTGCAGTTTTTCTCTCTTCCTTTTCCCTCATCTCATCTCCTTCCTCACTCTTCCCTCCCCTCCATGTCCAGCAACCCTCCTCTCCCCTCCATCCATCCATGTCCAGCAACCCTCCTCTCCCCTCCCCTCCATCCACCCATGTCCAGCAACCCTCCCCTCCTCTCTCCTCCAGTAGGTTTAAAAAATAACAGTCTTTAAACCACAGCCAGAGATTGCAAATGATTTTCTGCTTATTGTTCAAGCAAGCTTGGCTATAAACTGTTGAGGTGACCTAGTTCTGCACGGTACAATTACATGTCTGCAGGAAAAGTTTCCCACGGGTTTCAACCTGTCCTCTTTTGTTTGTTTTTTTTCTAGAGCCATATGGTAACATTTCAGAGACCCACAGCACCTGTCTTTCTAGTTCCTGATTTATCTCTAAGACTCCCTAAATCCAGCCCCTGACTTGCTGATCTCAGAGACCCCCAATCCCAGCCCTCAGAGACCTCCAACCTCAGCCTTTGTCTTGTTGGTCCCTCCTTGGACTCTCTCCCCTCCTTGGACTCTCTCAAAGCTCTTCCCAACCCCAGCACCCCCCCCCCCCAAACTGCTGGTCACAGAATCACATGTCCAGATCGTCCATCATCTCTTCCGTCTGCCGTCAGCTCCCCCCCCCCACCCGCCTACCTTTAAATATTCTATTTTTCCTGGAGTCGCGGGCGGCGCTGGTATTGAAAGCAGCAGCAGGCTCATCTTGGCTGTAGCCTTCCCTCGCATGGCTCCGCCCTCTTCTGACGTATTTCCTGTTTCCGTGAGGGCAGAGCCATGCAAGGGAAGGCTGCAGCCGAGATGAGCCTGCTGCTGCTTTCAAAACCGGCGCCGCCTGCGACTCCAGGAAAAATAGAATATTTAAAGGTAGGGCGGGGGGGGGGGAGCTGACGGCAGATGGGAGAGATGATGGACAACCTGGCTGGGGAGCAGGGAAGACTGCAGCTCACGGGGTGGAGGCAGCAGGGGAAAAACGTCACGCTCGGTTGGGCTGGGGAGGCTTAGCTTCCCCAAGCCTCTAAAACGGGGTGCCTATGCTTGTAACCTATTGGATTCCAGGAAATTGACTATCCTTTCCTTCAGCATCACTTCCATTACTTTTCCAATAACCGGTGAGGCTTGCTGGCTTGTAGTTTCCAGCTTCTTCTCTGTCACCACATTTGTGCAGAGGGACCACATCTGTTCTTCCCAATCCCTTTGAATCTCTCCCATCTCTAAGAATTTATTAAACAAATCTTTAAGAGGACCTGCCAGAACCTCTCTGAGCTCCCTCAATATCCTAAGATGGATCCCATCCAGTCCTATGGCTTTGTCCACATTTAAATGTTCAAGTTGTTCATAAACACTTTCTTCCGTAAACGGTGCAGTATCCATTCCATTCTCATATTTACCTTTGCCAGTCAATCATGGTCCTTCTCCAGGATTTTCTTCCATGAACCCAGAAGTATTTGTTTAGCAGATCTGCTTTTTCCTCATCATTCTTCATATAGTGGTTCGTAACATCTTTCAGTCTCACAATTCCATTTTTAGCCTTCCTGCTTTCACTAATATACCTGAAAAAATTCTTGTCTCCCCTCCTTACATTTCTAGCCATTTGTTCTTCTGCCTGCAATTTTGCCAGGTGTATATCTTTGTTGCCTTCTTTCAGTTTCATATGGTATTCCTCTCTGTGTTCGTCTTCTTGGGTTTTTCTGTATTTCATAAACGCCAACTATTTTGCCTTTATTTTCTCAGCCACTTACTTGGAGAACCATATCGATTTCCTTTCTCTCTTGCTTTTATTTACTCTCCTCACCTAAAGGTCAGTAGCCTTATTTATAACTCCTTTCATCTTGGACCACTGTCTTTCAACTTCTCATATGTCCTTCCAGCCCATCAGCTCTTTCTTCAGGTACTCCCCCATTTTACAAAACTCAGCATGTTTGAAATCCAGGACTTTGAGTTTTGAGTGGCTGCTCTCTGCTTTAGCTGTTATATCAAACCAAACTGTTTGACGATCACAACTGTCTAGGTGGGCACCCACTTGGACATCAGACACAGTTTCCCCATTTGTGAGCACCAGATCTAGCATTGCTCCTTCCCTCATGGGTTCTTTCATCATTTGTCTGAGCAGAACATTTTGAAAGGCATCCATGATCTCTCTATTTCTTTCTGATTCTGCAGATGGACCTTTCCAAGATGCATCCAGCAAGTTAACATCTCCCAGCAATAGCACCTCCCATTTCTTTCCCAACTTTTGGATACCTGTAACCAGTTGCTCTGATTGTGTTGGAGTTCTGTAGACAACACCCACATAGCTAGAGGTTCCTCTTCTCTTTTCAAGGTAATACATACCGGTTCTTCCTTTCTCCAGGCCCCCTGCATTTCGGTCACTTTGATAATGTTTCTCACATATAGAGATAGTCCTCTAATGTTTCAATCATCTCTATCCTTCCTAAATAGATTATAGCTCGCTATGTTTGCATCCCATTCATGGGAATCACTGAAACATGTCTCCATGATAGTAACAATATTTAAGTCTGCCTCTAACATCAGGGCTTGCAGATCATGAGCTTTGCTGCTTAGACTGCGAGCATTTGTGGTCATTGCTTTCCAGCTACATTTCAGTGGCAGTCTCATCTTCTGTTTAGTTTTTGTTTAGTCTCACTTCCTACTGTGTTCATACTGTAAGAATTGATTTGCTATCATTGTTGTTTGCATTGCTTTCTTTCCTACTGTCACATCTTGTCTTTTGCTGGGGGTGACCAGTGGAAATGATCTGCATCCATATGGCACCCCCACCTTCCTGTTTAAATGACTAGAAGTCAATTAAGAGGAATACCATCAACAACTGAGTACAGTGTAGAAGTAAGCACAATAAATCAAGCTTGTTTTTATTTTCAGCAACCAAAATGGGCATTTTTGGCCTAATGAAGACTAAAATATACCTCCAGGCTATCCCTATGGATCCAAAGAGAAAGTTTTTCCAGCCAATGAGACACTGCTCCTCCCTTGGCCCCTCCCCCCAAGGGATTGACTGGAAGCCTCCAGAAGGGAAGGGCAAGTGTAGTGGAGCTGCTGAGGCTTTTCTGAGCATGAAGGCATGAAACTGAAGGACAATTATAGCAAGCAGGGAGTACTACAAACTCTGGAAGTCTTCCAGAGTGCATTTGGGCTGCTGAGACATTCTCTCAACCCCTACAGGCCCATGAGAGGAGCAGTGTCTCACCTGAAAATTATGATGCAGTTTTGTGAAGCTGGGATGGGCTTATTGAGTCCATGTACAGGCAGGCTGCAGGTGCAGAATAATGGAGCAGAGCTGCAGAGGCCTGGGCTAGAGAAGGGGGATATGGAGAAAAGCTGAACCATAATGCTCTTGCCAATGAAACTTTGCATGGAAACAGGGTTGTCAACTGACCGGTTTTTCAATGGTAGGCTGGCTTCTGGCAGACCTCTAAAACCTCTCTTTCCCATTCCCCTCCAGGTGTAACCAGGGTCTCTCTCTCTCCCCCCCCCCCACCCCCCTTCACAAGTCTTGCATTTCTCTATCACCTTCCCCCCTACCCCCACCCTGGGTCCTCAAAATTTGCTCCAATCACAGGCAGCAACAGCAATTAAGGCACACTGCCTCTGGCTAGCATTGGAGCCTTACCGCTATGGTGTCCCACCAGCAATCGAGGTACATTTAGAGGACTCGGGGGCAAGGTGAGGGAGAAACACTTGACTCATAGGAATGGAGGTGGGAATGAGAGATGTTGGACCTGTAGCAAGGGAGAGGGGTATGGAAATATGTTATACCTGGGTAGGGGGAGGGAGAGAGAGAGATGGAAATTTGTTGGACTTTCCAGTGGACCTGAGGGAAGAGAAAGAGACTGGACTAGGAGAGGGGGAGAGATGCTGGGCCCGGGTAGGTGAACAGGAGGAAAGAGACCAGATGGGGGGGGGGGGGTAGAACAAATAAGAAGAGACACTGGACCCATGGAGAGAGGGAGGGAGATATGCTGGACTATAAGGGGGCAGGAGAGAGGGAGGGAAAGATGCTGGACCCAGAGAGCGAGGTGCAGGAGGAAGGAAAGAGAAAGGGGAGGGAGCAAGCATAGAAAAGAGATACTGGGCATGGAGTAAATACAGGGACAGGGCTACAGAGGGATAATGCTAGAAAGAAGGTGATAGGAGCAAAGAAGGGCAATTCTAGAAAGGGAGGTAAGATAGGGACACAGAGTTGTGATGCAGATCATAAGCAGAAGGATAGGGACACAGAGGGGAGATGCTGATTATAAAGAGGAGGATAGGGACACTAAGAGGACAGATGCTGAACATGTGGGGAGGATAAAAACAGGGATATAAAGGAGAGATGCTTAGCAATGTGATCTTGTCCCTCAAACCATCATCACCCTATAATGACCCCCTTCCAGCCTTTGTTCAAGTATGATTCCTTTAGGTTTTTCTCCCCTTTTTCATTCCATGGTTACAGATAACTTATCCTCAGGTATTTTTTTTTTTCAGTATACTGGAGGAAGTAGGCTGCTATATTGCCTCGGTTAAAACAAACAAACAAGCATAGCGTTGACTATTCCACATCGAAGAGCTACCAACTAATATCCAACTTAACAGTCATCTCTAAGGTCATAGAAAATCTTGTAGCGACACAGCTCTCTGCTTTTCTCAACCAAATAAATGCCATCCACCCTCACCAGTCAGGATTATATCCACACCATTCATGTAAGCACACCTTCTTTGGACTTGTGAACTATGTTAAATTGATCTTAGATGGAGGATGGGATGTTGTTCTTTTCTCTCTGGACATGTCCACTGCCATCAATCTGATTGACCATACTATCTTATGTCAATGGTTCAGAAAACTCAGCATTACTGTACTTGCTTGTCACTGGCTTCACTCTTAAGTGGGCATTCCTATGTGGTTCACCATTCCAACTCTACACCCTTTCCATATCCCCTGCTGTCAGAGGTACCACATGGATCCATACTTGGGCCTATACTTTTCAACATTTTTCTAGTACCTTTGACTGTTCTTCTATTACTCAGCTTTACCTTCCTTATATATGCAGATGACATCTAACTTCTTCTCCCCCTCAAGTCCTCATCCACCTCTAGTTGTGCTTCGATCTCTAAGGAATTAGATGCAGTACCAAACTGGTTAATTAAGAACAATTTAAAACTCAATACTAGTAAGTCCGTTGCCATGATGTTCTATTCTCAATCTCCTAGTTCTCATGTGCCTACTTTCACTATCAAAGGAACATGTCTCTCTCTTATTACTCATCTTTTAAAATACGTCACATGTCACTTGATGACTCCTTGTCCTTCCATTCTCTAATTTCAACAGTGATCTCCTCCTCCTGCTTCACTCTCAGGCAAATATGTTCTATCGTTTCTCTCTTAGAATCATCTTGCTTGTGTATTCTTCTGTATGTCCTCATTCTGTCTAAACTTGATTACTGCAACTCACTCCTGGTTAGCTTACCTGTCTCCAAGATACACAGGCAACAACTAATACAAAACAGGCAATCAAACTTCTCTATGACTGTAAGAAATACAATCATGTTGCTTCACTCCTCTCTACAGGACACTGGCTCCCAATAGCTTATAGAATCCTGTTTAAATTTAATATCCTGTCATACAAAGTCCAATCTTCTCTCTTTTCTCACCAGTCTTCTCATTCACTCCTCTCCTGTAAGGACTCTGATCTTCTCAACAACACCTTTTAATGGTACGCTGTTTCCCACCAAGTCTACTTGGATATCACCAGAAGATCTTGCTTCAGTGTAGTAGCTCCTTTGCTCTGAAATAACCTTCTTTTTTTAATCTCAGACTTGAAGCATCCGTTGAGAAAATCAAGTCTCTACTCAAAACTTACTATGTTTCCCTTGCTTTCCCAATCACTTCTTCAGAATAATTATACTATTTATTCTTCCATGGTTCAACTCTTCTACTTTTTAATCTACTAAAGAATAGGAATCTCCCTATCATTCCCACCTTATGTTTTCCTCTGTTAAAATATGCTGAACCTGTGAGTTTTTGTGTTCTTGTCTATGTACATTTTTATTAGTCCTGTCCTTCTTTGTTATGTCTATTTCCTAACTGCCTCATCCCCACCCTACCCTTATTATTTTATATTGTAAACTGCTTAGATTTTCTTATATAGATTTGTAGTATATCAAATAAATTGAACATGAACTTGAAAGGACAGATAGGGATGCAGAGAGAAGATGGATGGTGTACATGAAGAGAGAAGAAAGGTCAATTGGTCAGGAGTCCCTGGAAAGAAAGAGAAAAGCAGAATACACTCTTGGACCAAGTCAAATAGAAAAATAAAATGATTAGACTGAACAGACTACAAAAATAAACAGCCCAACTCAAAAAAGCATTGTCACTGATCAGATCACAAGCACTTGATGTGGCTTGACTTTTGATGTATGCTCCTGATTACAGGATCTCTATGCATTTAGCAGAGTGGTTAACAGGACAAAATTATCCATCTACTGGGCAGGAAACTAAACAAGCAAAGTGAAACCTGCTCAGATAACAGATTAAATTTACCAGAGCTCTCTCTATGTCTCCTGTCTTCTCTCATGCTCTTTCTAATGAGATTTGAAGGAAGATAGTCTCCTATGTATTTGGTTAGTGAATTTTAGGGCCTACTAATTTCCCACAATAGCTTTTGAAATCAATAAGTTGGCTTGTCAGAATGTTCAGATTGCTAACGTGTGAAAAAAAAAAAAAAGAATAGCTCTCTGGTTCCTCACTAATATACCAGAGGCAGATTGGTTGCTGGTAAATGCTTTGGATAAAAAGTCCTTTTGTTTTGCTTTGCACCTGAAGCTCTGTAATCTGAGGATGTAAACAGTTATAATGGTTTTTATATGCTGAGATACTACTGAGGGTTTTGAAATCAAAACAAAATTCCAAAGATGAAAAAACATATTTTTTTTCATATATTTATAAAACATGATATAGGGACCCTTTTACTAAGTTGCCCTAAAAAGTGGCCAGCTCTATCCCCAGCATGGGTCTTTCCCACACATTGAGGCCACTTACAGTGCAGCAGTAAAATGGCTGATTTTCCATAATTCCCATTGATGGCCACACTCTAATTTTTCCCCTTAGCACAATGCTGTTAGCGTGTGAGCACTTACCAACATCTATGGACCCTTTTACTAAGGTAGGCTAAAACATTGCCAACGTTATACCCAGCGTGGGTCTTTCCCGTGTGCTGAGGCTACTTTTAGTGCAGCAGTAAAATGGCCCCTTTTTCCATTTTCCCTATGAATAACCATGAGCTAATTTCCCCTTTAGTGCATGGCCATTAGCACATGAGCACTTACTATTTTTTAGGCAGGAAAAAGCTCATGCACTAACCTTGCACTTATCGGTTAGTGCACAGCACTGTAGCTATGTTAACCAGTTAGCACAGTACATGCCTACTCTTCACCCCCCAGACACACTCGATCCCAAAACTACCGCGGGTCACCTAAGCGCACCCCATGGTAGTGGGTTTTAACCTGCAGTAAGCATGCATTAGTGCTTACTGTAACTTAGTAAAAGGGTTCTGTACTGATTTTTAACTAGATGCAAGATAAAAGTCAATTACATGGGTATTTTAAACACTGCATGCGATTTTTTTTTTGTGAGGGTGAGGCAGAACATTCTTTTGTTGCCCTTTTCAACTTTTTGAATTTCCGAAGTGCTTCTCATTGATGTCTTTTCTGGAGTTGAAAGGAATTAATTTCTGTGTCATGTACATCCTTGGTCTTCCTTCTGAATCCTTAATAGCTGCCAATGGCTCAGGTTTTCAGGATATCTCTTATGAATATGCAAGAATGAGATCTGTGTGCCTACTGCCTCTATTGTATGCAAATCTCTCTCATACATGTTCACTAGGGTTAACCTGAAAATCTGGCCCATTGGCAGCACTCAAGGGACTGGGAGTGAAGACCAAGACTTGAAGGGATAGTTGCTAAAAAAAATTAAGCTACATGAGGAGGAAGGAACTTCTAAGCTGAATGCTTGGTTGTCATATGACTGCTGAAAGATTACTGCTATTAGATAGAAATGATATAAAAACTTACATACATAGCTTATTAAAAGGAATATTTACTAAAGGGTGTTAGAATTCGGAATTAACACAGATTTCAGCGTGTGTTAACTGCATGTTTAATGCTGTTATTGTTAAGGACATTTTTTTTGCAGGTTGTGTACTAATGTAGTCAATGCGTGTACCTGCTAGGGGTTAACACTATGAGGAGGTGCTAAGTGAAAGTATGGTACCCTGTTAGCACATGTTAAGGGCTTGATGCTCTTTTGTAAATATGACATAAGGGTTGCTAGCCAAATCCAGATTACTAGAACTGGCTAGTTCATTCCTGGTTTTACCCTACTGTCTTCCCAGATTTGTATAGTCTAATTTGTTTTAGGAAAATCAATAACCTGTACTGAAAAAAATGGAACTGACTGACAATTCTATAAAATATTTATGGGGCTAGTTATTCCTTTTTAAATGGGCAGTAAGTCTGATGATATCACCAACATCTGGAACAGAGTTGAGGAAGTACATAGAAGATGCTCAAGAATGATGTCAAAATAATCTAAGAGAAAGCAGGCAAAAATCACTTGTCCTCAATTTAGTCATAACCTTAAAATTTAAATGCCTTCTTACAAGGTTACACAAATTGTGTTTATTAAAGTGGCAATAAAATTAGATACAACATCCAACCAGATCAAGTACAAAGCTTATCAACATTATAAACCCCAACCCCATCCCCCCCCTTCATGATCCCTGAACAAGGGATTTAAAGGGAGCTACACGCTCTCAGTGTAAGAATTTCCCGAAAAATCTCCAGAGCAGCTGGTACAAAAATCAACAAGAGGAGGAAAAAATTCTAGACCGTCTTCAGTGGAGTGTGTGATCTGGTGCAGGAGGTAATGGTGATGGGGCCGCTTGATAACAGTGATCATAATATGATCAAATTTGATATTGGCTTTGGAGTAAATACACACCGGAAATCCAATATGTTAGCATTTAACTTTCAAAAAGGAGACTATGATACAATGAGAAGAACAGTGAAAAAAAACATAAAGGAGCAGCTGCGACAGTCAAACATTTACATCAGGCCTGGATGTTGTTCAAAAGTACTATCCTGGAAGCCCAGGCCAAATATATTCCACATATTAAAAAAGGAGGAAGGAAGACCAAACGACAGCCAGCATGGTTGAAAAATGAAGTGAAGGAAGCTGTTAGAGCTAAAAGGAAATCCTTCAGAAAATGGAAGAAGGATCTGACTGAAAATAATAAGAAACAGCATAAGGAATGGCAAGTCAAATGCAAAGCACTGATAAGGAAGGCAAAGAGTGACTTTTAAAAAAAGATTAAGTTGGAGGCAAAAACACATAGTAAAATTTTTTTTAGGTATATTAAAAGCAAGAAGTCGGCAAAATAATCAGTTGGACTGCTAGATGACTGAGGGTTAAAAGGTGCACTCAGAAAAAAACAAAGCCATAGCAAAGAGATTAAATGAATTATTTGCTTTTGTCTTCAGCGAGGAAGATATGGGAGAGATACTGAAACCAGAAAAGATGTTCAAAGCTGACGAGTCAGAGAAACTGAATGACATCTCTATAAACCTGGAAGATGTAATGGCGCAATTTGACAAATTGAAGAGTAGCAAATCGCCTGGACCGGATGGTATTCATCCCAGAGTATTGATAGAATTGAAAAATGAACTTGCAGATTCATTGTTAGTAATATATAATTTATCTTTAAAATCAAGCACGGTACCAGAAGATTGCAGGGTGGCCAATGTAACCCCGATTTTTAAAAAAAAGTTCCAGAGGTGATCTAGAAAATTATAGACCAGTGAGCCTGATGTCGGTGCCAAGCAATATGGTAGAGACTATTATAAAGAACAAAACTACAGAGCTGTTACATTCCTCACCTGGTTCCAGGCCTACGCGGCAGGAGCGGAGCGGCGGCGGCTGAGTGGGATCATGATGCGGTTGTCCGAGCGGGAGTCAGTCGGAGTGAGGCAGAGTTGAGGAGCGCCGTGCGGGGCCCCCCTAAGCGTGGGGCCCCATGCAGCCGCCTCTGTCGCCTCTGCCGCCTCTGCCTAAGACCGGCCCTGTACTTTCCATCTAAAGAAGGGAAGTGGAGTAGAACGGGTACACGTGAATCGTTTGTTTATTCTTTCCAAAAATACTAGGACTAGGGGGCACACAATGAAGCTACAAAGTAGTAAATTTAAAAGAAATTAAAGAAAATATTTCTTCCCTCAATGCATAATTAAACTCTGGAATTTGAAAGCCAGAGAATGTAGTAAAAGCAGTTAGCTTAGTGCGGTTTAAAAGAGGTTTCGATAACTTCCTAAAAGTCCATAAGCCATTATTAAGATGGACTTGGGGAAAATCCACTGCTTATTTCTAGGATAAGCAGTATAAAATATATTGTACTGTTTTGGGACCTTGCCAGGTACTTGTGACCTGGATTGGGCACTGTTGGAAATGGTCTGTCCCAGAATGGCAACACTTATGTACTTACGAAGAAAGAAATACAAATTAATCCAGAAGGGCACTACACCATTGAGCAGTGCCAAAACATGTGCCCCAGCACGGCCTCAGGAGCAGCAAATTTAGGACATGCTGCAGTAGAAGAAAAGCCAGCCCACTGGGCCCAATGTGGAGAAATTCCTACAATGTTTCTTGATGTTGCATATTCATTGTATATTGAGGGAGGTATAACAGAAAAGCTTGAATCCCCCAAGTAGTTGGAACTGGAATAGAGGCTGGTTCTTATTTGAGCTGAAATCCCAAAAGAAACAAGAAGAAATTTCCAGTCGAAGAGAAAAAATATCACTGAGAAAAATATAGGCCCATGGAAAATGTTATTTTGGGAGACCGTGATATCTTATTGCTCTGAAAGGCAAACATTGCATTTGATTTGGCCTGCATGAACTAGGAATCAGCTTCTAGAAATTGAAAGCCTTCATCCACATCTGGGAAGTAAAATGGCAAGGATCATTTCTGAACCTTGCAATCATCACAGGGCACAGCTGATAAATGAGTTCCCTTCTGGCTCCTCTCTGTTCTTTTGCTTTTCAATACTTCGCTTAACAATTTCTTAATATTTCTAAAATCTCCTCCAGCCGAACTCATTCCTGTTCTTGTATCATTTGTATCTCAGTTTGTGCTCTTTTTCCTGGAACAGCTCCCTTATTCAATAATATTTTATTGGCTGGCACTTAGCCCTTCAGATAAAACAACCAGTTCACTTCCCTCCCTTCTTCGTATTTTGTATTAAATAAAAGGTTTTTTTTGTGGGGGGGGGGGGGGGGGGGGGTTCTGGCCTTGCAATAGGGTTAACCAACGAGCTTAACAGTCTCAGTAAATACATTTTGTAGGAAAATATAAACATGTAATGTGATATGTAGTCCTGGGAAACTAAACTTCATATATCAGTTCACTGTCAGCCTTTTTTCCCTTGCTCTGGCTCATGCTGACAGATCCCAAGGCTTGTGTTTCCCAAAGATACACTGGCGTCTCAGAGGAGGTTATTCTCCATTTCATGTCTGCACAAGATGCCCTTTCACAGGGCCTTGGTCAGGGTTGCAAGCAGCAGCCTTTGTCAGATTTAAGGGTACACATACTATAGTATGTAATGTTAATAGTAATGGCAGTGTTAACATTCATTAAACACCTGTGTTATATAGTGTGGACATTTAATACACTTAAACAGTGTTGTTAGCATGCATTAACTAGCTAGTGTTGCCATTAATGTAAAATCTATGCTAATAAGGTAATGAAATGTGAACGTATACTAAATAGCTCATTACCTATTAGTGCAGTGAATAATAATGTGCATTAAAATATAGAAAATTAACCACAGGCTTGTCAATGCAAAAATGCAACTACCCCTCAGGGAGGCGTAAACATTCTGCATTAAAGCCAATATCAAGGGATGTAGTTTGGCTCACCAATATTAACAACTATGATAATGCACACCTCTCTCGAATGTCATTAACATGAGCCACTAATGAATCCATTAAATATCACATTAACTTGCAGTCATAGATGATGTCACACTAAGTCCTATAACAAGCACCGTTCTTAGAGAAAAGCAGCCAAAATGGTATAAAGGTCTCCATCAGAAGACATATGAGAAGACACTGGAGGTCTTAAATATGTATACCCTACAGCAGGGGTTTTCAACCCAGTCCTCAGGGCACACCCAGCCAGTCGGGGTTTTCAGGATATCACCATTAAATTCAATTGGATATCCTGAAAACTCTGACTGGCTGGATGTGCCCCGAGGACTGGGTTGAAAACCTCTGCCCTAGAAGAGTGGAAGGGCAGAGGGGTGTAATATAGACCTGTAAATGCTAGTGTAAGCCTGGTTTACCCCTCGTCAGTGTCACTGGCTAAGCTCCCTGGGTCATGTACCCAGGACCAGGATTCACAAAACAGATCTTACATCAGATGAATTGGGCGCAGGGCAGAGCCAAAGAAAATCTCCAGTAGACTGGAGGGTTATACCACTCTGAGGTGTGTAAGAGTTTACTCAGAAATAGTGAAACAGCAGTCACAGTGAGTAAACTTCAAACTCTTCCTTTACTGTTTCAACTTCAACCAAACAACAGTTCATAGAACGTCACCTGTACCATCCTTGACCTTCCCACTATTTCTGGGGCTGATCAGAGGCAATATTCAGCGGCACTGTCCACTTTAGTGTCGCTGAATATTGGGGATAGGCAGTGAAAAGTAATTTAAGTGGACAGAAGCCTCTCCTTCCCACTTAAATCTCTTTAAATATTTTCCCTTCTCCTTGATCTTAAAACACTGTCTCAATATCATATCCCTATCAAAACTATTAGTAAGGGTCACTATCAAAGTTCTACAAGGTGGTTCCATTCCAATAGCCATTGCACCTAAAACTTCCAATGAGTCTACCATAAGATCTCCAATTCTATACACATTTTGTTGTGTTTTAGTGATAGGAAAATAATATGCCTTGATAACAGATGGTATAGACCCAGAAGCAAGTTTCAAAACTTCCAGACAATATCTTTGAAACATAAATTCAATAACCTTTAGTTTCCACTTCTCATTTGGTTTTCCAATGATTCCACTTTTAATTTAATTAAATTTAAGTCCACTATCATGGTAGATTGGGTAGCTTGTAACTCAGAAACAGAGCAATTAACTTATTTATAATTTTAAACTCAAGTTCTTAACAGGCTCATTTTCAAAAGAGAAGGACGCCCATCTTTTGTCACAAATCTCACAGGGTCACCCAAATCGGTATACTCAAAAGCCGATTTTGGGCGTCCCCAACTGCTTTCCGTCACGGGGACGACCAAAGTTCACGGGGGGGGGGGGTGTCGGAGGCGTAGTGAAGGCAGGACTTGGGCATGCCTAACACATGGACATCCTCGGCCCATAATGGAAAACAAAAAGGGCGTCCCTGACGAGCACTTGGACGACTTTACCTGGTCCTGTTTTTTTTTATGACCAAGGCACAAAAAGGTGCCCGAACTGACCAGATGACCACCAGAGAGAATCAGGGATGACCTCCCCTCACTTCCCCAGTGGTCACTAACCCCCTTCCACCCTCAAAAAATATCTTTAAAAATATTTTGTGCCAGCCTCTATGTCAGCCTCAAGTGTCATACTCAGGTCCATCACAGCACTATGCAGGTCCCTGGAGCAGTTTTAGTGGGTGCAGTGCACTTCAGGCAGGTGGACCCAGGCCCATCCCCCCTACCTTTTACACTTGTGGTGGTAAATGTGAGCCCTCCAAAACCCACCAGAAACCCACTGTACCCACATCTAGGTGCCTTCCTTCAGCCGTAAGAGCTATGGTAGTGGGGTACATTTGAGGGGAGTGGGTTTGGGGGGACTCAGCACACAAGGTAAGGGAGCTATGTACCTGGGAGCAATTTAGGAAGTCAACTAAAGTGCCCCCTAGGGTGCCCAGTTGGTGTCCTGGCATGTGAGGGGGATCAGTGCACTACGAATGCTGGCTCCTCCCATGACCAAAGGGCTTGCATTTGGTCGTTTCTGAGATGGGCGTCCTTGGTTTCCATTATCGCCGAAAATCAGAAACGACCAAGTCTAGGGACGACCATCTCTAAGGACAACCTAAATTTCAAGATTTGGGCGTCCCTGACCATATTATCGAAACGAAAAATGGACGTCCATCTTGTTTCGATAATACGGGTTTCCCGCCCCTCCATCGGGACGTTTTGCGAGGACGTCCTCAGCAAAACTTGGGCGTCCCTTTCGATTATGCCCCTATAAGTGCTCCAGAAGTGCACCCTACTGACTAACGTTTAGACTTTAAGGGGCCCTTTTACTAAGCAGTAGTAGGGCTAACGCACAGGTAGCATGCACCAAATTGGCATTACCTCCAGGGTAGCGCAGGCACCAGGCAATAATTCTGAAGTTGGTGCCTGCTGTTTCCCATGGTAGAAAATGGTCCAGGGTGCCAATTTCACGCACCCACACAAGCACAGGCCACTTCTTACCACAGCTTAGTAAAAAGGCCCCTAAATTCTGTAGCTGAGGGGCTAATTTATTAACTAGAGGTAGTAATGTTATAGCAAGATCTGATATCGATAGCCATATAGCTTCCAGTGTCATGTCTGCTGGTTTATTCATCAAGGTAGAAGGTAAAACATAAATTATCTGGTTATCTTCTGTTTGCATCAGCTACTTCTTCAGCTGCAAAAGTAACCCACCATGTTGAATCTCCCTTCTTGGATTGCACTCTAGCCACATCTTCAAAGGATTTCTCCAAGGCATCATCAGGCCTCCCTCTCCAATCCACTCATCGACAGCTACCACTTTCTCCTGAGTCGCTTGATAAGCTAATCAAAAAGGGGAGCTAGTTGTGCAAGGCTGCGGCAATGGGAGTTGGGAATCTGGGCTGAGAGTGACATTGGGAAAAAAGACTGCTCTGGGCTGCCTCCTTCGGCCAACTGTCTCAGATACCCAAGCTCCAGATGAGGACTTTGTCCTCCAGCTAGAGTGTGATACATTGCAATCGGTTTGGCAGCCATAGCAGCAGGGACTTTTTCAACCTTTCCCATTTGCTTGCCTTTGCGCTTCACCATGATAGAAGAAAATCAATGAAAGGTAGACTCCACGTTGTAGCGTCCTAGCATCTTGGATCTGACTTAGCTATGCAATCCTAGGGAAAACTGGATCCCCTGAAGAATGAAAAAAGTTTTGTTGGGCTATCATAATTATCCAAAGAAGGTCTCTCCATAGCCTTGAAAGCTCATAAGCATGATTCTTCAACCTGTGACATTTTAATTTTAATTCCATGGTAATGGAATATGTACGAGAGAGAATGTTGTATCACTTTGGCTGTGGTTTTCATAAATTGAGTTGGATTTTATGATTAGCATTAAAATACATTATGTGTAAATAACTAAATATATGCAACAGTCCATAAATTTGCTTTTAACAACATGGAGGGGCATTTTAAATATGACATTTAAATCTAATTTTGGATGTTTTGCATAAAACCCAGTAGTGAACATGGTCATTTTCAAACCAAAGAAACATCCAACTTTTGGTTTCAAAAATGGCCATTTGCTAGATGCTTTTGTGCTCAGTGCTTCTATCTTTTAGGACCATTTTCCAAAATTAAAAAAAAAAAATGTCCAAGGGAAAATGCACAAACACAAGTCATTGGAATGTGTGTGTGTGGAGGGGGCTGCATTCTTAGTAGACTAGCCACACAGACATCCCAGTGGGGCAGCCTAGCGGGCACTGCAGTGGACTTCACATAAAAGGTCCTAGGTACACATCTCACTGTTACCCCTTTATATTGTATAGAAAGCCCTCCAAAACCCATCAAAAACCTACTGTACCCAACAGTATACTACTACTACAATAGCTCTTACACCTGCAGATATCACCTATATGAAGGTACAGTAAGTTTTTGGTGGGTTCTGGAGGATTCACGCTTTCTACCACAAGTATATTAGTTAGAGTAGGATATGGGCCTGTGTCTCTCCCCTTCTCAACAGTCCACTGCACTGAGCACTAGGCTATTCCAGAGACCTGCTTGCTGCTCTAATAGGACTGGCCATAACATCTGAAACTGTCATAGAGGCTGGTAAGTACTATTTCTTTCACATTTGAGTGGTGGGAGGGGTCAGTGACCACTGCGGGAGTAATGCCTTAATCCCTCCAGTGGTGAACTCATCATCTACGGCCAAACACGTCTAGACCAAAACGTTTAACTTTTAGCACTGGACATTTTTGCTTTGCTCCATTATATTACAAAAATGTCCAAGTTTGGGGAATGCCTAAATCCCACCCCTAATATTCTGCCTTGTGATTTGGATGTACTGCAGAGATTCCAAGTTTTGAAAATTACGATTTGTATGTTTTTCAGAGAAAAACGCCCAAATGCAACTTTATGCCATTTTTGAGGCATTTTTCTCTTTTTGAACATGAGATCCATAGGGTTTGATTTAATCTTTTCATAGGGTCACCTTGATATCCCCAGTGAATATCTGAGTATATGCAGGTTTCCCAAACAGCAAATCTCATAATATTTGGTAATTACGCAGGGTAATCAAAAGTATAATTTAGCTTTGCTCAAAAATATACTTGAGGCATATATGTTTTGCAAATGGCCTCCATTCCAATCATATGCAGGTCCTAAATAGATTATTCATTCACACACTTATGTGATGGTTATTCACCATCCAGAGCCCAAGGGGG